>NC_056472.1:18341291-19635600 GCF_008729295.1 Plectropomus leopardus
CGATAAAAAGGCCAAAAACATCATCATATAGCATGTCATGTCATTCACAATTATGTGAATGCCTTATTTAACATTCTTGGTTCTAAATAACTACTAAAAATGGGATTAAAAGGTGAATAAAAACTTCAAAAAACAATATTCAAATAGTTCAGATTCCAACATGAATTAAAAGGTTAAAAAGAGTCAGAGATGGTAGATGAAAAAAGTAGTAAAACAAATGCTGCAAGGATTTAAAACACTGTTGGCTCTGTGTATTAATATAAACTATAAAATGTACGCACGTGGGCAGACTAGGAGGAGCAGGATCCCTAAACAAAAGAGAAAAAATGACACAAAAAGCATAAACTAATATAACCACACACGCTACCCCTAAATACACAACACATCACAAAACACCCTTACTCTAAAGTGACACAACACCACACCATGGGCCAGCTCAGCACACGGTGCTGCCTGGAATAATCTAAAAACACCAAAAGATAAGCCCAGAGACAGCACGGGGATAAAATTTCAACCAGGTGGTATAATGCAGTGGTACTACCTTACAATACCTAAAAACTGTGAGAATAAAAGAGAAAGATAAAATCAGATAAACTATAAACTTACTATAAAATAACTATTAAAACAATAGCAGGCCACCCTATAATCACCAGGCATCAGTCTGCTCTCTTCCTCACCTCTACAGGGGAAATACCACCCAAGTCAGTCCCAGACGAACCTGAGATAAAATGAGTGTGAACACCGGAGCTGCTTTTCAGAGGTTGCGACAGTTAACCGGACCTGAAAGGACTCCATTTATTTTATATTTTGAGTACCTTTTTAATTAAAAAGATTCATTATTCTCTTTGTTTATATGTACTATGAGAGCAAACTGTCACAATTTTTTCCTGGGGATCAATGAAGTATTTATAATTCTATTCCAACCCTAAATTTGCTATTTACCTATATATTGTGCCCACCAATCTTGTATTTCAGCCATCTATCAAATAAGACTTAAAAATATGTAAAGTGTCGTTTTTTCTGTTTTCATAAGCTTCTCAGGTATCACTTTTGAGACATTACATGTCTAGTATTAATTGTGAATCTCAATGCTACAAATGCAGATCTTTATATTGTTTAAAATTTGTTCAAAAAGTATTGTGATCATATAATATGGTAATGTCTTAATTATTGTTGATTTAAGCAAGTAGAAAAAAGTCACTTTGTAAAACAAATTTAATTATCGAATGGTAAAGTTGCATACATTTTAAAGCAATCTGGAAATATAAGAACTGGTGAAAACACAATCTATTTACAGTACAGTACAGCACTCAAGTATTTACAAGTAACAAGGGTAACAGTATTTGTAAAACAGTTATATTAAAACACGCTATTTCTACCTTCATTGCTTGACAAAACGAGCATTGTAAACGTGAGATAATAGCACGAAACAAGTTGTAATCTTGAGAAAACAACTGAAAAAATGCCATTATCACGAGAAAACTGACAAAATAAATGCATGTGTTTGTAAAATGTATAAAAACAGGTCCTTTTAGGGCTTCCATACAAAATGCCACAAAAACGTCATAGTAGAATATCTTATCAAAATGTCATAGTTTGACCCAAATTGCCACAAAAATGTCATAGCATAGTATGTCGGAAAAAAATGACCCCAAAACATCACAGTGTAGTATGTTGTTAAAAATGGCCCAAAATCGTCATAGTATAGTATGTAATCAAAATGACCCAAAATGCCAAAAAACATCATAGTATACTATGTCGTCAAAAATGACCTAAAAATGTAATGGTATAGTATGTTGTACTATGACCCAAAAAGGTCATAGTATAGTATGAAGTCATTACATTTTTATAAATTTTTGAACAACATACTATACTATGATGTTTTTTTTTATCAATTTTGGAACGACATGCTATACTCTGACATATTTATTTTTTACTTTTTTATTTTTCATTTTTTATTTTTTAACTACATACTATAGTATTACGTTTTCATCAATTTTTGAATGTCATACTATACTGCTACCTTTTCATCAATTTTTAAACATACTTTATTATGTCAATTTTAGCGACGACATACTATACTATGATGTTTTAATCATTTTTTGAAAACATACAATACTATGACCTTTTAGTCAATTTTTGAACGACATGCTATACTATGACGATTTTATCCATTTTGGAATGACATTCTATAATATGTCGATTTTATTGGTTTTTGAAGGACATACTATAACATAATTTTTTGAACGACATGCTATAGCGTGAGATTTATTACGATGACGATTTAATTCAACAACATGCTGTATTGTGATGTTTTTGTCAATTTTTTCATGTCATACTATGACCTCTTTATCAATTTTTGAACAACATACTTTACAATGACATTTTTATTGATTTTTGAATTTTTTAACAACATACAATACTGTCACATTTATATCAATTTTTGAACAACATACTATACTATGATGTTTTTTTCAAAAACATATTATACTATGATATATATTTTTTAATTTCTTGAAAGTTATACCACATCACACTATACTGAACTATACTATACAATCTTTGAACTAAATGCTATACTATGACATTTTTATACATTTTTGATCAACATGCTATACTGTCACTTTTTTAACAATTTTTTTATGACATAGTATGCAAAGACCTGTTCACATTTTTTGAACGACTTACTGTACTATGACGTTTTCATAAATTTTAGAACGACATACTGTACGACAACATATTATACTATGATGTTTTTTTTTCATTTTATGAATGACACACTATAGTATGACGTTTTTATCCATTTTTGAATAACATAATTTACTATGATGTTTTCATCAGTTTTTGAAAGACGTACTATACTATGACATTTTTAACATTTTTTTAATGACCTTTTTTAATAACCTTTTTTTCTGTTTTTAATGGAATACTTTACCATGACATTTTATCAGTTTTTGAACGACATACTATACTATGATTTTTTAATCATTTTTTTGAATGACGTACGATACTATGGCATTTTTATGATTTTTTTTAATCACATATTATACTATGATGTTTTAGTCATTTTTTGAACAACGTACTATACTATGATGCTTTTATGCTCTTTGGAAGACATAGTATATTACAACTTGTTTATGCCATTTTGGACAACATAAAATACTATGACTGTTTCATGCTGTTGCGGATGACACACCATGAACTTTTCTGCTATTTTGGACAACATTCTATAATATGAGCCTTTTATGCTAATTTGGACAACAAACTTTACTTTAATTTTCTCAACCCATTTTTTCATGTTATTTTGGATGACATATCATACTGGGGGGGGGGTTATGCTCTTTTGGATAACATACTATACGATGACTTTTATATTCTATTTTGGACGGCATGTTTTACTATGACATTTTATGCTGTTTTCAACATGCTATACTATTTACATTGGGAAATACTTCGTTTTTCTGAGTGAACAATAATTTCTTTAGAAATGCACAATAGGAGGAATAGTGAAAAGTTCTTTGGAGATTATACCCCTGTATGACGTATATTTGGGGGGTAGAGATGTCATGGTTAGATCAGGAATATTCACCACAATGGAGTGCAGACAGTGGTGATGGTGGAGGTGAAGAGAGGGATGGCTGAGGGATGAGGAGCAGGACTGAGCAGTGGATGAGCAGATGACTGGAGGTGAATGGGGAGGAGGTCTGTTGCAGAGAAAAGACAGCAGAAGAAAAGAACAATGGTTTAAAATATTTAACAGCAGAGCTTGGTTCAGGGAGATACTGGCAAAATCTGGTTGAATAATTTTAGGGTCACAACCATGGTTAGATGATAGAGTGGGAGCCAGAGCGGATCAAAGAAAATTGGGAAAGAATTAAAGAGTCTTCCTGACTAAACTTTCACTAGGCTTTAGGACTTTTTTGTGCTATTTTGGATGACATATTACACTATGACTGTTTATGCTATTTTTGATTAAATACTATGCTGAGACTCCATGCTTTAATTTAATAAAAATATTGTTTTAAAAAAACTTTCCATGAAGACCACATCTGTAATGCATTATGAAGGCATTCATACTTAATTATAATGCATTCATAATATTTTATGACTACACTCAAACACACATAATGCTTACTGATGCAGTATAAGTGATTTATACCAACAACAATACACTAGAATATACCAAGTATATGACTGAAGTGTGACACACTCTGACCGTGTTTTTGTGAAGAAAACTTGATTTGCTAAGTCGCTGGCTCAGCTCACTTTGCAAAAAACTTTACTATTTAAAACTGAACTGAAGGTAAAACTTATCTATAATCTCTTCAAAGCCAGACTCAAATACTGAGGTTTTTTTTGTGACTAAAGAAAGAGTGACTGAACAGCTCATTAGATAAGATCAAATAATTGGCAATTTACATATCTAATAAGTAGTCTTCCATCATTACTATATATTTCTAATTAAGTCTGTAAACTGTTAACAATTAAGACAACAATAAAGCAAAACAACAAAACATTTTTGACACAACAATAAACACAATAAAAAAAATGCCAGGTTCTATTCTCCAAGCATACAAATAGACAAAAATGGACAACCCATTAATAAGACACATTTGTAATATCTGTAAAACTGTGTTATATTTTGACCAGTCTAGTTAAGATATATATGAACATTATATTAGGAATACCTCTATATATATTAAAATTCATCAGAACACTAATTTTGGTAAATTATGATCAGTAATGTTCATGCGGTTAAACTGACACAAAAGCACAAGCTTCAAAGGGAAATACAGGATTCAATGCAGGGTTTTATGTTGTACTGCAGCCATAAAATGGTATACAAATAAAAATCATCATCATGTACTTTGTAAGGAAAGAGCACAACTTCTGACAAACAACTCCTCTTTTTCCCCTCCAAAAACGAACATTTCAAAAACTATTATTAGTATAATAAAGATGCACTTGAAAATACTAGTCCTGTATTAAATACCAATGATCATCCACTTTGGGGTGATGAATATTTAGGGAAGTAATTGTTTACAACGCTCAAGCATTGAGCTGATCTGGTAATCAGGCTATGAAATACAATATTTATTCATTAGAGCAGATTTAATGAGGCCTTGCGGCGCTAATTATGAAAACCAGTGTAGCAGTAAATGAGTAGCGCATGGTGGCGGGCTGCGGGGTACCTGTAAGGAGGGACTGGGGGTTGAAGTGCCCTGAGTGCCATGGCACACTGAGCAGCAACACACAGCCCTGACTGTGACCGTCCAGCCCACAGCTATACATCACCGGACCTGCAGACAGGTCGCAGATGGGCCCCACATCCCAGCATGCTCTGCTCCCCTACCTCCAGGAATTACGCCTGGATTTCCCTAAAGCATCCTAACGTCCAGATTATCTGTTTTATCGCATGACAACAAAGTAATCTCACTCGGTACAGTGGTGCTTCAGGTGGACCTGCTCGGCGCAGCGAGGCTTTTAAATATTGTGTCACTGATGTACTGCCAGCCATAAAGCTGAAACAGGTTGAGCACTTATTCGGCAGCTTCTATTTGTATGCAGGTCTGGAGATATGTGGTAGGATTTCACAGCATAATATGGGTTTTGATTGACTGATATTTTCATTATGGCTGCAGGGTAGCGTGAAGACTGTTAATTTGCTTGGGAGTCCTGCAGGTCTACGGTGATTGTAGTAGAGCCAGAAGAAAAGCTGAATAAATGAAACTCACAGGGCACAATCACAATCTGTGGGTCAAAATCAACTGATTAATTATAATTTAGAATCAATCTGTCAGGCCTCTGTAATAAACACCCTTTCAGGCTTGCTGCTTAATAACCAGCTTTACATGGTACAAATGTATCATTGTACACCATGTAAAGCCAAGATATTACAGGGAACACATAAAGTATAATTGGATAAACACTTTTCTGATAATAAAATGAGGAGTTCTATCGACTGTTCCTGTTTTTTTTAACGCGGAGCGAGACAACTTTCCTCTACCCTCTGGCTCTGACCTCGACATCGTGGCAAGTGTAGTGAGGAGAGTGCTGCTAAATGCACAGTGAGTGACTCTGGGTGGCAGGAGGCTTATGACATGTTCCTTTCCTCCTGTTCCAGCCTGCAAAGTGATGGAAACAGCAGTTTGGTCCAGGTGTCAGGGACATTATCAAAGAAAAGGGCTGCCTGCAGTTGCTCCATCTCACAGGAAATTGCCAACTCACCCTAACAAAGAAAGGCATAAGTGCACTTGCTGCTGCCTTCAAGGGGAGCGTGATAAGATGACATTATAAATACAGAATTGTTCATGGAGGTGGAGGGGTAGGCACATCAGGCAGCTGAACTTGACAATTCTGTTTTTCATGTGCGACACGCACAGCCTGTATGGGGTTTATCTAAAACAAAATCAGCTTCTCAGCCACTCCGGATTCACACATTCCCAAAATGTTTTAAGCTGTAATTGTGGATGTTTGTATTTGAATATACTCGCAGCTTCAGGTAGTTTACAACTTCAGCTCCAGGAGGAGTGAGACAGGAAGAAATTTGCATGATACAGTGCATATGAAAAATATGCAAATAATCTCATGCACACTTTACATATAGTGCGAGCAGGATGTTCCTAACGACTAAAATCCCTGACTTTTAAACAGAAGATTCAACTAAGAATAGTTAACTAGTCAGCCAAACAGTTAACAGCCAAAACTGAACACACTTTCTCTGCCAAAACTGAGCACACTTTCTGTATTGACCGAAGAAAAAAAAAAAATCCAAACAAAAACGGCTACAATTTATATTCACATTTTCTATGACCAAATTGGACTTTGAGTGCTGCTGAATTGTGTTGCACAGTGAAATATGAACATTGCACATTATCTGACAAAACATAACAAAAATTACTGAATAAAAGTTAAGAAATAACATTCATTAATAATAATATTCTTTAGGAAAAATAAATCTTTAGGATATGTGCATTTTCACTAGGCGCATGCATGATAACCACAGAAAATTATAATATCTATAACCAGCTAGTATTCCGGGTGCAGACTGGTGAGGGTAACAACATTTAATTGACTAATCATGTGCATCCCTAGTAAATATGCAGTCAGTTGTAGTTAATAGAGTTTTGCTTTCATGTTTCTGCATATTCTGAAAAACCACAGTGACAGTATTTACACTGACAGTGCACCTTATACATGGAATAATCTGCAAAAGACCTTAACTTGGACAATTTGCCACCATTGCAACTACTGAACGGCCTTATCTCATTTTAACTGAGTGTAAATGCTTTTAACCAAGTATGTCCTCCATAGCATTTAGTTTATTTATTATCCTGTATTTCAACCTAAAGCTTACATAAATTGATGTTATTATTATTTGGTAGGATTTTATTCCTATTTCAACTGGTTGGCATATTGGTTATTTGTTCATTCCTAATTATCTTAAGTTTGCTTATTGATTGTCTCCCTCAATTGCTTTCTTTTAAATAAAGGTTTGAATTTGATTTTGGGATTTCTAACTGCATTTTTTCATTGGACACAAAGTCATTATCAACATTGATGGGTCATTGTCAGACAGGTTTTTAAATCTACAAAACACATGCTCATGATCTATCGATGCTGATGCCAAATAATGTGGATGAACTGAAACGCTGCTGCTTCTCATCGTTTGACACAGAGAGCTCAGTCTCATGATACATAGTTCTCCACAGCACCTGAGGGGGGAGCTCTAATACAGGCAACTTACTGCACTCTGTCTCCCTCCAACTTTCAACAAGTCCTCAGGAAGTGGAGGAGAAAGTGAGAGGGCTATCAGAGCTTCACCTCACATAACATGTACATTTAATCAAATAAAAAGCTACTCTGCAAACCAGGAAAGACTCAAAGAGTTGCTTAATGTGTGCTAGAAATTCACTATGTCTTTAAAAAAAGACGGTTTTTGCACCTGCAACATCGGAGCTGAATATTCAGCGATATGACAGGACGACAATGACATTGTCTGTGCACAGTGTTGTGAAACTTCACATTAAATTCTTCTTAAGGAGTCCAGCAGCGCACTTTGACTGTGGGAGGGGGAGGTGGGTGTAATTATGACCAGGGGAACACAGGGCTGTAATCTGTAAATCTATTCTTACCCTAAGTGAGAACTGGTACATTGGATTGATTTTATTGAGATCATACATTATAAATGGGGCATGGAGGAGCTTACAGCCTTGAGATGGTGGTGCTCACGTGCTTCATTAATTTTTACTTCATTAACTCTCTCCTTCAGACCCTTCAACACACAATTCATTGTCGGCCATGAATCCAGGCTACAGGAGAATGGACAAGCGCGGGACGACTTTCAGCCAAGTGGATACACTGAAGTAACACTGTCAAAACAAATCAGTAACACATGAAATATATATAACCCTAGATCAATCCGTATTAATGCACAACGTCACATCTTTTTTGTGTGGCTTTACATAAAAAAACAAGTTCATAAGGAATAAAAGTATTCATTCTAGTCACAATAAGATGAATTGCTGTATCAATTTAGCTGTCAGAAAGTCATTACAGCCACAGAAACAAAAACAATGAAGAGAGAGAGTTCACTAGAGATCTTATACATACGGTGTTAATTCTGTTATTGACAAAGGGGCATTTTGGGGCAATTATGAGTGTCACTGATGTTTTCTAAATGCATCGGTTTAAAATCCAGCGTGATAATTATAGATTACACACCCTTGTCCTTACTGTATTCCTGCAGTTTGCTCACTTACTTCTGTGTTTACCACTTTACAAACCAATAGGTGCTGCAGCGCTCGCTTTTTGTTTCGCAGCAAGGAATTCAAAAATCCCAGTGGGCCCTTTAGAATGGACCATTTGTTTAATATTATAGCCTTAAACCCAACAATATCAATCAGTCATGAAAGCACCTATGCATGCTGCTCTGCCCTGCGTCACCATTAACTCCAGACAAGTGATGGCCTTCGCTGGTTTGCAAAGCGAGAGGAGGGAGGGGAGGTAAGGAGGAATAAATGGATGGTGTTGGTTTGCTTTTGACTTTTTTTCTTTCCTGTCTTTTAAGTGATTGACCTATTCAGCAACAAGGGGAGTGCGTGTGTGTCATTGTGAAAAATCAACAGCGGGTGCAGAACTCTTGAGAAAAGTTGGGAAGTTGGGAGGAGAGTGTTTTCACTGAACCTGCAGGTGAGAAGCCGTCTGTGGAAGGGAGCTAAAGCTCGAAAGTTTCAGTTCTGAATAAAAGTATTAAATGTGCATTATTTGAGATTATTTTAAAGACCTCCTCCACATATTTCTAATACATATCCAAATATTTTTGGGGGAATAACGATTTGTGTTTGACATGTTTATACCCTTAAAAAAAAGTTCAATTACTTCATTAGGAATTCTTCCTCTCCTTCTTCCTCTACTGAAAAATTCAGAATCTATGAATAACATGTTTCACTAGTGGACAAAGATGCCTCCTACTTCATTTGTTTTCGGTGTATGTATACTGTAGGTTTACTGCCACATGAGTCCTAAAACCTGAAAATGAGTTAGCATTTTAGTCATAGACTGCATAAATTAGGGATGTGGTGAACATGACGTCACCTATTGGTTTGTGAACTGTTGTTTTAAAGCCTCAATTTTGGCATTTCAGCTGTTGCAATCTTTTTTCTTTTTTTTTTAAACAGAATTGACTATATTTGAAGGAGATGGTAGAGCTGTGGAGGAGCGAGGGGTGGATCCGACTCGCAGACTCAAGCAACGTCTCTCAGACAGCCTGTCACTGTCAGCGGCTAAAATGTAAATAGGTGAATTACATAAAGTACAATTGTCTGCTGAAATAAGCTGTAGAGACCAAAATCGATTTTCTGTGCTTTCTGCTGTTAGGTTGGGCATTTTAATATTTGGGTCTATGGGAATTTACTCTGTTTTGGAGCCAGCCTCAAGAGGCCTTTGGATGAACTGCAGTTTTTGGCACTTAAGTGGTGGCTTCATTTATCAGTGTTGGATGTTGCCGCTTGATTTTAGCACTCCTGGTTTCCTTGTCTTAAAGTCATAGGGTTTTGCTTAGATGCCTGAAATAAGGTCTGTGGGTATTACTAGCTTAAAAGACTTTCGTGTTTTGTTCTATGACATAAAATACGTCAGTAAATACCCCAATCATGAATTTTTAAAGCTTTTATATTCTTAAAAAAGGCAGTTGCTAACAGGTGGCTGAATGAGACAACATTAATGGCGAACGCCTTGCTGTGGTGGTGACGTGAAGTCATGCAACACTGGTGTAGTTCATTTATAGGCTAATGTTAGCTTTTAACTTCTAAAAGTGCTGATTTTTTTTTAAAAAATTGTATTGTATCAAGTATCATAAAAGTTTACCAAAGTTTTTTGTGCAATAATCCAAAATCCAATTAAAAAACATACCACTGGCTTTTTAACGATGGAACTATAGAAATGCTAAGTACTACTCTATTGGCTGCCAAACTAATAGTGATGTCACATAATCCTATATGTACACGCCTTAAACTCAGACTTAATAAGATGCTTTTGTCCTTTCGCAGATGAATGTCAAAACAGCCTTCTAGTGTCAAAGTCTGCACAGTGAAGGTTCAACATAACATTCACATGACAAAATAAAAAAAAATTCACTTCTGAGTGGAGGGAGACTTTAAAGATAATATAGGAGTAAAACATAGAAAAAATGCTCATAAAATAATGACATTTTGTGCTAAAATATCAATAAATGCTAAATCTGAGACTTTTCAAACACAGCATTTGTATGTAGCTTGAGTGCATCTGTGTTATATGGAAGCGGTGAAGTTGTTCATGCTTCAAACCTGTTGTCAGCCTCTTCCCTCACTGAGCATGAGAACAACACACATCAGTGAGCAGGCGCTAAGTGCTTTTCCTCTGAGGCAGCATAAACTTCTTAACATTTCAAATCTGTTACGACAGCTGTCCTGGAGAACATTTGTGAGATCTGTTTCACCACACATGTTGAAATGATGATTCCCTCATTACATTTGCCATCAAACAATATCTCCAAAGCTAACAGTTGACAAAATCCAGTTAAAACATTCGAAGGGGGAAAGCTCTTAAAGGAAGAATTAATGGGAGCAAAAGAAAAACAGCTCTTAGACAATTAGCACCAAAGACCACTCTATAATCTTAAGATTATTTTCACCACTTAAAAAGCAGCGCACATGGTTTGTATTGTGGCGGGGCAGAATGAACAACACTTGAGTGGATTTGATTTGGTCTCCCTAATCTGCATTTCCTTTAACATGCCTTTCTTCTGTTCCAAAATGTCAGCGTTGATCAAATCCAGCTGGAATAAGCTGGTGTGTGTCATCGCAGTTGCAAAATGTTTCACAAGATTTTTCCCAAGAGGAAAGAATAAAGCGTTTGGTCTGAGGCAGTGTTTCTTGTTGTGGCCTGTGACTCAACACTTATTTAATTTTCTTTTGTATGTTTTTGTGTTTAAATCCCCTTGGAATGAAGGAGGAATCACTAATATAGTATGTATAAGTGTTACAAAGATCAAGCCCATATAAGAAACGTCAGGGGCATAAATATAGACAGTGCAGGCAGTGTGGTTAAACTGGGGCCCCATAGAAAGAGCGGGCCCCCCAACAATCCATTAGGTGGATTACAGGGCCTTGCAAGTGACTCAGATTGCCAACTTAGAGATGCACCTGTGTTCAAAGCAGAACTCTTAAATTAAAAATGGTGCTGTGCTATATTTATTATTTATTTATGATTGTATTCTCACAGGGATAATGCACATTAATAAACACTGCTTTAAATGTGCCAGTGTTAGCCAAAGGCTAATTTTCAACTGTTACCCTGGGGGCCAGGAGTTAAAACAGTAAGTGAAATATTCTAAATGTGTGCAAAATTAGTATGACTATTTGCAATATGTATATCGTACTTATCCTGCTTTGATACACTGTTGTTATACTTATTTTTTTGTTTTTATACATACGTATATTGTTTATATTGTGTCTGACTCTCTGTGAAGTTTCTAAGCGTATCACTGGAGACAACTTATTTTGTTATGCAACGACAATAAAGGCACTGACTGATTGTTTGAATGATTGATTTGCTCTATGCCCTCTATTTTTTTTTTTTACAATGGTAATCTTTAACAAATGTATATGCTTTTTCTGCGTATATGCTATTTCTATTTAAAAAAATACTAAAACTATTCAATTCAATAAATTATTGCTGTTTGTGGTATAAAGATATGCACTGGCAATATGGACAAATGGCAATAATGACAAAATAGGCAATCTAGAAATACAGTATCGACTTGTAGTGGCTACAGCATTATTTTTTAATTACCTTGTTTTTTTTATCAATATTCAACCAAAATCACAGTCTTTCTCTAACCTTAACCAAAGTGCTTTTGTTGCCTAAACTTGACCAGAGACAGCATGCGAATTGTTAAAATGCGGGCAAAATAGACGATAGACTGCTTTCCCATTGCCATAACTCTGAGATAGACAAGTATGCCTTTGCGCGTATTTGTTTTTCTGGTGCGTTATGTTCTTCATCATGGTCAGGCCGAACTCTGGAAAACCGGTTGGTAAACAGCAGAAAGCAGCATGGAGGCCAGTGAAAATGTTATGACAGTTACTTGTTTTTTATTTCTCTTCGGCCATTCAGTCTCTCTCTCAAACTTGGTGCTGCCTACATTCTAAAAGATGTTTAAGCGCTGCTTGGACGGAGAAGGACGGTAATTTGTGGCTGCCTGTCACTGCATTGCACCAGAGAAGAGGCTTAAATCAGAACGTTAAACCTGGTGTTAAATTTCTATCGAGTCCTTTCAGAAGTAATCAAAGCCGGACTCAATATATCTGTGACAACTGATTTGAACTGAATTTGATCCAGGAGTAACAAAAGCTAGATGTTAGCGGGGTTTTAGGAATTTTTTGTCCACTAGGAAATGGGCTTAATTTATGCCACTTATTATTCCCATCAAAACAACAGATTATTTATCACTTAAAATCATATGGATTCTCATTCTTTGAATTAGAATATAGAAAAACATCTGAAACCTCCATGATACATATAGAGATGTCTTGTTGATGACCCAAAAACAGACAATCTATTCTTCCCTGTATGAAATTACGAGTTAAAATAGAGTGAAATTAATCTACAATTCATTTTTCTGGAGAACCCCCAGGGCACTCCAATGGGCCCACAGGGGTCCACAAACCTCACTCTGAGAACCCCTATATTGAATCTGGTTAGCAGAAACATCCCAAAGCTATGTTCATTTAAATAACACATTTTATTTTTGTGGATAAAAAAAAAACTGTAATTGCAACATGTGAAATTTAACCCTGGGGCTGGATGCTTAACCAAACATGCTTTGGCTGGTTAGACTTAGTCACAGAGGAAATGTCTGGCACACAGATTGAATTTGCTCTCTCTGAAGTCAAAGGCAGGAAAACAATTAAGTGTCTGCCGCACATTTCACTGTGTACCACTTGACACAGTTTTTCACATCACTGGGGCAATTGTCTGCAGAGAGCGTCGAGACAAAGCCATTACTCCCAATGTCTCAGAAAAAGATGGCATTGTTATTTTCTGATTTTGAAACATTTCAATTAAGCCACTGATGGAGATAATAAACATAATGGTGGGAGACTTGCACTGTTGTCTTTTGTGCTGTCACGTCCATTTTCAGGATGCTGTTAAACTAGAGGTGCATCAGAGGGAGCTTTGGTCCCAGAGGTAGATAGGTGTGTATGTGTGTGTGTGTGTGTGTGTCGCTATCCTCCAGAGCCCCTTCCCCTCCTCAACCTTCGTCTTTCATTCAACGTCGAGTCCTTTCAAAACAAGGTGAAGTTCAGCAAAGTTTCTCTGCAGAGATGATCAAACAGTCACATCACTAATGGCGATGGGTGACAGGGCCAGTGAATACAGATCAGCTTTAATTGTGGTGGGTCTTACTGCCACTGTCTGTCAATCTGAGCCTTTGAATTGGTGAAAATTTGCTCTGTTCATTCTGTTAAATGACGTATCCAATTAAATGCTTTAGAATTCATGATCTTCAGTCAAGGTTAAATGAAAGCAGTTACTCCTGTCAGTAAGGTGATTAAAAGCTGACTACATCAGGCACATTTTGTGCAAAAATTTAAATTTGGAGCTAAAGCATGAATCTTTATTCATTATGTGAGGTCCTGCTATATAAATGTCCAGCACAGCCGCTCTTAATCACTTTGTTCATTTTAAATCTCACTTTGGTCCTTTTTATTAAAAGGCATCCCAGTATTCAAATGACAGTGTTTTACATATTCAGATGAAACTGCATTCAATTCAAAGAACTTTCTCTCAACAGCAAATACGCCTTTAAAAAGCACCTTTTTAATACTGCAAAACGCAGGTTAAGACCTTGATATCCAGCCATTTTTATATAATGCAAAATATTATTTGTCCCATTACCTTTTTAACTATGATTGAAGGGACAGAGCAATTCCTGCGCGGCAAACAAAGAAAAAAAGGTTTTTGACAATTGGTTTAAATGAACAAGTGCACCACAGCAAGGAAATTAATTTCCTTCCAGCAAGATGAATGTTGTACCAGGTTATTAATGAGCATATAATGTGCTTGAGCAAGTAAGTTTTCTGTGTTGTGATAAATGTGACGATGGAGGTGAAAAGCATGTTGACTAATGAGTGTTGTCCAAGGATCTGATCTCGGTGCCCACAGGGGAGATAGCCACCGTCTGGATTTCACACTCCACATGATGTTAATACCCACGAGGTCCACCAGTCAAGCCGCTTGTTAAAGAATCACCCCTGTCATTTCTATGTTTCCTCTGACCCATGCAGATCCAGGTTCAGTTTATATGTAATTGAAAGTTGTCTACTCACAGCTTCTTATATGATCTTATTTGCTTTGAAACAGCGTTAACCGGTGATACGCAGTCAGAATCAAAGTTCTCCTCACCCCAGTGAGCCTGTAATCATTAGTAACTGCTAGTAACTAATGAGACAAATAATATTTCAACTTAAGGGTCGAATAGATTTTTTTAATCTTTAATAATAAAAATAAGTGAGCAAGTTTTTGCAGTTGTCAAAAGAAACTGCAAATTAAAGGAACTTATTTACTTAGGGACCAAAAATAACCCCAAAACAAAACAAAAAACCCTTCAGTGAAAACCTAAGATTTACTGTTTTCTGTGTCTGTTTGTATTATGTTCCGACCTAAAAAAACACTTATTATCAAATGTACATGGGAAATGAAAAAAAAAAAAATACATACTGTTTTTTTTAATGGAAAAACTGTCCTTCAGACAAACTTACCTAGTCCTTGTCAGCTCCCTTAAATGAAACATTTAGGTGACCAGTTTAGGCAACTTGGCCTAGGTCGTATTTTAAGGTGTATCTCTACATCGTGTTTTGACTGATGAAGTGAGTGAAACTTAAAACGCTATTAATTCAATTAAATATAATTGTTCATCATTAGAGCATAGTCTAGTGTGTGGACTTTGTGTTTTTGTCTCATGCATGATCTCTTGTTTAGCATCTAGTGTTCATCATCTGAATGTGCGTAGTTTTGTTTAAATTAATTTATTTCTTACACCTGTAGAAACTGTTGTGCATATCTAATAATTACAAAATCTGTCAAAAATGCTGTGGTGAAACAAGTGCTGACATTTTTTACCTTATTAAAAGTAGCAATACAACAATGTTAAGATACTCAATACAAATAGAAATCTTGCATTCAAAATGTTACTTAAGTAAAAGTAAGGGAGACTTGCACTGTACAGCAAAATGTACTTGTCAAAACATTGATTTACAGATACATTTAAATTTGGAATATTTAAATGCTTTCAATACTTATTTTCCACATTGCGGTGGTACCAGCTGCATTTTCTCGCTCTATTATTGTTAATGTTTGCTACAGTCACTCTGCTGTTTTCTGATACTAACAAAGAAAAGCTGTTGTCATTTTGCAGCTTTGTTATAGTTATCTTTTAATGAAATGTCAATTTTTCCCCATCATATCTTAAATGTTATTGAACACTGATATAAGTTTTGTATCAAAGTTAGAAATTCCAGTATTGTGATGACAGTGCTTAAATGTATCAGAGTAAATGTACTCATTATGCAAACTGTACCCATTTGCAGATTTTTAATGAATTATTGGAAAATAGCTACATTTCAAAGCTGTCAACACAAGGGCAATCTTAACAACTGAGCTCTACTTTTGGAGAGTCTCATCTCGGCATAAACAATGCTATTTTATAATATCTTAATAAAGATATTCAAATATTTTAAAAATAAAATATTGATCTTAAAAGTAATCATAGCTGTGAAATAAATGTAGTGGAGTTTAAGTACAAAGTAGCATAAAATGAAGATACTAATGTAAAGTACAAGTACCTAAAAATTGTTAAGAACTTAAGTTAATGTACTTAATTACTTTCACCTACTGCAAAACTGCATGTGATTTTGTGTTCACGTGAAACCGAAAACATAAAATCTATTGTAAAATGAGCCACATTTGTGAGATATCTTTCCTGTCTTAAGTTGGTTTATGCACAAGATACCAAAATTAAAACTGATCAAAAGAGCGGTGTCAATCTGGCTCATGTTTGCAAAGAGTGCGTCCTAACTTGTCGTAGAAGTTACACGAGAGAAAGAATGCAGCAGCAAACATTAAAGGAACCAAAATGAATCCTCTGCATTGAGCCCTTTAGATACATAATGGGACACAGGCCTGAGGGCCAAGATGCACATTTGAATGACTGCCAAATACGTAAACGAGGCTCACTCAGGGGTTCACGGTGAATAAATAAGGCTGCGGATTACATCAAATCTCTTCTCAAACCACTACTCCTGCACGCCACTCCCAGTGTAGAGACCATTTAAACTCTAGAAGGGGCCAAACATCAGCAGTTGGTCTCCTTTAAACAAGTCTGACTAAAGTAGAAAAATAAATAAAGCCTCCGGCGCTCTACTTTAATGTATTCAATTAACTGGGGTCCCTCTAGAGAACTCCAGCGCACACTTGGATAAAGAGAGAGCATATCGCCTGGAGATGAATACGCTGAATGCACTCATTCTGAAGACCATGATTGGAAATCTTCCTCAACAGGTTCTTACTTAATTAAACTTCCCTTCATCTGACTTTCTGTCGCTTTCGAGGGAAAATTGGGAGAGGCATATTGAAAGCCAGGGAAACTTTGTTCACTATTGCATGTTGTTTACAGGGGCAATTGGGGGGACTTGTAGGGCCTGTGATAACCTCCACCATCACTGTGGAAAGTCAACTCAGCCTGAAAGAACAGAGAAGTATATAAAACCTCCGATTCAATCATAGACAATTATGTGGTGAAATGAGAGAAATTCAGCAGCCGTCAAGTCTGAGTGGGAGGGATAATTATCTGGCAGTCATTACTGCTCCCATAATAGCATTTAACGACATTCATATACTGTATGAACATATTGCTCTTGCTGGAAACATGTAAGTTGAAAATAATCAGAGCAAGCTTGGAAATATATGAAGTCCTCTGCCTATGCTTGGAAATGTAACATGTTCATAATGTCCTTGAGTGAATGATGTGTGTTAGTGTGAAATTTATCTAATTATCTCCAATGTGTCTCGCGAGAATCCATTCAGCATCCCTTTGTACCTTATTTTCCCTCTGCAGTCCCATTGTGCAGCAAAGCCCCAACAGAGTTTCCTATCTATTAAAATCAATCTCTCATCACTTCGCCTACATCCACCGTTCGCCGCACTTTTTCCATAACAAATCAACTTAATCAAGCTCATTAAGTGTCATTATTAGCTATTTATTGTTATCTCCCTCAATGTAGCGCTGACAGGTCCACCCCGCCCATGCGTGTCCCCCCTGATACCAGGACCTTTTGCTTGTCACAACGGCTCCGCACTCAGTTCTAATTGGCCTTTATTGTGTTGTTCTCGCAAGAATCTGCATCTCTTCACGGCTTCTCATTCTTTACAAATTGCAAAAAACAAATCCCGTGAGGAAATAGCGCACTGAAATGAAGTCATACGGTGCATGGACGCTTAAGATGAGCATGAAAAAGGTGCCCCACATTTCGTTTTGTGTTTAAGTGTGGTGTTAAACACTGTGGACGCTCCTTAATGCAGCATGGCAAATTTATTTCCACAGCTGTCAGGATGATGGACAGAGGGGCGAGTCTCTCCATTGCAGCGGCATGCCTCTACCTGCACACAATAGACCTGCAGGATGGGAGCATAGACGGATGAGACAGAGGGAGGGAGGATGTGTGTTGCTGTGGGGGAGGAGGAGGAGGAGAAGGGGGGTTTGAAGGGTGCGGGGAAGTTTGTCCCATCGCAGGAGTTATTAAGTTTGTCTCTCGGACACACTTGGTTTCACCAGGGTGCTCGTCCCTCATTCATAATAGATGCTAATCTGTTCAGGGCTGACTGATGACAGAGCTTCCTGCCCTTCATAGAATTAGTCCTCAGCTTTATCAAAGGACCCAAACTGCCTGCTAATTAGACTCATTTCCTCCAGCATGAATTATTTATTTCCATTGTAACTGATCAGAGGCGATTGTGACGCATCATGCTGCCACCAGTTTTCACACAGATGCGCATGCCACCACAAGTTCCCCAACTCTTAGCTCAATATATGGAGTTTAATGGAGGCAGGGACCGGTTCAACTGCTCCTCACTAAGTGAACGGAAGTTTAATTGACACGATATCAATGAGCAGTTAGTATTTCAAAGAACTTCATTATGATGAAATACTTGTTTATGTAAGAATTAATTGTTGTATTTGGCTGGCTCATATACTAGTTTGTACACTGTAATATAGCATTAGGCGCATATTTGTATTTTTTGTAATTATATACTTTTACACACTTTACATGCTCAACATATGATGCATATTTTACATCTTTTTACATGCTGGTGTGAAATTAAAGCATAATGTCCGTATTGTATTTTTATTTTATATTTTTACCAATGCACATATATTTTTTTGTTTTATTTTAGATTTTATTTATATCTTTTTTCATTTTATATTTTTACTTAATTCTTATTTCTACATCTATTGTTCTCTATGCTTGGCATCAGAGTGACGGTAAAAATCAAAATTTCAGCCTGGAAATCATTAAAGCAAATCTGATTCTGATACTTAAAGGATAGGTTCACATTTTCTTTTAAATCATTTTATTTTATAACAGTGATAACATGCCTACTATTTCTCTCTCTATCTCTTTCGATGTATCATTTTGTCATATGTATTACTATAATCTTATTACGTTGATCTGTTCTGTACGAAGAACATCTGTTGCACATCTGTCCGCTCTGGAAGAGGGATCCCTCCTCAGTTGCTCTACCTGAGGTTTCTACCATTTTTTTCCACGTTAAAGGATTTTTTTCTTATTTGCTATGAGGGTCCAAGGACAGAGGGACGTCGTATGCTTTAAAGCCCTCTAAGGCAAACTGTGATTTGTTATATTGGGCTTCATAATAAAATAGACCTGAACTGAATTGGTGGAAAGCAACTTAAAATATTTACTCAAGCGCTGTACTTAAAGGAGGTGTATACAACAATCTGAGCATATCTATGATTCAGAGTCTTATTCAGATTGTCTGCACATGGCTCTCATCATGGAACGAACCGAACAACGGTATCAGTGCTGAAAGACCTGACAATAGTCCCTTTTACACTGCCTGTTCACGGCAGGAATATCACACTGTTATGCTGCCTTGCCGTTCTGTATAATAAGGTATGATCGTGGAAAAGGGAGGCAGAGTTGTCTCACTTCTGAGCCAGTAAAGGCGTAGTAACAGCGCTGCGATGAGGGTTGTGTAAAACATAAAGCCTGAAAGACGCGACCATGGCGGCACGGACGTAACATTTTGATGATGTGTTTATGTGCACGACCCACCTCAGGAGATTTAAAAAGCAGCCACTAGCAATTAGTGGCCTATACAAAGAAGAAGAACAGCAGTAATAAATTTCAAAGGCAAAAATTGTAATTTATGCTGCACTGTGTGTATCATTTAATATTTACTTTGCAGTTTTAAATCAATAACACAAAATAGAATCAACAAATATAATAAGACCTCACTGACCCCAAAGGAGTCATTTACAAGCTGCCTGGCTATATATAAAATATTAATAAAAAATATATAGACGTGTAATAAACTCCACCTCTACCCTCTGCAACATCAAAATGAATTCACTTAATACATCAATAATTAATATCCAATAATATAATTACTCATTACTCTAAATTGGGCCATTCTGCATTATTAGTACTTTTGTGTTTGGTACTTTAAGAATATTTTGATGCCAGTACTTTTTTCTGAAAGTAGGGGGTTTTTTTTACCTCTAAAAGAGTGTTTCTACACCAAAGTACTGCAACTGTTACTTAAGTAAAAAAAAAATCTTAGTACCTAATCCACCATAATATAATGTCAATAATGACATTAAAACAAGATCTGGTCATTGTAATCATTACGACTATTGATAGTGGATGTTCCAAATTGATAATTTAGTGTATTTGGAGACTGATTTTATTGATCGGCTATCTTTTTCCCTTATTAGGAATGGTGCCCCATGAGGTGATTTAATGTAAATTAAGTCACATTATTTAACATAAATAACAATAATTTTTTAATAATTAGCAATTATTTCTGATAGCGATACTTTAACAATTGGTGACCTTTTGCGTGAGGCCTGATCACATAAAGGGTTGCCCCGAGTGAAAGCCAAATCCCTAAAGTAGTTACCAGTTTCCAAGCTCAAAATCTTCAACTCCAACGTTACAGCCGTACTGCTGGATGAATCTGAAACCTGGGGGACCACCACTAACATTATCGACAAAGCTGCAGACCTTCAGAAATCACCGTCTAAGAAGCAGCACTGGCCAAACACAATCAACAACATCAACCTGTGGGAGCGCAACAAACAAGAGACAGTAAAAGCACAGTTAAAAATGAGAAAGTGGAGCTAGCTTGGTCATACACTTTGAAGAGGCAGAACAGCAAAAACCAAGCTGGCTCTGACATAAAATCCACAAGGCAAGCGAGGGAGAGAAAGACCAAACTTACAATGTAACTTACATTGTAAAGAAGATTAACAATTACAGCATGCTGTAACATATGGGCATGAGAGTATTACATCAAAATAGTGCTTAAGAATGTAAACCAATCCTTTAAATGCGAGACACTACACAAAGTTACAAACAGACACTTCCTATAGCTACTGTATGATGTTACTGAGTGAAGGTTTATGGATATATTCCATAAGTTCTGTTCTCCTCATCAAAACATTCACTCCCTAATTACATCTACTTAAGCAATTTTGTCGAGGGAAAAAAAAAATGTTGTGCTTAATTGCATTACTATCTGGAAGGCAGAAATATGCAGAGCGAAAAAACGTATAGCAACGTGAGGGAACTGCTAATTAGTTAGATATTTGGTTTGCATTACCAAATAGAACATTACGCCCCGCGCAGATAGGAGGCTAAAGAGAGTGAGGCTTCTGTTCTTGAAACTGTAATCAAACAGAGACAGATGTACAGATAAACACTAGAGGGAAAGTTTGGAATAATTGTTCATCTGCTCTCTCTGTTCACACTGATTCTTCTTCTGGGAGAAATCTGCTCGTTACAGACGCTTCCCTCTCTGTGATTTCACATCTATAGGTGCCAGGTATAGAGTGTGTGTACATTTCCAACCACAATACCTACTGATAAGGTTAATAAAAACAGTTCAAGTATTACAATGGCATGAAATGCGCAACAGCTGAAATATGCATGATGGTGTATTATGCTGCATTTCAAAAGCTTATATTTACAAATCAGCCCAATACAATGTGCTCTAGAAGCCTGCCATTTTCTCCCTCAGAGGGGTTTTGTGCACAATAAGGCTCAGTTTCATCTTACAATGTGAAAGTTTATTCAGACTTTGAAGCGGCCTCTTTTTTTTTTTTTTTTTAAAAAAAAGCCCTTCCCTCCAGAAAATAACACTTAAAATGCTCTTTTGCCTGCCATTTTCACACGAACAATAGGAAATTATGTCGAAGCAAGAGAAAAAAAATCTTTTTATAATGAATACCACATTTAGTGATTGCAAATAATTGCCTTAAGTGGCTTATTTGCCTTAGGTCGGGGAGGGTGACTCCTGTATAACTAATATAAGGATGTGAACCCTCACCCTCACTGATGAGGCCTATTCACAGCTCAGCTGCCCTGTGCCCCCTCCCAGCTCCTTATGCTCCAACCTGATGAGGAGTGTGTTGTTAAAGTTTTAAAGCAATGATTTCACACAACGATATTCATCCCCCTGTTATGGAAGTAACGGACCGGTGCTGCTTCTGTTCTCAGCCTGAAGGAGGACAGTGGGAGCTAAAAGATGCACCAGAAACCGTATGACAGCAGAGTACTCACAAATGCAAAACCTGCGTGGGATCTGTGCTAAAACTACATCACCGGGTAGAAAAAGCTAAGCTGGACTCAGGTAGGCTTAGTTGCTTATGTTTGCACTAATTATGGTCTCAAGATCACGTTTTAAGCCTTTTTAAAGTATTTATTGTCTTATAGTATGGATAATTTATAATGGAGTATTTGCAATATTTCTCTTCAATTTTTGTGCCCAAGTCATGTGATACCATGATTTCCACTGTATATTGTTGCCCTGTGGTTAACAAATTGGTGTGTATTGAATGTCATGCAGCAGTGTCTAGCACTTCTTTGTCCAAGACAATTTTTGGGGGGGACAATAAAGTTTATCTTATTTTATCTTAACTGAAATAGTAAAAAATCTCAGATTTGACACGAGTGTAATAGTTGAAAATTGCATTCACTCAAATACTGTACTTACTTAGTTCTCCCCCCAAATGATCATTTGAATATCAATTACTCCAACCCAAAAACAGTGATGAAATAAAGATGATCATGATGAATAGAAGTCATAGGGGACTGTGTTTAACAACTGCAAAACTATATCAAAACAACTTTTTACAAACTTCCACAAAGCTCGTAAGTCTCTTTTATCCAATCATATGCTTAGTACCTCCCAGACACATGCATTTTCACTAAAACCATGCTGTTTAAGTACTTCACACATAAACAGTCTTAGGCACTGACAAGTATTGTGCCTAAATCATCATCAGATGATAGCCGAAGGATTGCCAGATTGGATTTTGGCCAAAGCAGTCCACCTCTTCATATGGACTGTTAACCTGCAACTCAAACGTTATTGGTCAACAAAAAAAGAAGACTATAAATTAAAACCAAAATGTTTTCAATTCCAAAGCCTACAGAATCTGCATACGTATGCAGACTCTGTTTTTAAAAATTAGTACTGTACATCTAATACTGTAGATGTTTTGGTATAGTTTTGCAATCTCAACAATCAACAACAATCTCTTTCGAGTACTTTTACTTATAAAAGAGTATCTGTACACTCTTTTTATTAGTGCAAAGACAAACCTTTACATAATGTTGCTCTCAAACTGACAGAATAAACTCCTCTTTTGTATTTTTTGTGAAATTCATGTCACATATCTTTCAATCTGGACTGCAGCCCACTTTAAAACAGTGCGAGTTAATAAATTCCTAATCGCAGCAGCTGTAAAGAGACGGATGCAGTATGTTTTCCAGTTGGCTGTACCTCACACTGAGCTGTGTGTCATTTCAAGAGTGAAATGAAAACTTTGTAACATAAACCCCTTCAACAAAAAGGTTTTCCACGTGCAGTCAACATCTGTTTATCTCCTCTGAACACTTTAGCATGGTCTTGAAGCAGTCTTTGGAAATAAATTGTACTGTCTATTATTCATGGACACACGCCATGCAACATGAAGCCTACTATAAACACAGTTTCAAAACAAAAAAACTTGATCTGTTTTGTTTTCGGCACTGACCCTTCCCATTTGGATGAGCTCGGTTACAGTTTACCTTCCAGAAAAAGGCCTTCATGGTTTATTAGCAGTATTCTGGCTGATGGTGGAAAACAAAAATATAGAAATGATTGCACACATTGTCCTCCATTTGAAAAGAGATACCCAGGGAAATCATCAAGAGAACAAAAAAACAAAAAAATTCAGGATGCTGCAATAATTACTTTAGGGTATCCAGTGCTCTCTCATGGAATATATCAGTGGCCACCATGTATGGGGTTTGACCCACAGTTGCTGCAGAAATCTCGAACAAACAAGGGACAAGAAATGCACCTCCCATTATGGATGGCTAAAACACTCCCTCGATAAAAAAAAAAAAAAAAAAACTGTACAAAAACTGACCACCTGGACAATGACTGCACAGACTGTGAACAAGATTCACTTTCAACTATATTCTGTTAAAAAATATATAAGAAGTCTTCAGTGCTGCTCATAATATATTTATAAGTCATTTAGTAATCATTAGATGTTCAAACGTATTAATGTTGCTGGAGTTAAGAGCAGGCTTGCTGATTCTATGTACAAGGTGCGGATGTGCCACTGTCTCGGAATAATGAAACAAAAATCAAGTGTAAGTTAAGCCCCCTTTCACAAAGACAATAAGTCTGACATGGCCTCTAACTCTGTAGACAAAGGAGGATAAAAGTAGTGCTATAAACCAATTTGAATCTGTAAAATGTAACATTTAGGAATCTAGCATTCTGTATTTTTCCATGTTTTGTGTTTAAGTTCATAATGGAGACAGTTGGAAACAGTTTTTTGAAACTGGTTGAATATTGAGCGTGCTTCGGGACACTCTCACTCAACACTGGACCAGTTTCCAAAATTGTTGTTTCCATTAGTCGCTTAGACACAAAAAACATGGTCCATGTCGAAAAGTACCAATGTTACGCTTTACCTTTGTGAATCAACATATTTTTTGGTTTAATGTATGTCTGCACGTGTTATGTTTTAGGTGTTGTAAATGTTTTTCTATTTTGTCGTCTGCAATATGAGCACTATTCTGTAGTCTTTCTTGATAAATAAAGCAATTAAAAGAAAATAAAAAGGTGTTTTAGGGTGATTCACCAACACCATCAGCACCTCTGTTTGATATCAGATTAACATGCGGGGGATGGCTGCTAAGAAACCTACCAGATTAGACGGGTTTTCTTAATTAGTGACAGTGCAAATTAAAACAAACAATATTTTGCAATTTGAACAGTATTTTCATTACACATTTTTGATAATGAACGCATGCTGAAAAACAAAGGTGTCTATAACCCAGGGTTAAAAACTGTAAAATGTGATTTCACTTAGTAGCGAATACCGATTATTTTGTCATCATGGAGCTACTTTTGTTTTATCACTACCATATTAACGATCTCATAAAAAGTGGACTGAATTATTGTTCAATATGATATTTTAAGTCGAAAAGCTGCACATTGGGACATATTTTAATAGTCCCGGAGAGTCTCTCTTGAGTTTGTTGGATTCTCTGAGCCAAATGCTGTTGGAACATTTGATGGAAACTTAAATCCAAACCACAAAACACTACCACAAGTGCAGTACATTTTAACATGAATGCACTCTGCAGGAACTGAAGCACACATTTTGGCAGCGGTAGCGTCATACTGAGCCCACCAGGATTGCAATATAAAGGTAGAATATTTCCTTTTTATCAGGCAATCGTCTTCAAATACACCTGAGTGCATTTCAGCCTAAACTTGCAGCATGTTTGCTAAAAATACCGTTTGTTTCATATTTTACAAATGATAAACAAGACCTGAAATAATTTATACACTGGGCACTAATATTTTTTTTTAAATTTTAGATTTAAATGAAGTTAAATATGACTGATTTCTTTGTGAACCATAAAACAACTCTGTAAAAGAAATAGAGGAAATGCTTTTATCTGTAATTTATGTGTAAATCTAGACAAATCTAACAGATCAAAAAGTGTGATTTGTCAGATGATTGATATAATGTGTGGTAAAAGGGAGGTTGCAAGACAAACGAAAGTTTTGCAGTTCATATACAGTTCATGTAGTCACCGTAGGAGCCGGCACTTAGCCTATTAGGACTAGTGCCTCAGCAGCATGCAATTAAATGTCTCCATGCAAAATGAGCACTCAGGTCATATTTAATGGACAGAGAGCTAATAAAGGTTGGGCTAAGCGGGAGGAGAGGTGACTCACCCTACAGTAGTAGCCCAAAGGTGTTGCAAAGACAAGAGCAGGGAGGGTTGCTGGTCGCCGCACGGACTCCGACAGGTACCCTATCATCTTCCCGAATGGAGACACATCTCATCAGCAGCAGCTTCGAGCCTGCAAGTACACACAAATGGAAATATAAATATCTTCACACTGTGCAGGAATTACATCAACAACATGAGAGTGTTATACAGAACAAACAGATCATGTCCACATTGGGGCTGGCACAATGTTAGATTTTTACTTCATGATTATTGTGGCCAGAGGAATTCACACTAATGATATTATTACGATATCTATAGGAAATTTGAAACTTTAATAATAATCATCAAAGTGCAATTAGTTAAGTTCACATTCAGCTTTGTACATTGTGCATTTTGAATTGTTTTCATTAAATAAATTACACTCAAAACACAAGGGTAGGGAGATAAAGAATGAGACAAATGGAGAATAGAAAGAAACAGAAATTATTTAAGAGGTGCTGGATTTTTTTACACAATATTGTGAAATGTGTATCGCTAACATGATATCAATGTTATCATCCATAACGGTATATCCCACCCTGCCTCACACCAAACACATACTGTCTTGCTTTATAGTGCTTGTTTTAGAGTTGCATTTTGAGATTTTGTATATTTGTTTCGTGTTGTCTGTCTGTCTGTAACTTATGTTGCTGCCTTTCTTGGCCACGACACTCTTGAAAAAGATTTTTAATCTCAGGAGGTTTTTGTGGTTAAATAAAGAAGAAATAAAATATAAACGTGTAAATATAATTCCCATATATGCACTCAGATGATAACTTGGTATGTGTTTCAGCTGTTCTGACTTTATAAATGTGATATTTGCTCCAGCTGACACATACAGTATTACTGTTGGTGTTGCGCTTCATGTCGGATGTTCATCAGCTGCACCTTCATATGTCCCCAATAATAGTGTCTACAAAGAGTCAACATGACACATAACATAAACCTTTGAGTCAATACTTTGCTTTTAATGGAGAAAGAAGAAAATATCAATACCAGCTCATTTACAAATGTGTTTTGTTGCCCAGTTACTTATAGTTAATTGATTTTAACAACCGCATGGGAGACATAGCGAGAAATCAATCGCAGGGCCAAGTTAAGTGACTGCATGACAGCTCATATTGTGGCCGATTCGACATAGTCTAATCTGAAAAGACAATAATCCAAAGAGGACAGGCAGGAGGAGTGAATATTACAGCTGAGCCTGACAGCCCACCTCCCTCCACAACAGCAATACCAAGCTGTCTGGCGAGAAAACATGAGATGAAGTGGAATAAATTCTCCTGGTAAATGTTATTACAAACAATATGCCTTCATGAAAAAGAAAGAGGGACGAGCAATCTGCGCCAACTGACCATTCTGCGAACCGTTTATCAGCCCGAAATGCTATTTCATGCATTAATACTCCACAAACTGCATTCCCCCCAACACTTTCAGTACAAAAGCCCTCCGATTTATGATTACCAGTCAACTAAGCAATAGCCTGTGGCCCCTGCCGACACACCACTTCCCTTTACTTCCCCCAACGCCAGCTCATCTCAGGGCCCCTGCAGGTTTAGAGACAAGGCTGTCAGGGTAATGTGATCAAGGTGGATGCAGGCTGAGAAAAGCTAAATCGTGGCTGGGGGATGACATTCTTTGATTTTTAACCATTACAGAGTTTTCATAGAGCTGCAGTCAATTTATTTTATTTATTCTAATGAAGAGCATTAGGAGTGCCATACTGTGCTGCACTGCACATTGATCGCCTCGTTAATCACACTTTGCAGACACTCGCAAATCAAGTTCTAACAGCAAGCACTGAATCAAGTGCAATGAAGCATAAGCTCCTTCACAATTTATGATCTTTCAAATTGCATCTTTTCAACCATTAAATTGCAAGATACCATAAATTTTTATCCTCTCTTCTTCAGTCCTGGTATTGATTCTGTCGTGTGAAAAATAGAAGAGTAGTAAATTCAGGCAGTTAGACAAAATTTAAGCCTGATCTCCGGAAAGGTAACTGAATGGCACAAGGAAGGCTGTTAATTTGCCATTGAGAACAAATATCAGGTGTGATAAAAATTTAAAAGTCCAACAGGGGCTTCAAAGACGTGGCTCAGATGGGTTTCAGTCCTCAACAACCTTGAGTTCATATACTTCACTACCTCGGAAATGCCAGTGCACCTTCAGGGTCTTTTACCTACCATTTTTAAAGATTAGGTACCTGATGTGCTGCAGAATTAGAATTAAGTCCTCACCATATATGAAAATGACTAGCAGACACTCACAGACCCAGCAGCTTTTACAGAAGGACAAAGCACAGAAGGTGGTTAGGAGCATCAATGGTTCATGTATGATGCCATATCTGCATATACATGTATACAATACCAATCCTTCACTTTCTTTTCTTGCCAGGAGCAAAAGCAGTCAGGTTTAAAAATAAAAAAAACCTCAACACCTAGAGTGGTCATTACATTTAACCTGCGAAAGTCTCAAATGGTTCTTATCTGCCCCATACTGTTCTCAGAAAATGGCATAATTGTTCTCAGATTGCATCTCACTCGCACATAGCTGTAAGGAACACTTGTCAAACAATACAGTCAAATTAGTTCACTGTGATTGAGCATGTTGAGGATCTATCCAGTACATTATATATCTCAGAAAAGAAACAGAAGTGCCATGAAAGAGTCTCAATTACTCAAGAAACACAAGAAAACCAGTCAACAGCTTCCAAAAGTGAACTAGCTCATACGTGTACGAGGGCCAACTGGAAGATTTGATTATGATTGGGAAAAAAGCCTGCAGTTATATATATATATACATATAACACCAATACTGAGGAAAATCATGATATAAAAAATACTGATAATACACATAAGATAATATAATTTAAATGACCCTCCTTTTCCATTTCTGTCCTGTATTAATAACTCACACATTTAAATTTATTAAGGCCAAAAGTTGTGCATAATAAAGGGATGCTTCAGTCTATGACTTAGATCCACCCCTCGCTCTTACACAGCTCCACCCTTTTGTCTGGATACTTCAGTCACTTCTGGCTCCAAAAAAACTTGATCACTAAAATTGAAATGTCAAAGACAAGGCTTCAAAATGGTAGTCCACAAGCCAATGGCTGACGTCACATTAGCTATGTCCATTATTTATAGTCTATGGTTGGGACACGGTAACTAGCTAGCGATCTACTACCAGAGTGTGGCTACTACTGTCGTGCAAAATTAGGTTGGCGGAGATGACCGATGACACCGAGACACTCGACCCTAACACAGAATAGTCAACTAAATAGTTAGTGTGGGAATTTTTTCAAATTTTCTACAACTGTCACGATAATATTCTTGACTAAATTCTTTTAGTCACAATACTCATGCAGTGAAAATCTGATATATATGTTTGGTTTTTTAATCAGATTTTGCAGGTGTATTAAATAGGATAAATAAAATCATTGAACCGGACAAAAACCAAAGTCAACACAAGCTGGGATAAGACTCTTCAAAAGCTATTCTTCTACAGCTTGCAGGCACATAATGTAAGTAAAATCAATTACATTTGGAGGTCAATTTAAGAGGACCATTCACCATTCATAGGATTTTTTTGGGGGGTGGGGTGCCCAAAACCCAAATCCTGCTTAAGGCCCCCAAAAGGCGACAGCCAGCCTTGATACCGTATATAGTACTGTATACAGTATTATGTGTATGTATATATACACATACATATGTATATATATATAGATAGATAGATAGAGAGGGGGATTGAGAATATATATATATATATATAGATATAGCACACATCTAAAAATCACATCTGCATGTTCTATGCGTGTTTTTTTTAAATTATTTATGTTGATGGATGAATCAGATGTTGAAGGAGAAAGGCAGCTTGATGGCTCACGTAAATGGTTATCTTAATGTAAAGTGACTAAAAACAGTAAAAGGTTGATCCCTGCAGGCTTTAAAAAAAAAAAAGCTCAGAGAATTCAAAAGGCTTAGTAGACACAAATGACATTTCCAAATGTCTAAATTAATTTTTTTACTCCTTAAAACTGTGGAGAAGAAAGCCTTTAGTGACCTCTGCACAGGGGAAAGCAGGGCAGCCTTAATCATATAGCGCTGCACCAGACAACTGCTCTGAAAAGGTGAACAGTAAAACTGCAGCGGCATGGCCGACGGGCGTGGAAGATAATGCTGCTCCAGTCACTTTCATGGGAGGTGCAGCCCAACTCAGAGAGCACACAATGTGGCTCCACATCCTGAGAGAAGTAACGCTGGTGAGGCAGCAAAAGTGTTTTTGACACAGACCCTCCCCAAGGGAAGGCAAATCAGCAGAGGAAATAGCACGTAAGGAAAACAAACCATAATAAAAGGCATAAAAGCTCACAAACATTGGATTGATCAGACAATTACAACCCATCTGGCTTGTTAAACTCAATCTGCTATCACACACAAGCTGGCAGTTTTTGCAGTTGGTGGTGCAGTTGGACTGTTCCCAGACCTGCTAACAGCTGAAACTTAAGGAACGAGTCTGGTAATAATCTCTGTTTTATCATTTTGAACAAATCCCATGAAAAGATCAAAACAAAAAGTTGATTCAAACATACCAGAGAGTACAACAAAGACTGTATTTTCTATGGAGGTTGTTTTTAATGAAAGCTGATGGTATTTAGCAGATCATTCCTGGATGTCTCACTGATGATGTCTCACTGACTCACTCTTGTTGGTATGAGAACGTAAGTATTAGAAACAGGAATCAGGGGCACCCAGTAGCTCAGCTGGTAGAGCAGGCGCCCCATGTGCAGAGGCTACGTCCTTGCCGCAGCGACCGCGGGTCCCTGTGCTGCATATTGTCCCCTCTCTCTCCCCCTTTCACGCTGTCTGTCCTATCAAATAAAGGCACAAAAAGCCCTTAAAAACTATCTTTAAAAAAAGAAACAGGAATCAACTGGGCAATACTGTCAAGGTGGCAAGTCAAATCAATGATGAGCATTGGCTTTTTTTTTCGTTGTCCGACATTTTCTTACACAGACTGCTAAATCCATTAGGGCTGTCCATTGGCAAGAATCTGGTGATACTATACGCATAATGATGCGGGGTCACAATTCAATATATTGCCATTTTTTCAAATCTAATTTTAAGAGCTAGTGCTGCACCTTTTATGACAGCATGTTTCTTAAACCTGCGTTTTGTGTTTACTTTTGCAATATGTTGTTACATTGGAGTAAGAGAGTCAAAAAATGAAATATGTGAAATCGGCAAATTTGCTAATGTCGTCATTTTCAGCTCTAACTGCAATGTATATAGTTAAACACGGTGGCCCAACCTACAAGACATTACTGCTGTGAATATTTTATGTACTGTGCTGCTTTGCTGGCATCATTGATAAACCCAATCTACTAAATCAGAAGCTAAACAATGTACTGATGTGGACGGGGCTGCAGAAAAACCTATTTTAGTCACCTGTAAAAAATAAATATCTGTTTAAGTGTACACTGTATTTGAAATATTTTCATTGCTTTAACTTACACACTAGGTGCTGGAAGCAGAGGTAGACCGGCAACTCCCATGTTCAGCGAGGTAAAATAACTAGTTTTGATGATGGAGTCTGGTGGCTTTGAGGTAACGGCTTCCATCACCTGTTGAAAAGGGCTTTCTGATGGCAATATTTTGAAGATAAATCTTCTAAATATTGTGTACACTCAAACTGATATTGATGTTTATAGGTTGATCTTTTTCAGGAGGCTAAAAACTAACTGAGGCAGCATTACCTCGGCACCATTTCATTTTATCTATGTAACGGGGTTTCGACCCAAAAGTTATTCTAAACAAACATTGTGATATGGTCTATAGACTATTGCACCTGTTTGAGTAATGTTCGCTAAAAAACTACAGTGCCCAGCTGTTTTAGGAAATTGATTTTTTAATTAAAAAAAATGTTAACTATACACTACAGACTGTTGCATTTTTAAATACTTATGTCTTTAGTAGGAACTACATCATTGTTGGTTTTTGGTCTTTTCATGGAATTTGTGGACAACAACAAAAATATCTGCACCCTTATTGTGAAAAACTGCAAGAATCCAGAGTGAAAGCATGCTGAGCATGTCAACCAAAACCCAACAAAACAAGAACCACGATTGGATCTTAATTTGCTGATCTATGACTGAGGGACCCTCTGATACTCTGCGTTGATCTGTAGTCGCAGCTCAACTCTATACAATATACAACGCTCCTCTTGTGATGACTCAAACAGATAACTGGACCAAAACACACTCCGACTCTATAGGCAAGCACATATCAACAAGCACACAATAGTGCACTCAAAAAGACACTTTCACCAGGCCAACAAAGGGAGATGCTACAGGGTATGACAACTTCTTGTGAACGACAAAATGCCGCCTGACAAGCTTTCAAGGGATGGTTGAGCTCTGGCAGATTACAGAGATCTTTATCTTTTCATAAAACGGAGTGCAGCATTTAAGTGCCAATGACTGAGAATACAATCTGAATTGTAAAGTGTGTCACAGCCATTACATGGAGATGTAGGGCCAGTAATGGTGAGAGTAATTGTGTGATGACAGTTTCACTGCACAGTGACATTCTCCAGGGCATTGTCATCATCCCTGACAGGTAATACGGGTCCGCTGGGAATTGGGTATGTCTTACAGTTAGAGTTTCTTCTTCATAAACACCCACCAACCCCCCAACCCATCTTTACTTACAGCTTTGTCAAACCCCAGAACTCGCTGTGTCTTTTCAATATAGCTGCGGGTCTGAGTGAGGTAATTAGATGTTAATGTGAAATAATGGAATCATGGCGGCTTGTTACATAGGGAGAAATGCAGACCTTGGCGTGATCTCTGAGTGAAAAGCACAATTGCTTAAAAATCAAAACATGCTGTCAGCGGCTCACCTAAGCAGCAGAAAATGCCCTGACTTTGGAATACATTACAATGGTAATTGCTCTGACAAAATTACCTTGTCTAAGATGAGCTCGACCAGACATCTGAGACATGCATGTCGATTGGCTCAATTTCATGATCATTGGGAGGCTGAAATCAAGGTCTTTATGTGAGAGAAAATCAACAGGGAAATTGACATAAACATCTCATCGGAGATGCTGAATGGTGATGGGAGCTTCAGTTTTACACTGCATTGTTCCGAATCTATTCAAAGTGAAGCTACACTTTAAAAGAACTGTTTTTCAGGAGGAAACTATTTAAAAGTGTAAGACGTCGAAATGCGGTCAGAGAAAATGTAATAATGTGCATAAATTACTTTGATATCTTGATTAGAATCAGAGCATACTGCTCCCTCTGGTGGTTAATCCACCTTTTGTATATTTAATACAACTGGTTTAATGTAACGTTTACTTTGCACAGCTGGATGTCAGACGTAACTGTTGCGTCGTTTTTCACTGCTGCATCAGAAACCAGACCTGCGCTTTCACATCTCTAAGAGTAACAAAGGAGGTTGAACACCAGCCAAGACTGAGGGAAATGACTTAATAAACAAAAACATAGCATCATACACGGACTCCACCTTTGATTGTTAGTTGTGGCTCTTTCTGTCTGGGCTTTTCTTTGCATGTATCAGGACGGGGAGAGTTAAAATGCCTCTCGTGTCTGTGATCTGATGAGGATCACCTTCATCCATTTGAAAGGTGATTTCCGAGCAAAATTGTTTCTCCGAACACATGCTGCTTGAGCCGAGAGCACATTTTTCCAGCATGTTAACAAACATGTAATTTCCATAAACACGTCCAGTAATTGACAGCTTGATTTGGGCTCTGCCAGGGAGCTGACAGACAGTTCTTGGCTGCTTTAATGCAGGCAGCACAGGCTTAAGGCCTCACCAGGCTATAATGAGCTTCGCAGGGCTTTGTCTGGATTAGACCACCAAATACAGGAAAAAGTCTCACTCAAATCCAATTCAACATTCTTTATCTTGTTAGATTATGCTTTGTACTGTAATTCAGAATTACAGTGAAATTTTAAAAAAGAAATTTGACCAATTTTACATTTAAATCTAAATCAACTGTGATAACAGGAGGTGGCAAGTCAAACAGCAGATATCAGAGAGTGAGATACTTTTAACACCTTTTTCAAGATCAAATGTAAAGAAATTCAATACTGGCATTCAGGTTAATTATGCAGCAATGTTTCATATATTTTTTCTCTGCAGGAACAATAGGAGATGTAAGACTAGAGAGAGTTTATCTAAAACCAAAACAGCAATGCAGAGCAGGTGAGTATAAAAGATATGTATGTTAGCATCCCAGGGTGTCTGCAGAAATCAAACATGTAAATTTAAAGCTGCCTCTTCTTTTCAAGATCATTCTTAACCAAATTTAAGACAGATTTTGGAAAAATCATCTTTATCTTATTCAAACACTGCAGGTAAATAAAAAGGTTAGTATATAAGTGGTCCCATGCAGAGGTAGATCTTATGTAGGAATATAGTGATTAGCGTAAGTTGATTTACATTATATTACACTATACACTATATTAACTGCATGTATAAAGTAAAAAACAATATTATTTTAAGTGGTAAGTACAAAGATTTTAAATGTGGACTTTCACCCAGAAGAGCTTGGCTCAGTTTGACACAAAGAAATAGATAGTATATGCATGAATTAATTAAATTAGATAAAACGTTTATGACGATTAAGGCATCACAAATTCAAATTAAGGCTGATTAATTACTTTTAAGACTTAGCATTTCTAAAATTGATTTTAAGCACAGTAAAATGTTTAAGTTCCTGCAGATACCGTGATATGTGGTCCTGTGCAGAGGTAGATCTTATGTAGGGATATAGGTATTGGAGTGAGTTAGGATGATCTACATGTTGCCACTAGATAAGTGCAAGGTTAAAGTAAAAAGACATTAGGTTCAGTGGTAGGTTTAAAGGTTTGTAACATCAAAAATGTGGAATTTCATGCAGGAGACTCATTTTGACACAAAGAAATAAAAAGATTAAGATTTTTTAGGGACCTGCAGATGTGTTATGTGGTCCTGTGCAGAGGTAGGTTTTATATGTGAATATTATTAGAGTGAGTTAGGTGAATCTACATTTTGCCAACAGATAAGTTGAAGTATAAAGTTACAAGAAGGTATTAGTTTCAATGGTAAATTTAAAGATTTGTTACATCAGAAAGTTGGACTTTCACATAGAAAAGCTGGACTCATTTTGATGAAAAGAAACTAAGAGATGGATAAATAAATTAGAAAAAATGTTTGTGGCTATTAGGGCCAACAAAGTCAAATTACTATTATACAATACTATTTATAAAATTAAATTTAAGACATTTAAAGACTTTTTAAGGACCCGCAGACATCCTGGATCCAGGTAAACATTAGATTTAGGGGTTTTAAAAGTTCTAATAACTTAGGAATTTAATGTGAAATTATCAGACATTTTAGACAAAAAGAAACACTCATAAAATCAGCTAAAATGTTTATGTTGTAATCAAGACCTCGTGAGTTCAAATTATCTTAAAGTCTGCAATTTGTAATTCTGAATTTGGTATGTTTTGAATAATTACTCGTTGTGCTTTTTGTTTTTATCTATATTACTACAGAACACTACTCAAACAACTTATTATAACACATTTAAATGTTTCAGTATGTACCTATTTACAAAATCTTCACCAATGAGTAAGAAAAATAAACTATGGTGGATTTTGTCTCGTCTGTGTCCTGCAGACCATCAGTGGGCTCTGTATTGAACCTTGCAGTATCTACAGGCAAATGTTCTCTGCTTGAACATCTGCAGCACATTCACACACTGTTCTCCTCATAAAAAGCTGCGCTGGTTCAAGAGCAGCAGAGAGATGATGGTGAGCACAAGAGGAAAAATAGAGTCTGATAAATCTGTATTGAACAGTGTGTGAAGGATGTTAATACATATTAATGGTGACAGGAATATTTGCAAGTGAATACACTGGCAAAGGGGATTAAACATAACTCTCCATAGAAGGGGAGGTATCATCACTCCCATTCTGGCGTGGGACTCGGCCGTATCAGATTCATCCCCATGCACATTGCCAGCAAACACTAAGCCCTTATCTCTCCACAGGGCCTCTCCGGAGAGTTTACAATTTCTCGCTTCGTTGGAGCCTGAGCTGAGCTTGTTACTGGCACAAAGGCTGAGAGGTGGCCTGGTTGAGAGCACAAAGCCGCCCTCACCTCTGGACGGACACATTTCCCTCAGATAACGGACGACTTGTTGGACAGCGGCGCTAGAGTGTCCCAGTGCATTAATATGACAGCCACACATCCCCTGCACTGTGGGACTCACGACAAAGTTAAAGTTTACAAAAAATACATGACACACTGACATGGCTTCAGTAAAAGATCCTTATTAACGAGTTGTGTTAGAGGTGGCGGAGGGACGTGAACTCAGCAGATGTGGTCTGGTCCCTGAGAGACACTTTACCGTCCCGCCATGGCCGCTATTCTCTGAGGGCACAAGCATCAGAGACAACGTCCCATTTGCTACTCGGCTGATCACGTTAACTCCCAAGGGGATTAATGATGGGAACACAGACATGAAATTTAGGGTAAATGTGCCTTTTAACCACACCAAAATGTATATTTGGTCATTTGTAGACGAATGAGCCCATTTAGCAGTTAAACTTATCAGGGTAACGTCCACATACATTTTCCAGCCCTCTGAAACCTAATCTTTAGTTGGCTGTAATTTGAAAACCACATGCACTGCTATAAATATCCGTCAACTGTGAATTTTACAGAAACAAAAAACAAAAAAACAAGGTTATTATTTTCAAAGGGTGACTCTTCTGGCAGTTGACACACTGCATTTGAAAAATACTTCATGGAAAGGCCAGTTACCGACGGCAAATTAATCAACAAACGACTCTGACGTTGGATTAAAACAAAGAAGTAAATCACAATTTCATTTAATCAGTGGTAAAAACGTCATGTGGCCTGATTTTATTGATGCAAATTAAGCGATTTAAAGTAAAACAGGCTTGTGGGCTTAATTAGGAGATTAAAGTGTGATTTAAGTACCTAACATTTTAGGATTAAAGTGTGATTTCACTACCTAAATATGCCTTGTTTTATCAAAATATGTGTTTTTTCTTCCTCTGATCATAAGTCTTGTTAACAAAGTGCTCATGGCAAATTCATAGATAGTAATAGTGAAAATAGTGAATTATTCAGCTAACCACCCAGGACCACTGGCATCTTCTAAAGATAACTTTCCAGTTTGCGACCAACTAATAAATACTTCTCACTGGAAGTAACATAAACAGGGCTCTGACAGTTTAAGGCAAGTCAGATTTAAGACTTTTTGAATTAAATGAATTAAAATTAAGATCAATTTTACATTAACCAAAACTGAAGACAAAAAACATGATCTGTCATCAATTACTTAGGGTTAAGAAAAGTTTTCTGGCGTTTCCTGGCGTTTGTAGAGGAGTTTTCATTTAGATTTTTTTTTCAGCCATGCAGCAAAATCTCAAATCTCAACTTTTTATATAATTTGCAGTTTTCCATGCTGTCCAGGACACTGTGAAAGCTAGCTAGCAAACAGTGGATCCTCGGCTCCTTGATAAAAACACAATATGAGTATTTTTGGTCCTGATATCCTGATCTGTGTGATGTAACCACTGGAGGCGCTCTGAACATTATTTTTAAATAAGAAATTACCATTTATTGTGAGATTTTACATTGATGCAACACCATAAAAAGTGATTCATAAAATCCAACTTCCCATATCTTAGCATTTTTAAGACTTTTTAAGACTGATAAGGATCTGCAGGAACCCTGCTAAAGATACAGTTATTGATGACATCCCAAGTTCAGATGTCGATGTTATGATTTTAGAAGTTAGTAAACTTCTAACTTTTACAACTGAGCGAGCGGGAATAGATGTGTTTACCCGCAGAATATACAGAGACCCATAGAACAGGTTGGGTCATAACTGCACAGATAAAGCTCTAAGTGCTTTGCTGAATAGAGGTTTGCGTGCAGCCCTCACAAAGGACAATGACAACATGAAAAATGTTAAGTTATTTCACTCTATTTTATAAAAGAAGAGAGCGCCAATATGGTTTCAGTAGGTTTTAAGTTGACAAGTAATATTGGATTGCTGCTTGTCTTACAGTAGCTCTCCCAGTCACAGCAATTTCAGCAGACATGTTGCTGAGACAGCTCTGGCATTGTTTTCTGGGACACAGTGAAATTCTATTTTCAGTTTTACTTGGTGCAGTAATTATCTGCATTGTTGGTGAGAATAAAGAAAATAAAGTGCATGAATATGTGCCGGTCAATTGGATTCTGTCAGTTCAAGCAGAATTGGGTACACAAGCGAGCAGCTTGCCAGCTTGTAATAACGATGGTGTTTGCGTGGAACAATTTCCTCTCTAAAACAGCTCATCAACAGCAGAGAGAGTCTGTCACCCAGGGTACGGAGTGACAAGTCTTCTGCATCTCCGTCTGTTATTAACATGTCTCTTACGACAAGCTCAATTATCTGACACTGCCCGTAATTTCCATTCCTTTTTCTGGCACAATGTAAAGTTCCTCTCCTTCATTTTCAAAGCTGGTCGTTTTGGATCCGGCAAATACTGATATAAGACATGTGTGGGAGGAGGAAGTGAAAACTGAGGGGAAAAACATCTGCAAGTCAGAGCGAAGTTGCTGCAGGCTTGCCGTGCTGAGGCCTTGATCATTCCTGATATTTGTTAAAAAGCCTAAATGCTTAATGGTTTTATTACAATAATGTTTGTCGGTTTCTGTTTGAGTTTTTTTACTAAGCACAGAACAAAGCAGTTAATTGAAATACATAATGTGTGCGAATTAGAGTCAGCATACAGATTTAATTCACACTTCTTGTATTCTATGTGAAATTGGTGGATGTCAAACAAAATTAAGTGCTTGAAGAGAAAATTAAAAATTGAACATCTATAATACTGTCTCAACTGGGCAAACTCCATCTGCTAATGAAAAGCATGTGATCTGATGGGAACACGCTGAGCACCTACTAAATGGACTCTGTGTGAGAGGTCTCTTCCGAATGTATGCTCACAATGAATACTGAAGTTTTTAACAATGTGACTAATGCTAAAGGGGCAGAGCACTCCAAAATCAAGCACAATTTTTTTCTTCTATCTGTAGTGCTATTTATCAGTCTAGAGCAGTGATACTCAACTTATAGCCTGCAGGCCAAATCTTGACCCCAATAGGGTGCAGGGTGCAGGGTGCAGGGTGCAGGGTGCAGGGTGCCCCCCCCCCCATTCACAATAAAAATAAAGTGATTCACACTGGGAATTGTTTTTGTACTTTTAGTACAAAGAAAGTGCCACTGTGCATAAAACAGCATCAAAATAGAGCTTGTTTATCAAAAAAAGTGCCAGTGGGGGATCCCCCGCAACCCCCGACAGAGGACCTAGGTAAGCCACTAATATCCCCAATTCCTTGAAATGTTCTGAAATCCAAGAAATGTCCTAAAATCCTAGAAATGCTATAAAATCTGAAGGCAGACTTTGCTACAGGTGATATCTCCAACACTCAGCACCTCAGACCAAAACAATCTGTTAAAAAACTATGGATAAGGAAAAATACTTATTTATAAAAACACGTAAGGATTGTTGTAAATGTTAATCAGGCGGCTTCATAATTAGAAAACTTCATGCATTTGACCTTCACAGTTTGGATCCCTGACCTGTATGTAGTGTAGATGCACTCATTTCAATGTATAACAATTTCTGTACTGACGAAAAGGAAAGATGGAAAAACTACAAAATAAGTTGAAGGTGCTTTTGAGTCATTCTAATGAACCATTCAAAGAGCTTCTCTTTAAACAGAACTGCCTAATGATTATTCTCAGATTGTACAATCTTGCAATCATTTTGAATAACTCAACTAAAATAGAGGATAAATGCTATTCAAATGACTGACCTCATCGTCTTCATATTTTGACATGGAGAAAATTTGGGTTAACGCCTTGTACAACCTTTCATCTTCAAGATTTTTTTTCTTTTTGGCAAGCAAGGCTTTCAATCTGAAAAGCTGAAGTCAGAATCATAGCTGGTGACTGGAAACGTTATGTTTTAGTGCGGACCCCAAAGGCCTGTTAGAGGTTACCTTACTGCTTCAAATCTTACAGCCGAACTGCCTCCGCTCCCGTACGGAGGGGATGCATGATAAAAAGTAAAAATGTTCCACCAAAGTGAAATATCGCTGCAAGTGGGAGTGTCTGGGTTGCTGTGGGGGAACGTTAGAGGAAGTGGTAATGATGACAGCTCTAACTCAGTGCAGGTGCAGTAAAGCATGGCAGGTTGGTCAATTGCCCAGAACCCATTACTTCTCCCCAGAGACCAACCTTGTAATGTGCTAGGTAACTTCTGTAAAGGATTGACCCACTGTCAACAGAGAAATCTCTCAGGTTTTGCATAAAGACGCAAGTGCACCTCACAAGGTTACACAGGCGGGTTAAGAGCGCGTTGAATACTGGAGTGTTTGCTAACATATATTGAAATACCGGTTTGCTTTACTATTAAACAAGTGCAACACTTAAATTGTATGGAGAACAATAGAGTACTATAGCTGTCGGCAACATAGGCTCTGTCTGTATTTCATGGTTGGTCTTGTTGGACAGGTTTAACTTTGGCCTGATGTGGGAGGCACTTTGCATTTTGTAAGCAAAAAGCACAATGCAGCCAATGTAAAATTCATGATATTGTTTCTCTCTTTGTGCCTTTACAGGAGCTCTAAACATTTTCTGGAGACGGGAATAGGATGACCTTGGGTGCCAGATACATCTCTGTTCCTGTGTCATCTTCAGACAGCCACTGTTTGACCACTATCTACCAGATGCATTCCATCCGACACTTGTAACAATAGTGTAAATGGGACGAAAATTGAGCTCACCTTAAAGGCGGACTTCAGTCCTCTTGAAGGCTGAAAGCCCTGGATGAGTCCAGTGCCCAGTGGCAGCTCAGAGTCCTTGTTTTGCTCCCTGAGACGTGTGTAATCAGAGAGAAAGTCCAGCACAGATTACAGTCTTCAATCAGTCAGGGAGGAAAATGATATGTACATCATTGTCTCTGCCGCACATCCCAGGCACTGTCAGCCTGCATGCATATTACCTGTGTCAAAGCTGCCAGGGACATGACGAGAGAAACTGAGAGCCATCACGGAGCCGCCACTCAGGGGGGTGTCGAGTCTTCCAGCGCAGCAGCCAGATTCAGTCTCCATGGGGACTCTACTCTGACCTCCAGCGTGTTGTTGACACCATTTAATGTACATTTTCAGATACAAAACGTCTCCTTTCATATCTGAAATCGTTTTCAATGGGCTGAATAACACTGGAGGCCAGCTCTTGTCACCAAAAGAGAATACTGAACACACGCTTGCAGTTTATCCTTGACTTGAAGTTGAAGCCGTTGTTTGACCTTGAGGTGCACAATAAAGACAAAGAGTTATTTCGTACAGTGAGAAAACTATATGACTGCTGTGAGGAATGGCTAAAAATCATCCCTCCTAATCTTCTCATAGATCTCAACATCATCTTATGCAATTGTCTCCTCACTAAAAACACTCACATGCTGCGTGCAAGCACAAAGGACGACATAATGTGGAAAATTTGATGGAGGTGTCTCATTGTTGTCGATTCAATTTTCACAGTCGGATCTGGGGGAAAAAACATACATACAGTAAATACAAACCAGCAGGGGAGAGAAATTTTACAATAAAGACAGCAAAGATTGATCAAATCTGAATTCCACCCTGCAGAAAAAGAACATAGTCAGACCATAATTTTCCTGAAACAAGAGTGTTTAATTTGAAGCTGTGCATGGGACCTTTGCATAGAAAAGGATGATGGAAGATGATTTGCAGCTGCATTGACACACATACACCACACTTTTACACCCAGTAGACATCTTTAAATTTAAACATCCACCCCGACAGTGTCAATAATTACCAAAAACACATAAAAAAAAAATGAATCCACAAGCCTACGACTTGTCTGTGCTTCAGCTTTGCATAATAGCCCCCCTGTCCCTCACCAGGTATGTGTTCACCTTGAGGAGTCCACACCTAAACGCAATGTCAACACAAGCACTTTCTAGCCTGACGATTCTGTTTGTCCTGCTGGGGCTCCAGAGGGAGGTCACCAAATTGTCTCTGGAATGAAAAAAAAAAGGCGCTGACCTTCTGCTAAATTGTCCACACTCAGTAGACAGGGAATATCAGGTTATTGAGTTGATCCATGCTGTGTTTCCTCGCCTGGGGAAAATGATCTGCACTATTGTCTGCCTTCTACAGTTGATCAAGGGCAAGAATGTGTCAGGAATGTAGAAACACGGGACACTTTTTTTATGTCATTTTAAATCTGCTAATGTTTTAAGAGAAAAAAAATATCAGTATTCTGCTGTAAACAACATTTTAAGCAGGATGGTGAGTGCTTTTCACTTATGTATACTTGCAGTTCATATCCAAGAGGAAATTAAATAAAGGCTCTAAATTCTGTGTTTCACCGAAGAGACATATTGTAAACAAATGCAGCTGCAGAACCCCAACAATTCTTTGCACTGTACTTTCAAGTTGTTGATTCCTTGAGAAAAGCAAATAATAGTCACTTTGCAAAATTGCAGGCCCATCCTTCAACAACTGGGGGAAACAGTTAAAATTGGGCAGGGATAGGGAAGAAGCAGCCCTCTCGCTGAAGTATTTTGTATATTTGGGACAGTATAATGAAAGAAGTCATTTCTGCCAACAGTTCACATTACCTCCCAATGGTTAAGAACCATAATCCCAATAGCATTTTGAATTCTATCACACATACAGTTGGAAATGTTATTGCATGATTACAGTGTTTCTCTCCCTCTGCATAGTTATTGTATTTATGCATTTTTGCACATGAATTGGAGGAGAAGTTGAGCACCGTGTACAATTGCACCGCTATTCAAACTGAGCTACGAGAACCAAAGCTATTTGCTGCAATAAAAAAAACACAAACAACTCGTAGTGTAAACACTGCTTTTCTATCACAAAAACACAATGCTGAAAGGGCATTATTGAAAAAGCTTTCCTTTTACTCTCCAAAATACGATTTGAGTTGAATTGTGTTTCACTTCTCTTTTGCAAAATTCACTTCATATAATGTTCAACCTTCTGGGGTGACAATGAGGAGCTGAGTGTGTGCAGTAAAGACGTGTTTGCCTCAACAAATAAAAGCAAATAGAAGCTTTACTTTGCTTGCATCAGTTTTTTTTAAATATAATAACCATATACTGATACTACCTCTCCAGATTTACTTATTGGGCTAAAATCTGTACATTTTGCTGCAGGCCAATGCTGACATACATGTTAGTGCATAAAAGAGGAGCTACAACAGTTTGTTGACAAAGCTGGCCTCCAATCCAAGTGGTCAGTTGAAATGACAGTGTGGACAGAGTCACGCTCAGCAGCCAGCCGATCTCTCTCCTTTTCTTTAACCTGCCGAGCTGCCGGGGAGGATCGCCCACTGATGGCAGCTTTTATCTCTAACGGCCAGAAGAACCATGCCTCTTCCTGTTACAATGCTATGGCACTTTGTCAAGCAAGACAAAGTTATCCTGGTTCTGGACAATCACCCTCTTTTTTCTCAATACATTTCCAACTGTGGGTGTGATTTGCATTATAGAAGCTGAAGGCAGACTATACACAACCTCTGGTGGTAAACAAAATTTGAGCAAAGAGTGTAACACCCCTCTGCCCTGTTACACACACACACACAAAAATTGCAGAAATATTACTGAATCTCAGACCTAACAAAAATTTCAAGACACTCACGTTTTTCATTTGTGTCAACTGGAAAAACCACGATTCTCGACGTAGATTGTCCCAGAGGTCTGTGTATCATAGATTCATTCCTGCAGGGGAGCAAAGATTATTACAATATTCAGATTACCGAGCAGGGGAAATTAATTGGACTAATTAACATACAAGTAAATGATGATACCGTTAACACATTTCATTAACTCAAACTGTCATTCTATGTTCCTGGTGCACTTGGTATTGCATTACAATGAATTGGATTCATTAAATTATGCAAATGAAAGGAACGACAAAACGGACGAGTCCTTTTTAACATTATAGACCACATTTTCTGACTCGTTTTCTGCAAATTGACTAAGATTCAAAAAGCATGTGCTTTTCACTCTGATTTACCAGATAAAGCTTTTCATAGAATACCATTTCAATTATGTTCACAGGCACTAAAACCAGGTAGGCTATAATACATTTTTAAATCCCTTATGCCGCCGTCTTGAGCCTAATATTAAAGAAAAAATAGCAACAGTACCTAATTAGTAAAACGTCCTATTTAGTGTGAGAGGCACAGAAAGTGATGCAGCATGCGTGTGCTGCTCTGGGAAGGTAAAATCAGGTTAATATATCAAAATATTTAGAAATAGTTGGCAAATTATAGCAACAGGAGTCTGTGTGCCCACTTTAAAGGCAGAAACAAAACAGTTATTTAAATGGCTGTCTTGATAATTCACTGAAATATACATGAATCTAGGTCATACAACTAGAAGCCGTTACATCTCTGTTACATGTCTGTTTTCAAAGTCATGAGACAGTACTTTGTTCTCCAGCAGCAGAATATGTTCCTGACATTTCTGTGTGACATTAACTTGTGGTTAATTGAGGGTTCACACCTACTGTTGGCCTCTGTGACTTCTGTCTTTATCTTAGCAGCGCTACATGGGGAAGGTCAAGGGGTCAAACATACCTCTCGTCCTGCTCCCTTGGCAGTAGTGACATCTACTGGACTACCAACCCAGAGTGTGCGCCGTGGGGGAAGGATAAAGCTCCTGGCTGGAAGACATGACTTCGAAAAGACAAGAAACAATAGATTTCACGTGTTTTGAAAAACCTGTCTTGGTCATTTTAGTACGAAATATCAGGCCCTAAGAAAGCACACATTGTACAATCTCCAAACATGAAAGCAAAAAAATGAAAGGAAATTTAAGTGTAACAGAAAGGTTTATATTGATGTTATATTGACATATTTATACAGAAGATTTATGAATGAGGACAAACCTTCAGTGCTTAGTACATAACAGAAGATGCTGTCTGAATGGGGGTAAAGAATAATCTCCTGAAGAGGACAACACGTCCATGTGGGCAGAATGATCACATCACATAATTTTCATTATGTGTCACAAAAAGAAAAAAAATCGAATCAAATATGCCACCAAAATTCACTGTTCAGTGTGTATTCAATTTAACAATTCAACAGCTGGGGGAGGGGATAAAATAAAAAATATAAAATGGAACAGGGAAATGCAACATACAGTTAAAGAAAAAGTATCAACACAAAGACAGAAACATTTTACATTTACTGACAATGAATATAAAGGACAGTCTCTTGGGAAGTATACAAAACATTTTTTATACAAAAGGATTAACAACAACATGAACGTGATGAGAATAGTGCTGTTAAAAAGAGTACCGCTTTCAGTAATTTTTCTGTGATGGAGCAAGATACTGGCAAGAATTCTTCAAAGCTGTTTCTATAACATGAACAGGGGTCGTCCTTAAAAGTAAGAACTGGACATGGTAGAAATCATCAAGCATTGGTGACATGGTGACAGCTTAATTCACCTCAGATTTTGGTCCATCATCGAATAACATTTCTTCACAACATCCCCGCCATGGCCCGAGAAGCTACAGGGGTGATTTACTCTAATTATATCACACAGTCACAAGTCACCCTGAGTTTGTAGTCAAATTTGGCAATTACCTCCAAAAAAATGGCTTTTCTTCTTCATATTACAATGCATCGTTTTTGAAGTCCTCCAAAAAGGTTTTTACAAAAACACATTTAAATCACATATAATGGAGCCATTTGAAATATGTTGGACTTTTAATATCACAAATGCATTGTCTATGTAAAGCCCAAATATAAATAGCTGTTCAGTCAAAATATTTCATAAGCAAATAATGTGTATCATATCAACAGTATATGTTCAAGAGGAATTACAATACAAAATTCTGATTGTTTTGATTTCACCTGCAAAATGTAGCAGGTGTGAGCAAAGTTTTTCAAAAACTGAAGGAAGGAGGGCTCACTTATTTGCAAGCAGACCGACTGTAAGGACACTGAAAAAAGAATGCATAATATATATATTAAAAAAAAACATGAATAATTTTGCATGGACGTTGCAATACCATTACTTCAGCCAGATAAAATTAGCTCTGTTGTGAGATTTAGTCTTTGCTTTAAGGATGGGACAAACTTAGCTTAACAAGGACATCATAATATACCATCCAAACAAAAAGGCAAAGAGAAAATTGCTCAACTTACCATTTTTTTGTGTGAAAAACACCTTAACAAAAAGAAAAAAGAAAAAAAAGAGACGATTCCAAACGAAATGGCATTCTACATTTCCAACAACACAATATTGTACAAAATAAGGCATTTCCTTGTGTATTTACTGCAATGTCTTTTTCCACCTTTATCTTCTTTTAGTCTCCACTACTAGTTCAGTAAAAACTGAGTATGGAAATGGACTGACTATTTCTGTGTTAAAATATATATATTTATATATACCTGCATTTTAATTTTAGTTTTTCTTCAAAACTTGGATAAAAATGCAGGTAGGAGTATACAGTATGGGAGAGGTTGTAGAAGTTCATAAGTGGAGTGTAAATCACTCCATGACTTCGCTGGCCGCGACTGTGGTGACGAGCTGGAGAGGGATCTCTGCGTTGGCCAGGATGTCCTGGGCGTTGCTGGAACCCTGCTGGATGTTGGTGAGGATGAGGGTGGTCCCGCCTGCCGTGGTGATGATACTGTCTGAGGACCCCGCAGATTCCATTGAGGCCACCACAGCGCTGCCAGAGTTCACGCCTTTTTTGTTCTGATGAGTTTTAATGTGCTTCGCCAGGTGGTCGCTCCGCATGAAGCGCTTGGAACATTCTGGGCAGACAAACTTCTTCTCTCCTGCCAGACAGAAAATATAGTTTGAAAGATAAAGAGTTTGATCCTGAATACATTTGGTCAAATGCGCCAACTATCTGGAGGGTATGTTTCGAAGGTGAGGAGAAGAGTTTAAGGAAGTGGCAAAACAAGTTCAATTTGTTTCATGAATAAAATAAACGGCAGAAATGTCACCGGTGTCTAAATTCCTATTTAGCAGATTTTATTTTATTGTTATAAGTTGCTCAAACCATCCTGTCACTGAGAAATGTGACAAATAAACTGACGACAAATTCTAAGTATATGACTGAAAAATTTACTGTGTCCACAAACTCTTAAAGGGACAGTGCACCCCAAAATGAAAAAAATCATATCATGCCTCTTACCTGCAGTGCCATTTATCGATCTTGATTATTTTGTAGTGAGCTGCCGAGTGTTGGAAACGTCGGACGTAGAGATGTCTGCCTTCTCTCCAGTATAATGAAACTGGATGGCACTTGACTTGCACTCAAAGACCCCAAAAAATAAATTTGAGGAACTCAACAGCAATGCCTCTTTCCAAAAATCGTGACCAGGTTACTCAAGAAAATCCACAAACCTTGTTGTGAGCAGGTTCATGTAGGAACTAGGGCTGGGCGATATGGTTTCATAATAATGTCGTAATATTTTTTGGCTATATCGCGATACAATACATATCTCAATATTTTGAAATCTCCTCTAAACTACCGTAGACTAATAAAATACAAAACTATTAAATGAACTAAGGATAGTTTATCTCTAGTTCAAATATTAATAACATATTAATAATATATATTAATAACATTGTTACTGTGGTGCTCCATGGTTGCAAAACGCAACAAAAAAGTAGCAGTCTGGAGCCCTGCAGATGTAAATACAAATGTGTGAGTCTATCTTTATATGTGTGTGCCTGTGAGAGGGAGAGAGCTGAAACATCTAAGCCAGTCTGATGCTAGAAGCTTAAAAAAAGTGAGAATTTACACTTGATGTTGGCAATATAGTCGTTTCATACATCCCATGTGGACCAAGCCTCGATACATCAAATATAATCAATATATATTGCCCATTTCTAGTAGGAATTATTTTGTTTTTTCTGAAGTGCACCTGCCAAAGTCACTGTGCAGAAGGAAGCGTGCATTTACTGCTAGCTTACCTCGCACCACTGAGCTAGCTAATGCTAAAGCCTAGCTAAGGAGGATGCCGTAATATTTACATCTTGCTCTGTCAAGAGCACGAGTGTCGTCCATGAGTAGATGCAGTTATAGTGGCAGTTATACATATATTCAAGTTGAATTTTAATAACGAATCAATTGAGTCAATATTTGAGTTGGATCAAATCATGCTTTGTGTATCTTTTGTTAAAAAATGCTGTGTGTAAGATGAATTATAAAACTGTCTCTGGAAGGACCGGAACATATAAATTCCCTTGTGTGAGGTGTTCCCCTCCCCCTTTTCCCCGAGAGCTGAGCTCCTTACCTGCACGGTAATGGAGGCTGAGTAGTGAAATCGCAGCTGAAGATAAATTGTGAAGATAAAACATGAACGGTGAAGACGCTCGACACCATTCTGTTCTCCTCTTTAAGTTAAAGCAGCCAACAAGGTACAGAGTTATATTTTGTTTGTCGAGCTTATTATTTACTCTAATGAGATGCCGACATTTGTTAGGAATTTTCTGTGAGAGGTTGGAATTAATTGTTTTATATTTTGATCTTATGTGTGTCTGTAGTTCTCACGGCATGATTGATGACATGTAACCACATGACTTCATCACATACATGGGGAGAAATGTATTGTTTTCGACCACCAAGCTTGTAGTTCACCTCCCGTTTCCCAATCCTTCTCCGGTATGTTACATTCTATATTAGTGATTTGTTCAAAACAATGCTCTCACAGAATATTTATTGATAAACTGTTATTATATACAAAGAAAATAAAGCAATATTAATTCTGTTCTTTATTTTCTTTTCTTCATTTTTCTCTCTAAAAAAATCCAAAAAGTACCGATAAGAGTGCTGTTAGAGTGCCAGTGTATTGCACTTTTTTTTTTACCTTACTTTCTTTTTTGGTTTGTTTTGTTTTTGCTCATTTTTATTCATTTTCAAATTATTTTCTTGTATTTTTTACAATGTTTTGCTGATTTTTGGGTTAGTGTTTAGATTGAAAGCAGAATCACACGATGAAAATTAAACCAAAAAGCGGAGCTCTCTACGAGCATCTCTTGTCACGTTTGTTTGGTTTTTTTTTTTTGTTTTACACTCCGATATCAACAGATCCTGCAAATTAGACTGCAGAACAAACTGTTTAAACCCCATTTTGAACCGGAAAATTATCACCAAGTCTGTGAAATCTGGATGTGTTTTTCACCATGGCCTTCAATCCTAACCTGACATTTTACATGTAAATCCAGAAGGGGACAAACACTGTTATTTTTTACATGACTCACACTTTGCAGGGCACAAATTAACACATTTTACTGATGTTTCCCTGATGTGTAAACACTGAGAGAGCAAAAAAAGGGCACCTGTGTGTGTTCTCCTGTGTCTCTGCAGCTCGTCACTGCGTGTAAACCTCTTCCCGCAGAACATCCAGCTGCAAACAAAAGGTCGCTCTCCTGAATGCCAGCGCAGGTGTGCTCGCAGGTGCGATGTCTTTCCGTATACTTTCCCACAGCCAGCAATGTGGCAGATGTGCTGCTTCTTCTTCCCCGTGCTGGATCCTCTGAGAAACAGAGGTATGAGTAGTTAGAGCTCTGATATGTATACTTCCTACGCAGAACTGTGCAGAAGATGAAGGCTCACTCACCTCCCGCCTGACTCTTTACAGTTGGGGCAAGTACACGCCACTCTGCGCAGCCTCTTGCCCTCCTGACCCAACTGATCCTCCTCATCCACCAGCCTGACGCGAAGGTGGGACAGATCGCTCGTGTTCAGGGTAGAGTCGGTGCTCAGCTGCCAGTCTCCAGAGTCTGGCTCTTCTTTTATCCGAATGTCTGGAATTAATGTGTACGTTAATATCAAGCTCTGGTAAATGTATCAAAAAGCCTGCACAGTGAGAGTTGCTTTATTACTGTGCGTGACTGACAGCATGGCAGCAAATTTCACAAGCTAAACTCCATTTTAAGCACAGTGATAAAATAATTAGTTGATTGACGGAAAATGTATCAATGACAATTTTGATAATAAATTAAACACACCCTGTGGACTTTTTAGCCCACATGAGTGTCAGGAAATTGATGGAAGGACTTTGCTACAATCAGGAACTTCATCACAATGTTTTGATAGCTATAATTACATAGAAATTCAGCAGAAAGTGGCTTTAAGGATACACACAATGTATTTTGGTAAGATGCTAAATATAAACTATGTTTACAATGAAAACTTTAACTGTGTAGATACAGAATCATCTAAAATATGCTTTGCTGCACAACGGTTCTAAAATTTTAGTGCTTTGTTGATTTTCTCTGTTTTATGTAATGATACAATTTTATTTTTAAACTATCGACCATTTTCCCAGCACACATTTTGACTTGTCATAGCTGGAAAAGCACAGGTGTTAAGCTGTGTTCACATGAACCACAGTTCACCTGAGTGAGGTCGGCATAAAATACCAGCAACAGTAACAGCAGACACTGAGAGACTGCTGTCCAAAGTTAATAAATAAGTGAATTAAGTAAGTTAATTCAACTAGAATTTAGCTGAATATTAATCTGAGCCTGCAGTAACATGTACATGTATGAACATACCCTTTTATGATGCACACAATACTAAGCTATTTAAATAATCATTGGCAGATCCATATATTTATACACTCCAAAAACATCTTTGCGTCATCTAAGCCCAGTACTGCCTCTTAAAGACGGGAAATTTGGCCGGTGATTAACACTATTACAAAAAATTAAAATGTTAATTAGGGACCTTAATCATATCACAATTAACAATGACAACACTAATTTTCAAAAATATTTCAAATTTTGAAAAAACATCTCATTCTCATTCAGTTCGCAATATGCTATTTATTGCTAGAACTGTTGCAACTTATTACCTTTTTTCTACTGCAAATTATGTCCAAAAAAGGACAACTGTCAACATTGCTTTTATAAGTTTTATCTGAAGATAAAAGTTTTCAGTCTGTTAATTTCACTTCGGTAATTTCTTTTTGCAACAAAATGTAACAAGTAAACTGAAAAAGCAATTTATTTTAATATTCTAGCAGTTTAATCTGTATTTGCAATTATAATAATTTTTACAATAAAAGACACTTAATGTCCACACACATCGTGTTTCTCTATTTTTCCCATGCTGTCAAAAAGCTTTATTACGTCTGCAAACTGTTTGACTCTGTGTGAACGCAGCATTACCGTTCTTTTCAATTGTCCTGGTGAACCATGACATGGTGACAGTGAGCCAGCATGCACATTACCAGGACTGTGAAACTGAAACAGCTGAATGGAATCCGACCATCATTAATTTCCTGATTTACAATTGTGCTACAACTTTACAACTTTTCCTGCTGTGACATGTCAAAATGTCTTTAGTAAAAAAAAAAAAAGGTCTATTGAATGATTTAGTGAAAATAGTTTGATTGTTTAACAATTTAAAAAATGATTGTCGGTTACATTCCTACAGCAGTGCAGATGATTTTACACAGACAGCTCCTTGGACTGTCTGCTTTGAGCACACAAACAAACATACATGCACCTTTATTGTGTTATTGTAACAAATGCAGTGATTAAATACAGAATGGCATTTTAGAGTAATTTGCTGAAGATGGGCCCTTTTGAAAGATGTCAAAGTTGGATATTTAAAAATAAACACAACAAATTAAAGATGACGTATGTGAGTACATTATTAATGTAAAGAGCTACAGTACCTCCAGGGTTGTCTGTGTCTCCTTCTTGTTGGGCCATGGTGTTGACCGTTACTGTCTGCAGGTTGGGGATCTGTCCCGTGCTGATGCTGACTGGATTGGAACCTAGTGACAGGGTCTGGACTGGAGCCAGGGTTATCTGCTGGGGCGGTGTTGTGGGCAGCTGGAGGTTCTGCAGATTCTGCACCCCCTGCACCTGGAAGGTCTGCCACTGTATCTGACCCGACGGTGTGACCGTCTGAGCTTGGATGATGAAGGTTCCCGGATTGATCAGCTGCACATTCTGCAGGTTCTGTCCGCCTGTCGCCATGGACTGGACTACCTGACCGTTGGTGGTCTGAATAGGGACCTGCTGCAGCTGGATGATGGGCTGAGCGGAGGACACCTGGACGCTCTGCTCCTGATTCTGTTGGATAAAGCCCTCCTGGAGACCAGAACTCGAGTCGGCTTGCTCCGTAGCCACTGATGACAGTGAAGTGTCTTGTGTCAGCAGACCTGATTCGCTCGCTGGAATGTGTAGCTGAGAGGAAGACGTTGGCACATATATCTCATGATTTGCATTTGAGTCATTTACTGGTAGTGTCTGTGAGAGGTGATTATCTGTCTTCGCCAGACTCTCTGAGCCATCCACGGGCTGACTCGTCATAATTAGCTGGCCATCAGCAGTGACCCCTGTTGCTATAGTCTGAGCACCAGAGAGGCCGAGGGAGTCCAAGTCCACACTGTTAATAGGAACAAAAGTAATGTTCCCAGGCAAACCCACAGGCACATTAGTAACAACCTGACCCTGGTTGTTGAAGGTGGAGCTGCCAAGAGAAACCCCCTGGAGCTGCTGGACATTACCAGTCTGTGATATGAGGTTCTGGTTGTTATTAAGGATGTTTGCAGCTGATGTTACAGTGAGACTCTGGCTACCGTCAGGCAAGATCTGAATCTGCCCCGTGGCATCCTGAGTCAGAGTCGCTCCCTCCACACCGGAAGTGGAGAAGCTCAGCTGTCCATCTGCTGTCTGAATCTGAGGAATTACTTGGTAGTGAATGTTAGGCACTGAATTGGCAGAGGAGGCGTCCGTTCCTGACGTCACAAAGATTGGCTGACTCTGTAAGTTCTGGATAGGAAGAACATACTGCCCGTTTGATGTTAGTATTCCTTGACTTTGGATCTGTATCAATCCAGATTCATCCTTTGCTGCTGCTGTTGTTGGGGTTAACACCTCCCATTTATCAGTCCCAGTGAGCTGCGTAGATGGATCTGAGGTCTGAGAAAAGAAATGATCGACATTACAAAAAAGACAGGCACCTGCTGTTAATCATCTTGAGCAACGTAAAGCACAAAAGTCTGATGTTAACCTGCTTTTTAAAATAGACAGGAAAATAATTTTGTAGACTTACACAGCCCAACATTTTGATGAAAAAAAATGGTGCCAGCACTTCACACAATCAGCCTTGGGAACATGAGTGGGCAGTGGGCAAAATGAGCAAAAATCTATTGAGTCAGTATAAGTTAAGTGGGCAAGAAACTTAAGTTTTGTTTCATATGTATGTTACTGTTCTTAATAAAAGGTTATCTATGGCTCTGTTCGCACCTGCAGCTGATTTATAATGAACCACGACAAATCCAAAGATATCTGTGACAATGTCAGTGGTCCGTCTTCCTGCAATATAAGTGTTATACTACCCGTGAAGGAGGCCAATTGCAACGCCTGCAACACCTAATTGTGCTTCAAGGCTTTATTTATGGTGGTCAGTGCTTGGTCAGTGCTATATTTTCAGGTGGCCTCCATGCAGATGTCCACAGGATTCTTACTGAACAAAATTAACCTGAGCAAATGGGCAAACACAACTGAGTTTTTTGTGTCAGCTGTATCAAACTAGTGCTGTGCCAACACAGCCAGACAGAAACCTCACAGTACAATCTGCCTTGTGTTGCTATCACAGCTGTAATGAAGTGTCAATTTACTATAAACTTGGGCAGCTGCTTTAAAGTGAAAAAATGTAAGTGGTGCTCCTGGCTTCATGTCTTTAGTCAAGATTGGTAAATTAAAGTAATTTAGACAAAATATGGCAGACTTTGTCTTACAAAAAAAAATGAAACCAAAGTTTGCAAGCAAACAGAATACATTAAAGTATTTTTTTTCTCCCAGCAGAGCCTAAATGTCATCTAAGCCCATACTGCAATCTCAAGCAACAACACATATTATACACACCATTAATACCACTGAAATACAGTTTTACGAATTACAAATAATTAAGCCATTACAACATATTGGCAAACATATTTTATGTTATGTCACGTTTAATTTTTCAACCCAATAATGGTCTGAGGAACATCTTTGGATAACAAGACCTTTAGAAATCGTAGTTCAGCCAGCTCTTTGAGGGTTGGAAGTTAACTTTTTTGTCCACCTGCCATTGTGGCTGCTCAATACCAAAAGCTACCAGCCACTCGATACATTACCATTGTTTTTTTGGCTGGTGAGTGAAGCAAATCTAGCAGCCACTTGCATATTTTACCAGCATGGCTGGTGGCTTGTACTAATTTCCAACCCTGGCACCAACTGACCCTGTGCATTTACTAATAAAGAATTTAATGAATGAGCACAAACATAAATCTATGAACAGAAACAGTCAAACTACATCTTGATCTACAATAAGCAATTCAAGAGCTTAATTTTCCCTGACACACTTGTGGTTGATGTTGCTGTTTAATCAGAGCATGTTACAGATTAAGCTTGAAGCAAAAGAAGTTGCCAGCTGAATAAACTACATCGAACATGGAAAGTCTTTTTCCACTGTACTTCCATTAATTGTAATTGAATTCAATATGTTATATATAGAGTGCCCCAGGGATGATGTTTTTCTGTATGCCGATGCAGGAGTTGGCATCACCCTGGTTCCCTCGTCAAAAAACGTATGGGATTTTCCCATTGGATTTTTGATAATAGCAGAGAATATACAAATGTTTATGATACTTTCACGATTTGTTCAGCAAGATGATCTTCACAAATGAATACCACTTTTAGGATTTTGGAGGTCTAAATGACATTGCCACAGATAAAAAGCTAATGTTAGGCTATAAACAAACTACACTCTGGTTGCACAACTTAACATTGCCATCACAACAAGGCTGCAAAGCCATATTATGCACAGCGTGGTGTGAAGAGGTTTTATAGTTTCATTCAGCCACTTAGCAACTGTATTTCTTAAGACACATAAAAGTTTCAGTGTTGACAGTGGGGTATTTACTGATATATTTTATGTCGTAGAACAAAACGTGAAAGTCTCTTAAGCTCTTGTTATCTCACGCTTCTAACCAAAACCCATTAAAAAAACGTATTGACTTTGAGAAGTGCAAACCGTAGTTGCTGAAATGCCATTTCATTTCCAGGTTTTAAGGAATCATTCCCGGGGCACTCTATCGGGGCCACTGGATTCAGCCCTGGTGAATGTAGTCACATGGCCAGGAGGATATGGATGTAATTACTGAGTCTGTTTCAGTAATTAAAACTGCAAAAAGCTAAAGAAATTCTATACCCTCCTGTTTTTATGTCAAAATGCAGTGGCTATTATTCCACAAAAGCAAGTGCAAGCTTAGCTACACTCCCACCACCAATTCTGCTCAGCTGTGAGTGAAGGCTTCACTTCTCCCGAAGCTGTGTCGAATCTAGCAGAGGTGCTGACTTACCACATCAGCAGCAGCAGCACCTCTGTCCACCTCTGACGACGGCGACCCAACCTTAGTGCAGGTGGTTGCTAGCAGGTCGAGGGGTGATGGCTGAGTGTCCTTCCCACAACGGGCAAATTTAAAAGGAAGAGAGTGGGTGGCCATTAGTCTGGGGCCATAGAAACTATGACGTATTGCCAAAGAGCAAAATTTTAAGTTAGGAGGTTAAAGAAGTATTTCAGCAATATAAAGAAGGCCCTCATGGTGCTACATGACGAAAGAAAACAGAGAAAAAGTGTGCTTTTGCTCAAGAGGTACAAAACCTACAACGACCAGAATGCTTTGCGCCTGCTGGTGGGTGGCATAATGTGGATTTGTCCATGTGAAACATTGCTGCCTGACTGGATCTCATATTACAGTTAAACGGAAAAGCAAAAGCATGTTTCTGAAAACATTTTCAGGTGAAAAAAATATGCACTGCAGTAACATAGTCTTGGTTTATATTTCATCAGTGCTGCCTATTTTTCGTGTATTATGTGTCCAAGTTTGAGAGACAGCGAAAGTCTCTCGATCAACTGTATACTGTTTGAGATAGCAGCTGGCAGTGGGCAATAGGGAAATGCAGAAGTATTGCCTGTAGCCAGGCTTGGAAGCAAATTTTACATAGTGGCAAAAAATGGTATTAAAACTTCTGTGTCCCTCACATGATGCTATGGGGCCCAAACAGACTATTTCCCACTGACGTCAGATGTTACCTGCTCTGGCACACTAGGCCACCGTAAGTTGCTAGTGTGCATGCTCTATGGGCCATGATGCAGAAGATCTAGGTACTTTCATACCGTGGAAATAGAGCGTGTTTTGCTGCATATCACAGAGCACCTCTCATAGGAATGAACGAGCCCCGCGTCCATGCTATTTCCAGGTTGCCCTAATAGATCCATGGTAGTTCGAGCAACAGCCCGAAGAGCCAGCAAAACTCCTCCAAACAGCTTAATTTACATCATTTGGAGGAGTTTCGCTGTGGGGAGAGGAGGGATATCCAGGCACTAGTTAGATTATTAGGATTACTGCACACATGTGAATATGTCTATTGTATGTATGTAGGTATATATATAGACAATGTCATTATTTTCTTTCTTTTTATTGCCCAGTTATTTAATTTTATGTACATATACATATATACATTTCTCTTTGTTTTTCTATTCGCTTTTTGTCCTTTTACCATTTGCACAGTGGGCATGAAGAGAAATGCAATCTCAATTCCTGTATGCCTAAGAAACATGTCAGAACTGACAATAAAGATGACTGACCTTTGACTTTTAGATGGAGAAGAGTCTACAACAGGTTATCTACACATACTATTCACATTGTTTTGACACAAAGCTGGTTGAAAATCGGCGAAATATCCCTTTACAGGACGTGCATGTCCAGTGTTGAACCCCCCAGGTAGTACCTACGGTAGCACCCAGGTCATGTTTAGGTCTCAGTCTGTCACCTCAATCCTGGCTAAAGAGGCGGGATCTGTAACCTGCCTCTGAGGAAGTGTTGCCTGAGAGGTTCAATGAGGGCACAATAACCCCTTCCAAGTTTGAAATGTGTGAACTTCGGTGAGCACCACTCTGGAAACGCAGCAACGACGTATAATGAGAGTCATAATCCCGAGAGGGAAACCTCACCTGATTGCTCCTGCCTTGCTCCTGCAGCAGAAAGTCGCTTTGACTGCTGTCCACGTCCAAGGCAGCCATATCTTCTGGCTTCATCGGCTGTTCTGGGGCTGTGTAGTAAAAAGCATAAAGCTAAGTGTGGGAACAGCCGAAGCTAACATTAGCTAAACAAGCCTGCTCTCAACTAAGGGGCTAGCTAATATATGTAACGCCAGAGCTAACTATAAAATTACAACCACCGCTGCCAACTACATCAAACTCAATTAAGAAAACACAGACGTAACAATACCTAGTTTAACGAGCTCACAGTGTCCTAAACAAGGTAACAGCTAAGCTAACGAGCGCAGCGTTAGCTACCGCTGCTAGCTTAGCCGGCGCTGATTAGCAATATCAGCAACAAGCATCCCTGCTAGCCTGCTAGCGAGCTAATTTAGCCAGAGGATGGTAGCTTGTTAGCTTACGTGGGTGAAGAGTAAATATAAAATATCACATACCAGTCATTACGCGACTTGTCGTGAAACGGAGAGTCGTGATAGTCACAAGCCACCGGACATGATCATCACATTAAATTGATTGTATACGCCTAGAAAGCGGTGATAACTGTCAGGATTTTTTTCTATTTTGATTGACGGGCGGTAGGTAACACAAAGGGTGGGGCCTCCAGTGTTGACTGGGACTGTTTGCGTCACATACAGGAAATTCCGCCCTCCTTCACACACGTGATTGGTTGTTCGTTTTGCACATCGCGTTATTATTTATCAATCGGCGTGTCAATCATCCTTTGTTGGATTCTTTTCCTGTTTTTTATGCATGTTCAGTTTTATGGTGTTGACGGCAGAGAGAATTGTAGTTACATTGTTTACGGTCAGTTACATTGCAGTGAATCAAATGTTTTCAGCGACACAGCTGTTTATTTAAACTAGCTTTGTAATATGATGTAAAATAGCAATCAGAGGTCATACAATTGAGTTGTACACAGTTGTGCAATCACACTGTGTGCCAAAATACATGGGATTTATCTTCTGCATTTAACCCTAATTAAATCGCAGAAGTGATCACCAGTCCAGGTATGACCACTTCCTCATATTGCAACCATGGGTATGACTGAGGATTGGGGTCATGTCAAAGAAAAAAAAAGGTAGATTTTGAGAATAAAGTAATAATATCACGAGAATAAATACATGATTTCAAGAAAAAAATCACTGTAAACTGTAAATTTATGAAAATAAAATTTTAATATTAAGTGATTAAACTTGTAAATTTATCAGAAAAAAGTCGTAATATTCCGATATTAAAAAAACATTCATGAGTAAAAAACCTTGTCTGTCCATCCTGGGAGACAGATCCCTTCTCACTTGCTCTTCCTGAGGTTTTTTCCCATGGCTTCCAATGTTTTTTTAATTAATTATTTTTTTTTTTTTTTGGCACTCTGGTTATGTCACTGAACAGTGCTTAATTGTAGTCATTTTTACAATATTTAAGGTAACATATTGAACTGCTGTGGCTTTAAAAACTGAGTCAGTGGCTTGCTGTGAATGAATAAACGTAAGTGATAGAGCAAGGAAACAATGGATAAAGTATAGAGACACGGACAATGGAACAGCATTTAATGATGATTGGTCAGTTTACAGCAGATTAGATCAGTGATCCCAATTTTTAAGCTTAAAAACCAGATTTACTCCTTTTTAAGGTGCTGATACACATTTCTGACTCTATGCTGAATCTAAATGATGCCATTTATCATGGCAGGTTTGCGCTCATATGCTCCCGCAAACTAATAGTGGCACTCTCCTACCTGGTGAATAAGAAAGTGATCAGCAATTGAGTTTTAAGATGTGTATTTATTAAAGGACAATAAAGGAACACTATCAAAACACAATCTGAGTTTGTATTTGACTGAAATTCTTCCCCTCCATCTGATTGTGCTCAGTGCAACATTGTGAAAGTGCATTGAAATGAGAGCCTGCATGCTATTGTACCTGCTCTGCGCCTGTGATGCTATCAGGACCCCACTTCTGAGTATTATTTGTGGTGTGTCAGTTCCTCACAGTGCGCGACCGCAGTGAGGCTATTTCTCTCAACCTTCAATTCAAACTTGGCCCATTACAGCCAGACTACAAAAGCACTTTCCGTGCACTCAGGAGCTCACGGCAGTGAATGGTGGATATTTCCAATCACTCTGCTGTCAATCCAAGTGTCAGGTAAACACAGGCCAATGGAAACAGCTTTAGAAAAACCTTGCAGCTATGTCTGTCTTACTCCAGGAGTCCTTGGAAACGTATCAACAATTTCTACAAAGACCTCCAAGTTAAAGGGAAAAGTCAAATATCCTAAAAGCAGCTCAAATGCAACACCCGGGTGGACTCAGCGGCCTACACGAGACGTATAACTGCCACTGTGTTTGTCTCAGACCTGTGAGTGTTGTCTCCCGCTCGAGCTGCAAACAAAGGAAATGAGACTGTATTGACAGAACTCAAATTCACCTCATGAGAGGAATCTGTGAAGTCTGTGGAGCATCACCCAGTGGGAGTTTCAGCACACCTATAAGGATTCAGTGTGATAGATATAACTCTAAATAGGGGCATCAATGACCCCACTGCATGGAACTAGCTTTCCTTTGTTGTTGAAAAATGCAATAATATATGATTTTTAACCAAACTTCACAGAATAAATGGATTAAAAATCAAAACATCATTTTTTTAAGGCCTCTTCTTGAAGGAGCTGACGTTGTTGTGGCGCTGTGCCGAAATGTGAAGGAAAAGAGAAGCAACAGAGTGAGTCCACAATGGCTCTGAGTGTTTCATATTAACATATTGACAGTTGTTTTCATGAGGGCCAGCAGTCCAAGAGAGAGTGACCCCACGGAGAGAAACTGCCCTGCTGGAGGCACCTCGTGGGACACTGTAAATGGGACCTGAGAGAGAGAATTGAAACTGTTGCAACACAGAGAAGTGTGGATGGAATATCAAATGTGTGTTAGAGACTATAATTCTGAAGCACCTGAGAAACAATCGTACTGTTCTTTGTCCGAGGGACTAAGAATTTAACTGATCGAGGGGTTGCATAAAAGGTTTTTTTTAATCATGTTTATACATATTTATACAATTAAACATTTGAAACTAATCAACTGGCTTGATTTCTTAAAAAACAAAACAAAAACAAAAAACATGGGGGGAAGGGTTTGAGCATCGAAGAAGAAATTACCCCAAATGAGCAAGAAATTAGTAAGAAATACAAGAACATTCCCCTAAAAGTTAAAAAGTAAGGAGTGGAAATGACCTAGAAAAAAAGTGCTTAAAATTTAGAATAATTTTGTAACATATTTTAAATACGTAATTATGATTATTATAACTTTTTTCTCTTTTTCCCAAGACATTTTGTTTGTTTTTTAAAAATAATTTCATGAATGTGCTCATTTTTTGCAATTTGTGAAACATTTATGACCAAGTTACTCAATGCCCTTTCCCCATGTTTTCGAAAGAAATCAAACCAATGGTTTAAGTACTTGTGAAAGGTGTCTTAAAGCAGCACAAGAAAAGGGATGTCGCTACAGGTTTCAAACTCACTTTATCACTTAACAAACAACAATCAGGCACCAAACATCTATATACAGAATGCTGAGAAACATGTAAACGGTGTATGGTGTGCATTACTAGAAATACAAGTGCGTGGTAGTGCAAAGAACACTGAATAAATATGGTATACGTTTCTCCATGTACATATGAGGATGATGTTTGTTTGCTGAGATGTAGATTTACACTCAGTGGCCACTTCATTAGGCACACATGCACAGTCTAATGCAATCCAAATCAGCTGTTCTGCCATAAAGTGGACTTTTATCATGCCTGTAATGTTATTTTTTTGCCCTGTCATTGAAGTGTTATTTTAGTTCTGTGTTTTAGAATCAAGGCCATAGTTGGTTGAGTTGTTGTACCACACTGCATTATATTCAGCACCCAAAAAATAAACTATTTGTTTTAGCTCCAAATAGTTAGTTTCCAGGCAACCCTAAATTTTTCAGTTGACTGAATACAAGACGACAAGTTGAATCATTGCAAAATTACCTCGACTTGTCTTCCCAAATTCAGAAAACTTTAATTTTTAAGGCAGCCTGGTCAGTAGCTTTTTTAAGCGAAACAAATTGTTTATTTTTACAGTGAGATGTGTCACTGATTTTCTGCCCCTCTCATCTATGCAGATTCAAGATAATTTAATTTACATAGCACTTCAAAAGCAAACAGGTTTTGCCTAAAAGTGTTTCCTGTGCTTACATGCATTGATGAATAAATCCAGATTAAAATAGAAACAAGTTTAAAACACAATGTTAATAGGACAAAAAAAAGATGGAAAACAAGTCTTAGAAAAACAGCCTGCCTCGACTAAAAAGTGACAATAAATAGGTACCATGTACACTGTGCAATATAAATATATATACATATGGAATTACACATGTACAGTGTGTTATGTAAGATCAGCAGGGTAACTACGATGAAATTAACTTTTGGACATCACTTGTTCATGAGTGCGATGGCAGGCAAGCAGAAACATTTAGACAGTAGAATTACTGACTTGTGGTTGCTCGCCTCCGTTTACTAGACAAGTCGCATATAAAGTTCACATCCATGTCTGTGAAAACATGAATGCTTCCCACACATCCTCCCCCAGCAGCACAGAATATTTATACCATCAGCACAGCTGCAAGATTAGTGTCACCAATTTATCGTCTGATCAAATGTCTCCCCTTCTGTTCCTGAGATATGACGTTGAATCATGGCCAGAAAAGTGTTTTTGAAAAACATTATGATGTCACAGTGACGGTGACCTTTGACCTTTTAGATGACGTAATGTCAACACTTTATTGTTTTATCCTGTTAGACATTTATGTAAAATTCTGTCATTATTAGCGTATAAATTCTTGAGTTATGGCCAAAAACACGTTTTGTGAGGTCACAATGACATTTGACCACCAAAATCCAATCAGTTCGTCGTTGGGTCCTGGTGGATTTTTGTTCCAAATTAAAAAAAAAAAATCCTTTGAGGCGTTCTTGAGCTATCACATTAATTAGAATGGGACGGACGGATGGACAACCCAAAACCACAAAGCCTTCGGCCTTGGCTGTTACAGGCACAGAGGCAAAAACAATTTTGATGCCTAATTTCTATTGTGTGCAGAATCAAAAGCATTAATGTGATAAAATTAAAATTACATAATAATAAAAAGTGGAATTGCAGGTAACTTTTAAAAGTAATTTCCAATAAGAACTGTAGATGCGACCAGAAAGTTAATTTTGTCAGTCTTATATTTTGATTTAAACACTCCTTACTGAGACTCCTCTGAGTTGTTTATGGCGCTCCTTTCTCTCAACATTATACCGCCTGTGTGTTATCACTTTGACAGAGAGAGAAATAGATCAAATCTACAAGAAGTATGATGATACATGGAGGAAAGGAAATTGTTGCATAAACTCTTGTAAATGAATGATGCGTTATTTTAGTCAAATACTGATTCTATAGTGATTTCATATCTGTTCTGTGTACAGTATATAGTGCATGTGTCAGACAGAGGACTCACACAATAGCAATAATTACAACATGGCAACACGTTATTGTCATCCAAAATAGAGATAATTTCCTCTCTGTAATGATATGATACAATGCATTTACAATAACTATTGAATTTCCCAATGCAGTCCCTGATGCATTGTAAGTGCTCTGAAAAATGGCACAGTTATTTATATGTTTATTTGTTATAGCTCATACATTCCTTTTTAAAAATGCTTCAAAGGTCTTTGCATGTGATTTACAACAGCAGGCCGCGGTTTGTTTTCTTGGGTGTGTGTTTGAAAGCGAGCTTTCCACTCTGTGCCCTTGTTGGTTTGATGCCACTGTGGTTTGCCTCGGGGCAGAGTGGCACCGCTTGATTGATGGTGCTGACAGAACAGTTGTACCAACAGAGAATCTGTCACATTTCTGGACTTGTTTTTATTACTTTGAGGTTATGACAGTTAGACGGCTTTAACAATCAACCTACGTCACCTGGTACTGTTTATAAACCTTTTTATTAACCCTTTGAAACCCGGATCAACATGAGTTTGTCTTGTACTGCATTCAGACAACTTTCACAAGTATTTAAACCTTTATGATCTGAGCAAATAAGTTTACATTTTTTTCAGAAACATGGTGGAAAAGCCAATGAACAAAAGGTGGTAAAAGGTGACAGGAAAACAGACTCAAAATGAATGTTTAAAATGAGAGCGAGAAAGAAATATCGTCGATTTTTGATTTTTTTAAAAAAATATTATTGTAGCTATACATTAAACATATGCTACAGAATATACATTTTATTTAAGTATTGTTTTTCAGGCCGTATTCAAATTTGTTTTTGTTTTTCTGACTTTCACAGGTAATTCTTGTAATTTTTTTCCTAATTTCTTGCTAATTTTTGGGTCATTCCTTGTTAGCTATTCTGCTCATGTTTGCAGGAATACTTTGAAATTATGGGACAGAATGGACACCAAATGAGTTTATAATTCTTGCCTCTCCTGGGACAGGAAATATGTTAGTATGCAACCCTGAAACAGCCCATTGAGGACATACTGACAGAGCAAGAGACCTTGTTCTGTTTCTATACATCTGCATGATTCTAAATAGCTTTATTACTCGGCTTGAGAAGATTTAGTGTCACTTTATGAAAAACAAAATACTCCATGACCCACACCACTGGGAAAAACTCATCAATCTCAAGCCTCAAAACTACAGCAGATGAATAATCTTCTATGTGGGCTTTAGGTTGGCCAACACCACCACTACCCCGAGAGGAATGCAAAAACAGTTTTGTCTCAAGCCCCCATTGTGCTCCCCAGAGGATCTGTATGGTTTCACTTAGAAAACAGGGAGCCGAAAACAGCCTGTTGTCGTATAGCAGACAGTATACGAGAGCTCTAAGTGTTGGTAGCAGTGACATCCTTGATCTGCTGCATGAAATATTTCTCAGTGATTAATGCTAAAGCCACCAAGCTTAATGTCATTTTATACATGTTGTCATGCATCTAACCATCTAACCATGATAAACACTATCCTATATTTTGCCACTGATCTCAAACCTTAAAGACTATAATCCACCTTATTTCCATGACAAACACTGTGCTTTGTAGTGCTAGCACAGGCGCGGCTCCTTTCCAAAACTTGGATATGCAATACTATCTCTATAAAATGACCATTTTTATTCAATCTTTTTGTTCCCATCAAAAGGCCATTTTGTTCTCTGCAGTCTTAATGGTTACAAGATATTCACCAAAGCACTGCTGATCTACAGCTCTTTGTTCGGACTCCCACGGAGAATACAATCTTACTCTGGAGCACTGCGGCTGCAGCCGTACAATTCCATCAGCATAAACGCTTCACAAACACTTACACACAAAGTATAGGGGCGAGAAAAACACTACTTCAGACAACAGGAATCGTTTTCTGGTTGTGGATTGTGCCAACCTCTATTTTCATACTATACAGAATATCATAAAAAAGTGGACTTTTTTTGTGAAAATATGGTTTGAATGAATATTTCTTTTATTTATTTCTAGGTGTATTTTTGCCTTCATTGTTCAGATAGGAAAAAGAAACTGTAAACATAACAAAGATGCTATTTTTGTCAATATTTGAGGATTGTAGGGACCGTTAAAGAGAGGACTCGCAGTTTCATCAATCACAAATGAAACTGTAAATGAAAGGTTAACTCAATCACTTTACAAATAATCATTTAAACTGACCAGTTCTTTTGGCCGAAACACCTGCATCCTGCATGTGCCCTTCAAAAATCAGCATCACTTAACAGATTTAATTATAATTGTCCCCTCTCTGCTACAGTCAATGTCAGCTGTGTCTTTTAATTCTCTAATCAGTGGTCGGCAGGACCACTATCACCATCCCCATGCAGCTTCCCACTCAATACAGACATCCCAAAACACACACAGACTGGTTTTGTCAAATGTTTTATTGAGTGTAGACATCTGGGCTACTGTAAAACATGCATTATCTGCAGAAGGGGGAGAAGAGCAGGTGGCATTGTCCCCGCTGTCAGCTGTGTCAGTGCTGGCACCCGTGATGGAGATTAATGAGGTATCTGGAGAGTAATATGCTCCTTCAAATGCTGCTACAATTTGGAGTGGGGGCCGATCCTGATCTTAAATAGCAAAGCTGTCAGAGTTTACTGAACCTGTGCTTTGGATCAGAGGGAGATTTGATCCTACAGAAAGTGAGAGTGTGGCAGCGGGTATCAGGCCAGAAAAACACAGAGGGGGTAACAAGCACACAGTCAGTTATGTAAACAAACAGATTGCTCTCGTGTCACTTTTTCTTTGGTGCATTTGGTGCGTTGAACTTGAAAAAGATGATGTCTCCATCTTCAACAATATAGTTTCTTCCCTGTTGTCTGTATTTCCCTGCAGCCTGTGAGATAATAAAGAAAAAAATGAATTAACATTTGAATAAAATATATTGTATGTTACTTTAGCTATTAATCTACTGGTATAATGGACTATGTAGAGCACATAATAACACAGTACATTGCAAGGGCGTAGGTTTAATTTCAACAGTTGTTGGTGACACATTGAAACAGGGGCTGTGGGGGTCCTTCGCCAGAAAATCTTGAGCTTAAAACACTTAATTTCCTGCATCTTTTAGGACTTGCTGCCCTTGCTCATCTTACATTATAGTCAATTGGATATATTTTAGTTTATGATTGTTGATTGGACTGAATAAAAGCAATTTAAAGATGTAAATTTGGGCTCTGGGAATTTAATTGGCCCTTTTCACTCTTTTCTGGTGTTCTACAGAACCAGAGATTTTTATACTTATTGAGAAAATAAAAATCTGACCTGGTCCTGTAATCAAACGGACCAATCACAGTTTTACTCTGAAACAAGGGCATCGTTTTTATTTCAACATTGGGGAGGTGGGGGATAAAAAATTGTGAAATTGTGAAATTTGAGCATCAAACTTTATTTTCTGCATTTTAGTGAATTTCTATGCACATTTTTACCCTTTCTGCATCAATTTATGGTGTACATGTCTCACATTCATCTCATTCCTCTGCTAATTTCATGTTTTTATTGGGGGTGGGGAAGTTTGTGAGGGATGGGGGGCTATGTTCCCTGCATGTGCTTTGAAATGTATACCTATGGGACACTGTAAATAATAATAGCAAATAATGAAAAATTAAATGGGTGGGTTTGGGGCTCCTCTGCCAGAAAATTTTGCGCATCAAACACCTAATTTCCTCCATTTTGGTAAATTCTTATGCATGACTTTGTCCCTTTTCTGCATCAGTTTATGGTTTAAATGTCTTTATTTTTGTCGAAGTAAAAGTACTCTGCGAATTTCATGTTTTCCTGGGGGCTGGGGGAGGGTGTGAGGGGTAGGGCTCTGAAATCTACACCTACAGAGCATTGTAAATAGTAATAGAAATTAATAGCTCAGGATTAATATAAATCTATTTCATCACCCACAATAACTTAACTTCAATTGCAAATGTCATATTCTCTCTCACTCTCTCTTTCTCACACACACAGACACGCGCACACACACATGCGCCCACACACGCACACACTTGCATCCATGTTTTGTTCAGGGGGTGCCCGAATTCCCACTGAGTGAATAATCCTCTCTTCTGCCCATTTCAGTTTCATGTGTACAAGCACAAAATGTTAATAAGTCTTTGATTACAGCCTTATCAAACTTCTCAAGGAAACAAAATAAGTTCTAACATTTCTTTTGTATACAGTAAGTGTTTGTTCTCCTTCCCGGCAAACTCAAAAATAATTGACTTGAAGTGCTAATACGGACAGGTTTATGCATTCTGGTTCTGCACAGCGCACAATTAATTAGAAGAATCAATGTCCCTTTAAAGGCTCAGGAGACCATTTAATCCAAGCTCAATACCACCAGAAACACTGGATGGAGAGGGAGACAGGAAAAAAAAAAAAAAAAATCAATGGCTATTTGTGATTCCTGAGTATGTATTAAACCAGACACGTCTAACTGGTTCATTTGCACTTGAAAGCAGCCATCTGGAGCAGCAAGCTTGGCTTAAGCAGATATGATTACTAATAATGTGATATCCCCGTACACTGGCCCTTTTCAGACAGCCTATTCCCACAACTGGCATTAAATAGCGTAGACTTTAATGCCACAGTCAGAAACGCTCCATGTTCTTATGGGGCCCAAAAAGGGATTAGTAAGAGAGCATGCAGTAAGGACCTGACACTCAGATCTCAACCTCGGATAACAATGGTGGAACTCCCCAGAGGCCCACACGTTTCACCCTCTGTTTGCAGCTTATGATGGGTGTGGACAATACACTGCCGCTGCATTAAATTCTAAATACTTATTAAAAAAGCGCTTGAATAGTAAAGAGATTTAAATGTTTTCATAGCCCCGCGGGTCCCTGTGTGTCACCATAATTACATTAGTTGAGTGTGTAAGTGGGCACATGGAGTTGATGGTGGCGATAGTGGGATTGTAACAGCATGGCTTACAGCTGCTGCTCACAAATGTCACACATAGCAAGGTTTAAGTCACTTCTGCTTTAATTAACTGAGAATTTATTTTTTAAAAATGTGTCTGTGCAGAAATTAAACGATAAAAAAGAGCATCTTTGATATGAAAGGCATCCTACGGCGTTGATTAACGGATTATTAACTCTGTACCTTCAATTACTAAATTACAGTTTGCAGATATGAAACTAAATTAATGCCAAACCGAAAAACAACACTTGCAGCAGAAAGTGTTGGGGAGTAGAGAAATACATGTTATTAAATAAGCAGTGGAATGTAACTAAGTGCATTTACCCAAGTACTGTACTTAAGTACAGATTTGCATTACTTTTACTTTACTTCGTATTTTAATCTCATGCCACTTTCTACATCTACTTCACCCCACTTCAGAAGGAAATATTGATCTCTTCACTCCACTACAATTGTTTGACAACTTTCAGGTTTTTTCAACACAAACCATAACAAAATAAGCAAATGCAGATGGAACGATTAGTCGACTGATTAGAGAGAAAATTCATTGGCAATTATTCTGATAATCAATTTCATGCAAAAACATTTCATGTTTCTAGCTTTTCAAATATGAAGATTTGCTGATTTTCCTTTTAATTGTTTTGAACTGTTTAAATTGATTAAACATTTTCTGTGCTGACTGTTTTTAATTTGAATACTTAGATACATTTTCACTTGCTGTACTTTGTAAACAAACAAAATGAAAGGAGGTCTGCACACTGTAGCTCCCTGAAGCGCAATTTATTAGCAAAGGTGAAGTTTCGAGCTAATAAATTGCATTTAAAGGGAGTGTGCCAACTCTTTTTCATGTTGCATATTGCTATCCTTTTTGTCGAACAGTTTTTACATGTGCACGATTACTATCTTTTTAACATTTTTAACGCAAGGTTTTTGCTGGTAGTATTTTTACAATGTTGTATTAATACTAGGATCTAAATACTTCATCTACCACCAAATTAAAATGGTAGGCCTATAAGTAAGCTTCGTTTTGCAGTAGCTTGCTGGTAGTTAAACTATATTCATATTTACATGGTGATTCAAGTAGTCAGTTACTTGACTACTTTCTCTCTTGATCGATCTCTCTTATGCACCTTTATTATTGTTATTTTTTTTACAATGGCAGTTTGCTTTCTCTCTCTTTTCTTTCTATTTTTCCTTATTGGAACCCTGATTTCCCTTTTTTGGGGTAAAGACACGACACTGTACGTTGGTGCTCCAACGGGATAAGTAATGAGTTGCTAGGCTCTTGCTGCATTTAGAGATGAATATAGTGCAGGGGCGGACTAAGCCATTTGTACATTTCTGGGGTTACAGGGGCCTAAGAGAGCTTTCACTGTTTTTAAAATGAAAATGCAATGAAAATCTTTATGCCGATTTATTCAGTCACTTTCAATTCAGTTTTGGCATGAATTACTTATAAATAAAATGCTACAAATAAACCCAAACTTAGGGGCCCTTGGTAATCAGTCCCACTTTTCCCCCACTACGAAGCCCTTTTACAGAAGTATTGATTATTGCTAGTTACTAACATGTCAGAGAAGTTGTTGCAGGCTATATTAGACGTTACCTGACTAATTGAGTCATCCTGTTTGGTGCAATAATCCCACCTGGACTCTAGTTTCTAAAGGCATGTGACAGACGGACATCAAATACAAAACCAAAGCTGCATTCCTGTACTTTTCCATGAATAGTGGGGTATAATTTATTTATTTCATTTTAGTTTATTTTTATTTTATTTGATTTTTGTAAGACACCCAATAGTGTGGTGTTTTTTGCTGGCTTGTGACTTTTTTGTGCTATATTTTGTTTAAATTCCATATGACATGTACTTTGTCTTGTTAATAGTTTTAACACTTTTTTCTAGGTAGCTTTAGTTAAGCTAAGTGTTTTTTCTCCCTCGGGTAGGTAGCGAGAAAAACACTTCTTCCAGTGTGAAGTAATAGAGCTGTTTTTAAAGTAGATTCCTCAACACTGGAAGTAGGAAAGAAAAGCATTTTGAAGAATTTTGCAAAGTACCTGCTGTAGTTGGCGCCCAGTTATTGTCTTCACAAATTCACCATGAAATCAGTTATTGCATTTGACAGACACATGAACAACCCACACCCCTGTTAAAAGGTCAAAAACAAACACTGGCCATCATAAAAATAAGATATGCAAGTCACATTTCTGCGCTACCCATCCATGAAACAGCCCTTATTTGAGGAATTTCACACTTTATTTAACTTGCCGCTTTACATCACTGTCACATGCCTACAGTGGCTTGGGGATTTGGCAACAGAGAGCTCTAAGCTAACAGCGCACTCTATAGATCTGATAAATGCCTGGTGAGGTGACGGCATGCTACCTCTGAGCGACTGTGCTGAGCCGCAAGCAAGAGCTGCCATCAGCCAGTTAAGACACATTGTGATAAAGATATGCACAGCTGGAGCAGAATGGCAGTGTTTAGAGCCAGAATCAGTTGGCTTGTCAGGAGTGGTGCTGGAGTGTGTGCAGTAATTTCTTCCCCTGAGTAAAGGTGAAGAGCAGTTTGCAGTAGGTAGCTGTGTGGTGACTGTCAGCTCCACTGATCACAGGAGACTTCCCCTCATCTCCTCTGGCACCCTGACTGCTCACCTTGACAGCGCTCTCACTGCCTTCCTCTTTAAAATCCTGGAATTTCATTACTTCCGCCATAATGAAGCCCTTCTCAAAGTCTGTGTGGATCTTCCCCGCAGCCTGTGGAGCCTTAGTTCCTTTCTGTCACGAGGAAGGAAAAGAGAGGACAAATGAATTGTTTTGGAGAAGATGGATTACAGCATGCGAGCGACATAGTGTTTGATAGGGTGATAGCGTCGTGAGCATCACTCAGGGGGTGTTTTCAGTCGGGGGTATTCTTGCCTCAGTCCTGATTTCTGGATAGCTTTCCACTCGGCTGTGCCCTGCTTGGGCAGCCTGGACACCGATAAGGACCCGGCACTGCTATCAATGCCTTCTGATTCCCATTCCGTGCTGGTATTGATTTCTGTCCAAGCAATCTCGCCTCATTGTGGGTCGCTGCTCAGCTCTCTGGTCATGACAGCAAGAAGACCCAGTGTTGCAGTGAGAGGCCAGGGTGGTATAGGCCTCACTGCATTGGGCCGTACTATTTTTGCACACCAGAGTTTATCAATTCATGTTAAAACCTTCAGCAATATTTCACTGTGGTAAATGCAGGGCTGCTGGAGTGCGTGAAGGTGTTTTTGATTTAAGTAAATCAGATTATGTCTGATGATTTTCTTTGTTTACCTATTTGAGGTATAATATATATATATTTTTAAACTTTTTGTGCTTTTCAACATATTTCAGTTTTTTCTGTAGCCAAAATAGGCAATCTTGTGATAGTATCAGCTCATAGTAACCTTTTTTATTAACATATAACCAAAATCGCAATCTTACGTAAACCTAACTAGAACGCTTTTGTCGACTAAACTTGAGTCTGGATGTAAACCTAAAGTTCTGGTGTCAAAGTTCTGCACTTTGTCCGCTCCGCCATCCGCCCCAAACCACCTTCTTCCAAAACCTACCTGATACATGATTGCATTGTTTGGTTATGTCTTTGCAGCCAAACTCCTGTCTAACTTGCAAAAAATAAATAAATAAAATAAAATAAAATATTGCAATGTTTTGGTAACTAGACTTTCACCAGTTTTGCCTGATTAATAAATTTATAATTTTTTTTGCACATAGACAGCAGTTTGTCTGCAAATTGTGTCCCACTTGTCCCTTTCTTATGCACCTGTTTTGAAATAGATGTGTTAAGTATTCTTTTTTTCAGTGTTTCGTTACCGTAAGGAAACATCGTCTTTGAACAAAATCCAGGCAGAGATTACATTGCCATGAACAAGCACTTCAGTAATATACAAACATAATTTTAAGGAGACAGGGTTACTTTAAATTGACTGAATATTTTATCTTCAAAACATTACTACATTTAGAGATGTCCCTAATGTTATTTCGGATGACAATTTACAAAACACGAATACCTATTTAATAGCTTTAGAAATTCTTTGTGCCTCGAATCCTCTTTAAAACTCCAAGACACAACTGGTGACTGATAAAATGTGCAATTTATATGCACTGAAATAATGCAGGGCGTAAATGACAAATGACCCAAATAAGTGACGTGGCTGCTGTGTATCATTATGACTCCTGCCTGTCGACCTGCTTGCTCTCTCTCTGCTCCGCAGCTCTGTGCTCAGGAACTGTTGAGCAGTTTTAATTATGTATATAATCAGGTTGGGGTCAACATATTTCATGCCAAAAGAATGATGCGTATTTAATGACTCTAATACATTACCATCTCTTTGCAATCTCATTGACGGAGTGCTTGTGAGTTTAACTACCATTAATCAGCATCAAGGTTTGTCTATCTGGAGAAAAATAGATTAAGGGAGGGATTTTTTTCATACGGAGCATTACAAGAGATCCACATTGTCCTAGTTAAGAGCTATGCAGAGCAGGCTGATAGATAATGGTCACCTCGAGGCTGCCTAATAAAGCATGTTAAAGGACTTAGGAACACGACATTACTGAGTGTAGTTTTTACAATGCAAGATGTATTGGCTTAATATAGTTACTCACTGATGCTTACCTGACTAAATGCCCCTCACACACAATCAAGGCTGGCTGTAATCAGTTATGTCGACCAGGACAAGCGTGTTTTCGAGGATGCCTTTGAAGTGTTTCAGGACTTTTTTTGTAAATAGCCAGGACATCACTCATGCTGAGACGCCTAGACCCGATGATGTCATCTGACTAAAATGTAATGTATCCTGTATAAAGAAATAAAATGGAAGTGAGCTCACCTTCCCCTCTGGCCTGTACATAGTCATAGAGGCCATCATGAAAACATTTACCCAAAGTTCCTGTTTACAGACTTATGTGGACCAGTGGCGCCCAATTTTTTATAGGGGTGGCCAGATGAGGAAAATCTTAGGGTGGTGCATCAAAACCAAAAGCGATGACTGAATTTCAGGAATTCTATTATGTCGCTGATGAGTACAGGCGTGTTTAGGGGTATAGTGATATACCGGTATTAACAATAACTTAAAAATGAAATATTGATATTATGTTAATAATACACAAATGAGAATAGTATATGTAAGTTATCCAACAACTCTTAAATCCCTTTAGTTTCTTTCCGTTCTTGCTTTGTCTCCCTTCTTCAATGCCATCTTGCTTTTTTACATCTATTAAATAATTATTACTCTTTTTGTACGCTTCTGTACAGGTATGGTTACAGACTCTCTCTCCACCTCTTGTATTATTTGTGTAATTCATTTGCCAAAAAATAAAACACAATATAATCAAAGTTAAAAATAAGTTTGACTGACAGCATTATCAATTGTTTTTCCCCCTTATTTTTTTCTGTAAATATCCCAAAAATATCTTTATCATGAACTCTTTTGGCCAGGATTATCCTGCAGTGAAAGTATCGTGACAGCCATGGGCTATTTGAAAACAATGTCAAAATGACAGTAAAGGAATCATATACTGATATACTTTAGTTTCATATCATACAGATAAAGTTACAAATTATCTGATGTGCAATTGTAAAATGGAACATTTTATCTTAATTTGCCATTAAAACCATAAATTACTGTTTGTACATAAAATGACTAAGTTATAACACATTGTTATGTTTGTGTTACATATACATAAAAATTAACAATCAGCAACCTGGATATTTTTTGTTAATATGGCAAAACAAGAAACAAACAAACAAAAGAGTTCTCTTAAACTGACATCAATTTCCAATCTTGCAAGGGTCGTGTGACACATTTATTTTGTGTCGGGTCTACTCATAACTTTCATGTTACTATATTCTGCCAAATTAAAAGTTTTCAATGATTTTTTAAGCTGAGTGAGCAAACTGAGGTTTACAGTGAACCAATACAGAACATTTTGAGGTCCACAACAATCCTGTTTTGTGAGAAGGGTCCAGCGATTGTATCACGGTGGCTGTGCCACTGATGTGGACATGTTTCATATCATTTGCAAAAAAAGAAAAACATTTAATATTCATATTAAATAGTATTTAAATGAATCAATTTAAAGGTTGCTGTTCCTTGCATAGAAGTTTAATATTCATGTAAAGTAAAAGCACTAAAACAATGATCTGATCTGCTCAGTGGCAAAAGAATACAAACAATTATTGTGGTTGTTATTTTTGCTGCATAGAAAGAAAATTTGCATTTATGATCAAAATGTGAATATTTGTCTAAAGCACCAGCATGGGGTGTCCTGTTGGCAGGCGATCTGACACTCATACTGTATAACGGCCATGTCCTGTGTTCATATCTGATCAGGGGGGTTGCCGCATGTTGTCCCCCCCTTTCTCTCACTTTTTAAACTTCCTGGTTCTCTGCTTGTAAACAGAGCAATAAAAGCAACATCCTGAAATAATCTTAAAAAAAAAAAAAAACTAACCACAGTATGGATTAATGAGTCTGTTTTTTGTCTTACATTTTGCAACATGACACCAAAATATCAGATCTGTTATGAGTTCTTATTTTGTTAGTGCATATTGTTACAGTTTTGAGACATTTAAGGGCAACAAAGATAAGCTGTCAGTCACATTTTGACCTTCCAACTCCACAAAAGAAGCCCTGCTATGACAATACTGGTTAGGTCGTAAATGTAGTTTACCACATGTCAACGGGATTTATAGAAGAAAATGTTTTGACTTGTGCTTTGGTTTTTGTGAGAAATCCACCGTGCTCACCTCAGAGGTGGGTCTTTATTATACATCAATCTATAATGCACTTCAGAAAAATGAAATAAGATTATCAGCATGTTTGTTTCATTGGTGAACTGCTAAACATTTTTGGCTTTGCTTGGACACTCGTTCACTCTTAATTTAAATTTTTTCCTGTAAATAACCATAGCTATGCTAAAAATGGGAAAGGCTATGACAAGAGCATCATAAATTGTTTGTGGGTGTGCTTGAAAAGTTGAGACTTTAAAAAGATCTATCGGGCTTTTTAAACCTCATGACGAAAATAATATGTCCGATCAAAAACATGCGCAACAGAAAAACAGCCTCCCATGCATTTGCTGTAAGTTATCAGTGACGTCAATTCAAGAGAATTTTAAAGTCTGCAATAATAAGATTTTTCTGTCATTATTTGTAGCAGCCTATTGAACAAAGATAGTGAACAGACACAACCAGGAGGTTTTATCTACCGTTATCTAAAGTAGCTCACATTCAGGGAACAAAGCCTTAATGATCTATTGGCGACAGGTTTTTTGAATAGATGTCATTGTGGAAAATTGCAATGCTTTCTGAAAATGGTCGTCCAAGTTATGTTTATGGCCCTGAAAGCATTCTGCATTGTAAAAGGTTTGATTTAAATTTGCAATCCTTTTAAATATCTGATGGGGTGGATGAATGGATACGATTAAGTATGACAGGATACAAATCTTTAGTATCAGAAAGTTTTCCAAAAAGTTGCTGTGTTTTTTAAAGCATCTACATGAACTTATAATATGCATCTCCTGAACAGACAAACAGCTTATTATATCTCCACTCAATCCTTCTATTTGCTCAAGAATAAAAAAAGGATTTTTTACACAATACCAGCACGCAAAGCCAACATCTGTATTGATGTAAATCCTGCGATCCCGTTGCACAAAGCTCTTGGCGGGCCGGGCTCAGTAAACTGAGACACACGGGGAGGAGGAGCCCCCTGCAAGGCCCACAAACAGTCGAATGAAAAGCGACATCAATTTTGGCACAGACAACCTCCGTCACACAGATTAGGCAGGCACAATGCACAGGCTCCTTATCTCCAGCGGCAGGAGGAGGGCAGGCAGATCTGCACAGGATGGAAACATTCTCATGGACGTAATGGGCAAAATCAATTGTTGCCCTCCTCAATCAATGTAGCCCCCACTTTCACTGCTCAGCAGCTCACCAGTAATTGAAGTTATCCTTGGCCTGTAATGACTAGCTAAAGCACAACCATGACAAAGTTGAAAGTGTGTGATATCAGTGAGGGTGCCAGCAGGGTGGAACGTGGGACACTGTGTGTATTCGTTTGCGTGTGTGTGTGTGTGTGTGTGTGTGTGTGTGTCACACCCTCACACTCATATGTCTGTGCACAGCAGGCAGCTGGCTCTTACCCGAATGGTCCATGCACGGACCTCATCTGGTCCAGCAGTGAAGAAGTACTCCAGCTGCAGGGCTGCGTAGCCTGCCTTGATGATCTTGCTCAGGGCGCTGGTGGAGAGAAATTTCAGTTTAAATCGAGGGGTCTGAACGGTTTAAGTATTATTTATTGCCACTGATGCCTAGACAAAGTTCACTTCGGTGGCAAGGCCCCATTCATTCCAATATAAACTCATTAAGTGAATAAGATGGGTCACTTCGTTTCACACAAGACATTCAACTCTCCAATGGTTTCTTTGATTAATTAGAAAGCTCGGAGACTCATTTAGCATTTTTAAGAATTCAACGCGATGCCTCGTTCTGCACCAAGAGGGAAAAAAAAACATCTGCTGTCACAATTTTTCTCTCCATAGAGGTTTTCACACGAGAACAATAAACCCAAAATGCCCAAGTTATAATTATACCTACAGATGACAGATGACAGTTAAAAACTTAATTTAGAGGAAAACCCTTTGACTGAGTTGTTCAGTAAGAAGAGGGATCCTTTGCTTTATAATGGTAATTACTCTGCCATTTATTATTCTATCAGCACATGCAATTAAAGGAGTGCATGGAGGACACAGCTGATAATAAAGTGTGGGGAGACTGAATGCTAATTAACCTCTGCGTCTTGTGCTCTGTGCAGTACTTCTGCCTCTCCTCTTCGCTCTTGTCCTGTAGCTGGCCCTCCATGCCGCCACTGAAGGGGATAACCAAGGCTCCCGGGTCGTGACTGTCCACCCACTCCTTGATTTTCACCAACCTGGTAAAAGGAAATAAATCAGCAGCCACAAAGCCAGTCGGAGGACTTGATTAACATAGAAAGTATTTGTTATCTGCTGGCGTATGAATATTCATAAGAGCAGCTGAACATAGTGCTTGTAGGAGACTGCACTCCAAAGGTGGCATTTCTCTCAGAGTGCGACTTTGTTTCCATAAAAGTTTCCAACTCAACATTTGAGTTTAGAAGTTCTCATTCAAAAGAGCGAAGATGCACAAAGATTTTAAATGTAATATTAGCCATATCAAAATAAACTACTGTAATACTTAAGTACAAGCAGTGAAAGTGGTCATTATGTAAAAAGTAAAAATTATTTCAACATGTTTATTTCTTTATTTAAAAGGATCTCCATTAACTGATGCCAATGAAACTAGCTAATCTTACTGGGGTCCAAAATTCAGTAAATTGTACTCATATAATCATATCGCAAACACGTGTATTTGATATACATCAGATTCATCACTAAAGACGCTGTATACTACCTCACATCTGTTCTATCTTACTTCCATAAATGCATCTCAGTATATTTTGGTCACAGAGGTTCACTGAAGCATCCATACTGATACACGTTCAATAACATTCACATTAATTAGTCCTGTTATCAGTCCAAGAATTAGCCTCAAGGTCAATCATCAGAGAACAAAAACAAGTTGTGACGTGGACCTCAGAATGCAATCGTAAATGACGTCTAAATAAGGATTTACTTTTGAATCGGTGTATGTAAATCAGGCAGCTATTCCGATGATTGATGGCGCGATGAATGATTGTCCTTTTTAAAGCATTAGATTTTGGGCAAGGTAACATGATTTGGTCATCATTTGCTGTTCTGTTGAAATGAATGTGAAAATGTGCGAGGGTTACTATATTTGGTAGCTTGACTGTTCATAATGAAAATCAACTTGTTAAAAACCTTCAAGAAATGTGTATTTTTATCTTGAAACAAGAGATAATAAGGCAGATTGCTGCACTGAAAAAACAAAAGACAAACGTGATTTTTTTTCCCCCCAGAAAATACTTACAACAAACTTGATTTGTATTCAAAACAGGCTGGAATATTCTCACTGCAGTCATGTAACAAACATAAGATTAAAAGGACTTAATTAGAAATGAAAATGGCTTGCAAGAGGACCGTCCATCATGTTTTAGGAGGTCTTTTGGTTTCCCTTTTTTAATGACGCGAATCATGCTGTCTGCTGATATGGAGAGTTATTTCCTCTCATGCAGACGTAGAATTTATGTGCAAGTTGGCCATTGGCTGTAATCTTTGCAGTGTGCTCAAGTGCAACTATTTGGCCAAAACACAGGCAACATGAGATGACGCAACAGTTGGCCTTCATCACCACTCGCTCTTTGATTTTGGTTTGGTGCATCTGGGCCTTAAAGGTCCAGTGAGTTGGATTTAGTGACATCTGGTGGTGAGATTACAGACTGCAGCCAACTGAAACTTCTGAAACGCAAATGGCCCTATCTCAAGGCAGTGTTTGGTTTGTCCGTTCTGGGCTACTGTAGAAACAACATGGCGAACTTTGTGGAAGAGGAGCCGCTCTGTATGTAGATAGAAATGGCTCATTCTAAGGTAACACAATTACAATTCTTATTTTCAGGTGATTGTAAACCAATAAAAACCTGGCTATTAATCTAATATTCCATTTCTTCCAATATATCCCCCTAAACCCTACAAATTGGACCTTTAATAATGGACAAATAGAGTTCATTCACCCAAACTGATCATGAACAATAAAGCCAGGAAAGAGTAGAGCTAAACACTCCTTACTCATAAATGTCTTTGCCAGAGTTTTTGTTTTTTCCTTCTTTTTGTCTTCCAGTCCAGCAGGACACCTGACATTGCAGGACAAAGATATCCTCACACTTAATGGTAACTCTCAGTCAGAACAATACAAGGGGGTTAGGGCAATTATGAGATTAGCCCCACAAGCTCTCAGGCTGAGATTGGACAGGTCTCAAAGAACAGCATCGCACAAATCCATTTTCACACGGCGGCCCTGACAGAGCTCCTAGACTGGATTGATTCTGAGGGGTCCCTGTCATTATCTGTAATCCTAGTTTCCTGTTTAAAGCCCATAAGAATCAAAGACTGGGAGGAACCCGACCACCTCAATACCACATCTATTCCAATAACAATGTCACCGCTTTATCACCTACAGCACCATATCACTGCTCCTACCTAATGATTATCAATATACAATATATGACAGGGGACCGACCGCAGGGAGAGCACAGTTTTGCTTTGATTGGATGTTTTTCCCAACAAGCTAGAATAACACTACAGGATAAATTTGAAATGCCTCATATGCTACTTTGTCTGTCTGTTCCGATGCACATCTATTAGGAGCCGTAACCTAATATTTCCCTTTCTGTTCGATGTGAGGCTGACGTTTGACTGCCACCGCAATAAGGTAGTCACCAATGTCTCACCAATAAAGGATAGAAAAATAAAACACATTTAGGCAAAGCCAAAAAAAGAGCTGCAAACAGAGGAGATGGCGGGCGCTACAAGAGGGGAAAAAATCCAATCTGAGATAATAACAGCTGTAGTTTGTCACTTTTAGCAGCACAGCTGTCTATTTGGTGGCACGTTATTTGCATTCCTCAGGTATTGCGTACTCTACAGGCGGCTGAATAATGATTCACAAATCACTCTCTCCACACCAGTCAAGGGCTGTGATCCTTTGAATAGACCATTGTACCTGAGACTGTAATTGGTGAAGACTTGACAGAGCCGAGCCAAGCCAGCCAAGTAACAAAGAGGCTCTTGCTAGAAGGCTGAGGGATGATTTTAATAATGTGAAGCCGAGACGGAGAACGTGAGCTGCAAATGAGCACGGGGGTCTCTGGGTCCTTGCACTGAGTGACACGGGACCAGACAAACACCTTGCCACAGGAACATGGAAACACCCCCTTCCCTCAACTCCAGAAACAAAGCACTGTCAATTAAGAGCTTTGATGCTCCGTCAGCGAGGCTCCCAAAACCGATTCTGTCAACTTCACCGCTGTCTACCCATGCCACTTTGCAATTTGTATTTATGTCCTTTCCAATTATTTGCGTGAGAATCTATGTGGATGTGTAAATTGGGGAAATGTTTATGCAAAACACGCTGCGGGTTTCTTTTATCTTTCAGTCATTCATGAAATCATAACGGTCTTCATGTAAATCTGTGTTTCTGAGAAAATCAAATCATGTTTTCTATACGTCAAGGACTGTTTATGCTGAAGTCTGCTCGGTAGCATCTCCTTTCCTGAAAATTGACTTATTTATAGTTTATTTTTTTCTACATCCACATGTAAAAAGAGAAAACAGAAAACTTCCATAACAGAAATAACAGATAAAATATTTGTTCATGTAAAACATTTAAAACGGTTTTACAATTCTCAGCTATACACACACAAAAAAAAAAAAACAGTGAGCGAGACTGTGCGTGTGTGTATGTGCGTGCATGTCTTGTCAGTCTCCCATTATGTCCCAGCACTGAGTGCCATCTCTCACTGCTCGGCTAATAGAAAGATTCAGCACTTTCTGGTCTCGATATCCCTCTCTGAACAAATGATGCCTGAAATTTTTATTCTTTTTATAATGGAATTCCAATGGCCTTTGCTGCAAATCAAGTGGAAATTTTTGCATATCAAGTGGGAAAAATTAAATGTTAACCACGTTTTAATGTGATTAAGGGTGACAGGGACATTATTTCTGCTAATCATTCACCAGCTTGAAGACTCAAACAAAGCTAAAGAACAAGCCATGTTTGTGCTTTTTCCTGCTGCTCTCGATTCAAGGAGGAAAATAGTTTTCTAATCAAACTTTAAAAAATTTAAAACATGCTATTTTTCTATGTAAACTGATAAAAATAAGGCAATGTGAATCCGTTTATCTTACATAAAATATGTTATTTGTTCTGAGCTTTAGATCCAATGCCTGTTATATTTACAATGCATCCAATTTAAAGAACAATATATTGTGAAATGAGGAAAAAAAAAAAACAATTGGAGCTTCCACAACAGGCTGGCTCTGAATGGAGATGTCCCACAGGGGGCCACCCTCTGGGGCTAGTCTATTTGTCTTTTTGTGTGGGAATCCTGAGGGGGGGATAATTCCTGTGTTTCCGCATGCCTGGGGCTTCCCTGGGCTTTGTCAGAGCTTTGATCTGCTTAAATGGCTCAGGAGGGGAAAACAATGGGAGTTTCTAAAGTACAGGGGCAGCTACCTGAGACAATGACCTGGGCCTGCGTCTGACACACATTCATACAGGTTGGCTTTATTAGGAGTGCTTAGCCAGTTAAGCCTGTAAAAGGTGGGCCGTCACCTCCAGTTTGAGAGCTCCTTTCAGATGCAATTGAATGCTGACAGACCTGAAGAGTAATCCACTACCTGCATCCACTACCGCTTCATCACCGACACACCCAAACTGTAGAGCAGGGAAGGCATCTGGGCAGGTGCGCTTAGATTATTTAGGAGCACTGGCCAGGTGTCTCCAGTTACCACAAAGCCATCTCAGCTTCACACGGGCCGCCCCAACCAGCCACACATTTTACAAATCTTGGCAGCTGCTGGCTTGCATGCCAGGCACAGACTCATCAAGTAATAAACCCGGGGTCCCCTCTGTTTTGCCGGTCCCCGGTTACAGAGACATGCATCCTAGAGGATGCTGCGGCACACAGTGCACACTAACCCCCTCCTCTCTCCCTCCTCTGTGAGGGGAGACAGATATGAGAGGTATGAGCTCATGGTGGCTTTTGAGGCTGGGAAGTCGGGGGCTCTGTGGGAAGCTTTTCATCCTCCCAGTGGTGAGCTCCTGAGCGACAAGAGTGCAGACGCTCTCTGCTCCCTGTGGCCATGGCCGGATGGAAAGGCATCACACATCAGTCTCTGAAAAAGGAGGAGATCTAACACACATACGCACGCACACACTATCTCCAATATTGTGAACTTCTTTCAGCCTTCAAAGCAATCACAGGCTGGAGGAAACAGAACCCAGCGTAGGCACAATGGGAGCAGCTTTAATTAAGAGCATCATCTCACATCATATCTCAAACAAACCTCGAGGGTGTGCTGGTAACAAGCTTTTTTTGAACAACTTTTTCTTTGATAACTACACCCATTAATTTTTTTAAAGACAGATCTTGTGACTTTAAATGTTTGCACATGATAGATAAAACCCTAAAAAGCCGTCTCTCCCCGGTTTCCGCTTTACGATGGTTTTTGAGAGCACATTATCAAAGCTATGGCCTTGTTTAAGGGTATTTGTGAGTATGAGCTCATGGTGGCTACAAAAAGGCAAACATCTGAAATTCAAACAGTAACCCAGAGGAGTACATTCTGCATCACCCAAAATAATTCTCTATATGGGGTATCCATGCTGTCATTCACAGCAGTTGACTGGGCGAGAGAAAATAAGGGGGCTGGGGTAGAGTGGGGGGAGTCATCAAGATGTGACAATTGTGACAAGAGCAGGCAAAGTGTAGCGCCGAAGAACACCACACGGATTTCTCCATCTCTTCTTTTTTTCCGGGATGACAGCTTAATGTCTACCACATGCAATATTTATTCTCATCGTGTGTCAGACTGTCTAGCTGTCCTAGGGAGTACAAAGAATGCCACTTATTAGAATAAAAGCAGAAGGAAGGTAATCAAGGACATATGTAACATCAGCCAATCATGCCCCCTTCCAATCCCGCATCTTTTTTTCTCTCTCTCTCTCCCCCATTCACAACAGTTCAACAATAATCCTGATAATAAGCGTTCAGGAGCTGTATGTGGCAACACTAAATTCATTTGTCTCATTAGAGCTGCCGAGGCCGCGGGCAAACCACTGTGACATGCATACGGGCTTAACCTTATCGCAAAGATAATAAAAAGCACAGCTCAACAAAGCCAAAGCTATCAAAATGTATCATTAGACTTGAAGCTTGCGCACTTTTCTTTTTATGTCTAATGCCAAACTACAGTCTTTGCAGGGGAACAATTCCCAGGGCACCTTTGAAAGGAAGCGAGCATGGTATGTGCTTCTACAGAGGTGTCTACATATATTATGAACAGCGGGATGCTCACTCAGCATTCTTGGGTCCAAAATGATGGAGAAGTGACACCGGATTTTAGAGATTTCTTGCAGGGTCATTAAAGAACAAACAAGAACAAAAAAATGTCTCTTTCAGTTTCAAGTTTAGGGTCTGTCTCATTAGTTACAAAAACTGCGTTGGCCGTTGCCACCAGGGCACAACAAAGACAACAACAGGGTGACATGTGATATGTCAACAGTGTCCTTTCATTACCTGGACTGGGGACAGTCAATAACCAGGCTAACTGGACCGACAGGACTTTATTAGCACCATCTGTTTCAGTTTTACTATACAGCCTCTCCTGTTGTTTTCTCTCATTGAAAGCTAGCTAAAGGCATCCATTAGGCGCGACTGTGGGCAGTAGGGTACACATCTTACCATGGGAAAGTGTTTCTTAGCATCCCACACTGCACAAGGAGAGAGTGGACGCCTGTGCACAAAATCAAAAAGGAACAAGCGATCGTATATCTCCCTCAAGGCTTTGAAAAGGGAACTCTAACTCCCCAGATAGTAGTTCCTAAAAACTTGGATGGAGCCAGTGGTTTTGCACTCAATAAAGTTTCAGTTGTGTTTATGGGAATTATGGTTTGGAGTAGCTGAAGTGGGCTGCAGTGACTCCTTTCATGGAGTGGCTTTCAGTGAATCATAATAGCCCCCCCCAAATCTCAGTTTTTCTTCTGTCTCTGAATCTTGACGGGTGCTCAGAAATGGCTGGCTGTTTGTCAAAATGATCACATAAAAAGAAATGCATGTTTAACTCATTACTGGGGCTGCTTAAAAAAACAAAAAAAAAAATGCAAAAACAGAAAACAATACTAAAGCTGAGCAGATGAAGGATGCATTTACTATATGATATGCCCGGAGAAGACTCTGGGGAAATAGGTGTGAGCGCTTGAGAGGACTGTCATGCTGCAACTCCTGTCAGGACTTTACTTTAATTGTCAAAGCTCCTCCTGCAGGCCAACTAGAGAATCAAACTCAGCAAAGACATTTTTTTCCTTCTTCAAGGTGTCTTCAGGTATCAGACACTTCAGTTAATGCTTTACCAAATTGAAGGCTGATTTCTGATCAAATAATCATTTTCTTATTTAAGCACTGCGGGTAGGTATAAATGTAAGTCATATATATTTTGTCCTGAGCAGGTTTTGTGTAGATATATAGTTATTAGAGTAAGTTAGGTTAATCTACATTTTGACAATAGGTATGTATAAGTGTAAAGTACAATATTAAGTTCAGTGGCGAGTCAGAAATGTGCACTTTAACGCAGAGGAGCTAGTAATTTTGACAAAAAGAAATTTGGAGATAAATTTAATTAAATGTTTGTGGTAATTATGGCCTCACAATTAAAAAAAGACTATTTAATAACGTTTAAGGCCTAACACTGATTCTAAAAAAATTAAATATTTTAAAGACTTTTGAAGAACTGCAGACATGTTTCTTTTAAAAATCTCTCCTTATGTTTTCAGTGCATTATTACCTAAAATGAGACAAAGGTTTAAGATGAAGCTGATATTTTTTTAATTGTCAAAAAATCCCAGTGAAAACAGGTCACAAATATATAGTTTAGATCTGTTAAAAGAAAGGCTAAATAGTTTCCCTAAATGACTGGGCATTGTAGTTTTTAGTAAACATCACACAAGCAGGAGTAAACAGCACATTTGTTGGGGACTATTTTCTCCCACAGACTGATACACATTTTTTTTACTTGTAAGTATTCACAGCAGCAGGAAAAAAAACACTGCCCATGTAAATGTAACACATCTCATAAAACAGTGTGGCTTATTGGTGTGTTACTAATAGTTTTTAGACAACAATGGAGTTCTGTGGCACAGAGGAATAAGATGTATCAGGAAAAATACAGAACATCACTGAGCAGATCCTGTAATTCATAATGAGTAAAGTAAACAGGAGTTGAGTCAGCATCTTGCTTAAGAACACCTTAACATGAAACAAGGCCTTTTGCTGAGATCAAACTGGACAAGGACTTGTTAATCACAAGTCTCCTGAGGTGCTGAGACACAGTGATTGTTGTCCAGACTCAAACCCTCTTTTCAACATCTTAGTCAACAGAGGACATGCATGGCACACAGTTTTCTGAATTACACCATGCCAGACAAATATGTGGGGAATTAATTGTGAAAGATAAATTTATGCATTTGTGGCAGGAAAAAAAAAGAAGATGATTAAAAAGGCTGGCCGGCTGTGGTATGTTGTTGTTTCCCAAACATAAAGACAGATGTACCTAATGTAACACACATTTAGAAGCAAATAATGTTCAAAGAGAAAAAAGTAGTCAATATCTTTGAAAGAGTGTAATAATAAGACTCAAGGAACGTCTGTACAGATTAAAGAAGAAAGTACACATGGCCATATGTATATGCACACACTTGCATACAGACAACCAGACACACACACTCGTACATACACACAGTTAATAAAAGCCCCAAGCAATGGTACCCTGCAGTTCTTACACTCACCAGGAGAACCCACACGGCAGAGGCACTCACAGACAGGTCACGCTTGCTGGTTTCCTTAAAGGTCAACTCATCTACTTAAGAGGTACCAATTTACTTTAATGCACATTGTCCAAAAGATGGAAAAAAAAATAGAAAAAGACCTGACAAGAAAGAAAAACATCACAGCATATCTGGAGTATTCTCAGCTTTTTTTACTTTTAGAAAATGTGGCTGCTCCTAGTTCTCTGAGGAGGATCGAATAAATAGATATCAAACCTATTAAAAGAAAATAAAGACTGATAAAGATGGCGAGGCCACAAGCTTGTAAAATAAACAATAACTTCACTGACAAGTGAAAACACACTAACACTGGGCAGGCTGCAGCCACCGCATCATCAACAGTGCTCTAATGACCCTCTCTAACACACAAACTACGGTATGTGGCGCACAGAAAAAGTCTTCCAGGCAGCTCACTGACGCCGAGCAAAGAGGAGAAAGCCTCTTGATAGACTCTTGTAGATGCCATTCCCTATCACGCAATGCCTCTCAGTCATAAACACATGACAAATGCGGCCTTAATCATTTTTTACGAGCAGGGATGTGCAGGGGGCAGTGCATGGTTAGAGGGGAGAGGGGAGCGGTGAGCAGCAGGCGGCCCCCTCTGCACAGAGGAGAGGGCTGTGTGGTAAAGTCTCCTCTGGAACATCACTCGGCCAGCGATCCTTTGATCTCCACACCGCAATTACGCCAGCATCCAAATGAGCATGGAGTCGCCTCTGAAACAGACTTCAAACATGCACATGTACGCATTCTCATACACATACACTGTATAGGATTGGAGCCATGTGCTCCTCTCAACAGTAAATGATGTACTGTCTCCAGCAGAGAACCTGGGGATGAAAGGAGGCCTTGCTCCTCGTCTGATCCCTCCATTAATGATGGCTTGCTAAAGCTAATACTGTGTATTCTTGTCTAAACAAGGGCAGCTTGGTATGTGGTTCCCATACTCCAAACAGAATGATCTTTAACAATAGACTGTTTTTGGAGGCTCAAAAAGTTTGATAAAACGGCTGTAATCACCTATGTGAGACAAAAAGTACTGCAATAATCAACTGTGTGTCTCTACAACCTGCAACTGAGTGTATATAATAACAAACTCTATAGAAAAACATATATCAAACCCATAAAATAATGTTCGATGGAGCAAGCGGTTACAGTTAATGACATTAACCTGAAGCCTGAGTGGCAGCATGTATGGAACAAAACACCTAGAGTATAAAACAATGGTTAAAAAACCTGAACCTGTGAAATGGCCTGAATGGACATCCTGAGAGACACAGATAAGATTGGCTTATTTGCCTCATTCTAGGATTCTCCCTCTTTTCCCCACACACATTAAAGCTGAGATTGCAATTTGTCTTGCTGTTTGCTTTGAATAGTCCTTAACCGTATCATCATCTCAACTGTGCTGGTGGAAAAACACGGGAGCATGGCGACAGCCAAATGGCAGTCTGGCGTCTCTGCTGCAGACTAGCTGCCATTAGGGCTGAGAGCAGCATTTATTGTACAATTAGGGCCAGCTAGATCTACCTGTAATCATCTCCATACAGGTGTGAGCTCCGCTCTGGACAAGGGAAGTGACTCATCACTTGTCAAACATCAACACTTTGATGTCGGCATTGTTCATCGTGGCGCCCTCAGGACACCTGAGCACTACTGTTTGGCTGTTTAAAACGCTCTAAGATTTATTGCGTTTCACACAGTTAAAATACGCACACACACGCAACAAGAAAAAAACCCCTCTTCCTACCGATGACGGATGTTCCACATGCCATGAATCATTTGATTTATGAGTTCTCTTCCCCCTCCCTCCGTCACACACTCATACTTTCGTGTCAGGAACATTTTAACAAACAGTCATAGGTAAACAACTTCCCCTTGTAATACAACGCTGCCAAGCAAAAACAAATTTTGCAAGAACTGACACCACAAGCCTAGAGGGCGATTGGAAAAGTGCGTTAACAATCCACAAGTTGGTGTTATTGACAAAAACGGCTGTAGTGTGGAAAAGTAGCCCTTTCAGATATAATGGATGTCTAACACCAGCTCTCACTGTGGCCACATGACAACATTACTATAAAAAGTGGTTTGACTGAGCTGGAAACACAGCAAAGAAGTTTATTTAGTGCACTAAAGCTCGTCCTCACTAAGTTCACTTTCTGAGTAGTATTGCACCTGCAAAGAAAAAAAGTGAAAATTTTAACATTGAAAGTAAATCCCTTTTTTTTAAATCAAGTACATTTACTTGCACAAAATATCACAGTTTATGAACTTATTCTGAAAGAGACAATATTTCCACTGTGCTGCATGGCTAATATTTACATTCACATGTAGGCGTGAAGACTCTCAATGAGGCAATCTAAAATTGTCAATTACATCAAAATATGAAAAAGAATGACTGGAGCCACTAACACGAGAACTTTGCTTCTTTGCGTCTAAACAGAATATTTTTTTTACATTTTCCATCAGTGGTGGACTTTTTGAAAAAGTCAGTGCTGATATCTGCGCATACTGAAAAACCTGTTGATGCTCAACAGGGTTCCCACACGTTCTTAAAAATAAATTTTCAAAACTTTTCCATAATATTTTACCTAATTTTCATTACTTTATTTAGTAGTTTAAAATGGGTGGGCCTACATAGCGCTAAAGCCACAGATCACTGAACACGCACTTAAAAGGTATTTTACAGATAAGCAAACTGCTAGCGCTTACTATCCATACTCACGAGTGGGACATTTTGTGCCGCCAACTAGCTGCATACATCAGCAGACCAGACCAGCGAGGGTACCTAACAAAGGTCAAGGTGGTGGCCCTTTTTGGGGGATAGAAAACTGAAGATCTAATCAACGGTCATGCAGCAAAGCACTAGATTTAATATTAGCAAGTGCAAATTCTGACATGTTTTGGGATTTTATAAATCATATTTTGAATTAGCCAAAATAATGTATATTCATTTTTTTTTCCAAAATATTCTGTAAATTCCAAACCATTTTCAGGCCTGGAAATTTTTTTCTAATTTCCTAAATAATTCCAAGACCATGGGAAGACTGATTAATATCTTTAAAAATATTTAAGGTGTGTTTCTTCTTTCAACCAGAAATGTTTGTCTTTTCTTTTGGGCATGCATCTCTCCACCTGCCTTGCAAACTGTTAGCAAGCTGGGTTAGCACAACACATCCATGACAACACTCAGAGCTGACCATAAACAGACAAGAGGCTGTGTGTCGCAAACTGTTGTAAAAACCCCACTACAGCCGCATACTCTGAATTCCCTACAAAGACAGCTTCTAAAACCCGAAACATTCTGCAAAAAGCCTAATTCAGAATATGCTGTTTACATGACCTACACTAAATTCAGAATATTGTCTTATTTGGAATAATAGAGGATTATTAGTTTGCAAATAAACAGAATCACTGTGTATCAAGAATGCCTCAGCTGTCGTTGTGATCTGTGGGAATTTCATGGCTGTAAAGTTTTTCGCTTGTAAAACTACTTGAGCAAAAACATGTGAAGACAAAATCAAATATCTGGAGCAAAACATTTTTGGATAATATAATATTCAAAGAGCTTAATCCCTATGATTTATTGAATCTCTCCAGATGATATTAATTACTTGTTTGGCTTTGAATGTACACATGTTTGTTTTTTGTCATTTAAAGCCTTCCATATGATATGACAAATTTTGATGGAAAATGGGGACCATATGCGGGTTTGTGCTTAATGAAGTACAGAGTCTGGCTGGTTGGGGTTTGCAGAGCTGGATGTTGTGTTAGAGCCTACTTAGTGCCACCTCCAGGCAGATCCTCTCACAAAGATATGACCGTTTCTGTCAGCAGGAGACCGCAGTCAGTAGATCAGCGAGGACTAACTCACACACACACATAATTCTCACATTACAGCAGACGCATGCACACACTTTTTACAGCTGATACTCAGATTCAATCAAAGAAAGAGAAATCAATGTAACTCTGTGCATAAGTAGAAGGAAAGCTCTCTGGTGATGATTAATGAGTGCAATGAGTTGGCTTCCGCCTTTCTTCGAAGCACTTACCATTTGTTCTTTCTCCTGATGTAGTCTTTCTCTGAGAGGTTAACGAGGTAAATCATTGGTTTGGAAGTCAAAAACAAGTATTTGTTCAACACTTCGATCTACGACAGAGACAGACAGGGCAAGTGGTGAGAATCCAAACTTTCAAAAGTAGCCTTTGAGGGACAGCACAGGCAGAGATAAGTGAAGCCAAATCAAATTAGAGTCTGGTGTATAGGCGCTGTGGGGAGCGACTATAAAGCCTCTAAATTAAGATCAGCACGGCCAGATGTCATTAGCTTGTACAAAAGTAATGTCAAAATAAAACAAACAAAAGACTGTGCATAATATTAACTGGTGATTTGCACTAAAGACAAAAAAGAAAGGAGGAAACAGCAGTTGTACTTTTAGGTCAGATAAAAAGATTACCGAGATAAATCGCATTAATAAATCTGACTGTAACATCAAAGGCTTACCTCCTTGTCGTTCCAATCGTGATAGTAGCGGACGTGTTTCTTTTCATCCATTACCCAGCTCTTGATTTTGCACATAACGTCCTGTTTGGGGTTAAAAGAGAATGAACAAGAAGCCATTAAAGGAGATGAAAAAGAATATAAACCCAGCAGGGTATGGGGTAATTATTTCCTAAATGCATGGCATCCTGATGCCAAAATGAACAATGGCTGTGCTCGCATTCAAGCAGGAGTGGCCTGGCTTTGACAGGGATGGCATGCACAAGACCCCCTTCCCTCCTTTAAATCATGACAAAATGCCTTCTGGGGTGTCTCGCTTAGAGTCGCAGTTTTGAACATCAATATTCCATCGGGACTGTTTAATGAAAAGGATGGAGAGAGGAGACTAAATTGGAAAGAGCGGGGAACTAATTGGAACTTGGTTAGTTAGGTGTAAATTATTGGTCCTTCCTCAGGCACTTTGCAGAATGTAGTCATACTGAATAAGCACTAGTGAGGTACAGAACTAATTATTCACTGTTTCTTCTGGAGAAAATATTGAGCATTTCCAGCTATGTATGCCACATTCATTACCGAGGTACTTGTGGGTTGAGACCACAGGCAAGACTGGGTCTTGACAGGATCTGGAAGCGGAAAAGGGTGGGAAAATGGGAGGGAGGTAGTTATAAAATTTGTAATAAAGAAATTGAGCCTATTATTGTTGATCCAGCCCCACAGAAATTAGCGGAACACATTCTTTTTGTTCCTGTCAACTTGACCTCCCCCTTCATATAAAAACTCCCCCACCCCCTGCAACACTCCCCCTACCTCCTTTTCCCTCCCCAAACCCTTGCAGCACTTCACAATCATACTCCCTTTTGAAAGAACTGAGGAAAAAATCCTGCCAGAGCCTCAATTACACAATGGCAGAAAAAGCTCCACACACTGACCCCCAGCCAGCTGCATTCACTCTCTGCACATCTCTCTCCACAGGAATTCTAAAGGCCTTTTAGTCAGGCAGCCAGAGTGCAGCCAGCGGGAGAGAGCGCAGGAAGAGCTGCATACACTCCGCCCGCGCCGTCCCAAGTCTTCACAGAGAGATTAATCATCTGTGAAATGGAAACAGCAAACGGCCAGTGACACAGGCTGAACCCGCTCCAGGTTTCCCTCATCAGCTCGCAGCCGCCGTGCAGCGCTCCTCTAACAGGCAGGTGTTAATAAAAGGCATATAGGTCCCACAGGGGTCAAACACATATGCCTGCCACCATGAAGCGCCGCTGGTGGGCCGGCTTCTTATTATTGTTTTGTAAGGATAGGGATTTTGAGGATTCACACAGACAAAAGCAATGAAACATTGTTCTTGTAAACACAGCACCGGCAAAATGGATTTAAATCTTTATAACAATGCATACATATGAGCCGTGCGCTGCTGCTGCATGCACATAAATTTAGCTGAAACTCACAATGAAATATTCAGTGACTTTTTTACCCAGACAACAAATTTAAACCATAATATACTATTTTACAATAAATTTCAAATTTTGGATTTTTTTTTCTTACAAAATCCCGTTTTCTTAAACAGCATATCTTCAGCTTTGAGCTACAGCGTATGTAAACATAAACCAATAAAGCCTTAGTTTTTTCACATTAATTTTGCCTCCCCTGCCTATCAGATAAAACAGCATTCCTCTCACTGTTATTCTTTTTTAGTTTACAATACTAATCATCCCCTCGTGTGTTTTGTCTTTCCCCAACGTCCTCTTTCAGCAGGAAGAACATTAAAAAAAAAGAAACAAAATGCTCTCCAAACACAAACCACAAATATTCAAATTATTCTTTTAGGAGTGCATGTACAATGTATTGTATTCTAAGGCATATTTATTTCTGATATATTGATATGTTAAGGGATAGTGTCTGTGGTAGTAATAATGGACAGGGAATGTACCACACTGCCTATATTTTTCTTGGAGAAACTACTGTAATTTTTATGTTTTGCAACTATTTCTGTCATAATTACTCCAGAATTTCACATCATTTTGTTATTATTTTCTTCATATAGCAAAGAGCATAGGTACATTTTGTTGCAGTTTTAATTCACTTCCACTGACAGAAAATATAAAATGAGAGAAAGTATACTTTCAAAAAACAAAAACATTTTTAGGACATAGTTTAATGTAAACAATTTTGTCCACTAAACCAGCTCTATAAGTGTGTCATCTTGAATTATGTCAGCAGGAAATGTCAATGGAAAAATAATTCTGTGAACCAACTACAAGCAGAATAAGAGCAATTTTTGTTCATGAAATTTTAGGCATGTAAAAGACCTGTAGAGCCTATAGGGAAGTGAATGCAACAATGGAAATTAGATCTGGTTTCTTGTAAATTACTCAAGAGGAAAATCTAAGGAAGTAATCACCATCTACATAAAATGTCCCTTTTATTTCATTGCATCCTGCGGTTCTCCAGGAGAAACTACAAGCACTATTGTTTCCTTTAAACTGCACATTTTTAGACGTCGTCGCGATGCACATGTTCTGCATATAGATGCTTACATAAACATGTATATGTGTCTGTGCACAGCTGAGCGTGTCAAACGCCCGGCGCAGCCTGTGAGACAATCACACAATCCCTCCCATCTAAAAGCTCGCTGCAGCCTTTGATAAGCACCATTCTTTGCCATCTAAAGAGGTCTTCTATAGATTTCACTTGCCGACGTGTGCACAACCTTTGACAAGTAATGTATCATTTTTATTCATTGCCTAAAATTGTTAGCAATTATGTGCGTAAGCGGCCACCTGCCTAGCCTGAATGGCTCCTGTCTGTGGGGCTACAGGGGTGTGGGGAAGTGCTGTTGGCTGCAAGGGGGGGTTTAGTCTGAGGGGAACCAACCAAACACGGGGCCTCTGCAGCAGGTGAAAAAGCCCCTCTCGTTAGTGTAATGAGTGGCCAGAGCCTCGCTGTGTCAGGGCCTGAAATTGGGCATGCCGCTCCAAGTGAAAGGCCAGATCCCCTCGCGTGCTCACCCATCCTATCCCGCTCCGATGATGGAAGGGCACCATGAGACATTTACAACTAAATCATTGTTAACGTTGGCTGCTCAGTCTCGTTACCTTAACAATATCTGAATGCATCCACATGCATTTTGATCCGACATCCAGGATTTTTTTTCTGATCTTACCCTGCATTTGGCCCTGAACCCAAGGAATCCTCTGTCAAAGAATATTCTAAACATTTACAGTATTCATAGCGCGGTATTGGCATATGTGTCACCCACTGTATGGCCTTATACAATTTCCTGAGCTGCTGTAGGTGTATAAGCATGAGCGAGAGCTGTGCCATGATTTGAGTATTACTTTAGATGAAAAGAGCTGTGTGGAAACACTTTCATTAGCCCAGTGCTGTGACCCAGGGTCAGCAGCTGAATAAGTAACTCTCTATTAATGATTTCTACAGCAGAAAACCCCTGACCCCTGATCACTTTCAATCTCAGAAAGGGAAAAAACGGGGCAGGGGGAGGGGTGAGACCTATTGGAGGGAGATTAAAAAAAACATACTTCTTTTTTCTCCTTGGCCATGTGTGTGGGAGGGTTATTATTTGTGCCTTGCTGTGAGGGGGAGCAAAGGGCCTGCTGGGACATTGACTCACGTATTCTGGTTTGAGTTTCTTGTCACCGCCTCTAATGGCCGTCTTCTCCAGCTTGTCAATAATAGGGCCGATCATCTCCTCATCCTTCATCCTTAGCTCCTCATGGATGATCTCCATATCCCTCACTGGGTCCACTGTCCCCTCAACATGGATGATATCCTCATCCTCAAAAGCACCTGCAGGGACAGGACACAAACACACAAAGATTTTTTTTTTTTTACAGCAAGAACAACAACACTGAAAACATACAGTACAAGCAACAGGATCACAGCCGCGGAATCAATGACATTGACTTCCTGAGAACGAATGTGCAACGGTGATTAGATCTAGTCCCAAAAATCATTAGCTTTTTACAGAGAATATGGGAAAAATAAACATGCACATGAAAAAGCACAGCGGGAGTCACAGGAAAGTCATAACAAATACAATAAAAATACTCAAGAATATATTTAATATTTCTTTTCAGTGTGCAAGTGTCAGAACTGTACGAAACCAGCTTACAGTGTCAAAGTAAGTTCCACTAAAATTGGCTTTAAGTGCAACTAAACAGTTGGTGTGTCAATCTGCATGTAGTGTGGAGTGTTTGGTCATGCATTTTGTGCCCCTCTGTCTTAAAACTATTAGCCATTAAGTTAAAAAAAAATGTGTGAAATACACAAAAGTCAGTATGATTTAAGAGAAAAATGTCAGCATTCATAGACGACAGTCTTCCCCTAATCATTTGCGTCTTAGCCGCCTTGGCTGTGCTGGTGATTAGGTAATGAGGCTTTGAAGCAGGCCATTTAGCAGCAGCAGCTCTCAGGACTCCTTGTGATCCTCCAGAAGAGCCAAGGTGGCTAAGACGCAAATGATTAGGGGAAGAATGTCGTCTATGAAGGGGGGGCACGGGCGTACATCTGTCACATTAGAGTGACAGCCTTTAACATTATCAGTGGCAACTGTAGTGGACTGCAATATGTTCTTTAATTTACAACCCGTACAGCTAGGGCACAGTTTGTCACTAATTTTGCAAATATAAGGGGATTACCACATTTCTCTGGTGAAGTGATATTCAGATTCTTTATTTAATTAAAAAACTGTTGTTTTTTTTTTTTGGGTTTTTTTTTCACATCCAATATAGGATATTTCATTATGTCCATTCCAATGAACGTAGAATTTGAACACAAAAAGAGTAGCAAAAATGACAATATATGGTCATATACAGTAATAAATTCTTTTTTTGGGGGGGGGGGGCTTTTATATTTTTTTAAGGACAGCTTGCACATAAAAGGAGGGGAGAGAGGGCATGACATGCAGCAAATGGCCACAGGTTGAAGTCAAGCCTGAGGCTGCTGCAGCAAGGACACAGTCTCTGTACATGGGGCGCCCGCACTACCAGGTGAGCTACTGGGCACCCCAACAGATGATCTTTGAACAAGAAAAAAAATAAGCCCAACCCTTTTTTCCATCATCCTGATCACTGTGAAGGCATGATCAGGCAAACATCAGGCAGAATTTGTACTAAACAAACAAACTCAGTGAAGAGTGTAGAGAAGCAACAGAAGCCTGTCTTTCCTCACAAAATGAGTCAGTTGAGGCTCACAACAACTGCTTTCCCTAGTGCTTCCATGTTTTTATCATTAGCATCTACTTCCGTGTTAACCATGAAGTTTGGGGTGGTATTTCTTGTCGACCTAATCCCTCTTTGCTTTTTAGAAGATTTTTGTGTCATCATACAAGTAGTCAAAAATCACTTAATGTGCTTTATATCAAAGTCTGGGAAATTGAGAGGTTCACAATATATGAATTTACTCTGTGAGCATACTCAACAGTGCCCCAAAATGTGTCAATAAGTCAGGAGTATTGATTATTGCAATTAGCAAACATTATTAAGAGATGTCGAGAGAAATTGTTGCATATTACCTGGTTAACTTAAAATTTTGGGTTCATGTATGACTTGTGTACAACTGGGCATAAGTCCTGTACATTTGGAATATGGCTAAGCATGTTTTGTAAATCAGTCAGCAGTGACTTGTGAAGTTTCACATTGTGGCATAATGGGGATGCCATCTCATTCAACAGGGAAGTGGATGTCAGGTGAATGATTACTTAAGTATTACTATGTTGAGGGACACTATGTTTGGAATGTGCATGGTGGAGTCACTTAACACTATCAACAATCCATATTCACATGCTGACACCTGAACAGTGAACGTGTGTTGACAGGTGAGGCCCTGCGAGATAATTACGTCACCCAAGTGATCCATGCTATTCATCACAGGGATGTCATATTGTCTCTCACCAAGTTCTAATAGGGATACATAGGAAATATTGATGATTCACAGCTGTGCGTAGTCATGATGTACAAAAACACACCTGAGATTCAGGACTTTTTTTACAGAGCTACATTATAAACAGAATTCCAGGCATATTAGTCAAAACAATAAAGTCCTCCCCTGCCAATCAGATAAATATCCTGTTTGTCAAAGAACGGAGCCCTTGAGACCATCTCAGTTTTTTGGCTGCAAAACAATGTCAGTCCACCACTTTGGTTCAGACTGAAATACTCAACTGTTGAATGGATTGCCATGAAACTTTGTACACACATTCACGATCTCCAGAGAATGAACTGCAATAACTTATGTGATTCCCTGACTTTTCCTCCAGTGCCACTATCAGTTTAACATTTGTGGTTTTGAGTGATATGTCTCAACAACAATGGGATAGCTTGCCAGATGTTCCCGTTCTCCATAAGATAAACGGGGATCAGGATGCTAACAAGCTAAACTAAGAGGATATACATCAAGCAGCAACCCCCAGGGCTCAAAAATGATGCCAATGCTGAAGTGCCAAAAGCTGCAGTGCCCCAAATGGCCACTTGAGGCTGGCTCCAGAAGCCAAAGAACAACTTCTGAAGTAGCAAACTACATGCTTAAACATCTCCAAATGTTTTCTCTCGTGTTTTCTTTTGTGGGGATTTTGTCATGTTAATGTCAGTGCTCACCTCTCCACAAAAACAGTTCCCTTGCAACACCTTTTTTGCAAGGGCACTGTTGAGGCTTAGCACTGCACAAGATGGTCGGAATTGGCTTAAAACCTTGGTCTTTAACAGGGATCCACAACCCCAAAAGGCTGTGACACACAAAACTGACATCAGAGAACTAGTGGCGATGACAGCCTCCTGCTGCTTTGCCTAACTTTGCAGTGTTTCAGCCAAAAAGCTGCACAGGAACACACCCAACCGACTGCCAACAAGCACGTATGTTCTGCAACTGCATGAGAGGAAATACTCAACCATTCCTGCAGATGGCGGTCGTCTGAAATCATCATTCAAAACGGGATAGGAAGACCGCCATTATACTGGTTGGCCAGTGAGCACTTAAACAACACAACCCAATATTGAAAAGCATATTTACGGTTCGCCAGTGTTAAATTTAGCTGTTTGTTTACATTTTTCACTTCTGTTTTTATTCTCATGAGCTGAGCTGAGCTGAGCTAAAATAAAAATCAGAGCGATTCTATTCACCAACGGGCTCCACAGCTGCCAATTCAGCATGTTGAATTGGCAGAGCAAACACTGACGAGGGTCAACGAGGGCCAAGACACAAGGGGGCCTAAGAGTTACTGCAGGGTGGCTGCCAAATTATTGTTGGGAAATTTGAATTTGAGTTGCTGGTTTTATTTTTCAACAATTAAAATATGTCAAAAATATACATATTTATACGAATCCAACATGTTACAAAGACAAATCGGACTTTTTGTAAAAACAAACATTAAATTTGCAGTACACAACATTACGGATAAGCTCACTGTTACCCTTGAATCTGTGCGCAATGATGCTAGCCATTAACAGCAAGGCAAACTAGCTGATTAAGATTTAGATGTTATTGAAAAATACTGGCTAGCTAGCAGTATTACTATTATTTCAAGTGTACAGACATACTTGTGAGCCACAATGGATCATTTTGTAACCGTTCGAGCAAGACACTCTTACATAACGTCCACCCAAAAAACAAACATGATGTAGAAATACTTGAATCTGCCAATAATTACAATCTTATAGCTTAATATCCTACGCACCATAAATGGGTGTATATAGCACTTCAGGCTGCCCTGCAGGTTATTTTATGCAATATATTTAATAGAATATCTCTGCTCTGTCTCTCTTTCAGCTCAGGGGTCCACGGCCTCAAAAACATTGAAGACCCCTGCTGTAAAGAAATACAAACAAACCCTTAGTGCATAATTATGATGGGTTCAGCCAGACCTTTCTCCAGTGCTAGCACAAAGCAACATAGGTCTGGCTATGTGAGACTATGGTAAACATGACCTGCTAAACATCAGCATATTAGCATGGAGACATAAGCATTAAGCTCAGGCTCACAGTACACTCTTGGTTTGGTTCATTAATTAGAAACATTTCCTTTTAAAATGGGCTCTAAGTGTTTTTCAATTGCAAAAGGACACCAAATTGTAAAATGAACCAATATGAAACCCTTCAGTCATCTTCCACACACACAAAATATTATATCTTGCACTTCTACTGGATTAAGGAGGGACATGTAATTGATTTTCCAGGAAACTAAACGACAGGGCTTTTACAATCTAGCATCACTCATCAGTCACATATAAACATCAACGCTCAATAACAAAAATGACAGACAACCGAAAAATCCTACGCCAGTGGCCTTATTACTCATGCGAGTCAACAGAAGCTGTAGACTTTTGTGCAAGCTGTCATCCTGTGCGTTGTCCTCATGGTGAAATGAACTTATCCAATTACTCTTTGCCTAATCAGGCTGTTTTGGTTCCTCTCCTCTTGCAGAGGTACTCCACAGTATAAACAGTTCACTTACGCCGCACAGAAAGGGGCTAATCAGTGGAATTATTGTTTTGCTGCTCCAATTTACCAGCTCCCTGTTCAGCACTGATTGGAATGAAAATTTGCTATTGTGTCTGCATGAACTCAGAAAATATAATGCAATATAATCATTTTGTTAGCTGCAGGAATATACATATATTATAAACAATTATGATGTACAGTTTTGATACACTGTGTTTCAAATGGGAAATGCATGTTGTTCAGTTTAGTACACACAAATGAGGAGCAAAGAGGTTTCAAACAGGTTAATAAACCACTCATGTCTCTCTAAATTAGTTACGGCAAGCATGAGAAATTACTATGCGCAAGTCCATTTATTAAAATATTTTAACACCTAAAGCAATCAGAATCACTTTGCAACAATTTTTCTTACTTTCTTAAAACAGTTATTGATACTTTCTAACTATTGTTATACATCCCTAATAAAAAGCTGATAAATCACAATTTCAAAGAGGCTTTCAGAGAGCAGGAGCAGCTGATCACTCACTATTTAGTCATCAGCTGACACTCTCCTCTGACTGCCGCATATTCCAAAGTAATTTGCTTTAATTAATTTCGCCTAATTTAACATTCACATCTACTTTACCGCTGTCCCATTCAAGGCTTAGAGCTGGAGAACAAATGCACGAAGTGAAAGAGAGGAGCGAATCTGAGGGGGAAATCTCCACAATTAGTCCTTTAACAACTGGGTCTGGGTAGGGCTCTGTGAAGACAGCTCTTATGAGGCTGCGGCGCCACACAAAGCCATATGCATGACAGTTAAAACACACACACACACACACACACACACACACACACACACACACACACACGAAAAAACACACCCATAGAGAGAACAAGTTAGAAAGGTCCAGTTACAGGAGCCAGGACTGTCTCACAATTTGAATTTTACTGCTTCATTTCAAATAGTGTATGTTTTGAAGACACTATTAACAGGTGCTTCTTTATTGACAGAACAAAAGGATTAGTCTCTAGAGGGTGAGTGGTGTTTAACGGCCTGATTAGGGATCAGGCTAAGCTCAGCAAAATTATGGACTTACAGCGGCACTGCAAGCTGGTGCAGCCTGAGGAGATTTAACTCCATGAGCTGACATTTACAAATGAAAAACAGACAGGAAAGGGGAAAAAAAACAAATAAATTTTAATGACTTTATTCATCTTTTTTACTTTAACCTTACCATGCAAAAGTTCCCTGCAACAAATTTAAGAACGCATTTTTCAATATAAAGTAAAGTTTTTAAAAAATACGCAACCTGTTCCCAGTCTCTACGAGTTTAACACCAAAAACTAACAAACGAGCTCAAGCTTATACCATCACTTCTCTGTCAGTTATACACAGACAAGGCAGTCATCTGAGTCAAGTCTAGATCAATACTGATTGAGCTGCTTCCTCTGATGTTGCTACCTGGGAGGATATGTGGTCAACATAATTCAGTCAAATTACAGTATTCATTGACTTCTAACTTCCTGTGCATGTTTTCACATGCAAGATGGGTAAGAGCACATCTAAAGAACTTGCATTCCTCACGCTGCTTTTAAAATGTTCATGCAAACTCAGTGCCGCAATTCTCCTGGTATTCAGAGCAGTAAAAGCTATTTTATGAGTCTGTCAGGAAAAGCACATTATGGATGTCTTTCCAGCATAGAAACACTGGCAATGCACACAAGGGTATTTATGTTCATTCAGGAAATATCTTCTTGACATTCATTTTAGGATACACAAAATTGACAGCAATTGACAGAAATGCTTCTGTAACAGAGTTTGTGGCATATTCAGCCTTGTTTCTTTGCATATGTCAATTACGGCAAATACATTGGCTGCTAAAAAGTAGTTTGACACCAAAAAATGGGGGGTTTGAGCCCTTTAGAGAAACACTCATGTTTTCTACATGATCCCATTTTTCAAAACAGTGAAATCACAGTGCTCAATAGTATGAATATCTGTACCTTGCAAGGTGTCTCCAATTCCTATGTGATCGACTGTCAATTGCAGCGTCTCATACCAAACTGAGTATTAAAAGGTGCATCTTTATGTTTGATATGACTGACTGAAAAAAAAGCCCTACACATCAGACAAGAGTGATCTGTGTGAAAGTGAATGCACTGGGGAGGCTCCAGTTTTTGTGAACTCTGACAGAAAACAACAGTGTTAATTCCCCTTATCATTATCTTAACCTCTGTCATTCCATTTATTTTGTTAAACCACGGAGCATGAGAGTGCCTTGATTGAAAGGAACCGTCATATGCACACCACTGTTGTCCCACATCATTCAAAGAACAAACCTTTTTAGATCCTTAACTACTATAGTGCTGCTGATTGCACAGGCACCAGCAATTTCCTAACCAACCGCCACCTGAACAATGATGTGTTCAGCTTTCAGGCCCTCCAGCCTTTCAAAGGTGAATCATTTCACAGTTTGGAGCGAGATCTCCATAGCAACTCCTCTTTGAAGGGTTTAGAATCACCATCCAATAATTCTATGATCATCGGGCCTTGCCATTCCCAGTGGTTCTTTTCACAGCGGACAGGCAAGGGGGGCATGAGGAGGAAGCAGGAAGATTCTACAGTCTATTTCAGGCAATTCATCTTGCAGCCCCATTAGAATTCAAAATATTGCGACCTTCAATCACCGGGCATGTTATCTGGAGCTGTGGCGATCTCCAGTCAAGATGGGTAGACATTTTGCTCTAATCATCCACGATGAGTGGAGGCTGACAAAAACTCTTCATTCTCGCTGAAGCAAAATGCTCATTTAAATGCTGTGACAGCACCTCAACACAGCTCTGAACACACACAATGGGAGGATGATGCCCACGGCTAAATGATCTAGATTTAGAATTGCAGTATTGGTTGAAACAATAGTAAACTTAAACAAAGAACCACATACTGCACAATGAAGCATAGATTTCTGACTGATCTATGATGAAATACTTACATTTTTCCTCAAGAATAACAAGACACAACAGTAGGCAGGTGCTAGGACCCAGCTGAGACTGTTGTACCACACAGTTTATTTTTGTCCAAGTGTTGTGTGGGAGGTGCATTGCTTGCTTCTTATAAACCAGTTAACTTTGCAACAACAGAGTAGATTATGGCTAAAGTTTTTTTGTTTTTTTTTTTAAATCTGATAAAGACACAATAAAACAAAATCTGACACATGCCACAGTATCCCCAATACAAGAGGATTGGTCCTTGAACACGCTTCCTCTGGATCATTTGTTCACTTGCTTCCAAAACATGTTTTATCACTGTTATGCCGATGATACACTGATCTATTTCTCTGCCAAACCAGATAACCCAAATCAACTACTCTCCCTCCATGATAGCAAGATGGTTTGGGTTAGTTTTATATTGTTTCTGTCAAGTCTGAATAAAGTGTGTTTTATGATGAGTTAATGAGGCAATTACGCCTTGTCAGTCACCAGTGACCGAGAGAAGCTTGAATTCAAAAGGTGTACAGTTGTATTTCTCTCTCTACTAAGGAAAATCGGTGTGAGAATATTACTTTTCCTAACATTTTGTGGGTTTCTTTGTGTATTTAATAATCTGAAAAGCTGAAAGTAAGAAGCACACTCGCACCTTCATATACCAAATTCCCTTTAAATTTAAGGAAGGTATAAAGGTATGAAATATTACCAAGTCGAAGTCATACCTTTGTAAATGTGTAAAAGAATGCACAGATGTGTTCACTATTTGATTTCCATTTTCTCGCTCAGGTCTATATTACTTTTAACTACACTGCTTATAAAAAAAAAATATCTTTCAGCAAAATAAAAATGACATTTCTAATAGTGACTGTTAGTTGTATAAATTAATACATCAACGCAACAACTGATTCAGCAGCTGAATTGCTGAGAGCTTCACTCACTGCCTGATCTGTTTAGATAGTCACACACATGGAAGTCACTGGGCTGGGTGAAGCGTTTTGGATGTTTGTCAAGTTTGAGAATTTGTGAGTTGGTGAGTGATAAGGCAGGATTCCTGGAGACCAGCCATTACTGGCGTCAGTGAGGAGGCAGGGTGGCCGTAAATCATCTCTGTCTGAATAGTCAATCCAGTTTGTTCATAATGCCTGTGGCTAAACAATCAGCTTGGTTTGTTCACTATAAGCGATTAGTGTAGTGTGGGATGATGTCTGAATGATGCAATAATGAAACACAAATACAGTGTCCTTACAGATTAATTCACTCACTCTGTATCACCAGATTTTGGTATTCATTAGTTAATGATGATTCATGTGTAAGTTGTGGGGTATATAACAGCTTTTTAAATTTTGACATTTTTTAGAGGTGAGTGAATAGGAACAATTTCTGAAGAGGCCAAAATGTTGTCAATTTGTTGTTGACTGACTTTTATTTTATTAGATGAACCCTGCTACCAAAAATGGGAACAGATGATTAACTCCTAGCAACACTTTAACAGATCTGATAAACAAACTAACACACAGCAACTAAATCAAACTTAATAAAGTTGTTAACATTTTTAGACACTGGTAACAATCATTACTTATGCTTATTATCATTTAAACAATGCAAACAAGAGTAAAATAGGCTTTTTCTAAATTTATAAAATAATTTTAAAAAACACAAAGATGCATAGCTCCATAAGTCTGTCAACAGTCTGCCAAAAGTAATGTTTTATGAAGGTGTTTTCCAGGTATCCAAGACTGCAAACCAACTAAAGAATTAACATAGCTCATTGGCTATTGGTTTGTTAGATGTTGTACAAGCTGCTGTTACCACAACTACAGTTACTGTGGCCACAAGTCTGGGTTTACATCTACACTGAATTTTGTGAATATAAAATGTATACTCTGTGTATAAAAGAGACCTTTGCAGATTTGCTTTTTCTGTCATATTTTAATGCTTGAGGAAGTCACTGTCTTGAGTACTCACAGGAAATACAAAACAAAAATCAAAAGTGCTGTTCTTAGGATTCTGTACTTTGGATGTGTGCTCTATCCATGATAGCAATTTCGGACAAATAATGTAAAGTTTTCGAGTTGCAACTAACAGCTATTTTACAATCTTGAAGATCTCCAATCCATTCTCTTTGGCGACACCTATAATGATAAGTGGCAACTGCAGTTGTGTTTTTGAATCTTATTTTCCAGGGATGCTTGGATTGTTGCCTGTGTGGTGTCAGTAATTTTCTTTGTTTAGCCCATAGATTGTAAATAAAGATGGAAAACGACTCTCCACTTCCTTTAACTGAACAAAAAGCCAAAATATCAGCGATACGGCTGATGTCATCTTGATCTGGTGACATCATTTGAAGCCAGTAGCTGTAAAGTAGTGATCTCCAGAGTATCAAGTTCTTGTCCATACACTTATCAAACCAATCTCAAGCACTACCATTGATCCTGAGCACACTTATTGGCACACACAGCTGTCAATCCAGATGTCAGGCGGCCTTTTCAATAGCATCAAATAACAATATATAAGTTATGGCTTCACTTTTAAGGAGCTGTAACTTAACCTAACCTAGTCCATCGTTACCTCACAGTGAATGGTTCGGCCATGGTAACTGTTTACTCACAATGCCAGCAGAGAAAAAAAAAAAATTCCTCGCTTCACATGCTAGTGATTTGGAAAGTGGGTCTGTAACGATAGCTCTGCTTACCCTTTCTAGCAGACCAACCACTGCTAAATAACGGAAAATGCATCACTAACTGTGTGCCGCTTGTTCTTTTTGCCTAGGAATGTCACCACAGACGCCGAATTTTTAATACTGCAAATGCAAGAGCTTTCATTAGTGGGCTCAGTCACCATTGTGTTATTTCATTCGGTGATAGTAGATTAACAGACATTTATTTGTCAGAAAACATTCAAGATTGTCACTTTAATTGATAAATGATTTTCTAATTAATTTTAGTTTTTGACTTTTGGATTAATAGACCAAATGTTTCTGTCCAGTAAAAGAGTAATGTAGCATCTCTACTTCTCTAAAAATAAGATCTCATGCAATTGATCAGGTGTACTTCCATAAAAACTTATACCATTATTTCATAAAATGGGAACTTTTTGTGTCTCCTTCAGGCAGTAGATGATGAGAGAGAAGTTAACCAGGAGTTCAGGTGCTGAAAGCATGAATATCACAGCAAGAGAAGAGCCTATGCCAAAAATAACAGCCACTTTCCAGTCGGCTGCCTACAACCACAACCAGTCCCTAAAGATTAAATGTGCTATACCGCAGTATCTTAAGGCGAGATTCTTACAGAGTGTCGTGCAACCATAAATAAGTCTTCATTAGAAGTGAACCAGAGCATTCCTGCAGTGATGAGGGGGACAGTGTGTGAGCATTCAAACATCTAATTGCTGGAAACCAAGCATCTGGGAATAAGGCCAGGTGAGCTGGCAGAGTTGCTAGCAGGGAACAGAAGAGCAGATGAAGTAGAACATGTCTGTGTCTTGTCTCAGACAGCGAGGATACAGCCGTGTTCCAGTCACTGCAGAAGCACTGGGAACACTTAGCCTGCAAACCATTTTGTTATGAGACCAGGGAACACCAACTATTCAACAGAATCAGCTTTCAGGATGTCATCACGCGCCTTAATAGTTGTTGGAAGGTATTGTTGAAAGCAAATCCTCTGTTTACACAGGCTTTTCAAAGTCATTAGAGGTTGAAAAATATTCATATTGTGCGCACTACTGGGGGAATTTTGAGACACGAGAGGAAAATCCAGTTAGACTACTCCCTGGAAAAAGCTAGATCTTTTCAAAAGATGAAAATACGCTACGTGGTAACCGCCTTTAAACCATTGTAAAACCTGCTGTTCTCAAATTACGCAACTTCTATTCAAATTAATGTAACCCTATACAGGGAATAAAAGACCACACAATAACGCCGTGGACAGAACTAAAGTTTAAAGAAATACTTCACCCATGAAATGATCGCTTGTCCATCATTTACTCGGCATGTTATGGTGAATTCATGAAGAAAACCTTTTTCCCACAAGACTGCGGTGATCAAAGAATCCAAAAACAGAGAAAATTTTTGATGAAGTTAAGTCATTTGGGTCCATGTTTGAATCCAGCTGACTATATCAAAGCATCTGTTTACAAACTCTAACGCAACTTGTGCAGTAAAACGTATGTCTCATTTATCTAGTTTTATGCTCAATATACTGCCCAAACAGACATCCCTTTTTGACTTTAAAGTTAAACTTGTTTGTGCTCTCTTCAGAGCCAGACTCCATGGACATAAACAGTGATTTTAACTTGGTGATTACGGTAGCTGCTGGTCTACTGCTGCCTCAACTGGAAATTTGTTTCTGTTATTGTGTAACACTGGTAAATCTGAAACACTTTTGGTAAACCCTTTAAAACACCAAAGTCAGACAATAACAAAAAACTAACAAACCAATTGCCGCAAGGTAAAATTGCTGTTTTTGTCAATGGAGTCTGAAGAGAGCATAGATAAGTTTCACTTTTAGTGCAGCTCCCCAATCAGAAAGGGCTGTCTGTTTGGCAAGTACTGAACATACAACTATAAATTAGACTTGGATTATCCTGAACGGGTTGTGAAAGGGTGTATATGAATGCTTTGATATAGTTTTGCTGTAGTTCAACATGGTCCCCTATGACTTCAATTCATCTTAAATTTTCTCTATTTTTTTATTCTTTGTTAATGCAAATCAAACAAAGGGTTCTTCACAATAATAACAGCAGGTAAGCAGTCCATACACCATGATCAATCTGGGTTAGTAAAAGCTCAACATGACTTCCAGACTTAGTTTCATCAGGCTCAGGGCAAGTCCTGAGTTTGTACTAACAATCAGTGTTTCATTTGACTAACGCTGAGCGTCTTCCTTAAGCATCTTTATAAACCCTTCTGCTAATGCCCAGACAAAAAATCCCCAAAACATACCACTCCAGACACGAAAAAGTGTGATCCCCCACAACCCTATAATCACGCTATATAAAAGTAGTGGCTTCAACATTGCAGTCTGCCTCACACCAGATAGATATAATTACAAAACAAACCAGCTATGTTTAATGGTTAACTTGTGAAACATACCACATTGTTTCCAAGGACTTCGTGAGAGTGGAAACAATGGCAGAGCAGATACATGTAAACACACACACACACACACACACACACACACAGAAGAAGCTTTCGATCTTCCTATTTATGACTGTTGTGGATGTTTGTCTTTGTGCAAGTACAAACAATAGAGTTGGTTTTGAGAGACGATCTGGTATATATACGTTTGGCCCATACCAAAGGGACTGTGGGTGTTTTTAGTTATGTACATAATGATTTTAAACATACATATAACCCACATAAGTGACAGTAATGTATATATCAAATTATGTAAAGTGACATCTCAAAAAGTGGACAGACCACAAGAAAATGAGCAGAGTAATTCTAGACATTTTGAAAACACTGACCCAGGGCGTAAAATCTGAACACTTTTCTACCTGTGAAAATCTCATGAAAAGACCAAAACCTACAATGAATTTGTCCTTCTAACTTCTTCCCCTATGACATATCTGCTGCCCAAAAACTATTTAAAAAAACACATCAGTCATGTCAATTGCATAACCAAAGGGAACTGGATACGGCGTTGGGGGGCCCAGCCCCATGAACCATCCATGGACCTATAGAGCAAGTGCACCAGATGAGCGGGTGAGCAGCTAATTTACAATTTAGCACTGAGCTAACCTGAATGCGGAAGAAAATTATTTAAACTTGCATTTCCTCTAGACTTTTGAAATGGCACTGAACCGAACAGAATAATTTCTGAAAGTGATATGAGACATTTGTTTGTAAAGTCATCGCTGCTTTTCTCACGGCCTCTTAATCAGATGTGGGTGGTTTTTTTGGCTTTATTGGACAGGACAGCTGTAGCGTGAAAGGGGAGAGAGAGGGGATGACATGCAACAAAGGGCCGAGGGTGGAATCGAACCTGTGGCTGCTGCTATGAGGACAAGGCCTCTGTACATGTGGCACCCGCTCTAACAACTGAGCTACTGGGCGCCCCAAAATATGGGTGTTTTGTATCGATTCTTCACTGTTTTTACAGTGGTGATAGTGCCACGAAAAGCTGTTGTCTCTCAGAGAGACATTGAATTTCCTGCTGAGAATGAGGGACAAAAAGTGATTCTTTTTTACAGAGACATTGCTGCTTTTCCAGCTGGGATAATGGCAACAAAAGAGACTGTTTTTTGCCAAGACATCACTGCCTTTCCTGCCGAGACTGTGCCCCAAAAAGCGAGGTATTTTAAGCCCAAACATGATCTTTTCTAAATCATAGCCAAGTGGTAGCTGAAACTTGGCTAAACGTTAACTACAGAGTTGTTGAAATGTTAAGTCTCAGCATACCTTCAACATAATAATGTGAAAATGTAACATTTCTGTGGTATGCAGACACATACAATGGCCATTTTTTTTGCTGGCAATTGAGTTGGTCCTGCTGCTGCAAATATTCGGTGTAGCAACGTGTATACAAGGTAATTTTATTTGTGATTTTTCTTAAATATGGTTTAAGAAAAAAAATGAATTAAAGTTGACCCTAAAATCCTTCTACATCTTTTTGGCATTGAAGGAGGAGGAGGAGGAGTTGAAAGTAATTCCCAAGAAATACACTTTTAACTCCTGTTTGAGTAAAGTTTGTTAAACTACAGTGCCCAGATGTTTTGGGAAGTTACACATCCTTCTTTTTTATAAAAAAAAAAAAACAAACACCAACTATACATTTGTAACCTGTTTCAAAGAGCCACAAACAGGCTTTTGAAGTCTGAAAGTATTGAGAAACGGACTAACACATTGTTGGGTCTGATCTCTTTAAGGGTTTTGTTGACAATAAGAAAGATATAGAATAACACCAGCCTTACCCTTTAACTTAAATGTTACCAAAAGTCATTAAAAACTGAACTGACAACAGTGTCGGTCTCTGCCCTTACATGTCTTGTCCACTCTGTAAATCATTACTAAGTCTTACAGTGGGTGGTCTCCCAGTTCCACTTCTCACAAACTACACAGTCAAAGGTTATTTGAAGACTGTGCAGAAACAAATGTAATACTCTTGTCAGTGATACAAGTTTTGAACAATATAGAAAAATGACCTTAATCTTAACCCTTTCTGCCCAGTTTACTGCCTGCCATCACCGACACTCTAATCAGAGCTCCTTTCACACAGTGGGGAAAGTCAATAACAGCATACAATCAGTAAACAAATTCAGCTATTTTTAAAAGGGCCTCTGCATTCATTTCAATTGCTGTAATTTGAATTATTCTACCGTATAATACTTTAATTGTGTTAGACAAAGACCATGTCAGAGACACAGGGGAAGTTGAGGGAGACCTGGAAAGTCATTTAAAGCCACACTGGGAATAATTTACTGAGATAATCACATCTGTACACAGAAGGTAGTATTTCAAATTACCTTAAATTCCATTATTTCTATTATCCTTACCACTATTATTGTTTTATAAGTAGTGACAATAGCATTTCTTGATTTATTATGATTTAACTCATTATTATAAATGTATGACAGGTGTGAAAAAAGACAACAAGTAAAAACTGCATGCTCATATTATGTCAATAAATAACTTACTTACCTCCACTGTGCCCAAACTTAATCAAACATGGCATTGGGAATCATATTCCTGTATTATGTGTAGCTCCTTTTGTACTGTCTTGTTATGTTTCCAAACCTCAGAATATGCTACTGATTGTGTGAAGCCTAAACTAGACACAGATCCTTTCACTTCTGGGATTCTCATTCAGGGAGCCTCCCGGTAGGAATGTGAGGTTTGATCTGACTTCATTAACACTGACTGTATGTTGACGTTGGCACGCACCATACGAGATGTCCTACCAGGAAAGCTTTTGCACAACTAAGGCCTTTGCTTTCAAAAAGACGACGTTGGGGCTATTTAGTGAGACCAAATTTTGCCATTGCAATTGATTTAGCTAAAAATCTGAAATACTGTGCTCTGTGGATGATATGAAATCATACAAGGTAAAGCAGACCTCAGCCTGTGACTCACGTGTCATGTGGAAGATGCCATCACAGGCGCTGATATGGGACAGGAAGGCGTTTCCCAGGCCTTGGCCAGCATGAGCACCTTTCACCAGGCCAGCAATGTCAACGACATTAAGGAATGCTGGGATTTTGCTGCAGCCCAGGGAGTAAAAGGGAAAAAGTCAGGCATTTGAGACTTTAAACATTATAACAGAGCAGAACACAGAAACCATTGTGTTGCAATCCAATACAAGAGCCCTGAAAAAGCTCTGTGTTTGTGAAATGTGAAATTTTAATTGAGCTAGATTAAACTACAGTTTTTTTCAGATTGCAATTTATGATGTTGTTGTACTGGACAGCATCAGCTGGTGGGGTGCTTCAATATAATTTTGTTAAAGGGGTGAACAAAATATTAGACATTCTTTTAAATTATGTTTAGTCGACAAAAAAAACCCTAAAGTGGAAATCTTTAAAGATCAGGCTGGTCCTACTCTAAATTTTTAACATGGACAGCTGCAGCCACATGACACCCCTACAAACCTTGCCCACCAACGGTACAATGTGAACAGTGCAGTGAATCCTGCTACAATGTGATGTTGTAGTGAATAAATATGAGGCAAAACCTAGCAATAATCCACTTTTTTCATTTACTTTATGTGTTATACGTGAAGACGGTATTAATCTGGTAAGAAAATAAATGTAACCATAGGTTGTAAAATAATGGATGTAGCTACTGTGATGTCACCCATTGCTTTGTGGACTTCTGTTTTGAAGCTTCCAGTTCAGCATTATAGCCATCATCATCATCTTTTTTTTTTGTTTGTTTTCAGCAGTGACTATATTTGGGTGAGAGGGTAACTTTGTGAAGAGGCGAGAGGTGGATGTGACTAAGAGGCCCAGGACACCCTGTTCTCCTGCACTTTTTGTGTATCGATTCATTGTTGATTTTGGTCTTTTCCAAGCAGAAACCTCAGAGGCTGAAAAAAAAATCTGATGCAAAAGTGCCAAAATACTGCAGCTTATTGAATGACCACTTGAGGCTGAGTTCAAAACACAGTAAATCCCCATTAACCTCCGTATTAAAATACCCAACTTTACAGCAGAAATAAACATGTTAACAACCCGTACAAAAAACAGTTTTGATAGCTAATTTTAACCTTTAAGACAACTGTGAGGGGAGTGTTTTTTTTTATAGAACTGACCTATTTACATTTTATTAAGGCTTTAAATTACGTCTGCCGATATTGCCCTCGGCCTCAAGTTGCTCCTCCGCAGTGCCAGCCTCTGGCTTAAATATGATCTCCTATGGCTCCAAAAAATCAAGATGGCGACAGCTGAAATGCCAAACTCGAGGCTCCAAAATGGCAGTCCACAAACCAATGGGTGACGTCACATTAGCCAATTGTTTTATACAGTAAATGGTCTTTTCTTGGGGAAAAAAATATAATGTCACCAGAATTATTCTGAGAAAGGTAGATAGGTGGGTATGCAGAGTTGTTTATACTTTTTTTATGTTTTATTTTTATGTTTATTCTTGTGACCAAAGTTCATGCACTGAAATGCTTTGTGCTAATCACACCATTCTTGTCAGTCAAAAAGGGATCTCTCGCCAGTACATTGTCAGTATAGCCCAGCAAATCTGAATTCAGCCTGCTTTAACAGCCTCTGTAAATGTGTATGATAACCAGGTGTTTGAGGTTCAGACGCTTCAGCTTTTCCTTTAACAGAAAACATCAGAGTAGAGCTGCAATCATACATCATACAGAACTGGCAGCTACATGTCAACAACATTGTTATATGTTTTCTCATACCTATTGCAAGAAGACCGTCAGCGAGTACAGATCTGAAGTGTGAATAATAGTAGAACGATGAGACCCCATACCTGGGAGGTTTGTGGAATTGGCAGAGGAAATCATAGCGTTCATCTGGAATGGGCACTCTGCTTTCATTTGGGTCAATGGTGCAGAAGGGGAAATTTTCAGCTGCAGCCTGACTCTTTGTCAACACGTTGAAAAAGGTTGACTTCCTGAAAATAAAAACAGCAGTGAGGTCAATCCATCTAAAAGTGCTGGTGTGCAGAACCTGATGGTTCGATAGGATGATCCTGATACACTTCAGTAAATTATGCAAGATTAGATTCATTTATTTCCTGCACAAGAGGGAAAAGGTTATTCTAATGGATTGAATATTTGAGCGCTTGAACCAAAAATACTCCATGAAATACTTTGCCCAATTACAAGGTCAGATAATCCCATAATAGATCAATTGTACAAGGAATCAGGGGCAAATTACATTTCTGATAGATCTCAGCTGTTGAACAGGATCAGCCAAACGCTGCCCCATGTTGTGATCACAGAGATTTATTTTCTATGGCACAAGCAGCTCAAGTGTACTTCAGAATCTACAGACAATGGCAAGTGTTTAAGAGTAATAATGACATGGCAGTTAACTATAATCCAGGACTTTCCATTTTTTCCCTCCTCACTCGGTGCTTCACATTGAAATGATTGTTTGCTACGTCCTATAGGCATGAAATTGCTCAAGATTGCTAAAGTGCATGCAATAATTTCTTACATAAAGCTAAATTGTTTCTCTAACATACTTGAAGGCTATTCTTGGGTCACCTTGGGGGAAAAAAGAAAGACAGTCCACAGGGAGACTGCAAATATAATCAGGTGTTAAAATGTTCCTAATGATAGAAATAATTACATAGCAAATTACTAAAATGCAAATAAGAGTTTAGCATGGGGACAGTCTCAGACAGTCTGAGATAGTCTCACAACAATGCATTTACTCTGCAGTTGTAAATGTTAGTCACAAGGTTAAGCTGGGGGAAGAGAACTATGAGGAAGAGAAGAACTGTACAGTCAATGCACATACAGTTTAAATTCATGATTTTGCAAGTCACTACCTGATAACATATACACATATTTTCCTACATCGATTTATTTCTTCATAGAGGTCAGAGTGCAGGAGTAGCTACAAACAACAAAACATGTTAGCTGCACATTTGTCATTTACCTCTGTTTCTGTGGTTCTAATAAATTACATGACCCGTGTTACGGTTGATGTTTGCATTAACTAGAGATCAGCTAAGAAGATTCTAGATTCTTTGTTTTACTGGTTGAATGGCTCGTTAATCCCAGTCCACTTGGTTATCCTCATGCAAGATGCTCTATTTAGTTTTATAATGACACCGTTCAGGGGCGTTGTAGTAGGGGCAAAAAGGACTGTTTAGCCAGGGCCCCAATGAGAGGGAGGCCCGCAAAAAGCCTAGAATGAAAATGTTGGTTATGTTTGCAATTTCTTTATTTTTAAGTAATAACTATCATAACTGAATTAGAACTGGCTGAATAAATCTGTATAAAGACAGGGAAAAAAAACTCTAAAGCCGAGTGAGTGACTTATAATGCAGCAGGAGCACCTACGTACACTGTCATGGAAATTGGGTTTCCAAAAAAAGTGAAAAAAAAAGAAAGGAAAGGGAAAAAGGTAGACTGATTTTGTGAAAGAAAAAGGTGCTTGAGAAACACATGGATCAATAGAAGAAGGGCCAGGGGCCCAAAGAGACTGCATAGAGAGACTGGTGCTACGGCCCTGACAAGGTTAGATAGTTTCACTATATATATATATATATATATATCCCTCAAGTTTACACAACACAGTCTGAGCTGATGCAAAATGCAAAAGACAGGTACACATTAAAATAAATTAATGTCTGGGTTACCTAGAGGAGATTTTTAAGAATCAACATGAGTTTGTTAGGCCATATACTGCGCAGACTTTTACGTGTGTCCCAATAAGGGGTTAAATGAGCGCAACTTTTTCGTGTCTTTGAGCAGAAAGAGAACATGTGCTGTACTCAGTGTAGAAATAGCTGCGAGATTGGCTGAATCACACTCTCAAGTTTCCCATGTGTGTGTGAAGAGTGGTCAGTTACGCCCAACTAACAGCAGGCTGGCATCTGAGCATGGTTCATTCATGATGAAACCATGGGAGGGTTGACAAGTTGTACTTTGACACAAATGTGGTGTGGCAGGCCACAACCTCAATGAGTTCTACTTGTTATACTAGGAAGAAATTGTGGTTTTGCTGGGGTAAGAAATGAAAACACTGGACTCTGGGGAGTTGGCTCTTTGAGCAATAAGCTCAAAAAATCTAGCAAAACAGCTAGGACACTAAATGTGAGAAAGCACAAACATCTGTGTTTATTCTTTGTTATCCAGTATCTGAATATATAATGAAATTAGTCCTGGATACTGGAACTGGACAAAATCTCGACATCGTTGGACTTTCTGTCCCTTCAAAACCTGCAGCTTTATGCTCTTGAAAAACTTTCCGGGCTACTTGAAAACAACAGTTCTGCTGAAAATGTCTCAAAAATGTTTTAAGGAGCTGCAAAATTCTGAGAAGCTGTCAGCTGAGCAGAAGATAACCTATCACTGTAGCCCTTTCCTGTAGCTCAGAGGAAAGTCATGTTGGGTCTGCCCTGTGATTACGCTCTGTCACTGATGCTGCTGAAGGTCTTGGTGGATGCTGACAAGGTGGATTTGTCAGACCAGGTCTGACATGCAGACAGTGTGTCAGCCTCCTAACACAAACTGTGGCAATGTAGCACAGATTCTTGTCAAGTTGTCTACCTTACAGATGAAAATTACACAGACTGAGGAACTCTTTGACTCACGGGTTCATTTTGTCAGAGAATTGAATTATTCCACAACTACCTCACATTTTTTTATTTTTCATATCAACTAATTGTGTTGTATTACATTGATGTATTGATCAACAATGATTAAACAAAAACACGGGAGATAGACTTTTCCAAACTAGTTTATTTTTAAGGCACCGTCTCTTTACTGTTAGGTGCTCAATGTGAACACACCCTAACCACTAACATATATGCACCCTCAGTTATACAAGTAACACTTACTTCGTCAGTTTGCATGGTTTTAATGAGTAACCCAGATTGCTGTTCAAGTAAATGAGGAATTCTAAGTTTCTGGAAATGTCACATTAGTAAGCCCAACTTAAAAAAATTACTTGTTAAACTGTTATTCTGAGTCGTCTGTCTAAGTCAAGAGTACATGTAAACGCGAGTATAAATGTACTACATTAAATCAACATTTGTTAGTACAACATTAAATATCTTTGGCACTTTACTTGCTTTTTTTAAGTACGTTTAACTAATTAGAATTTACAGTGTACTGTTAGGTGTTAGGCATTGTATACTTTATTTACATATATCGTTTCACACATCCTAACCACTAACACTATACATGTACCGTTTTTCCCACCCCTTATATAATTGCATAATTTGATAGACAAAAAAGAAACAAGATCCGGGACTCGGTTTTATATCCTGTAACGTATTATCATTGGTTATCAGCTAGCAATCCTTTACTTCACTGTGCTGTAGAGTTTAAGGTTAGCTGCAAAACATTATATCATAATTAAAGACATAAAGACACTGCCTTTCACATTAGAAATATTATTCTAGTTATAAAAAAAAATAAAAAGAGTGAGATAAGATCAATGAAAAAGAAAACATAACAACAGTGTTTTTAATGATGATTTCTATGATGGACTTTTATTCGGTGCTGTTCAGTTCTAAAACTAGATGTGTTTTTTTCCTGGAAATTACAATTGGATTAATCTTAAAATGTAGAGAAGCTTGTATACCTGTGAGACTGGGAGCTGATTCGAGCAGCTACGGGCAAATAGCCATGATGAATTTTTAGACACAGCACTATTTCATGCAAGTGTAATAGAGACACTGTGCAAATCAGACAGTTGAGAGTTATGCATGTATTTTTATGTGGCAGCCTTTATGACTGAGATAAATTCCCTACAGGGACAAATAAAATTTTCTTGAATCTTGAGACTTAAACAAGTGAAAAATCTAAAAGTAAAAAATATGTTCCGTGAATCGCATTGTAATGTGCTGTCTCTGCTGATAGTCGAATGATTTGTTAATCTAAAGCAGAGACTGTGAAGAGGCTCAGTGGTGCTGTGTTTACTGTGTTCACACTGCGGTTTACCCTCTGATTCCACAGATTTTCTCCCACACTTCAAAAACATGCAGGTTAGGTGAACTGCAAACTATAAATTACCAGACACATGAATGTGATGGTGATTGTGCTTGACTGTCTACAGTAGGTGTTTTCGCTGTGATTGACTTTAGAGCAATGATGCACCCTGACCTTTGACTGGTGCATGAGTGAAAAGTGGCTATTTAAAACCAATGGACAGCAAGGTTTGTTCATGCTTTTCCTCTCTGCATTTGTGATGGTATGGGATCTTTCTTGCTAGCTGTCATACAATTTTATTCAAAAGTAGATGGACACATTCTCATCAATGAGATGTCACATAGAATTTAACTATTTCCTCTAACTGAAAACACGCTACTGAAATAATAAAACTCACATTTGTAAATTCAGTGCAGGATACACAGCCAAAGCATTTTAACTATTTTATAAAAACTATGAATTTTGACGCACTACAACTCTTTGAAGTCATAGGTTTACCCTTTATTATAATACTTCTCTGCTATCACCCTACAAAAGGTCATGTTTGAAGCATTTTGTAAAAGTTTGAGCACATTATTTAGTCAGAGTGAAAGTTAAGACGCAGGGAAGGAAAGACGAAGCTCTTGCAGGATTTGATTCTTGCCATGCAGGGAACAGACACTTAGGAACACTCCTATAGTCATTAAAACACTGATAATTTTTTTCCCACAGACAGCTGTCTAAGTGGGAGCCTTTTTTGGACTCTCGTGTACATCTAAAATAATGTACGTCACACTTAATGTAATTTTGCTTGTTCCAGTATAACGTGTGGTGTAAATAAGGTGTCAATGCTTCTTTTAGGGAAACATGAACGACTTATAGTCCGGAGTTTCTGAAAAATTAATTCACAATGTTTCTTTAAATCTAATTTCTACTCTGTAGTCATGTTTTCTACTGTACTCTGCTTACACCCTGCCTTGAGTGCATTTTATTTATGGTATCATGGGAGGCAGTCAGAGTTCAGCTGCACATGCTGGTGCTTCTAGTGTGAATGGTTCGAATGCGACACTGTCTATGTAGATAAAAACTCTTTACTTACCCAACATTGGGCAGGCCAACAACTCCTATTTTCAGTGAAGTGCCAAATCTGCCAATCAGTGGTGGTGGCTTTGGTGCATCATCTCCCTTCCCCTAATAAAGACAGTGTGGAAATGTCTGCAGTCAGAATGGGTTAAATACTATTACATAATCTACAAAGCATGCTCATTTTTCCAATGAAGCCATTCCTTGTAACTTGCACCTTCTTTGGAGCCATTTCCCACAGTTAATTTCCTCGCAGACTTCCACAACAGCTCAGAGAAAACATTCATTGAAAGAAAATGTGCTAAGCTAAGTCCTCAAAATGTAACCAGTCGACTGCACTTCAACTGGCTTGTTCCCCCGCGCTCAAAATAGAACATGCAGCCTCTGGAAATGAAAGTTGACACTGTAAGTTGGCAGGCTGACCTGCGCTTCCAAATTTAGCTGTCAATACTATCGATGGAGGTTGATGAGCTGCTGTGAGATCAATCTTACACAGAACTGTTGGTTGAAATGTGTGTATTGAAAGCGTAGTTAATCTTTATCAGAGGCTTGTCTGTGTTGTCAACAGCTGCCTGCTTTTTATTAACATTTGAATCATCTGTCTTGACAGTCGCCTAACTAAAGACATCCACGAGTTGCGTCTCTGCACTGACAGGTCTGAGCAATTTTACCACTTTCCCTTCTTTTATCACTTATCGACTTCCTACAGCAATAAATCCTTTACCTGCCACTAAAATAAACAATGACCTGCAACCTTAAAGTGCAAGAGCAAACTCTGGGGAAAATGCTAGAGGAGCTAGACATTGTCATTTAAAGCCACAAAGAAAAATATACTGTTTTTATTATCATCTTTGCATTATACAATAGCGCAGAAAAAAAATGTCAAATGTCAAAACAATCCCCAAATGTCTGTGAGAAAAGGAAGATATTCTAAGTAAAAGCATCTTGACAAAATCTTCACACTGGTGCCCACTTTTTCTGTTCAATGAGCTTCATCTCATGATACAAGTATAGTTGTCAGACAGAACTATGCAGCTTCAGCGCCACAGAAATAAAGTAAAGCATCCTTGCACTCATAGTTTCCTTCCAACCCCCCTTTGAGAGAAACAGGTGTAGCCACATGAGCGCGCGAAATTACAACAATTAGTTAAATGTCCTCAAATAAACTTCCCCCAGCAGAAATACAAATTAAAGCACACAGGGGCACAACCAAAAACCATCACCCAATCCAGCAGCCTGTCTGGTTTAACATGCAGAAAATGAGGCTCTAATAATCTGGATTTGAGGCAAGTGAGGGCTGGCTTTGTAGAAAGAATTCAAATGAATAGGTCTGAATTAATCATTTATCTTTTGTTGATGGATGCACCCCCACTTAGACTCATCACAATAGATGCAGAGCGTTTTGTTCGACCAAATAAATCATTCCCATTGTTTAAGGTACATTGATCAATCTAATGGCTTGTAATAGGCTCCTAATTGCCACAGAGATGTGCTCACGAATGGAGTCCAGAATTGCAGATTCAACTCAAAATTCTCACTTGAATGACAAGGCCAGGTCATGTTCTCCCCTTTTGTCCCAAGTAAACAGCGTCTGAAAAATCACTATTACTTCATTATTCTAGGTTAATGTGACAAAAACATTTTTTTCCATATAACTTTAAAATACAGCAGATAAATAAAAAATATTGGTGCATAAAGACTGTACAGATTCCTTTGTTATATGAGCGTCACATTGCTCCTTATTAAGATATAATAGTACACAAAGCATGTGAACAAGAATATTAATTTGAACAAACGGACAGAACACTGAAATATTATCAATATTACTAATGGGGAAGAAATATTTTTTTATTTTAAAAAATATATTATTAATTAAATTTAAGGGTAAAACTATTGTCCGATTTGTTATATTAAAGTATAATGAAAAGAAAAGCCCTCACATTGTGCGTTCATTTCCATTTAACGCTCGAATTAATATGACATATTTAGCAGCAATCAACTTTATTTATGTAGAATAGACATTTAATACTGTTAACAGCACTCTGTCAAATTGCCATGATTGCAAAAAAAATGATTCCATTTTCTCGGCAGCGCTCAGTATTTGATGAGACTGATTTTATTCACCCCTTCAAAGGTGGTGGTTTTAAAGCAAAAAAAAAAAAAAGTATTTGAACAAATTGCGCCTGTGTTGACTGGCAGCATTCATACTCTATAATGGAGCATTATTTGCCCGTTTTGAATACTGTAATGCACATCTTTCGGTCAAGCCTTTCTCTGGAAAATTGCTTTAACTTTTAAAGGGATGATGGTTCACGTCAGAGCAGGTCAATTTTACATTATGCCATTATCCCTGGGCGTTTTAAACAAGCTATGGGATATGCGGGCTTATTGAATTGTGATATTAAAAGAAAAAAAATATATGTGAGATAGTCACGAGTTTAGGAAAAGTGTTGAAACATCCTCTTTAATTGTCCACAATTTAATAAATGAGTGATTAAAGTGGCGTTACATTTTTTTTTATTTCTCGGCTGCAACACAGACACCGTGCCTCCTGTTAAATAAAGCAGTTTATAGAGATGACTGGCGGCCTTACAGCAGGCATCCCCTGGAAACTTTTTTTCCGCTTATAAAATACTTGTCTTAAAAAACACACATCTACACGCGCTGATAAAGCAAGCTGTCATTTTTAATTAACCCCTCACCTGCACTCCCCCAACAAGTAAGCAGGGAGGGGGCGCGTGCCACACGCACGAGCACAGATGCGCGTATTTATTTATTTTTTGACTGGAGGTAAACAAACTGTATGTTACTTGATCTATCGCGAACCATTATCTGTTTTTCCGTCATGCATTCAAGTGGTTTTATTCAACCAGCTCATAAATGATCTAACCGCGGTTGGAGAAGTGAGGTCCGCGCTGTCAGGCCTGTTTCTGGACTTCTTCACTTAACTTAATCCATCTGTGACTTTTTCCAATATGAAAAGCAGCACTTTAAGCAAATAAGTTTTTTTTTTTTTTTTTATGACAGAGCATATAACACCACTTGTTCCCCCGAAGCGCTAACTATACCGTGCCAAACACAGCAGCAGCAGAGGCATGCGCTTGGCTCTGCACTCTTCTGATAAAGTCATCAGCAACAACAGCGTCCCTCACATTGTTCAGGATACTATGTGCTCAAATCGCAACAATTTCTCAATGACGTGTTGCGCATGATCTGAACATTGAAAAATCAGAATGGAAACCTGGAACTGCAACGTGTCCCCACAATTCACAGACGATTTAAAAAAGAGTGAAACGCTTACCTCCTGAAGAACTGACGTGTGAACTCAATTCTGCAATGAAAAGGAGACATTGAGCCTTCGTGTGAGAATACATAAAAATAACTGTATGCATTAAAAAAAATACCAAATCGTGTCTTGTATGACAGTCTGAGCAGAGGCTGCACAACAGATGATTGACGGCGGGGTTTTTGGTGTTTCTGTCTGCGGTCGGGTCTCTCATTGGCTGACTTCATCCCCGGCCATGAATGCGGCTATTAGATTGGCTGCGCGTCCTCGCCAGCTGTACTTCAAAGAACACGCTCTCTACAACTAGGTAGTGTTGGGAGCTGCGAGCCAAGAGAGAAACCGTGTGACCCGAGTCAAACACGGTGAGTCTGAATCAAATTTGGAGCCGAACAGCATTGAAATCGCGAACACTCTCATCACAGCACAGACCCTGGATATGGCAACGTCTATACTTGGGGTGAGTCCGACTTTGTGTTTATGCGCAAAGGTTATGCGTAAAGTTGTTTTCGGCTGTAAGTTAAAGTGTTTATTGCTTTCATAAACATGCTTGCTTTCAAGTTTGCATTTTTGACGTCTTACTGTAAGAATAGCAATTACTTTAGTGGTTAATTATTATTAAAAATAACTAGTTTAATGTCGTAAAGACATCTAGAAAAAAAACTTTGTAGCGTTTTTAGTATTTCCCACTTGCTGTACATTCACAGTAGATATCAGACGCGGTAAATATTATTAGAAAGTTTGTTTAAAAAAAAAAAAAAAAAAACAAAGTGTATTATTATTGCGTGTACGTTGTTTTAATTTATGCCTTTCGCTTGTTAAAACACGTTCTCCAAATGCATTTACGACAGCTACTTTTGATAATTAAAGTTGCTATAATTTATTTGTTAAATCCCGAATCAATTGCCTGTTTCCCAAATATCCGATTTAAACGTAAATCTTTGAGCAATTTTTGTTGTTGTTCATTTTAAGTCCAACTTTGTGTGTGTATGTGTGTGCGTGTGTGTGTGTGTTTTCTCAGGAAGAGCCACGGTTTGGAACTACACCTCTAGCAATGCTGGCTGCAACTTGCAACAAAATTGGTAACACCAGTCCTCTTACAACTTTGCCTGACTCGAGCGCTTTCTCAAAAGGTGGATTTCACCCGTGGAAAAGATCCTCCTCCAGCTGCAACTTGGGATCCAGCCTGCCCGGTTTCACAGTAGCAACAAGCCGCGCGTCGACAGGACTAACACCGACCAGTGGCACAGGCAACAGCGCCTTTTGCTTAGCCTCCACCTCCCCGACCTCCTCTGCGTTTTCCACAGAGTACAGCGGTCTGTTTTCCAACTCTGCCAGCGTCACATCCCAAGAATCCGGACAGTCAGCTTTTATCTCCAAAGTCCACACATCGGCAGAGACTCTGTACCCGCGGGTGGGGATGGCGCACCCGTACGAGTCGTGGTACAAGTCCGGTTTCCACTCGACCATCTCTGGCGACGTTGCCAACGGTGCGTCCTCGTGGTGGGATGTCCACACCAACCCCGGCTCGTGGCTCGATGTCCAGAACCCCGCGAGCTCCCTCCAGACCTCACTGCACTCCGGGACGCCTCAAGCCATCCACTCCCAGCTAAGTGGCTACAACCCGGACTTCTCCTCGCTGACGCACTCGGCGTTCAGCTCCACTGGAATCAGCCCCACCGCGTCTCACCTACTGTCCACCAGCCAGCACCTGTTAACACAGGACGGCTTCAAAACAGTCATCCCCACGTACACAGACACTTCTGCCGCCAACGCCATGATCTCTGGGGGCAGTTCAGGAATAAGTAGCTCTTCTAGGTCGTCCCGGCGGTACTCCGGCAGAGCAACATGTGACTGTCCGAACTGCCAGGAGGCCGAGCGGCTGGGACCCGCCGGGGCCAGCCTGCGCAGGAAGGGACTCCACAGCTGCCACATTCCCGGCTGCGGTAAAGTGTACGGAAAGACATCTCACCTCAAGGCGCATTTGAGGTGGCACACCGGCGAGCGGCCTTTTGTCTGCAACTGGCTTTTCTGTGGCAAAAGGTTCACTCGGTCGGATGAGCTGCAGAGACACCTTCGCACCCACACCGGCGAGAAAAGGTTTGCTTGTCCGGTGTGTAACAAGCGCTTTATGCGGAGTGACCATTTGAGCAAGCACATCAAAACGCACACGGCCGGTGGAGGAGGCAAAAAGGGGAGCGACAGTGACACCGACACCAGTAACCTGGAGACCCCGAGGTCCGAGTCACCTGAACTTATTTTGGACGGGGTAAATCCCAGAATCACTGTTAAGGATCAGTCTCCCCACGACGAGCCCTAATAAGGCTTCACCCCCCCAAAATCTAAATTCAAAAACTGCACAGCATTGAAAACGGGTCTTATTTGACGGACAATAAAAGGAGAGAATATTTCAAGAAGCGATTGCAAAGTCTAAAAAATATATTCTCCACAGGCGTAACGAGTATTTCATTCGTAAATCCATCTAAAGAAAACACGGTGATTTATACTGTAGGCCTTTGGGGATTTTTAGGGGCAACTTGAAAATGAAATGGATGTTTGCTATAAAGGGTGCGCGAAACCTGTTGAACTTTGGTTGGACAATGTGAGTTACATCTTGTATATTGACGACTAAACTATGTGTTATTTTCATGTAAATGTTAGGCTATGATTGTTTTATTCGTGTTGGTATCCTGGCAATCAGGGAGTTTACTTTCGACGCACTTTGTGGATATGTATGTACACAGCTTTTTCAACTTTGGTTAACCATTTTATTTCTTTGCTAAAAAATATCTATATATAAATGTTTACCTGTATAAAGTCACACGTATAAGACTTTCATTTTATCGTAATTAAAACATCTTTAAAAAAGGCTCTAATTGTGTCATGTAGATTTTATATTTTTTTGGTTTAATTATTTGCATTAGGTTTTAATTTTATTTAATGTAGAATTTTTTTTTGTAAGCGTGAGGCTATTTTTCTTAAAGTCACCTATAATACCGTGACTTTCACTATTTCCCCTATGGAATAAATCAATGTTTAATGCCCCGGAAAAAACATTTCATGCCCAAATGAAAATCTTGTTAAATGGTATTAATTATGACTTGGAGCACATCGCAGCCCCATGTGTCTTGTATTTGCGATTAGGGATTCGTGTCTTATCAAATATCTAATTAATCTCCGAGACATCTTTTGTTCAGTTTCACTTTATCGGGGGGTTTCCAAGGGGGTTTGACGACAAAGGTCCCTGAATATTTATTCTAATTGTCCAAATTAACTGCTTTCATTTGCATACCAATCGATGGCCCGAGAATAAGGATATGGCGTCTTTCTCTTTGCCAGGAGCCACATAGATGTTATGGGAACAGTTTTTTAAACTTAGAAAAAGAAGGGGCAAAGAGTCACATGCAAATGTTTGAATCTGAAATGCTCTTTGCTCAGCGCAGTCAAATGGTGCCTGCATGTTATTTGAATATCAGTGGCCCCGTATTGAAAGGGTTCAAGGATGCTCTCTGACTTCTTTGTGCTTACCCAGTGCAGCGTCCGACTCTCAAAGAAAAAGCCGGGGAATAATTACAGCGTGGGTCCAGGACTGGGAATACGTCAGGGAAAAGCATCTCATCCAGACACCCCTCTTTTTTTTGAAGAGGATGTTAAATTGACCAGAAGGCAATAGAGGGAAATTATTTTCATTTCCTTTTGTGCAACAGCGGCTTCGAGAAAACGGCCAGATAGTGAAAACTACCAAATTGGATAGCCAATTTGAATTTCAGCAAAATAAAATAAAAAAAACCCAGAAGCAAGACTGGCGTAAAAAATGTTACAATTTAAGTAAACGCCATAACAATCTAAGCAAATCTGTTTTTTAATTAACATTCCAACACTGTTTATTTTTTAAATTGGGATCAAAATAATTTTTTTTCTACATTTTGAAGTCAAAGAAAATACGTAATGTTAAGTCTTAAAATTAATGCGAACAATAGGAAGAAAGAACTGTCCAAATTAGGTGGGTCATTTTTTAAAAATTCTACATCTTTTTTTTTTTTTACCATATCAAAATATAAAATATACCAAAACAATAAGAAAAATTTAATTTTGTTTCGTTTAAAATGTGGTTGTATTTACACGTTGAATATATCTGGTCAGAAATCATATTTGTTTTGTCTTTTCACGCCCGCAGAAAACCCAGTTGGACGCATTTCACAGCTTTCGTAATAACACGTTGTGTCATGTCTTTAAAGGAAACCGGCCTGAAATATTAAGAAACATTATAATTAATTTAAAAAGTAATAGTCATAATTTTCTGTATGTGCCAAGAGCTTTAAGACCATTTAGTATTTAGTTGAAATATACAAACGGTAATGAATCAACAGACAAATCCTCATTTTCATCCGATTTTTAACGCGGACATTCACCTCATCCATCGCAAAACAAACGCATTAAATTGAGATGATTAAAAATCTAAATCAGAAATTTAAAACGCTTATAGGTCTATTTTTTTAAATCAACATCTGCTTCAGCACTACATCTTACAATGTTTCCTAAAAAGACACAATAATGAAAGCAAGAAAAAAATTGCAGAAATTCTAGCGGCCAATTGCCTATTAATGAGTCCAATATTTTGTTATCAGCAGATCATTGCTACAAATTGCTTCCAATAGTAATCAATTAATTTCGAGCCTTTCAGACAGAGCTAGACAACACATGCGTGCAATGAGCTACTGCTAGATATCTTCTGTCCACTACTTCCCTCTACTGGAGAAAAAGGACAACTACGGCACAGTATCTACATTTTTAAATAGAGGGATGATAACCGAGAATACTATTAAACAGCCATTGCAAAAACAAAAAAGTAAACATACAACAGGTTTTATCCAATATTGTAAAAGGGAAAAGAAAACAGTCAGTGCTTTCTTTTTGCTCTATCTTGGCTCCTCTCTCTTCTCTCCCTACTCCTACTTCTTCCCCTGCCCTCCCTTTCTTTCCTCCTTTCTCTGCTTCTACTCCTCCCATCTGCTGTTCTGCCTCTCCTTCCATCTGTGCTACTTCTGTTCCTCTCCCCATCTCTACTGTGACGCCCGTCTTTACCTCTGTCCTCCCTGCCTCTCTCGCGGCTCCTACTTCTGTCCAAGCCAGACTTGGAGCTGCTAGGTCTCTGCCTGTCCCTGCTGTTGTGTCTCTTTCTCTCTTGACCTCCCTCCAGCTTGATCTTGTTCTCCGGGCTGTGATTTCGACTCCTGCTCCTTCCCCTCTCTGTCCTTGTTTGTCTATAATCTCCGGACTCCTCTTCAGGCCGCTTCTGTCCAGTGTGAGGGCTCGGTGACCTGCTTCTATGAGAGGAGGCCTTTTTCTGACTCTTGACTCTGCGCTCGCTCTTAGAGCTGTTATCCCGACAGGAATCTTTTTTCTTGTTCTTCTTTCGCTTTTGGCTCTTGAACTTGCCATGGCTGTCTGAATCTGAGCCACTATCGCTATCACTACTGCTGCTGCTGCTGCTGCTAGTGGAGGAGTCACTCGAGCTGTCACTACTTTCATGCTTTTTCTTGTGTTTTCTTTTGCTTTTCTTCTTTTGTTTTTTGCTCTTCTTTTTCTTGGCCTTCTGCTTCTCCAGGCGATCAAGTTTTCTGTAAAACCGGAACACAAAAATTTACTTGACATTCTCAACGCGGCAGCAACATTTATGTCTATAAATCACATTTAAGTGTAAGAGGACGGCATAAGGACGTTTTAAGGTAAATGTAAAACACCACCAAAATAGAAAACAATCAATTAGAAAAAAAACTGATGTATTTCCCTTTTTACACCTGCTATATACTAAGCTACAAATGCATGTGTATTTTCTTTTTAAATTTAAAAAACATTTATATTAAAGCATCACAGTGACCTTACGATTTATCAGATAACTTTTCAGGATTTCCATCATTTTATTCAATCAATACTGAAACAATATTACAAAAACAGTAAAAAAAAATGTGATCAACTCTTTGCAGCTTTCATATATTAAGATTTATAAATCATACTTAATTTTTTTACCTGAGGAGCTTCTGTTTTTGCTTGGTTGTTAATGATTTCAGAAATTCAACCTCGGGATCTTCCTCTTTATCACTGGCAACAAATTCCTGTGAAAGCACACTGCACATCAAAACTGGCATTGAAATCAAAGCGACAACATGATAAATGCATATCTCAAAAGGCAAATTTAAAGAAATCTATGTGAATTCACCAGCTTAACACCTTTAACAAATGATACAATTTATCTTATCAAATCTGTTCACTTGACTTAAGTTGCCCCCAAAACCTGCCCCTGTGCAGCATTTATATATATTATGAGGACATATCAAAGATATACTTTTCTCGCTGAAGGGTACACGTATGTGTGTGTGTGTGTTCATATATTGTTCTATGTGTGCAAAGATGGGAGTGCGAGACAGACAATTACCTGCGATGGATCACAAACAGTAGCATTCCTACCAAGGACACATTTTTTCAGGGCAAACCCACTGTTTCGCATCTCCGCCATTAACTCCGAGGGGTGCATCGACGGACCTGTTAGCACAAATCACAGCCTCAGAGTCCCATTGATGTCAAACCCATGCCAACCACTATCTCCACAGTGGGAATTTCAGGGGCGGCTTTGTTAACAGAATGGGACATCAAATCAACTCACTCCACTTCCGGCTGAGCAAATCATACAATATCATTCTCTGCCAAAGCAGCAGTTAGGGGAATCAGAATACACAATAATTACATTTTTTTTCTCCCGGCACAGGAGGGGGACCATTACGGCACTCCACCATCAACACCATGCGCTGACTGGACTCTCCCAGGGTAAACATTATTACTTTACTACTCAACTCGCTGATTGCAGAAGTCAGAATCAGCCTGAGTCTGGGAGCTCCAGCTGAAACCCGACAGGAAAGATACAGTAGGTGTACCTGCTGCAAAGTCTGATGAAAGCTGACACACTGGCCACAAATGTCCAGCAGCACAGATAATCTGGTTCCTTCTTCTTTTGTACAATTATTCTACTGCTAATAACAACCATGTTTAACAGAAATATAGATTTCAGCAATCAAAAAAAATCTATATATATCCACTCAGCTTGCAATGGTTCTTTATTTTAAGTAATGCATTGATAATTGATGACTTATTTTTATTATATATTTATCAGGTTAATGTATGCATGTTTTAATTAATCAATCACTATTTTTAATTCAACAGCATAAAAAAAAATCTGTACACAAATTGGTGGTGGTTTGCACACATATCAAACTAACATTTAATCACATGGATGAACAAAGAAGCTGCAGGGGGAAGGTGTTTAAAATGTCTGTTTGAGACAATTATTGTATGTAATGAACTCTACCTGCTGTCTCCTCTGAGGCCACAGAGCTGGCATTGATACCTGACAGCCCATAGAGAGGACACTCTCTGTCTGTGTTTACGTGGCCCCATTTGTGACATTTGATGCATCGCACGTTGCGCACCTGGGAAGTTAACAACAACAGGCATTAGTACAAATTGTGGAAATGTATGCATAATCATTTAAATAACAACACTAGGATTTTATTTTTAAATATAGCAACACTGAACTATAAGGCAAAATTCATTCCACTGATGTCTTAAACTCGTGCCAAACTCTGATTTATTTTTTTGACCCTTTGTAATGTACTTATAATTATATACAACAGTGTTGTTTTTTTGTTATGTTTTTTGAACACAAAAATTGACAATCCTGTTCAAGCGCTTGTGTGACAGTGTCATGTTATAGTTGTGCAGTAGAGACAACCACAGCAAAAAATTTATAGAAACTACACAGAAATCACAACAACAGTCAGCAGTTATATTTCACATATTAAAAACAACAACCTCACCTTTCAGAGTCAGAATTAAATAAAGATAATAAAGATAAAGAGTAGATATGATTAACTAGGATAACTATGAAGGTCATTTTGGTAAATAGTAAATTAACCTGAATTTGTAAAACACTATTTTACATTTCTAGTCTTCTGACCACTCAAAGCGCTTTAACACTACGTGTCGAACTCACCCACTTTTTAAGGTGCCACATGTTACTCAGCTGAAACACACATACACATTCACACACCAGTGGCACAGCCATCCAGATAAATCTGGGGACAATTTCACTTGTGGACTGAAGGAGCCAAGGACTGAAGCGCAAATCCTTCGATTAGTGGACAACCCGCTCTGCCTCCTGAGCTACCTTTCTTTTAATTTCCGCTGCATTGGCAAAGAACGGGCTCTACATCTTTCTAAAATTTCTTGGAAGAGCCTTTCATTGTATATCATATTTTTTTCAAGCAGTAAAGAATCTCTTTCATCCACAAAGTGTGGAAACGTTGGTGACTTCCATCTCATTAGTATTAGACGTCTAGCCACTAATGCACCAGATCTGCCAGAGGCCTGGGCTTCTGAGGGATGCCGAACAGAGCCGTAGTAACATTAGGCTTGATAAATGTCTAACCTTTTTTTTTAGCTTTTGACCTTTAAAAACAAATAATGGTCTACATGCAGGCGTCTTGTCACAGGTTATGATTTCAGTGTGGACAAAGTATGACTTTAGTAGTCATACTTGTAGTAGTCATACAGTAGTATGATTTCAAAAGGTTTCATTTGCAGAATTCTCAGGTACCTAAGGAGATGAAAATAGCCAGCTTTTCACAAAAAAAATTTAAAAAATGAGAAAAACATATTTCTCTTTTAGTTCCTTCATTTTTTAATTAACTTGTGACCCCCTTTGATTTCACCTCCAGTTGGGGAAATCACTGGTGACGTCTGGATATGCTTTCAAATCAATAAAAATAATTACACACCTGGATTCCAAATGGCTGATCTCTAATATTCATGTCATCCTTTGCATATCTACATGAGAAAAAGAAGGAGTAAAAATATGAACAAATCTGGAAGAAAGCTGGACAATACATAAAGAAAAATAATTGTGTACAAAAAAATCAGCTACTTACTTTTCTCGAGGAGCCACCTTCTGCCACTCAAATTTGTACTCCTCTTCCCCCTCCTGAAAAAACATGACAAAAACATTTTTTCATGAATTTGAATACTTAACCCATTCTAGTTATAAATGAGTAGAAACCAATGTAAAGCAAAATCAATGTGCAGAACATGTACACATATTGTGGAATTGTATAGGTTCCTAATTTGCTCTACTTTACCTCTTTTGTTTCCTCTTCAGGACAGAAGACAATTATGTTGAAAAAAAAACAGTATTAAAATGTTAAGCAGAATTTTCTCAAGAATCAAAAGTTTGATATTAAGCACAATATTTAAATGGGATCAGAGGTGCTGGTCTTAAGTAATTATTTACCTTTGGATGCTCCAGGCGGAGCCTCATACATGAAATTGAGGCCATTTTTAACACGATCATCCCCCATCAACAACCTTCAGGTGAGAAAACATGTTTCAATAGGTGACTTTCAGAAACTTGAAACTTGTGAAGCTGGAGGATGTATTTAGAAAATGTCACTAAGGTTAAAGTTAATTTAACAAAAATCTTTTCATTTACTGAGACATTTACACAGCACTTAAACTTAAAATGTTTAAAATAAGTCAGATATTAAAAATACAGTTTTTAGGGGGTACAAGGTATCACCTGTTGTTGTAAGAGTCCTGCTCTTTCATGTACGCCTGCATTAGTTCTTCTTGCTTCTTCTTCTCGAAGGTCAGTTTCTGTTCTGCGATCCATACCTGTAAGATACAGTGAAAAGGGGGATTACGGCACACATTCCCTCTACTTCCTCAAACATTTCCCGATTATTTTTTTTTGGTTAGACACTTCCCTGACAAACAAATACTTATATGAGTAAATTGACTACAAAGAAGTTCCACTTGGTGCACCATGTGTAATCACTGCTCTTTCTGAACCTTCAATGACCCTCAGGACATCTGGGTCCGGCCTGCTGATCGTCCCGGCAGTTAGAACTAAACATGGTGAAGCAGCATTTTGTTATCATGCAGCACAGACCTGAAATAACCAGATAATGTTCGACAACCCCCGACTCTGACCACTTTTAAGTCAAAGCTAAAAATGTTCCTTTTTAAAACTGCTTACTCCACCTGCTAATGACAGCAAACTTATTTTAAACTTAATTTTGATCTTTTTATTTTTGCACATCTTATCTGCACTTTAGCTATTTTAATATTGATCTTTTATTTTAATTATTTTTCTCAAAATTATTTAGTAACTGATTTTACCTTTTATATCTTATCTCTTTAATTTCTTTAATTGTAATTCTGTATCTTTTATTATGTTTTTTATATTTTATTGCTCTAAAGCACTTTGAATTGCCCCGTTGTATGAAATTTGCTATACAAATAAAGCTGCCTTGCCTCTCGACCCACAGAATAAGTAGAGAATATTAGAGGGGAGATAATTAGTCAATTCACTAAATGATTCATCAGCTGATTGACTTAAAATTGCACACAATTCTGAGAAACAGTACATGTTTCACTGTACGTTTGCTGGTTTCAGGTTTTTATATGTTAATATTTGCAGCTAAAGTAGTATTCTGAATACATTTTAGTTCTTTACAGTTAGCTGAACAATGAAGGGGAACTACGCTCATTTGCCAAATTAATTTACCAACCTCTGGAAAAAGTTTTTTTTGAAAAAAGAAAACAACTCTCCCAAATCTAAAAAAAGAGTACTAAATTTGCGATGTCAATTAGTGTAAGTAAGAAGTATGAAGTATGAAGCTTCTCCACAGACAATGAATTGGGAAAAATGTTGTAGATGACTATGAGACCACCTAGGGGAGTTTTATATGGGTTAATTATTAGGTATATGGGTACATTTTCTGTTTCAAAACTGATAACACTAAAGCAGAATAAAGTTCATTTGGGTATATATATTATTGAAAAAAAAGAAACAGTCATCCTGTTGATCCACTAAATTATGCTCCCGTCCATTTGTTTCTGGAGCAGCTTCAAACTATATAATCTGTGACAGTCATAGTCCAGCCGGGGGGCCATTTGTAGCCCTCAGACCAATTTTAAATGGTCCTCGACTTGTCTTTCAAAACATTCTGTATGATTAACACAAAATTGGTTAATCAAGCAAGATCCTTTGCATTTATTTTAATCAACTTTTGTTGACATGCACCAACTACATGGGCGAAGCTGATGTGTTTTCATAAACAGACAGTAAACAAGTTTATTAACAGTTACCCAACACCAAATATTTCCTGTGATATAGCAGACATTACCACAGCAAAGAAGCATGAAGTCAACAGTGAAGGCAGCTGGTTTCAGGAGCATGGGAAGTTTAATACCCTTTCACTTAGAGATGAAACAGTTGCATTCCTGTGATTTTTATGTGATTTAAAAAAAAACAACTAACCCATATGATGCCAGAAGCAGCTGGCCCCCAGTTATTTTCACATTATCAAATCTGGCCCCCAGTGTTAGGACACCCCTACTCTATGACATCACAAGGTTGAGACATACTTCTCTAGCTTCTGGCTTTGAGAGACTTTTACAAATATTGATTTAACTTCCCATGGCCATGGACACAACATATAGTAATTCTTACTTAATATGGTGTTCTCATATAAGACCAACGAAAGACATTGCACTGAGCTCTTGTAAATTGAGATTAGCATTTTACACTTCTGTATTTTGTGTAGACCAACAATTAACAGGGAAGACAACAGACATATCCAGCGATAAGAGAAATCATTGTTAGTTACTGGCTTAAATCAAATTAATGAGTAAAACATACCAACATGAATCATTGCTTATAAGACGTTATATAATATCACAAGATGGTTCAGAGCCAATACACAGGACATAGACTTCTAGTTACATCTAGAAACATTGCTAGTACTATAATGTACGCTACATGTTGTATACTAAATCACATTTTAAATCAGGAAAAAAGCATTAGTTTGGGGAGTTTAAAAAATACAATGCCCGGTCCTAACAGCGGTCAATAATTTCGTAGTTTATTACAGTCAACTTGAGAAATATGATTTTTCTCTCATATTTATAAGTGGGGATTTCTGTTCAGATAGTAAAACATAGGTCCGTATATGGTCAGCTTTTTGATTGGAAATATGAATATTTAAATGAAACAACTTGGTCAGAGTATCAACATTAGCCCTCCTTCAAAAGACCACGATAGCACAGTAAACTAAACAGCTGAAGTTAGGATAACATGGTAACTTTGGGTTAGCTATGTCTGTCGATTTAACAGCAATACTGTCTAATATTTCTTATATAAACTTAACAGAAATAATGAATGTTTGACATTTAACCGGCTGGTCGTGGCACATACAGAAAAACCACTCGTCTGTCAGCATTTTTTATCAGTAATTATTAAAGTGGAGCTCCTGCTAACTAGCAAACTGAGCTAGCAAAAGCATAGGTAGTTAGCATTGCTGGCTAGCTAACAAGCTAATCTAGCTTCAAGCAGTAACTAACTGTAGCTAGCACTCACCTTTTTAATATTTGACTTCGACGCAGGGTGAAAATCCTTCTTGCACATGAAATTTGCGAACGACTTCCCCATGGCTGACGACTTATTACGCCAACTAAGTGAAAAACGTAGCGTTTATTTTGGCTAGCAGCTCGCTAGCGTAGAGTTTCCTCCGCATGTAAACAAATTCGACTGCATGAAGTCAGTTTTATGTTGGTATTCCGGAAGTCGATGGACTGCAGAAGTCAGTTGAGCGATTAAAACAGTATATATAAAATATAAATCTTCATGCTAAAACCACTATGTCACACCAGTATGTGTCGACAAAATACAGATACATTAATTCTAAAATAATAATAATAATAAATAAATAAAAGCTACATCATTTTTATTAAGTTTAAGGGGTATAAAATCGGGCATCTGCTTTTCAGACAGACTTGTTCTATTTCAGTGATGACAGTGAGTAACAATAGTAATTATACAGTCATTATTTCTATTTTTTCACTTTCTTATGATAAATCTGTAGGCAAAATATACATTTAAACAAGTAATTTTAAGGGTTTTTTTTAAAGTAATTATTGTAGCTTCTAGAAACACCAACTGCTATCTTCATAATCAAGGATGAGAGATACAGATTAAACAAACAAAGCTTCAACTTTGGAACCGGTGTGATCATTTATAAATTAGGGACTGTTTGTTATTTATTAGAGGAGATGAGTGGTGTAAAACTGGGGAGGTGTGTCAGATTTTATTATTTAAAATACCATTTGATCCCCAAAACCTGGCGCTGACCTTGAAAAAGCCTTTTTTTTCTTTAGAAACTGCCAAAATCACATCATTTATCACAGCTAGAAACTGTAAAAAGTGAAGTTATTGTTGCTGATTGTTTTTGATAATAATTTAATGACGGTGTTCATTTCACTTTTCTTTACTTTTTTTGCATTGGCTCCTATATTTGATTGAGTATTATTTATGGTGGAGGAAGGGCCATGTATTTTTTGTTATCCCTCAGTCACTCAGGGAGGTTCAAGGAAAGATATTTGTAGCTTTGGAGAGGATCAAGATAAAGGGAAAAAGTCACACCCCAGCCACCCACCCCCTCTGGTTAATAAAGAATAATCCCTTATGTCAGTGATACTTATGGCCTGCAGGCCAAATTTGGCCCCCACTAGGTTACAGTGTGGCCCCTTAGCCATTTTCTAATTCACAATAAAAATAAAGTGATTCATGGTGGGAATGTTTTTTGTACTTATAGTATACACAAGGTGCCAGAGTGCATAGAACAGCATCAAAATAGAGCTTTTTTTTTATTTAATCAAAAAAAGGAGGATCCCCCACAACTCATGACAGAGGTCCTGGCTAAGCCCCTACTGTCATAAAATCCTAAAAACAGCCTAAAATCCTAGAAATGTGCTCAAATCCAAGAAACATCAGAAAATCCTAGAAACTTAACCTTCAAAATCCTTCAGACGAGCTGAAATTCAAGAATAGTCCTAAAATCTTGGAAATGTGGTAAAATCCTGGAAATGTCCTAAAATCCTTGAAACATCCCCAAATCCCAGACACGTGCAAGGGCCTTAGTATATGATCCTATGCTGTTAACAACCAATATAAAACTAGCTTCAGCTCGGTCACGTGACTGTACTGTTTCCGTGTCAGAGTGAACCATTGCCGATGTGATTCTAAGTAAACAGACATGAGAATAGAAACCTACAGTGACAGTGCTCGGCAAGACTGGCAAACATAGGTAAGGCTACCCTGTTATAATAATGAGTATAGCAACCGCATTACATGGCACTGAACACTGGCTTGTCTCTATCTGGCGTCTAAACAGCAGATGTAATGCTAACATTTACCTTTAAATCTGATCTAATATTAGTGACGTGTATTCAAGTTGTTGCAAAGTTCATTGGGTGTTTATGCCAATGCAGCTCTTAAAATTAAATACGATTTATGACAAATCCAGTCAACTGTTCTTTCTCTTAACTCTCAGCAATTGTGTGATTCAATATGCACCCATCCTCCTGTGACACCTTTGTGGCTCTGCCCCCCTCCACTGAGGGACAACGCATCATCTTTGGGAAAAACTCTGACAGGCCTTGTGATGAAGTCCAGGAGGTGGTGTATTTTCCTGCCAAAGACTATGAAGCAGAGGAGAAAGTTGAGGTAGGTGACACAGATAGCTTATTTCCCTCCAACCTCCAATTTCCCACACTGGAGTGCAGCTTGGTGACAGTGCCGTTATATAACCATTAACCGTTTTTTGTCTGTGTCTTGTTCCTCTCATGAACAGTGTACATACATAGAGATTGAGCAGGTTGCCCACACTTATGCAGTTGTGTTGAGCAAACCAGCATGGCTGTGGGGAGCAGAAATGGGTGCAAATGAGCATCAAGTGTGTATTGGAAATGAAGCAGTGTGGGGCAAAGAGAGTGCAGATGGTGACGAAGCTCTCCTCGGCATGGATCTTGTCAGGTAGAAGCAATCTTTTGTATTACCAAGCCTCTGCTACTTGCAAAACAACCTTCAACTTGAGGTGCAAAGGGAAGTTTAATGACATGTTACCAACCAGAAATAATATAGCATATTTTTTTCCCTTCTAGTTCAGAATACATTTTTGAGAAACACTCAAAGCAAAATATAAATCTGGGACAATACAATTTTCCAGGCTCGGACTCGAGAGAGCGGATTCAGCTGAGAAAGCTGTGGATGTCATTACTGAGCTGCTGGAGAAATATGGCCAGGGAGGATCCTGCATGGAAGATGAGAGTGGCTTCACCTACCACAACAGCTTCCTCATCTCAGACAGGAAGGAGGCATGGCTGCTGGAAACATCTGGGAAGTACTGGGCAGCAGAGAGAGTGGAAGGTATTTATTAAGAGAATGCAAAGAATAAGTACCAATTTTTAAGTTACGCTAATTTAAGGGCGCAGACGCTTGAGTGACCATCAACAAGGTGTGTCAGTCAGATTCCTCGCTCCTCCACAGCTCCAACCTCTCGTCTAAATACGGTCACTTATGGTTTAAAAAAACACAGAAAACCCCATAATAGCTGTCAGTCCAAGCCTTCATTATGCCTTTAAATCTGCTTAAGAGGGCTGCCTTCCTTTTACTTTGTGTAATTGTACTGCACTGTTACTGTAGATAAATTGATGCAGAATCATGCTGAGTTTTATAATAACACATTGCAGTGATTAGGTCGCTGTTGAATAATGGTAAGTTTTAATACTGGTGGCTAATTCTCTTATTTTTAAACCTCTCTAGCTGGATACCGCAACATCTCAAACCAGTATGGCATAACGACTAAAATAGACAAGGAACATCCAAAAATGAGGGAATATGCACAAAGCAAGGGCTGGTGGGATGGAAAGTCTAAGTTCAACTTTGCCACCGTCTACTCCTTTACGACTACAGCCAGAATAGAAGCCTCTGGGAGCCGGTACTGTGAGGGGAAGAAGTTGCTGCAAAAGAGTGACGGTTTGTAATGCACATTTCACTGCGGAAACACGCAGCAGGATAAAGTTACATGACTTCTACCTGTGTTTAAGCATGTGTTGATTTTATTTACTGAAGGTCACATCACTGCTGAGACAATGATGGATATCCTAAGGGACAAAGATAGCGGCATCAACATGGAGGGCATGTTCATGACAACAGGGAGTATGGTGTCTGTGATACCCACAGATCCTGCTCTGCCAGGGGTTCACTATTTTACAGCAACTCCAGACCCTGAAAGGTACAGCGCTTGATCTCACTCTAGTTGATGAAGCAGCCTTTAAAAAAACAGCAGAAAATGATTTAATAAGTCATTCTTTTGCACAACAGGTCTGTATTCAAACCTTTCATCTTTGTGAATCACGTCAACGAGCTGAAGGAGACGACCTCTCCCAGTTACGGTCCAGATGACCCTGTCAAGAAGAAACCCCGCTTCCAGAGCAAACCTGACCGCAAACACGAGTTGTTTGTCAAACATGAACTGGTGGCTGCCATTGTTGAATCTTACAAGGTTTAACAATTTAATTCAAGCAGGCAATTTACCTAAATTTGTTACTCGATTTAGTGTAGCCGAGGCTGAAAATGTGCTTACAAATCTTTTTTTTTTTTTTGTCTACAGGACAGAGGAAAGAAGATCACAGAAAGTATGAGGCAGCTGGAGAAGGAAAAGATGACACAGATGGAGGAACTTCTTTCACAGGGTATTGAGAACCCTAAACGTTGGGAAGATCTGTTCCCACGCTCTGTTCAGGATGAGATGTATGCGTATGGCAAAAGCTAAAAATATAAAACATGATTCCAGGGTGACATTAGCAGCATATGTCACTGCATTTTACCTTTCATTTAGATATTAGAATCATGCATGTATGATGAATCAGAAAACAACTGAAAAGTTATCAAAAGAACTGTAGAAAAAATAATGCAGCCAAGGACGCTAAGGCAGTAAATTTCCCAAATCCAATGTTGTACAATCTGGGTGAAACTGTTGACCTTTATGTATCAAATCATTGCAGAAAATAACAAATTCATTACGTGCTACATGTTTCAGGGTTCTGTGATGAAATTTATTTTAAAAGAACAGCACAATAATAAATATAGTCCCTTTGACAGAATTTGTGTGCTATACATTATATTTTAGTATCTTTTCTAAAAAAAAAAAAAAAGACCACTTTTACACCAGATTTCTTAACATGATTGAATTAATAATAAACAAAAATAATGTATTTACATTTCTACTTGCATTACTCAATACCTGAGAGAAAAAAAAGAATTACAGCAGCTCATTTTCAATGTTAATGTGATCACTTTCAGGTAAGGACAAACATTAACACTGCCTAAGTTCACTTCTTATTAATGGCTTTTTAATTTCTAAGTGGCAATTATCATTGCAACATGGAAAATACTTGATTTTCTTCTTCGAACTGGCAGGGAAACCACCAACAGCCTTGATGAATCACATTTCTACATCAGTGCCAAGTCATATTAAACTGTAGATTATCAAAAACCATGCTTCATGCTACATTACCAGTTAACTAAGTGGTGAAACAAACTTAATCATAAACGAAACTGACTAAAAACAAACTCTTAAAATGGATGCAGATTGAACCACATCTTCCCTTTTTTTATTTTGGCATGTGGCTTTGGTAAGAGTCAGAGTAATTCACTCTGAAATGTCTCAGTAAAGGAATACATTCAGCAGAAGTGTAACATTTTTTGCCCACCACAAATACACTCTATTAGGAGAGCTCTTTGTGCATAATTTCTCACACAATGACACAACATAACACAACCAAAAGTCCAAGTCTATACGTCAACTGCATAAAATCCTTTTAAAAAAGCAGCAGCAAAGTCAGTCCCTTTTAAAATCAGCAACACCTGTTATGTTATTATTGAAAATGCACATTAAAAGAAAACATCTTATTTTACAGTTTTGGTTGTCAGTTCTTTTTGGTTAAGTTAAAATTTTACTCACCAGCTTCATCGCAGATTAAAGGATGCAGCAACATAACTACAACAGGGTTAAACAGCGCAAGGAAAACTGACAGTTTGGCATAAAAAAACTGTACAATGTTAACTTGCAAGGAAAACTGTCAAATCTTAGAATTATTACTGTCTGTTGTTGATATTAGTTTGAATTTTATGATGGACTTCATTAAACTCTAAGGTTACGTGTCCTCACATTGATAAAAGGGACTATAAGTGACATTTCAGGCACTCCCACTGTGGCTTTTACCTCAAAATAAATGGTGCTGATAATCTAGTTAAATAGAGGGTTTACTATATGTTTATTATCATCTGACAGCTCTTGTTTCTGTCCTGAGTGACTGCTGTAGCAATGTTGCCACAACTCAAAATCTCAACAATTATCCTGGTGAGTGAAATATTAAAAGTAAAACTGCAAAACTAAGACATAAAAATGCAAATGCCCTTTAAGATCAACTCCACGCAATGCATTACACACTGGCCTTTTTCAAGGTTCACGCTCCTCTGAACACACTCAAAATCACAGTCAGCTGTGGTGTGTTCCAGCACTCGACGGGATGTTACGCTGCACAATACTGCATTGTAAAGGGCTGTACTGTGCAGGGTGTGCACAAAGCATGGCAGTGCAAATATAATTTACAGTTTGGGTGCAGGTACTATTTAAAGATCAGGCATGCTCTTCCTGTTGCTGCACCTGAAGATGTACTTGACATGTCATGTCATGAAATATCTGCTTTGTGTCTTATGTCATGAAGCGGTAATAAAGGCGGCTGTCTTGAAAGCCGTGTTCCTGCTTGATGTGCTGGAGCACGCCACCCTGCTCTAACCGTGTCCCATAGAGTACCGCCTCACCTTGGTCCTGAGCCAAGCCCACCTGCTGGAGCCACTCCACAAGTTCACAGCCAAGAAAACAGTCCACCTGAGTCCTCTTCCCACACCTGAATGTCAAAAGAACCATTCACTTAAAGGTCCATAAACTTTTTATGGAAAAAGAGAGGAAGCAAATAGAGCCCACATGCACCAAAACTTTAAGAAGTAATATTTTTGCAATGTATTTTTGTATTCAAATGACTACAAGGGCCCAGATGCATTTAACTCTGGATTTGCGACTAAAACTGTGTGTCACCACAAAAGCAGAAATATGCATACACAGTCTTTTTGTCAGGTTCATAGAGTTGTGCGTACGCCTGTCTCTGTTGTATAACTCAATCACTTTGTCATGTTAGTTTTCTCCACGCCCACAATTCCCACTTAAACACGAGTTTGCATTATGATACCGGTGCTCCTCCACCATTTGTTACCTTTCAATGAGAAACTCTGTAAAGAGCAATTTCACAGACTGTCCACATTAGCAAGGTTCGCCAACGGTGCCAGAACAGCAGCTGTGGAAACACGTAGCTTCTATACCACTTAATCTTTCTAAAACATTTCTGGAAACCATCACTGCAGTAAAATCTCAATCATCATTATTATTAAACGCTAAAATCTCAATCATCATGAATATTAAACGTAAGGAGGATGATTAATTAATAATTCCTAGCGCACATGTTTAAACTTTCTTTACAAAGTGCTTCATGACAAAATTAAATGATCATTAATAGGGGTGAATATAACAAAAAATTATGAAATTATCACTCATAAATAATTTGAGGTGCATTTTATGATGTGTAGCAAAAATAATAATGAGTGAAATCAGCAAACAACCTGAAAACAATATTATCTTTATGACCTTATATTTAATCTCCTCCTCATTATTTCACTGGTGGCTATCTCAGCTAAAACTGTGAGTACATCTAGTGTGAAGAATGTGAAAGGTGCACACATGCTCGTTACACACTTCCTCCTTTAGTAATACCAGTTAATGTGTAAGGTTTTTGTACGCATTGTTTTTGTGCGTAAACATCATTTATGCATCTGGCCGCGGGACTTATTTCTCCACATGTTAGAGAACATGTTTATTCAAGACATTTCTCATCGACCTCTGACCAGAGCTGCAGTGAGTAAGACAACGAGCCCTCACCTTCTTTTTTTGACAATGTCAATGAAACACTGATCCTTGTGGTATTTGGTGAACTGAGTGCAAGTCATCCTGATTTCCTCGGGTAAATCAGTCTCCGGTTGCTGTTCTTGCTTCCTTCCATGCCACAGACTGTATAACCTAAACAACATTCACAAAAACAAAATATGAACAGAGTATGTATACACAGCTCATATGCTATGTTGTGTGTATAAAAAAAACTTAAAATGTGCAAGGCGTTGTTTAATCACATAAATGTTCTTTACCTCTTCTTAAACGGCAGTATAATTAAATGCTTGTCCAGTCCAAACAGAGCAAAGGAGAGAAAACCCTGGTGACAGAAAACATGTAATGAAACTGGGGCTGCAGGGGTGATTTATGTTTACAGTCTTGGTCCCACAGTATCGGGTACACCAACCTGTCCATAGTTGGCCACAGCACAGAAGAACTGCAGCTCCAGGTAGAGTCTACCAGGAACAGCATTGAAGAGCAACCACAAGCAGCTGGACAGGTTCTGCCGTAACAGGAAATCAGAGGGGTTTTCCATTTGAGATGTACAACTAGAATAATCCTGCTTACAGAACAACAACCAGTTGAGTGAACTCAGTACATTAAGTACATGTACTGAACAGCCTTAAAAAATATGTGCATTTACAGTTTATTTACATTCACAGAAACACATTTAACCACCACACGATTTATTGATATTTACTAGTCATATTTAATATATTTTCTATAATAATAATCCAAACATAATAATTTTCTAATGGGTTTCTTTCGAGAAGGCTTCCTCCGACACTGAGTGAGTGATTTGGAAATTACACAGCTCAGCCATTTGTGTCTGATTTGGTTTGTGATGCACTAAATATAATGATGCAGGCAGTAAGGCTGACTTCATGTCACTGTAGAAGTGAAAGGTGGTGGTTTACTCACAGCAAGCAAGCTGACAGTCAGAAGCAGACATAAGAGCACATGACGGGCCACTTGTCTATCTGCAACCTGTTGGAGCTCCTCCACTCGGGCAAGCAGGCAGTCTGTGGACACGCAGCTGTTCTCACACTGACCTGAGGAGGGTAGCACAACGCAGAAATACTTAATGTCCACGAAAAGCTGTTCCTTCTTAATGTTTATGATCATTCTGTGCTGATGTTTAGGTTTTGCCTATTGAGGTTTAAAGCTTTAGTTGGCAGATTTTATAAAAAATCTTTTGCCATATTTTTTGAAACCTTCACTATATTCACACAGGACTAAAGGAGACAGATAATCTGTGAAAAAATGATATTCCTTTGCCTTCTGTATTGCCTTTTAGGGCTTCTAATGTCATTAACACATGTAAACAAAAATAACTAATCAGATTTGAGTCAAATGTTGCCTGTGAACTGCAGTCAAACTAGGCAGTGTTGATCAAATATGAATCAAGATTCTGTTACTGCATTGCCTATTTCTAACCACAGATATTGTCAGAAACTTTTAGTGTACTGTTAAGATGCAAAAGAGAAGGTTGGTCTGGCCGATGGATGACGCTTGGTACTTTGATCAAATGTCACATTGTTTCTCATATAACCACTGAACAGCACGCTAAAATTTGTTTCTGAAAATATTTGAGACGAGAAATATACGATGTAGTAAAATGTTCTTGATTCATATTTGACCAGCACTGCCCAGTTTGACAGTTTAATCACAGTTCACAAGCACTGACTGACATGATTGAAGGCTGCATTAGAGACTCTTCAGCTCTGCACGGAGGAGAGAAATTATTTTCTTTTTATTTATTCCTGCAAAATGAAAATGTATGCTTATTACTTATAAATACAGTACCTGTGAGTGTGGTTGGTGTGTTGTTCACATTTGTGCTGATGATCATGTCAGGCATGGGCTGGGTTGGTGCACAGTCACATATGAGGCACGCTGATAACAAAGTGATAAAAGTGAGTGATTCTTCACCATGCTACTTAAATATCCTCCAAGTTCACACGAGAGGCAAAAAACACATGCAATATATGAATAATACAACATTACTACCATTATAAAGCTAATAGTGATACTGAAACATACACTTTCACTTTTCAACAATTGACATAAATATATGTTGAATAACTTGAGAATGTTTTCATGCAACTTCCTATGTGACTAGACCCAACTTTCCCTTAATGATCTGAGTATTTTTAAGCAGTTTCTATTTACCACCCACTTAATTTTTATCAGTATATTAACAGTACTTGCAATGAGATGTTAGAATCATAATATATTGTAACAACCTTGTATCCTACACATCACATTCATATAGTTATGAAGTGTTTCCCTTCACCACCTGCAGAGCTGGTTTGCATCTATTGTAACAGAACGTCAATTAATCTTAACACTGACTTCTTAACATTTCCTTTCAAATATTAAACAAACCATAGAAGCTCAGTTCAAACATTTGTTTCTATGGCTTGATTTATAAGAAATTATGTGTTCAACATTAACTTCAAATAACTAAGTCAAATTATCAGGAACTTCAGATACCATGTTTCCTACAGATAGTGACATTCAAAAAGTTTGTTCCTGCTTTTTTTCAGTGTATACTTTGTGACTCGAGGGGATTTTTTTTTCACCCATGTATATGAAAATGATCTGTAGGAGGAAGAACATCAGACAGAAGTTACATTGCCTACGTGGCAGTTTGCTGTAGACTTATAGATAAGGAGTTAGTCTTGACTTTGGATTATTGATTGTTCTTTTCTTTTCCTTTTAACTGGAACTCTGTCAACTGACAAAACATTTTAAGATATAAGAACTTCCTCTATATGCTCTAGTGATTATCATGTGCTGTGATATTAATCACCACACTATTGTACTTGGCAACCTAGTATTTATTCAGTGTCATTAAGGTGACATACTAGCAAAGATTAAACGGTTGAATTAAAGTCTCACTTAGATGATCTCTGCATGTAAAAATACCTCCGTTGGGATCTCCAGATGATGTGACTGGCTCAAACAGAGTCTGGTTTTCTGGGTCAACCTCAGTCACAAGAGCCTCTGCTGAGTCTTCCTCTTGGGTTTGGTCATTTTGGGCCCAGCTTCCTCTACTGAGACAAACAAGAGAGCTCCCTCCCAGCAGTATACCAAAGGCAAGTACAACTGTGGTACAGATTATCTGTAAAAGAACACACACAAACAGACAAGCAACTTTTGAGTTATTCTCGGTGGGTTCAGAAATAGTTCTTAAAGGTCTCAAATTATGCACATTTTAAGGTTCAGTCTTATATCTTGGGTTACTACTAGAGCGTGTTTACATGCATACATACATACGTGTTTACATTATTTTTCTCATACTGTCTGCTTGAATATGCCTGTATTCATTGAGTCTGAAAAGCTCTGTTTAACACCTCTCTCTTTGAGCCCCCTCCTGAAAATGCCCAGTCTGCTCTGATAAGTCAGGGTTTTCATATCTTTCACATTTGCACTCTCAAAATCTCTACACTGTCAATACATCCAGGGAACGACTGTAACTGCACTATGGCGGCATTTCTGCCTTCATATTGTATAGCTGTGACATTACAACTTTACAGAAGTCCTGACGGCTTATTTAACGGCACACTTTTTGAATACAGGTTGTGTGTATTTCTCTGTGGAATGAGTGTTTTGATATTTGTGCAGTACTTATGAAGCATCTATACATGCTTATGATAAAATGGGATTTAAATCTGACTTTTTACAATACAGGAACTTTAAATGGCAGAAAAAATGAATGATTTCCACTTATGTTGTTACCTGTGGTTTGCCGTAAAAGAAAGCAGAGTCAATTGTGTCAGACATTCTTTGTCCAGAAATGAGCAACACAGCAGTCACTGAGGCTGGAACCCTATTTTAACAGACAAAATTCACAACAAAATCACTGGTGTTACCAAATGCAAAACATAAATCAGTTAAATGGCACTGAATTGCAGACTGAATCTTCAGAAATCTAAAAAGTTTGATCATTTAATTCAAGTGAGGTACCATTACACCTGAAAAATCACCCTCAGTGCTCTTGCTCTTAGCTTTGGGTGGTACCTGTCCATGTATGCGAATATTGCCCAACATGTTAATTTTACTTAAGAGTAGACATTCTGCTTATGGCTCCACTTTCGAGTATACAATACAATCTAGCTTAGTTTCATTTCTGTGTTTAGTCCTCTTTATAGTGACTCACCCCCAGCCTGCAATGACAAACATGCCTGGTGAAACTTTCACATCCTCAAAACCCTTCATAAGCACAAGAGAGAGTGCTATTAAACCTGTAACGACAAAATGTGACAACATTTAAAAAATTAGCAATCATTCTTCAGATGTCTGAGCTCACCAAGATAATGAATGCAGGAAATGTGAGCTTAATGTGGGCGGATGGTTGTGCGCAAATAGCATACCTGGCCAAACATAGGTACTGTAGAGTGAGGTACATAATAATGTGAACGTCAGGACCTGCATGACGAAGCTGTCTTCTTTCACCACAAAGTTCCACAGGATCATCCCAACACAAGTTAGAAACTAGAGACAATGGCATAAATGCAAACATTTACTGATGTGAAGTTTCGCCTACAGGTGGATTTCTTTTGTCCATATAATTACTGGAAATCAAATCAGTTGGGAAAGTGTGTTTAAGTGTGCTCACCTGTGCCAAAAAAAGGTTGACTGTAAACATGTGAGGCAGCCTCTTGAATTTCTTACTTAAAAACATGACAGTAATTGTCCACACCTGGAGAAAACACATTTTAAAATGATTTATGTTACCCCACAAACAGACTTTTGCACAGAAGCTAACTATGACTAATATCAATAATTGTTGTCTGGTTATTATATTTAAAAGCAAAAGGTGAAATTATTCAACAGAATGGCTTGCTTAAGAAATACTAAAGGTGAACAATTACAGTATAAAATACTGCAGAATACAAACATGTTTCATCCCTACAAAGATTATTCGTTGTTAAAGCAACAACATGCAGGTTCTTTAAAGATAATCTGAAAGTGATAATTAATCGAATGAGGAAGTAGGTCTATCAGTCAGTAAAACATCTGTTAGCCTACAAATCCTCTAAGTTTTTTAATGTCAGACTGCCTTCAAACACCTTGCAAGAAGTTAAATTTTGTATTTTAATTTCATTTGGAATCAGATGAACAGGAGATGTGTAATATCAATGGCAAATTGTACCAATTATGGAAGTAATAAACCATAATCACACTGCTTTCAGTTATGAAGCAGAACATTTTCATTTTGTGACAAATGCATAATGAAGCATGACTTCACTTTGACCTCAGTTTCTGCATCCTGAGATACAAAAAAAATGAACACATGAACCAGCCAATCCACACTCAGTTATAAAACATTAGCCAGCAAGTTTACATATGTCACACTTAAGTATCTAGTTGTGACTCACCAGAACAACCAAGCTCACTATGCTTATGTTAAAGCTGACATTCTGCAGTGAATTCATCAGAAGCTGAGGATCCATCCAGCGCATTGTAAGTAACCAGGCAGAAACATACATTATTGGAGCAGAGAGAAAAGTGCTGATCACCATCCCAGCGGTTATCTGTGAGGAAACAGAATTTAAAAATCACATTCAGTGAGTCATTTAAAACAAAAAAATAGACAGTTCAATATCTGAATGTCAGAAAGGAGGTTGGTAGGTAGATATAAGCAACTCACAACTTCTAGCTCAGCATTATAATAGACGGCATAGATGGCCACACTTGGTGCTGTGGGAAACACTCCATAGAGAAAGGCATAATTGGAGAGGCTTGAGTGGTTCAAAGCGCTGCTGTTGCTGTTGTCCAACAGATCCACCATGTCCTTGCAGATCAGCGGCATCAGCAACCTGAAAGTCGAATCAAAAGACTGGTGTCATGAGCCATTGTTTGAGGGGTTAGTTAACACTAGGTTAAATGCAATGCCGCTAAAATATTTACATACACTAGTTATTATCACGCTACACACTCCTAAGACCTCTCAACATGTCACCCGTTTGGAAAAAGCCTTGCGGTCTGAGAAAGGCCTGAGTCACCCAAACCACAAGCACCAAACAACATGTTGGGAGCACTTCACAAAGCTCTAACCTGCTGACTCTCTACACTCCTAGAGCATGTCCATTATAAAGAGGTCATCTGATAACACTACATCATTATGGTAGTTTTTTTTTCACTCACAGTTTTGCTGTGATGAGTAAAATCAGTGTCACAACTGTGGATCTGGTTAATTTTCCCAACTGTCCCACCATGGACAGACCCAAGTAGAACAGAGCTGCTCCCCCAAAAGAGTTGGCCAAGCCGTCCACAAATTCAGCCATGAAGGGAGGAATTGTCTGGTGCAGGGCAAAGTGGGCGATGATGCCGATGACAACCATGAAAACTATAGGGTTCTTCAGGACCTGCAAGACTACAAGTCCCACGATTAGGAGTTTACTCTGCTGGTGGTTCCCCTGATTCTTCCACTTCTGGATCTCACAGAAGGCAAACCCGATGGGATTTAGAAGCATCAGGGACACAGGTGCAACTAGGTAGATGTACTGGAGGTACTCTGGGTATGTGCTTTTATACAGGGCTTCAACTGCGGATAAAGAGGAAGAAAAATTGCTCAATATCAACAAAGCCTGCTCAACATATTTGACATGTTGGAGCATGAGACACAGAGGCAGTTAAGACACATGTTTCGCCAAGATTTTACATAAAAAGTCTGCTTATGCAGAAAGCTGCACAACGTTACGACTCAGAAATACTTCTTTTTCCATGAGTAAGAAATGTTTACACATAAGACTGTGGTATTACCCAGGTTCCCTCTGTGTTGTTGTGTTTGAAAGCGGCGTGAATGCACATGCCTGGGTCAAATAGGCTTCAAAATCCTTCCTTCAAAGAAAAATAAGTTCATTTGAGCACCTTTACATGATGCACCATTGTTCATATCTGCCTTGATAAACCCCACAACAAAATTATGTTGTGTGGGTGTGCAGCAAGTCTCACAGTTTAAATAAATGTCTGGAAAAAATAGGGTGGAGGGTATGCACATCCAAAAAAACTTCCACTGGTGCTGGGTTAAAAAAACAAACAAACTATAAGACCAGAATCAGAATGGGATCCTCCAATACAATGTATGGCTCTCCTGTCATTTTAATTTGCAACATTTGGATCTAACAGAGATTTTCTAACCCTATATAAATGTTTACAATTGAAAATGTCTCTGTAAGAGCAGAAATCTCTTCTGACTTTGACCATGAAACAGAACAGTTCAAATTTGATTGTTCCTGGAGATGAAGTGAAAACTGGAACTGCAGTGAAAGTTAAACAAAACATAATTTTGGGGAAATGTCACTAGATTGTCAAATTTAAGAAAAAAAATGGTTCATGGGAAAATGGATGTTTCTATGAATTCTGTCTCACTTGAGTGAACAACTGCTGAAATGTATGTCCACTCTATTTGAAATTTGCATTATTGTCAGATATTCAATCATGCTTAAATGGGTGTATTAATTTGCCTGAGACAGCATAAGTATAATCAGAGTTGTGTTTACGTTTCTGAAAATGCATCTGAGTATAAAACGATGAATCTCGCTTTGTTAAGAAATGATCAAACTCTTACTATATACAATTTTTTTTTTTTTTGCATGATTGCAGTGTTAATATGAAAGGGCCCTGAAATAGTGGCATTCAATTCTGTTTGCCAATGTAGTTTACAGTAAATCACGCGGATAATTTTAAGTTTAGTGGATGGGAAAACATTAGGACAGCATGTTTACAGTTGCAGCAATGGATGAAAAGCACTGTGGGTGGCAGGCTTAAAGGCTTTATACTTACCAATGGGATATCCCAAAGCAAAGTCATTGCTTTGGGTGGCAAATATTGAGAAAAGCCCAGCCTTGCTGTAGCGGCTCTCAGGACTGGAGACTATCAGCGTGAGGACGCAGACAATGAAAAACACAGACACTTTGGCGATGAGGATGCTCCACAGGAATGGCCAGATGACATTACCAAAGTCCAGCAGTACCATGTTTTTAAACAGCAGCGCTGGAAGGGCAAATTTGGACACAAAATTCCCTAATCCTTTGGCCTGGGTGGACGTGATGATGTTCGCCCTCCCTGCGATGTATCCACATAATATAATCCCAAAGCACTCCAGGAGAGCCGGTAGGAGTTTATCAATGGACATGCTGGATGAGAGGGCAGAGGGGTCTTTCCATAGGTCTCCCTCCGAAAAGTTGGTGGTTCTGCCCGGTGCTTGAATCATGTTTATCCTCCTTCCACAGTCACCTGTCACGCCTGGTTTGCAGTCATGTTGATGCCCTGCTCGGCACTCCTAGATAACGAAAGAGGGAAATAAGCTACAGTCAAAGGAGGAGTTAAAGTAGCTGCGTTAGCCGTTACAGCCGTTATATGGGCTGTACGGACGTTAATCAGATATCTGCGTCACCTAACCGAAACAACATCACATAAACTCATTTGCGACAGGCTGTAAAGAAGTTACCAAACAGCTAATACGTATTAAAATGTCAATGTTGTTATCAAAGTTGCTCACCTCTCAGTGCCCCCTCATGTCCCGTGTATTAGTCAAATGTCAGTAGCCATTAGCCGGTAAGCTAACTTGTGAAACGAGACTCCCGGTGTCGCCGAAAACACTACGTGGGGTTAAATAACTTCATGACAAAACTTCAAAGTCCACTGTTATAGAAGTAGTCACATAACACCGAGATACCTAACTGTTTTCAGGTATCGTTACATAGGTTTTAGCTTTCTTGAGTTCCCACCCAGCAACTTTCATAATCCCTGATTTGTCTATAACAGTCTGACCAATCAGATTATCCACAGGGGGAGGGGGCGGGGCTTAGTCTACACACCCTCCTCAGGCAGAAAAGCAAAAGGAGAACATGTTTCTGTCCTGAAAACATGCCCCCTATACTTATTAGTTTGGTCTGATATTCAGTATACCTACTGATAGATGACATACAGTCGTTTAGATACAATGTACGGATATAGTTTATTTCATGGACAACCTGAATGTAAATATTTAGCCCTACAGTTAATATAATCTAATATATACACTCCTCTTTTCACTGTATGTAACTTGCCAACTACTTCAAGTCATTAAAAACTATGGGTGGGGGGTGCTTGTAGAAAAGCTTAACCCTTTGACACCTGGATCAATATCACTTTTATTGAGCTGCTTGTCCAATAATCATAATTATCATGAAACATTATTGTTAACATAATTATTTGAAACAGCTTTTTTTCAGTTCATTTTTCCCTTCTTTTTTTTTTGTTGCTAATTTTCAATAATTTTGTTGTACTTTCAACTTATTTCTTGCTAATTTCTGGGTAATTTTCCCTTATGTTGCTCAGTACCTTCTCCCAATGTTTCTGAAACAAATCAAGCCAATTTGCCCAGGTTTCAAAGGGTCAATACCTGTATACATCTATAGATCCTTGCACTTTTGATGTCTCTGACCTGGCTCTTGGGTGCTCAATTGTCTGTCCATTTTGCATGTCGATCAGGTTGATATTGTTAAATAAAAAGGTTGCCTTTTAATAACTATGTGCAAATAGTCTGTTTGGAAACAGGTCATGAGTCTAAGTCACTCCCTTTTACAGCCCAACCCACATCAAGTTTTTTTTCATTCTTTGTGACATGACTATAACTCAACTCTGCAATGTCCCTCACCTTTTTCTATTTGGTGTCAACGTATTGTTTTTGTTTTACTGCCAGCAACTTATGTAACTGTTTTGGCTCTGTCTCACTGTTCTCATCAGCATGTCTACTTCATGTCTGCTGAATGTGTAAAAAGACAACTTGAACCACGTGTTGACTGAATAATGCAAGGCAACATAATCTGCATTTGTATTTGAATTTCAAATAGATGGTTAAGAGAAAAATAAACACATCTGAATAGTGCAGTGTGAAACAGCACTGGACTCTGCATAGAAAGGCACACTTGGAGAGGCTGGGTGCTTCAGAAAGCTGGTGTTTCTATTGTCCAACAAGAAAATGCCATCTAAAAATCTGAACTCCACGAGAGATAATGTGTGATTGTACTGTGGCTATTCAATTTTCTACTTTTAAATTTCCCACCTTTAGACTTATGGAATCTTAAAAGTGTGCAACACAACTGGTCAGTTTATTAAAGTCTTAGGTTATATGGACTCTGACATACACTAAGGACCCTGAGCAAGACTGCATGTGTACATCAGTCACCCTGAAAAACTGACAAAATCCCTTTAATTCAATTGTTCCCTATAAACATGTCAAGGAAAATATGTCTTTTGAATTAATAAAACATTTTCATTGCACATATATATTCTTTTAAAAAAAGAAAGAAAAACAACGCTGCTCTGTCATAAAATGTGCTGACGATACAACAAAAGCGAACAGAGATTCAAACAGGCAGAATATGCTGTTAATGCTGCAGGCCGCATACATTGGCTTCAAACAAAAATGTAATACATTTCACATTGAGCAACACACTGGTCATTTGAGTGGTTAAACCAGTAAAACAGACGGAGCAGGCCTTTTAGAGCATGCTCAGCTCAATGAGACGGCCCGCAAACACGCCTAATGTGCCAATGAGACACACAGCCATGAACACACACAGCAGAATATGATCCAACACCATGGCCACAAACTTCCACTCCTCAGCAGCCTGGAAAGAGAAGAGGGACAATAGTGTCACATAAAGGCAAGAAGACTCACTGAAGATCAATATTGGAGACACTTTCTGTGTAAGAAGATTACATTGTTGGATTCCTCATCTGATTTCATGGTTTCTGCAATGTACTTGACTCCTTCAATGGCACTGCGGACGTCTGGGTTCTTGGTGATGGGCGACTGGTAAGGAACAGGGGAAGCCTGGTTGCCAGAGATGTCTGAGATGTCAAAATCACCTCCATATATACTAGATTTTGCCGGCTTTTCCTTTCCAGGGCGTTTCATTGTTGAGAAGAACATGATGTTGGGAATGGTTTCAATAAAAACCTGTCAGAAAAAGACAAAATATATACAGTGAGGAAAAAAACAAGGGAAAATGAAGATGTTCTGTCTGCTGCCACTAGATGGCAATATAATACAGATAAAAATATTAAGTTTTGCTCTCCAACGCTTGGAAACAGAACTGATTCATTTCTAGTCATTTAGCTATACACTCAGAACACTTCAAGTCATTATTTTATTATATGAGTTCACCTTGCGGACCCAGTCTGGCATTGTGTGAGTGCTTGGGGAGCGGTGGTGGGTGTTAATGACAATCACAGTGATGATGATGGAGGCAATGACGAAGACCATGGTGAAGAGCATGTACTTCCCAATGAGCGGTACAGCACTGGAGGTGGAGGGGATCAGCTCCACAATGACCAGCAGGAACACAGTCAGAGACAGCAAGACAGAGATGCTGAGAGTCATCTTCTCACCTGCGAGACACACAGAAACATCTTTACTGCTCTTTTTAGAGAATACTGACCACGCAATATAATGTGACTGTGTTGGACATATTTGTGCTCAGCCAGCATTTAGACTGGTGTTTCCTTGTGTGGATGCTTGGATTTGATTAGAAGCATGGATGTATTACTGTCAGAAGAAAGACACAACATAACCTAAAAAGACACAAAATGACCTCAGAGAGACACAAAACCACAAAAAGATGCACAATGACTACAAAGGAATGAAAAACAACAACAAAAGAGGCAAAAACAACACTTCTTGCTCCAAGAGGTGGTGGGGCCTTTTGCATATCTGTGCCCAGGGGCCAGTTGTCTCATAATCCGCCTATTATTAGAAGGGTATAAATCTAAAGATTCGTGAGTAACAGCAAAAAAAACATTTAGCCAAACAATCTCACCTCAAAGTACATTTAGTAGCGCTTAATCTTTATCAGCAGATGGATTTTTCATGTGTAATTTGATCAAAATCTTTTAAACAGCCACTGAAAGGTCCTTAATATGGCAGTCTTCTAAATTAATCTAAATTCTGAAAAAAACAACATATTTTTTGCCACTCATCATCATCATCATCATCATCATCATCATCATCATCATCATCATCATCATCAAACCATTGTTTGCTCAAGGAAACTTTACTAAGCATAAAGCTGTTTTACAGCAATGCATTGAATTCATATTAGAAGTTACAAGGATAGATACTGTATACTCTATGACAGCAATCACAATAATACAATAAATTAAATTAATACTAATACTACAATATAATAATATAATACTAATAATATTTATTTTTCATACCTTCCTCCAATGTTTGCATTTTTTTCCTAGTAAACCAAGTATTATGCTTTGAAAACCATACAAATCAATAAAAATAAAAATAATAATCAAAATTAATTTAAAAAAATAACTGTTTTTCAGTTGAGCTGGTCACAGCTGATAGAGACAGGCTATGTAACTGAAGATGATGGGTCACATCTCAGATTCGATCCATGGTTACGCATCATAAAACAAAAAGGGTTAGGAACTCCTGAATTTAGACCATAGTGTCCATCAAAAATATTTCTAATTGTACACAGATGCATTTAAAGAGGACATATTGTGTTTTCAGTATGGAAATTAAGAGATGTCCACATTTTGTTTTATTTATACACAACTTTACGTTAAAAGACACACAGAGATAAGCCTGAAACCACAGTGGAAAATGTGGAGCTGCCACATTTAAATATGTTAGCTCACAAATAACATGCAATCTTAATATGTTGCCACAAGGGAGAGCTGTTTCCATGAGTAAATACTTCCTCTTCATCCAATCAGGATTCCATCTCTAGTATTTGCACAACAGCACAGTAACTGCATTGTTCATCCACAGCAGCAAATCACACTTAAAGAGTGAGAGGCATTTTTGTTTTTTGTCTCCAAACCCAACAATAGCACAAGTCAACAGTTTCTGACACCCTCACAAGTAAAATGCAAGACGTGTTGTTTTTGTTGCTCAGTAAGAGCAGTTATCCCAGAGAGAGCATCTTTTGGCACCAGCAATCTCCTCCACACTTTCCTGTCAGCAGTCATATCAGAAACCGGGATCAAGTGATGTATTATACATTAAAGCAAAGGCCTGCTTTCAGACATGACAGCACAGAGGGACCCTGGGTAATGAGGCAGACCTACACACTGGGAACACGGCCAGATGTGCACACAAGCAGTGCAGTTTCTGCAGCAGCCAATGTGGGGACACCTCAGAATTAGGGACAAGAATTTGTCTTGATGTCACTTATCACATCATAAATGCGTTTACATATCATATCATGAAAACACAGATGATAATAAAAATGCAGCAAGTTTACAGTAGATATGGATGCTTTTTTGTGATTTGCAAATAATTACTTCAGAGGTTGTTTTTTCTCTGCACATCTCTATTAATACACATATACAGTGATCATCTATAGGCCTTGCCCACTGTTCCTAATTGACCATTTCAGGAGTGAGCGACACTTACTATCATCTATTTTAAATAAATGTTTTCAAATTTTGGGAAATATGCTAATTTGCTTTCTTGCTAAAAGTTACAAAGAATGGAAATGGGGGAAACAGCTTGCCCAGTTCTGTCCAAAGACAGCAAAAGTCACCAACTAGCTCCTTAAATGATCACCAATTAACTTGTTTTATCTCATTTGCTTGAACAAATTTTAAAAAGAGTGAAATCGACATTTTTTTTATGGTGTGTTCTTTGTGGACTATTTCTTGGCTTTGCTATGGATGTTGCTCAGTGGCGCATGAAGCCAAAAAAAGTTTGACCTTCTAGGTGTAAAATTTCCTGGACCTTCTGCATCATTAGGACTGAGCAAGCAAACTTGAGATTTTTGCTGGCTGACTTCTGGTTTAGACCTAACTTGAATGATTTAATCTTCTTTAATGTCATCGGTCTACTAGATTTTTGAAATGTTATCAGACCAAATGGATGAAATTCTGATGGTCAAATTAGTCTTTTCAAAGGGATTGTAACACTAAAAAAACAAATATATCCACTGATTGATAGAAGTCTCTTTCCCAATGTAAGTCTACATGTGAGATTGGATTCAAAGTCCAGCACACTTCCTAGGGGCCTGGGAGTTCCTGGAGTCTTTTCGTCACTATGCTGGTACAAGACATAGGGCCAATTATTTATCTTCATAGGTGCTGGTAGGTAGCTGTTTTCCTGTTTTCAGTGTTTGTGCTAAGCCAAGATAACTGTCTCCTGGCTGAAGCTTTGCATTTAGCAGACGAATATCAGAGTGCTGTAAATCTTCAAATCTAAATCTCACCAACAAAGCAAATAAGTGTAAGCCTATTTCCCAAAGTGTTGAACTATGGCTTTACATGTACAGATTTCCTTCAGTCAAGAAATTACAACAAAAGCAAACACCTTGCAACATTTGCATTTCAGTAAAATGGACAATCCTAATGAATTGGAAAAATACACAAAGAGGACTGTTAAATTACGAATAATTGTCTTGTAGAGGACTGTATATGAACCTACTTTTACTAAAAATGTCGCAAGCAGCTCAACCCTTCCAGCAAAATACAATGGTCAAAATTAACGGGGGTCACATATAAAGACATACAATGAAAACAAGCATCTGGGCATATTGAATATATGATTTATTCTGAGAGTTGAAAATATATTGTGTGTGATGAATATTTAAATATCTGTTGAGTTTCTTGGTTTTTGAAAATCAGAAAATAGCAACTGATGTATCTTTTATGTCATAATGTCATTATCATATTAACTGATACTTGGAGATATCCCAGTAAAAAGAAACAATGAGGAATGAGAGTCAACGTACCGGAGTCTGTAGGAAGATAGAAGACCAGGCCAGTCAGGAAGGAGAAGAGCATGCAGGGGATGATGACGTTGACGATGAAGTACAGAGGGAGCCGCAGCATGAGGAAGTGGTATGTGATGTCCAGGTAAGGGGTTTCTGGGCAGCAAGCGTAATACACCCAGTGCTTCCAGCCACGGGATTCCTTCATCACCCACTCTCCACTTTCCATAAAGTTACTCAGATCAGGGCGGTCACTGTCCTGGTGAGAGGAAACAAAAAACAGAGTGATTATTTCTATTATTATCTTGTGCTCTGTATTATGTTTGGGCTCCAAAGTGATTGTTAAATAAGATGTTAAAATGTGTTAAGGTTGTGTTCCTACATTGTAAGCTGCAATCATGACCAACGCGCTCACAGTAGTGAAGAAGGAAGCAATCACAAGTGGTTAAGTTAGGAGGCAGTTTGGGGTGGAGGATTGTCATAAAACACAGGAGATTTGTTTTTGTCACCATATTTGTTCTTCTAACCTAACCACAGTAACTTTACATTAATTATGTAAGATATGTGAATTACGTAATTAACATTAAGGACGTAACTTCTTCCATGGGGTGCTAATTTTTGTGGATATCTTAAAAACTGCTGTATGTGCATTTTCCCTGGATATCATATGAACTGTTATATGAACGTTGAACATAAACACCTCTGTGCATGGCCTGCTCGTCACCCATCTATGGAGGCCCACACCAGGTTGTCCTGTGCGAGTATAAATAAAGCTTGAAGCAGCAACCAGGAGACAGTTAGTATAGCTTAGCATAAAGCCTGAAAGCAGGGGGAGACAGGGTGAGTCAGGCTCGGTCCAAAGGTTCAAGCTCACTAATTAACACATTATATCTCTTTTGTTTAATCTCTACATAAACTGTTATGGGACTTCAGGAAGTCATTGCTCCTAGACCAGAAATAGTTTGGCACAAAATCCCCCATCAAACTGAAATATGTCTACATTTTCCCTTCGGTTTCTTTACTAATGAAACAAACAAGATTAAATATGCTAATTGGTGAGCTCTAGAGATGCTGGAGATATGAAAATGGTGTTAATCTTCTCATCAAACTCTCAGCAAACAAGCAAATAAGAATATTTAAAATGGCCTGAATTGTATTACAGGATTAACGACGACTAAGTTTCCATCATAGGTCCAGGTGCCCAGCTTCATGCTGCAGTTCTGGAGGTCAAAGGGGAAATGCAGCACAATGATTTCACAGTAACTCTTGAAGATGGCAGGCGGGTTCCAAGTGATCATCCCCGTGTACTCCAGCAGCACTTTGGTCTCATGAACGATGGCAAAGTCTCCATCAGCACTGCGGGCACAGAAAAATACAGGCTGCATCAACACAGGGAGATAAAAAGCTAAATGTTAACGCAGGGGGACATCAGTGCCCGAGGACAGGTCAGTGCTGCTGCTGCACCCCAGCCAACCAGCGCTCAGCTTGGCACAAGATGTTGTGGCAGCAGAGCTGGTTGTCAGGGAAAAAAGCAGCATGTCAGACGCAGCATATGGTGGGAGGAGGGGGGACTCGCAATACAGAGTCCAGATTTAGCCTAATGAAATCTGAGCTTTCACATACTGCATACTGGAGTATAGGAAAGTGTGACTCAAAACATCACTGAGAGGTGTGTTAATTGTTTGTAGAGGTTTGCTTACGGTCATGTAAAGCTTATTGTAATGAATGAAACAAGCTTGAAACAAAATGAAAGAGGGGCATGACATGGATTGAATATAACCTTATAACGTACTTGTTGTAGAGAACCAGATCAGGGCGCCAAATGTCAGTGGAGGGAACTCTGATCTTTTTGATGCCACCGTAATCCTCCGGGTTCCACTGCAAGTTCACATCTTTCCATTGCTGAAAAACACAGACAAGGGCATCCAGAAAAATGGACAGTACTTAAACAGAGGCAAATATAAACTTCTATGGAGAGGTGACAAATATAAACTTTTAAAAGGATAATTTAATTTTTCTAAAGCAGATTTCATTCCTATTTGCTACATAGAAAGAAAAAGAGATTTGGAATCTCAGTGGCACTATTCCTGGTTAAATAAAGGTTATATTAAAAAAATAAAGATTAATACATAAAAAAAAATTAAAGGTTAAATAAAAAAAATACAATAAAATAAAAGACCAGTGTTTCTCAATTTTCTCAATGTTTTTTTTTAAACCCATAGAGGAATAATACTTATCATCTTTTACAGTAAATAAGTTGGTATCTGCAATATTGTTTAATGAAGTGTTCTTTACATATAGAGAAACGTATATAAACTGAATACAAAAAAGATCCCTTTAGCACTATAGAAATGTTTTTTGTGCAATACAAGACCAGGATCTGTGACTTTTTCCTCTTGTATAATCTCTTAAAATGGTGCAAGAAAGAAACGGTACCTCTGTAGTATATTTTGTATAGCCTGCTAATTATTGTGATCAGTCCTGAGGTTTTCATTTATGATATACTTGTGGGGACAAAAAAATATTTGTTTATATTTCCTTACATTTCTTTGCCTCAGGAGTTTTGTTTGTTTGTTTGTATGTTTTTGTTTTTTTTACACTTGGGACATTTATTTGTAATTACAGAAACATGATGATGTATTTTTTCCCATCTCTTTCTTACACATTCTTATTGCAACATCATTGCGGCTTTCTGCAATACAGTGGAACAAAATTAAACACGTATCAAACCTGCTTCAGTCGCACGTTGCTGCTGACAATCTGGTTGACCTCATCCTGTGAATGCAGATAAATGTGTTCAGACAGCTGATGACGGTGAATGTTAAACAGAGGGTTGTTACATGTCGTGTGACACGAGACCTCACCACACTGATGAGCTGGATGAGCTGAAGGCCCACAGTAACAACCACCGGGTCCTTGAAGTGGCTGACAGGACGGACAACCTTATTGTAGCCAGTGAAGAGGGTTTGGACCAGACGGGTTTCATCAGGGGAGGCCCAGGCAGCGCCTAAAATTAAATGAAACACACCATACGGGCTCAATAGGCTGTTTACTTATACACATACTTATACTGTGTAATTAGTCTTATATCTATCATATAACTTTACTGTGTCATATTATATGTACAGTGTTGGGAAGGTTACTTTTGAAATGCAATCATTTACTGATTCCAGTTCCCTGTTAATAATATAACAATTCTAATTATTTCATCAAAGTGATGTAACTTTACTTTACATTGGACTACTTTGATTTGTCTGTAAATTGGCTATGCTAAAAGAAAGCGTTCCTGCAGAGCGAAAATATGCAAAACAGCAGAATGAATGTTACATTCTTTACATTAATTTTTTTACCGAAAAGAATACATTATGATTAGAAACTGCAATTTAATAACATTTTTTCTCATTAACTATAACTGATTACAGCTACATGTAGTGTACTGCAGTTTAGTTTAAACTCATGTAACTAGTTTAAGGTCTAGTGTGCAGGATTTAGTGCCATTGGGAACTGATGTTGCAGATTTAAACCAACTGAAACTTCTCCTGTGTGCCAAGTAGGCGAAGTGTGGCAGCCAAGCGAAAACGTCTAGAGCCAGTGTTTGGTTTGTCCGTTCTTGCCTAGTTGAGATAAATGAAAGACTCCATGGAAAGAAACAACCCCGTATAAACAGCTCATTCTAAGGTAATGAAAACACAATGATTCTTATTTCTTAAAAATGAATAAAAACATAGTCATGAATATTATATTCCATATTTTTGGCTAATAGATGCCCCTAAATCCTGCATACTGGACCTTTAAGAGTTAGTCACGAACATCCAGGTGAAATGTGCATAAAGTGTGCATCAATTTTATATTATTTTATTTGATCAAATTGATATATTTGTCAGATTTTTATTGCTCCTTTCTCTTGTTTTTGACCCCTGGAGTGGAATTAATAAAGTCTTGTATTATGTTATGTTATGTTATGTTATCTTTACAGTTTGTCTTTACACCTCAAGCTGCCTCTTGAATGAGCTGGAAAATCCTCTCGTGTCAGTAGAGAATATTGCTTTAAGAACATCTGACACTTGAGATGAGTTCATTTAATATGAGCTGAAAAATAGATATGACGTTGAGTGTAATACTATGGCATTTGTGAATATACAGTATGTTCATGTGTTGTTTTAAGTGAACTGAAACTGACCCACTTTAACTTGGTGTGTGCAGTGTACGGGCGTAAATGCTGGACATTAAATGTGTGCATTTTGGTGATCACAAAAAGTCTCTGTCAATTACTTTATTGATTTTCAATGTTTTAAATGTAGTCTACTGGCTTTATAGCAGATATAACCACAAGGTAATTACATTCAAGCATAAACCTAAAAGGACTGTAATGTAAATGTGTGCATTTGTACATATATACTGATGGATCTAAGTATGGAAATAGTGCATTCAAACATATGATTTCCCCCCTGTAAGGTTGTTAAGAGAGATGTTCTCTTACCACTACATATCTGTCACAAGCCAGAGCAGGATCCCCTTTCATTTTTCAGCTGACCTTGAAACGAAGGTCATTTTACAGCAACATGCTGTTTGAATGGTTGAATGATTCACCAGACATTCAACTCAGTAAACTAAGGAATCGCCAGAACATAATTATGCAGGTAACTTCATGTGGTGACAGACAGACAAAAGGTTGAGAAGCAAAGTGAAAACAGCACACATGCCCTTGTCAATCAAAGAGCCGGTTTGTACAGAACTAAAATTTGCTCATTAGTTTTGTTGTTTGAGTTGGATCAACTTTCACTGACCTGAGATGAGTACACACCAATACACATAATTAATGCAAACATGCAAGTTCTTGTTTTTATGGACTTTCTTTATGCTTTAATTCAAGCAAAGTTAAACAGACATTTATTTCCACAGGTAACCAATACACATTATCTTTAGTTTCAAATAAACTTACCTGCTAAAATGACTAGATGGAAAATGAGAAGTAAAGTATTCATTCTTGCCAATAAACCCAGGCATCCAAAAGCAAGATCCAAGTTCAACACGATGCCTGTTGACCACTTGAGAATTAAAAAGGTTTGACCCACCTAAAACATTCTTTCAGCACTGGCAAATAACTTAGTGTACGAGCTCCAAGCTCTCCACTGGCAGCCTTGTTGTTATTGTCTGACAGCGGATGTGAGTGACCGGCTGCCAATGCTTGTCATTTGAGAGGGCCACATTCTTTGTCATCTGTTATAAGATCAACGTGCCAGAGTAATCCACCACTGAAATATCCCATCGTGAACTTGGCCACACACAACCTCGAGGTGAGAAGAGACGTGGCAGCACATGCCTGCTGCTTTTTATTACTTGTGTCAGTGATAAACTATCCGTGCTCCCTTAAAATCTTTACACAAAGCTCCTTCTAATGTTTACACACATACTAAGTAATGATTTCACATGTATATATTACACTGAGAAAACAGTTTGATCTTACTTAAAAAAAACAAACAAAAAAACAATCTTGAATCCGATTACATTGAAAAAGAAAGGTAAATAGGACATTAATCTTGATTTTAGTTTGATTTAGTTTATTTTATATCTAAGTGTTAAGTTTTCTTGAAATGTAGTTGTATTGATTTAATTTTGTAAAGCTGTTGCAACTTAAAAATGAAAAGTTAAATTACCCTGTTCTTTCTAAGTGTTAGCAACTTCAGTACACAAAGTTAGTCTGACTTGACCATCAGAAAGAGGATTTTGCTCTTAGCTCTGCCAAGTTCAAGTTTGACCTTGGAAACAATATTTGACAAAAAAGTCTTATAGGGCCATTTAGTAGCTGTCAGAGCTTTATAATATAATAATATTCATCAAGCTCATCAAAAAGATCCAAGATTAGAATTTTCTGTATCTGTTGATAAATTTAAGTGCATCATAAAGAATATGGTGACTGAGGCATGTGGTTGTTTTTCTTAAGAGGCCACTGTGTTTAATACCTGATATTTTTTGTTTCATTGTGATTTTTCCATGTGCCATGTTGTATATGTTAGATTTTAATATTTTGTCATCTTATTGTGGCTGCTACCTTGTAAAGTTCTCTTTTGTAAAGTTCTTGATCTGAATGCAACTTCCTGGTAAATTAAACTTAGAATATGGCCTTAGATAGCTCAGATGTTTAAAACAGCCTTTTGTGTTTGCTGGTGGCCAGGTGTTACACCCATGTTTCCCCCTTCTGCTCCTCACCACCCCACCCTGTCGGGCCCGTGATGGGTCAGGCAACTCAATTTCCTCACATCCCGAATCCGTTCAATCAACCAGTCACTCAACCGCTCGCCTCATTCATCTCACTTAGGGACAAATGACCATTTTGGCAATGTCTGAATTAAGAGAGATTTGTCTCAACCCACCCCCTCTCTATCTCCAATCACTCAGGCCACCTGAATTTACACCATGTAAGCACCGCTCTGCCTTTCTTTCAGTCTGTCATGTAACACGAGGACAAGCCAGCTTTGTATGTGTTCAGTCGACCTGTAGTCCCCGGCGTCTGTGTGCTCTGTCCAGTGTTAATTAAAACACTTTGAAGGCTCAAGTCGCGATTAAAGTCTCTGGAGGATGATGAGCTGTGTGTTTATATGTGCTCTGTAAAGTGATTAAATGTTCACTGAATCTGAATGAAAGCGTCCATGTAATATCTGCAGGGGGGTGGCTGCAAACTGGACAACATACTGTATGTTTATGCCTCCATGAAGATTAAGAGGATTAAGAGTTTTCAAAGGAGAGATTATGATGTGTGTCGAGTGGCATATTCAAACATAAATATAGAAACATCTAACTCTCAACAGCATTAATGTCATTTCTTTGAAGAGGCAATTTAATATTTTCATCGTCTTAAACCTTTATATATGTGGTTTCACTGTTGCCAAGTATGAATGTGATATTTTAAAAGGATTTCTACTGGTTTGTTTACTTAATGTTGTTATGATGTTACTATAAGTTAACATTAATGAAACTCAACATCCATGATTACACCTCTGCTACTTGTAGTCTATGTGAAAAACAAAAAATAAAGGTTTCCATTTTGTTCACGTGGCTGAACGGAAAATTTTCTGATATTTCAACATTTGAAAATGTATTCAGGTCAGCTGTTTGCAGCGAGGAGAGCATTACCATCCAGTCAACAGAGAAAGGTCAGTTATCTCATGGATCACAGCCTTTTAAATTTAGTCTCATTACTGTGAATGAGGCAAATCCACTGCACAATGCATTTGGCAGACATTACTCCAGCACGGCATTATCGCACCATCTGACTGAGGGATAGAAAGCTTGATAGCTTTATTGGTATGGTTTACCTCCTTTCACAGTCAACGCCTGATGTAGATGGAGGTATGATATATTTAAAATCGCTGATAATGGCGGGGGAGGCTAAACGGTTGGATGAAAATCCAATTTTACCACACAATCACCAGAGACAAGTCTGAATTTGGCTTGTATTAACTCAACGTGATGTGGTCACAAAACCAGGTTGATTAAATGTCAAGCAGTGATTGGTACTCAGATGCATTGTGGGGAAATTTAAAGCACAAAAACCTAAACACAGGAAACAGCTGAATGCAAAGCTGCAGACAATATGAGGTGCCCAACACTGCGGTTACATCAAATTTTATATTCATCAATAATAATCACACCTAAAAGCTCACATCCAAAAAATCTAAATTTAAAGATTCAGTGTGTAGGAATAAGGGGCATTGGCAGATGTGGAATATAATAAATATGTTTCCTTCAGTTTATAATTAGCTGAAAATAAGAATTGTCTTGTTGTTGTTACTTTTGTTGTTACTCCTTGTTCAGCGATCCACCATGTTTCTACAGTGGCCCAGAACTGACAAACCAAACACAGGCTCCAAATAGGACATTCACATTTTCCCATTTTCAGCCAGCCTCTGTAGATAGCAGCCCCTCTGAAACAAGCAGCTTTGAAAATACACTGCTTTTTAAATGAGAAACTGCTTTATTCTGTATCTGCTTAAATCACCAGGTTTGTTTGTTTTGGAGACGAAAGGACCCATGCCAATAAATCAGCTCATGGTAAAAACCCCTTGAACATCTGGATCTTCACTTGAAAAAAGATGAGCACACATCAGCAAGTGCTGGGCTAGCAGACCCACTCTGATGAGCCAAACAACATCAGAGAGAGAGAGACAGATTTGTAATGTAAAACTGCTTTATTTCATGTTTTTAAATCACCTGGCCAGTACTTTTTTAAAGAGGAGGAAACCGCTACAGAAAATTCAGCTGCTGATAAAAACCTCCTGAACAATGAACACTTCAGGAATTATAACCAGGAGAAGTTTCAGCTGGTTACAATCTGCAATCCTCACCACTGGATGCCACTTAATGCCCCGAAATCTTTCACACTGTTCCCTTAACACAAAATGTTAAATAAATACACTTTCCAAATATCCAAATAACTCCTGGAGCTCTAACAGTTTGAAACAGCAGTCATGTGATGAGCCCGTGATGGCTGTGCATGGCTGGTTCGTAGAATTTGCTTGGAAAGACATAACCTGTGGGTAATTAAAACTAAAAATGCATAAATTTGATGTGACATTGTTTGCACATATATCCAGTAATTAACAGTCTCTCAAATGCAGGAGTGGTACTGCCTTAGGTGTTGTGTGTTTGGGTTTTAATCTCACAGTGAATCAGTGTGACGGATGTGTTGTGAGAGGGGGTTTATGGAAAGTCACATGACGTGTGGCTTTTAGGCACGGCCTGTCATCCTGAATATGCAGGATGGAGGACTATTAGTCCTATCTGCTGGGGTCATGTTGCTGCCTCAAACAAGTATGTTGCTCTGGTCAAATGTTTTAAGCAGCATTAAATATTTATATATTCTTTAGGCTTTTCAAGGATACAGATGCTGTATCCCCTTTCTGTCTAGGGGGCTCAGCCTCAAGCCCATTATTCAAGACAGAAATCTTTAAAGACGGGTCACAAATATAGTTTTATTTACAAAAAATGTTGGTAATTTCCCAGAAGAGCTGGGCACTGCAGTTTATATTTAACTTAACCCTAACAGGAATGAATAGTGCAGTTGTTGGTCACTATTTTCAGCTGTGGATTAATACACATGTTGTGCTCTAGTGAGTATTTATGGCAGCAGGACGACGTACAAGAGACAAACTCAAAATAAACTACATTGTCCACATGTATGATACTGATGTGTCTCAAGTTATATGAAGGTTTAAAAGAACGAAAAGTTCAATGAGGTGTTTTGGACTGCAAATGAGGCTGAAGCCAAAGAGGAATTAACTTCACCTTTGGCTACATGGTCAACATTTGTTAGTAAAACCCATTTTTGGTTTTGGTCTTTTCATGTGATCTGATGACACTATGATGAATATAAAATACTTCCAGCCTCTTCTTTAGAGCAAAGACAAATAAAAAAAAGAGTGACCACTGTTCTGTCACAACATCGAAACATAATGTTTCAGCATATTTGCGACGTATGAAACAAACAAATTTAACATATCTCTGGTTTTCAGAAATGTACAATGCCAATATTTATTCCAGTTGATTGGATTGATCATATAGTTGTCGTAGTTTCCAGATCCAACAAGCAAATGTGTACAGGGAAAACACTCTGATAAAACCATAATCTCCCTCAAAATATCCAATGGATACAGTTAGCTTCTAGTTGGTTAACATAGAGGGTGGTTGTGACTTTTCAATACAAAAATTATAACTTGAGTCAAATTAAACAAATGTCTGTCTTGATAAGGATAAACAATTTTCTCAGCTAAATTTATGCACAGGATAAACTAACAAGAAATAAAATCTGCTTACTGCCACCCCATGTGATTAAAATGAAAGACCGAGTGAAAGGGTTGCAGGGTTCACATAGGGAGTGAACAGCTGAACTCAATAAGGTTAATGAGAAGTAAACAAAGAAAGGGGAGGAAAGGAAGTGAGGTAAGTGAGGAGAGAAGTGTCAAAATAAAGGGGAAAAAAGGAATATTTACCAAATCTAGTCCAAATAAATGATTATGTTGCTGTGTATCTGCTGAATCCATCATCTAGCAGAATCTAGCAGCTGTTTGTTAACATGTTTTCCATGTCAGCTTACATGTCGCGCATACAGTTCGTTTCTGCTGCCCCCAAGTGACCATAAAAAAGTTGTTGATGCAGGTTTAACGCACAATTTGATCTTTATTATGGTAAATCAGATGACTCATGAAGCACTTAATTTCTCAGAGTAAGGTTTAATAAATTAAAGTGATCATGCACAAGTTGTGTACAAAAACATTACAATAAAAAAAAAAATTAAATTCACAAATAATGCTGTTTATAACAATAAAAATGTTAAGGTCAGGCAAATGCACCAGTGTGTACACATTAACAGGAAAGGCTCATTCAACTACTTCAGGTTACATAAAAACAGCCGAGAGGATAAAAAAATACAGCATCATAAAAATTACCCCAAACATCAGTAGCTTATCTTTATATCCAGCTAATGTTTAACTGAAAGGAGCTGCATCGCAGGCAGCCGGGAATGTGGACTATCGAACTACTACAGAACAGACAAAAGCAAAATCACAGCGCTACACAATCCGAACACATGCTGGGTTACCACTACAAAGCAACAAAGACCTTGCACCATGCATGCTGGCCTGTCAGCTTCTGAAAATCCCCCGACAAAAATGGGGAGACATAGAGTACGTACAAGTGTAAAGTTCACTGTCCACACCAGATACAGTGGAGGGCAGATGTTAGGTCAGCACTAGTCCATACGCAGGGCATTTTAAAAAAATGTTTCAATCAGTGTAATACAAACTGTCATCCAAGTCTTTACGCAAAAGAATGATTAGCAGTTCTATAAAAGTCCTGATCTGTGTTCAGAAGAGCACATCTTCATTTTTAATGAGCACCTCCACCACCTGTCTCTGGTAGCGAATATCATTAAGTGCTGTCATAGCGTCCTGGTTCGGTGCGCGCATGAGAGTGGGTCCGAAAACGATGGCGAGGTTCTCTGCGTTCATCAGGTTGAATTTCTCATTCTGTGTCACCCTATGAAAATATATTTGAAAGACAGAAAAGAACATTTTAAAAAGTTAGAAACAAAGATAAATTGTGGATCAAACAGAGTTTTAGGGACTGTATGAAAATTACTATAGTGGGGAGGGGAACTTTATTAAAGTTTTAAAAAGACGGGCCCTCTTCAGTGTCACTAATATTTGTCTTGTAGCTTCCCCCTATTTGCAACACCGTCCCCACAGTATCTCAAAATGATGTCACACTAATCATTTTTACACAGAGAGATCTTGGCAACAAGGCCGTTTCATTACGACACCTTTGTTTTTTGTATAGAATCAACCAACAGCAGCAATATGGATGCCCCAGTGAGTTTTTTCAGACAGCATGCCAGCATCCCAGAAGCAACAAGACCCAAGTTGGGCCGACGCTGAACGCATGATTTGCACCGTTGGCCCTCTTCAACCCTTGCCGGCTTTTTTTTCCACCGATTCAGCATGATGAATCATATTCTTTGACTGAGTAGCTAACTGCCTGCTACTTTTTTAAATCAGTGGGTCCTGTCCTACAGACTGTCCTTTTTAAACAGACATTGATTTAGCGCTGATTCTGCCTCTGCTTCTGGTTTAAAGGTGAGACAACTCTGTCCCCCAATTCAGCGACTGTACATTTTACAAAGATCGATGAGGTGGAAAACTGCACAACTTCCCGCCTCAACCCTTTGAAACCTGAGAACATAATTTCTTTCAAAAACACGGGTTAAGGCAATAGGAACCTCAAGGACAAAATTACCCAATAAATTAACAAAAAATAAATTGAAAAACACAAGAAAATAAATCAAAAATTTAAAAAAAAAGAGTAAAAGAAGTTTAAAAAACAAACAACAACAAACAAACAAACAAGGAAATACTTACAAAGTAAAACAAAAATTCTGCAAAATTATTTAAAATATGTAAATATGATAATATAGTCATATAGTTTTTGGGCACTTTACAAGTAATATAAATATTTCTCCAAATTACTTATTTCTTGCAATTTGCAGAACATTTCTTGCCAAGTTGCTCTACCTTTTTTATTCTCGTGTTTTCAAAAGAAAGCAAAACAAATTGTTCAGGGTTTGAAAGTTTAAATATTTGTGAAAGGCGTCAGACACACAAGAAAAGAAATGTCAAACAAGGTTTCAAAGGGTAAGTTATTTTAGCCATCCATTATCATCAATTTGAGACAGTAAACTTCAATTGAAACCATAATAAAATTCCATATACTGGCCTATACATACTGCTCTTTTACCATCAAAAAAAAAGCACAATAATTCCAGTTTTCCAGAACTACTTCATCCTATTAACTTTCACACGGTCCCTAACCTCCTGCAGAGTTTGACTGCAATGCTCACCTTTTTAAATGTGCCATGAGGTACTTCAAAGTTTCACTGTGCGATGGCGGCAGCAAAGCGAGCGCTTCACGGAAAGCTTCCAGCTTCTTCTCTGGGTCTGTGAGTTCTGAGCAGAAACAGAAAAGAGTTATGAATTAAAAGTGGCCAGAGTGCACTCTCTGACCTCAGAGGAGCAGGAATCGATGTTGGTATTTCCTGTGGGGTATGAAAAGCTATTAGTCTCAGAGAAGTCTGAGGCTGCTTGAGATCGCTAATGAACATTGTGAATGGGTTCTTGTTTGTAATATTTTGCAAATTATGGGTACAATTAGAGTTAAATACTGAATTCAGGAATCTGGGTCAGTGTTTTGAAAGTCATGGTCTGATTCTGAAAAGTCAGCTGAATAAACTGCATTTCCATAGTTTTGTTCCAACTGAGACCGAGGAAAATTATCAATGAATGTTCTCTTTTTTCCCAATAACAGCCATAAAATCTGTGCAAGTGAAGTTGCAGCTTCAAGAATGTATCAAAGCAATTTCTGCAGAAAAAGATGTGTCAGAATTAATGAATGTAATGTGACTCACTGTGTGACCACATGAAGACAACAACATAAAGCCCAACTGTGACTGTCTGCCATCTGTACAGGCACACTATTCAACAACACCTGCGGCATCATGCTTCAGTGATTTTAGACAGCATGCCAGCATCGTGGAAGCAAAACAGGTGTGACATGTGTGATGTGTAACACAACAGCATTGGCTTCTACTGTGACATAACATATATATATAACATATAACACATGTCAGCAGTGCTTTACAAACAATAACAATGGCACAACATGTCAATAACAATTATTTACTGTCCATTTTATGGCAACTGATCTGGTCCTCTGCTCGGGGGAGTAGGGAGCTCCCAGACCTCATTGTTTTCCCAGTGTGCAGACATTAATGGACATGCTTCTTCTCATCATTTTTTTTTTTTTTTTGAGTTAGCTGCTGACTGCTATAAGCTCCTTTTTAAATCTCCCACAGTGGGTCACACACATAAACATTGTCAAAACATCACACCTGTCCTGCCCATTATCCCATCCTGCCGGCTGTCCCTTTTACATAGACACCATTTTACTGCCATTACTGTCTTTCTTGCCGCCTCGATACCTTATATACAGAATAGTCTCTACATTTTTTTTAAGTAAATCCTGCAGAGTATATCTTAAACTACAGCAAATCCAACACAGTGAAACAGGTGTGTGTCTGACTAATTTGTCTTGTTTTGACTTACTTGCAGCCTCGATGAACCTGGGGTAAGCATCGTACGAGATGATGGGAACAGGCAAATCCCTGAGGTAAAGTTTCAGTGCACCCGTGATGATATTGATGTCTTCATAGGCGTTCACTGAGATGTCTGTCTTGTCCCCATCTGTGAAAATGTGACATTACATTACATTAATTGCTGATGAGTTTATCAAAAGCGACTGACAATGAGTGCATTCAACAATGAGGGTACGACCTAAAACGAGCAAAAACCACATTAATTTCCTCAGATATGCTACTTCAAGTGCTATATTTGGTTGTTGGTTGAATGTGTGATGGATGAGAAGAAGAGTTTTTGCACTGTGAAAACAGCTGACGTCAACAATCTCACATCACTGCCTGAATTGAGGAATAAAGAGATTATGTTACTGTGGGTGTGAAAAAGAAATCTTCTCTCACTCTGTATTTTGCAAAGTAGCTGCTATCATCTGCCTGGCCTGTTTTATTCTGACTTCCCCTCAGTTATGCATGCTTTCCAGAGCAGGCCATGGCCTACTTGTGCTGGCAGACTGAACATCACAGCGCTGTGAGCTGGAATGACACTCTGTCATGGATGATCTCCCACATGCGGATCTGGAGAAGAGTTTAGCCCACTGCTGCAGGGTTTTTCTTACAGTTAAAATTCACACTGCACTGGGGCAAGACAGGCTCATTCCCACTAAGTCTACTACTGAATCCCAACACAGCGGAAGAGTTGTTTTTTTTCCCCGGCTATGTTTAAGGCAGTAAGAGTACATCTATGGTTTGTATCCCCTGAGGTCCCCCTGTCTGTCCACACTGTGAAACCCAGCGTGAGAGGGATAGGATCTCCCAGATGGACAGTAATCCTCCACAAATGTGTCACTTTCTCATTAATCCAAAGTGTTCTTCGAGTCTTATGTAAACATATGAAAGCACAAATCAATCGTCACGTTGTGAGCTGACAGAAATCCATAAAGAAACACGTACCTTTGTCAAATGCCATCTTGACTTCTTCCAAAGAATCACTGAATCCAGATATTCTGTAGAGGCCTTCAGACTTCAGTCCTTGAGGGACAAACATAATTTAAAAAAATATTAAAAAACAACCTTTGAGACATCATCAGGGGTGTCATGAGTAATATAGAAAAAATCCCGTTCATATATCGCCTTGCATAATTAAGGAAATGCCATTAAACACCCTTAAATATGCATAAAAAATTAAGGATAAAATGTCCACAGTGTCACATAATAGAACAACATGGGCAGATGCAAATAGTTTTCCGCATCACTGGGCAAAATAATAAAGACATAAATCAAACTTAGCTACAGACATATATTAGAGGGCAGACAATGAGGGAGCAATGAGTTTCCTCCATAGCTGAATGATTTAACTGAAAAGCAATCAAATAAGGCAGCAGGAAACAGAGTAATGTATTCCTCATTACACGTTCACAATTACCCGCACACTCATCACTCCACTCAGTCATTCCCCCCGCCCAAAAAATATTAACTCAGTTAGCAATGTAAGCAGACTTTAAATGCTTCAAACTGAGTAGTATGTACTCGCTTGCTGATCCAAACAATAGTCCCTACCAGGGCAAAATCTGACTACATCATTAAAATGTCATCTTATGGGCCTTGGCAGGAATGTTCAATGTGGGCTGATGTCGATATGAAATTTTAAATTATTTACTGATACCAACGATGTGCCAATATTATGATGCAATACTACCAAAACATTACGTTTCTCAAACTAAATTCAGTTCAAAATGAAAAATAGAAACTTGAACATTCATACCACCATTTGTAATCATTTGACTATTAAAGATCTAGTAGTAATTAGATTTCAAAATGAAGTATGCTGTTTATTATAAGAATTAAATTATCATGGCCTTTCTTTGTTTGCAGCATGTCAGCCACAAACCTTCAATGTAAAGTCTTCACTATATTTTTTAGTAGCAAATCATTTCTGAACTGTTGTTGTTGTTGTTTTTTAGTTTGTTTTTTTTAAATGTCTGGCTTAAAATGAACTAAATGTGTATTTAAACTACACTGCATTCATCACATTTACACCATGGAGGAAAGTAGTCTTATAATGAGCTATAAATATGACACACACACATACACACACACAAACAAACACACACAGTCACTCTAAACTGACCTCTTGATTCAATCTCTCGTATGCACATGTCCACCACCATGGGTCGCGCTGTGTTATAAGCTTGCACCAGGGTCGTGAGGTCACAGCTGTAGACTTTACGGATGTGTCTGAGGTCCGGCTTGCAGTCGTTGGGCACCAGAGATGAACAGTGTTTGTGGACGTTCAAACCACAATCTACAGACAGAGACGTACAGCGGATTTAGTTTTTTTAACTGCAGCTTAAAAAAAGTCAAAAAGGAAGAGTTACATGCTATGGTGTTTTTCAACTATAAAATGTATCAACCAGAATACAAAGTCAACTGAATCATTCCGTGCAGGTCAGTCATTTTATCTCTGAACTGAGGACTATTATGCAAATTGACATTCAACATCAGGTTCATTTGGATTTGGTTGGCGGGTTTTATGTGTGTTTTGGCTCGCAGAACAGTGTTAATTCCCTCGATCGATGTTTGCCCCCCTAAATGTCACAAGACCACTGAAGAGCTCCTCTCTCTACACCACATACTGGTGACATTGGAGTCACCTTGAGCACTGGCTAAAGTCTAAAGTCACCTCCAGAGGGCCATTTCTTTATTAAAAACAATTTTAAAAAATGACAGAGCATTAATCTATGAAATAGTCGTGTTTGTCTTTTTCAATTTGCATGAAAGCATTTAATAGTCAATCAAACAACAGGGAAAATGCATTTGATAATTTTTAGATGTGTGGAAATTCTCCTCTTGATGTCTTTTTTTCCTCCTGTATGATATTTTTCGAGACGCTGGATGCACCACACTGGGTGTTCAAATGGCATATTAGTCATGATGTCAGTTTAAGTATCCCACGTCGCTTTTTGTCTTCAGTCACAGCGGCTGGGGCCTGAGGCACAGCTGTTTCAGGGCAGGATTCACCTTGTCGGGAACAGAGGCGCCCGTGGAGAGCAGATGCAGAGAGAGAGAGCAGCTCGGCTTTGTAATACAGACGCATGGAGGGAATTAGAGGAACACTGAAAACTCCCTGGCCTTGGGGAGGGATAGTAGTCTGTGCTGCTGCTGCTGCTGCTGCTGCTGCTGCTGCTGCTGTGCTCTATTCTTCTCCAAATCCAAGCTTGCACACAATGGCTGTGGAAGCAGCATTTGAGGCGCTGCGGGCAACACTAGACCTACTTTCCCAGACTAAAATGGGGCAGCTCTTCAAGCTCTTTAGATCTTTTGAGCCGTCTCCCAAGTTTTGAATGGGCTTTTTTGACAAATCATGTCTGCTATTTGATTCCAAAAACATAAAAAATACCATTTTGGAGAATTACTACTTTTTTATTTTAAATGTATATTTTAAAAAAAACTTCTCACAGCTCAGAATCTATGCTTCTGGAGAACCTCAGACAATATTGAGATTAATATGGGTCCCTGGAGAAATTCACGCAGCCTGAATTTATATGCATTGATGCAGAAATGTAATTACTTTAAGAGATGATTCTCTTAAGGATATGAGACAGGCAGTATAATAGAGGACGGCCTGTCATCACACACAAGTCTGCTGAGCTCCTGATGTCCATGTGAGCACACTGATGGTCCTGCTGGGTCCCAGGTGGGGCGGGTGAGGGTGAAAAAGAGGCCCTAGGGACACCAGTAGCCAGGAGACAGGGGACGCTGCTTTACTGCACCGTCAGCTCTGTCTCCGTTGCTATGGCGAGAATGCTGCTGATCAGCTTTGGCTAAAGGGCTCTGAGACGAGGTTTAATGGTGGCTGGTTCCTAATTTCTAATCAGCACATTATCATCATGCAGACTAGCAGAGATACCAGTTAAAACCGGTCTCATTTTAACTGGAACTGAAGACAAAACGCAGCACTTGTAGTTGTTGGATTTTTGTTTTTTTACCAAGTATTTAAGTTAAATAGGGGTTGAGCCGCTTGACCTAGCTCTTTGGTTGAAGCCGCAGAATTTTAATGTGTGTGGAAACAGAGCTCCTTCCCCACGCTCCGAGCTCTGCTCCTCATTAAAGAGACATGCCAGCTTTGTTTTCCTTCATGGGCATGATGGGATGAGGCTGGGGGGCGTACTCTGATGAGGAAATGTGGCACAACAAGCACAAGCAGAGGCTGGCTTCCTGGCACGCGGCCAAAAACAGTTCACACATACAAAAAGAAAAGGGGGTGGGAGGACATTTTTTGGTATGCAAATTTGAGCATCATGTGAGACTTCGCTGCCCTAGATTCTGGTAGCTGTGGTCGAGACTGAAGGAATGGCAGCAGAAGAGTTTATAAAGATTGGCTCCAAACATATGTGCCTTTTTTGTGTGTGTGTTTTTTCTTTTTTTATTGTTGTCAGCGTTCAAAATCAAGACATTAATAATTTACGCAAGCGCTCCCACAGATTTGTGTGACATACTTTGTTTCATCAATAAAACATCAAAGGCTCACATCAAACTATATTATAGCACTATTCTGGGATGTGGAGCAGATTCCAACAACAGCTACAGTGAAACAGAAATCTCATTTGAGTATTTGACAAGCAAACTGGCAAATATAACAGAAGCATTTACCTCACAATAACAACGTGTGTGTACACTCCATCCATCACTCAAAATAAAGGGGCATTTATAAAGGACTCAAAATAATTCCAGATTGAAGGCAGTGCTGGATCGAGCAAATTCTGCACCCTAGACAAGCTTATCCTGGGCCCCCTACCCCATCCCCCAAAGTTATATTATTTCCTCTTATCATTATTATTATTATATTTTCTTTATCTTGTTTTTATTACGAACCAGAGCAAGAGCTGGTGAAAAATCAAAACAACCAATCAATAAAGGAATACAGTATGCGCAAAATTTTTCTATCCTTTTTTGTTCTGCACCCATAATAGCTTTTGCCTCTTTTTTATGTTTACACTTTTTTACTCTGATAGTCGTCATTTGAGCTCCACTCCCTGATATCCCTATTATTTTTTTATGCAAAAAAATCAGGATACCCTCTGGGTATCGCCCTGGAAGATCTGTGGGAAGATCCACCACTGATTGAACGTGAATAGTGAATAATTTTTATGCTCACACTGTGGAGCATAATGACAAGATGCATTAGACAAACACAATGAGCTGAGCTTTGTATGCTGCTGTAGTGAGCTTACTGTTGCGTGTTTATGAGGTTATAATGCAGCAAATGTTTATCCATCAAAATCACAGGACTGGAAACACAGATAGCCTTTGTTTTTCTAATAATGACAAGATGTGAAGAACAACTCATGCCCTGAGCTGAAAAGAAATCATTATTTCTATAAAGAATAAAGAGCTACTTTTAGATTTTATGTATCTGTCAGCTCTGACTGACAGTGCTGAAACGCACTCTTCTGCATGTTCGAGCTCCATTCATAAACCCAGTGAGGAAAAAAATGTAGGTCAGAAATAAGGATTTAACATCACATAAAGTACATGTTACATCATAGCAATAGAGTGTACTCACTTTACTCTATTATACAACCTCTAATCCACAAACTACTGTTGGGATTTTTCGATTAGAACTCGATAATCCAGCTCCAGATGCACTAAAAACCAAGTAACCCATATACAGTAATGCCCGCTTTGTGCACCACGAATGTAGCATTAAAGCAGTTTATATAAGACAAGTGTTGATGCAGAACAAGATGTACCTGCACATTTGACTCCCTGAGCCATCAGTCCCCACATGAAGCTGGCACAGTGTTCACACCAGTGAGGCCCTCGAAAGGTATGGACCTACAACAGAGAGGAGGACAGTGACAGATATTAGTGATGAAGTGTAATGAGGTGACAGCGGGGAGTCGTAGCTACACAGACACCAGATCTCCTTCTTTGGCCATACAGGAGACCTGTTGATGCTGCCACCTTAAATGAGGCAGAGGAGGAGGATTGTTGTTCAAACAGACTCTCAAAATGACAACACTGAGGTGAGCTGGGACTCTGAGCAGAGGGGGCTTTGCCATCTCGGCGCAGTAGGATTTGACACTTCACCAGAATAAGGGCACAAGTTGTCAGGGAAACTTGCTATGTAAACAGTAGGAGGCCACCTTGCTGGTTTAGGAAAAGGAGCCCCCACACTCCACCAGGTGACAACAGCACAGCCAATCAGGAAGGCCCCTAGGGGCGAGAACGAGCTGCATCTCTCCCTGTGTAAGTCGACAGAGACAAGAACTGCTAGTCTCCTTCATAACACTGTGCAGTTTGATCATTATGTTGACAAATACCAAATGGTGTTACGAAGGAAGTTATTTGAAAGTCAGCTATGATTAATGGCTATCTGAACCACACAGAGTGATGTCATCAGACATTTCTTTTCATGTTTACAGAATCTAGGATCACCATTTTACATGTATCTAATCCATTAGTGGAGGTGGAACTCACCAGAGGCCCTCAAATACAATATTGTTACAATACTTCGATCACAGTACAATAATATTGCAGTTGTAAATGTTTTACAATATGCTTGTTATTGTAATAACATATAGTTCTATAAATTGCAATTTATTACCTTTCTTCAACTACAAATTGAGGAAAACCTTAATCATCTATTTTTATCTAATATGATCAAATGTTCAGTCTGTTCATCTAATTACAGTTCTTTTTTTGCAGCAAAATTGACTCAAAAAGTAAATTATTTTATTCTATCATGTCTCATAAAGTCCAATTTGTGTTTGCAATATTCATATCTTTTTTAATTATAAAAAATCAATACTTGGTGTCTGTGTGTTGATGCAATATTGCCACGCAAAATATCTGGATACTATTCTGTATGTATTTTTTCCCCACCTCTATCAATTTGTGCAGTTAATGTCGTCATATTCTATGTTTGGTCTGTTATATGTACTGCATCATTTATTTCCTTTATGTTTACAGTAAAGAAAAAGGTCGAAATGCAGGTAGTGAATACATTTATCGACAGTATTAATACGAATTTAGGAGTAAAACTGCAGTTTAATTTGATAAAAGTGGTGTTTGAGTCTCAGAGCGGTGAATTTAGAAAGTTTAAAATACTTTAATTTTAGATGTTGATACTCTCTTTAGTATAAGTTCATTTAAATGTATCATCTTTTAGTTGTGGGGCTTTCAACACACGAACTAACCCATTGAAATGCAACATTCAGCAGTCCTTGCGCACAAAGCTGCAGCAGAGAGAGATTGGTAAGCATCAGCAGTTTGAAAGCCTTGAAGGTAATATTTCACCTGCTGCTCTCCATCCCATTAACCAGCCAAACTAGGAGAATGAGCCTGAGCCAAATAGGGATACACTCCTCCACTGTTTCCCCTCTCCATCGGCCTAATCTCTCCATCTGGTGCTCAAACTAACAGCAGTGGTCCACAGACCACCCAACAGATTTTCTTTTGATAAAGGCTCACTGGACAGACCAAAACAGCTCTGTTTTTCATCCCCTCTCTCCCAGTCTGTAGCACTCCCTCACTCCTCCTCCTCCTCCTCTTCCTGTCTCCCACATGGGAAGCATGAGAAGCAGCCCTCTGGCCACACATGATGAAATTAAAGCAATGTTTTGGAGATGCAACAGCTGATAGGAGTTCTCACCTTGAAGTTGTGGACTTTCTCAGATTTGGGTGTCCGCTCGCTCTCCTTCAGCGTGGCTCTGCGAACCAGTGAGGTGAGCTGTGAATAGGCGAAGAGTTTAAGTGGCTGCCAGAAAGTGGCTGGAGGTTTCTGTGGCCCCATCCTCATCCCCAGAGCTGCCGCCAGAATATCCTCCTGATTGGCCTCTCGCTTGGCCTTTTGCACCAGGGACTTCTCTTCTTTGTGAACCTCGTAGGACTCTCTAGATGGCATTCTGGTGCTGCAGTCTCCCAAACCAGATGAAGGAACAAATCCGGTGGAAAAGTCCCAAAAAAGGAGGGGAAAAGTATTTGATGCTCAGAGCAAGATATCAAATGATATTACTTGCATTGTCCCAATAAAATAGAGACATCACAGACAACAAAGTGCAAATTTGAATTGCAAAAAAAAGATTCTGGATATCATTTAAAGGCGTCCAATAGAGGGGGAAAAACAGTGGTCCTTATTAAATCCTCTCACAGCAGTGACAGTAGATGAAGTGGAGCCTCTGTGATTGGAGTGCCAGGTTTTATACAAAAGAGGTGCAGCCCTGGGTGCTCATGTGGTTCTCTGGGAACGTGTATGCAGATGAGCTGAGTGGTTGCGCTAATCCTCTCCTCCCTGTGCAGAGCTGATATTCTCCCTGGAACAGAGACAGCACACTATTGTGTATGGATGCCGTCAGGGCGGGCAGAGCGAGGGGGAGGAGTACAGGGGCGGACCCTGTAGTAGTCACAGCAGATTAAATGGAACCCACCAGCCAATCGCAGCATGGACACACTGGCTTTATAGTAACCACTACCCCGCCCCCACTCAGCCGTCCCCATCAGATATCCAAGCAGGGGACTCTGGGTAGGATGAAATGAGAGTGGGATGATAATGAGCAATGAATGAGTCATGCATCAAGAGTGGGCTGCTGCTGCTGCCGGCAGAACTTGCGACAGCAGTGGGCCGTTGGAGAGGAGCTATTTTCAAAATCATGTTGCCACAGAAACTGGTCAAGACTGGGAGCACGATGAGCACAAAAGCACCAAACACGCAAGCAAAAATATGAGATCACTGATGAACGCATGCTTTGATTCAAGGTGATGCTCCAGCTTTCAAAGAAACAGAAGAAATGTTATTTTTAACATTTGGCATTTGGATTAAAAATTAAGAGAAAAACAAACAAAAACATAAAATGATCAAGAATAAAAAGAAATATAAATTAAGTAAGGGAAAAACATTTCTGTAAGTGCATTGTTTATAACAATCCTACACAGTGATGAAACAGTTCTGAAATTTCCACTTTGACTTATTCACCAAAAACAGAATAAAATCACATAAAAGTGCTCTGTTTAAGATAATCCCTGTTTTTTCTTCTAATTTTCATTTCCAATGTTTCTTTTTTTTTTTGCATTAAGCAAAGCACACTGAATTGCCTTCTGAAATGTACTGTATAAAAAAACTTACAAATAAACAAATGAACAATAAATATATTTTAAATTTTTGAAAATATTTTCCAGTTTCATTGTTGTTGTTAATCAATATTCAGTGTGTTTAACAGCAGCTTACTCCATCTCCTTGCATTATGATAAAATATACAATAAAGATCTCTGGAAGCTGGGAGCTTTTTCTTTCTTTCTTTGCAGCCTTCTTTGTGTGAATGTTCATTTCCTCAACAATGATTCAAGCGTCGTGTTGTGTGCATGCAAATGAAGTATCAAATATAGCATCACGATAGCGATGGGGGAGAAAGGAGCTGCAACCTGCTTCTGTAATTCACACCGCAAGTCAAATGTGATTATGTCTCAGAGTTACAATTCAGACTCAGCTGGTAAAGTGCAGCGTTCTCACCTTTTTATTGTAACAGAGGACAGCTGGAGAGGAAATGACTGTACAGACTGTCCTTCAGAAATCAATGAGGACTGTTATAGCTCTCACTGCCCCCCCTATCTCAGCAGAGAGGTATCAGAATGAGAGTATGAACAGCGGAGGCGAGCAGAAGGGGGCTTTGAAGATCAGTGTACTTATGTAGAATGGTATCCCAAACTGTGGCGTCTGACTGGGTACAGATCCCAACATGAAAGACGTGAAACGGAGGGGCTTCCAGTGCAGCTCTCCTCTCTCGTGCTCGGGGAAAAAGTCTCTGCTCAGGAGGGTACCTGAGAGTGGTATAGATAAAAGACAGTAAGAGCCTTTTATATGCACCCGTTCATTCTCAGACCCTGAGCACTTTAGAGGGTTTTGCAGCGTAATTGCATTGCCTGCTGTTAAGTGCAGGACCAGAGTCTGACTCCCAGGATGTGGTTTACTTTGAACGCAGCTCTAATTGACACTGATTGATTTGCTTGTTTCCCAAACATGTCCAGAAATGAGACTCTTGAGGACAGATGTATACAGTACAGTATCTTTTACATCTCTGATGTCCATCTGTGTAGATCCGGGACATGTGAGTCTCTCTGAGTGTTTGGATCGGGCAACATCAAGGATTTAAACATTAGCCCGTTTATACTGCCTGTTCATAGCGGGAATATTGGTTTGTTATGCTGCGTTGCTGGTCTGTATAAAAGGTACGATCGTGGAATGAGGGACAGAGTTGTCTTGCTTCTACGCCACCTTGGGAGGTAGTAACAGCACAGAAACTTTGTCTGTGTAAACAGGATAGCTGGCAGGATGGGACCATGGGCAGGACAAGTGTGACGTTTTTACGTCGTGTTTAGTGTACGACCAACCGTGGGAGATTCAAAAATTAGCTGGTAACAGTTTACTCAGAAAAGAAAAATAGTGGCCATTAATGTTGCTGCATGATGTAACACCTCTTACAAAGCAGACATGATGCAAGCCAGCCAATGAGGGAACATCAGATTGTTACAGTAGCCCCTTTTACACTGCCTGTTTGAGGCAGAAATATCACGCAGTTATGCCGCCTCACTGTATTGTATAAAAGTTACAATCCTGGAATGGGGGGACAGAGTTGTCTTTCCTTTGAGCTGGCAACAAAGGTGGTAACAGCACAGAAACAAGGTCTGTGTAAAAGGTACAGCCGGCAGGTCGGGATCATGGGCAGGACGGGTGTGTCACATTGACGACGTGTTATGTGTGTGACCCACTGCGGGAGATTAAAAGCAGTTGGTAACAGTTAGCAGCTAACTCAAAGAAGGACAGCCGCTGTAAATGTCTACAAGTTGAGAAAACAATAAGATTCGGAAGCTCCTTACCCTCTGAGTAGGACGAGATCCGCTGCCATATCACAGACAGTAAATGATTGTTAATGCCATCTTATACCATAGTTATTTTTTTTAAGATGCTTATGTTAAATGTCACACTAGAGGCCAATACTGTTGTGTTACACATCATGCCCTTCACTCCTCTTTTGCTTCCACGATCCAACATGCTGTCTATAATCAAACACTCAAGCAACATAATTCAGCTGTTGTTTCGTTCTGTGTAAAAATGTCACAAAGAAGGGACTTTCAGCCTATATCGCAATCTCTCTGTGTAAAAAGGGACAAATAATTCAGTCTTGCTGTTAAACAATTTGATACTGATTTAACCCAGAAAATTGCAAAACATTCTTTGTTCAAACTTTATTCCCTCTTACCCTCCCACTCTGTTGTAAGCCCTTAAGCGGGTAAAGTGAGTATTTCTGTGGGTTATAAGGTCGTTACATAAGGAAATGTTCTTCTAATGCACTGTTGACCCAGCACCAACATAAAGACCCATTAGGAGGACAGCTCTCATGATCTGTGAACTCCCAGGGCCATGATTTCTATCTCTCACATAACACTACGTTCAAAGTCTAGAAATAACAGTTGCCATAGTCTAAATAGGTCATGATTTACAGCCAAACAAAATGAAGAGCTGCAGTTTTAGTGATATACCACCCGTAAAGGCTTTAAATGAATATAAAAGGCTGCTTATCCAGCAATCTCATCCTTGAGTAAAGCTGCAAATCATGAAGTTATGTAATGTTATATAACAGCCTGATGACGAGAGTGAGAGCCAAGACGTTATAACGGGGTACAAGAATATAGAGGATTGATGTCAGAATGAGGATGCCTGCACACTGAAAGCAAGAGCTACATGCTATTAAACTTGCAAAATGAGGTCAGGAAATTTTAATCTTGTCGTGCATTGTAGATCTTCACACTGTGACAGCAGTAACCATTTAAAATGAAGCAAATAACACCTAACACATGCATTATAAAAGCATTGATTTTGGGACCTGGGAGATAAAAGCTAAGTGTGAATAAGAGACACAAAAAGGCTAAATCTTTTCAGCCACCACTGCCCTGAAATACCACATCTGCATAAGATGCGTCTCAATTGGTTTTGCTTTTTATTTCTGCTGGGCTTGCAAGAAACCTGGAACAAATTACACCATATTTTACCGGGACAAATAGATTACCTGGATGTGGCTGGAACAGTCTGTGTTTTGACAGTGATGTATGGGAGGCTGCTATCACGGTTGGCTATTCACACAGCAAGGTCAGAACATGCGTGGGACACACTCTTTACAGTGCACAGGCACAATATAGTGTGAGGTTACAGTCACAGCTGCATTTTAAACTGTCTGTATTTATCCCAGTATGCGATTTTAGTCTTGAGAATTTAAAAGCTGTATAAATACATTGCTACCCGTCTGTTTCCGAAGGACCCATACCAATAGAAGAATATTTGAACCACATATATGCATGCATGTGGACAGAATAAGGCCTTTACACACCGGGACATGATGAATAAACACAAAAATGCAAAATACTTGATTGCGAATATTTTGCATCAAAAGTATTAACACCTTTTCATAACATACAGTGAGCAAGCGAACTCTGCTGGATGGATTGCTCGTAGTATATTGTCCCAATATACTACGAGCTATGCCACGGCGCGATCAAGTGATGAGGGTTTTGGGGTTTTTTTGCTGCCATTGTGATTTTTCCCTCTGCAAATGAATGTCTTGCATACATTTGAAAGAATCATAATTTTCTAAAGTTTCAATCATTTCCTAAGCTACAATCATTATTCTTTGTGGTTTTTACTCAACCTGTAAATGGAAATCAAAACATCCAGGACTGCTGCAGTAATTTTGACCCAAGAAAGCAGGTTGAAGGTGGAGAAATTGCCTAAAACTTCATAAAAATAGAGCCAGGAAGAGCAATTTTTCTTACAAGTGACACGTAGCTTAGGCTGTTTGTTTAATGGGACATTTTCATCAGGAAAAGCTGGAACAATCTGATAAGTTGTTTGTTTGTTTGGTGTTGTGATTTTAGTCGGTTTGTTCTTTTATGTGAAATTTTTTATGTTTTTTTTAGCCAGGACTCCCTTGACAAAGAGATTTTGATTTTCAGTTTGACTATTTCTGGTAAAATAAAGGTTAAATAAAATAAAATTAAGAAGTTGTCATGACGACGAAGACCTACAGACATTAAAACTGATTCTGATTTTGATTCTGAGTCTGAGCAGTAAAGTGTGGTCTGAAAATGTCACTGCTGAACATAACAGTGACTCAGTGGAGCAGAGCAACAATCACATTACTGCTGTCATGCTTCACGCTCACAATGAACAGCACAATCTCAGCTAAAGCCTTTGAAAATCTCAGTTTTGCTTCTGGTTGAAAGAAATAAAACAATCATTCTGAAGATAATACTAATACCTAAATAGTGGTATCACTCTCTATACTTGAATTGTAAATTTGTGGAGGCCCCACAATCAAAACCAACTACAGGCAGTCATGTACAAATGCTGCCATTAATTGTGTCTTGAGAAACAATCTGGTTCCCACAAAACCATCTACTTTGGGAATCACCTAGTTTTATAAAGAACGACTGTATTATATGGAATGACAAATGGTTGTGAGGAATAATTAAAAGGCTTGAGTGGTCTTTTATCTCTGTGTGGCTCTACAGAGAGCAGTTCCCTCCAACAACAGTCTGAATAGCCGTGCTTAGAGCATGATGAATGGCTCATTGTGCGTCGGCTATTTTGGCAACAGGGTGATGATAACAGGATGGGATGATTTAGTTAATGCCTGAAATACTTAGTTTAGTTTGGGTGTTTTAGCAGAAAAAAACAAAGGAATGCCAAATCTGTAGAATATAAAGGGATTGGGGAAATTTACTTTTCCAGCAGCAAAGTTTTTCACATACTTTCCTACAGGAATCTTTCAACATTTTGGGGAATTTGGTTGCTTTACAACAGTGAATGAACCTCATGTCTGTGTGGTTTGATGCTCACAACATCTGTCTGTGGATTATTTTGAGTAACCAGGTGATGATTTCTGGAAGGAGACATCACTGTTGAGATTTTAAATTGTAATTTTTTTGGCGCTTTGAGCACCACAAGCTGAGCGCCATCTAGTTCCATTATATCAGAGAGAACACAGACATCTCTATGGCCGATATCTCCAACACTTAGCAACTCACAACAAAACAAGCGAGACTGATAAATAGCACCACAGGTACTGGGAAAAATATGTATTTTTGAATTTGGAGTGGGCTATCCCTTTAAGACAGAAACATAATACTGATATCGATATTCGTATCGTGCTCTCAGAAGCAAAGTGAAAAAATGTATTTCTCAAAATGCTGAACTGTCCCTTGAATTTAAAGCATTAAAAAAAACAAATTTTGCAAAAGCTCCTACCATTTAGCTACGACTTTCTGAGTCAGTTGTCATCACCCCTAACATTCCCCAAATGTTGTCATTCAATACCCAGATCAATAAATCAACCAATAAAGAAAACATTAAGAAAATAGTATTCACCACTTCATGTTCTGTTCTGACAAAAATAGAAATCAAGATATCAGCATATAAGCCTGCGAAAGCTTCATAAATGCTTAAAAAGCTCCTTTTGCGAATATCTGAGTGCAGAACATCAAACGCTCATTTCATAACCACGGATGGATAGAGCAGCTACTATATCAGCTATTTATTTTTTTCACTGTTATGTAACTGTACCTTACTCCTCCACATCCCTGGAGAGAATGAGGCCAGAAGTCCCTGCAGCTTCCTGAAGGACAGCGAGGCTTGATGATCAGCTCTTACACAATCACCTTCGGTCTCATCAATAACAAGCACCAGGTCAGAGGTCTTCACTGTTCCTGAGGGGGAGAAACATGCACATAGCAACATTTACACTTTATTAAAATCCAGATCAGCATATCATCAGGCATGTACTCAAGATTTATAGAACAGAAGTGTATTCACATACGCTACTTTAAGATTAATTGATTAATATTGATATTGAGGCTGTTTTGACGTGACAGAGTGAATTCATACATGTGACATTATTCTTGGCTGACATAACAGGGTGAAGCAATATATAGTAAAGTATCACTATTGCCTCATAACGCATCCCCTTAAGTTGCTTGTGGCATCGCGTCTACGACCAAATCACATCCGTGTCGATATATTTAGTACAACAGCACTCCCTCCCATGTCATACTACTTAAGTAGGGATGCACTGATATAGCGACTGCACATCAGTATCGGTCAATATTTGCTTTCTTGCCTGCTGTCGGCCTATCGACAAATAAGATGACATTCACCAATGGTGGTGGCAAATGTTTTTCTGTTGCATCACATTAATTTTGCAGGGGTTAAAAAGCCCTAAAAAGACTAACGCCACTAAAATTTAAGTAATTAACAAGTACAAGAAGAATACAATAACTGGCATACAGGCTCTCTCAACACAACTAAAATAATAGTCTTTGACTGTTGTCTCCATCTGCATTTTAACAAGAAAAAGAAATAACTGCCACATAAATTAAGCATTAGCCGTCATCTCATAGTTGGGCTCACCCCCAAAGCTCCAAATATAGTAAATCTAAATGCTGCAGAATAAAATAATAGTTTATATAAAAGTGCATAATAGCTGTATTAACATGACAATGCCTCCATACACAAAGCGAGGTCCAGAAAAAATGGTTTTCCAGGTTTAGTGTGGAAGAGCTTGACTGGCCTGTTGTCAATACTCTCATTTATATTTATGCTTTTCTTTTCCCTTTTTAAAACAGTCTTGTAAAGATGTCCTACATATTGCACTACATGTTTGTACCTTGTTTTGTATCTTGCACCTCATGTGTAGTCTGAATGTTGCTTCACTCCCACTGAATGTTGCATCAGTCAGGCTTTTGTTTTGCACCAGGCATGGGGACAGACACCATTTCATACCTCTATGTAATATACTGCACTGTTTACAGACGGATAAAAATAAAGCTTCTCTTATCTTACTAGTTCTGCAACAAGAACATGATCCCTCACCAGCTTCCCACCTGCAAACAGTCATTTCACAGAGTCAAACAGCCTGTATGAGAGCCCAGTTATGTGCTTGCTACGGTGCATAAAAAAATTAGGGATGTCCCAATCTGATCTCAAACATTGGATCGGGCGCTGATCAAGACATTTTTAGACTGATCGGGATTGTGACTATTTAGATCATAGAGTACCTCATCCTTTGTTTTATGTCAGCCATCACACAGATTTAGTTTTTACTTTCATGCAGAACAACGCAGAGCGCAGCCTTTGTCACCTCTGCTCCACTGAGCCGTCTGTCTCTACTCTCTGCTGAACGTCAGAGCAGCTGCTGTCTCCCACTGGCTATGAACACACCATAAATGAAAATTCAGTATGAGACAGTTTATTTACATTAATTACCGAAGTTATGAGCACTCATTTCATTTCAGCTCAGTGTGAGAGAGCAATAAACACTGGACACTTAAAGGGGCAGAGACATTCCCACAAGACAGCGAGGAGATCAACAAGATGAAAAGGAGGGTTTGTCGTTTTATAATTCATTTTGTAAAATGAATAAATAAATAAATAAAAGGCTAATAGATTAAAAAAACACCAAGGAACAGCTTGGTTGCAGGTATTTTTAAGAATAACTTTAAAGAAGCCTTCTTAAAGTGTGCACTGTGCAGCTGAATTATCCGGACTCAATATTAAATGACTCACATTTGGATTTAGGGCAAAAAAAACTTGACTGGGACATCCTTAAAAATATATTAAAATGTTTCAGTATAAAACTGAGCTGCTCCGCAGCTTTATTCTTCGGTGTTTGGGGACAGGTGGCCCATAGTCAAATTTTGGCAGCAGGGCTCGACTCTCTGATCAGTAATCTGCTCGCTGTCTGCTCCGGCTGAAGAGGACACAAACCTGTGGAGTGCTGACCATATTGTATCTTATTATGTTTCACTTGCTGTAGAGGAGCAGCATCTGTTTAGAGTGCCAGGTTCCCATGAGAACAATGTTTCTGAGCCAGTGGACTTCTTTTATACACTGCTGGTTATCATACCAGCTGAAATTAGCTGACTGGTCCCATGAGGAGGTGATGTTAATAGATATTTTAGAGGTGCTGATGTATGAATAATTTGATTAGTACACTTTACTAGGCTGCACTGCTAATATATTGCATTCTGAGCAACAGGGTGAGAGCTTTATGTTAAAAGAAATTGCATCTCACATTTGTAAAGAACACCAGGAGGAAATTATAAAAGTCTTAACTGAAAGAGCAAAATTAGGTTTAATACTGTTATTTCATGAAAGCTATAAGAGCTCTCCAAAACGTGGCGAGGTAGCCTGCAGCTGAAATCATCCCTGAAAATACTCTGGGCTCAGCTCATGAAAATGCCTGACAGTTTTAGAAACAGTAGCATGAACACTTCTCCTGTGGATGACAGAGGAAGTAAAGAAAGGAGGCAAGGTAAAAATAACTCCCCACTCTAATGACTCGTTCTCTATCTGCCTAAAGGGAGCGAACATTTGGTAGTTTTGTCCAACGTAACTAGCGGCTTTGGTCAGCTTGAATTTATTACAGTGGATGTCAGTGGTAAAGAGTTAAGCCCCTTTTCCACAGGACAAAAAAACACTAATAACTAGTAATATATGGCTTTTATCTTTAGTGGGAAAGGTTACGTTCAGTGTTCATTCCCTGGACAGCACCGCAGTCACAGGTATCTATCGGTGAAAACCCTGTTTTCTGGTGTGCTTGCGACATCAAAAGTAACACCCGAACAGAAGCATACACATGTATAAGCAATGGAAGAGGAGTCTATCGCCTGAACTTATTCTTTGAGTAACACGATTGTCTGTACAAAATTTAATGGCAATCCATCCAGAAGTTCTACTCGAAACACCAAGAAAGTTACTTGCATGTGGCACCAGAGGAAAAGTTATTAGGATAAATCATCTAAGAACCACAAATGTCTGTCCCATTATCATAAAATGTGATAGTTCAAGTGTACCATTGGTTCTGCACCGTTGACTAGTTTCATACTTGAAATGCAGACAGCTACATCGTGTTGTGTTCACACAACAGATCGAGCTCACAGCAGTCACCTCCCTTACCTTTAATCAGCTGTAAAATCAAAGCTGTGATTCTTATTAGCATTTGTCAGTTTCTGGTTTTCACACTGTTCAAGTAAGTGCAGACTGGAAAGGTTGTGAAAATCATTTAATTAAGGGATTTAAATAGCAAATCCCTTTCAAACCAGCATGTGTCTTTATCACATACAGACTTTCTGAGTTTTACTGGATGCTGTGACTTGTGAACAAAGACAATCTGATTGTTCCTTTGCATCAATTTGAGCTCAGCTTTTGGTAAAAAAAAAAAAAAAAAAAAAATCAAAGATAATGCTTTAAAGATAAACTAAGCAACATTGCCACACTAAAATATTTAACAATGCCGACTTGTTTTTTGTTGAGTATGCGTACTTACATTTTCCAAATGTTTCCAAATAAAACCAAACCAAGAGAAAACCCCAGTTGTTCCAACTTCTAGGGAAACACAGGAACACAACACACAAAAACAGAGTAATGTATCAGTGTAAATCAGAAAATGTCACAAAATTATATTCAATAATAGTAATAACTTGCAGTATTTTTTCTGCCACACAGCACATTTTTCATTAATTGTATGCCATTTTGCAACACGATAATCCAGCAGAGACCTTTTGATATTTCAATATCAAAAAATGTGCTACTACGCCGTCAAGCTTATGCTTATGCTAACAGTGTTCAACAGCTCATAAAGTTATATTAAGTATGATTTTTTTGGACCACGTAAAACAGCTAACAAGTGACCCTATGATTGAATTTGCCTGATTATGTTAGTTGTTTGTGTAGTTGACTTTTCTAATGCTAACGGTTAGCAAGTCAATGTTATGTTAGCTAACATAGCGGCTATTTCATTTGAATGAAAAGACGACAAAAATAAACATGACTTAAGGTCTAGTGTGTAGGATTTAGGAAAGAAGAGTGATATAATATTCATAACTATGTTTTCATTAGTTTATATTTACCTGACAATAGGAATTGTTTTGTGTTCTGTTACCTTAGAATGAGCCGTTTGTATCTACATACGACGTAGGTCCTCTTCTACATAGTCTGCCATGTTTTTTCTACAGTAGCCCAAAACGGACAAATTAAATACGGGTACTGGTAGTAGATAGAGCAATTCACATTTTTGTTTCACCTACCACAGTTTATCTACATGCAGTAGCTACATGGGAAGGTTACTTTTGAAATGTAATAATTACATATTACTAGTTACCCTGCTGAAAATGTAATAAGTTACATAACTATTTTGATTACTTTATCAAAGTGATGTGACTTATTACATTTCATTAATTTTGACTACTTTTCTAACAAATGCTTTAAACAGGACAATAAAGCTGAAAGGGCCTTAAAATATAAGCGCATAAATGTTGCACTCAAATTTGCATCAATGGCTGACCTGCTTTGTCCAAAAATATGCCAAAAGGCAGCACTCCTGCACAGCAAAAAGATGCAAAGGAACCACATGAATGTTATATTCAACATATACATTTTTCTCCTACGTAATCCCTTATTAATCACCAACATTTTGATAAGTTCCTGCAACTGATTACAACTGATTACATCTGATAATGCAAATGGCAGAAATTCAATCAGCTGCAGCTATAAATAAACAACATATAAATGCAAATCAAGAAAAAATAAACATAAATACAATATAATATTGATTAGTACATAATCTATGAGTTATTTGAGATTTTGATTTTTTTTTCATTGGGACAAAAAGATTATCAAGTCTGATAATTTAAAGAATTTGAAAATGTTTCATGGACCCCTTGGCAGAGCGCCACAGACCCCAGGGGGTCCCCGGAGCCCACTTTGAGAATTACTGGTTTGGATAATCTGGCTGAACTGTTGGCCTTTTAATTGGACTTTTTTTTGTTGTTGGTTTATTGTTGGACATTTATAACTTTGAGAGTATGATGTCTTTATAGTGTCCAAACATATAAAAGTATGACCCAATTTGGCTGTAATTATCCTTCATTAAAAAGCATATTGTTAACAGCGATAGCAGGTTCAAACAGTATTGTGGTATCATGGCAGCTGGCAATGGCAACATGATTGACATTTATTGTTGCATAAACAACAAACCAGCAGTTTGGAATGAATATATATGTATTTCTATCCATCCAATCCAAGGCATTTGGCTCGAGGCTGTTTTCAAATCAGCAGGCCATGAATATCAAATCATTCAAAATTACCCAGAGCAGAGCGACTGGTGGACATCTGGTCAACCGGTGTCTGTGGATGATGCTTCCCCCATGCAGTCTGCTTGTTAGCATATCAAAGACAGACAGAGAGAGACCGAAAAAAAGAAATAATCATTTGAGCTGCAAAAAATATTGTTATGTCTGGATGTTTTATTCAGCACAAAAACACCTTCACTTTACATAACACCCATAATAAGACATTACACAAGCAGGGGACTAATGAATGTAATCTGCCAAGACTTTCAAACAGAGTTACTCTTTGTTCTGAGGTCGAACTCCCCTCCACCACCACCACCGCCACTATTATCCAACTTCGTTTATGCGTCCCCTGCACTGTGAGGACACATAACACACACTGCAGAAGAAAAGGAAAGTTTACTGCTGAGGTAATTCCGCTGCAAAGAACCACTGAACCACTCTCCCCTCTCTGAATTTATTTCAAAGCGATGTGAAATTGTCAGTGTCTACGTAATCTCTTCCTGCGACTAAACCAAGGACAATCTCGCTCATTGTTGACACGCTGCCTGGCTTGCCTCTGGCTGGTTGTCTGTTTTCAGAGGGCTGCATTTTCCTCCAGAGGCTTTATTCTGTGAGAGGAAGACCTAATTTACCATCCTTTGTATCCATCGGCTGAGTAAACAACTTGCGCACATACTCATGATGGATCAGTGTTAAAGTTCAAAATAAATAAGAAAAGGTCTTACTTGTTTACAGTCTGTAACATCAAAACTCTGCACAATACCTCTTTCATGTTACATAATTTTCAAGAATAACTTCAGTACTTCTTCTGTTGTCACGACCCTTTTACTTTCCATATGCAGTCCTAATTTACAGGTGAAGGCATAAGGAACATATTATGAGTATTTTTTTTTAATGAAAGTGTTTGAAATGATTAAAGTTTCAAAATCATGAAAAAAATTGCAATATTCTTTGCTCTGGGATGTTGAAGTTGTGTCCACTGAAGGAGCTGAAATTACATTACAGTAAATATTAACATTAGAGCTCATATCATTATATATTAATATCGTTCCATTTACCTCATATACACGAGCGGCAAGTTTGCTAGGTTCTACAAGCCCTCTAGCTCTTTCAGTCTGATAAATACATGAATAAACTACAACCAAGCCAGACCCCTAAGACCGGTAGCTCAAAACCTTAGCAGTCCTTCAAACTAGACTGAAAACTAAGGGCAATTGTACATTTTCAGCTATGGCCCATCACCAGCAACAGTGAATACTTACTTATTTATGAAATCATATTTTTGAACTTGCACCCTTAAATGTTCTTGTACACAGTGTTATTTTAGAATTTATGCTTGAACGTTCTTAATGTTCTTAATTTTGGTTATGGTTATCTGGGACAGGGGAGGGGCTACATGGGTTTCTGACATCTTATTTTATTCTGTAAACCTTTTTATCTGGGGAGCACTTTGTGCTTAAGCTTGAAAAGTACTATATAAATTATGATTATTATTAATATTATCATTGAATGCTTTGTGCTAACATTAACTGCAAGTGGCAGCTAAACAAGCAGCTGTTGCTGCTCTCTTGTTCTGATCAGGGTGTGGGTGTAATGTGCAACTGCTTTAGCTTGCTAATAGGAGTCTGTAGCTGGGGGACATACCATATGAGCTTTGTGCAACTGAGTTAGCTGCTGACAAGAGTCTGTTTGAAGCTTCACAAAAGCTTGTTCTTTGCTTATATAAAGTAGGGGAGTAATTATGTTGACAGCATGGCTTTAGTGCACCATCGAGCAGGCTTTTGGGCCCACCCAAAAAAAATCCGCGACACAGAAATAGTGAAATTTACATGTCAAAATCCACAATTCACTACTACACCTTTGTGAGTCTTGTCATATTTTCAACAAGTATTTTCTAACATTTATAATGTGTTTGGAAAGAAATTGCTGATTTTGCTTTACCAGGACTTTAATGTCTCTGAGTTGAGAATGCAATGCATGTACACTACAACAGAAAACCACAAATAAAATCAGTTTTTGTATGCTTTTATATCATGTGAACTGACATATAAATGGTCATTCTCGCCCAGGTGGAAAGCCACCGACTTGGAAGCAGTGATGTGGAAACCATTTTTCATTTTGATTATCGAGGCTTTCTCTTTCTGATTGTTCAGTCAGGCCTCTTCTCACAATGAACAGAACAGACCAACTGAATCGATTATTTATGGATCAAATACATCATACAGGAATGCAGTATATTAAAAAAAAACAATTGTTATGCATGCGAAACAAAGATTTAGCATTTGCCTTTTTCGTCGAAACATTTTCCTGCTGTGTGTCCTATTCACTCTGTGGCTACAATGTCAAAGTGTTTACAAGAGCTGGCTTATTGAGAGATTGTGAACAAAGTCGCCCTAATTCCCCCATTATTGCTTCTCTGACCAGGGAATAAATGAAGAGCTGCGATTTTAGATTTGACACACAGCAAAAAGGCATTAAGTTTGTTTGCACAGAGACATAAATGTAATAAAGGGTGAAAACATCACCTCATGTCTGGACAAATCAATATTTGTCATGGCTGACATGAACCAGAGCAGCACGTTTACACAAGGAGAGTCTAGAGTATTCCAGGAGAACAGGAACTGGAATAACATCATTCATAACATCACAGTTTTTTGTTGTTAGATTTGCTGAACATTTGAAATATAATTATTAGAAACATTTGACTGTTTGGTTATAAGTAATTAAACTTTGAGTGTTTAACAATTGTTTAAAGGTCATTTTACCCAAATTATTAATTATTTGTGATTATTTAACCTCTGGTGGTATATTCTTATGCAGATTGTTTTGGGTTGATTTCCCGGCGGTTTTTGAGATACCTGTCTCCACACCAATACATTGAAAGTATATGGGATTTAATATATGTTTTTCACAGTTTTGAGAAGTGAGAAATTTGAGAAGTTCATGAAAGTGTATAATTCCTGATTACTTTGTCTGTATATTCAACAAAAAAATACACTTTTCATAGTCAACAGGGAATTCAACCTACTATTAAGGGATACTATCTGCATTGGAAAAGTCAAACTATGTTGGGAATTAGGCATTACAGTCATTTTTCCGGGGCTTTTTATCGTACTACATAATCATCTTTAGCAGTTGGAGTTGCCCAGTTGTCATGGATTTATAATTTTTATTTTCTGAACACTTTAGGGACATGTTGTCCACACTGTCTGAACAGTTGAGATTGAAGTTCATCCTTAAATATCTTGAGAGTTTTAAACAAACAGGGGAAAAAAGGTTCATTCTAAAAGTTCTCAACTTGCTGTGTGAATAAGACAGAGTAACAGTTTCATTTTATCTCAAAAAAGAGTGCAGTTAGATTTCCTTTCATTGTATCACCTGTATAGCCAGAAGAAACTTTTAGCTATTTGCAAGGCCAAAAAACAACTAGATAGAATTGGGACGATATGTTTCATTGTAGTTTGGGTGTACCCTAACCATGCCAAATCCTCTCACATGCTGTAAGTCAGTGTATATTTATGGGAGAATTTTGTGCTCAATGAAGGCTACACATCCCACCCATATATTAAAATAAAGTTTATCTCTATACACATAAACAGAAAACAATGCCAGCATCAGTGTGAGGTTACAACAAGAGATCTTTTAGAAATCAATCAGAGATGATATCTGACTTCAAAGCAATTTGAAATTTCCTAAAAGCCTGTCTTAAAGCACAAACAGTAATTAGCCATCACTTCATTTAATGGGGGAATGTTAAAACAGTGATTAGCTCGTCTTTGTTGTCTTGATTAATTCATTCGCTGGCGTGAAAGCAAGCAGCTGCGAGTCGGCTAATCAGTGGCAACAATCATCACAACACGGCAATCTTCACGACTGTCTGGTGTGAAGGAAAGATATTATAGGGTGCCAAATGATCGATCATGATTTCAGGACAAGATTTTGGATTTTTTTAGGGTTTATTAGAGAGAAAAACTGTGGTTGGATTTATTTTTCCATATGCCAGTATGGTGATCGTGTCTTTGTTGCTTTTGTATTTTAATCTTGTGCTTTTTGCAATGAATTGTACTGTGCTTTACATACACTGCATGTCCCACGCCGACAGACACTCGTTCATATTTACATCCATTTACATTTACATGCAATTCAATGCTGAACCTTGACGTGACAGAAGGGGATGAAAATGGAAGCTCTAAAGATGACTCATGCTGCATCTAATGAACTGATTTGTTTTGCTGTTTGGATATTTTTCTGAAAATCGAATCTGTGCACGCCTACTCCTCCAAATCACTTGAAACACTTTAAAGCATTAGATGAGAGATTTCTTTGTTACGCTTTAAAGACATGTCATCTTTTGATGTCATTTTAAAACAAAGGACCCGTTCGTGTCACAGGTTTGGGAACAATCTGAGGCTCCGACATGTTGGTTTCTATGACTGCCAGCATCTAAAAAGAGACTTTCAATTATTATTCATCAAAGGTGGCTTCGTGAAGGTTGTTTTGCATGCGAGATGTTATTTGTAAACAGATGTAAATGGTGCATGATCACCAATTTATGTCTCTGGATAACAAGGTGTTTTTTTTTCTTCTGTATACTGGCTGATCTAATTAACAAAGCAGAGACAATAGACACAGTTGCTCTCATCAGCATGACAATATTGTGACAGTGGATCAATAAAGGAAAATCTCCATATTTACCGTGTCCAAATTCATGTAAAGAAGATCCCTACAAGATTAATTTAAGCCCATGAATATTGATTAAAAACAACAAGAAAAACAAAGTACATCATGCTCCATGCTTTTCATTCCTTTCCAATAAAGCAAACATTTTGACTTGTCATTGCAGGAAAACCATAGCTGCGGTTAATCACACTGACAACAACTTACCAGGTTCAGGGTTCTGCTAGTGTGCATGCTGACCATGATGCTGACACAGTGGCACTTCAGTAAAATGGACTAAGTTTAAAAAAAAAAAGTTAACTTCTAAAGCACCTTTTAACACAATTTAAGCTGATCAAATAGTTGCACAAAATGATAATAATAAAAACAGCAAAAAAGTGCTACACAAAGAACATGAAAAATGAAAGAAAACAAAACCACAAAGGCAAACGACAACAATAAACAGCAATGTACAAATACCGAATTATAGACATGATAACAGACTGATGGTTTATTGGGGCAAAAGGCCAGTAAATAGAAATTAGCCTTTAGCCTAGAGATTGAAAATACAGGGATGGAGGGAGCACTTCTGATCAACAGCAGCAACTAATTCCACAGTTGTAGAGCAGCAACTGCAAAGACTTTGTCACCTTTCAGTTTAGCTAAGACCGTGAGACACACGAGAGATTAAGCTCTAGGTATCCACCGGCATTTGCTGGTGATGTAACGGGATGTTGCAACTAACGCAAGGATGTCAGCTAAAGCACATGCTTAGGATTCACACAGGGAGCAAACGCCAGGCACCCTAGTGAAAGTCCGGGGTTTGTTGGACCCATCCACCACCTCTCCCACCTGCCATATAGGCTCCTTGCACTCTTTATACTACATTGTTACCAGCACTATTTCAACCTGACACAGTCCAGTGGCATTTCATAACACCACGAAAGGCTCCAACCAGCCGTGCTACAAATTGACAACCCTCAACAGCAAATCATACCACTGTGATAGGTGGCTTTTTGTGTTGGTATCTTATGCTGAAATCACTTACAAAGCAGCACTTTTTGACATTTCAATAAGAGAACGGATTGGCCAGGTGCATATTATTCCACTGTGAAAGATGCCTCTGGGCATCAAGTTTGACGTCCACTGACAATGCTGCGATATATGACAAGTTGGGAGTGAGGACAGGCTGGTTACTCCGTACCTCAACACTGTCTGACTCTCTGATCGTGTCTGTGGCAATTACACTTTACGCAAAATATAAATCTCTCACAAATATACAGTTTATTTCTTTATTTGAAAAGCTCATTAATTTCCTATAACACCTGGACACTGTAGTTTTTAGCAAACCTTACTAAAACAGGAGTAAACATTATTTTTACATTTCATGTAGTGCTATATAAGTCATATCTATTATTATCATCATCACTATTATTATTATTTGGGGGACTACTTTCAGCAGTGGATTAATACAAATTTGGTGCTCTAGTAAGTATTTACAGCAGCAGGACAGTGTTTGTAGGACTGACTTAAAACAACCAACAGTATGTGTGTTCAATAAAAGAGCAGTGTTTGTTTATGTGGACAACAGTGGAGCTCTGTGGCACAGAGAAATGAAATATTAGCCTCTGGCTACACAGAATACTTAGTGGGAAATCACCAGATTTAGCCTTTAAAATGACTGATTATGTACAGAGAAGTCTCATGGTATGCCAGCTGAGGACAATATATCTGCAGAAATTATGTCGGCCGTTCTCATATCTCAGTGTTTGGATTCACAGGTTTGTCAACAGCTGGCGCAGTAGAGCTGAGGGGTTTATGTTGTCTCTGTCTGCCTGTCAGACAGAGACGATCCCCGTTTCACCTTGCTATCGTACACTTTATGAGCATGAGGAGCACAAGACAGACTTTAATACCGCCAATAAAAGCTGTGACCTCACAGTCCCTGGTGTCATCTGATAAATCGCAGTAATCCCGCTCCCCTTCATGTGTGATGAGAAGTGCCCTCATTAGCTCGGCGCTGCTCTTAAACATTTGATAGTTAAATCCTGGGTTAGCAGCCTCTTCTGTAATCCCATTAACTTCATCAGGCTCAGACACGACTTAACCGCTGAAGAAAATGGGTACAGACCATGAGGAGCTCGCTGAGACAGAACAAATTCTGTCAAATTGTGTGCATCTTGAACACATTTTCAGAGTCCACATAAGAAATCCACATCAGGGCGAGGCTGTTTTTAAACCCATTTAGTAGATTTATGGAAATCCCATTAAAGGGTGACTGGCTGGAGTTGGTGCTGGAGAAATTGGAAGATACAGCTGTTGTGACTTGGATTGTTTTTATGGCTCATGATGAATATAAAATGCAGTTGCTTAGACTGTGGAAGGGAGATTGTGTAGATAGATGCCTGACTCATTAGGGTTATTGATGAAAAGAAAAAGACTTATTAACCTTATAAAATACGATTGGGTAGAAAATAAAAAAACAGAGAGTGTCTTGATTGACTTAATCCAGAGTGACAGCAGAAAATAGGTGCTTTGCATACTGTACTCTTTGACTCTTGTGAAATTATAAACTACAGTGCAAGGTCACACTGAGTCACTGAGACAACCGCTTCATAAATTGAGAGACAATGATGCCAAGCATCATTTAAGAGCCAAAGAGTTTCTTTTTGATATCTGCAATAAATAAGTGTTTTTTTTTATGTGTAAAGCAGAGAGGAAACCCTCTGTTGGGTGCTGTATGTAACCTTGACTTTGGTGTGCAGTGTGTTGTTGCTTTGATAATGAATGAACAAACAAAACAGCAGCAGTAGGCACAGGGTTGTTTGCAGATGGTTTTTTTTAAAGCTGTTTACTTTGTGCATCATATTAAATTAGAAACTGAAACTTTCCCCCACTCCATATGATGTCCAAACAATCAGTTGAGCAGGAATTATTAAACAATTCCTGACATATTAGGCATGTTAGTAGAGCTACAAAAAGAACAAAACCTTTATTGAAATAATTCTGAATTTAAGATGAACACATTTTACTGATCACATTCAAGGAGACTAAAAAGTGCAAAATAAATGCAGAGCATAGATTATTCATTCATTATCCGTAACCGCTCATCCTGTTAGGGTCGTGGGGGGCTGAAGCCTACCCTAGCTGACACTGGGTGAGAGGCGGGGCACACTCTGGACAGGTCCCCAGACTATCACAGGGCTGACACATGCAGTCAACCATTCACGCTCACATTCACACCAGCCGCCAATTTAGAGTCACCACTTAACTTAACCTGCATGTCTATGAACTGTGGGACGCTGACACAAGGAGAACATGCAAACTCCTCACAGAAGGACCGGCATATATTAGTAACATTAAAAAACTGAAATACTCATCAGGAACAACTACTGTATATAAAACCTAGAAAAGAAACTAAGTGACGACTAAATACTGTATACACCCAACACAGATAGAAACTATAAGGTGTGTTCATACTTGTAATTAAAAAATTTTATACAAAAGTTACACTTGAGGTCATAGAATTGTGCATAAAGTCAGCTCAGTTGCTAGAAAAATTGTCTGCATTGTACATTTCTGCAAAGCACAAATGCATTTGTGTTTATTATATAAACCGTTCTAAAATGACAAAGTATATAAACAGACTTTTGTCATCATGGAGACGGACAGGATGGTGGATGGCATGTCACTAAGCTGCAGACAACTGTGTGAAACCAACAACACCAGTTGTTTTTTTTGGCAACCCCTCATGGTGTTTGTGGCGTTTGTGGAACTGAACCTGGCTGCTTCTTTAAATAAATCGCTAAATCGCACCATATCCAAGCGGTGTTTGAACGCTGACCCTTTTCATTGACCTGTCCCTGCTTTTCCTGCAGCTTGCAACCAAACGTTGGTGTTTTAGGCCAAAACATGATCTTTTCCTAACCATAGCCAACTGATTTTTGTGGCTAAACCTAAACACATCTTCACCACAACATTGTTAAAAAATGTATAAAATAATTTACAAATGTAAAATATCCAAGGTTTGCCAAAAAAAACCCAAAACAAAACAAAAAAACCCCATACACACATTTATTCTGACAGTCAGGGTGAGTAAGTAAAGTGTATTAGAGAGCAGTTTTAGCAGCATGAAATACATTTCTTCTGCTCGTATCAGTAAAACCAAAGTGTGCATTTTAAAAATGCAGGAGGCTGCGAGAAATAAATATCCTTTAATGTAAACTGAGAAAAACCTTTTGTGCTTTAAATGTTTTTCTTGTTTCTGACAACAAAGTGAATAAAAACAGAAGCTCAGATGTGAAAAAATCTAACATGATCTCATGATCTCATGTTCTCAGAGCTGGCTCAACAAACCTCGGTGTACAATATGGCCCACCATGCAATGATCGACGGCGTAATGAAGGAGCTAATGAGGGGAATCAAGATCGCTGCAGAGCCAATAAATCAACACAACTGTGCCCACAATGATACAGGAGCAATAAGTAACTCTGGTCAGGGAGCAGAGAGGGGGAGGGGTGGTGTGGGGAAGGACTAGAGGGGGAAGGGGGACAGACATGGGAGTCAACGCTGCAAGTCAGTGTCAGGAGCACACTGGTGATGTTTTATAGCTCGGAAACAGCAGAGCCTCAGTTTTACATGCAGAATATGACTTAAACGTGATCGTAAAATAATCCTGTAAAAACTGTAGAATAAATCCATATAAATATGGTAATTATTGCAATTAATAAGAATTCCTGTTGACACTTTGAGAAGAAATCAATCCTTTGCAGAAGTGCCTGACAATCAATGAGACTTTGCACTGATCAGCAGTTAGCAAAGAAGATTCCCTCGTGTAAGCATGTCGAAGTGAAAGGTCAGTCAGCGCTCCAGTTTAGAGACATCTTAAGAGGCACCTCAACGGCACACTTTGAAATCATTTAAAAATAAATTGTCCTCACGCTGAGATCAGAGGACAATTTCACTGCTGTTGTCATCAGTGAATCGATGTTTATGAATTATGAAACAGACAGTTTCAAATACTGTCATGAGCGGAGAAGGTGAAATGCTAGCAGAAAAGACAGCAGCTTCAAGTTAAATAAAGGCTGATTCTATATCTTGTTGTACAGAAAATCTATAAAAATCTATAAAAACAGATAACAAACCAAAAAAAAAAATAATTTTAGGAAAAGATTCAGCAATTTTCTAAAACAGCAGGGATGCTACACAAAGGGGAAATGATTTTTTGGGGACTATTTTCAGCTGCGTATGAATACAAATTTGGTGAACTTGTGCAGTGGTTCCAACAGTATCACAAGATGAATTAAAGGGGATGAAAAAATTTTTCTTGAGTCAAAAATAGGACAGAATTCCCAACTGGCCACTAATGTAATAATATATGGTTGCATTTAGCATGTTATATGACGGAAATTCAATGTGAGGACAACATCTAATACCAATGTCAATTTGATGTGGAATACTGATAACATATTGCTTTAATATTTTCTTGATTTTAAGTTAAGTTTTGAAGTGTTTGATGAGAAACTGAATTTTCATTTATAGGTGCAATGCAGTCTTAAACCTAAGAGGCATTTTAATTTTGTTGTCACTTTGTTCTTGATATTGTGCTATTTACTTTTGGAGGAACAATTTCTATAATAAAGTATTTAAGCTTTATTTCACATTTCTGTGGAGTCACTCTTTGATTTGTAGGTCTATTTATTGTTAAAATAAACTATAAACAGGAATGTAAGACAGTGCAATATTGGTAATTAAAGTAGGTATGGGTAGTGGTGACAAAAATGGTAAATTAAAGCTATGCTGACGTGTGTGCGTGCAGCAGCACTTGTACATGCCACCCCTGTATAAACCACTTGGGCCACCTCAGTAAAAAAATAGTCTGGACACGCCACTGTAAGTAACCAAAAATCCAATGTCTTCCAGATGTCTCGTGCCAAAATCATCTTGACAAAGAATAACTACATTTAGTCTTGAGGTATGGAGACCAAAACCCAACGTCTTCAAAATGTCATAATGTTAACATCCATACCATTTGAAATTCCAATTTCATTCATCAAATACAATATGGACAATGCAATTTTCATTCCAATAATGACTTATTGATATTATATTGATGCCAGGTGTCAGCTGGGCTAAATTCTGCTGATCAAATTAAATATCTAAATAACTCTATTGGGGATTTTCTCTAATATTTCCTTTATTTTCCTTGCAGATCACTGTATAGTTTCACAGCGTCAATTATCAAAATATTATTCAAATGAAGAAATGAAAACAGGAAATCAGTCCTCAGTTTAACAACTCATTTACTTGCCAAAATCACATCCCTCAACGATTGTTATTAAAATTCTTTAAAAATTCCTACTGAACAGCTCGTTAGGGGAAATATCAGACATGGATCAGATATGAAACACACAGCACATACAAGAAGAAAATAACACCTCTGAAAAGTCAGCAGGAGTCAGGACATGTACAGCTCTGGAAGTTATCAATCATTTTTAAAATCACTTACCCAGAGGCTGTGAGGGATGGCAGTTCTCAACATGGTGTTGACAACATGCAGTTCACTCAGGGTGGCCAGCTGAGGTAAAAAGAATGAGATTAAATGAATAAATGACTTTCTTTGGGTCAAAGTTGGAAAACGGGATCTGAAAGAAGTTTTAACTACTTTGCTAATTCTTTACAGACTGAATTTATGTGACGCTGAATGCTTTAAAGTTTTAAAGTTTTAAGAGATGAGATGAATGTGCTTAACTACTGGAGATCGAAAAGAGTATTTCTCTGCTGTAGGATTACTGCTTTCAACGAAGTATTCAGATCCTTTACTTCTTTCAGAGAGCTGAAGACATCTTCCACCACTGTACAGCAAATGTAATTCTGGCCAGACAAGACTGGCCCAAGCTCTTCTTCCAGGTTTTACCAGAAAGTACAGCATTGCATCATCAGCATACAGAGACGTATTACTACACACATTACTACCTTCAACACATTCTCACCCCAAACTCCTTAAATAAAGCAGCTTTATCAGTGACCCTATTATTCAAACTATGACTCTCTATACCCTTTAGATATGTCTGTTTTGGCTTGTTAAATGCATACAGTGCCTTTTCCAAAATAAACTTACTTTTTCACAGGAAACACAGGTTTCAGAAAAGATCATGCTTTTTGTTAGAATGATGTCGACTTTTGGTGGAAAGTCCTGTTTGTTTGACCCCCTTCCTACATGACCTTCCCCGCCTACTGTGTCAGTCGCTCCCCTCTGAGCATCTAATATTTCTGATGTTAGTTTAAAGCTTGGCACATCTCATAAAGGCGCTAAAGAGTGCCTTTTGCATCAGTATTAGATGCTGAGGGCTGTGACCAAGCGTCGGTATTTGATGACCAAGAGATGAGAACAGGTTGCCTGTGGGGGCAAAGGGATCGGGGGGACCCTGGGTGTCATCTGCAAAATGCCACTGAAATATACAAACAAAAAATGGCCTAAAAGATGCAAAAAAAAAAAAAAACCTCAAAAAGGCACACAAAAAAAGATGCAAAACAACAACAAAAAGGCATCACACAAAAAAAAAAACCACAAAACGACACGCACAGTGCAAAAATTACGACAAATGAAAGAAATAATACTAAAACACTATGTGTCTATTTCAGATAGTGTGTCTTCCTTCACAATGCATCCATATCCGCGCAGAGTGGAGTGGACCACTGTAAAATATTGATAACAAAATAAGCGGGAAATATGGCAAATAGAACTGAGTAACAGGGTAAGACTTGCACATATAGTATTCATGCATGTACAGTCACAGGCCTACTGCCATGAATAGACCTCATGCATGTTAATGGCAGCGTAGGCTGATGGAGGAGACGTCCTGGTTCCTCCAGACGCACCAAGGAGTGCCCAGGGGAGGGATTGGCAGAGTCGAGCTCACTCGATGCACGTGCACATGCCCACTGGGGATTTGCCTCCCACCCGTGCAGTGCACTCAGTGATAGCTGAGCTGATACATCCCTATAATACCATTAAATAGATGCACATCCCTGGTGGTAGAGCCAGATGCCCAGTCACCCTCCAATCAAGAGCAGAAGCAAACAGTATGATAGTATGTGGAGGGTGCCACGTGAAAATAAAGAGTGGTTATCAGTATTAGTGGAGAGAACATATATCTTATCAAGAGTTCAATTAAATGCCCGGACAATGTATGAAAGAAATACTTTATTCCTTAGATTTGAATAACAATAGAGGCCATCTTTGCTTGGTGCTGCAGGCAGCTTGCATTGTGTCCCGTGTTTGGTTTGGGACACGACCAGTGTATTTACATAATCTGAATTAAATGTAAATCAAGCTGTTTCATCTCTGTCTCCCTGGATTCAGGGGTTAAAGTGTGTGCTCAAAAACAGCACCCCTCAGCAGGGGCAAAGACTCCTCATTGTTGAGAAATCTGGAGTTTAAGGCCTGGAGCATCTTCTTTTCAGCAAACCTCTGCGTTTTTAAATTTACCCCTGATGGCCCCTGAAGGAGAAAGGGTAGCCAGTTTGTATTTATGATACAATTCACGTAAATGAGGCTGTTTGGCCTTAATCCTTGCCTAATTAAGTGCCAGTCTGCTGAGGCAGACTGCTAAGGGCCAAAGCGTAATACCTGTCGAATTATGGTAACAGCTGGAGCAGTCTGCCTGTCAGCAGATCAGCTCCACATTATTATCTTGCTCATTTATCGAGAGGGTAAAACACAGAGACTCCCAGCTCATGTGTTGGCCATCTTTTTTCCTGTTGCCATTCTTTTCCAATTAGGCTCTGCCGTATGTGATGGCTCCACATCCATGTGTGGCTCATAATTTTGTGAAATATTGAGACTGTTGCTTGCTGTTCATTGATGCTTTTTATTCTACAATGTGTGTGTTCACCACACAGGACTCTGCTTCTCTTCCCGCTGCAGTGTTGGTGATACTTCTAAATGTGCATTCATTAATGAAACCCTCATCAAATTAACATTAAAATCATTATGAGATGAATAATGAATAAGGCAGGGCTGTTTGCCAGGGGGGATTTAATTAATCAAACAATCAAAATTAATAGTCTGCATGTGGAGGTGAGAAAGAATAGAAAAATATCACTGTGATGCTGAGCTTTTTCTCTCCCCTTTGATTTAACTTCAAAGATGCAGAGCTGTACTGTAGCCTCATTCGCTTCCAGATTTGTAAATACGCAGCTTTGAGCCAAAAGTGTTGTTATTCGTGAATGCTGTGACCTACATAGTAACATTTACAATTCTCCCCTCTGTGATCAGCAGCTAATCAAGGCTGCCCCAGTTAGGCACTGTTAGGAGCGTCTGCGTGTTGGGAGGCAAAATTCAGCCTTGGTAAAAAATTAAAAACTGAATAACACAAAACACTTTGTAACTGTGATATTTTTTAAAACATAATTTCAAATGTAATAGTAAAAAAACTGGGTCCTCTTTGTGATTATTTATTGAATACATTTTTAAATTCAAGGAGCTTGTTTGTTTTCCTCAGTTAACAAAGAGGTGCCACGTCTTTATGGGTTTTCCTGACAATAATCTAAATAATGCTGCCATGAAAATACACATAAATTATGCCAGTCGCCTCCATTTAAGGCATTGGTGTGGATGTAACGCCACCTGCTGGTTTTTTAGAGCTGGTGGTTCATAAGAGACCGGTTCAGTCATGCAGATTACACTCAGCTCAGGTTTCATGTTTGCTCAGTTATGTGAGCAAATATCACACACAAAGTCATTGAGAATTCATTTTATATCAATGCCAGGAGTGCAAATATCTGCTCAGATCACGTGAGCTGCATGCATTTTGTTGCTTATGCCTCTCACTACAAGAATGATTGTATTTGTGTGGTTTACTTCATCCATGATGATGCAATTCCACTTGTAAGACATGAAATACAGTTTATTTTTTGATTGATGAAAAGTATTGCAACACTAAAAATGATAAACTGTTACTGTAATTTCACTACTGTCAAACTGGGTGGGGCAATATGTTGATTACATATCGATATCTTGATGTGAGACTGGAAAGTCTCAGTTTGGATATTATAATATTAAAAGTGTTGTCTTTTCTGTTTTTAAAGGCTGCATTACAGTAAAGGCGTGGACTCTTGCAACTTGGCTTGAACTTTAACATCAATGACTTTTGATTTCATTTTGACTTGAAAAACTTAATTTCCCACAAGCTCAAAGACAGAAAAAGTATGTTATTTAAAAAGTGCTACAAATCAATTAATTTCCCTTTGTTTTCTGAATCAACTAACGTTAATGTTATTATATTTCATTTATACATAAAATAGAAAAATACAACATATATTATTACTTTAGTGGAAGAATAGTCTTACAGTAAATATCCCTGACATTTGGAAGGAAAAAGCAGACATTTGCCCTATTTGAGGACTTAAATACAACAAGACAGCAGAGAAATATACAAAATTCATTATGTTGTGGTACTGGTACTAGTGCTATAGTAGGCTAATTTTGCTTAAATTCAAACATGTTTTATGAAATGAATTATAAGTTTTGTACATGTGATATATTATTACTCTGTTAAATGGCATTACATTTGATAAAGGGTGCATTATGACTGGCTTTGGACTTAAATATTAGGACTTAGGACTTAACGGTCTTGACTCAGGACTTGAGTGCAAAAACTTGAGACTAATTTATGACTTGCAAAGCATGACCTGATCCCACCTCTGCTGTAAAGTGATGCCATTTTTCAGAATTTACCAGACTGTCATATTCTACTATTTTCTATTATTGCGGATCAACATCAGTTTTCTTGTGTTATATTCAGATGCCTTTCATAAGCTATTTAACCTTTTCAAATCTGAGCAAATTGCTTTGATTTCTTTCAGTAACATGGTAAAAAGGCAATGAGCAATTTGACGAGAAATGTGACACAAATTATAAGAAATAAGTACTGGAAAAGAGGCCTGAAAAATAGTTGTAAAGGGGTGCAATATTAGAAAATACCCCCATGAATTAACTAGAAAATTATATTGAGAATTATTCTCATTATATATTTGATTTTTTCAATATGTTTTGGGGGGTCATTGCTTATTTTCAGGTAATTTTCTTGTAAATTTCCATTACTTTTCTGCTAGTTTTTTTTTTAGCCATTGCCTTATTCCCTGTATTCCATTGTATTCTTGTTTTTGAAAGTAATGAAATACATTTGCTCAGGTTTCAAATGGTTAAACAAAAGATTTCATGCCTGCATTTATGTCTGCATATATCAAAGGAAGAAGAATCAAAACTGAACTGAAAACCAACCAGCATGACATGATGAACATAGTGATGAACTCAGGGAAGAAATCCACCACAAGAGGACCACAGGCAGGGAACAACACCATGAACACGAGAATAAACACAGCACAGAGGACGACAGGAAAAACACAGGTATATATACACGGAAAACGAATGCACACGGGTCAAAGGAGGGAAACAGGGACTGACTGACAACAAAGGGTGTGGCAGAGAACACAAAGGTCGAGCAAACGAGACTAACACACAACAGGTGTGCAGGGAAGGACTAACAAGACTGACAGAAGACAAGTGACAGAAAGCAGGCAGGAAACAGACAAATCAGGAAATAAAGCACGATATGACACACAAGGAGGAAACAGACAAATCACGGATGAACTCACAAATACAATAAAAAAAACACAAACAGAAAACCCAAAAGAAAGTCCACAAAATAACAGACTACGGACACAACCCCAGGATTATCACAGTCATTGAGTAAATATTTTGTAAAAGCACCAATAGTTGACCCTTAAATATTGCCATAATGATGTTGAGGTATTTGTTTTACAAAAAAGATGAGAATATGTAATTCTTTATTGTCAAAGGGAGATTATAAAGCAGCTGCATATGAAAATCAGTTTGATTGAACACACATGGGTTTATAACCTGAGAATGATGGATGCAGCTAACAAGTCGATGCAACAACAATAGCACCAGGTAACTATCCGCAACAGTGACTATAGCTGAAAGGTACTCTTATCTAAACCCACAAATTCCCCAATATGTCATGACTTTTGCTAAAAAAAAAAACTCGAAAAAGGCCATGATCAACTTGCCATGAAGTGTCCTGCATATTGCAAAGAAATTTGTATTATTATCCCAATCAAGTTATTTTTACTTACTTACTTACTTGATTGGGTTTGGGGGCAAAAAAAACATAATCAGGACATCCCTGGTATATGTAGTGTAACACACAGTCAGTGCCTCCACTCGACTTAAGGCACAGTCTGAAACTTAATCACAACCTTGGATCTTCCACAAGGTGGCAGAATACACCACGAGAAATGTTTTTGTGCACCAACAAAAGCTCAACAACACTCCAGTTCAAATAAACAGTGTTCTGTGGGAAAGCTAAATGAGACACTGATATTTGTGACAGCTGGTGAAGCATGTGGTGAGGACTTGGCCTGCCTACAATTGTCAGTATCTTCTTATTGTTAGAAACATAATATACAGACATTTATCTGTGATTAGACGATTTACATATTTTCTTAGTTTATTTCCACCTGGAGAATTAAATGGAAGCAAAGCTGGATTTTAAAGAGATATTAAAAGGTTTATTACAACAACTTATCAATTCAAATTTTTTACAGAACTTTCACAAGTTACAAGTACACTTTCAACACGGTATCACACTCCTTTTTTAGCAGTTAAGGTAAAACAAAGAACCAAAGCTTTTATAAACTGAAGAGCCACAACTCAAGTTGAAACAACTTGTTTAAATATTTATCTGACTGAGACATTATCGAATAAACAGTTAAAATTCTCGCAGAGAATTATTATCTCATGCAGATAGCACATAACAGTAAAATCTTAAAAAAGAATCATACTTTAAGAAAACAACGTGTTAGCTTCTCGTAAAACTACACAGTAGTAAGCCAGTACAGACTAAGAGAAAAAGGCAAATTGACTTCATGGTGTGATTTGCTTCCTACTATTATTTTCAATGATGAAATGCTCACAATTCTTACAGGCGGTAGTAGTGTTACTCTAATATACAAGATGCGATTCCAGTTCACATCTGAATGCTTTAATTTGACATGACAGGAGTCAGAGAGAGGCCTATCCTAATGACTGAAACATCGCTTAGATCAACTGCCAACGTGTGATCAACAGGGCTCTGCTACTGAAACCAGAGACTACTCTATAAAAAAAAAGTACATAACACCTAGAAAGATCACGTACAATGTATCATTGATGTTATTTACAATGTTTTCTAAAAATGTCAGAGAATTGCAACCATGAAAACAACATGATGTCCTTAAGTGTTCTGCGTTAAAGCCATAAACAGTCACTTATAAAGCAAAGACGGTATACGGAGCAAGATATTTTCTTACTGAGAATCTATGAGACCCTTAATCTGAGAGAACAGCTAAACTCAAGCTAATCTGCATTAAAAATGTATACAAAAACATTAATGGCACTGAATGAAGTCACCAAGATTGAGTAATGGAAAAGGTACTGCAATCCTACAATCACTGCTTCAGGAACAATCAGACTACAGGTGGAATGTCGATGAAATAACACACGTTTCTAACCAGCTCGCCTCCTTAAGACTATTTATACAAGCAGAGGTGAGCTCGAACATTCAAACTGCACGATGCAACTACAGCTGATCTCACTCACAGAATTTTTTTAATTCAGCCATTTACATGTGTGTAATGTGACAGTATTCAAATCTACTTCTAAAAAGCTGCCAGTACTTAACATGTGGACTCTCGAACTCTAAAAACCCGTCATCTCTCAAAAATGTGCAAAATGGAAAAAAAGCAGCTAATGAAAAAAAAAAGGTGGCAATTCTTTATGTAACTTCATCATAAACATAGTGCTTAGAAAAGAAAAATGAACCACAACACACTTTGGTTTGGTCTCTAACAACTCACTGATCAAACCTTCAGCCTTTAAATAAAAAAAAATATAGAAAGATTAATAAATAAATTGCACAGATACAAAACATTTTAGAACCACTTGTTTTACATTTTACACCTAAAGTGCCTGTTCTTTTGTCTTCATCAATTCTAGAGAAAACATTTGCATTTTTAAAAAAAGCATCGCCAACGGAGGACAAAATGGACCAAATATAAACAAGCTATCAAGAATAAATTAACAACACGGTGGTCCAAACTGAAGCTGAGAGAGAATCCCTTTCCTCTGTTTGTCAGAGACGCTGAGGAGGCGACGGCGCTCCAGTGTCAACACTCGGCCACAGTTTGGGACGATCAACTCCCTGAAGGCTGAGACTGGGTCTCCTCTGTGCTCTGGTTTGATGTGGTGGTGGCGCTGGATGGGGCGGAGACGGCCGGGGTCGTGGAGGAGGAGCTGACCCCGTTGGAGGTGCTGACGGAGCTGTGCTGGATGGCCTCGTTCTGGGGGCTGCTGGGAATGGACATCTCCTCGCAGCTCTCGTCTTTGTCAGAGACTGTGTTGGAAAAAAAGATGAAAAAAAAAACGTTGAAGAAGCTCGTACCACTGCAGAAAGTTTCTACAGCTCAAAGCAGGCTAGATTTAAGACTTGAAAAAAAATAAATAAATAATGCCACTTTAAATGACACTTAAGACTGATTATCAAATAACTAAAATTGAGGGGGGGAAAGAAAGAAAGGGGGTGAGGGACAATTTGGCCAAAATGTTTATTGTAACATAAACATGTTTGTTTTTTTGTTTCACTGAAAAAGTTAGATGATCTACTTTAAATTTAAAAATATGAATATTTAAAAAAAATTAATAAATATTTTAGACTTTTTAATTTTTTGAACACCACTCAAAATGACATTTAAGACCAATTATCAAGTAATCAAAATGAGAAAAACAAAACAAAACAAACAAACAAACAAAACAGGAATCTATATCAATGAGTTAGGGACATCTTATCCCAAATGTTCAATGTAACATAAAACATGTTTTTTTTTGTTCCAGTGAAAAAGTGATATGCTCTACTTAAAATGTTTTCAAAATATTAATAATAAATTAATTAATTAATAACAATGAACACTTTCTAGGCATGTTAAAGACAAGGTTAATATCATATGAGTAATAATAATCTTTATCATAAAATGCTTTTCAAAATGGACATACAAAGTGCTACAGAGGGCAAAAAAATTTAAAGTGACTTATATGACTGTCATAAAAACAGCGGCTTTAAAAAATAAATGATAAAACCATTGGTGTATATAAGCCAAGGAAATAAATGACATAAATCTCAACTAAAATCAGCAAAGTCTCTCTGATAAAAGGATGTTTAAAGAAGCGGCTTCAGAGATCATTGATGCGGCCAAAGTGATTTCCTCAGCCAGATCACTCCACAGCAAACGCTCGGTCCCCTTTGGTTTTCAGCAGAGACTCCTGAGCTGACAAAAGACTTCTGCATGAAGATCTCAGAGTAGCCGTGTGTACGATACTAAGAGGGAGATACCTTACGTTTTTTGGCAAGTTTTCTCGGTGGTTTAGTGTTTTCACTCTGCTTGTTAGATTTTCATCGTGCCGAGTTTAAGGACTTCTTGCATAAAACACTGTCTCCTGTGTCTCCTGCATTACTTTGTACTGATTTCAGCAAGGCCTCAAAGTCTTGGTTTAATTCCCAGTTTTTGTTGAATTTGTTCTTTCTGATGTTGTCGAGGGTGCAATGACAGCTAATTAGCAGACAGCGGATCATCTACTCTGAGCTTCCCAGCCAAAAAAAAAACGTGTTGATGGTTCCACTATCCTGATCTGTGTGACCTTAATGCAAGGGCATTTGGTAAATAATAAAAAAAATAGATGTTATGAATTATTCTGAGATTTAAAAAGCTACATCCAAACAAAAAAAGATTTATAAAATCATTTTTTTTATGTCCCTTAAGACCTTGCTCTTCAAGAAAGGGTCCACAACCCTTAGGGGGTCCTCAGAGTTACTTCAGGTTTTTTTTCTTTTTCTTAAGTGTGAAAATACACTTTAAAATGAAAACAAGATAAAAGCAAAGTAAAATTGGCCTATTTGTATTCACTGGTCAGTTAGCTGTAATACTATTTCAGGTGTTCAGATTCATGTGAGCCTCAATGGATCATTTTGTAACTTTTTAAGCAAGAGACACTTAAATAACATCCAACTCAGAAACAAACACAATGTATAAATATATAAATCATGAATCATTTTAATAGCTTAGTACTGAATGCACTGCAAAAAAGTATGTTTATACAATAAATCCTCCTCCTTCCCCCTTTCAGCTGAGGGGTCTTTGGTCTTAAAAACAAAATGCTGAAGATTTAGGATATTTAAATAGCAGTTAAAGCCTTATTTCTGGATTAATTAATTTGGTATATTTTAAGACATTTTTAAGGATCTGCAGGAACTCTGGTCACAATGTTTGGATTTACTCACATTGTTGTTTACCTGCTGCATTTACCTCATACAATCCACAAAGGTTCGGTAAAGCTTTGTCATGTCGGCCTAATCAGATGTAAAACAGCTATTTGCATGTGGTGTATGCAAACTGTTTCATTAATCCCCATAATGCTACTTCTGTAGCCCTTCCTTTAATTAAAGCTCCAATGTCAATTTAAACCCACATCATAAGGGTACATTACATTCTGGGGCATGTGGCAGTGTTTCCCATCCCTAACTGCATCCTCATTTGTTTTTTGTTACCTTGCCAACTACTGCAGCGACAGATGATTACAGCACCTGATTTTAATGATGCTCACACTGGAGAGTAGGGAAGACTTGGAGTCGAAATGCCACCAGCTGTTAGGCAGTTGCATTGAATTAATTGGATCCTGATGGAAAAAAAAAGACTCTACTCTCATGCTCTGTTTCGTAAAGGAATAAGGAGCACAGTGATAATTAATATTGTTAATGATATGAAGTCACTTGTTATGGCACTTTGTAATTAATGACTGGGTTTCGCGTTTGAGAATGTAAAATACAGATTCCGTAGCAGGAAGGAGCAATTAAAGTGCAATACAAATGTCTCCACATTAGAGGCTTCATCTGCCTTCCTGGACTGGACTTTGACCGCGTGATTTAGTGCAAGTGAATGTCAAAGCGCTATAAACTCCCTCGCTGTTTTACTATGCAGAAGGTCAACCTCAGAATAAATCAGCTTGGTGGTTTTGTTCCATGTTCAAGTGAGCATTATTACTCCTAACGACATTAAGGGGTGGCTGTCTGATATATCATAATACTCTGAAATTTGGGCTCCCTGGGCAGCCGGAGCTTCTTCCCGCTCTCTTGGTTTCTGAAGTGGGGTTAGCTGTAAGCAGATGGACAGCTTTGTGTGCCAAGTGAAAGCATGTCCTGGCTTGTTTGTGGGGCAGTCTGGGTAATTTCCTCCCACCTGCCATGGCTATGCCTGGGCAGGACGATGAAGGGTATTACCAGGTCTGGAGGGGCAGCGTAGTCTTACGGGATGTGTAACAGTGAGAAAATGAAGGGTTTGATGAGGCCTTTACATGAGCGAGGGCCACGGATCAGTCTGGATCAAATAATGTGCTTCACTAATTAACAAGATCGATTACTTCAGTGATTCCCGACCAGGGGTGTTCGTGCCTCAGGGGGTACTTACTCAATTGCCAGGAGGTACACATGGAAAGATTGAGGAGGAGCTCATTTAATTAAAAAAAAAAACCCAGAAACTATGATTTCATTTGAAAACATTCAGTCAGCCGTAACACTTGTAAATTAAGGGAAAGCCGATAGATAAATGGCTGAAATCAAATAGATAAATATAATGGATTAATGGTTGAAATGGATAAAACTTTTACAGAGTTTTAGCCAACTATTGGTAGCATAGTAGATAAAACTCACATATATTTCCTCTTACCGTAGTGCTATTTATCAGTCTATATTGTTTCGGTGTGAGTTGCAGTGTTAGAGATATCGGCCGTAGTGATGTCCGCTTTTTCTTGATTATAATGGAACTAGATGATGCTCAGCTTGTGGTGCTCAAAGCGCCAAAAAATATAGATTTAAAAATCTCAACAATAATATCTCTTTCAAGAAACCATGAATCGGTTAATCTACAGACCTTCTTGTGGCCCGTTTGATGTAGGAACTATACTTTTGAAATGAGTGCTACATGACCAGAGAAAACAGCGCTAAAGGATATTTTTGCTCAAGAGGTAAACAAAACCTACCAGAATGCATTGTGCCTTACCAGACGCTCCCTCTTGTGGGAGACGTAATGTGAGCTGGTCCAAGTGAAACGAGGGCGGCTGGCGGATTTCGTATTACAGTTACATAGTAAGCTAAAACATCTTTCTGAAAACATTTGAGGTAAGAAATATGCAACTCAGTAACAGAATATTGGTTTATATTCAATCAGCACTGCCTAGTTTTACTTTTTGATCGAATTTTGAGTTTAATAGAAAGTAAGGGGCAGGTAGGTCTCTTGATCAGCTGTATAGCACAGGTAGTGAAAAGTGCATTAGTACAGCCTGTAGTTTGAGCCGGAGAGAGAGCGAAACTCTGCCAAATGATGCATTTAACATCGTTTGGAGAAGTTTCACTATGGGAGGGGAGAAGGGATTTCTATGCACCGATGAGATGGAGGAAAGTTTACCAAAGTTCATCTACTCATACTACCCACATTGTTTAGATACAAAGCTGGTTGAAAATCAGCGAAATATCCCTTTAGGTAACTGGGTCAAGATTTCTAGAGCGAGACATTGCTGTTAAGTTTTCTCAATTTTTTTCTGCAATTTGAGCACCACAAGCTGAGTGGCATTTAGTTCTGTATAACTGAAGAGAAGGCAGACATCTCCACCGTCGATATCTCCGACACCCTGCAACTCACACCTGAACAATCTAGATTAATAAACAGCATTTCAGGTAAGAGGAAAAAAATGTATTTTTGGTCTTAGGGATGAACCGCCCTTTTAAATATATCACTAAAAGTAATGGATGAAAAGTTGAAATGGTTAGCTAAAACTATTGGATAAATCGGCCTGTGGAGGCGCATCAGACAAAGAGGGTTGGCTGGATTATTTCTTTCTGCCTTTCTACCAGACATTATTTTCACTCTTACATTAGTTGCCGTTCCTTTTCGGCTTGTCTAAAATCTACCTCACCTGTCATCATGTGCCAAACTGATGAACTGGGCTATTTGGATGAGGTGATATCCTTCCAAACAGGGTAAAAAGTGCTCCAAATGTCATCCTTCACACAGGTCCAGAAACACAGCACTGACGTCCTCAGCAAGCACATGAGAAAGATGACCCAATTCATCTGCGGATCTTCGTAAAAAACAATCCAGACAATACCAAATGAGACCTGGCTCTGACAGCCCACTCTAGCCTGGAAACCATCAGTCCCATAATGCACATGACGTGTGTCAGTGGGATGGTTAGCAATAAGGGATGCATAATGAACAGCCTAGCTTGGTGGACACCCCGCGATGAGAATGCTCTGCAGTCTTGTCAAGCTTGCTGCTTTAATGGACTCATTTCAGAGGCAATCATTGTCAATACAAGTCAGCGGAGGCGTTTAGAGCACAGTGGAGAGGTGGCTTGGAGAGCCGCTTGTTCTCGTTGCACACTGGCTCATCTGTGAGGGAAGGTGAGTTATGACCGCAAAATCAGAATGACAGAGCCCTGGTCTCGGAAAACGAAGAAATATTGGTGATATGATTCCAAATGAGACCATGTGATGAACAAGAACTGGCATGGAGATGACACCGCGCAGGCTGAAAACAGGACATTTAAATTACACAGCTTCAAACCGACAGAGTTTTCTCATATATTCAAATATTCTTTAAGATGATTTTTGTATTTACGCTGAGGTTACATTTGAATTAACATGTATGTGTAAAAAAAAAAACAGATATCTTACTTAGTTTCCTGACAAACCATTTGGTTTCTGAACATCCTTCCTGCAGATATTTAACTTCATCTGACAAATGTTGATTTAGGTGTCAAATTAGGAGAAACAATTGGTTTCCTGTAGATACCACCTGTGGCCCTTTGAAAAGACTTGGACAAAACCACACTGACCATAAATATCACAACTTTTGCAAAGTTTTTCTCCTACAGGGGGATCTGATATATCGATAGCTCTGTTTGGCCATAAGTAAGACATGTCCTTCCAGTGGTTAGCTGGAGCTCATTTTAAGAAGTATTTCACTGGAAGCCGCGGGCTGAGAATAATGGAGCATTACTCACTGTGATAGCCAGATTTCTTCTGCATGGCGGTTACAGGGCAATCTTTATGAGCCAGAAGAAGCTGCTTCAGCTGAGCCACTTCGTTTCTCAGCAGGGTGACTTCATTCTTTGAGAGAGAGAGGAGACACACAGCAGCACTCAATAAAATGGTCACTCTGGAGCGTACAGTGTGTCAGATTACAGCATGAAGACAAACAGACGACATGTGTGTGTGTGTAGTTCAAATGTGTAAAAATGGCTCCCCCAAAAAACAGATAAAGGTCAGATTCCTGTTAATTTAAGGATGATTGAGGGCCTTTCTTCATTTTAGTATACATTTTGAACCCTTATGTTCTTGTTTTTTAAAGATTTTTTAGGGCTTTTACCTCTTAGTTATACAACAGCTGTAAATGAAAGGTGGGAGAGAGAAAATGGGGATGAAATGCAGCAAAGGGCCACAGATTGGAACTGGACCCTGGTCGCTACCAAGGATTAAGTCTCTATGGGGCGCACTGAAACTGATGTCCTTCATTTTCGAGGCCCAAACTCATTGCGATATTTGACCATTATGGACCAAATTCATATAATGTTAGTCAACTCAGATATGGCTGTTCAATAAGAATATTTGACGATTCATTTTATTCCATATAACGGCACTAACAGTGGATCGGATATGGGCAACAACATTTTCTGCCAACACTCGCTATCAAGCAAATGGCAGACAGTATCGCCCTAGCATAGATGGTGGCAACTATTGGAAATTTGTGCTTCTACTGAGCGGTGTATTTTACAGTCAAAAATTACACATGTTAGTGCCCTCTGGTGGATAAACTATGTTTTGATGGCACTGTATTGTCATCATCTCAAACATATTTATAGCATTTTAGAACTTTTGTTGTAACTTTTTGGCCCACATGTAAGTGGATACTAATACATTTGGAAAACAAAAATCTACAAATACAGCTCACCCAACTTTAATTGATCTAGCTCTTGTCTGATCCCAAAAAGGCAACTAAACATACGTCTGAACAGGATCCAAAACCTGCATACATACAGTAAATGCTCAATATAGTATATACACAAATCTGCAGCTTGGGTTTGTGTAGTCTCTACATGAACAGCCATTTCTTTTATCCACCATGGGCTTTTAATGCCAGTGATTAACGGGATCACAGGGTAAAATTCTCAAGACCTCCTTTGTACAGTAAGGCTACATGACCACTACATCACTGCAGATAAACTCATACTTTCCTTCACCAGACACAGTAAACGCAGCGAAAGGTAACAGCGTGATGAATGAATTCAGAATAAAGTATGATGCACTTCTTCATTTATGTTTTTCCAGCACAATAATTATGGGCCTTCACTGGCTTCCGACCAGCACATTTGTCAGAGGTGAGCTGTTCGGATTGTCATTGCAACTTTGTAGATGCTGTCGAGATTTACACACTCGTGTCGTTACAGCTCCCAGGGGAGCCGAGGATTTCTGCATGTCGTAAAAGAGGGCCACATTACGCTGAAGGTGACTTTAACTGGATTTAGAGCGGCCGGGGGCCCGCAGAACACCCAATGGCAGATTTAAGCTCCTTCTCTTCTCCTTTAAAGGACTACGGGCGGCTTAATCTATTTAGTCTAAAAGCAGCCAATTTATTTGATTCCATCTGTTTAGTCTTGCTGGTGTTGGCAGGGCTGAGCTATTGTAAGACAGATTTAAACACAGCTGGAAGGAGCGTATGTATCACATGTAGCCAAAGCCATATTCACTGCGCCTCCACCATGGCTGCTGCCATTTACAGCCAATATAAACACAGTCCCTTCAATTTCTGCCACTTCTCCGCTATGAGGGGGAAAGCTTGATAGACTTGTGGACAAAAGTCAGAAATATTAACATCCATTTTAAAGAAAAAAAAAGCCAAACTACTTTTACAGCTTAGCAGTAAAAATACAAAATGTTTGCATTTACAAACGCATCCACCCAGAAGTTGAAGGAAAAAACATTGAAGTAATACTGCCATTCACACTCCACCTACAGTAACATCAAACTGCGTTATACCTGGAATTTTAAGAGTTAAACTTGTTTCTAACTTTGTGATTTAATCGAAATTGAGCGAATGGGCCTCGGGTGATGCTGGGAGCCCTGCGAGCTGCCTGGTCTGACACCTCATTAAAAAGCCAGTTAAGGATGATGTTAAAATAATTGTGCATCATTAGAGGCAGTTTCACTGATCAGCTGGGCCATGTCAGCATGGGGGTTTTTACAAAAACTACACTGCTGATTAATGCCTTCATATAAAGCACCCTTTTATTCTCTGCCACATGTTGTTCCCTTCCTTATAGTTAACAGCAAACCCTTATCCCACCCACCTATCATCTACCTATATTCAAATAAAATCTCAAAAAGCATGACAGGTGGTGTTTCTGAACCGCATATTAATGACATAAACACTTTTCTTTAAATCTATCCTCTCCTCCACCTTCTGCAAATCTTACTTCGCTTTTATACAAAAATAAGACAGTGAGCAAATAAACACCACATCTCATTTAATTGTCTGGAACACCGACGTGCCGCACCCCCGGCTCACACTTATCAGCAGAGACAGCGGATACATGAACTGTTTCGAACTTGTCAGCATCAGATCCTAATTGCTTCCAGCAAAATGAAGGTTCAAAAAGACACCTTTCCCTAGGAGATTTTTGAGGCCATTCAGTAAACTGCTGAGACAGAAGCGAAGACACGCTTGTGCGCGGCTGACATCTGGAGGATACATCTTTATTGACAGGGACATATCGATGTAAAGGGCTCACACACCGCTGCTGTCACACGGCAGCTCTTCTTAATCGGCTTTAATGACTTCATCACCACAGAAGGGAAAAGTCTGCGTACACACGCTTACACCAACCGCACACGGTGATGAACAGACATGCATGCAAACACACACAAACTGCCACGTTGATGCATAAGAGCACAGAAACAAAGACAGATGAAGCTGCTGTTACATGCAGGAGCGGAGGGGAAAAGGTAAAGATCACCTGCAGCTGTCCGTTCACGGAGTTGAGGTCTTCAGCCTTTTTCTCCAAAGACTGGACCCACACTTTCCTCTTCTGCCTGCAGCGAGAGGCTGCGGCCCTGTTGCGCTCCAGGAACTTGCGCCGCTTCTCATCAGGGTCTTCGCTTGTGGTTCTGCGCCGCCGGCCGCCTGTGCTTGGAGGGTTTGGTGCAGGAGGTGCTGGGGAAGCCTGAACAAAAATAACAGTACAAAACAATGATTGGTAGAACAAAACCAACATATCTGTAATGTCCTGCTGACATCATTGTTTAGTACTGAAAACTGCACACTGAGTCCCTGGATTTTTTGTCGCTTAACTGATATATAATATATATATAATATAATACTGTCACTAATCCCACTACGTACTCAGTTTAGTTGCCTGTACGGCAGGGCATGGTTTAATAATACTGACAGCAGCACCAATACCAGTACCCTTAAAGTGAAACCAAAGAAGTTTTCCCGATTATTTTCCCTAGATATTTTCCCCTGACTTGAATGATATTACTGTTGATATAATACCTTTTTGGTGCCATCATGTTTTTTGAGAAATATAAACACATTTCTCAGTTGTTGTCAATATGTATTTTTTCGAATGGAGCATGTAACAAGCTGCAATATAAGAAAAAGTAAAAAGACTAAAACTGGAAAAAACAAAACTGAAATCAGCTATTTAGTTTTGAAAAAATTATATGCAATATAACAAATCTGACCACAATCTATCAGTACTTGATAGTTTCTGATATTATTTCAGTCAGTACCAAAAAAATACCACTACTGTACAGTGGACACCCACCTTTGACCTTGATAACACAGTCTGATAAGGAATAAATCTGTAAGTGGACACTTACAGGTGTCTCTGTGGTGGAGGTGGCCGGCTGCTGGAGGGAGTGGGGAGAAGGTTCCTCAGTCGCAGGCAGCTGAGGAGCCGGAGCTGGAGTTAGGACCGCGATCGGGGTCGGGGTCGGAGCAGGAGAGGTGGGAGCAGCAGTGTGTGTTATGGCGCTGCTCTGGACTTCACCACCATCTCCGTTTGTTACCTGAGGAAGCGGCTGGCTTAACGTGGCTTTGAGTTTCTGGGAAGAGAATTTGGCACAGGAAAATAGTCATGACACGTTCATTCAAAGAAATGAGGAGAGGAAAACTATATTCAGTAATGTAAAGACAGAAAAAGGCAGTGCGTCGATAATATATCGATGCTGTGATATCACACTAGATGTAATTGATTGGTCTTTTCCTGGTTTTAAATGCTGTGTTACAGTAAAGTGATGTAATTTTCCCAATTTATCAGCATGCTCTGGCTGTTCCACTATTTCCCTATACCCATTCAATCATTATATCATTACTGATGATTATTGATCGAAAATCTCACTCTGTAAAATTTAACTTTATAATTTTACAGAAAATAAAGGGATTCACATTTTTTGTGATTTTAGAATACAAAAGGTGCCAGAGTACATAAAACAGCATCAAAATAAGCTTTTTTATAAAAAAAAGTGCCAGTGTATGATCCCCCACACCTCTCAACACAGGTCCTAGCTAAGCCCCTAATGTCCAAAACTCCTAGAAATGTTATAAAATCTGAGAAACAACCTACAATCATTAAAATGTCTTAAAATTCTAGAAATATCCTAAAATCTGAGAAATGTCCTAAAATCCTAGAAACATGCTAAAATCCGAGAAATGCTGCTGTGACTGGCCCCTGGACTCCTGCCATTTTGCAACAGTGGCCCCAAAGCAAGGCAAGTTGAGTGTCCCTGCGTGGGCTCATTTTGAACACAAGCTTTAAACTAACAGAAGTTTTTTATGTGATGAAATATGTGTGAAGTTTAGATAAGTGGTACCTAAAGATAGCTAACAATGCCAGACCTATTACAGCATTAGCAGCTAATGAACAGACTGTAACATCTTGCTTCAATGAAGCTACTGAATTTACAGCAGTCAGCAGACAACAAGAAGGGAGGAATCGCTGCCAACTTCATTAGGGATGGTTACTAGATTGTGTGAAAAATCCTTCTTCTAAGGCTACCTTTTTATTCAAGATTCCCCCAAAATTAAGGTTATGAAAATAGGGTTCTATAAGAAAACAATTTAATAGGTCCAGATAAACTAAGAACAAATACTTAAATAGAAAAGAAACTAATTTTAGGAGGTAAAATTTAAATAAACACAAGGCAAAGACCGAGCTTTCTGATGGAGCATGTGATCTACTCCAAACATTCATTTTGAATATGTTGAGGTTTTAATCTTGTCTGGATACCAAAGGTGACAGACACCCACGGCACATAAAGTGACCCAAACTATTAAAAGACGTACATTTTTGAACATGTACAGGTACTGCGTGTGCAGCACACAAACACGGCCCATTCACAGAACTATTTCTCCCCAGATTGGTGTCCATGATTCACAGGCCAATCCCTCTCGTATCAAACACTGAGCAAACAAGGTGAAAGTGAATGAGCCTTTCGAAGCAATAACAAAGTGAGAGGGAATACATTTACATGAGAAAACAGAGGACCACATTATTCTAACAACTACCTTTGCCAGACCAATCTATCTACCAAATTAGTTTATCGTGTAATACCCTTCCAGAAGCTCTTCTGGCAGAAACAAGATATTATTCTCTTGGAATGGCCCATAGAAAGAGGGAAAAGCCAGTCAGATTCATATTTCATCTCTGCCATGGAAACCTCATCAGTGTAATAACCCTCCATCTCATGGGTGTTATTCAACCATCTGCTACTATATTACTTATCTTTATTTTGCAACTAATTAACAGCATAATCTTCTAAATTCAGCAAGTTAATTATCATTATTGTGGTCTTTGCAGCATCATCAGTCCTTGTAAAGTGCCGTCTCTGCGCCCCCTGAGAGCCGGGTGGGGGCGGGGAGCAGGCAGGTTGAGCGGGGGTCTGTTTTCTTGACGCGGGCTCATTAGGTGTTTGCTGATGAGCTGAGTGCGGTGGGAGGCGCCGGGAGTGAGAGGAGGGGGTGCAGGTCAGGCAGGATTCTGCTGAACAAAAGGTTCCATGCAGGGTGAGGCCGACTTAATGTGCCTCGCTGAGCGTGTGCCAGGATGCCCCCAGCTGGCTTTCGCTGGTAGCCCCCCTCCGGTTGGCCTCGGTGACGGCGTGCAGAGCACAACGCTGTCTCCGCGTTTGTCATCTCCATACCCCATGATCCCCAACAACCCCCCCCCCCTCCCCCCCCCCTTCACTCCCCCTCGCCAGTCAGGATCAATCCTTCCCGCCCAACACACACACACACACACCTCCTCTCTGCAGTTTATCTGTTAATTTCCACGGGCGGAGCATGCTGCGAACACTTACAGGTTCTGTGATCCGTGCTTCATCACATTGCCACTGATCTCCCTCACAACACTTCATATCCCTGCCCTTCAACTTTCACTTTCTACACAGGAGGACCGAATTAAAAGACTGCTGTGACCATCTTCTCCCCAAAGATTTTTTTTCTTAATTTTATATTTCATTATCAATTCATCTGCTTTTTATTTGTCACCTAAGCTTTTAATCTTTTTGTTAATTTCTCTATAAAATGTCAGAAAATAAGGAAAAATGCCCATTAAACTTTTCCATAGTCTAAGATGACATCTTTAGATGCCTTGTTTTATCAGACCGAAAGTCCCAAACCAAAATATATTCACTTGCTGCAAATCCTTTGATTTTACTGGTATAGCTATCAACTGTATTTATTTTAAGATTCATCTTTGTTTTTAGAATAACATTGTTTTTAATGCTATTTTGATAAGCACTGCATCTTTGCATTAAAGCTGATATCAAATTACAGGTATTGTCATTATTTATAAATACTAGAGAAGCTTGTACCGGCAAATGTTAAGGATTTTGCACAAAAAAAAAGGCAAAAAGGATTATTCTATTAATTATTGATTGATTAATTGGCTAATCTACTACTCACTAAATCTGTAAAAAACTGTTGAAAGTACTATGTGATAAAGTTACAGTTTTTGCTATCATTTATTATTATTTGAGAAGCTAGAACCGGCAAATGTCGAGCATTTTGGAAAAAAAAAAAAAGTCAGTAAAAGTAATACATTTTTAACGAGATATGAGAGAGTAAAATACAGATGGGTATTCCACTGATGAAAAGAGGATAATAATTAAAAATTTTGTAATACTTCAGACCCAACCTGTCACTGGCACCCTCATCTGGTCAAAGAATGGTCACTTATCATCCACCTCCCTCATCACGGTGGTTGTTAATATTTCACTCAAACAACAGACTCAACATGGAAATAATACTTGATGTAAAAGAAGAGATAATTAATACCAGCTTTGCCTCTGATTGGGCGGGCTGTGGCTGCGTCTGTGGCTGTGGCGAGGGAGGTCCTGGGATCCCGGGGACATTAGGCACTACGGTGACAGGTCTGACAAGCTGACGGCAGAGACACAGAGACAGATCAGCACAGAGAAAACTAGTCTTCTGCAGTAAAAAAAAAAAGGCAGGCGGCGCTCCCACACAACACAAAAACACACACACGCAGCCACGGCAGGCTCTCAGAGTTTCCTCATATCTCAGCCTCATTAGGTTGGATGGCCTGTTATTTTGTGGAGGCAGCGCCACATGGAGATGCAGTGTGCACGCTAATGAACCTCTGCCTGCCTGCGTGAGAGCATATGGGCAGGGAAGCTGAGGAGAGGATGGAGAGACACGAGTCGGAAGGCCAGAGCCAGGCCTCCTCTCGCAGCCGCTGACAATGAGATGGAGGGATGTGGGGAGAGCTGGAGAGGGGGGGGGGGGTGATCGAGTAAAAGGGAGGCCCACTGGTGGCTCATGTTCTCCATCTACTTTTGCCCTCCTTTACTTGTCAACGGCTTTCCCAGTCCCCACAGACTGGGAAGAGAGAGGTTTTTTCCCTGCTGTGCTGCTATCAGGAGATAATCATCTGCTGCTCAGTGTTCCACACAGACAATCAGGACTACACCGAACAACAAGACAAGCTTCCACATGGGGGAGTTAAAAAAAAAAAAACACCAAGACCTTCATTTACAACATATTTCCTTTATGAGACACTGTCATGGGTTGCAGTTATAATTGGTTAGCAAAACACATTAGTAGTATCATCTATCTGCTCTGCCAGAAATCAAGAGCGTTGATTCTAATTGTACAAGGACAAATGGCAGAAAAGTATCCTGGACCGGAGCCTGCTGCACCTCAGCCAAATCCTGTGTCTTTGCCACAGTGACACACGGTTGTACTCTAAAGTCCATTATTTCACTCAGCCGCTTCAGCTCTGAATTCACTGCCAAATCTGGGGTGCCAAAGTTGTAAATAGTCCCTCTGTCCAAGTAGTGCAAAGAAAATAGGTGGTATTAATGTACAGCGCAGTCATCTGAATGTCACGTTTGGAAGTCCTTCAGTTTTACTGATGAGAACAATTGTCTGACGTTTCAAATTTAAAAAGTAAGAAACAAAAAGTGACCTTCTGGCCAGGAAAGCATCAAATGATTTGACACAGGCCAACAACTGTGTTATTCTACACACTGGACTCACTCTAGTGATCTGAAATTACTCCGTTTGATAAAACAAATGCTTTTTTTCATTAGTTCAAAGTTCCCATGCATTTTCTTGGGCAAAACTTCCAAACTATTCTGTTACTTTTCAAGGACCCAGAAACTCATGGAACAAAACTGTATGGTATGCTAGGCTCGAAATATTAATTATTGTATGAAAACTAGACAGCAACATTTTTCAGTATCTTAAAGTTGATCATGTTTGTTACGACATGTGAAAGGTAATACACGAAAGACTACTCTAACAACTAACTTTATTACACACACACACACACACACACACACAAAATCTATGACTTTTACCAAACTTTAAATGATTTTTACTAATTCCATGACTTCTCCAGGCCTGGAGAATAAGATTGTGAAATTCCATGACTATTCCAGGTTTTTCATGACCATGGGAACACTATTAGTTAGTCGATTCTTGTCCATGGAAAGAGCAGCAGACGACACAATCTCACCTCAAGGTTCAATTTATGGTTGTTCTGGAGAAAGTTCCAGAATGGCTACTTCATGGACTATGAGGGGAAATTGTTTTGTTTTGCTCTTTTCAAAATCAAGAACAAACTCTAAAGCTTTTAGAGGTCTTGTGTGTAGGATTTAGTGGCATGTAGCTGTTAGGTTGCAACACTGCAACCAACTGAAACTTCTCCCGTGTGCCGAGCAAGTGGAAGAACGACGGAGGCCAATGCAAAAAACACAAATGGCTCCGTCTAGAGCCAGTGTTTGGTCTGAGCGGCAAACTCCAGGGTTGAAATGGGAAGCCATCACAAAAGTGCTAAAAACATAGTTCCTCCAGAAGTCAGTCAATCCCCACAGACATCAATGCTAAAATGTCCAACGTCAGAGCAAAAATAAACATGTTCACAGCCTGGTGCACAAAACAGTTTTGGTCTCTATAGCTAATTTCAACTTCCATGACAACTGTGCAGAGGGAGGGTTTTATTAAGTCTTAAAGTTGAGGCCGACTTAATGTCAAACAGAACAGCTTGAGTGACAGGCCGGTGCCAATAGTGTCCTCGGCTTCTCAGTAAGATCCATCCCTCACTCCAAAACAGCTCCAACCTCTCGCCCAAATGTGCACTTCTGTTTCCAAAAACCAAGATAGTGACAGCATAAACGGAGAACTCAAGGCTTCAAAACGGCAGCCGACAAACCAATGGGTGATCTCACGGAAGCTAGACCTATTATTTTTTAGTCTTTTATTCTACAGTAACGAAAACACAACTACTAACAGGTTTAGGTGATGATAAACTAATGAAAACATAATTTTAAATATTATACACCATTTTAGCCCATAAATACGCCTTAATCCTACACACTGCACTTTGAAGCCAATATGAATGAGACGTCCTTCAAGTGCTTAGGAAAAAACAAAAACCTGAAGGGCACTATATGCCACACTCGCAGCATAACTATGGTTAAAAGTGTGAGCTGGGATTGGCTGCACACAGTTCTCAACATGTAGGTGGTTGGGCCTAACACTGGGTTCACACCGGTTGCAGAAGCGGCCAATATCTTAATTGTCGCGCCGCAGCTGATCAGCAGTCACCTGGCCATTCTCACCAGGAGCCCATTTCTAAGTGCAGGTGAGCAGCAACTCTCCTGCTCGTTTCACACGGAGAGCTCTGTCCCTGTTTCTCTGTCCCTACTTACCCAGCATGTCTCTGGCTGTGTGTCTGTGTCTGTGAGTGTGTGTGAGTGTGTGCACGCGTGCGTGCGTGCGTGCATCCCTGTGTGCGTGTCTGTGTGCATACTCACCTCTCTCCTTCTCTGTAGACACAACTGACAAGCATTGTGGAAGCAGTGGATGCATATTTTATCATTTATCATGATAAGATCATTTATATCATATCTAATATATCCTTTATATCGTTCATAATAGAGTTTATAATGTGTTTTACTGCCAGAATCGCTCGTGGCTCGCAGAACAAGTAGACCAGATGCTGAAACTACTGCTGCAGATCGTAAGCCTGCCATGGAGCTTGGGGCCGCAGCACGTCCAGTGTGAATGGTCAGACAGCTCCGAAAGGAAGCAGCCGGCACTCCATGACAAATCAACACGCTTTGCAGCTGTTCCGCATCCAGTGTGAGCCCAGCGTAACAGCGCTAACAGCGCTAACAACCATAACAGTGCTGACAGAGCGAACCGTGTAAACTGGACTGGGTAACGGTGCTGTGGGTCAGACGGCGTTATCAGCGGTAACTGCTGTATGAGCACATTGCAAGAGGCGGGGATGAGATAGCCGGCGGGACATACACACAGGGACTCACGCACAATAACATGCTGGACCGTCTACAACAACTGCTAACATTGAAACTCGGATTTCAACCACACTCACACAGATAAGAAAGAAAGCTCTAGAACAGCAATGAAATGGACCTTGAGGTGAGGTTGTTTTGTCAACGAAGACTTGTTAATGACATCCCTATTTGCTCAGTGAGTAAAGGTCAACACGTGCATTCCTTTATCTCGGATACTGTTAATCAAATAGTCACCAAATTATCAGAAAAGTCTAATAACATTAAAATTATAACCAGCAGCACACTCACGGGGATTGTAGTTGGAATATGTACACTTGAGCTTGTAATAGACGCAGGAATAGCGACTGGCATGGTCTGGCCGTTAGGCAGCTGTAAGAGCACAGGGAAGGTGCCAGACACCGGGCTGCAGAGAGGGAGAGAAGAAATCCCAGTGAGGAAAATAATAAACGTCTTCGTTACTGACATAGAAAACAGAATCTGTCACAAATTAAAGACAAGGATGGCTACTAATACACCAACATCGTGTCAAAATCAAGCAACAAATTATGGAAATAAAGTGGAACAAAAAAATCCAACTCAAAAATACATCTGTTGCATAGCAGGTTCAAGCAATATTTTCTATTACATTAGACCCAAAAGGCGACATCAGTGTTGCCCGGATCTGGACTTCTCGTTTGGTCCAACATATGGGGTTTCCACTAAATCATCTGTCTGGCTTTTCTACAATACAGGAGACAGAATGGCTCTCACTTTCTGTTCACACACTCATATTAAAGCCGAAAGCGTCCTAAAATCTGTTTAAAAAAAAACAGGTAATACAGTAACAGAATGTCGGTTTATATTTGATCAACACTGTCTAGTTTCATCGTTTGATCTTTGAGACACAGAAAGAGAAAGAGGGGGGGCTCTCTCTTGATTAACTTCTATACTCTTTGTTTTTTACAATCTGTAGTTTGAGCAACATCCCCAGAGCGAGCAAAAATTTGCTGGATGATCCAGTGGATTTGAGCTGAGTGATGAGCCGGAAGATCTGGGCGCTGGTAAGTTAGAGAGAAGTTACTGCCCATTTTTATATGATACAAAGCTGGTTGAAAACTGGCAAAGTCGCTCTTTAATTGCTGTGGTACGGGCCCGAGGATACTCCGCTAAACACAGATTCAGAGTAAGAAACATCATAATCTTTGTTCACGTGTCACTGCAATTACCAGATTTTTAATATTCAATGTATATCAATTATTTTATGAAAACAAGGAAGTGGTAGTAGTTAAACTCTTATTATTATTATTATTTTTTTTTTTTTTTTGTGGTTATTTTTTCATGTAATTTTGATGTTTGTTTAGTTCCCATTTCTTTGTAAAATCATTCTCGGACCACTTGTGCAGGCGTGCCATATTCAACGTGGCCTCTCATTGTGATCCACTGCTGTCACCCACCTGCATTTATTTAACAATAAGGGCTGGGTGACGACATCTACCAAAGTTTATACATTGTTTCCATATCTGTCACATCTCAATTGTGTTTTGAATAAAAAGCGGCTCAATAAACTAGATAATCCTGTACAAGGGCCTGGTGAAGTGACTGGGATTAAAATGTGGAAACCCCTTTGATTGTTTAAACACTTAAAAATTGAGCTATGAGTCCATATTTGAGCAATGCTGATGTTGTTCTTGAAGATGAGATTTATGAGGTCTACAGCCAAAAAAATAAAAATTCCTGCAAAAGTGCAAATGAATCAAAACACAAAACAAGCACATGCCTCGTGAAATATGAGCTCACCAAGATAAAACTGCACAAATATAAATGCATTAAATAAAAGAAAGATGACTTTAAAAAAAACTATGATTTTTAAAAAATGGACGTTTTGAGTTACTTACACTATAGGCCTATTAGTGGATGGGACTTGCGTAATAACAGAGCTAGATGTTGGTGATGGGAGAGCTTGCTGTATTACAACACTAGCCTCTGAGGTTGCTAGAAGTACATTGGGAACTTGGAGGGATGCAGGATGGACTATAGTGGATGTTGGCAGTGAGGCTGGCTGCAAAGATAAATCCTGGAAACATCATACAAGACCTTAGCTGCAGGAAGTGTTTAATGAACACCAGACTGTTAAATAAATGACTTCTTATAATGAAAAAAAGGAAGGCCAAATTCTTATCAATGTTAGGCATAAAAGAGCATAATAAATGAAAAAAAAATTTTTTTTAGTGTAATTCATATCTCTAGTGAATTTCTCTGGATAATAACTTTGTGCAGAACTGTTAGCATATTTTATTGAAGTGTTAACTTTATTGAAGTGCTGAGTAAAAGTCAAATTAAAACAAGCGAATAATTTGATCTCTTATTACATTTATATTCATACCAGTGGATCTGTCATTCCAGAGTAAATTATGAAGAACACAAAGCAGAGGAACAAGTGTTACTGTAAACTCTCTGCACAAATACTAGAAACAGCTGATTCAGAGGCTTCACCTTGTCATCATTTGTAGTAGATTCTGGGTGAGGCAGAGGGCTATCTCGATGAGCCTCGATAGCTGTGGGCTCCTCGGTTTTGTTGCGTATGATGGGCGTAGCGAGAGGTGACAAATCCAGCGGTAACTACAAAAGAGTAAGAAAAAAATAATCGTAATAAAACAGGTCAGTAATATAAATGCTAACGATGGGACGAGCAGAGAACAGATGACTTTTGCTGACAAGGATAACAAGAGGAACCTTTTTAATGTCATCTTCAGTCACTTTTTTGAAGTCATGGTCGAACGGACTCGCAAGTTCATTGAAGAGTCCGACCTCCTCGCAGTTCTTCAAAAAGCGGGTAGGTGTAGGTGTTTGGTCTGCAATAGAGATAAACCTTCAGTGCAAAGACTACACAGTAAAGTGTCAGTTACTTTTGGTTAAAGTGGCTCAGCTGTAAGAGCATTTACCAGCAATGATGACACTGTCGTTCCTTGCTGGGCCAAACTTCAGGGTCATCTCATGTTTGTGTTTGTGGACAGCCAAGTGATCCTCATTTGTAAATCTCTGTGTTAGAAAACACGACAACAGACAGGACAGTGAAACAGGATCTGCATGGATCAGGTGTGGACCACCTGTTAACAGTTTTAACCTTTAAAACCTGCACCCCTGTGCTGCTTTCAAATACCTTTCACAAATATTTAAAACTGCGAACCCCGAGCAAACTGGTGTGATTTCTCTCAAAAACATGGAAAAAAACGCAGTAAGCAACTTACTAATAAAGGTTTCACATAATTGCAAGAAAATAGGAGATTTAGAAAATTATTTTTAAAAGGCCAGGGGAAAATGTCTAGAAAAAAGAAGAAAGCTAGGGGAAAACTGTATTTATTTATGATTATTAAATATTTAAAATTATGTTACAAAATCATTATAATTTTTAACCACTTTCTCCAGACCATTTCTTCATTGTTGTGTTTTAAACTTTCTTTCTTTTTTTTTCTTATTTTTACTAATTTTCAAGTAATTTTCTTGTGCTTTTTCCTAATTTCTTGCAAAGTTTTGGGTCAGTTACTCTTTCACTGCTCACTGCCTTCTTCCGTTGTTTTTGAGAGAAATAAATCCAATTTGCTGAGGGTCTTAAAGGGTTATTGCACAGTGACCAACAAACATCATGTCTTCAGTTAGTTGCATGTGGCCAATTTCAACTATAGAAACTGGACAATGTATTATATATATTCTCCAAATGTATATAATACACTGACTACAGATACGTACCACATACAATCCTACTTTATAAGATCACTTTAATACAAAAGAGTATTTTTTAAATAATTTTAAAAAAATATCTTTAGACCACAGTGTAAGGACATTCTGGAATAAGTAAAAGTTTTGAAATTAATTTTTAAAAAAAAAACAAGATTAAGAGCAGTTGAATGATTTAACGTGCTAAAGTTTGCTAAATAAGATAAATTATTTTCCAGAATCCATTCATGCCTCTTCAAAATTATGGTGGAAGGTTGAGAGCTTCTCTTTTTGCAATTATGACCTCAGTTTACTGAAAATCACGCCTTGGATGACCAAGCAGGCATAGTGCACAACTTCAAAAACAACATTTCCCAAAACAAGACAACACTGTGTTTTGGAAAATGTTTTAGCTACTACATTTCCCAAAACACAATGTTGTTTTGTTTTGTGAAATGTTGTTTTGTTTTAGGAATTGCTGTTGTGTTTTGTGAAATGTTGTCGGGTTTGGAGAAACATTGTTGCGTTTTGGGAGTTGTGTTTTCTGAAATACTGTAGTGTTTTGTGAAGTGTTGTTACATTTTGAGAAATGTTGTAGCCTTTTAACCTTCTGGGCCACCGTATGACGCAGCCACCGGCCTGTCCACAGACAGGGTCAATAGAAAGAGTGGCACAAAGTAACATTTGTGACAACAGAAATGCCTCACCTGTCCACACCCAGGAGCAGTACATTGGAAAGGTTTGTCATCACTCATATTAAGGGATTCCTGTTGAGCCACCCTGAAATAAAACAGGAAAAAACACAAGCAGTGGCTTAATCTCAGACCTAAAACCTCAAACCTGTATAAATGTGAAATTCAATATAAATATCAATATATATCTTGTACTCCAACCATTCTTGTATATAACACTTTAATTCCATGGTTCTGTTTCTTGCACTGTTACTTGTGTTACTTGTTTAGTTTTGCACTGCTAGACTCGTACTTTTTATATTTTATATTTAATTTTTAATATTTGTATCTTCTATTTTATCTGGGGTTTTTTTTCTATATTTATGTTGCACCAACCCACCAGAACAAATTCCTCGTATTGTGTTAACTATACCTGGCAATAAATCTTTTTCTGATTCTGATTCTGAAGATGTGCAACAACATAAGGGTTACCTAATTAGAAATAAGACCATTATTGCTCTAAGACGTTGAACAGACATTGTGGCTGTCGTGAAAAATGAAGTTGGGCAAATGCACCGAGCTGATGTCGAGACCAGCGGACGGTTGGACCGGCACTGAGCAGGTGAAAGTCCTAAAAACATGGACAAAGCACAGCGATGATGGGCGGCTGCTGTGGTTGTTTACACCTCTGTGTCATCATATAACACGGTCCGTTTATTTTGGCACAAATGCGCGGCTGAGGAAGACATCCCGAGCTGTCCTCCGCGGACACTTCAGCGGCTTTATGTTGTCAATATAACGGCTCATCATGACAAAATCGCCACACAAAAACAAAAACGTTATTACAGAGAGAGATTAGCTGCTCCAGTCGCTTCCATGGAGCAACCCGAGCCCTGCGTTAACATACAAGCGTCGCCATGTTTGGACTACATTTCACATATAAACACAGCAGGTGTCAGCGTTTATTTCGAGGTCGTGTCATTGTACCGGAGCACAAGTCCCTCGTTTCGCCAGAAATTGTGTCTTTTATTGCAGCTTTGTGCCCATCCGCTATCAGTTTAAGTGGTCACTTACCCCACAGCCACAACCCTTGGTTTCCAAAATCCCACGTCTATGCCAAAGTATCGCGCGACCAGCTTGGGTTCTTCCGTAAACGTCACACACGAAAAGAAAAGAGGACCATTTACAAGAGAGATGTTTAAAAAAAAGAGATTAGCAGATGTAGAAAAGTTTTTTTTTTTTTTTTAAAGAGCCAGGGTGAAATGGCAAGTGCACTATAATAATCATAATTGTTTATTTTAAATTATTTTACAGAATTATTATCATTTTCGAGCTTTTTTTCAGGTCATTTCATATTTTTTGTTTGTTTAATTTTCTTTTTTTTTCTTTTTTGTTGTAGATTTTCATGACATTTTTATAAAATTTCTTGCTAACATCTGGGTCATTTCTTCCATATAATACACCAATGAGCCAGGATCTGTTATTCACTTAAATTAGACCAAAAATTGCTATTTTACACAGAAAAAATACATGGATTTAGGTTTCATCAGCCTGCCCACCGAAAGAACAAGAGTTTTCCACATCTGTATACTTGGAAATTATAGAATTTATCAGTTAGATTTTATGCAAAATTATGAAATTTACAAGATAAAACCCATGTTATTTGCCAACTTATCCCTTCCAAATGTGAGTTCCAAAAAATATTTTCCCTCTTGAGGTGTTTTTATTTTTAGTTTGAAAAATTTGACAAATATGTCTGTTATTCCAATGTTTTTAATAACTGTAAAATGACTCACGATTTTACCCTTGAAGACACAATTTGTTATTATGGTGATACAAGTAACAAATATTTGTTGTTAATTTTTAATTTTAATGGGGAAATTCTTTATCCAAAAAAAAATTAGGTCCATAACTCTTTCTGTCTTTTCTTGATTGATTTCAACTCAATGCTTTCCTTACTTGCTCTTACAAGTAACAAGAAAAGCAACAGATTTTTAGACTCTTACAAAAACGTATTTGGCGAAAACCCGATGTGATATGAATATGAATTATTTTTGCTTGCTTTAGTTTGTCTTGGCCCATTCTTTTTTTTTTTTAAAGATTTTTTATTGGTTTATGTATTGATATTATTTGTTATGTTCGGTGTAAAATGTCAGTTATCTATGCCCTCACATTTTTTACATATTTTTGTTGAATAAAGCTGTAAAAAAAAATACACTCACATTTACACAAATTACAACTTCAGTTTTTATAATAAAAAGATGAACTATTTACCTACAAAAAAATCTGTTATGAACTTGTTTGATCTTCATCAAGCAGTTTTTCAACATATATAGGAATTACGTAACATTTTCCTCCACGTTTTAATTTGAGACGGGTGCAAATGATCAGTTCTGAATATAAATATAAACCTGATCTGTTTCAAAGATTTCATTAAATAGCATGTCTTCTCCTCCCTCATTGAAAATAACAAATCCATGTTTTTGATATAAAAGTTTCTAACTATACACGTCTTACGTTTAACTACATTAACCTTTTCCCTCGACATGTTCTGGAGGTTTCCATCACCTTTATGCAAATTGCCTAATCCTTCATTTCTGGTTGCAGTGCACCTTGAAGCTTCTGCATACTTGATATATTTCATTGAGTTTTAAATAAGTCAAGTTATCCAATTAGTAACTGTTGTTATACACTTATGGGTTCTATCTTTCATATTTTATAAAGGCTACTATTAAGGGATATTAGAAATACAGCAGTACTTACGTCTGCTTCATCTGACATCCTATTCTGTTAGTTACTCAGGCTTCTTTTATTTGGCATTTACCAGTTATAGGAAATTAAAACATAAAAAGCTTAACATATTTTGTCTGATAGCATACTAAAACCTAAAGACATTAAATTTACAGTGACACACTGACAACAGAAAAGTTGTATATCCTTACATCGCAGAAGCCGGAACCAGTCTTGAGCCATTTTTTGCTTCATATATGATTTAAACAGTTACCAATTACTGATTATTTTAAACTAAATTCAGTCCAGTCCAAGCAGCTTACATTACAGAGAGGTCCAATATATACTTTTTTTTTTTTTTTTTTTAAACGACGCAGCACTTTCATTCAGGGCGTTCAAAAAAGTCAAAACCCATTATATAGCTCAATTAAATCATCTAGATTTATTTAATGCCATTTACAAAAGCAAGCATTCACTTGCTGCCTAAGTACAGTACTATTTAACTGCATCTGAACCAAAAACTCATTAAGGTGGACCCCAAAAAGCTTGCATGTGATGTGCTGAGAAAACAAGGCTGATTCATGGCAGGTGTAAGCAGCTGCTTCACAGAAAAGATGACATTCAAGAAAGCCGCCTGCTCTCTGTTGTGCTAGCACAATGTTCCACACATAAAAGTTACCCCCATTGTTAAATAGTCAAATACATGTATTTTAATCACGTAATTTCTTACATTTGTACAATACATGTTTTGCGTATTTCGACAGTGTCTGAAAGACTTGAAAATGTACATTTCCATGACACCAACACGGAACGATTTTGGTAGCCACAATAAAATATGTAGTCACATCTGTAATGAAAGTGTTGTATGACAGCAGAGTTTTACATAGCAAACAGGATAAGGAAAGCGACCATCAAACAGAACAGTCCCATGGCTTCAGACAGGGCGAATCCCAGGATGGCATATGAGAACAGCTGCTGCTTCAGAGATGGGTTCCTGCAAACAAGAACAAACGCATCTATTAATAAAAAAACAAAGCATGCAAAAGAAATCTGTTGATCAAAGTTTTGTTGTTTTATTTCAGTTAGTATTCCTATGAGAACAAACCTAGCATAGCCAATAATGAGACTGCCGAACACAGTCCCAATTCCAGCTCCGGATCCAGCTACTCCGACCGTGGCGGCTCCGGCGCCAATGAACTTGGCAGCGGTGTCAACGTCCCGGCTGATGGCGCTGGTCTGGAAGCCCCTCAGTGTGACCTGGGTGAGGGGGCTCTGTGGCATCACAGCAACACCGCTCTGGAGCAAGAGGAGACAAAAACAGTCAACTTTCTCCCTGGAAACAAATGCCATCAGATGTGACAAGGCAATTAGTTACCATGGAAACAGTGCTCAAACAGCAATAGATACAACAATTAGTTTTCATGGTTATTTAAGAATTCTTCCAACAACCAAAACACAACCATTTTCCACGTTAATGTTAACAATGCAAAGAGTTTCACGCTCTTCTCTCGGTCAAGTTTAACGCTAATTCAATAATCTGAGCTAGTAGCTGGACACTAGTTTAAGTCTTGAGTTTTCTGTCCATATATCAGACTTATCTGAAACTATTGCACCAGAGTCTGAATATTTTGACATTTTGACAAGTTCTGTCATGTCAAAGAGCAAATGACTAGAGGCAAGTGGTGCACAGATATATAACTCTAACGTATATATTATCAAGAAAGTTATTACATTTAATTCAAAATTTCATGGTGTGTGTATATATATCTATTTTCTCTTCTGTCTGCATTGTGTTATATGCATTTCCTGTTTTTAACTGTTTACTGTTACTTTTTCTGCTCAATCTGCTTCTTGTGTCATTTATTTTTTGTTTTACTTTTCTGCATAATGTTAGTTTAGTTCTTTTTACTTCTTGGTTATCATTTGTTTTTCTCCTGACGTTGAGAGCTGGGGAGTCAATTTTTATAAAGCCTGTGGCTTCTTGATGTCTCCTGATATATTTCTTATTTTTTTACCATGTGGCTTTTATGCAGGTTTATGTTGTATAAGCTTGTATTTCTTCATACCTCTGTTTTGAGCTCAGGCCTGGACAGCACAGAGGCAGACAGGGGTCTGTAAAGAGCCCGGGAACCAGCACGGACCTACAACAGCACAGACACAAAAGCAGTTCAAATTTAGTCACACAACACACACACACAACCTCAATAAGACATGAAACACATCACTGGAAAGCAACCCTAATGTCACTTTGTCAATCACAGTGTCACTCTCTGCAGTGCACACACTATCACCTGTGGCCTTCGATGATTTAAGAGCACAGTGTGTGCTGGCAAAGTCACTCGTGGTGCACAGTTGTAAGTTATTTGTACATCAGTGGTGGAGATAAACTACAATAAGCATTACTAGCAACCTTAAAAACACATTGTCCTACTTTCATTTAAACTGATTAGCTTGTTAGAGCAACTAGAAATAGAAATGTGACCTTGAATACCGACTAACAAAACAAGCTACATCTTTTTGGAGGCAAAAAAGCACCAAATCACAAAGGGACAGTGAGCTGCACTGCTCTGTGCATCAGTCTGCAGGTGAACTCTGCACTAATTTCAGTTAGCAGAGGCTTTGAAATGACCTTAACTAACGACCATTACTGAACATGCCCGCTACGAGGAAAAGCAAAGGAAACGAAAGGCAGCTTTTTCAGGCGTGCACCTTGGTCGTAAATATCAGGGCAACAGTGTTCAGATGTCTGTCTTTGCTTTAGCATTAGCTGCTAGCCTGTCGGCCTAGCCTGCATATACCCTTGCCACTCAGCTGCAGCTCAAGTTCAACCAGAGGCCCACCGGATTGATGCCTGAAATCAAGAAAGCAGGACTCAAATTCTCAGCATGAAAACACACCGAGGGAAGCAAACTCACCAGAGCCGGCGTGGAGACGAACTTTGCACAGGCGTACATTTTCTATTTTAGGTAGTTATAACCGGTTCGGTCAAATCTGGTTGAAGCCCGGGTCTCTCTGAGGAGGGAAGACCGGAGAGAAGTAAGGTCAAACGGGTGTAAAAATGCTCCACAGAGAAAATAAAGCCACTCATATGTACATTCACATCCACTCTGCATGCTGTCCTCACTTGTGCGCTGCAATGTGAAGTTAAGAGAGAGGATGAACAGGGATTTGTAAGGCTACGCTTCTCATTCAAACTGCCATTACACACTTACCGACTGCAGAGGTCGAACCACAGTGGAAGAGTGCGCATGCGCGCTGTGATGTATGTAGAGGCCCGGATGATGACAGTGGAAGGTCATTTCACTGAAACTTTATTGAACACGATCACAAGAGCAATGCTCATTCACAAAACCAATCGTGGTTTACACACGGTCTGTGTTTATTGATGGATGCGCCTTCTCAGTGTGGATGTAATTAAAAACTACACATGTATTACTCCTAATTATGTTCTTTGTAGTTACATTAATGTAAAATTCATAAATCTTGGTCGTGTGGCTCGACTACAATGAGTAAGATGCAGGGCAGCCAACTTTTCAGAAAAGTTTGGAGTGCAGCATGTGAAAGCATGAAAAATATATAAATAAGTAAACAGAAATTTTAAAGGAAAATGTGAACAGGTAAGTGATGCTAAAATAAGGATTCAGTGATTTTGAAGGAACCTACAACAGACAACTTCAGCTTTTCCTACTTGAAATTGTACAGAACCTCTCTGATCCAGTGATCATGTTGTGTAATTTTATTTTGACAGGACAGTGCACAATAAAATATTAACCTTATATAAAACATGGGAGGTGCATTGTACCAGCTTCTAGCAAAACTGCTATTTTCCACCCCTCGTCCCTGGGCAGGTAGGTGGAGTAAATAAATAGGTTTTCAATTAAAAAGAAAAAAACGTTATTATTATTATTGCTATTAAAAATATTGCTAATTGTACTTTTCTAATTCAATTTATTTTGCATCTCACCAACAATTTTTATAACTTTGAATTTGTTTATATGTACTAGTAAATTTTGTGTAGTTGATTCTATTTGATTGCTAAACGGCTCTGTTGGAGCAGAAACACGGGGGAGGGGTATATTCTATTTTTCCAAATGTATCTGGGATTTATTGTGTTTTACATGTTTTTGAATACCATTAAAATGACCTCGAGCAAAAAACAACAAACTTTTCAAACTATTAATTTCTTCTTTTGCCTCTTATCTTACATACCCATCAAACTGAACGCTGGTTCTATCCCCTTTTTAATCTTCCTTGTTTTTGTTTAATTCTGTTTTCTGTTTAACTCTGTCTGTACTTTTATTTTATGCTTTATGTCACTTTCTAAATCTCTTTTTTTCTGTTTATATGGCCCTGCACTTGCCTTCACTTGCTCTGTTATCACAGCATTTTACAATAAAGGAAGATTTAAAAAAAACAAAAAAACTATTCATTTCTCACCATTGCCTATACTGTCTTTAAATTCCACGTTGCTGTTGTCCAGGACAGATTCCTCCAAACCTCCAAGTTTGACTAAACCCGAAACTATCACAAAGTAGTCTGTAGACGTCTAAAGAAGTCACTTTCCACCACTGAATTTTTGTCTGTTTGTTCATTCAGGCACTTTAGTACTGCGAGAAGCTCCGCTCTGTCTGTCTGTCTCACTGTCGGGCCATCACCTGTTTGAGACGCGATAATGAAACGGCGTGGAAGCACATCAACTGTTGTCGAACACTCAGCTGTATTCCAGAGTCAAAGTTGTTCATTGCATTACAAGATTGTTCCAACACTTCTGCTGTCGCAGTGTTTTGGCGGGAGATTTGCTTATTTGTCGTGACACTCGCTCCAGATGCATGAGAGTTGGCAACCACGGTGGGGAACGAATTAGCAGAATTAAAAAAAACTAAATATTAAGAAAAAAAACAACAAAAATCATCTCGAGTTGTTGCACTCACCTCCATGAGTAATTGTGAGTTTTGACAACGCAAAGTCCTCCATTTGCAAAGTTTCTCAAAATGTTGAGCTGAATGCGGTCAACAGTATTAAGTCTGTTGAATGTAAAATCCCTCTAGTCAAAGCTCTGACGGACGCACGTGGACATTAGCGTTTTAAGCACCTGAATCACGCAACATCGCAGGTGTGTTTGGTTTTGGTTATTAGCATACACGGCGCGTTTAACATTAAATGAATCAATAGTTAAGGTAGACACAACCTCTGCGATCTTTGATTTCTGTTCACGGTTCAGCCTTCATTTACATGAATTCTAATGTATATCAGCATTATGTCATTTTGCTGCTGGATATGAATCCGCTGAGCGCATCTGTCACCCTCAAACTACATCAATAAATCAAAACCATCATAACAGCTCTCTGTGCACATCAGTCAGACAGCCTATGGCTTCAACATGTAGTGCAATAAAAGAAAAATAATGTAAATAATTGCAAAAAGAAAACTCTTAAATGCAAAAAAAAAAAAAAAAAAAAACCAATGAAGTTTGACACAGGTGGGCAAGACAATTAATAACAAAGGACCAACCTCGAAGGACAAGTCTGGTGATATTTTCGCCTAAAAATCCCACGAAAATACCAAAACCAACAATGAGTTGATCCAGTTAACAAGTATTGCAAAAGTGTTAAATATGGATTATTCCTCTGTGCTTTAGACATTTGTTGTCCAAAAAACAATTTAACTCTTCAATAACCATCAGCACTGTGGGTTATTTTAAGTCAGTCATATCGACCGTCCTGTTGTTGTGAAAACTCAGCAGTGCACCAAAGCTCTGGCTTTAGTGCCCCCCAAAATACTCCATTTACCCTGTTTGAGTGGCATTATATAAAAACTGCAGTGCCCAACAGTTTCAGATAACCACTTAAGCCTTTTTAAAAAATGACAGTATATATTTGTGACCCATTTTTGTGCCACAGACAGGGTATGTTGGAAAGCACTGACAGGTAGATGACACATTGTTGGTTTAAATCTTTTCATTGGCTTTCTTGACAATTACAAAATTATAGCCAGCCTCATAATTCACGGCAAAAAAAAAAAAAATCATTTAATATAGTGCTTTACTGGTATGTATTTCCAAGCAAGTTTCCAATTAATTAAATTACCACAAAACATCTGACACATGAATCTCCAACCTGTGGGGCTCATGGAGTGTCAGGTTGGTGCTCCAGTCTTACTTTAGCTTTTAAGTTTAGCTTTTAGCTTAAGTTCACTAGAAACTAAAAAAAAGGTCTACAAACTGGATCCCTGCAAATTCATTCATTTTAGCAAAATGTGTGCTTTGGATCGGCTATTCTTTTAGTATTTGCCCCAAAGAGCAGTGCTGCATTGTAAGTTCTTGTGGAGATCACAGTGTCCAAGGATGGCAGATATGTCAAATGTGTAAATTCTGGGGAAAAAAGTGTAAAAATTCCAACATATCAATAACATTTCTAATTCAGGGAATTGTGCAGCCACAAAAAAACTTCTTCTTGGGAGTCTTGGGTTGCATATTTGAGTCAGTGTAAAAACCATATAGCTTCAATGTACATTCTGGAATGTGATACTGTCCAACTTTAAAGCTACATTAGGGGAAAAGTAAGAGGGAAAATTTTGATTTTTATGAGTTATTTGTTTCACTGAAGCTGCATTCACCACTATATTTTTAGGGTGTAAGCAATGTCACATGACCTGATTTCATGTGACGTTACTCAAGTCACTGAAACCAACTTAAGAAAAGTTCAACAGACTTTTAACAGTTCAGTTGTATTTGTTACTGAATGGATGGATACATTCTAATAAATAAAGATAAATCATAACCTACTTCTAAATTATATTTTATAAATAAATGACTTATTGTAAGATCATAAACTGTGATTGTAATTGTAATTTTTGTAGGAAAGAAGTGGTAAAACCTATCCGTAAAGTTCTGTTCGTGGTTCAACCGTGGAACAAAGGTTTGTTCCAAGGATGGAAATTATTGGCTGTAGCATTACCGGTCAAACCGGGAAGTAATGGCAGTTTAGATGAGGTTAGCGTGATCCGAACTAGTTTATGAAGGACCGTGTGCTTTCCGTGCCTGTATATTTGCACAAACACAGTCGAGCACAGTGACACTTTTTCACTGAATGAAAAAAAGTCCCCGCTTCAAAGGGTGTTGTAAATGATATTGTTTTTAACGTGGCACCTGCAAAACATCTAAAAGATGCTCTTTTTTGTCAAATGATCTCTCATCCTGTGGCTGCAGTGAAAGCACATTTCAACCAGTATTTCAAAATGAGTTTTTCCTCATAACAAAAGCTGCCTGCCGCTGTCCACCACTATCACCTGTTGTGGTGTGAATTTAACACTCTGCCCACAGGGACTGATGGCTCGGGGCCCTGTCTGTGCGTCTCACAGGCTGATGGTGGAGCTGTAGGCTACCAACACCAGGGCAGATTTGTAATCGTGATGAATGACTCCACAGCAGCTGGTCTGTGATGGAAAGGTAATGAGCACAGGGAGTCTGCCTTTGCTGCATGCTGGCTTTAAGAGAGGAATGTCTCAGTGGCTCCTCAGGTATGATCTCTTCACTTTTACAGCCAACATGGAGCCACAGATTCAAACAGTCAGTAGATCACACACTGTGAACCAGACATGCAAAACAAGACAGAGAATTGATCTTATGCTTTAAAAATCAGCCGAACAGAAGTAATTCTACTCTATTCTATACCATGCTATTGTTCTCTTCTATTGTAGTCTATTCTGTTGTGTTTAGTTCTGTATCTTGCTCTGTTTTACGCTATTCTAGTGTGTTCTTTTCTATTCTCTATTTTATTCTCTATCCTTATGTGATTTATAAGATTCCATTTTGTTCTATTATTTTCCATAATATTCTGTTCTATTTTGCTCTGTTCTGTTCTGTTCTGTTCTGTTCTGTTCTGTTGTGTGTGGTTCTATATTTGATTCTCTTCTATTATGTTCTGTTCTATTCTCATGTATTCCATTTGATTCCCTTCTGTTCTCTCCTTTTGTTCTATTCTGTTTCACCCAATTCTGTTCTGTTCGATCATTTCTGATGAATTCTGATTGTATTCTGTTCTATCATACTGTATGCTGCTCTATATTACTGCATTTCATTCTTTTCTGAGGCATTCTGTCCGGTTCTATCATATTCTGTTGTGTTTGATCCTATTTTTATTCTGTTCTACCATATTCTAGTGCATTCTTTTCTATTTTGTATTTTATTCTCTGTTCTAATGTATTTTATCAGATACTATTCTGTTCTATCCTATTTTTTTCTGTTCTATTCCAATGTATTGCATTCAATTGTGATGTACTCTACTCTGTCATATTCTGTTGTGTTTGATTTCTATATTTGAGTATGTTCTACTTCCTTTGGGGTTTGCTCTATTCTATTCTGATGTATTCTTTTAGATTCCCTTCTATTCTATCCTTTTGTTCTGTTCTATTCCATGAAATTCTGTTGTTCTCTACTTTTTCTTATGTATTCTATTTATATTCTGTTCAATCATACTGTATTCTGTTCTATTTCAATGTATTCTACTTACAATATTCTGTCTGGTTCTATCCTATTCTATTGTGTTCTGTCATATTCTATTCTGATGTATTCTATTCATGCTCTTTTCTATTCTGATAAATTCCATGCTATCATATTCTGCTCTCTCTGAATCAGTTTTATCCTATTTTGACTTCTGACGTGTTTATATTTCTATTGTATTCAGTTTTGTTGTATCTTTTCTATTCTGCTGTTTGGTTTTTATTCTATTCTACCCTATTTTATTGTGTTTTATTCTAATTTAAAGTATCACATTCTATCATATTCAGTTCTTTTGATTCAGTTTTTTTTATTCTGGGGTATTTTATTTTGATGTATTCTACAATATTCTATTCTATTCCATTTTGTTATATTATATAATGTATTTGATTGTATTATATTCTACCCTATTCTATACTGTATTCTGTTCTATCATATTCTATTCTAATGTATGCTATTTTATCATATTCTGCTCTATCCTAATCCGGCGTCTATCCTAATCTGATGTATTATTTTCATCATAACTGCTCTATCATACTCTATTCTCTTCTGATGTATTCCATTTTATTCTGATGTACTTCACTCTATCATATTGTGTTCTATTACATTTTGTTCTATGTTAGTCTATTCAATTTTGTTTTATTCTGTTCTCTGCCATTCTATTGTGTTTTATTCTGATCTGCTGTGTTCTGTTTGCAGTGCTGGTTTCATGTGTTTATTTTGAGCTTGTTCCCTTTGCTGTAGTAATGTGTCAAGTATTTCCTTTTCAAGGGTTATTTCACATATATCATCATGTTTCAGTTAGAACCTATTCAACGCTCAAACTAAACTTCTATATAATAACACCACTAAGAAAGTTACAGAATCTGACAAAAACTATGTCTCTTGTCCAGCAATTATTGTATCATAAAGTCCCTAACTGTCATTAAACTCCCAGTCTGGCCTGAGACTGAGTGTAGCCTGAACATGACTTGTCATTTCCATAGCAACCCAGCAGAGGGTGCAATAGGGTCTAATGTTATCATAGCCTTTGTTACGGGGGTCATGGAAACTGCACAAAGAGATGAGAAACATAGACTTTGCAGAATAACATTGTTCTAAATATCCCTGGCATATTAATCATAACACAATATTTTATGTTCTCGTCTTCGTAACTATTCCGTTGATAAATCATTGTATCCCATGATTGCGAAACTCTACCTGGTTTGGTCTAAATCTCTTCATCTTCCAGTTAATTATGTGAGTGCAGAAAAAGAGAGCTATGAACACAAACCCATCATACAACAGCTCTCTAACTTCACAATGATGATATTGTATTTCTGTTAATGCAAATGTAAAATGTAAGAATGCATTGTAGGTCCAAGTGTAATGCAGACACTTATAGGTCAGAGCTAGCCGTATGATAAAACACGAAGATTTACAATATATTAATTGCACGACGGCACATATCAAAGTGGCCATTAACTACCTGGGGTCAATGTCATACTGTCTAATTAACCGGGTAGCGGCTGTGTGGTCCTACATGGCTGTGGAAGGTGGAGAGAGCAGCCGATCTCACGCACCCCCCACCACCTTTTACTTCCTCCCATTCAGAGGCACGCACGCACTCGCTGTCTGAGCTCTTGCATAGAACACTCTGAGACATTCCATTTGCATGCCCGCCCCATCAAGCTGGATGCACTCAGACTGGTAATAAAAGGCATTGACCCCCTTAACCTTTATGAATTACAATTTGTGCCTGCAGCACGTCCTGTCAGAGGCCTCAGAAAAGCAGGCACCTCAGCCGGGGTGTGTGCGTGTTGTTTTGCAGTTGTTAAGGAGAGGGGAAAAGGTTTTTACAGCTCCTCGTCGGAGCTCCTGACAAGCAGGGAGGAGGCGGTCTGACAGGAGAAGCAGGGTAGGGAGGGACTGCAGCGCTGCTGATGGCTCCATGCTAATCTCCATTCCTGGATGCTGCACGAAACTACTGAGGCTCCTTTCTTTGTCAAGACCAAGGATACACAGCCTGTAGGGCTACAGTTCACCCACGCTCCACCTCTGATTTTTTTACTCTCACGTTCATCACTTCAAGCAGTTCCCACTTTTTAAAGTATTATTTCAAACTAATAGATAAATCAAATAGCCTGTAATGGAAACATCTGCCTGGGCTTTTATTTCAAGTCGTCCGTATAAAAGGCAAATAAACGTGCAAACCTTCTTAAATCTGATTGTCAGGAAAAAATGAAATAAGGGAAAGAAGTCTGACTACAAGATCTAACTACAGCCACAAGTCTAAAAACAACACTTGTTGACTGTTTTTGTAATTTAAATAAGGACTAAATCACAGAAAATGATGGTGACCACATTAACTTTCAGCCAACTCTGCTGCAGCCTTTACGTAGGATGACTTAGTATACAACTATCAAAATCAAGACATCAGAGCTCAAAATCTCTTTTGAAAATTGGATGAGCATAAATTCCAAATACCACCTACACAGGACTCCCAACGCAGAGACGCACACTGATTACACGAGCATCAGTTTGTTTTTTGCCTTAAATAAGCAGTGTGTAGGATGAAGCTGCATTGTGCCGTGAGGGCTGCACACAGCAACCAAACTCAACCTCGGAAGCTGAAAAATGAAGGCATCATAGAAGTGCCAAAAACTGCAGTTCTTTGTAAGGCCACTTGAGGCTAGCTCCAGAATGAAGTAAATCTGCATAGACCTCATATTGAAATTTTCAGATTTACAGCAAAAATAAACACATTTACAACCCCTGTCCAAATGTTGGCACTTCTGGCTCCAAAAAACCGAGGCAATGACACATGAAACCGAACCAGAGGATTCAGAATGGGAGTCCATAGACCAATGGGTGACATCATGGTAGCTACGTCTGTTATTTATACACTCTATAATTTCAATAGTACGAAATAAAACAGTGAGCTGAATTATCATCAAATGGAATCAGTTATTAAAGCCAGTAAAAATACTGAATAAAGCAGAAGTTGGTATGAATGGGGTTTCTGTATCTCCAGCAGTTCCAGCTATATTTTGCTTTGCTTCATGAATAGTAAATACATAACCTTAACCATAACTTTACTTGAAAGACATAAATGTGATGGTGATTCACATACATGGCATCTTTATCATGAAGTCCCAAAACATGTAGTGTAGGCTCTAATTTTACATTCCTCTCTCATGTGGCATAAAGGCCACATCCTTCAAGGGCTCTTTGTGGGTTATCTTTTTGTTGATATATGATAGGTCACACTATTGATTTCAATGTTTTTTTTTTTATTCTACTTTATGGACTATATTGTTACATTAGCTCAAGTTCTTCTGAGGCTCAAATGTAGCAAGAGCAGAATACTTTGTTTACATCATAATTAAAATGGCCATGCAAAAGCTATTTCAAAATAGCCCGTGAAGCAAAAAAAAATATGATGGTGCCATTTCTCCTGGGTGGCACAGTTAATAATTACAACAGTGATTACCATACACCACGATAACACTTGCAGCTCTATTCCCTGAGCAAACTGGAGAACAGGTGTAAAATCAGGTGGAGACTGAATCCAGGTCACTCGTTTTTAAGGACGTGCACACAAAGCGCAGCTCGGCAAAAACTGTGAATTCTTTAACCTGCACGGGTCATTCAGAGAACCTGAGAACCCGTTTCACTGAGAGTGTAGACAGCCTTCAAGCAGCTGGCCCAATAATCCACAGTAGGAGCAGATCTCTGATACGGCTGGAAATCATCCCACAGAAATGCACCGAGCATTCTTTATCTCTGAAAGATATAAAGGACATTAGCATTCACAAAATTGATTTTCCAACAAATCCATAATAACACTGATCTTTGTGCAGCTGGTGAGCAGCGCGGTTGGAAGTGGTGTAAGAAATGCTGAGGCTTGCAGTATCATTAGTCTTTATCCTGACTTTTTAGCTAAATCTGTAACACCTCTATATCCACTGGATGCTCTGTGCTTAGGGAACGGAACAGAGCGATTTTAATAAATAATTCCCCAAAAGCAGAGCTATAAAATTGGCCTTAATTTAAATAAAACTGACACTGTGTTCTCACAAACACTAGTGTGAACTGAGCTTTATTCCCCTTTTCCTTCCTCTGTTTAACATCAGGAAATTCAGGCAGTGACTGTGTGAACAGGAGCGTGGCTGACAGGGGCAGCCGTGCGATGATTGGTTTACGGATCTGTGCTTTTTCTAGTGACTTCAAGGTCACTGAGATTTACAATGAAATGGCTTATGACACTTTAGTAAAAGCCACCCAAAGCTGATGACAGGAAAAGAAAACGAGCCGGCCCCCTTGGAGGAATCTGCTTGACCTCACACCGTGATCCATTACTAGGATGTGCTGTTGTCTGTTTTTATTGTAACACCTAACTAAGACGTGCACGTTAGTTTTAGCAGACAGAAGGTTGTTAAGGACGGCATATGGAGATCGTGTTTGATAGACAGACAGTATATGGTGCACACGGTATAGTAGATTAGAAGAATGGTGCGTTTCAAGCTCCAGTCAAACTGCAGTTACAGACTACTACACAAAAGAGCAATTAAATATGATTTAAAGGCCAATCTGTAATGGCAGTGTGCTGCCCCCTACTGAAATATTATCGCCCTACTACTTACTGTTTTAGATGGTGATTTAGTGTTCTTAGTGTTCGAAGCTCCGACACATGATGGGTGAGCTTTTGTTTTAAATAGTTCCACTTTCACAGCTAAATAAATACAGGTTGAAGGCTGCAGAAGCATCGTATGTTTGTTGTTTTTCTTTATTTTATTTTTTGTTGAACATTTTAACCTGAAACCTATAGCAACATCACTGTTCTCGTGCTGCTTTCGGATGCCTTTTACAGGTGTTGCAATCTTTGAATCCTGAGAAAATTGGTTTCTTTCTAAAACATGGGGAAAAGGACAATAAGCGACTTGGTGAGAAATGTTCCACAAATTAATTGATTTGAAAAAAAAGGAAAAAAGGGTAAATTTCTAGGGGGGAAAAGACTATAATTAGATAATTAAAATCATGTTACAAAATTATCCTTATTTTGTAAGCATTTTGCCCTGGTCTTTTTTTTCACTCTTTACTTTTTTCCTAATGTTCAAGTAATTTTCTTGCACTTTTTTCTAATTTCCTGCAAATTTTTGGGCAATCTCATCTTTCACTGCATATTGCCTTCTTCCCATGTTTTTAAAAGAAATCAAGCCAATATGCCCAGGTTTAAAAAGGGTTAAAGTAATGACGTGTTCATAATATTCAACCCCTGAGCTCATTTTCCCTCTACAAGTTAAAAAAATTCACCGAGCAAGCAAAAAGTAAATGCATGCTGTGTTTCAATCATTAGCAACACTTGGATATTAGACTTGTTACACATAAAGTGATTTTCAAGGCATGTTTACTTTCCAGTCATATGGAACGCTGTTGATTTTTATGGGATGCATATGGCTGCATTTTATTGTTCTCAATTAAATCACTTTAAACTAGGATTAACTTTTTGGGGCGGCAATCCCTTCTATAACGTCTTCTAGCTGTTCACCGGTGTGCGGCTGCTTGCAAATGTCTCCTAAGCGCTGCTCACAGATTGGGGTGTCAAATATGAGGCTGTCACAGCAATATTTAGTGGTAAAGCCCTTCCTGCTTTTAATGGCCTGACCTACAGCCCAGTTCAGAGAGCTAATAAAGGCAGTCTGGTGGAGGTCCTGGAGCTGCACAATGTCACTCACAGATCCCCAACTCAGCAAGATCCGGAATGCTCAATTAGTTGCTTTTACAGGCCCCATTAATATGCATTAACTCGCTTTCCAACGTACGCGCACAGACAAACAGCCGCTGCTGGCCACATATCAGCCAGGTAACAGGGCGCTTTAACTCTTTCTCAAACAGTGAATTTTGGCGTAATAAAAACCAACTGTAGAAATAAAGGCAGAACTGAAATAGAAGTAATTGTGGAACTTAACTATTTCTACTCCATTGCAGGTCAGAGGAAAATACTGTAAAGCTGAGACAATTAATCAATTAGGCAATCAAAAGACAATTAATCGGCTATTATTTTGATCAACAAAAACAACAAAATCAGAAACATGACTTGTGTCTGTCATGTTTTGTGTTTTTTTTGTTTTTGTTTTTCTTTACCAAAAAGCCTAACTTTAACTGGATCTAGCTTCCAAAACGTATTTATTGATGCTTTTGTATGTCATACATGATAATGGATGGAATATTTTTGGGTTTAGCACTTTTGGTGAGATAGAATAACACAACTAATATTGTTATTTATACTCCTACGCAGCAATTTGATAGCTATATGCATTACGGTTTTACATACAAAACAAGATGATGAACTTATAAAATGATATAAACCCGTATAGAATATATTGCTACAGATTAAACAACTCAACCCACTTTTCTAAAAGTGTTCATTTTTAAACTACATACGTTTATGTTACTTATGTATTAATGCATCAATAATAATCATCCAACGATGTGATATGATATACTATAACATTTACAGGGGCCAATTTCCTACATTGAGTACTTTTATAGTTTTTACTTAAAGTACATTTAGCCAGTAATACAATGTACTATGGCTATATTCATCCCACTGGTACTTAAGTAACAATTTACTACAACATCTATTTGTGATAAAATTACAGAAGAAATTTTTGATACTTATATCATATTTTGCTAATAACGCTGTTGTACTTTTGCCTAACTAACATTTTTAATGCAGCACTTTTACTTGTAATGGAGTATTTTAACAGAGCGCTATTGTAACTTTACAGTCTAGATACTTCCTCCATTACTATGTGTTCTGAAATACAAAATGAGTATGCAGACCTATAGATCTAGTGAAGAAAAAACAATCACACACCACACTATTACAAAACCATAACATTTACATATAATCAGCTCGCCTCAGCTCCACTCTTGTAACAAGACAACAGATAGCTCACCACAGAAACCTGCACAATCTGGTACCACTCCTCCCACACAATAAACCGATCTGGCACACAGCAAGCTGAATCAATCATGGCACTTTATTATCCTGTCACTAGTCTGCTTCCTGCAAGTGTGTTTACCCTGTCCATGGCCCTGCGATTGTGGCTGTTCAGTGTACATTAAGACAGACATAATTGAGATTGTGGGCGGCCGAAAGTGCAGGGCTCAACCTGTTGTCGTTAATCTGTCATATTGTCGAGAGTCACAGCGGCGGTGACCTACAGGAGGCTCCACCTTGGAGGCACGGCTGATGGCGCTTTGTTGTTCATGGCAGAGGGCCTCACCTATTTTAAGTTTATAGGTTTGCCACCAACGGAGAACCCAAAGAAAGCGTGATCTATTGCCCAACCTCTGACTTCAATTTCTTTGCTCTGCTCCTAATCCATGTTAGGTACTTTATGATTAGTAGTGACACTCTTAAAACTCATCACCACGACATTACATGCTGCTTTTCATGATTTGAGTGATTAAGGATCAGACTTCTTATTTTAAAGCGTTATGATGAAAAATAAGTTGAAAAACTCAAAGGAGCGAGCAGCCATGCCCAGCATAATGAAAGCTTAATACTGCGCTTTGTAATATACTAAATTATACAGGCAATCGATTTGAATTAATTGGTAACCCTTCAGATAGCAGCAGATTCTTTTTAAATTAGATTACTGATGGTTGTGCTGAAAATTCGCCTTCACTTTGTATAAATTAAAGCTCTGGAAAAGCATTTACAAAATAACAAGAAATAAATGAATGCAATCGTACTGTTGGAAAAGGTGCTTTTTACAATCACACAACATATTAGAAATAATAGCGAAATCTTGCCTCAGCGGCCTGTTATTAATTACCTGGCAAATAGGACCTGTCTGTTTCCAAACTGAGTTATAGTGGTGGTGAGAGATCACCAAAGAAAATTAAACAGCAATCAAAGTACATTTCTATCATCATAATTCTGATTGTCAGGATCACCTTTCCCCAGATGGCTCACAGCAGCACAACAAATCCTAGTTTTTTTTTAAGCGTCTCAATTTTCTGCCATTCATTTTCTATATTTATCACCACAGTATCACAAATGCATGCTGCATTCTTGTTATTTCTGGTATATGCAACATGATTTGCTCAACATGGAAACATGAGAATGCTGCCATGAAATTGAATTTAACTGAGAGTTAGAGAAGACGTAGCTTCTAAAGAGTCATCTGTGGCATCCTATATGTTTACGCCACGCTAACACAGAAACAGCAGCAATAACACCGAGCCCCCCACAAGATTTTTATCACATCATGCATGCCTTTTAACCAGCCTTGATTTTGCACAGCAGAAACTCACAATCGCTTAAATCTCAAAGAGGATATAAGTATCTGGCTGTGTGTCTTCAGAATGTGGCTTCTTTTATAGCGGGGGGTTATATCAGCCTGGAGACCCATAAGTTATGAAATGTCAGGATCCTATGCATTCTAATTGAGTGTGGAACAGTTAATGGCTGTGGAAATTCAGCCACTTGACGTCTTATTCCCCTGTGTGCCGTTTCACAGCCGAGCCCATGAGCCTCAATTAAATGACAAAATGGGCCCATTCTTGAAAATAACAACAATAAAAACACAAGCCTATATGGCAATAATATCAGGTCTCACCTTGAATCAACAATGGTCACAGCTTGCAAATGACTAGACAGAGACACTGTGATAAGAGCAGAGACGGGGGAGGAGGCTATATGAGATACTTCTTAACAGCTTAATACAGGAATATTCTACAGCTGCAACTTACACTTTCTTTCATTATCGATTATTCTGCCTATCATTCTCTGTGAAGGCTAGAGCCAGTTGCAAAACATGCCTTTAGTTAAGATTTTCCTTAAAGTCCAAGTTAAGGTTTCCTAGAATAAAGTCAGTTGCACATAACTTTTTCTTAAGATTTCCCGATATTTTTTTTCTTGAGTATTTAAGGTTTTCTTCTTATCTTAATGTCTTACACACAATCTCTTAAGTTAGTTAAAGCGTTGCACAAAAGACCTTAAGTGCGAGTGCAAGCGGTAAGTGGTAAAGGAATCATTTTAAAGGATTCTGTGCAACATCCCTAAGTAAGTCCCTTAGCTAAAAAGAAAAGCTTTAAGTGTCATACTTTTGGAGAAAACTGAAGGTGTTGTGTGGACCCGGTCCAAGGGTTGGAATGAAACTAAGTAGCCTACAAGTATTTGAATTTTTCCATTAAGTGCTACTTTATACTTCTTTTCTATTACATTTCAGAAGGACATAGCATACTTTTTACTCTGCTACATATATTTGACATGTACAGTTACTTTTAAAATTAAAAACCCTTATGCCTTATAGATACTTCTATTCTGCCCTGTGGCAAACAAAGTATCGACCACTGACTACACATTGATTAACAATAACATTAAAATGCTCTAACATGTATTACTCAGTGATAAAAACTTAGATTCAAGATTCAATAACTTCACTGTCATTATGCAAGCATGATGAATTTGTGTCATCCCCATATCGTGCATACTATTACATTTTTTTTCATATATTTAAGGAAAATAAGGCACCAGTGTGAGAGATAATGAATCTAACCAATATAAGTACTAAATATATGCATTATTAAATATAAAAAAACATATAAAAGTACAAATTAGCGAGTGTGCATACATATAATCTAATTACTTTAATAACATAATACTGTGACTCATTTCAGCATAATAATACCTTCACTTTTGAAACTTTAAGTTCATTATGCTGTTAATCTTATGTTCTTTTACTTAAGTAACATTTTGAATTCAGGGCTTTTAGTTGTAATGGCGTGTATTCACACTGTGGTATTTCTACTTTTACTTTGTTATTTTTACTTAATCATAAAGGCTGAATAACAGGTTTAGTACATTGTCAATCAGTCCATAAATCATTCTGCACATAAAATGTCAGAAAATAGTTTTTTTTTAAAAAGGCAAACACAAAGCTAAAGTTGACTTCAAATTTTCTGCTTTGTCTGACCAATTGTTTAAAACCCCAAATATTCAGTTAAATCCAATGGAAGACAAAGAAAACGTGCAAATACATATAAAAATGTATTAATTAATGGCATTTCTGCTTAAAAAATTAATAAAGGGATTATCAAAATATTTGTGATTCCATCGACCAATCATTTCAGTTCTATACTGTTCATATAGTGAATATAAACAACAATATGAAAATATGGTTGAGTATGAATGAGAAAAGCCTTTAATTGCTTAATCTTGAAGCTGTCACACAGCAGGTAGAACTCGGCCTGTCCACTGCACCCACAGGACAAGCACAAGTTTTTCTCAGACTCAGGCCTACTTTTTCCACCAAACTAGATCATGTCCCAAAATCTCTCGCCCCCAAAACTTAAAGTTACCTGAGTGTTGCTGAGTAAAACTTTTAAAATCCAGAATCAATAACGCCTAAACCTTTTCCCATTTTCAGCAGATGTCTGCAATCCATAAATACACATGGAGCATGTCCTATTAAATCCTGTGATATGGTGAGGGGCTAAATATTGACCCAATCCTGATTGGAGTAGATTTTTTTCACACTCTTGCTTATTGTTTTTGTGACTCTTTGACTTTAACCCCTTTACTGCTTCACTGACTTCATGCAACAAACAATAGCTTTTCAATAATTCAATTTATAGCTCACCATAAATGGAATTCAAAGGACAATGCTGTTGCAAATGAACATGGACGCTGCTTTTGGCTCCAGCAGCATCCCAGTTGCCAGAGGAAAGAGAGAATATTTATTTTACGGTTGCCTCACATTCCCATTAAAATGAGGAAGCTACATTTCCAAGCGCGTGTGGTATAAATGTAATATACAGAGTTAAAAAAGACAGATGGTAGAGTGAAAGTCTCATGTGGCAACGCTGTGCAATAGAACCACTGCAGCCAGTGCCAACGAAGAAATCCTCCCAAAACCAACCAAGGCCAGATTAGATCTATTAATACATGTTCATGTGCCTGTTCACATCCATGTTTACATGGGCAGTCTGATTGTGATGCACATGTGGCGTGCATCATTTATTGTTAACACCAAAAACATAAGCCAAAACACTGAGGGAGTGATATGTGGGAAGAGATCTAAGACACAAGCACAGAAATGAATTACCATTCTATTTATTTATCCAGGCCTTTCTGTCAATCACGGCAATAATCAGAACTAACTCATTCAAATTTTGTGAAAATGAAGGATGCATTCCCTCCAATTTTCAATTTGGAAGTGGCAACTATGGCCATGATGAATGTCTGAATAGTCCATCTTCTTCCTCTCATTTCTCCTAACCTTTCCTGACAGCTTAGATATTGCCTACCTGGTAATTTGCTCTTCAATAATTGTTACTGTGAGATTTCCCCCCCAGCTTTTAACAAGGATTCTTAACACCCTCTGTAGGTGACAAAATGCAATTACAAACACAAGTGCCCCATCGTGACTGGTCATCAGCAGCTGCCACCTCTATTCCCCAGCCCCAACTGGTCCCATTAATGAAAAAAACAAAACACATGCAGACAGATTCAGCAAACATTTGCTGCGAATAAAACTTTAATTAAAAGATATGAAGCTGTTTTATTGATTAACAACATCAGTGATTAAAGTGTACGGCTGACATTTTTTTTTCAGGCTTGCTGTTTTGTTCCCTCTCAGAGATCATTTATTTGTTGCGCGGCCCTGTTTATTGATAAGTGTGTTTGATGAATGCAGATGCGGCTGTTTGGAGAGTGGGCTTGCTGATGGAGCGATCATATTGTGCGAAACACCAGGCTCGGGCAAGAACAGCTGTTGCGGCTCCATCCGCTGGGACGCCATGTTTCACCACCACCCCGAGCGCACATGCAGGCGCGCTGCTGTAAAGCTGCAACCAACATATTCACAGCGTCCTAACAACTCTATGAATTTTATGACACATCACCAGCGTACTCTCATCTCTGTCCAGCACTAAAACCTTAATTATTGGACTAATTGCTATGGCTATATTCATCCCGCTGGTAATCCATTGGTGATTACATTTTGTGCTCAATACCAGGCTTATCCTTTAATTAAAAGGATTATTAACCTTTAAAGTAGAGCCATGTGGGATTAAACCCTCCAACGTTAGTGTCAAAAGCATTCTTTTACAAAACAAGCTGAGAATGAGATGCATCATTTCAATCATAATCAGGAGACTGTGGGCTGGTCTCCACACGTTAGCCTTTTTAAGGAGCCAACTTGCAACAGCAATAAGCCATCATGCACATCTCTGACAGAATGCTGACACATTACTCCTGTTGGGCTAACAATCAGTGCAGATAGATGGATAATGATACAGGTCTGACCAGGAGCGGATGTAAACACGGTCAAAACAAGGTGAAAGGGTGAATGAGTCAAAGATAAATAACTAAATATAATATACAGACAGCGAGATCCTCAAGGCCTCTCACCTCCAAACCAGGTGAGTTCAAAGTTCAAAGTCAGTGGAGCGTGATATAAAATCACTGGAGTTCTTGAAAAACATGAGTGTTTGGAAAATGAAGGGGATGAATTGGTGTGGTCGAGGTCGGATGACAAATAACTGAATCACATAAGGCTTCTTCATGTACACAGGTACGCAGGCTCTGATTAATATACAAATACTTGTACATGAATAAAAACTATGTTAAAGTGAAACTAGTACTGATTACGTTTACATGCACACTAATATTCCACTATTATTCTGATTATGACAATATTGTGAATTTTGATTTTGGTAATGAAAACAGCATACTGTGTTTGGATATTCCAAATTGAGCCTTTTTACAAATGTAACATTTTGCGATTGAGACGTGGGATATGCTGGTATTATTCTTGTTTTATCAGGTGCATTGTTTGGACATCTATATATGGTGTTCGGAATATGAGTCTTAATTGTTGTTTTACCACAACTGGTGACACGGCCTCTTGTCTACGTACAGCTGACTCTGTGCGTTGTCATGACTACGTTGAACATGCACTAACCAGCCAACAGTTTGCAACACTGTGGTAGAAGTGAATGCCCAAAGGAAAAGCCCACATTTCTGGTCAGACGGAGAAACATACTAACTTGAAGATCAACAGGTTTTTGTATATGCAAAAATATTGCAACGCCAAGCTTGTCGAGAAGGTGGTTGAAGGAATGGAAGAGGAAGACTGTGTATGCAGTCTAACAAGTCTGCCAGTGGTGGATAACTTTGATATAACAAAGCTATATGACAAAACTGTTTGACTTTTCCATATTTTGACATGATAAACAACATGTTAAGGGTGTGCCCAGCTGCATATTAACATGAATATTAGTGGAATACCCCTTTTTATTAGCCATGTAAACAGTTTGGTAGGAATATTATCTTTTTTGAAATAAAAACAAAAAACAGAATATTTTTTTGCATGCAAACGTAGTTACTGATCCACATAAGGCCTTTTTATTTCCATCTGTGTAAGAAACTGTAAGGGTGTGTACACATGCAGTGTTTTTCCCCCCTTAATTACGCTGTTTTCAGTGTAGCTAGAGAAAAACAAGAGCGACAAAGTTACAATATGCAAGTGTTCCAGAGCGCCTATTTTTCAGGGCGCATCGGACAGCCCTAAGTTAACCAAAGTTCAATTTTTGAATGCAGCAGCGTGCACAACATGTTATATGATAAGAACAACCAATCAGAGCCAGCGGGTAACTTTCCCTTCTTCCATCAATGTAAGTTTAAGGTATATATGGAGAAGACATTAATGATTGTAATGCAGGGATAGCCACAGTTTTACATATGTCCCAAGGACAATATTTAAGGCTTAATACACACTCAAAATATAAGGGCTGGAAGAAGATTAACTCTGTACTCAGGGTCTCTGGTATGTAGGCTATGATTCGGTGCAGGTTATGGTTACTTAGCAACTTCAGACACAACCTGCCTTCGCACATTTTAAAGTTGGCACACAGTGGACACGAGAGTAGCACCCAGTGGCCAAACTTGTGTTTTCCAGGTGGTTAAAGGAGGGGCATGCGTCCCTGCTTTAAGGAGGCACGCAGATTAGTATGCGAATACTTGAATGTAAAAGATGTTACGTTGACACCATCAGTGTCAGGTGCTGCTGCGGTCAACCAATGCAGAACCATTTTGTCTGATCAATACCTGCCCTAATCAATAATGTAACAAAACTATTTTGGCACCAAACATGAACCATGAGCAAGAGACCATGATGCTGAACCCCCCCACACCCTCCTGAGGCTGAGTCAAGCAGTTAGAATCAAGAGCTGTTTGCCCATGCCAAAGCCACGCTGCATTATCCAGAGCAAGTCTTCATTTGAATGTCCTAATTAGTTAATTAGTTGGTGGTTAAGGATGATATGAGCATCTCATCAATCTCTCTATCTCTAAAAATAAACACCCTGGGACGGCGGTGGTGAGTCATTAGAATACTGATGACTGTGGGAAGTGTCTGTGAGGATTAGAGGTCTGTCTGTGACACTCCATATTTCCACAAACCAGCCAGCTCCATACAGAAGACTAAAGAGCCATTGCCTGTGAGCATTGTATGGATGACAAACCAAGCATGATATAATGAGTTTACAGAAAGTCTGAGGAGCTCAATTAATGCTTCTTCATGCGTAGCTTTTGGGATCCATTTACTTGTTTATTACTGATGGAGGGAAAATGATAATTAGACAAGAGAATGAAAGTTGTTGTCATGCACACAAATTATAAAAACAAGTTCATTTTAAAGGAGCCCTACATGATACTGAGTGTATTTACATGGACATGAATAACCAGTTTATGATTGGCTTTTTCAAGTATCTTGTTTATGTGCTTGAGCATGTAAACATCATACCCCGTTTTTAGAAACATATATGAGACCTTTTCATGTTTCCAAATATGCTACCTGGAGTACTCACAAAGAAACCAGGATAACGGCCCATTTTACACATAGATTGCGCGATAACGCTGCTACGAAGTTACTTTTTTATGCTTCCTTCACATTTTAACACAAAACCAAACAATAGTGGTATCATGCCACTCAAGTGTGTAATTTTAGATAGCATGCCGGCATCCCAGAAGCAAAAGAGTCATGACAGCAACAGTGTCAGCCTCTTTTGTGACGTATAACATATGCACTGGCAGCACTTTCTAAACAATAACAATGGAATAACATAGCAGTAACAATCATTTACAGTCCCTGTTACATGGCTGCTGATCTCGTGCTGGGTTTCATGCACAACACGCTGTCAAAACGTCTCACCGGTCCCACCTACAATCTTGTCAAGACAACTCTGTCCCTCCATTCCATGATGGTATCTTTCATAAAGAACAACGAGGTGGCATGATGGCACAATATTCCCACCTTGAAAATGCAGTGTGAAAGGGGCTACTGTTGCAAATATTCACCTAATCCCGATTATTTAGCGCCAACAAAGAATGTCTTTACATGGAAAATAGTTGATTTCTGCTTAATTAATGTTCTGAATAGAGCCCCTTTAAGAAAGTGCACCTTTAAAATTTCAAAAGGGCTGTTATTAAAGGTTTTGTTTAACTAACCTCCTTAGATGTCATGTGGACTTTTAGCAATTACTTTAGGCAAAGTAACAGCAGTAAGGGCTTCGAGTTAGTTCTCCACTTATGCAGTGGAATATATGAAGGAAAGAGGAGAAGAAAGGGAAGAAGAGGAGGAAAGAATAGGTTAAAAATAGTTAGCATATGGCAGCATATGATTGAGTTTCCAGGGCTCTGAAAATTCACTCTAATTATTCAATGCTATCCCTCTGTCATCCTTCCCTATATGCATTCCTTTGCGTGGAAGTGCAAGTGACTCCAGCTAATATACATAATTCTGCCACTTAATTGGCACGGATCGGGTGAAAGTGGGCTAGGAAACCTCCTTAGAGACTAATAGGGGCACATATCATTGGCTCCATCAGAACAGTAGTCCCATAGGTGATGGAAGTCAGCAAATATTTCATGAGCAGCACTATCAAAGTACCTCACCTCTGGAGTCCTGTGCACTATCCTGCGAAGAACACTTCCGAAACAGTTCTGCTGTCAGGTGTATTTATAGCAGGCGGGCTCATGACTGATGCTAATGCCATGGAAATTATGCAGTGCACTATTGCTGTCATAACAATATGTTAGACTTAAACAGGAAGGTTAACTAAACTAGTCATTTAAGTTATAAGTGGGCCACTGGCGTATGTCTGCGCACACAGATATGGATTAGACTTAGTGCTGAAGTAACTCCATATGTTTTTTATAGACACAGTTCTAGATTTAGCCTCGTGTTGATTTAAATAATGAGGTGTTACAGGGTCAGATTTGCTCAAGGGCTTAATGTGGAATTAAGGTAAATTGCCACTAAGAAAAAGTCATAGGTTAATCGTGTGCCAGAAGGTAGACAAAATAACTGAAATTGTCCATAACTAACATTAAAAGTAACTGATAAGGCATATAAAAAAAACAACCTACATCATCAAGAGGGAAAAGTTCACACCAATGGTGACTGACTGAGAGGTACAGCAGATTCATTCAAATTCAACATAATACAAGACTCACTGCGATTAATCATATGTGTCACTCTACCTTGTAACTTTGATTGAAACTTTAATTGCTATTGTGTTGCTTTTTTAAAATCTAAGATGTATGTGCCTCTTATTTAGTTTTTTTCCGATTTTTACTTTTTACTTCTCTATTTATGTGTACTTAATCTGTCGTTGTGCTGCTGCAACACCTGAATTTACCCTCTGGGGACCAATTAAGGTTCATTTTATTGCATCTAATTTTATCCCAAATTCAAAAGTACTTCTGTAAGACCATAAAGCTGCAACCTCAAAATTTAAAAAAAAGTACAGATTTAAAGTTCTTTGCAACAATATGTGGTGAGATTATCACAAGGCTGCATATAATTCTATTTTTTTCCTTTTATATTATTCTAATAATAGTTGTATAGGCTGATAATGTATTTTTTTCTTATTTTTACTTCTCTAATGATGTGTACTTAGTCTGTCTTATCTAAATCATATATCACATCACATCATATCATATAATATCCTAACTTAAATGTACTTAAGTCAACAAGGAGGCAACCTCAAAAATTACAATAAAATGTGTCACCGATGCAATCATTAATTTATGTTGTGTCATTATCAAAAAGCTGCATATCTGACAGGGCTGCTATTCTGAACCTATATTAATACAATATGATGAGTAACCTGAAGTCGGATAAAATTATTCATGGAAAAAACTAAAAGATGTAAACATGCTGGTGGATTTGCAACAGCGAGAGCAGCAATTTCACAGGAATCATAAGCACTGATAATTAGCTCTGTGTGGTCTCATAATAGACAGAGTATATGAGGATATTTTGCAGGACGAGGCGCACCCTGGGGCATCAGTGCTGCTCACTCAAGATGCTTCCATATGAGATTAAGACAATAATTATAAAGAGATTTCAGAATGATTTCAACTGCATACTGCACAGCTCAGGCTGTGACAAGGACAGCTGTTTATCAGGTATAATGTATGTGCTGTTCAGTGTTTCCACTACTTTGTCCACTACTGGCGGTCATATAGTATTCAGTGTAATTTGAATTTTTGCTGGTTTGTTTTACTTAGTTGAGCAATACACTAAGATTTGGAGGAATACATCGTTGTTCTTGTATAAATGTTAATAGTCTGACTTACAACAGAACTATCATCCAGCTTGCAGTATTCAATAGAGTCCTCTCTCAGTGTTAGATACATGCTAACTCTTAAAATTAAAATTAAAGTTAAAATTGGCCACCCCTTCCTGTATGATAAATAATTAGCATCTGAAAAGATGTCACTGTTTTAAATTATACATCCAGTTATCACGGATTTTATAAATTTAATGTACTTAAGTCTAGAATGCTAATGTTAATATTTTAGACACATTCAAGAATTTTTTTCATATTTTTGTAATAATCTGACACACAAACAGCTAACCATATCTATGTAAAAATAAAACAAATAGTAATAAATAAATAGTTCAGAAAAGCAGGTAGGTAAAACAACCTCTGTCTTGACAAGTCAGTTAGTCTGTATGTATGTATATATATAACCTGTTTTCTAGATCTAGATTTTGTTTTTAATTCATGAAACAAATTGATTTGAACTGAAAAGAAGCTAAATAATTTCAGCAAATAGCAGATTTTTTAAGAAAATGAAGGTTGTGAAAACACTAAAATTAGTGCCTTGCAGTTGTAAGCCTACATCCATGTCTGTCCACACTTATATATGTAGTTAAGACTTTGTAAGAAATTACTAAAGGTATTAAGTGTATTTTTGGCAGAATTGGAAGTTATTGTGGTATTGACATGTTTGATTCCTGTGAAAGACTTCCAGTGACAAACATGCAATCTTTACTTAGAGGCTGTTTTTGGACAGGATAGTATAAAGGACTGACAGAGAGCTTTGTCACATGGTGCAATGCCAATAACCTGAAGCTCAGTATCAGCAAAAGACAAACTCCCCTTCCTTTCCTCAGTTATGATGTTTTTGCAGAGCTTAATGATGTCACAATGGAGTTTACCTTTAACCTTTTTGATAAAAAAATTGCCATTGCTTTTTCAATGTATCCTATGGGACATCTGTGTGAAATTTTGTCACAATGAGCTCATGAATTCTTGAGCTATGGCCAAAAAACATGTTTAGTGAGGTTATGGTGACCATTGACCACCAAAATCGAATCAATTCAGCACTAAGTACAGGTGGACATTTGTGCCAAATATCGAAAAAAAGTTACTGTTCTCATGAAAATGAGACAGAGGGAGAACAAAAACTTGCCTCAGGGCATGGCTGTCACCAGCAGAGAGGCATAGAAATGTGTATGGAGACTATCTGCCGAACTTGTCACACACAGTATCTTTATGTGTTACTTACATAAGCATTTAAATCTGGGGGTGCATTTTGAGGTAATGTTAGTCACCATCACCCACCACAGTGAATGCTAACACACAAGAATGCATGGATGGTTTCATCAATCGACCAATCTCCCAACAAGCTCGATGTATTCCTATAGGACACGCCCCTTTAACCTTCCTGAAATGTAGACTGCAACAACTATCAAAATGATTGGTCCCTTCCTCCTCTGATTGTACATGGGAGTCATTGTGGTCAGAAGCCCTTTGGTTGAAACCGAAACCCTCAGAAACACAGCACCAAATAGTAAAACGGCACCACAATAAAAGGTTCACACTATATCAAAACAAATAGTGGCCACTAAAGGAATCAATTTTTGACATTTCACCTCCATCTATCCAGAGTTCACTGACCCTGGCTTTTAAATTTACTGCTGTGTACAGCCTCAATCAAAGTGTTTGTCAACCACGCATTTTGTCGAAGTTTTAGTGTAACACACTGCAGATCATGACATGTATGGATTTAACAGGCCCTTGAGCCACCCTTATATATCTCATGTCATTCACACAGGATAAATATCTTAGCTCTCAGTGTAATAACACAGAGGAGATTTGTGGATGAGACCCTCATTTCTAATCTTAGATCTATTAAAGCACTGCTGAATGAATCATCAAAGCTATTGATGTCACTTCGGGCTTGTTAGCTGGATCCTGGAGTCAATAAAAAATTCTGATGGGGTTTGTAGGAATGGTCGCAAACAGTAAGTTTTTATGAGCAATTGTCATATTGTCTACTGTAGATGCACAGTAAGCATGGTATTTGTATTTACATTTTGCCTCTCAAAGATTAGAAAATGTTTGATTTGTTAAATTAAACAAGATAGCAAACATTCAGTTCAGTGTGTTTTTTTTCTGTCTTTTTTGTAAAGTCAAGCACCTCATAGCACAAGGTTTAGATGGCACGTCAGCAGTCAGGAAAGAGATAAGATACCAGCAAAGAGGATAATATAATCCCAAATCTTTTCTTTTTCCAGGAACAAACACAACCCACCATCCAAGTTTCTTTGAGAATCAGAGAAAGGAGAACTACTCAAGCTGAGGATTCCCTCTAAGCAGCAGAGATGACTTTCTCCATCGCGGTGAGAGGCTGTTCGGTTAGCCCGGGGAGAGGGATCATGAGTACAATATTGACTTTAAATTACAGCAATAGCTGCTGCTCATGCTGTCTCAGGACCATGCTGCGGATCAAACACAAAGATCAGGCCCGGATTAGGAGAAAGCCACTGACAAGCGCCGAGCCGCCTCTCTGCTGCGGCAGCACGCGTACTCACACAGCACCTCCCAAATCTCACACTAAGCTCTCCCCCGCCTTTCAACATGTAACACACAGACCTTACACTCATCTCATTTGGATTTCAAAGCCAAAATTGATTACAAACAAAATTATCTAAACACAAGGGGTAAAAGCAGCTGTAAGTGTGTGTGTGTGAAGACTTTGTCAGGACAGATTTATTCTGAGGTCTAGAAGACGGCTGCATTTCCTCCCTGATGGCGAAGACTCTCACGTTTGCTCACAGGAAACAGCCGTGTTCTTGCGACGCCTTGTAACTGGGCTTTTATTTTCCTTTTCCTGGCAGTTAAACACAAATAACAGCATGGATGATGTGCTGGGATTCATTGTCTGCGCTCTGGGAGGAGTGCAGGATATGACTGGTGTGATAAATGATCATGCCTTGTGCCTGGCGTGACAAAGGAACTGCGGCACAATCTGCATGTGCTCCATCCTTTCGCCATCATTAGGTGTAATTGGGACTCATGGCGAGGCGTGTTCTTTTTCCGCTGTGGAAGTATCGGGGAATCAAGCCACAACTCCTAATAGGACGAGCTACAGAAGGGAGACACGTCCAGGGGCCACTGCTACAGCACTAAAAGTGTGTCCCAATATCACACGGCTGGCCTAAATGGAAGCTCAACAGATATGCGCTTGTTTTAAATCCCCTTAACTCTAATGCCAACACTATTGTAACATCAAACTACCTTTTTTGATGTTGACCTTCAAAGGTGCCGTTGACATCTATCTGAGTGAGGTGGAGCATGTTCCCTCGCTCAAAACAGCACATAAAAAAATAAAAAATAAAAAAAATAACACCCAGGCAGCCACTGATTACAGTGCTGCTCATTAGCTATAATAGGGATGCATGTGGAATTTACAGCATTGTGTAACGAGCCTAAAAACAGACTCATGAATCCTAGTATTCATGCAACCCTTTTTTCCTGCAGAGTTATTATTCATCATTAAGGCGAGAATACCCGAACACAGCCGAGTATATACAGCAAGTTGGGACTAAACTGGCAGAGTAATAATAGATGTTGAGGGGTAAATGAGCGTTCAAGTTGCCCCTGTTTGTCAACCAAATACTCAGAGACCCCCGCGTGCACTCTTTAAACACACTAAGTTTCAGCAGCAGCAGAAACACAAAGTCTTTGTTTCATGACCTCAGCCTGTATATCCTTTCCCCTCCTTTGAATCAAAGCCCCCCACACCATCTTTAGCATTTAGAATTAATTGCACAGTTATCCTCAAATTAATTCCTAACTGTTTTACAACACACAGAGAGAAAAGGGCAAACCAATTATTATTCTGTTTTCACCTTACAGAGGGGGATATTATGCAAATGATCCTCTCTACATGAGAAGGAAAAGGGGCTTTATTTTCCTCAGCAGATGCTGCCTAGACAGTCTAGCATTCTGTGGGGGACAGGAAGTGGGGATGCTGTGAAGATCTGATCGCTCCACCTGGCTTCCTACTGACTCCATATCCAAGCAATAATAGAAAACACAGTGATTAATTATTTATTTCAAAGAATCATTTTTTTCTATATCTCATGCTGGACAACTAAGGTTAAAAGGAATGTTCCAAGTGCTGTCTGGAAGTATTTTACAACTTCTGCACTTACGAGCTAGAGGTGTTTCTTGATGGAAGACAAAGTCCCTCGGCTACGCAGACCTGCAAAATGTTTTATTTGCTACTTTCCCAGGAAGAGAATACATACTAAGAGCGAGCGGCGAGCCTGTGAGCCAGACATCAAGAGGTGGTTGACAGGATGGCAATGCTGTGTTTCAGAGAGGACAGGGGGTATCTCACCTCCCTTGGCTGCTCCGCACTTCTGACCACAGCGAGTGTTTATTAATCTGAGACCTTGAGACCTCAGAGAAGTTGCTGAATGAAAACTAAAACACAAACACGCAGCATTTCCAACTTCTTAACAGTCAAGAGCCATAATGCTTCGCAACGAGCTGATTTAAAACCGGCTTCTTCTTCCAAGGTGGAACAAACAAAAGCTTTAATGAGCTGTAATGATGAGTTAAGGTCAAAGCACTTATCATCTTTACAAATCAGGAGAAGATGTGCGCATGGAAATAAGCTCCCATGAGTATCCATCATCACCTCAAAAAACTGCACGCAGTGGCACAGCTCCAGGTGCTTGAGCAAATTGGGCTTTCGATGTGGGATGGATCAAACGCTGGCTCAATATTCATTATTCTCTCTGACTGTGATCTGCTGCAGTTCTGCGAGTGGGTGAGGGTAATTGTGTACCTCATTGTGCGCATGTTTGGACCCAAACTTAATCATGATGTCAGGCTGTTAATAAAAGGTTATTAAAGGAACAAAGATCCAGGTTTTACATATGTTAGGCAGGGGAGGTCTCGGGAACTCCTGTCTCTGAGGTAAACAGGGGCCTTCATGACAAATGATGCACATGCTGAGATCAGATAGTTAACAAGAGATCCCCTTATTAACCAGGTCTGCATAGATAATTGGCACTTGAGCCTCACATTTTGAATCTGGCCTGAGCAGTGTCATTTATCAAGAACCCGAGCATGCTGTCAGGGCTCCATAATAAGCCGCAGTAACTGATGAATCAAGATTAAGCAGATAGATTGAGAATGAAGGAGGAGAAAATGGGCCACAGCCACATTGCAGGGGGGCTTAGCTTGATATTCATAACATTAAAGCAGAATTATTCCTTACAGGGAGGGATCTATCCTGCATTAGAGGCTATAGTTGTAAAATAACTGCAGCCCGACAGCGTCATGATGAAGAGTCTCAGTGCAGATTGCAACACTTTGCTCTAATCTGCATATGCTGCGTGCAAACCGTTTGACCTGGAGAGGGAGGATTTGTGAATTGTTGGCTTGGTTAAGCATTTTGTACGTCATCTTAAGAGTTTTTAAAATATGCGATAATGCATGCACACATCAGCATGGTCAATTAATCAATGGTCAATCCCCAGAAAGTTAATCAGTAACAAATCTGACCTGAATCGATGAACACTGAACATTTTCTGGTTTTTGCGTTTCAACTGTGAAGAATTGCTGCAGATCTTTGTAATATATAAGAGTAAACTCAATATTTTGAGGTTTTGGACTGTTATTAAGATAGCACAATCAACTTCAACGTGTAACCTAAGGCTATGGGATATTATAAATGGCAATCTTTTTCAAATTTCTTTAACATTTTGTCCACAAAGTTGGTGTGTTTACACCGAACACGAAGCGAGCGTTTGGCACTGCAATTACATACAAAGTCAATGCAAAGACACCGATAGACGCGAACACGTGATATTGCTAATGACACAAACATGGAAATTATACAATATTCCCGTGGAAGCCGAGAAATTCGCATGACACTGTATCACGAAAGCCTATCGGCATTGAGATCTAGTTGAGATTCGCCTCATACTACCAAGAATTAGAAATGGTGGACAAACTTACTGTCAGCATCTGTGCACCCAGACCTCTACCACTCAACAGCCACACAGGGACAGAAAAAGTAAGGGGCTCTGAGATTATTTAGCAAAGCATTAGATCACCTGGTAAATTATATTAATGTATGTATTTGTGACTTGTTGGGCTGCTTCTTAGCAAAATGCTCTGAGTAATTTAAGTTGGTCTTTTATCATGAAAGGTAAAAAAAAAACAGAAGGAGTGCTGTGGACAATATTAAAAATAATAAAGAGTATTGCCTTTTTAGTTAATGCTGGTAAAAGCATGTTGCCTACATGTTTACCATATTCATATCACTTTAGTCAAGCTATTGGTTGTACTTTATTACAAAATAGGGATGTAAATCACAAGTTTCATCACAATACAATAACATATTAAGACTTTGGAAAATGATATGTAGTTTCCTTAATAAAAAACGTTACAATTTCAATACGATTTAACTCAGTGGACTTCGACCAATAACAATATCAGTAAATATCGTCATTGTCTTTTTCCATGCTGCTTATCATTATCTGCCCGGCCCTGGCAGCTAGCACTGAATAGATGTTTAGTAAGGAGTTGTGATTGGATGGAAATGGTGACACACACCTGCCATGGGATTTTTTGTTTTAAAAAAAGGGCGTACCTTAAAGATTACTTTATGTATCCATGTTTTCACTTTGTATCGAGAGTATTGGATTGTTGATCATTTAATCGATATATCAATCCAGATCGATGCATGGTTACACCCCTACTACAAACCACGTTAGCCATTAGCTGCATCAATTCGCTTCACGTTTGGTGTTAACACACCATTAGTCCAAATATCGAGAAAATAAATGAATTAATTGATGATGAAGTTATCATTGGTTTCAGCCGTAAGTCAATATTACTTTAATTTGCCCAACAGAAATATGACTCATACAAAACAGCAATGTATCTCATTGTTCAGTAATAACTATTGTTCACAGTTTGAGCAAATTGTTGTTGTTATACAATATAATTGTCATTAGCTAAACAATGCAGGGGCACATTATGCCTATTACTGCTGAACAACTATATCAATCAAAACAATTACAGCAGATTCAGCTTCCTCATCAGAGTAACATAATTAGGTGCATTCATTCCAAGCTCATTGGTTTCCACTGGTTGGTCAATGGTCTGTTTTCATAGCCTTTTAATGTGATTTTAAATGTGTGTGTGTGTGTGTGTGTGTGTGTGTGTGTGTGTGTGTGTTCACCATCCCTGTTTTTTTATCTCACTGGTATATAAGTGTAGATAATTACAGATGATGGGCCGGTGATCAGCTGCAGGTATGGGAGCCACCTCAGGCCTTGCCCAGCCTTGCACCTCCAGCACTCCCCTGCTCTGTCAGGCATGTTTGGCAGCGTCTCCTTTCCCTAAGTCTCCAGCTGTCCAGTGGGGTGCGCCAAGTCACAGCAGGAGTGCCTGCCTCTCCATCTATGGCCCTTCTTTTTCTAGTAGTGTGAGATTTGTGTGTGTGTGTGTGCGTGTGTGTGTGTTTGGGGGGTGTGTGGGGGTGGAGGGGGTCGTCTCTGTACTTGCATTACTCACTAGCAGACGGAGCACGCTGCCAGCGCCCAGCATGTCCGCCCACACGCCCCTGCCCTGCCGGTTAGACCTCACGGTTGGAGGAGATGATGGAGAGAATCTGGGATCCAGGAGGGGGGTGGATCCAGAGGAATCTGAGAGACAGACAGAAGCCCAGAAGCTTACCTCCTTCCACAGGCCGATCCTCGGACAGCCCGACCTGATATGGTAGTCTGAAGTCTCCTTGTTGGGGTTCTTTTTGGGGGAGGCAGGAGGGTTGTTTCTGAGAAAGGACAGCTAAATGAATTGTTTGTTTTTGTATTATCACCTTCCCTTGTTACTGCATTCTACAGGCATCTCTCTCAGCAAAATAGCTTTATGTTAATCTTGATGTGATGATGATCGAATTTATATTTGACAGCCCGACTGACTTCACAAGATTAATTAGTGGAACACATTTCCAAAAAGTTTAAGAAGCATCATCTTGTGTTTGAGGATAAAGATAATAATACTTATAGCAAAATAAGTGACTTTTAGCATACAAAAACAGTTACTTAATTTTTATTTAAATGTAGCTATTAGTCATATATTTAAAAAGCAGAGTGGTGGCTAATTGTAGCAAAATATTATACAAAACAGCTCAGAAACAATAAAAAAACAGCAGTCAGATCATGTTCATCATAAACATTGAGACAAAACAACAAATCCTCATCCAAACATATGTAAGTAGGGCTCATTACGACCAGGCAGCATTACTTCCACGTGCCCACAGGGGGCTCTAGTGTACCACACATTTTACTGGCCACACTATGATAGCCAGCTGCTCACAGGACCACGGCACTGATTGTGTTGAGGGTAGACCTTTTGAACTGCTCTGCTGTACGATTGATATAAACATTAACCAAGCTTATACACAAATCAGAACATAAGCATGCTGTAATGGTGCAAATTAAAAAGGGTAAAAAATAGTTAAAACAAAACACAGATGCACTCACAAGGTAACACAGCGCTGCATCAAAGTGGTCCAAAAAAAAAAAAAAACCCTACAAAAAGCTGAAAGGCTGAGTGAATACACACCTTATCTTGATCCTGATATTTCTGACTATGTGTGTGTCTGTGTATGTGTGTGAAATTCCAAGGTGGTGAACAGTACTTGATGAGCTAGCTCTGGAGACCTCTGAATTTTAATGATGTTGGAGATGATATTGTGTGTCCTTCAGCTTGTTATACTGACACAAGCACTCCATAAATCATCATACCTAGCTATCGTAAAATCAATACCAAACTGCTACCTCAGCGCTAACCCGTAATAAGTTTTTCAGCCATCTAACAGCTTAAACTTTGCTGTAATGCCGTTCGACCTATAGGTTAAGATCAGAGCATGCTTAATTTGTTTTGTAATAGAGACTTTCTAATCCTTAATGAAGCGCCTATTAGGGAGGCTTTTGTTGGCACATTGGTGATCAGTTGGTGGAACAGCCATTGCAATTAAGTTTGAATCTTTGTCCTGGAGCTAAAAAAAAAAAGGAAGAAGAAAATAAAAAAAGGGGGTGGAGAAAAAAAAAGCAAAGCTTGAACGGTCAATAAATGTTAATCCAGTCAGAACTCGTCTGTGCCTTTGAACAGGACTCACGCTGGGTTTTTTTCACATGCACTTGTTTCATCCTTCCCTAAGAGAGGCCATCCCTTAAGGATACTGCCACTGATCCTGAGACCAGACTACCACTCACTAATAAGAGCCCATGTGTAAGCAATATTGTCCACATTAAACACATTATTACCAGGCTTTGTGTAAAACATAAGCCATAAATACATCTGCAGAAATAGCTCTTTTAAAAAAAAAATGGTAGTTTTTCCACGAGAATGGAGAAATAATGAGACTGCTATTAGGTCATTGTGAGAAAGTACAAATAAATCAAAGGCGTTCGTTTGTGTCAATGTTTGATGGATGTAAGAGTTCATTCTACTTTTATCTTCTTTTTGCGCTAAAATGATCTCCGCATGCTTTATCCAAACACCAAACAAGATGCAAATGACAAACTGAAAATGACAAGCCTCATGTAACCTTGTGGGCTGGTGTATTTTTTTTTTTTTTTTTAAAGAATGATAGCTATAACTGGGGCAGCATTTCTGAGACACACAACATATGTAAAAGCCTTTGCACAAGAGAGAAGCCATTGCCACAATTTCTGAAGCGTAAACAGCTTATGAAAGTCAAATGGATATGTGGCATAATCTGACACGGCGAGTCGCTGCTTCAAAAACATCCCTAACAAACCACGATGCCAGACAACAGCGACGATGGTTGCATGTTTTTGAACGCTCCACAGGTGATCATGCTATGATATCAGACAGTCGGCACATGAAATTAGGCAGATATTTCATATGAGAACGTCACAACTTTTGCTTGACAAAAATTGCTAATGAAAAGGAGACCATATACTGTGTATTTCATGATTGTCAGCTTTCGGTTTACACTCCAGTGGATGGAGAATTTACAAAAAACACAAAGGGCTAACACGGGTCACAGCCCCAAAATTTCAGTTTCCAAAGATTAAGCATTAAAGTGGTATCACTATCAGCTCATAACTTGTGTTTTTTGGCAAGGGGAACACCCACATACCAATGGTTTTTGGGGGACGCTGACATTGGCTGTGATTTACACAGAGTAAGAGGTGGTAACCAATTGTCAGAGGTCTTGCTGGCTGACCCTCAAACATCTGTGTTTAGGGTGTGTTGCTGATTACACAGCAGACAGGCAGCTATGAGGACAATATAACCCTGGCAATAATTCAGCATGAAAAATGTTTCACTTTAATGGCAGCAGCACATAATGTGATTTCTTTAAAAAAAAAATATTGTGGCAAAATAGGCAAATATTCCCAGGGGTCCAGTAATCCTAAAGAAATTATACAAAAATACTTTATTCAGAGTTACATTCTGCAGAGTTACAAGACAAATCATGTCTGTTAAATCACATTTATGCCTGAGGTGAACTTCCGACACTTTTTTTAAACTGATGCAAAGGTATAAATCACTCAGCCGACACTGTCACAGTGTACTTATTTATGGGGAAAATTCAACATAGAACAAAACTGTATGTATATTTTAGTTTTTGTTGGTTGCATGTGGATCTGTGGACAAGTATAAGGAGCTAGAAGTGATGGATAAAGACAAAAACATCAATTAAAGGCAGATAGCATTTTCAAACTGATAATTGGTGCAACTGTTGAAAACACGGGTAATTTTTGGTAGAAAAATTAAATGATTTTTTTCAGTAGAGTTTCAGAATTTTATGAAACTCATAATTAACTATCAAAATCAGTCTAATAATGTTTGAAAAACTGAGAACGTAATTATGAAGCCTTGTTTTATAATTAAAATAATATGTAATGCTGTTTTCAGGGTTTTAAAGTTCATACTGTAATTGTTTACATAAAGATACTTTTTTTAGATTTCAGATAATGCAGTTTCCACATTAACCAACTTTTCCCTGTTTACTAACATGTTATCATGATTCTTATCACTCAAAAACTGAGTCAGTTTTAGTCAAATTTCCAAAAAATGCTCTTTGCATCTTTCCCTAAAAGAATAATAAAAATATTTGCTGTCTCAAAAATGCTGATTGTTGCCACCATCCACACTTTGAAATACGTCTTATAGTTATAACGTTACTTTGTGACAAAGTTTGAATTTTTAGATCTTGTGTAAATATGAGTTTTTTAAAATACTAAAGAGTATGACAGAACTGTTAGCTTTACAGTGTGACAAGTTGCAGTTTTTATCTTGGTGAAGACGTTTGTTCATCTTTAAACATCTAAGTTAACCAGTGCAAGATCAAAGACAGCTATACATGATTTCCTTAAGGTCCCTTTACCCTTTAAGAAGAGGTAGTCAGTCTGGTTTTGTGTTGTTTGGGCTTAAGGTGTTTTGGGTAGACATAAAAATCAAGAGCATTTGTTGCACTGAAAAATTTAAAATTGAGTATCAATACATGGTCTCTGAGTGCACTTTACAGTCACTTTTGTAACATCAGAGTTGTGTTTGTGCATGGCAATGACAAGAGCCGTGAAGTTACAAAAGATGTAGCGACTTTGCACACAAGTCCTTTATTTGAATACAGGGGTAAATTGGAGCAGCCGTGTATCTTACGTGTCTGTCACAGGCCTCCCATGTGGCTGAGGCTGTTCGGGACTGGCGAGGCCAAACCGGGGCAGGGAGCTACAGCAGGGGGAGGGGAGGATTTATACTTAAGGCCAGAGCTGGGATCCGTCAGTGTGGGCGGGTTGGGTCGTCTTTTGCGTGACCTGCCACCTCTAACGGAGCTCTGAAAAGTGCAATCTGACCCTAAATGCTGAGCAGTCGTCCCTCTCTGTCATAAGCCTGTGTCATCTGAATGGAGACTGGAGCATAGTCTATTTGTGCAATTTGTGTATAACAATGTCAAAAATGTTTATATGAAATTAAAATTGATGGAGAGAAAGATAAAAATGTATAAGTAGGAAATCCTAAATGCAAAATTCTGATAGGAAAATGCAGCAAATATAAACCAGTCCCTTATTTGCATGAAAAAAACAACAATGTCTCTCAATTACACTTCACAGCAGCAACCAACACCTTAGGACACAAAGATGTAGTTTTTCACAATTGTATGATCTGCCAAAAAGTCCACACTCGCCCTTTGTTGAGCATCTACAGAGGAAGAAACACAGATAATAAAGGTCTCTTTATGATGAGGCTCCTGCACACAGAGCCACAAAAAAAACTTAAGAAAAAAGATCTATCAAGAGGTGGGAATTACATTGCCCTGTGCTGGGGGTGGGAAAAATGAAGCAGGCATTTGTGAGCTAGCTGGCAACATAACCTTCAGAAACATCCTATTTTTCATTAGAGTTGTGTCAGACAGCTATGCCTTTAATAACATTCATCCCCGTACCAAGGAGAGGATAACTCAAGCTTTAGGCACATAATGAATGAGAGAATAGGCCCTGGCGCTGTTAAGAACAGGAGGGCTTGCCAAACAGGCAGAGCTGCACTGCTGCACTCATGGCAAGCCTTTCACTGCACGGCATCCTCCTGTATTAACGCCATGCAAATGAACAGTCAGATGCTTCCTGAGGTGGCTCTCTAATGTGGCCTTGTTAATTACTGTCATTAGAGCAGGAGGCTAGGAGAGAGGACTAACAAGCCACCGTCCTCATGATCTCTGCATTTGAAAGTCATCTTTGGCGATAAAAACATGTCAGAACCCCAGTAAGAAAATTGCAAATTGCCAAATTTGCTGACAGAGTGGAAAATTTTCTGCTGACTCCGAGCAGCCTGCCAGTGATGGATGCATTCTTGACACAGTCTTGGTGTTTAGACTTAAGAAATAATGAGTATCAATGTCCCAGCCGTGGAATATGCAAAGATGAAAGAGCGCTGTGTGGGTTTAATTAAGGGAAGCAGAGGCAGGAGCTGCTTTCAAACAGAGTGACCCAACATGATCAGGTTCTTATTGCTGTCATTTTTGTGCTGAAATATGGCCGGTAAGGTACGGAGAGCACTTTAATAAAACCGACGTAATGTCATAGCGAGCGAGCCCGAGGCAAGCTAGTGCATTGTAGATGTAGAGATACTGTATTTTTGTGCAGTACATCTCGGTTCCAGAAACACAGGTTAACATGTAGAAACATCAAAGTGAGGCGCTTTGAATCAGGGCAGTTTTGTTTTAAGAGCGGTTGAATTGGTTTTCACTGCATCATTACAACCACGGGGGGTGTGGGCGCTCATTGTTTCCACAGTCAAGTAAAGTATTTTGTTTTACAAATGCCCCCCGGCAGCTCACCCCCCCACCAAGGGGGGGGGGGGGGAGAAATGCTTCTCATACTTCAGAGAGCAAACCAAAATATCCCCTATTATGTCTGTGATGCATCAAATCCCTCGTGTGGCCTTGAATTTAGTTTCTCCCCCAAAAACTGGAGGGTGACACAGTCAATATATTCAACACACGAGGCCACGTCCAGGCTAATACAGAAGACTTTTCTTCCCCCTTTCTCCTCTTTCTTTGTTTCACTTTCTCGCTCTCATTTCTTCCTCTGTTTTTCAAACGTCTGTGCGGTTGAGGACAAATCAAAGGCTCTATTTTACTAATGTAACACTGAGCAGAATGTGAGGTGGCTGTGGGGATAATGAGGGACTGCAGAGATGTGAAACAGACAGGCTGAAATGGATAATTAGGACAGAAAGTTTCTGCGATGCCAATGACACTCTACAGGAAATAGGATCATTAAGTTCTATATAAAATCTCTCTATGCACACTGTATCTATATAAATTTCCCATCCTCTTCATCCTCTCCATTACAATTTTTCATTCCATTACAACCTAGCTGTGTTTAACTCAAGGTGCAGCCCTTACCTCTGTTTTAGAGACATGTCAGAACGTAGCCACTTTAACCATCTTTATAACTACCTATGAATATATTTAGCATAATTACTGCTTTTACCTGCCGGAGAAATACATGAATACTTCTTGTCCTTTCGCATGACTGCCCACTTATAATATTCTGCAAAGTCTTGTTTTGAAATGTAGCTATGGCAGATGTGGTTTTTGATTGCTAGCATGTGAATGAAAAGGACGCCCTCACAGTGCTCAGGAGTATTTCATATTGTATGAGAGGGTCTGGTGCAGGCAGACTGGATAATGAGCCGCAATAGCTGTTAAAAGATGTTTGAGGGAGATATCATGCTATGTTGCTCTATTATGATTAGATTTCTCCTTGACAATATGAAAAGATCAAATCAATATCTACTGAGATTTTGATGATCCACAAGCCACCCTCATCCGGTTCCCCCCTCCCCGAGCTCTATTGAGAGAGCATGATCTGACATCACCACAGTAACATCAGGCTTTCCTCTGCTACTGTGAAAATATGTAACTTCGATTAGTGAAATGCTGAACAAAATGACCTGTGTTTTGGATTCTCTCCCAAATGTTGCTGTTTGGGTACTGATGACAGGACCTATTGTGTTTCACTTTAAAGCAATTCAATTAGGAGTCATTAGTCCTCTGAGTGATTACCAGTGGCCTATCGATAGAGAGGAAGGACACACTAATTAAAGGGCATTTAAATGTTTCTCGGCGCAGAGTAATGGGGAGAAACACAGCATTTAAAACGCAGTTTGGAGGAAAATATCCTTGCACAGCAAATGACCGACATAACATGTTCACTTTGCTCTCTGCAAATTCCCTTTATAGGCGCATATACGGGAATGGATCCCTGAGGAATACTAAAATATGGCCATACAACAGTCACCAAGAAGCTAGCAGCCCCGCTGAAGCGCAGGTAAATATTCAGATGTTATGGTTCTCCACTTTAGAAAAAAATAGAAAAGGACAGATAAATAGCAAAACTGATGTAAAATCATGGCAGGTATTTATGGCACATATGTGAAATTGAATATAAGCATTTCACTAAAAGGAAGGGGCGGATTATCTTTCATTTTTAATTGACTGTCAGCGTTGTGCATCTTTGAATTCATTGTATCAGAGATGGATCGGTACTTTCACTGCCTATCATGAAGTTAATTCCATTCTTAGATGAATGGTAGTGATTATATTGAAGGAAGGTGACTTACTCTAAATCCGCTTCCCTTTTCTCTAATAGGTTGCTGCTTTTTTATGCAAACGTTATAGTGTGAAAATCATCAGAAGTGGAATTACAGATATTCTCCATATCAACAAAATGAATAATGAAAGGCTGATTGTTTGAATGCATACTACAAACTAGCTCATCTCAATCTAAAAAAAAATGAAATAATGCAGCATGTGCAACGGTCACAAAATCGCATTAAATTTCTACATGTATTTCTGGAGACTCATCATCCACAGCACAAGGACACTGCAGCTCTACAGAGTTGAGAGGACTGCTTTGTGTTAACATAGTGAGAGAGATATTGATTAAAGTATGATAAGAAGAAGCTCCAGTCCCAGGGCAGAGCCTTTACAGCTATGATTAAATACGCTGCACCGAGCTAGGACCTATATCTCAGACAGAAGCTTGTGCATCTATATACAGCAAATTATCTTTAATATCAAATCAAAGCGTATCAGAGCTGTAAAATCCTAATTATAGCTGTTTTGATATCAAAGCAAATGCCTGCTTGTACTTTTGTACAAAACCTTGAAAGCCATCTTATGAATACAGAAGAGAAAGTACGTAAAAATGTACATTTAATTAAGGGTGCAACATGATAATAAGATAATTGCACGATTTATGTTACTGTAATAGTGTCTTCTATCCAGAGTGTTATTAAACTGGGCGTCGTTCACAATTTAAGTGGCTTATAATGAACCAGTATTACGTCACAGGATGAGAACCTCTTTGTTATGAGTAGTTATGGACAGGAAATCTGAGTGATCAAGGATGTTTTCAGTCAGGCTGACATTCAGAGCAATGGACAGTACTGAAGCGGCTGGATCAATCACTTAACTAACAGGAGGACGCCACAAGTACATCATGTTCTGGATATTAGTTGCAGGAATTTAAAACATTTAATTCAAATCAATTTTACCATCTAAATAATAGTGCGGGTAAAGTTTTGTAGTTGGCCCCTAACTGACTAAAATACAAATGCTGCAAATGTAAACAAAACTCTGTTTAGCTGTCACGTTATTACACCTCACATGAAATAAGGCTGCAACCAACGATAATTTTTATAACCAATTCATCAATTAGTTGTTTGGTGTATAAAAAGTCAAAAAAGGGTGAAAAATGTCAATCAGTGTTTAACAAAGCCCACCTAGATGTCCCAAGATGACTGGTTTCGTCCACAACCTAAAATATTCAGTTTAATGTCTTAAACCAGATACCAGAAAATATTATCATTTATGAAGCTGGAAACAAAGAGTTCTGACTTTTTTTCTTTAAAAAAAACACTCAAACTGATTTATTAATTCTCAAATTAGTTGGCTATTAATTTAATAGTTGAAAACCACTTAATTAATCTATTAATTGTAGAATCTCTAGCATGAAATATATTTTAAGTTCATAAAATTGTAAGCAAAGTTAGAAGGTGGGAAACAACATTGCAATCTGCAATATATATAATATATTAATAGTCTTTATCTTCTGGGAGGGTTTCATGAACAGGGCCTTCAATTTTTAAGTTTGTATACATGTTGATACTTTGAACTGACAGTGTTTAAAGGTTGAAAATTAGTTTATGTTATATACATTAACAGCAACAAGAACAAGGTTTTGTTAAGGTTAACATGGGTAGTTGTTAAAATCTCTGGTGACCGTACAAGAGTGGCCTCATTGACTGAGAATCCACTTGCATAATATGATACATGATATAGTCAGGGCTTTTTTTCCCTTTTACATTTCCACATATCAAAGCTTCATTGTGACAAGCAATGAAATATTTATATTTTCATCTCACAAAAGTTGCTAGTTTTTTTTCCCATTTTGGTGAAATACAAATGTCACAGTGGTCTTAAAAATACATCATAAACACATCAGATTTGGGTGGTGGGCAATGAAACATCAGTGGAGGTTTGTGAGGCACATACTCATTATGTACAAAATTTAAAGGTATGAGTGCACCAATAATCTATATAATGTATGTATTTATTTACTTTGCTTATTTTTTGTATGTATGTATTTGCAAAACCAAATATCCCTGGCATTACGGATGTTGCAATTTCAAATTTCAGAATAAAAATTAGAACAGTCATCAATTAGCCACACACACGCTAGTTTAAATATTAAACATGGTAAGATCAGGCCTGACATATAGGTGGATGAGACTCCACCACTTTATGAAGTTTAATCTACAGCCTGACACACAAGAGTGACCTTTTGTACCTCTGTGTCTTATAAGATCACTGTTATTTGTACAATCACAATAAAAATGATATTTTGCAATTTAAAATCCTGTTTTGAACTGTCAATAAGTGAGGCAAAGAGGGCAGGGAGCAGCTTCTAGATCAAGATGGGAAGCCTTGTTGTTTTTTTGTGTAAAACTCATTAGTTATTTTTCTTTAAAACCTGCATGATCCAATTTTGCATGCCAACTGCATTCCTCGGTTTTAACCACGCAGCCGAAATAACTGTGAGAAATGTCCCCTTGGTCTGACTTTTATTCCTCACCTTATTCCCAATGTCATTCATTTGCCACTGAAGGTAACAAGCCTTTTCCACTCTGTGCTCTGTAACGGCAGACCTTTAATAGCCATTTCCCGGTGTGGTGAGGGGAGAGCGGGGGAACATGTTTATTTGTGTGTCTGCACATGCCTCTCCAGCGATTCTCTCTGCTCCACTCACCCAGCTGCTGGCTGGAGGAGTGATTCATGGGCCTGACAGATGCCTGGTGCAGCTGGATCTGTCCTTGATCATCCCAAAAGCCTGGACAGCACTGTCATTCACCATTGCCCAAATTATCTCTGTATTGACTGCAGAACCCTCTGTGACAGCGCCGTAATGGCTAATTACCCAGGATGCTTTGGGTACTTTTAAACCCCAGAGTGTTCTCTTGCTGTCTTGCCATGCGGCTGCTGCTGCTACCGCGTGTCGCTGTGAGGGCCACCGTTCTCTCAAGCCCCACCTGAGTACCACAGCCTGAGGAACCCGGAGCAAAACGTCAAGAGAGAAAAACAGGCATAATATCCTCTTTTACTGAAATTATACAGAGATGCCAAAGTAACAAAACACTTTTGTTGTGGTCTCAGCGGTGTTTGGTGAGCTGTCGCTTGTGACAGTGAAATGTGCACATAAATTACCATTTATGGTTTGGCTGTTTCTCTATCTTCCGCTGCATGTCAGGGGAATCACCTTGTGAATCACGCACACAGTCAATTATCAAAATCCATCGGATGATGTTAAAAACTAGCGTATTCTCTATTTTATCACGAAAACACATTTTAGCAAAAAAAAAAAAAAATCCACACAAATATCTGTCAAAAGTTTTACACTTGAGTCAAAAGGTCTACAATAAGCATGCTCATCTACAATTCCAAAGCTGCAATGTTGCTTTCGACTTTGAGATGCATTTCGGGAGGAAGGTGACAGAGGGAAGTGAAAGGGAATGAAAGGAGAGACAGAAAGAGGGAAGGAGAAGGTGAGGGAATAGAGGGTACAAAATCCCATCCTGACTGTTAGAGAAGATGATGAGGTCCCCTGAGAATGGACAGAGCAGAGAGGGAGCAGCTTTTCTTCACAAAGACTCCAGTAATTTGCCACATCCTGTCCGCACACCCGGCATGGAAGCCACTCTGTCCTTAATTACCAGGATAACAATCCCATCCCCTCCCGGCTCCTCGTGGTGCTGTTCTCCTCATGTTACTCCCCCCCCCTCCTACCACTTCAGCCAACATCGGCACCACCCAGGCTTCCCGCGCTCCTCCTTCCCATCAGTGTCGGGGTAGAAATGGATAGCCTGCGCTGCTGTCTGCAGACAGTGGAAGGATGGACACCAAATAAAGTGATAAAAGCTGAGAGAATGGCCCTGCCTCAGTTAGCAGCTCTGATCTTGATGGACAGGAGCACTATAATGACACGGAGGCCTCACCTGAGTAAACTAGCAGCTCTGACAGCCCTGTTAGCCATTTACACAGGGGAAAGCCTTTAAGCGCACTACCACTGATGGTCTCCAGCTAATGACAAAATGACTGGAAAAACATGTTGATTGCTTCTCAATAATAATTACCCATTCTACCATTAAATTTTCTTAGAATCAATTTGCTCTAAAATCTATAAATCACTTCCAGTTTCCAGAAATTTAGTAAACATTAAAATGTACATCACAGGACACCGCAAACCTTGCGGCTTGTAACGACATCGCTGTCATGAGACAACCAGAGTATAGGGGCCGTGGCCTTTTCGTCTGGTCGTCGTCTGTCATCTCCAAGATGGCGCCGCGTCTGCCTCGGCTTTATTTGCATTGGCTTTTGCATACGTCGCATCCTGACTCCACAGATTCAAAACAAAGGGGACAAGCCAAAAGTGACACCACAGTTCTGCCTTGCTACAGCACATACAGATACAGCTCAGGGGGAATGACGAGGCTGTATTAGCACAGTGTTTGTATGCTTTTTTTTTCCGATGAGCAGGCAGTGGGAGGGTCTGCTATTCCTGGGGGTGAAGGGGTTAGAGGGGTGTGTGTGTCTGTGTTACCAGTCACCTGCTGCTAAATCCTATTAGCAAGGCCTGGGGGTTAAACCAACCATCACCATTAAAGGCCTGTCAGGGGAAAGCCCACAAATAATAGGGCTGATCGCTACAACTCACAAATAATAAGGTGCTTTGATAGAAGATAATCAATTAGTGATAATAGGAAGAGGCTTGACATTCTGGAGATGCCTCTGAAAGTGACAAAAATAGTGACATAATAAAAACAACAAAATGTTTAAGAGAAATAAGAGTTTATAGTTTAGAGGGGTTTTTTTAGGGGAGCATCATTAAATAAATTAAAAAAAATAGAATGTAATATTTTGATTTATTTTTCTTTATTGTCATTTTGAAATATTTAATATTAGTGTTATGATGAATACTAAATGGGTTTATTAAGCTGTATTTTTTTCAGTGCATTATCTGTTAAACATTTACTCTTATCTTTATATATAGCACTTCAGTTGTTAATGATTATACATTAGTCATTGATTATGTGGAAAAAACAAAGACTGGGTTTTAACTTGAGGTCATGTGTTAGCATTACCGAAACCTGAGTAAAAATACTTTGGATGTTAGCCAATAGTACTGTTGCTCAGTTATACTACTCCACATTACAGTACTCATCACAGCTGTTTTCAGACTGGATGTCTTTGAACAGACAGTAAAAGCTTCTGTTTTGACTTTTCAGCTAACCCAAGGACAAAACAGTGCTTAGATTTAAGGCCTTATCGCCTCTAGGGAAAAAAAAATACAAGTGAAAGTTATAAAGCAGATATTGTTATTCGAGGATTAGAGTGTCAGCCAAAACATTTCCATATGTTTTCTGAAGGGAGGAAAACGAGGTGAGAAAATTGGCAAAGCAAGTGTTAAATGAGATGGGAAGTGACAGTTTACATCTCCAGCCACAATTAACACGTTGATGGCGTTTTTCGCCGGGCCCCTCACAGTGATAATGCCTGTTGTCAAATCTGTTTAGCACGCCAAATCTCCTGGAGCCTTCAGCTAGGCAGCAAGCTTTTGACAGATTGAAGGTTCAGAGATAGGCTATCATGACAGATGGAAGCTGGCATCGATGTTCAGCTCTCGCCAATCACAGGGGACCTGCCCCCCTTATTCTGCGGGGCGCAGCTCCGCAACCTTCCCCCCTCTGATGGGAGCAGGGGATGGCATTGTTAAGCAGTGCATCTGTGAGACTCAGTCTCCTCTGATGGAAGCATAAGGCAAAGAGCTCTCAAGCAAAAGACGGCCACTGCTGTAAGCGCATTTCAGATATGATGGGAGGCTAGCTCAAGGGAATTGTGGAAGAGAAAAAGTTTGAAACATTTTGAGGAGCAGAGGAAGGACCCAGGAGAGAAAAGAGCAATAGCAGCAAGCCTCAGCTATTCAGTAATGCCATCATTAAATTTGATTATTACCTAAATGCTAATCCGAAGAGCAAACGCTCTGCACAGTCACAGCACAGTGGAGTTTGACAGAAACGTTTACTTGATCAGTCTTTATATTTGATTAGCAAAGTGACATTTTTCATCTGACCAACAGAATCTCACCTGTTAAATGGTCAATACTGAGAGGGGAAATCAATTTAGATAGCCTTGGCTTGTGTATAAAGTCCTCCTTAGAACTCACACTACAGTATGATTACCCTTAATGAGATCCATCTGAAACGGTGGCACAGGAGAAACTCATTAAACTGAGCTTGTTCTAATCAGACAGGCTTATATGGATTTTGCAGACATCAGAAATTGTTCTGAAAAAGAAAAATACACCAGGGCCTCTGAAACAGAAGAAGGGATCCGATAATTAAGTGTCTGCCATGCGCTGATGATATCACGAGTGTTAATGATCACTATAATGACAGTTCACGCTGCACCCAGTTGATTTACAATACACCTACTGTGAGGCACCACTGCGACAAACACTGCAGCAAACACACCCAAGCAAAAACAGTTTAGTACAGACTAAAAAGCCATAAGTTAGACCCGATTGGCACTTTTAGGGAAAGGAATTAAATGCTTACTTGCACAATAAAATTTCCGCAGGTAGATAACTTTGAGATGCAGTGTTGTTGGTTTACTTGCTGGCAGGCAGCCCTCTAAGTTGTTTGGTCTCTCCCTCCCTGTTTAGGCGAACACATTGTTGATTCAGACCCATCATGTTGAGGCTTGAGGTCACCCTGTCTCAGGCTTGGCTAGTTAGCAGCAGCCCACCTGATGGCCCAGAGGAAATCACAGCAGCCGCACTCACAGGAGAGGGCCTGACAGCCAGGCCCCGCACCAGAGAGAGGGGTCCAGCCAGGGGGGTGGAGAGAGGAGGGTCAGTATGGGGGGAGGGAGGAGAGAAAGGGAGAGGGTTCTAGAAAGGAGTGGGGTGGGGGTGCTTTCAAACATGAGAGACGGCTAAAGAGGGCGCAATGGTGAGCTGTGTTGTGATCGCGGCTGCATTAAGTGAGACAGAAAACGCAGACAGGCCTCAATGATGAAAGAAGGATGCAAGAAAAGAAACAGGGTTGATAAAGTGAGTGATGCTTACTTACTGGGTGGTATACCAGAGGAGAAAAGGAAAGATGAGGGATTACGAAAATAGATTCTGGGTTAAGTTGTACAAAAAGAGGGAGAAGGGGAAGGTCCGGTCAGTGTAAGAAAGTGATCCTCATTCACAAAGACGGACGCTGATATTTGGGGAGGAGGGAGAAAGATTTCCGTTCAGTGGTATATGTGGATCTATACAGGGGGCTGCTCTAGAGGTCTCGTTGTCTAGTTTTTCCAACACCTAACAGCAGTTTCTGCTCAAGCAGAAGCAAAACTGCCCTGTGTAAATGAAGTGAGGCATCAGTGTAAGTTATCCTGGGGCAGTGATGCTGCTCTTGCAGAGAAAACGTTGGCTGTAAAATGCTGTGATGAACAGCAGACATTTCCAGTTCACAAGTCTCCCAGTCTCTCCTGAGAGTCTGCTTCATCCCTATTATAGCCAATAATAGCCCATTGTAGTCATATGCTCTTTCTCTTCACTGTGACTGAATGAGGACACATTATTTACTGAGAGGAGACAACACTAATACACCGCTGCAGAAAACTGCTGACGGGAAGAGGGCAAAAATCATAGGTTTTTCCCTCCTGGAGGACGTTACACTTCTTTATATTTATAGTTATGTTTAATAACATCCCACAATCTGCCAATATACCTCCAGACAACCTCCACAGTCGCTCTCACTGCAGGTTCAACTACACGGTGGCAAACTGGAGAGATAGAAATCAGTGTTTTATTTATACTTTCTGTAGTAAGTACGTCGATGCTGATAAAGTCATTATGTGTTATAAGAAATGAAAGAGGCCCTTTTCAAAATGTGAAAATTCTAATAAGACTGTTTAACACAAAAGCAACATAATGCTAACAATAATGCATTAGTGCATGTTCCAATTAAAAAGGGTGATTACAACTAAAGCTAAATGCTACAAAATTAAGCTCACAAGTAGGGCATGGCAATATGGCTTGAAAAAAAATGTGATATCTTTAGGCTATGTTGCGATACAAGATATATATCTCAATATTTTTAAATCTGCACTACACTTTTGTAAACTATTTAAATATAAAATTATTAAATTAACTACAGTTACAAAAAAGTTAATTGAAGTATTGTTAAAATAAAGTTCAATAAAGTTTTGTCATATTCAAATAATCAAAGCAGAACCACTGGTGCTTTTATTTTGAAGAATGCTGCATGTCTAAGGTCAGAAGTTTTAATGTTTTTGCTGTGAACTTGAAGCTTCTGGTCAACAGTTAACTGTTAGCAGTTAGCAGAGAGCTCAACTGTTTTTGCAGCATTTTTAAACATGAGATTTTTTTCACTGTGAGCTGGAAATAAAAAACAGCTCTCATACATCAATACTATCTGCAAGTAGCGCTGGTTCTCCATGGTGGCAAAATGTGACTAACCAGTAGAGGTCTGGAGCAAAAACACACACCTTGCCTGCTCAAACACTATCATTCAGAGGAGGGTTTGGATGGACAGTGGAGTGTGTAAGGTATCATGTTTGTGAGTCTTTTTATATGATGTGTCTGTGAGAGCCAGAGAGCCAAATGCCGAATCAAGTCTAAAGATTAAAAAAAATGAAGTCAACAATTTGTACTCAATGTTCAAGTTATAGCCATTTTATACACCCCTCTTGAAACAAGCTGCGATACATCAAGGATATATTGCAAACCCTTACTTGCAGACTTCAAATTTCATATTTCACAATATGTACCATATGGAAACAGGGAGTTAATTTATGGTTACAGTTTGTACAGATCATGAGCAATGCACAAATTAAAATGTGAAAAATTAACTAATTAAATGAGTCCTTTAATACTCGTTAAAATGTAATCTCAATGGATAAAGGCCCTCTCTTCTGGAGCATTTCAACAGGGCAATAACTGCAAAATGCAGATCAAAACCTCATTGTGTCCATGTGCCATTGAACACAGTTTCTTTAGGTTTCCATTTCGTGCTTATGTCCAAAGGCATCCAGAGACAAATGCCTCACCACAAAGTCATACACCATTAATGCAGTCAGTGGTGCTGCAGCCTCAGAATCTTATTATCTTAGTTGGTTCAGCCTCATTAGCTGTTCTATGCATATTAATGGATGGGAAATGGAAAACTATACCCCATTTAAGAACAAAACATGCTCAAAGTACTCGCTGCTTCGAGGTTATAGGACATAACTCATTCTGCAAATTGCTATCATCGGGCTCCTGGCAGAACCCTGCTGTTTTCTTTACCCAAAAGCTCCTGGTTCCCTCACAGAGACAGAGTTTCATTAACCTGCACTGCATTCAGATGCCATTATGGCTCTAATTATGGCACATGCTCTTGTGAGGAACTGCCTGGGTTCTTAAAGACTTTTATGTCCAGCTGTCCTGTCGCTAAGGCCAGGGTCGTCCCCGCTGCCGCCGAAGTTCCAGATAGAGAAGATGTGCTAATCTCAGATGCATTGAAGCTGGCTTTGTAGACTTATGCAGGCTTATCTATCATGGTCACGACTGCATTACACATAAGACCTTAAGTTTGCCAGCACTGAAGTAGAAAGGAGAGCAAATTAAATTCTTCTCATCTACCTCCTCAGCTGTGTCCAGATTGCATCAGTCAAAAAGAAAAAAAAAACTTGTACTCTTGAGGATAAAGCCAGCACCTAGCAGTGCAGAGGTAAGTCTTTATGTTCTGCTCGTTCTCCACAATAGAAAGACAATGTTGTCATTAACTGCAACAGTCTAATCTTAATTATTAGAAAAGCAAGATAATGACAGTGTGTTTGCCGTTCCAGACTCAGCACATCTGCCAACAGTGCAATGGAGACCTTAGCTTGGGAAACAAATAAAACCTCTGTCCAGTGTCTCATTATCCATGAAAGTATCTCCTCGGCTTCCTCTGTCTAATCAAAGAGAAGGGAAACACAGGAACAAGCTGAAAAATTCCAGCATGAGGGAGATTGAAACAGTTCCCTCAGCGTTGAGCATTGTTCACTCACAGCAGATAGTGAAGGTAAGAAGATCCTTTGGCAGGTGCTGCGGGCTGTCAGAGCTGTAGATGAGCTCTGCTGCTGGATAACATCTTGCCAAATGCTCGAAGCTTGTCAGTTAACAGTCTGCCAGAAAAAGGTGGACAGCTACTAACCTCTCGGAGAAAAAACAAAGACCAACAGTGAGTTCCAAGCCATGGAAAGAAAAGTTTAGAGTTTTCTGAGTACAATTGCCAGTATTGTCACAAAGATGAAGGTAAACCATTTCAAAATGTAGTATATGTTAATGTATTTTAGTCAAATACTGCACGGAGAGTGCATTTCACACGTCGCCTGTTAGACACAAGATTTCCAATGTATTCAGTTGTTTGTGGGGGACCACCACGATTAAAACATCTGCCAGCACTGATAGATTTTCTGGACCATTCGTAAGGAGGGCTGTTAAAATATATATATATACCTTTTGGTTATTCATTGAACCACACTTTAGGAGTGCAGAGCCAATCTGGGCACAGATGAAGCAGAACATCAGGCACATTGAAAGTGAAACTTAACCATTCACTCTGCTGGATCTAAAAGTTTGCATTCTCTCCCAGCAGCTCCTCCACTCATCCATCAATCTGATCTTATCAAGTCTAAATGGATCGGCAGATGAATGTCCACCCCGCGAGTCACAAACTACTGCTGAGGACAAAGAACTCATGGAGAGCTCTGCCTACACTGCGTTCACAGATCCAAAAAAACTCAGAAGAGGGTAAACAGAATGATACAAACTGATGCAGACGCATTCAAAAGAAAAGGAAAAAAAGTTTGCTGTCATCACTGTCATTGTGTGTCGTGTTAATTAGTCTGTAGGGCCTGTAACATTATTTTTTTTATTGCCAGTGTCTTTTTCAATTACTCCCATTCAGCTGCATGTGTCTGCCCAAAATAAAAGTGCAGAGTATTTTGGCATTCCTGTTCAGCCACTCCAAGTACCTCTTGCTGAAAATCTCTGAACTTCTCAGAAAGGTCCTGGTGTCCCTCTGGGGATCCATCAAATTATCGGCCACACATTAGTATCGGCCGATATGCACCCTGTTGACCGCGATCTTTCTAACTGCACGTAAGATGATATTCACCAGTGTCAGTCAATATTTTTCTATTGTGTCACATTCATTTTGGGCAGACCTAAAAGCAGAGCTATGAAAACAGATCAGTGCTGTCAGTGGAAATGGAAAAAAATAGAAAACGTGTTGGGACTAACAGCGATGTTCTCTAGGATACTGTCGGGATGAGAGGATGCAGTAAACTCCCCATCAATGCATCAGGGGAAGCAATCTTTTTCCTAATAACGCTACAGTGTGAACAACAAGTCTGTTTGAACTGTCAAGAGGAGAGCAAATTAACATTAGCTGTTAGCAGCCGGTGGCCTTAAATAACAGCAGACGGAGGCTCATGATGATATGTTCAAGCTCTGAGTGTTGGCCATCATAATGTGGTTAAGATGTGTTCAAATGTAACCTTGTAAATGTAGTTTTTGGCAAGAAACTTGAAAAACTGTTGTTCGAGATAGAAATTTGTTTATGTTTTTAAAGCAATCTAAAAATAGATGTTACAGAGGGGGCAATGATATATATAGTAAAAAAAAGCTTATGAGGCATTTAAAAAAAATGTATTTCACGTGAAAGAAGGTTACTCTCAGAATGTTTCATTAATGTTCACAGTTGAATTTGTGTTTGTGTTGTGAAGGACTCCCAAGAACAAAAGGGGGATTAAATAACAACAAAAATATCGGTATAAGTATCGGCAATCAGCTATCAGCCAAATTGTTATTTTAAACATCTGTATCGGTATCTGCCAAGTATTTCACAATCGATGCATCCCTAGTGTTCCCACTGTCGTTCCTTTAGCTACTGTCTACAACAAAGACAGACAAGCCCATTTTGTGGGTGCATGTTGTCTGGACACTGCATGCTGCTGGTAAGTGTTGTACTTTAATCAGCGTACACAATATAATCTTGCTGTAAACTGCAAAATCAACCCTCTGATAAAACAGCAGTGGGATAGCTACCTCACTAACTTAAATGATAAGATATTGTTGTCAAAGAAACAAAACCCAAGCGTAGCAAAAAAAAAAAAAAAACACTGGGAGTGCTCTTTTTAAAAAGCACTGGGATGAAGCACTCTCCAGCACCCTGCCACCACTTTTCTGTCAAAAACAAAAAATGCTACGTGTACATCCACACTTATTTTGGTGGATAAGAATTTGATATGTCGTCACACGTGTGCAGTTCTGACAAATATTAGTCCATTAGAAATATTTCATAGAGCAATGGACCGTTACTTCTATGTGCCACTCTAGAAAATTCTTGTTTATAGTAAAAAAATAATGCACAATCTTGTAGTGTCAACAGTAATTATTAATATAAATCAGTGGAATTATGTTGAAATGTGTTAAATGTGTTGAACTGTATTGAGTAAATAAATCATTTTCTCTTAAAGTAAAAATGTGACGCAAATACCAACAAAAAAATGAAGATGTAACAAACACTACAAGTCATACTTTCTAACACACTTGGTAAACAGTGTAACTCTGCTTTATGGCACACATTTAGTAGAAGGTAAAGCGAAGCACTGACTGAAAAAAGCTCTGCGTTGCAGCTGCAGTATACAAGTTCTCCTGGGACAAGCTCAACAACCCTTAAAGGTGCTAAACAGCACTTTTTATTTGGAGTGTACAGGTAGGTATAGCTTTCTTTTACATCCAGCTGACGTAGTCCCATGAGCTCTAAAAGATGACCTCCTCTGTAAATATTTTTTTTTTTAGCATTTGAAACAATCAGTCAAGGACTCAACCCTGTCGATTATCATAATCCATTAATCACTCAAACAATTTACTGAGTTGAAAAACAAAACTGGCTAATTTTCTCAACATCATATACTTAATTGATTGATCTTGGTTTTGTATGTTCTGATAAAATACTCAAATTAAATAAGTAATTCTAATGTTCCTTTAAGATCTGTTAACTTACTAGTCTTTATTTTTTGCCATTTTTAAAGACAAAACAATTAACAGACAAATTGATCATCTAAATAATCTTTATTAACATCCATACTTTGAGTATATATTGTCACACAAATCTCAAGTAACTCAGTATGTTTTCATTGACTACAGCAATAACTCTGACTTATTGAATTATTTTAATATGGCCACAGGAGTGAATAGACCTTAAAGGCTTTACATATAGAATATCGCACGTGTTATCGATCCATCGACATGAGCACCATGAGCTATCAGTAAATCACTCCAGCTGACACTCTGCATTTCAGCGTTACTATGAGGATGTCTTTGTTTTCATTTCCTTTTCCTAATGCAACAAACCATTTGAATTAATGTGATCTCATGATTGAAAACACAGCTGAAGTGTGCACACTTGCAATGCGCAACACTAATTCCAATAAACCCTTTTCCTAAATAATCTAAATAATTTTGCTTTAATTATAACCACCATAACAATGAGCCACAGTGAGATAAATAAATAACTTCACTGTCCTCCCTGGAATTGTGCTGATGCGGAGGCCTGCCTAGGCATTATAAACCTAATTAGCAGAAGATTACTATGCAGTGTGCAAGGCTGTGGTCCAGAAAGACATCATTAGGTCTTCTGATGGGGATATGCCTTCAGCACATTGATTCTTTTTCGCTCCAAGAACAATGCAGATTGCAGACTTTATAATTGGGCTTTCAGGTCACTTGTGACTTCACTTCCACTATGTGTGGCTGGCGATCTCCATTCAAACAAAAGAAGCCGATAACAAAAAGACATTCCCGCTGAGCTCAAGGAATGAAGAGGATGTTCATGGATTATGAGACGCACCAATGAGACATGGATAAATAAAAGTCATGTGAGCAATACATACTGCAAGACGACATAAGTATTCTACTGATAAAGATGATAAAGCTTTGGATCCAATCAGATATTCTGTAAACCTAAATTAATAAATAACAGCAGTACTGTTTGACTTAATTTAGTCTAGTGGATCTAAGAATAATGGATCTCTTATGACTATCACATCAATAATAGTCTCAATGAGACCCATCAACAAGAATCATTCAAATGCATTTCACGTTTGATAACAATAATACTAATACCTATTATTCATATTGCACATTCACATGTAAAACCTGCGCTCCTGAGATATAAGCTGGGCCTGCAAACATAGACACAGTGCGTAAAGAAAGCATAGAGAAAAGCTGCATATGAGCAGCTCAGCTCTTAAATGCATTAAACTAGAGCTGCAATGACGATTAATCAATCAATGAATCAATCTTATTTGTTACATATAATCATATAAGGTACAATTTCACTGAAATGTAATCCTGACATTTCTTTCAATTTGTCCATTAGAAAGAGTTTAAATAGCAATAAATATATGTGTATGATTGGAGGGGCAGTTTTAGGCAGTGACCACATTTATGATTCTTGTGGCCTGAGGGTAGAAGTTCTTCCTGATCCTCTCAGTGCTGGCCTTTGGTATCTGGCAGGGTTTATGCTAGACTTTTTTCTTTCCAGCAGTATAGAAACAACTGCTGGACTATGTTTTAAGTAGCCAAGTAACAGCCTACATTTAAACTGCAATAAACACTCCAAATTACATAACTTGAAAATGAGCTATATGAAGAAGCAGTCCACTGAACAGAGTGACTAACCAAAGGTTTAGTGGCAGAGGCAAAGGAGAAAAAGGACTCGGTGTGCCAAGCATCACCATAAATCACCATGCCCGCTGTCTACCGTCTGGCTTGTTTTGGTGAAGTGTAGGGTATCTCCGGTCTTATCTACGAGTAGGCCCACAGTGTGTCAGAGGTCTTCCTAAAGAACGCGATTTGTGATGTTGTCACCTAAATACAATGCACTAAGAAAAGCTAAGGACTGCCATGGAATGGGCATATGGTATGAAGAGGCAGGGTTGCTCTCTGTATTCATTTTATTTTGCACACTGGTCCAGAGAAACGTTATTTCGCTCCAGTGTATGTGTTCTTACAGATATGGATGGAATGACAATTAATAAACTTGAACTTGAACTTCAGTGGATAAACAGATCAGTCCGTGGTTAAAACTCAAAAGTCTACACAACAAAAGTTTATATTTAAGTTGTCTTGTAACATATGTGAGAGGGCTATACATTAGGTTAGCTGTCAATGGTATTTTTGGTGGTCCTTATTTTTTTTTGCTCTTTGTTGTTGTTTTTTTGTTTTTGTTGAAAAAAAAAAAAGGTTGACAAGCTTTTTTAGGATGTCAGGGCAGTTCTCAAAAAAAAAAAATTAAATTTGAAAGACATATTTTAATTTGCCAGACAACTCCTCGTGATCAAGCATCTGGGATGAAACAGTTTCTATCTTGCCTATCTCTGTGACACCAGGGTTAGAGTCTCAATGACATGGACACCAAGGTACTTGGTGTGCCCCCTCTCCACCATTTTAGATCTGCTGATATTAAGAGGGGTCAAAAGTGGCTACATAGTCATGTGTGTGCAGGGAAAATAACAGGGGTCTCATGACGCAGCCCTGGGGTGCTCCTATGTTCAGAATGTATCTAGCCACTCCCAATACCTGGGGTCTGCCTGTCAGGAAGTCAAGGACCTACATGCATAGTGAGGTGTTTAATCCTACCTTTTTGAGCTTTGTGATGAGCCTCGAGGGAACAATGGTTTAAACACTGAAATGTAGTCAATGAACAGCAGTCTTACAAAGCTCCCTTTTTCATCCAGGTGAGAGAGGATGGTGTGGAGGAAGTGTGCTATGGCGTCTACTGTCAGTCAGTTGGGACAGGGGGCTAACTTTAGTGGGTCCAGTGTGTTATTCAAAGGACTCATCACTATAGATGTGAGCGGGGCAGTAGTGGATCCTCAGAAATATTAAACTGTTTTGATTACTAATATACGTAAGACTTGCCAGTTTAACTATTGTAAATGTGATAATTTGCTGCTTCTCTTTGTCATATGTTGATTAAACACTGAAAGACATGGTTGTGATGAAATCACAAGACAGCATCATCAGCATAAAGTTGAGACCTAATCCTGAGGTCATCAATGTGAACGCTCTACTCTTCGGCTGCACCGAGAGGTTGTGTCTGTTAAACACACACAGAAATTCCTGTAGAAAATTGAGCGGTGTGATTCGGCAACTGATGCACACCTTCTAGTCCCATTGATATAAATGGCAACTACCACCCCAACCTTCCAGTTTATAAGAACTGCCCTGACATCCTAAAAAAGCTTGTCAACCAAGATAACCAAACACTATCATCCTCATTCATTACCTCAGGTTGGATATTATCCCCACCTGGTGCCCTGCCACCACAGATTTCTGAAGTTGAGATCAAAAGCTCCTCAAAGCATTTCTTCCAGTTCCCAAAAGTACTCATATTTAATGTCAGCACTTTTGCAGCAACAAGGGCAAAGCAATGCTTCCTTGTTCTGGGTTGTCAACAGTTTATCAAAACCAACGGATAGTCAGACCTAAAGAAGCCTCTTAGATGAGAAGTGAAATGTCTTCAAGAAATTCAAGCAAGTCCACCTACAATAGATAGTCATTTTCCAATGGCTTCACAGAATTTTCCACACATCTAGATTTTTCTGACAAAAACTAAGTAGTCTGACAACATAACAAGATTCAAGAATCAAGACTCAAGCATTCATAGCTTTTCATAGCTGGGGGGACCAAATTGAAACTGGGTCCCCCCATAACTTTTGCATCTGCTGCCTATGTTTTTATATTTGAAAGAATGTTAGGATAACATAACACTCAAATTCACACTTTAGGGCTGTAAGAGTATGAGAGAATAAAACTATGATAACCATAAATATTCTAATGCCCTCTTCTGTCTCCTGCTTGGGTTGCGTTTTGTTTGCTTACTTTGCATTCCTCTGTGTGTGTTTATAAGAGAGCTTTTTTAATCAGCTTTGCTCGCTGCCTTCCGATCTGGACTTGCCCGTCGTATGCTTGTCTCCTGCACCTCGCTCTCTCCGGCTGGCGTTTGTAACAGAGCACTACAGCCCCATTTGAGGTATGATAATCAGCTGATTAGCCAGTGAAGTCCTTTTCCCAGAGGCTCCTTTGTGTGCAAAATCCTCACACTCAATTGACATGTGGACATCATCAAGCTGATGAAATGCAATTGTAATGAACAAGTGAGGCATAGCATCTGCAGTGGGACCCTGAACGAAAAGGACCCTTCCCTCCTGACATGCTAATGCTGAAAGCTGCTCTCTGCCTGTACTCCCCGTGGGTCCCTCATGGAAATGTGAAGAGATGCATATTCAAACCAGCGCCTTCTGAGGGGGCTAGATGTACGGAAGAGAGAGGTGGGAGAAAAAACCCTGTGCGGACTTGGCCAAATGCTAATTCTGAGACAGATTATATTGCATCACGCGCAGTAATGATCTGACAGTTCATTTGTGAGGAGAGTTCAGGATCTGAGGTTTAATGCTTGGGTGGACGCAGGTGCTGAGCCCCAGCTCCTCAGAGCTGTCAGAGGAAGGCAGGGGGCTGCTGTCAAATTATCCCAGTTAAAAAGGCTGAGGCGCCTGCAAATATGAAAGACATTTAAGAAATTAATGCATTCGTATTCAACACATATTGCAACAGTGTTTCATTAGAGGTGCTCTAGTCATATTAAAACTGACATCTGACCTTTCACATTTCTCCAAGGCACTCAGGAACATTCTTATTACATACATGCTAAAGTCAAAGAGAAGGTAATTGTGATAACTAGCAATAATTAAACAAGCTGACATTTTACCACCATCGTTTTCCCTATTTTTCTTCTTCTTTTGGCATCGCACAGCACAATGATTATAAAAGACATATTTGTATGACTGAGTTTATTTTGGAGGAAAAGATATAAACGGTGAAAAACCGTGAGGATGTGACTACCAAATACTGCCTAAGTATACCATCATTTCATCTCTTAGCTGTTTTGCGTTATCAAGGAGACTTATTGTATTACCACTGCTGCTTTGTTACTGCATAATCTTGCTGTGATTATGATAAGCATGCATAATGGAGACAAATTCCATACAATTTCCCTGATCAACATTTTCTGCTTTCATGCATAAAACATTCATCATAAACAGATACAAGGAGGGAAGTCATGGAGACTATCAAAGTCAGGATTTCATAAATTACAGCAAAAGAATGTCTAAACTCTGTCCTTCCAGCTGTGGTGTTGCACAGCAGCTTGCAAAGTTTATCTGAGTACATAAGACTTTTTACAAACAGACTAGGTGTTTTGGATATTCACATGAACAGAGTGTAGTGCAGTTGGTAGAGGTCAAGCCAGATAAACAGACTGATGATGCCATACATATTGTTCTATATGGATAGATGTAGGTCATTACACCTATGGCCTCCAGCTGAGCTGCTTTGTGATGACAGGACCTCTGGGCTTGGACCTCAGAGACAGAGCAAATGGGCAGTCAGCAGGCCCCCTGCTTTCTGAGCCTTTTGGGTCACTGAGGTGTCAGGGGCTGAGAGGGTCATAGACCCTGAAATCTAGCCTCACACACCTCAACACTATTCCTAACCTGGTGTAAGCGTGACTAGACCCTAGGCTCTGAGGTGGGCTCCCTCCCACCAGGTGTTCGGGATGGCATACATGTCTTCAGGGTATGGAGTGCCGTTGGCCGCCCAGAACTACACATGGTGCTGGGGGTCAAACATGGAGCCATGCTGGACCAGCTGTCGCTTTGCTGTTCGTCCCAGCTCTGAGCCAGGCTTGCTGGAAAGGGCCAGATGCGCACACTCAGTCACTCTTCTACAGCTTACAGCAACATAGGTCTCACTATCTGACCTCAGTGCTTTAGCATTATTTTTTTCCAAGATCAGTGCAGTAAAGTATGTAGCATGTTGTGATCAAGACAGAAAAATCCAACTTTGGTTCTCTGCAAAACAGCACAGAAAGTGTGCAAACAGCTCCTCAGTATTCCCCCAATAATTGGCAGGGTCACCATTCTGTCTTCCCATTCAGCATACAAGGGCATCCATTAATTTGGAGGGGCTAAGCTACCACACTCATACATGTACACACCCAGATCACAGACTCTGCACCGCTTTGGAAGCAGCAGCACTCCATCTTCTGTCTAACTGCAGCTAAAAGCATGAAAGCAGCAGTGAGATTTCATTTGGCTAACTGACTGAAGGCACTGAGGGAGTAAAGCTCGCTGGAGAGATTTATACACCCAGCCTGATGCCTCCTGCTCCCTATAATAGAACAAAAGCTTGTTGTCTCTTCCAATTACAGATGTCAAAACGCTTATTTTGAGGGTTGTGATCTTTTCCCTTTTAATCTGCAAAGATAAAAGGTCTCAGCTTCATTAGCATGTGTTCTCTCCCCCCAGACTCAGATTCCCTGCAAGCAGCCAGCTCAGCCTTACAGCCTATTACCCACTCTTGGGGCCATTAAGGTCTAACATTAATGATGTGTAATTAGCATATGATGACAAATAATAACAATGCACTCCCATTCCATGTAATGGGGGGTAAGATAATAACATGGAATCCCACTGTTTCAACCCTACATAAAGCTCACAATATCTATGTTTTATTGCCCACTCTGTTGTTCAAAGGTATAATGGAGTGGAATGTAGAACGTGTGCATAAATTATTCAAATTAATATGTTTATCGAGAAATATCACAATTACAATACATCAATGAGTCAAAGTGCTTAATCTGCACAAAGCCTGACTGTAGTTTAATCATACTCAATGACGGCAGAAGTGCTTTTTTTCATATATTTCTGAGAGCTTTTTTGTGTGGAAAAACATGAGAATATTGTGAGCTACCACTATGATGTTGTAACCTTAAAGTCCAACAGTATGCACAGAAATCTTTATATCTACTCAATTAACCATTTGGGCCAAATGAGCAAATAATGGGGCTTCTTTAGCTCTGGACACATCTTACATATATCCCTAATTTATAAATGATTTATTAAAGTTATTGACGGCAAGAGCTCAAGTTAAATGGAGTGGTATTAGTAGACAAGTGATCAATTATGCTGTAGAACAGAGGCAAAGCAATCAGAAGTGACAGACCGTCTTCAAACGGCTCTTCTCATCCATTAAACAGGCTGCCTGTTTGTGTCAGCTGTGGGTCTGGAAGAAAACCATACAATTAAAGAGACCCCGCATGTTTGCGCACACACATTCATATGCAGCTCCAACATGGAGCATCTTGTATTGTGTTTTGTGTAATGCAACCCACACTACTTTTTTTTTTCTATTTTTCACATCTGTCACAAAACAACCCATCACCAATTATACTGAAGCACAAACACGTCCATTTTCAAATTTGTTGGTTACCTCCTGTAAAGAGGATGGTGGGGCATCTCAGAATCAAACTAATCAAAGCACCTCAAAAGTAGAATCTGAATGAAAATATCGACAAAAGTGAGGTGCTGTTGAAATAAACAAGTGTGAGATGTTACTGTGAGACATCCTACTGTCTTTGTGATTTAAATGTGAGTAAAATTGGATTTAAAGAAAAAAAACTGTCCTTTTTTTCAACCATTTAAACATTTAGTGTTAAAGAGGATCTCTATAAAATATGCTGTTGCTTTACTGTTTCCTTCTGTAGATTACTGGAAAACCTTTACAGTCTTGATCACAGCTATTTGTGAATTAATGTATCCAAAGAGTATAAAAAAACCTCACTGAAAAGGACCAAACACAAAAATGTAGAAGCGCTCGAACAAAACAGTGCAAACAGAAAAGCATACATCTTCTTGTTTCAAATTGAATTTGCTTTCTGGAAACACAGACATTCTGTCTTTTTTCAAGCGAGCAAAGCAGGGCTATTTGAAACCCTGTTTACAGCACCCAGATCTCAAATTGACTTGCTAATGTTAACTTTTATTCCGTTGCCATGGGTTACCATGTCGTGTGATTTGACACCGAGCTACAGACACTGCTGATTAGTAGCATCCAGTTCTGTCCATCTCTGTGCATCACTGAACCATCTGGTCATTTATTCACTAATAAGCCCCTAATGGCCCAAATATTCAGCGGCCTGTCATTGTGACATGGCAGAAAATGCCTACATCTTTCAACTCGCCTTGACATGTTGCTTGTTTCACATCAAAACTCGTCATTTACAGGAGAGAAACTCAGAGGGGTAGAAACTTGACCTAATCTGCAGTGTTAACACTGAGGCAAGGAGCTTTGTTATCTGCTAGACTGACTGAAGGGATGTTAATGCATTCATCCTTCCCCACTTCAAGATCTTCTTTTCTGCCACAGGGAGAAGGATATGAGTGCTGTCAATAGGAATTTGATTATGCACACATTGATTCTGCGCTCAAAAATGAAAGATTATGCACAGCCCCGGACTGTGAGATGCTGTGAGAGAATGCAACATGCGGCTCGTGCTTCTGCAATGTGTTCACGTCCAACCTGTCATTTGTCCCCAAAACATTGACTTTTTGCCATAAATATTGCCAGATGAACAAAGCCAGCTGGGACTGTAATTGCTGACATGCAACCATAAATTTAACCTTTCCTGAGACACTGGTGGCAACCAATTAACTAGCCATTGAATAAAAAATATCCTCAATTATCTGTCTCATTATGGCTACGTTGGCCTGCATGTACAAAGAGCAAAGAGCAAAGACGATAAGCAACAACACTGATTTTTTTCTGATGTTAACTTTTCATATTTACATTTCTCAGATTAAAGTTGATAAAAATTAATGTCTAATTTATTAGATTTATGCCAAGATGCGTAAATTTGTGGCAAAGGCAATTTATCACAATCACAAGAGTATTTAGGTACATTATCTGAAGAACATTTTAAATTCAATGTTCAATGTAACCACTGCAGTTATTATGAAGCGAGGGAAACAGATACATCCCCTTTTTCATAAACTAAATTCTCTCTTTTATCCAGAGCCTCTGGTGTTTTTCATTTATTTGCTTGTTTCACAGCAAGATCACAGGAGTGACACAAAGGGACTTCAACAGTTTTTGATATCGACAACTCGAGTAAGCAACATGTATTTTATCCTCTTCTGGACATGCCGTCAGGGCAGCGTTACATTGTACCTGGTTGTGAGACTAACCGCCATTTGAAATCTTTTATTCCCTCTGCGATTTCTCTTATATTCAAAAATTTCTTTTGTTTATTTTTGTTAATCTTATTGATAATAAAACTTAACTTATTCTATTGATAGATTCCTTTATACCATAGAACATCTTGGTGTATTTTTATTTTTTTATTTATTACTAATCTCCTTATGTGTTTACATGTACCTGTATGTGTAAACAGCAAGCTGTTCAATCAAATTGTGCCCTGGAGAGATGAATAAAGTTGTCTGAATCTGAATCATCTGATGTGTGTAAAAACATGAAGGCGATCACAATTGTTGTAAAAGAATAAAAGCTTTGATACAAAATTCTAAATGAAATCCTGAAACAGCCCTTTTCTCTATCATTGGTCTGATTGGAGAGTGAATGAGCTTCATGTTGTCCGACTGGTTGCAGAACCTCTCTGTCAACTTAACTAGCAGCCCAGGCTGGTGTGAATGTATACTTAACTCCCTGTCACTTAGTGAGGCATGCACCCTGAGTCTCCATCAAGACGAGCTAAGTAAGATGGAAGACGAGCAGGCTTTGGCTGGAAAGGAGACGGGAAATGCCACCTTTGGTGAACTCGCCTGGAACCAAAATCTCTCCGACTTATTTGAATGTTGTGCTAAGGGTGAGCGGATACAGAGTGTGTGTCTTTTACACACTTAATATAATTTCTATTGTAGAAATGTTATGGTATGGCTGTTTTAAGGGATTTACTTCATACTTGAGGCATTCACAGGAAAATCCCTATTCTAGCTCATCTTTTCCCTTTTTAAATCTCCCACCATGCATTGGCATTGCAAACTACACCACGAGCCGAGGAAATCAAATCATCTACGTCTTAAACCATCAGCCTTCGTACAAAATAAAGTTGAAACCAAAGGCATTTGATATGGCAAAGCAAGGGGAAAATGTTTTATGTATGCAGCACAGATTCAGGACTGAATTCAAAGCAGTGTATATATTTTGAGTCCACTTTTTTTTAGCACTTCTAATTAGCCAAAGTATTCAAATACAAACAGTCTAGCCTGTCTGATGCCACTGCAGCTCTGTGGTCTAATTTATGTAAACTTGTTCCATTATATAGGCTGCTGAGAGTATCATTAAGGTCTGGCTTGGTTTTGGGACTCTTTTAAAGCAAACCTACAATAAAGCACAGCCAGCTCATCTCATTTGCTCCGTGTGTTGGATGTGTATTCTAATGAACAGCTTACAACAATGCGACCTGCCAGCGCAAATAATTAACCTTAAGTGAAACCAATTACATACTTTTCTGCCATCGCAAAAAAGCCTCCAAAAGCAATCATGTATAGCTTTCTCCAGGAATGTTTTGCTGATAAAGAAACTAAGTAGAGGATTCTGGGCTACTCTGTAGCAACAAATGAACACTGAGAAGTCTCTTTATGCTCAGAGAGATATCTAAAGAGGAAGAAGATAAACAACAATTATACTGCTCTCCCTGTCAGCACAGCATGCCTCGGGTCAGTCCATTAGAGATCACTGTTTGGTGCACTCTTGTGCTGGAATAAGAAGTGCACCCGTTTGCGGCCAGGCTTTTGACTGGCAGTTGGGACCTGGAGACTGTGTGTGTGTTGTGAGCTGCCTGCGAATGCAGACGGAGGGGGGGATATCCAGACATAAACTTCCGCTGTCAGCATGGGCAATCATGGCACTTCATTGTCCAGCAGCATCATTACAATATGGTTATCATCTGAGCTTGAGTCTGACACCTTCTCCAGGACCTCTCCAATCACCCCCATAGTAGGCTTCAGTACCAGGCAGTCAGGGCAAATCTCTGCTTTGTGCTTGTCTGCCTTAATAGACTGGATGTCACTTCTGCCTGTGGAATGTGCCCGGTCTTCAGCTGTCAGTCAGAGGCGCGGGTGTCAGGCCGGAGCGTGGCTGGAGCCGTCTGGATTAGAGGGTAGTTACCATAGCTGTCAGATTACTGACAGCCTGACACCCCCTCTCCCAACTTCCTCTTATTGTTTCTTTGTTTCTCTCAAACATCCTCCAGATGGGAGAATTACCAACCAGAGGAGAGAGAGAGAGATGGGGAGAGAGGGGGGGTGAAAGATACAAAAGCCGAGGCGGGTTTTAAAAGTTGTATGCCACGTTAGCTTTGTGATGAAGTAAAGCGTGCTTGGGTAGATTCCCATAGAGAGAGATGGAAGAGAGAGGATGAAAGAGAGAGCATTACACCTATTCCCACCTCTCCTTGTTATCTTTGGTATTCATGTCAAGATAGGTGATTGTGTTGGTCATTAGTGTTCCTATACCCAACTGAGTGTCTTAGTTAGTACCTTTGAGTAAAGCTTCATCTTCGCTGAGTATTCACCTCTATGACTGTACCTGTCTCGTTCATCTGGAGAAATGTAGGAAATGTTCTTTAATTTCTCTTTCTTTTTAAGACAAATGAACTGGCTTAATGTGGAGATGTAGACAGGCATGATAAAAAATCACTTAGATACTATAACCTATAATGAATTATGGAATCATCCATGGTTTCTGGGAGTATTTTAATGATTGAAGAAACCGTGGGTAGGCTACGGGTCAGCACTTGTCTTTACATTTTTCATCTCTCTCATTTCCGTGACCCTGTATGGATGACACTGGCAGTCTGCCATTTTTAAATGAGCACCGGACTAACAGCCGAGTCTACATTAGAGAGAGAGATGAAGACCACGGACATGAAAAACCACATCCCATTGTCTGTTCAGCTTTTCATTTAAAAGATAGCCTGAAAGGCAGATTTATTTTTTTCATATCATATGAACATTTCACCTGATTTAGCTGATCAAATATTGACAAAAAAGAACTGTGTGGCAAGACGTATAGAAATTCAATATTAAAACTTTCAACAGCCCCGAGCAGTAAATTTCAGAAACAATTACACGGATGTAAAATGAAAGGAAATGAGGTGTTATGTTTGTAAAATACACTGATACACCGCTTCAGCCCCTGGCCGTCGGATTCTGCCATAAAAATAACCGAAGGCAGATTACAGTTTGCCCTGACCTCCAATCTCCTCTAACAAGTCCGGCTACTAAAATCAGCTGCACCGTCATGTACGGGTAAAGATAATGAGGGCGGCTGCCTGAGGAGAGACCGAATGCAAAACAATTATAGTTAGTTACAGGAGCACAGGTTAATATTCTCTCATGTTCCTCCTCTCACGCATTCTCTTTTGTCCTACATCAATCTTAATGAAAGTTATGAGACCTGTCCGCAATGATAAGCAGCCACTCAGGCGTACTCTGTGTCAAGGCTCCCACATTATGCCTCCCCTTCAGCCTATGTTTTGCATAGCCTAAAGCATCTATTAAAATCCCCTTGTAAAATTCATAAAACAAAAATGCGGTGGGTCAAGTCTAGAGGGAGCCAAAGTAAGCTGCTTATTAGCAGGGAGTCGAAAACACAGATCCAATTACAGATCCTGAACAAGGAGCACTAAGAATCAGCATTGGGGAATAAGTATTTTCCTTTTCTCTCCCCTTCAATTGGCCTAGGTGCAGAGGAGAGAGAGAGAGGTATCAGAGAGCCAGTTCCACGAATGGTAATTACAGTGGGAGTGTTTAGTGCATGAAGCTAGAGTTGGAGCCATTCAAGTACAAACTCATGTAAATCTTCACTTTGCTTCAGATAGTAAATTGGTGGGGTTTAAGGGGAATCCCACAAGGAGAGGAGGAGAGGGGCTGCGCCGAGAGGAGCCATGAGCTCCAGAGATATGTAAAGAATCTCTGTCTGGAATTTAAAGGGCTACAAATTAGACCAGACATTAGCCTTTTTCTTTTACAGAGCCAGCAGAATGTGAATGAAACAGAATAAATAACTATAAGACGGCTTTTCCCCCCTTCTTATAAGATGACATTAATCCTTTCATGTGCAATGACAGCTTACAGGGTCTGACCCTTTCCCCAGACAGCCATATAAAGCCAGGAGATTTCTTAAGATCCCACCAAGAACAAGCTTCTGTTAATAAGAGGTCCTGATAGAGGTCTCCACCTCACATTTAATACTCTAGTTTACACCGACGCACCCTGCTCAACATGCTCAACAGATGGCTCTCACTCAACCAATCAACAATATTGTGAAATTTTATTCCATTTAGACGTTTACTTTTAATTTGAATCTTTCCGTGTCTGTAACAAGCGGACAGGACAGCAGTTTTACATTTTTTTCTTCCTGGGTAGTGAAGGCTGAAGTGTCTCTCAAGCGTACAATAGTGTGAGCATTTGAGCCCTTTGAAAGGAAAAAGATCAAAGGCGGCAAGTCCTCCTGCTGCTGCCGGGGTTTAAGCTGTAACCAGCACAGACCCTGCTCTCCACATCTCGGATAGCGCATAGTGGTGGGTGGCGAGCTGACTGATTGCCAGGAGTGTACTGTCAGCATCACTCTCTCCACAGAGGACCATGATGGGGGACAGTGTGCAGGCCAGTCCGCGTGGACCCCCACACCAATACCATGAGCCCTGCAGGGAGGACGGTGGCAGCCTGCTTCTCCCATAATGACCTCAGTGGGTAATGTGCAACACTAATATCTGGACAGGGTAATTCATTTGCACAAATAATCCATCACAATCCATCACATTTTTGCAGACAATGAATTCTGCACCGAGCTGAGCGGACGCCGTGTTTAGTTTTCAATACATTCCTGTAAAATAATTGGGTATTTTCAAAAAGAAATCAATAGGATTATACCCTAATTTCTATAAGTGATATTTAGCAAGATGCCATGTTAATGCATTTCCTGAATTTAATAGTTTAATTTGAGACCGGAAAGATTTCAAGGTAAGTGCAAAATGTAATACAAATGATTATAAATGGGAAAGATTCATTTGTACATAAATTAGCATGCAATTAACAAAAAATTATAATTGCTATAATGGTTATAGCTGCAATATACTGTTTAGAGTCACCACCGAAGCTAGTAGAAACACCAGAGGTTAAGGATTTTAACTGTGAAATTATATAAAAAATTTCAAAAAAAACATTTGCATGGCTCAGCGGACTATTAGGGGACATACCATGTGCTGTGTGATGTTGTGGTTTCAGGTCTAGCTTGTGGCCTATGTTGTAGGTCATCCCTCCTTTCTCCCACGAACCTCGCCATCCTGTGACACTCTGCTATGCTCTGATAAAACAACATAAATTATGTCGTCTCAGTTTCAATACTGTTCTATTCATTACAACTGGACATATTGGTGTAATGTCAAGGGCTAAAATAAGCCCAAGGTCCTCACATGCTTAAATAAATGTTAACACAGTGGTATGAGTTAACAGACGTTCCCGTACAATTACCAGCCAGCGTTACACCGCTGACATTATCAGGAGGGAACCTACATTACAAATGGTCTTCCTTTTGAAAACAGCAGCAAAGTGGCCACTTTATATTCCATCACCTCAGATTTTTCCCCCCACGCTGCAGCCCCTTATTTCCCCTGTTTCCAATCAATTTCATCTGCTGCCAATGGACTGATACAAACACAATTTCTATTCACGCAACAAGAAAGCAAATAAAATCTGCAAGATATGCAGTCCAAAACAACATCTGCTAGTCAGTGTATGCAGATTAATTGAAAGTCTTTGTGCTGTCATTTCAGTTGAGTGCAGTTTGACTAACATCTTAACCTACTTAGTGCAATTAGTGCTTCATTAGAGAGGCTAACTAACTATTGCTTCTCTCCATAATGATGTGCAAGAGTGTAGACATAAAAGTACATAATCAATGGTTTCCAATTACTCCACAAGTGCAACCACTATTTCAAATAAACTGGATAATAATATAGAGCCATTACAAAGTCTAAGGTAGCAGAACCATTTAATTGCAGTGCAGTTCTTCTCAGCTCCAAGATTTTTTCACACTAATGAAGTGTCATACAAAAAAAGGCTGTATTGATTTTTTCACCACACAGCCTCCACCACAAATATGTAATTATCCTTTTTATATCTGGCAGGGGATTAAAGTAATCTATAGTATCTAGCCTTTGCGCTTCCCTGACAGGGTTGTGTGGGGCTTTTACCCTTTTCAAAATATGCAGCTTTTTGATGAATGAACTTTAGACAAAATGCTGTTCTGTTATATATTGTTTTGTCTAAAAACCTGTATTCTGAAGACATCATGCAGCATGTACAGCTGCCTGAGCTTTCAGTACACAATCATGGCATTTCAAGCCCTGTCATCTATGAGCCAGGCAGTTAGAGCTAACCATCAGCTAACACACACACATACACACACAGACAGATAGGCTCCACAATCAAACACAGGCACACGGAAATAGAAACAGCCGCACTGCTCTCACACACTCACACAATTTCTTTGGAGATCTCTGTGAAGCAGTGAGCTCAATAGAATTCATCACAGCTGGTTAATAAGGTTAATTTAATCCAATAATGTGCCCATGAAAATCACTACTTCCTCTGGAGCACTACACAAAAGCTCCCTGCTGTTCACTGTCAAACACACAACGCATCCACACTCATCCTCGGGCTTCACATAATAACAGCCCAGTCCATTTAAACTTTAGGCCAGCTACTCTTCTCTGTCTCTCTCTCTCTCTCTCTTTCTCTCCCTCTCTGTCTGTCTTTGCGTCTCCAGACCTGAGATGGACGAGCAACCTTAAGACTACCCCACGCTGGGCTGCCCTTCACGATAATAAAAAGCCATTACCTTGACCGCTGACACGAGGCCAAGTGTGAGGGTCAGAGTGATATTTATTGATGAAACTCTGAGCTCCCAATCTGCTGCACTCAGTGCGCATCATACAGCTGTCAGCACAGACAGGGATCAGGCAGCATGATGGCCCTCGACATGGCCCATCTATAATTTATGAACTACACAGAAAACAACCAGGAGACAACAGAGAAGCCCTGGCTGCCCAGGGATTACCCTCCAGCCCAGCTAAAGAGATCTGAACGAGAACCATCTAAGGGCCACTGTGGGCCACGCTGATATGGGGCAGCAGGTAAGCACAATAGCTGGTGTTCCATATTCAGAGGGGCCTCACCGGGATCCATCTCTCTGGAGGACACTGTTGTGAATAATATAATAGACAGTGTTTACAGTGGGGATGTAAAGTGAGTGCGCTGGTGCATCACACACCCCAGCACACTTCAGCTGAGCCCTGTAAATGAGCTAACAGAGGGGCAGGAGATGTAAAGTTTCACACTGTTCTCTACAAAAAGCTCTGGGACAGCCCAGTGCTAAAGACAGTCACAGATGACCATCACAGGGAAAGAACAATTGGCTATTATTATTATTATTTTTAACAATAATTAATTATTACCAGTACAAAATATCTCAAAATTCATATGGAGTGATTCCAACTTATTACAGAGGGAAATTACAGATTATAATTATAATTATTATTATTATTATTACTATTATTATTATTATTATTATTATTATTAGTGAGTGCAAAAAGCTGCACTGCACACTGTAGGTCAACTTAATTATTTAAACTTTTAACTTTTAAAATTATTAAAGGTATTTGCACTGTGACTATACTTCAGAAAAACTGTACAATCCCTCCTTTTGTACATACATTGTGTGTCCTTTATATTCTTTTTTTGTCATTTTATATATTTAAATTGCCTCTATTCTATTATCTTATGTTCTATTCTATTTAAATTCATTATTTTATTCTGTCCTTTATGTTAATTGTTTTGCACCGAAACACAAAGTCACATTCCTTGTATATGTAAATGTACTTGGCAATAAACCCAGATTCTGATTCTGATTCTGAAAATAACAATTTTGTACAGAACAGTGAATGTTCAAAGATTACAAAGAAAAATAAAACAATACTTCGAATACGACTCAGCGTAGCTTACTAGTAGCCGCATTTTGTATTAAGTCTCAAACTGAGTAATTTTGGGATACTACTATAAAAGGTACTACAATTTTAGATCACCTTACTTGTGTATATTAACAGGTGTTAATTATTTTTTTTAAAAAAAGAGTTGAATGCCAGATTTTTTTTAATATCCCAACTCCAATTTCTAAATGTTCTTAAGAATTAAAAGTTTATTCAGTCAAACATTGTCTAACTTCTGCCTGCTGAGTAGTGGCCCACAGAGATATGTGCGGTTAGTTAAATAGTTGGTTAAAAGTTGATACCCTCCCTGTCAGCACCAGAAATACTACTTAGGTAACCTTATTATTAAAATTATTGTTATTTTCTGCCATTGTGTTCACCTATTAAAAAAGTTGCTATAATAATCATTCATGATTTCAAAAAACGTATTTTCCTGAAGGATATTGTTTTCAAAGAACTTCATTTGTTACCTTATGTTTAGTGAGCTTTTGTCTCATTTTATGGTGCAATGCTGATTGCGATAAGGTTTTCAAACGGCTCTTATAATACACACACTATTTTTTGGACAAAATGTACCCTTACAGATGAAACTGTGCTCAATTTTGACTGTTTTCTGAAAGTCTTCTCGCTTTTAGGCGAGTTGACTCACCTAAGTTTAACCTTTCATTTCAACGTCAGGGAATTCAGTCATTCCAACATCCCTGGTAGCAGAAAGTTTTTGGCTAAAGCAAAAGAGGCTAAGTGGTAATAATATTACTTTTTTTCACAAACCATGGTTAATAACAAAACTGATTCCATATTAATGTGTAAATATAAAAAAAAAAAAAAAACACCCAACCAATTTGAGAAAATATTTTTCTTCTGTTAGACCATATTTTTTCTGTTGTTAATTATTACTTCTGGTCTCAACAAGACAAACATTGGTTACATTAAATAGGTAGGTTTGTGTTCTAACATATTTTATTTATTTATCCCCACTGGTTTATTTCAGTATTTTTATGCTTTCTTCTCATTTCAAATCCCATTTGACAGTTCTTTGTGGAAAACTTTAATTGCAAATACACTTCTGGCCCATTTTTTAACACAGGGGTATTCTGTCTCCATTCTTGAATTCCCACCCAGATCAAATGCAATCCTTCATCGGCCAATTTCCCTGACACTTCCTTTTTATCCTCTGAATTCATCTTTACACACTGCAGACAGACATATATTGTTTCTGATCAATAAATAACCATATAATTGAATACTGCTGCATCCCAAATGAAGCCCTCATTTACCAAGCTTCAGTAAACAGGCTGGAGTCTTTGCCTATCTAACGCTGACATTTCAGAATTCAAACACAATCAGGGCAGTGTCAGTGCACAGAGCTTCTGTATCCCACTTAGGCTCCTCTTTTCAATATGGAACTATCTCCACCCTATAAATTATTCTGGGCATCTCCAAAGTCATTACACATTTATTTTGATCTCGCATCATAATTCACAGCTTGGCGCACAATGCATTTTCTCAAAATGCATGGTAATTCCTTGGTGCAGAGCAAAGTTATGATTCATTTATACTGGAGTGACAGCATAATGCGGAGACGTCAAAATCCATTAAACTGTTCAATGTCTTGGGGTTTATTTTTAGATCCAATTGAGATTTAACTGATGGTGAAAAATATACAGTCAGGTGTGTTTACCTCACCTTTAGAGAGAATGTGTTATGGTTCCAATTAATTTGTTATTCCTGTCACTAAAGCCATTGTCTATGTCAGAACTGTCACTGCGCTTTGGGCTTTGTTTTCTGGAGAATGGCATTTAATTTCACCGTATACTTTCATAACTATGCTCATTTAAAAGGTGTGCATTTTATTTAGAGCCACTTAAACTAAACACATGCTGATTTGATTGCTCATCACAATGGCAGATTGCAAAATTGCTGGCTGGTGCCTTGACCACTGAGCTAGTTAAATGATCATCCACAGTTTAAAAGACATTCAATTATCTTATGGATGCCTCCAGAGATGAATGTTGAGAGGAGGGTGCTGCAGTCTGAGTGAATGCTAAATTGCATTACTGTGGACATAATACTAGCATTTAACATTGTTACCTTTGTGAATGCTTTCTAATGTAAACCAGTAGATATGCTGTGTTGTGGCGCTGCTCATCCACACTCTCCATTAGATTATATGTCAGGGATATCACGCCTAAAGAACAATATTTGGGCAACAAAATCTTCAGTAAAAGTGTAGTTTAGTTATTAATGTAGTCCATATTTAAGTGTTTTACTATATGCAGTTTTTCAGTCTATGTTAATTATTTTAAGTAAATTAAAATACTAAATTAGTAAGAACTCTATAAGAGAAAGACATTAAATGTAACTTAGCTGCCCACCTGTGCAAATGAAATTGAGCGGTGACTGGAAACTCCACACTGCTCTGGTTCTTTTGTATGTAAGCCCACAAGTGCACTGAGTATGGCTAGCTGCTCACTGTCTGAGATGGGGAAAGGCAGGCAGGAGGGATTTTTTTTCCCTTTCTTCTACAAGGATTTTTTTGTGTGCAGTTATGGTCCATCATTATTAAATGTCTCTTGTTGGATGGGAGAGGCGCTTTATCAAAAACAGCCATTCATCAGGCGCTGTGCAAGACAGCTCACATCTGACCTCTGCGGCAATAATGCCGCATCAAGTAGGCCAACTACCTAGTTTAGCGGCAGAGCAGGGAGCAGGGGCCGGCTCCAAGATTAAGTGCGCTGTTTCAGGTTTTCATTCCCAGGGGCTCTGCTGGCTGATGTTGTATTGATTGCAAAAGTTTACCAGTAAGTATCACAAACAACAATAGCCAGGTCAACGATCGGTGATGCCTGAACCGCTATTCCCTGGCGGGGGGCTACACGTTCAGGGCTAAAGCACTGCCATCATCATAGCTGTGTGCAGGGTGCAGAGAGGGCTCTCTTGAGCTGGGAAAAGAGAAGTGCACTGGCTGTTACTACTGACATTTAGGAAAGCGATATGTCAGTGTGAAATGAGCGAGCGTGAGATAATTATAAGCCTTTGCATTATAAAAGGCTGCATCGACAAACTGTCGGATTGGCCTTCCACAGAGGCAGCCGGCCCTGTTAGGTACTCCTGCATAGGCTACTCCTTATCCCATTTAATGGTTTGGTAATTTTTTTTAACACCCGCTGTAAAGACCCCTGTCTTTCTACACGCGTATGTGACAGAGCCACAATTGGTGTAAGTCAACTGATTCACACTACAGACTTTTTCCAAACGACTCACTTCCCATGTTTATGAAAGCATGTCCAAGAAAGGAAGTGTTAGCAATAAGCAATATTTTCTAGAGGGAAACTGCAGTGCTACACTGGAACATAAGTGAAAGGGCTGAGCAGTAAAGAACACGATTCACCCTGAGGCCATCTCCGGCAGGCTGAATGATGGTACATCCTTGGCCCTGCATGGAGGACAGCACACAACCCTCCATCACAGTGCCACCGGACCATTACCCAGGGACTGCAACGGCCAGCCGCACCAAGCAGGCCTCCTCCACTGCCCCATGAAGCTAATCATGTGATTTGATGCAATGACAGAGTAATGACACAGATTGGTGGTGTGTTCAGCTTCCCCCTGCTGGAGACTACAGAGGAGGTGGTGAGCACACGAGACTGCCCGAGCCCGAGCCAGAGCCAGAGATACCACATTACAGAGCAACTTACAGAAGATATTCAAGTAGTCTCACAAGTGAAATCAAGATTAATGGTGCTGCTGAGGGATTCTTTTATGTCCTTGAGTAACTATATTTCACTTAATGAGGGACATTAGCCGTAATAAAACTACTCAGAAGTACAAGCCGTTAATTAATGCCTCCACATTACCAGTGAATGAGAATAACTGAGTTGTAGGACCCATTGGACCAAATATTAAAGGTGCAATCTGTGGGCTCGTAATTTCCACTGCTCGGTGCCAATTCATCATTTCAGCCACTAAGATATCCCAGTGCTAAATTTCTAAACCAGTATCGTGAAACTTTGATTACTGCACTGCACATCATTCCTCAGAAGAAGGTTTTAATTTACTGTATTTGTTTACCTCCTATTATTACGGAGCTGGTAGCAGTGAAGGTAATTACTGCCAAGCTGCTTTTAAGATACGGTGTGTCAACTTTGTAGTAAATAATCTAAACAGTTAAATTATATAACGCTCCTCTTTTATTGTAGTTAAGTCTTATTGTGTCTGGTGCTGCATCATGCACTCTAAAAATTACTTCCAGATCTTCACCCACCTCAACACCAAAGAAATACATCTCACTAACCTCCCTCTAAGAGCACCTTTATCTGGGCTATAATCCTGGCTGTAATGTGCCCTCGTTAGGAAAGCACTGCTGGCCCACACCAGAAGCAACATGGGGAAGGCCTCAGGCACCACTGGAATTAATTACAGACAAAAGCGATGGTGTTTGCAATTGTCATGCCAAATTTATCACTAGCCACTTAATGTGCCTCATCTGAACTGATCCACACTAGCTGAATTGCCCCAGGGCATCTATTCTTCCTCTTCCAGGGGTGGGGTGGTGGTAGTAAGGGAGCGTGTCTGTGTGTGTGAGTGTGTTTATACAGGGGTAGCCTGCATCTGCTGGGGGCCTGCCTAAGTCCTGGGCTGGAGGCAGTGTGTGCTAACAATGCCCCCAGCAAATACAGAGTGTCGAAGTCTATAACAAATGTTAACACCCCTCTCCACCCTTTCGTTCTCTACCCGCCCAGCTACGTCTCCAGAGAGAGGTTCAAAGCCAATCCTGACATCTTTAATTCTGTCATTTTTGTGATGATAATCCTTGATGTGCTTGGATGTGGTGTCAGTGGTAATTTGCTCCACATCGAAATACATCTCTACACAGGCTTGTGGCTAAAAAAAAAAAATCCTCAGATCAATGACCAAGTCTTACTGCATATTTAATCAATAAATACAAACATATAGAAAGCACCAGAAAGTAGGGCTGCAACTAACGACTGTTGTCATTATTGATTAATTCGATAATTCTTTTCTCAATTTATCAGTTAGAGCTAGGTAATATATAGATATCATAACGATGTCACGATATGACACCAGATATCGTCTTATATTTTGGCTATCATAATATCCGAGGTGTTGTGTTTTCCTGGTTTTAAAGGCTGCATCACAGTAAAGTGACGTAATTTTCTGAACTTGCCAAGCTGTTCTAGCTGTTATCTTATTTGTCTTTGCCCATTGTGATATATGATTTTCTCCATATTAAGCAGCTGTGTTATCAGCAAGCTGATCAGTTTCAGAAAATAGTGGAAATTGTCCATCTCAATTTTTAAGCGCCCAAGGTGACATCTTAAAATTGTTTGTTTTGTCTGAGCAACAGCCCAAATTTAAAAGATATTCTATTTACTATCATAGAGGACTAAAAAAAAAAACTAAAAAAAAACCTGCAAATATTCATATTTAAGAGGCTGAAACTGGTCTTTTTTTATTTTTGCTTTAAAAAAACAACTTAAATAATTTATCAATTATGAAAATTGTTGTCTAATCGATTAACCAAATCATTTCAGCTCTATATCGATTCTTTTTTAAATGGTGTCTGCAATTTAAGTATATTATAAAGATGAGTAACAACACTTTTATCACTCAAGGTAAAATACAAGGGGCATCATTTGGCTGTTTTCTTTAATCCTGTCATTTATATGGCTGTTTATATCAAAAGGACAAAGGCTGTCCCAAATGCACACTTACACATAAGCCACCATTATCTTTCTGCTTGTGCAGCTGAAAACCTAATACCTTAGTTCAATAATAATGCAGAGGGGACAGCTCATTGGTAGCCCAGTGGTACAACAGAATAATAGCACCAGAGGAGTCCTGCCTTTCTAAAACAAATATGCAGGTGCTTCAGTTCAACCTAGGAAAAATGCAGCAAAATATTGTATCCACAAGTGCATAATGTCTCATCAACACCGATCGGTTATCAATTAAAGCAAAACCATCTCATTATATTAATGAATGGCTTCAGCTAGTAATAGCCTGTCTTATCGATGTTTGAACAAGGTAAGCACAAACCCCCTTACACAGCACCAAGATCTACAGTATCAGCAGCTGAGAGCAGATTTGCAAGGAAGAGGAAAACAAAAAAAAAAGGAAAAGCAAAGAGAAACTGAAGGACACAACAGGCTACTCTCAGAGGGACTGCATTTATTCCAGCAATTGTCATGCAAGCCTTGTTGTAAGTAATAATGTGGCCTTTAATGACGGAATGATGGACCTGCCAAACACTGCCTCTGCCATATACTGTCTGCATGTCCCCGCCGTCCGCTTCTCACATACCCATCTGGGACATATTAGCATATCCTCGTCAATTCACAGCCCACTTTAACATAATCCATATTTGTTGGGTAAAGTCCAACAGCAAGCCTCCCGTACAGCGGTCATATGATGCTATGACACACTTCAAGAGCCTGGCCCACATAAAGCATGCTTGGGCAGCTAAGCAATTCAGAAATGCAAAATAGCAGGGCATACCGTTCCCTACCTTGTACCTAGAGGGACAAATCCCTTTTGGCCAGACATCTCCAGACTGTTACCTTGGTATTCCTCCACAACAGTACTTGTGATTTTTATTCTAAGTGTTCAGGAAAGAGGAGAAAAGGAACAAAAAGGAGTCTGCTGTCATGGCTGGCAGTGAGTGTGTAGAATACATTGAGTTGCTGAGGCATGTCAAAGTATGTATGCTTCACCTATCAGGGAATAATGCCATATTTTGATACACATTTGCGTGGTAAATATTCTCACTCTTTTTAAAAAACAGGTGGACTGCAAAGAGACCAAGCTAAAAATAACCTTTAACTAATCTGTCTTAAAAGAAGTGCAAATAATCTTTTTTTGCATATAGTGACACTGGGCTGCTGTCTACATGCATTATGGCTCATAATGAATACATATTTATGTATGTATATACCTGCATCTATATTAAGACACTGCTAATGTAAATGGCGTGAGTTAAATACAGTCATGGTAAATAAGGTCACTGTGATATATTTTACTCCTAAATGCACGTGGATAATAACTGACTTAGTGAGTCATCTCTTAAGAGGACAATCATTATTTCAGCGAAGGGAAGTGCATCGTCAATGTCCTGACATTTATTGATACTGTAATGTGACTGTAGATTTTATTGAGTAAAGTCCGGAAACAGTTTAAGCAAAAATAAAACCTCAATTTGAATTAATCAGTGAATCCAGAAATTAAAAGAAACAACAAATGGTGAACTATTTCAGTGATATTAATTCACCACATTCATATGCTTCATTGACGCAATTCTTTGACGCTCTTTGCAGTGAAGACATTCAGCAGAATTCCTTCACTTCACTTGAAAGCAATACCTGTCATGAACCATCATCACAAAAGCCTTCTGAGATATAATCTCAGAGAACTTTTAACCCAGGAATTTCAAACCCTCCTGTCAAAGAGAAAGCAGAGATCTTGGGATCATGACACTCAGTCAGCAGCAGTCACACAGCTCTGGGCCGGGGCTTCTCAAGTGCTGGACTGTCTGGCAGCCAGCAGGGCCAGAGGCTGACTTCCACATAGCTTAGTTATATATTAGTCCAGCAGTGGAATCCACTTACTATACTGCAGCGTACATGAAACTATGTATGAATACATCCAGGCTCACTGCGTGCTATTTTACATCAAATACGAAAAAGCATCTACCACCACTGTTGAGAGGTGAACAGAGTGGAGCAAATTGTAAACAACTTGAAGGCTATAAATATTTCAGCCATATCAGTTGTCAGAACCACCCAGCGTTCAGGCCGGAGACGCCAAGTAATGGCTGGCTCTAACTGAGGTTGACTTATGATAATGAGATTCATTCACAGCACGATCTACTGTATGTATACAGGACACCGCCTTCATTTGACTAAGTTGAGGAAGTTTCTGGTTTACTTCCTTCTTACCTTCAAAGAAGAAAATCAGCTACGCATGACTTCAATTTTATGAAAAATTACACAAAAAAACAATTTGATTTGTGCTCCAGAGAGGTCAGTGAAGGATCATGCACTTCACCCCCCCCCCCCCCCCCCCACCCCCCCCCCATGACACCGCGAGGGGGACGCTTCCCCGAGGGATGTCATGCTGCATGTCATCAGCCTGGTTAAATTGCACTGCCAGTGGGTAAGCAGCAGGGGTCACATGAGGCTCAGTGTGCACTGCAACATGTAACGCATGGCAGACCACAGTCTGAAGGCTGGCCAGTAATGACTCCAAAACATCCCGATAAAGATTGAGGGGCAGCTGTTTTCATCTAAAACAACTTGTCTCAGACACACACGTGCACACAAAATGGATCACAGGCTGTGTAAAGCTCCGCAGCGAGACCTTAAAAAGGGTTGTAAGGTTTAGGTTGTTTGCACTACAGAAATCAATAAGTCAATACTGTGTCAATAGAATCCATCTATAATAAGGCAATTGTTTTGGGGGATGGTTTTTAAGTGCAGATGATTCTCTTTCTAGGAACAATTAAACACACCAGCATATCAAGTTAAAGGAAAATGTCTGTTTTGGGAGCGAGTCCAAACATTTGCCCTTGTAAACACAAAGCCCACATGTGACTGGGAGAGGCCTCAGTTGGGCAGACAGCAGAGGGAGTTAACAAAGCTAATTAGGAGAGGCTGACATGTTAAAGTGAGCTGCGGCTCGGGAGTCAGCTCTATCACATATGTTTCCTTTGTGGCGGGTGAAGTGGCTCCTTTGTTTGTGAATTGATGGCGTTTCGCTCCGCCGTCCCTTTGGGTAGAGGCACTGACCTGCGGAGGCCCCGACAGTGAGAGGAGGCTCTTTCTCTGTCTCCCCAATGCCTGCTGCTCCAGCTGTCCCACTCCCTCCCAAACCTAAACCTTCCCAGAGCCGTGAATGCACAGCGAGATGGGCAACACCTGTAAAAGAGCGACTACCCCCTCAGCCCAGGCACCTCAAAGCAGCCTGCCCACCTGCTACTGAGCTCTCTGGGCCCTGCAGCTTAAACGCTCATTTTGTGCCTCTCAGCACGGGACTTATTGATATAAATAGCTGTGCACAAAGTGCACACTCTGTTTTCTCTTGGTCTGATGCAGTAGGTGTGTATGTGATTATATTCAATGGCAGTCTCTTTCAGGTGGGGATGAAATATGAGCAGTTTGGACACTGGGTAAATGACAATCTCTGCAAGATTCACTGAAAATGATTATAGCACAATTGACATATATCGAAATGGACAACATGATTCTGGCACCCGTCTTAAACAAGGATTCAATATCTAATATGTAGACACAATATACTCTGTATTAAACATTACAGATACTGCGATAGATTTAATGATGACCTTACCATTTGTCTTGATATAGCCTGTCCTTCCTCAGTGGTGAAACGTAAGGTATGTCCTTGAACGAGACACTCTATGGTTATAATGAAAAAGGCAAAGTATAAAGTCCATATGGTGCAAGCCATACACCTGTTATTATGTGTTAATTATTACTGAATACATAAATAGCTTATTTATGATCAACTCAATGAGATTTACTTTGTATTTGAGTGAGATATAAACAAAATAACAGAACATATTTAATTGTAGAGCATCTCAAAGCAGGACTTTAAAGTGTTCACTTGCCATTTGGGGCCACAAAGTTTGTAAAAAGTCAATCTCTTTCATGCACCTAAGCCTGCATGGCAACAGATTAATCCTCAGCCATTAAGATGACAACACAATTTGTGGAGTAGTTGAGTGTAAATAAATACGTTGAGGAGGAGATAATACATTAGGCTGCTGACCGGGCTATTCCATTACAGCAGCACATTTGTTTCCATACACGGAGGAAGCCATTCAGCGGATGGTGTCTTTCCTTCATGAGGTGAAAGTGGAATCTTGCCTCTGAGAGGAAAATAAGGACATCAGGACTCCCTGACATTAACTTTCATCACAAAAGTCATATCACCCACCAGGAATAGAGGCTCTCTCCAGCTCGCTCATAAAAAGGAAAAGATATGATACACAACCTTCAGTTTAAGAGGTAACAATAGTTTTGTCTCCATTAGGTGTTATAAAACAACAGCAACGAGATGTGCATCTGGAGCCTCGCTATTTCAGAAACATGGCTGTAAAACACAACCCTGCAATGATTCTCCAGCAACACAGAACAACCCTAAAAAACTTAATATTTTAGATGTTTTATATGCATCTTTAGATTTACAAGCCTTTTTACCATTCCAGGTGGTAGTTCTGCTGGAAGAAAACAGGCAGTACAAGCCAAGTGGCTGCATTGATCTTGCAGTAATTGATCTGATGGTTCCTTGTGATAATTGACAATTATCCCTGATTACCAGACAGGGGCTTAAAATCAGTCTAAGAAAATGACCGGCATTATGGGATGTTGTACAATGGCTGAACAAAGATAAATCAATACACCTCAGAAAACAGCTTAGAAAACAAGACAAAAGAGTGTCACACTAAACCACATGCTGTTCTGCCTTGAACAATCCCTCACATACAATATAGCACTACATATACCAACCTATGCAGCACATATCCTAACACTGCAAGAAGCTAAAATAAACTCAATAATAATTTTAGAGAATAAAATAAACTAATGTAATGAGCTGAAAATTGGAGGATTTACACATAACCGTTTCTGCGTGTGCATACTGCAAACCTGCACACGTCTGCATCTTTGTACCCATGTGTTCATGTGTAGCTATATGTCTATATTTCTCTGTTACTATGTGTCTGACCTCAGCTGATTGCTCCTCTTGATTTAACCAGACAGATGCAACTCATTGCAGCTTAATAAATATAGGGGGCCCAGGGGATCTCTGTTAAACAGTTCTATTAAGTTGGAAACATGTCAGCCAATATAAAAGCAGCCTGACCCCGAGAAAGGTCAACTGTGACACGCATGTTTACTCGGGAAAACAACCCGAGGCTGGAAGGTCTTGTTTTATCGGATGTCTTCAAAAGAGAGAGAGAGTGTCTGGCTGCCCGGTTGTTGGTTTTACGTGATTTTGGGTCTTTGAACCCACACAGGAAAGAGCTGTGTTGTCACTGAGCTTTTTTCTGCACAAGTAAAAGGACAGATATACAAGGTTACGCTGTGTATTTCTCAAGCCGAGAAAAAGTAGCCAGGTAGCTGGTCATTTTCTCAAGTAACCGATCAATTGTTTATTCAATATTAGAAAATGCTCATCACAACTTTCTAAAACCAAGGTGGCTTATTTCCAAAGATAAAAAGAAAATCTGCACCTTCAAGGAGCAGCAACTAGAGAATGCTTGGCATTTTTGATTAAAGATTTACTTAAATAATCCGTAATTTATCAAAGTTGCTCTAATCAGCTCAAAGACAGACACTACGTATATTTTAATCTAACACTAATTTTGTTGATCAACCTTGCCAGAAATTGTAAATGAGAGTTAGTCTGAGACCTCTCTGTTAAACTTTGATTTCAAAAGAGCATTATCAACCACTCCAGACCAAAATACCTCTGCACATAAAGATAGCCCAACAACCAATCAAAGAAACAAGACATGGGGCTTAGGGACAGACAAATGTTAACAGATTACCATAAGCAGAGATGAGCTGCGATGGTGTTAAGGCTGGGCAATATGGGAAAAAATGTTGTCACAATAAAAATGTTTGTATCAGTTAAAATCAATATACATATCAATATTGCCATGATAAATGTTCAGTCATTATTTCTCCCAAGTTTAAAGACTGTTTTTTGCTCCTGAGTAAAAGTCAAAGAAACCATAGGGTTGCCAAACTGCGAAAAATATATATATATCTATATATCTAAGGTAGACTCTAAAGAATTATATTAAAAATAATGTGAATAAATAAAACAATTAATAGATAAAGATATCTTAATTCTGGCCAGCAGCACATCAAACCCTTTTTACACATGGTTTAAAACATTTTGTTTTAGCTGATAATGTAAAAAAAAATTCATATACAAAAGACAAAAACAGTACAAGTTTTAGAAGCACAGCATGAAATTTCTGCAACAAAAGACAGACTTGGGTGACGTTGGGTGACATAATATTTCTATAAGGAAAATTATATTGAGATAATTATCATTGTATCGTCCAGCCCTTGGTGTTGTAGCATCAATATGTCTGGCAACAAGTGTTGATGTTTTTCCCATCAGAATGTTTTAAAAATTACAGAAAGTTCAACATCAGCTGCAGCCATCTTGGTTGTTTTCTCAAATGCATAAACGAGACTCTTAGTTACTGAGCTAGCTCTATGTTTGGGTGTGTGAGCTGAAAATGACATCATCACGTATTTTGTGTAAAGAGCGAAAGCAGATAAATAAACCTAGACGGCCCACTTTAGATTCATTCCCTGTAGATGTTTCGCCCCCGCCCTGCCCAATGAGGAGACTAGCGGCAGCTCAGAGTCTATTCATTTCAATGGGAAAAGTAAACAAGAGTAAAGATTATGACCGTTCCCTTAATCCCATAGTCTCTTACATAAATATCAAACCCATTTGTCACAAACCATGACCCTTCTGACACTGAAATGGTATTTTTTCAAACTGACAAATTAGAAGAAAATTAACTTTGTTAGAGGCATGTCTCTGTTTTTGCAACAAACTCTTGCAAGATTTGGCAACAACTGCCGTCGGTGGATATCAGAAATTAAGATAGCAGATAAAATTAGCAGCAGAATAAGGAACAAACATGAAATTGTTCTGAATATTGTGTTTCATCCATATTTCATCCATCAGCACAACATTTACTACACTTCCAAAAAAAGTGGGGGTATGCGAGGGAGCATAGACCACGGCCACTTAGGAGAACACAAGTGAACAGCATTTTGTATCACAGGCTGGCACAGCTTGTAATGGGTTATCATCTGATAGAGAGTATCTTTGGCAGAGTTTTTAGAAGTTGTCCGTCATTGCCTCAAAAGTGCCCTGTATTAGATGAACAGCTGTGATTGGCCCGCCCAAGGCCAGGCCAGCTAAAAATCTGTCCGACTGGGAGGTGGACAACACGCATCAGCCAGAGTGAAAAAACATGAGCTCGCAGATTCGTCTAATTCCCAATAAAGTTAATTTGTTCTACCCTGTACATACATATAGTCTACAGTGTTAATAATAAGAAAGTGAGACAGAAATAAAGACATGCAGTAAACACTCAGTAAATGATAAAAGTGGGGGTGGGGGCTAAAAAGAAGATGTGGCAGTCAGTCACACTACCTGTGACATGAGTGTGAAATGGACATGGCAGCACTGAAACAACCTTCCTCATCATTTTTGGCACTTGAAGGGGTGCCGGGCAAGAACCCCCCCCCCCCCTTGCTGCGACAACACACTGAACCCTGTCGCTCAGGAACAGCAAAGGTGAGAGGGCCCTGCGTCTTTTCTTCACTAATCTGCCTCTACAATGTTTAATCAGCACATCAAAACATTGAGGGAGAGGAATTTCCGTGCTTGGTGAGCATATTAGGGATGCAGTCACAGCGTTAACTAGCATTGATGAACTGTTTGCTTATGCAGTAATAATTAACTTCCATTACATTACTTTGTGTGATTACTTTCTTAATTGCCTGAATTATGCATCAATTTAATATCTAATAACCAGTCTCAGACATTAGACACTGTTCAGACACAAATTGCATGTAGTTTCCGAGCTTTAATTAAACACACCAGAATAAATGAAACGATGTAGGATGGATGTCTTGCAGTGATTTCCTGGGTGCTTAAATATGCTATTTATTATAAAAGCATATAAAATTCACTTTCTCCTCAGGAAAGCAAACCACAAGATGCCAATTATAGTACGCAAGTTGCTTTGCCATGGCTTTTTCAGAATCTAGACTAATAAATTTGTTGAGTGGGACTCATTGTTATATTATGCAAATTCATTACCATGCCATTTTTTAAGTTTCAAATTCTGTGTGCAGAGCAAAACATGTCCCCAAAGATGATTTTAATTATATAGCAGAATGGGCTCTTGTTTTGCATTGTTATTGTCCTCTAGTAAGGAACCGGTGAGCTGAGACAATAAATGAGAGTCTGTGCAGATATTCAAATTATTTTTCACATCACCTAAATGCAACATATCTCGTACATATTCTCTGCATGAAATATGGTCATGTTCTCTCTGCTTGAAGCTGGAAATGAATGACCTAATCAGAAATATAAAAACACTATAAAGGTATTACAGCCATAGAGCAATTATAGGAATGTTATTTCAGACATATTGTGGGTTGGTGCATCAGTGTGAAGAAAAGCCTCCTGCCCAAACTAAATGACTTTGCTCATCTCTTGCAATGCAATGCAAAAATAAACATTTTAGAATTAGGCCCATCTTTCTCAATTGTACCCTTCGTGGTACCTGATTTAAATTTGATTTACAGGTAGTAAAGCAACTGTATGTCATATGAACAGAATATAATTAAAAAGCCAACCCATGGAAGCACCGGGTCATTCAATGAATTGATATTAACTTTTAGTCCTCTTGTATCATCATTTTACCCTCACTCAAAAAGTGACATATCCACTTAAAGAGAAAAATGAACCCTATTTTCCTCATCAGCAGCAGTCTGGCAAACATACATGTAACAGAAAAGCAGCACACACCTCTCTTTAAAACAGAGTAGGAAAACGGTGTGATTAGAAACTACATCTTACATGAATTATTTAAAATTATATACAAATTTAAATGCTAGCAAATCAATGCAAAAGCCAGCTATGTGGGAATCATCACCTATGCCTGAAATAAAAATGTATTTAGCTGATCTAAACTCATGCAAATCCCTGCGACTGGTGTTAGGGCTGGCAGCATCGTTAGTCTGCTTTTTAAATGATCTCCAGAGCTGGTGAGCTGCTGGCAATGCAAGGTTAGACAGAAAATGATGGCAGCACACGGATGCTTCACAGACCTCATGATAGTTTCCGTCTGTCATTATTTACGTCTGACTAGTCGCGTCATGTCAGCTACCTAGAGAGACACTTTTAATGTGAGCCCCCCTCCGTTCTCCTATTGCTTTTCACAAGCAGTGTAGTATACCATTATTTCTTTGCTTCAGTACCTTTAGGTGAAGCTCGCCCTCCCATCAGCCAGAATCAAAGACAGATACTCTGCTTGATATTATACATGCCCGTGTTCTTACAGAGCTGGCACAGAAGCTACATAGCACAATGAGGAAGGCAATTCTGTATCTCATTTGACTAATTAAATAAAAAGAGGAGAAAACACTGGGTGATGTGGAGCTCGGGGATTTCAAATCTGGATCTCCAAAGATTTTGGAGGGCACAGCTGCAGCAGCAGTTCCATAATGAATATCCAAAATGTTTCATAGTTACCTTTATACTATATATATGTTGTAATCTGCTGTCATCAGCTAACACGCACTGTAAAATCTGACAAGTTGATTTTACTTAAAAAAAATATAGGAAACTGATTGCCTTGAAAAATGTAAGTAAATATAAATTAAATTAATCTTAATTTATGTTTACTTTATATTTAATGGTTAAGTTACTTAAAAGTTGTATATGTTTCCTTTATGTGACATTGCATCTTAAAAATGACAAGTTAATAAATCAATATTTCTAGGTTTTAGCAACATTAGTAAACCATGTTTACTGTGTTATATATCTGTACTCTGTTGGTTGTATTTTCTTAAACATGTTAACAAAACAGAACAAGCAGGTCTCCAAACTTCATCAGTGGCAAAATCCTCTTTGCCAATTGTCATGATCGAGTTATTTAATCATTTTTAAGTTGCAACAACTTCACAAAGTTAATTGAATACAGCTAAATTGTAAGTAAACTTAACAATAAGATATAAAGTAAACAGAAATTAAAATTAATAGTTATACCTACTTTTTTTTAAGACAGTCGGTTACCAAGATGTTTTTAAGTATGATCAACTTGTCAGATTTTACAGTGCAGTGTGTCATCTACAGCAGTAGACTATATTATAGGATGTTATTGGTTTTCATGAATGATCAACTAATGAAATAGTAAAGAAAAGCCTAAAGGCCTCTCTTCATGAGCACTCTCACAACATACAAATTTATTTCACAACCTCGGCTCGATAAGACAGCCATTTATCATAGCACTACCCATGAATCAAGTCACGTTGTAAAATCGATCATTGATTCACCTTATTCCCTTGTTTTTCCATCTGAGCCACATAATGATCATTAAACTGACCACAGCATGTCTAAAAAATGGATTTATAATACACTGAGCTCAGCCTCAAACATCACAAGAATGGTATCATGAGGAAAAGATGACACAGATATAGCATACCAAAAAAGGATATTAATTTAGTGTATCTGTAACACTCAGCTTTAAGTAGAGTACATTTGGGCTGTGGAGCAAGAAACCACGGGCCCAAGACCTCTTGGCTAGAGTCCATCTCTACGCTTTGTGCACGTGATTCCAGCCTAGATGAGCATGCTGTAATGGGGCTGCTTAGCCCCATCATGACCCAATGAGTGCCGGCTGTGGAGTGGATGTGCTTGGTGTGTGTGTGTGTGTGTGTGTGTGTTCCCAGCAGGGAGACAGTGCCTTATGAAGGTCACAACTGCAGCAGTCTGGGGCTCTTTAAGTGAACCCTGGAGAGGATAACAAGCCACATCTAACGCTCTTTCTTTGTGCTCTCACAGCCACTGATCCACCTGAGAATAGTACAAGCTAAAACACAGTTAGCACAAAGCAATGCTAAATTCCACCTCCATATGGTACAAAAAACGTACATTCAGTTCCTCATGAAAACGGCGTTTCCAATTACTGTGCAGAATTATTATCTCGGTATCCGTCTAAAACATGCGTGTTGACCCAAAATGAGAAATGTAGTGTTTTGCAAAGCAATTCTTGTATAGCCGAGTATACAAAGATGGAAAAATGAAGAATACCATTCTCCCCAAGGGAATTTCAGTTCAAGCACAGTGTGTGACAGTATTGCCCTGTGTTATGGCCGCCTAATGGACAATGTAGCATTAATTCAGCTTCAGATGAACAGGCAGGACAGCAGAATCAAAAATGAGGAGGGGGCCCTAGGTGTATGAATTATGCATATTACATTACCATAACCCTACAATACACTGTGTGACAAAACAATGCAGTGAAAATTGGGCTTCGACTGAGATATTGAACAATTTCCTACATGGTTCTTGCCTACCTTAGAAGTGAAATTGTATTAAGCTTCCTCAATAACAGCGGAGCCCATATGAGATTTGTATGTTCACATCGAGTCCAGTGAACAAAACACTATGTAAACAAGTCAGGGATAATTGAAAAGAAAGTCTCCTGACTGCTTTCCCAGGGACCTATCATTCAGGTAGATGGGAATTTGGTTAAATGGCAGGAGAGAAATTACTTTTTCCATTGATTTTCCTTTAGACATCAAAGGCAGACAAATGAAATGGACCAATTTACTTTGTCGAGCTCTGAAATGGTATTCAAGCAAAACATGTCAGAAACTATTATTTGCAATCATGCTGCTCTTATTAATCCTGAGGAAAAACGGATAAATGAAAACGCACAAAGGGATTTACTGGGCTACAGCACAATTTCTGTTTGTATTAGGCCACAAACAGTGGCGAGAGACACATGCAGCCACACGAAGTGAATAAAATCAAAAATTACAGTACAACTTTTAAACAAAGTATTAACACAAACGCCATTTGAGAATTGGTTTCAGTGATGATTAAAAGTAATTAAAAAAATTAGCTCTATCCAATATATATGTTAGTACACTATGCAGTAAAATTATTCCTCTATTTAACAGGCAGGAGATTGAAAGAGCAGATTTCTTTTGGAAGACTAAACAGAAAACAACCACTGCACAACATTCAGGATTTCAAACCAGGTGAGCTTCATTTTTCAGATTGTCAAAATCATATTGTTACTCTAGAATACTTACAAAAAAGGAAAAATTACAACTTTGCTTTTCATTGCCAATAACTGAAAACTGAGACTACGTCTCCGATTTGTAGATGACTCCTGTGAAGGAGACAGCCTTTAGCTGCAGCACACACTCTCGGTGTGCTGTGTAAAAACAGCATGTGGTATTGGTAACTGCTTCTGTTCAAGCCTTGTAATCATTACCTGGCATCTTATTGCCTCTGTGGCTTTTAAAGCTCGTGTCTCACCCTCAGAAAACAGGGAGTTATAGCTGATCTTTTATTAAAACTTTAGGAGAGCCTCCCCCTCCAGAGGGGGGTGGAGGAGGAGTGGGACAAATTAGTGTTGACAGTAGACACTTAAAGCAGGAAAATCACAGGCCCACTGGGAGGCAGGAGCCACATGGGGCTCCCCGCCTGTGTAAAGAACACTCCAGATTTCACTTGAGATGCAGTCGCCTTTTAACAGGGCAGGGGGAATGTCAACAGACCCTCTTGAATGAACCAATAAAGCCACTAAAAGGAGGGGATTAACCAGCTGATATCAGGGACAGCGGTTTGTTTTGGATGCCGCCCCCCTGTCTTTGGAGCGCAGCCTGAAACACACTGGGCGGAACATTTCCTTTGATAAGCATGCTGCTACTCTGCCAAAATTGTGTAGTCACTTGTGCTAATACTTGATTGTGGTCACGGCAGAGTTAACCGTGTAATTCTATTGTGACTTAACTGGATTTGGATGGAGTATTAAAAACATTACATTGTATTCATTTGTAAATGACGCAAATTGAATTGCTTTCTCCTGATCTCAAGTTTTGGCGTGAAAGGAGCTGTTTTCCTCTTAACTACTTTGTACGGTGGTTGCTTTATTATTGCTTTTACTGCCCATTTATCAGAGAGCGCTGCTGTTCGTAAGTGAGGCTACACAACATGAAACAGTAATTACAAGGCATCAGGGGCTTTCAATCTCCTCTTAATTTCCCAGCAGCTGTGATGAAAAACCTTTAGTCCAATTAATGTGTCAAAATATGACCCAACAATGTCATGGCCTTCTCACAACCCCATAAACATCAAATACAAGACAAGGCTTAAAATAGATGTATTTATAACACAATGACAGCTTTAATTTCTATAAATTTACCAAGCAAAACAAGTAAAACTGCCCAGTTAGTTATTTTTTCTCAGTTGTTGAACTTCACAGGTTAAAGAAGGAAGCTAAGTTAGTAAAACTTGATATGAGGATAAATATATCTCAAAGTTAAAGTCTGTAAATTGAGAGTCTGATGTATAGGCTGCAGCATGAGATGACTGTGATAAAAATAGGTTGGTTTCTATTTAAATCTCAAATCTTTTACAATTCATTACAAGGCTCACAATGCACAAAACACTTTTAAGAGCAAAGCCCCATCTTTAAAGAGAATATGTTTAATGTCAGAACAATAAAATGTTCCTCTTCAGTTTCTCTTTATAGGCAATCCACATGAGGTAAATGATCTGTGATTTTTTCTCATTAATGACACTTTATGCCATCATTAGCAGTTAATTCACTTCAGCTAATATCCAAGCTACAGAATTTCCTTTCATGCACCAAGAACTTGTAAACACACAATATCGCGCATGTCAGCGGTGGAGAGTCTGCTTGTTCTTCTTTTCAAGTCTGCTCACAACTTTACTTGAATTTATTTAACAGTAGTTTACTGCTCCTGTCGTAACCGTGGGTCCACAGCCCTTAGTACATAATTAGCATACGTACTGCCATGATACATAATTTGAGTCCTACAGTATACCTTACGCTGCCTTTTTTCAAGGATTAGCAGAAAATGTGGCTTTGTGAATATGTACATAAACTTTATTAAATAATTTAATTGTGCTTCATTAAAAACATAATTAATTGTTAGTTTATACAAGTTACATTTTCATGTGTCCAAAGGACAACTACAATATTCAGACCAAGCACTGCAGACAATACAAAATACAAGCTGAACAAATGTCAGGTGTGATAAAAGTGGTTCTCTGTATGCCAAAGTACGGCCTACTATATTTCAGCTTATATAAAAAGTTGCATGAGCTATCTGGAACAGAAAAAAGTACAATTAGTATTTTGAGCATCTATCCCTTTCACTGGGAACCTGCTCTTTTCTATGTCAACCAAGGCGATGTGAGATGAATTTAGGCATTTGCAATGTGCATCTGATTTATTAGCAAGGTGTGGGTAAAACATAGAGGGATTTCCCTTTAATCAGATCTCTTAGGAGTCCATGTAGTGGACCAATACCCCAAAGAGTTCCCTTTTAAAAAGCCGGGAATATTAGATTGGCTGCACGCTGCCTCAGTTTTAGCTTCAATCAGAGGGAATTGGGTAGGATTTTGTTAAATCTAACAGCCCTTTACATCTCTGAAAAGTTCATTTCTCTTCATCTATTAACTCTGAATAAAAACCCACCATCATTTATGCATTTGTCCATTTAGAAATCCTCAAGCTCGTGAGCTGTAGATCTGAGCCCCAAATTTTGAGCTTACGGATGACCAATCACAGAGGTGCGTGCCTCAGAGCTGAACCACAAATGGATCCTTCACAGCATTGTAAATCAGGACCTCAAAGAGTATTATTTAGCCTCAAGCAAAGAGGGCTTGTTTATCAGATGGTGCCTGAGTCTAGGATAAAAAACTCCCCATAAATCTGGGTACCTTTTATGTGCTCATGGAGACTGGCTGGCTCATTCGGAGTTAAAGGCTCTCAAGAATGCAGAGGTAAGCATGGCATTCACGTCAAAGAGCGAACATTGTATGATGAGTACTTGAAGACTAGTTCTAATGGATGTGGTTTATGAGATGTTCAAACATGTATTGTAATTGGTCTTAATGCACTCTCAATGAGACCTGCGTCCCAGTGTAGCACTACCATAGCTGTTTGATTCAAGTGCAGACAAACAAACCATAAACCACAAATCAGTGACAAATCATAACGCTTAAAGGGTGAATTCAAGGTGAATCTTTGGCTTGGCTAAAGGCTTTGCATTCATGATTTAGTGCGTGTTGTCAGCGCACACGTTCAATAAGCATTGTCAATTTTTCACATGAAGTGTCAGTCCGTGCCACACTACATCCGACAGTGTGCTAGATGTAAGTTATCACGACTGCAGCGCTCCGGCGGGTAATTTTCTGAACATTTTATTTTGTTGTCTGATATATTGCCGCTCAGATATGGCAATGCTAAACCCCAGATGATAAATCAAACGTGCAGTGGCTGCCTCTGATAACTCAATAAGCACCTGGACTCCTCCTAACATGTCACACCTGCACTTCTACGTATACCACTCTCATTCTCCGGGCCTCACTGGGGGCTTCAATACACCTGCCAAGTGCATTTCAGAAGCCTAGCAGCTGGGAGAGAAACATCATGCATGCTTAATTAGGAGGTTCAGGAACCATGGGAAGTGGCTGGCAATTTTTAAATGCACAATATATTCATTTATATACCATCAGTTGGTTAAAAAAATCATTTATGTCACTTAAATATAAACAAAAAGGATTTAATGACTGAAACATATAACTGATCACCTCAACCCTAAATTAAAATGCCTTTAATACATTTTATATTGTTCCTTTCTCAAACAGCACTGACTGTTCCAAGACGGAAATTGTTCTTACAGTATTTTGAACAAAGAGCAAGAAAAATTTCAGCTCATTTGACTTTCACACCACAGAGTATTAAATAGACTTGATTTAATGAGCATATTTAACAAGAGAATACCAAGGGGAGACTTTGCTGATCAATATTATTGCATACTTTCTATCCAATCAATTTAGTGTCTGCTTAGGAGCCATTACCAAGTGTAATAAATAGGAGGTTTGTTTAAGAAAATAATAATATACTGATTCGGAAACCCCGAAGGCATTTATTAAATTGCATGAAGAAATGTTCGATGTCATATATGGACAACGCACAAAAAGGCCATTCAATGGATAGATTGTGCACTCCCAGACTGTCAACAAGTATTCAAGCCAAGCAGTGACTTTAAAACCCTCCAAGTGGATTTTAAGGACTCATCAGCAATGTATCCTAAATGTTTATTTTCAAATCAGTCTTTTAGAAATCTCTATTTCAATTAAAAATGTTGAATCTCATGGCCATATTTCTGCACTTTCTAACCACAGCAGGGGGTTGATAATTAAAACAATCATTGAGGGATAAGTCTCCAGTCAAACAAATCAGTAAGTGTACGGGCAGCAAATACTATTCTGAAATCAGTGATAAATGTCTCCTCGAGCTGAGATGTGACGTCGTGTAGAGAACAGCTTACTACAGTTGTGTTATGGCCACATGCACCGAGGCAGCAGTGTCTCAGAAGACATTTCAGACAGGAGGTTACATTTCCAATGAATTTTTTAGTGTTTTACGGGGCCAATCTTCGAGCCAGTCTGAGAGTATTGCTTATAAGGTGTGACTCTTATCAACAGTATGCGAGCTATGTGTTTATCACAGACTTTGAGTCATATGCCCAATTCTGATATGAGGTCCAGTATTGCTACAGAGGCTGTAAACCCTATAAGGGAGTGAGGAGGGGAGAAGCAGTATGATAACTCAGAGCGTCCTGCTGTAATTATGGTATTCATGAAAAGATGAAATAGAGTGCAGACTAAATCTGTAGCTCCAGGCAAAATCAACAGCTTGGTATTACGCCGTGACCCCTGCCTATCGTGAGGATGCGGCAAACATACCAAAACTTTGCTGCTTTTTCTCATCAGTCAAGAGTGAGGGAATGAAGTGCATCGATTGCTTGTGATTATTAACTAGACTGAGATAAGCCCTCTCCTTATTATGCAGATTACTGAGGCTCCCCGCTCCAGCATATTGTACAGATGCAAGGGAGCAGCTGCTCTTACAGATGGTGGGTACACGGATCTATCATTATGCCTCCATTGTCTCCACTTCAATTGTTTGGGGGACAACAGAACTGCATCAAAGAGGAATCCGACTGCAATGAATTAAGAAAGAGAAACGAAAACCATCAACTAAATTTATACACCGGAGGCCGTGGAATGGAGAGGAGCGTAAAGCTGAAGCTATTTCATATATACAACCATGGAGTCGCCCAGTCATGTATACTGTACCAAAATCTGTTGGAGTCAGCACTGTGCACCAAACATATGTTGTTTTTTTATTAACAAACAGATAGTAATTCAGAGTGCAGATATTAATTCAAATACAAATAAGCAAAAATCTACAACCAAAAAATTGAATTAATAAATAAACAAATATGCCGAGAAAAAAGCAGCTGATTTAAGGAGAATATGCATTTTTTTCTACGAGCACGAACTTAAATTCTGGTTTCACATGTAAATTAAAGATCATCATGACATCGATTTGCTCCCAAAGCCCACACCGTTTATGACCTCAGAATTTAAATATTAAATTGTCCCACAAAGCCAACCACAGTGGGGGGAGAATATGCAGACAGCGTCGATTCTGCCCTTAAGAGGAACCTCTGGTTGTCCATTTGACTCACCACACCTCCTGCTGTGCGCTGCTGAGATCAGGACACTGGTAGCTCCTCTGATCAAACATGACATTACACTAGAGGGAATTACATGCTCAGATTATAACAGAGAAGGTCACACCAAGTTGTAAGTCATGACAGCAGTCTCACACTATTTCGCAGGTAGCGAGGGGTAATATTACTTTAAGAATTAATGCAGTGACATTAAACTGAGCACAATTTAACTTTCCCACCCTCGTCGGCCAGGCTTGGAATTTAGGGCTTGATGGTAATGTACCTACCGTACATGGGATGTATTTAGGGAATTATAAGTAATTTTTTTACACATGCAGCTTCCAAAGTGAGTGACAAAGTCAAAAAGAAATCATACTCAATGGCGGAGGAAGTAATCATATAATTTACTAAAGTAAAATACTAATACCACATCATGATACTAGTAAAAATACTACACTGAAATTGTTATTTTAGTAAAAGAATGCAAGAATAATCAGGAATGTATTTTGTACTTAATTATTCAGAGTAAAACTACTCAATGCAGAAAATTTTAAATCAATTCAATAGATAAAATAATAAAAAATAATTCAAAGGAAATGTAGCAAGTCCTAAACTGAAAGCTGGAACCATGAAATGTTTTAACTAAAAAATTATTAACCGGTAATCAAAAAAGTGGTCGAATAATTTTCTTATTAATCCACTTGTTTCAGCTGCAGCTGTATACTTTCATATGGTTTGTGAGCAAAACCTTAATTTGTAAAGTAACTAGCGACTACAGCTATCAAGTAATTGTAGTTGAGTAAAAAGTACAATATTTTCCTCTGAAGTGTTGTGAAGTAGAAGAAAAAGGTGGGATGAGATTACAATACTTACATAAAGTAAAAGTACTTCTAAATTTGTACTTAAGTACAATACTTGAGTATACGTACTTAGTTGAATTCTACAACTGCCCGTACTGAAAGTCAAAGGGGATCTTAATCATGTGAAACAGAAAAACTACAAACTACAGAAGCTAAATCAAGTGAATTGTCTTCCTCTGTAATCATTACAATAAGTATACAAATCTAGAAATGGTAATGGTGTTTTGATTCATTAATAATTATTGGGGAGGAGGAGGGAAATTGAGAAATATATATCTTAACAAATGTTGCAGTAAACAGTGTGCACACCGTAATTTCTGGAATACAACAATCAAAATATGCTTAAGTCTAGTCCTGTCAAGTCAATTTTTATTCTTATGGTGCCAAATCATAACAAAGTTATCTCACAACACTTCTGAAATAGAGGAGTTCAGATCATACTCATTTAATTTACAGAAACCGACAATTCAAACACATTCCCAGTTCCAGATGTGTTTATGATGTTCACAACAATGCTACTGAATTGTATTTTTGAGGTGGCAGACAGAAGATAAGGCCCATGAAAATGTCCGTCCCTCGTTATTCCATTATTTTGCTGCACACGAGTGTCAATATGGAGAATTAAGTGTCCCCCAGCAGCCAATTCAATAATGTTCGCAACAGACCTGGATTTAATTTTTATTTTACGTCACTGTATACAGATATTAAGGATGGATCTTGGATGTTGATGATTTTCCTCTTTGAGTGCATTTATTCTGTACCACAGCAGCCATTGATTACAAAGAAAGAGCAAGATGCCCGCGAGCATCCATACAGTAGTATGCAGTAAATCCCATATGGTACAGAGAACTAGCATTATTTGCTTCAAATAGAAAATCAGTTACTTAGCAGAATATTTCTGTTTTCAATATCCCACAGAAGCTGCTGTCTTCAGATGACCTCAGTATGAATTAATAAATCACTGTTGACCGTCTTCTTTCATACCACAGTATGTATTTATTCAGTGTTATAGTCGAATTCAAGGCATAAATGCAACTTGCAAACAATTTAGTACCTCCAAATATACTTTGCATGTGGGTAAAAACACACAAAGGATGAAAGATAATAAGTAGCTTCATCCCAGCAGGGTCAAAAAGCTATATTTCAACATTAATTCCTGAACTCGGATCTGCTGTATTCAAATAAATAACAGTTTTCCTTTCTTCAGTCATGTGTCATGGGTGGATAGATTGAGCTCCTGTCAGAGCACAAAGCTCCCCTCAGAAGTCCACACCGCTTCGTCTGTTGTTAGGACCTGGTCCACATGGGGCCAAATTTGATTGGAAAGCCCAAAGGGAGGAGTTCCACCAGTCACAGGGGCATTGTTAGTGCCTCCAAAATGGCCAGAGAAGAATGACTGATTATGCAACCACAGCTAGGGTTACTAATAGGAATTCTATTTGAATTTCTAACATAACAGATGTTTGCTGGGCACCTCCATGGAGTGCGCATACACAGTTATGCTAATTCGCCAGTGTTTCCCTTCAAGTTAGCTCGGAGTCATTAGAGCACACAGCTAGCTTGGATCCCTCTGTCAAACTAATAATTGGCCATTATTGATATTAATTAACATTTTTGCTCTCTATGTCCTTTTTGACCCGCTATCTGTTAGTAAATCCAGTTACTGAGTCCTATTAGGGCAATAAAATCCACGGGACTCTATAGTAGTTGCGAACCATTTATCAGAAAGAGAACGTAAAGCCAATTAGGAACGGGTGCAGACAGTCGTCTTCATTCTCCACTGACTACTTCTTGATCTCCATTATAAATTGCTAATAGGGCAGATACTGGTTAGCGAAAGGGAGGAGGAGTGGGGGGTTGCCATTGCTCACTCCCACCCGTGATGACAGGTGAAAAGGACCAGTAGTAGTATTGCTGCTTGATGAGGCTACACCATCATCAGCTGCTGTTTTTTTGTTGAGGGGTGTCATGGTGCACCTTCCTCTCTGCTGCTGGTCAATCATATTAATTGGCCTAAAAGTAGAATATTACAGAAAGCCATTAAATTGTTGATCATCCATCCTCCAAAAGTAATAGCTTTTGGTCTCTGTGCTGTTATGATGCAATGAGCATCGGAAACACTGTGTACCATAGGTTTATGGGCTCAGATCAAGAAATCCTAATAGGTGTATATTGACTGGTTTATTTTCCACAGAACTCCAAAGGGACTGCTGGTTGCAAGAAAATATATCAAAAAGGCTATCAACAATGGTTGGGTCTTCTGTGTAAAATCAATAGTGAGCCATAGATGGCTTGAGTTTTCACAGTTCTCTCCCGTCATTTAAAAAGACTGTGGGCTATATGATGCCTGGAAGGACCCATGAGATTTTTGTAACATAGCAACCACGCTTTATGTTTGAAAAGAGGGAGATTAGTAATAACCTAATGTGTTTTCTCTTTGGCGAAAGCCCTGTTGTTCTGAACTTGATAACAGGTCATTGCTGCTCTAACCAGACACTTTGGGAATGAATGGTTTAGTTTTGTAGAACAAAAGAGCTCAGCAGCATTAAGGATCATGAGTTGTTGTTGTTGAAGCATGTAGTCGAGCATAACTTATGTGAATAACAACTTATGCTCCTGCTCCCTGAATCCAGATGCTACTGTGGCAGCCCAGGTTTATGACAAGAGGTATAGCGCTCCCTTAAATGAGCAGTATTTAATAGCCTGGTTTCAAGTGTAAAGGCTTTCTCCCCTGTGCATTACTCCAAGAACCTAATTACAAGTTTCATCATCAATCATGAGCATTATTTATTCAGTGAAATGAATTTCTAATTAATAACTGATGAGCATTATGGCCTCGAAGACTGTAAAGCAATTAATTATGGTTGGCAACAGGGAATATCCATGTAAAGGACTATCTGGCGCACAGTCACAGCACAGCGGTGCCAACAGGCTAATGTCCACAAAGAAGAGGCGCTGGATTGTTTTTGTACCTAGGCTTTATTGAGATAATTACCTTCATGAATGTTGTCTGGGGGCTGTCATACTGTTGGCAATGTAATAAACACTGAAAAACTGTATTTAAATTTTGTTAAATGCTGTTTTTAACTGCCTTCCTCTACACTCTAGGCTGCCACACTCTATCCTCCCTGATGTTTTAGTTTTGTTTTTTGATTTTTTTCACACTACAAGAGGATCCAGTGTGCAATTTTAGACAAGGTACTCTAATGTACAAACTTTTTTTATGATGAACATCACACTTTAAAACATCAAGGGCACAATAGCTATTGCCATTTCTATGGTTTCTAAAGAAATGTTTCCTTGAAGATTTAAAAAGTGCTAAGGGTGGATTGGCTGCTCTTGCACTTGTTCAGAGTTGCAGTCCTATCGTACATCCACAATCCCAGTTTAATGGTTATTTTAGGTTATTTTATTTTATTTTAAATTTAAGTAGAAATTGCATTGATTCATAAAGTAACAAAACTATGAACTATACTTTATACAAAATGTACTGTTAAACCAGCTAATTACTTGTTGATCATTAGGTATTGCTCAAATGTTTACCTATTCACTCATTTTAATTGCTGCATTTGACCCGTATTCATGTTTTTTGTGTGTTTGTTTGTTTGTTTTTTTGTTGTTGTCGCTCATTTTTAGTACAACTGTTGAAAGAGGGAAGGGCAGACATTACATTATACCCGTTATATTTTTTTTAAAATACTAAATATTAATTATTACCAAGAACTGATGCAAGTCTGCGTCTATGTTTTCACAGGTCAGTATTTTGAATTTCTGAGCTTAGAAATCTAAGGCTGGGGTTTATGTTCTGCAAATTAAAAACTGCTACGTGCTTACTAAAAAAAATAAAAGTTTGGGTTGTAAATAATTAAAATAATACAAAGTGCATAACAGTTTTGCTTGCTTAGAGATATGCTATGCAGGACTGTCAGCCAGTGAAATTCCAGATTCACTCTCGTTTCCCTTTTTTTCGGTGCTGTGCTGTATAATGGCAATACACAAAAGTGAATTCTGTTATGGAAGCAAGTGTATGTTTCTTTTGATATTGTGTACACAGAAAATAAACCAAGTGTACTGCTATCATTTGAAAGTTATTGATGACTCTTTTGGTGATATTTTAATACATATTATCACATTCCCACAGCCAAATATCCCATACCCAAAGGATTTGACATAATATCCTTCACTGCATTTTTCTCCTAATTTTTATGCATTTACAGCATAGAGGCAAAGTCTTAAATCTTCATATCACTGTAATTGCGATGTGTTTACCTAATTCTCTTGATGGTTCTATCAGTTAAAGTATCTTTTCAATGACTATGGGTCAAACACAGATTGGTTAAAATGAAGGTAGATTATTGTACATCTTCATCCAGACGTTACAATAAAATAGACACATTATGGAAGAGCCACAAAGAACGTCAAAATGATGATAAAGAACCATGAGAGGCTGTAATTCTTTCATTTACAAAATGGAAATCAGCGAAGCAGCTCTTTAATTTATCTGTTGTTTCAATTCAGCACAAATTTCTGCACATTTGTGGCAGTTTTTTTTGCATATATTTATCTCATACCCAACTCTATCTGCACAAAACAGAGATGGATTGAGTCATGCATGGGTGTTTGCCATCCAGAGTAAACGTAATAAATGTGCATGACTATAATGCTGAATTGCAGCAGTGTTTTAATGTGTGTGACTGCTTCCTTATGGGTTGAAAGACAATACTTGATTTGTGTGGGTCTTTTAATTTAGTATAAAGTTACTTTTTGTGAGAACATGGCATGTGCATATGTGTTATATGATTTGTGTCAAGTTAGATGTCACTGAGATTGAGACATGTCTGTTTGAACAGCTTCTATTCAGATGGTTTATTCAAAACTATCATCTCCTCTCTTTCAGTTTTGTATGGCTAACGTTTACGCATGCTTTTTTTAAGAGCCCCAGAGTTCTGGAGTCTTTAACAGAATGCCTTGGTAAAGCCCTTTGTCCTTAGTCCAAACTATAATTCTAAGAAGCATATAATAAATTACGTAGTTTACTATTTTGTACTAACATGACATAACTACGCAACAACAGAGGTCAACTGACTTACAAAAAAATACAGCCAATTCTGAACTAGATATCATCACATGTATCCAATTTTTATTTTTTAAATATATCAAATAATTTACTATACATTCTGTTGCAGCTACTCAAAAATGCATCATGATTTTTTTGTAGTATTATATTAAAAGAACGGTCAGTGTGTGCATGCACTCCAGAGGCAATGCAGATAACAGGAAGGATAAGGCTGATTATAAAACACCCGTATCAGGATCTAAGACTAGAGTGACACCATAAGCTAAAACCAGAGTCCTGTCTCCCTATCAACATGCTGCTGATATGTACACTGTGTGCAAATTTATGCTGGCAAAATTTACAGTCAATGCAAATGAAGTTAAAAATCCATTTAACAAAGGTTTGTCAGAAACCGTAGCACACTTGCAGAGTATCAACTGTTCTCTTGTCACACCAGATGAGAACACAATAAGAGATGACTTAAAGAGATCTGGTACTCAGTTATGAAATGTGGTTTATTTGAACATATCTGTTCAAAAATCATTTTTGTGTTGGCTCAATCACGATCTCTAAATAGTAAAAAAAATAACATCTTATATTATCTGTATGTAAAAAAAATAACAGTTTGGTTTTACTCAACGTGCCATAAGATGAATGAAGGTAAATGCAAGGGCTGGTTTACTCTATTAACTAATACACTTTGGCCATGCAGTATTGAACAATGTTTATCAGCTGTGGGTTGGGCACTGATTTTGACTTTTTTTTGGTCTCTAAACTTTGCTTTTATTATACTTTTATCATTACATATATTACATATATTTTGTATTGTACATTATGCGCGTGAATGAATTGTTAGATCTTATTTTTATGTCTGCAAACCAGCTTGCTTCAAATTGCCACTCAGGGGACGGACAACGAATCTCAACAGAAATGAAATGGAAACTGAACGAAACACAGGAGAGAGTTTACAAGCACAACTGCAGAAATGAGCAAACCTTAAAGAAACACAGATAAAACTAGCAGTAACTTTCAAATTAGCAGGCACAATTAGATTTACTCTGCTGTACTAAAACTGTTTTGTGTAGAGCGACTCAAACAGTGACAAATATCAAGCATTTTTTTAAACTGAGGCGACAAGCTCTCGACATGGTTGCACTTCTCTGGAACAGTGGGTGCTTAGCAAAATGATTAGGCAACACTTATTTAGCTGAAAATAAAAGCACTTCTTCTACTCTTCAGGCGTAGAAGTTTAAGTGAGCATTCAGACTTAAACATATAAGTGAGCATCCATTACATTCAAGTTGTTGCCAAACAAGCTCAAACTATGCCAAAAAGCTCTCTGTATGTTGTAGTGGACTGGAGTTGAGATGTCTTGTGTCTGTGGTGACTCAACCAGCCAGAGCTACAGAAGGAAGGAGGGGGGGGGACCTAGCCACAGAGCAGCTGCTAGGAGTATGGCAAAAGCTTTGACAGAAAACCCTAAAAAATTTCCAAGAAAAGTTCCTGAGGAGTGCTTCAGATTAAAACAGAAACTCTACTTGCAGAGCATTCAGAGCATTCAGAGAGGAGTTTTGGCAAGCTCACCTGCAGGTATACATCTTAAGTATGTCATGTCAATAGCATTTAACTCTATAAGTTTCAAACTCCAGGTTTTTAATAATGCAAAACGCAGTGGCCATGTTGCTATTGGTTCCCAATGAGTGGATGAGATACAAACCGATTAATCTCTTTGGAGTAATAAATCCACGAGTTTTAAGGTTAATCATACACTGAGAGGAAACACAGTGTAAAGTAACTATGTTTTGTAGTCCTACAATATAGTAAGTAGGATTATACAACTATCCAATGTTAAACAGAAAAAGTACTGTTCACATTACAGAGTAAAAGGATTGTGCATTTGCATGCATTTGATTGACCAATGCAGAACCTTGCCGGCTTACAATGCTTTGTGTTACATCTGTGACCTTATTGCAATGAATGAGAGGCAGCACGAGGTGCAAATATCTATCTGGACCATTTATACAGTCTACAGTAAACACAGTCTTAGTCTGGAACCTCCTCTGTCTCACAAGCTCTGTCTCAAATGTACACCGCTTACAGGGACATCAGCTACATTTCCACAAGTCTGGAAATTTCTGCATATGTAGCATAACGAATGGCATGGCTGCAGACATACAATTACTTTACGAAATATATGTTTACTTACCTCTGCCATTGCCTTTAATGGAGATTGTGGTCTCAGAGCTGGAGGTGGTCCCCTGGATACTGCTCCTATACTTAGAAAGGGTGAAATGCAGTGGAGTAAGTACAACTTTACTTCAATTCACTTCAGTGACTTTTCACGTTTTTTTCCAGGTGAAAAGCACAGCAGTACCTCTGCTCCATCTGTTGAGCAAGCTAGCTAGTAAACATTAGCTTTAGCATTTTTTCGCAAGCTAATATTAAACACAGTTGCTTGCCATCATGATGAACAGAAAACATACAGTATGCATAGATAGCACAAAAATATCAATAGCTTTGCTTCAAGAAATCGTTGTCTACTTACTTCTGCCATGGCCCTTGATGGAGGTAGTGGTCTCAGAACTGGAGTTGGTCCAGTGGCCGCTGCTCCAATTAGAAAGGGTGAAATGCAATATAAGAAGAAGTATTCATATCATTTACTCAAGGTAGCAAATAAAGCAAAGGTAGCAATACCACTGTATACAAATACTCAATTACAAGTAAAAATCCTGCATTCAAAATGTATACTCAAATAAAGATATATAAAGAACAAAATATACTTTAAGTATCACATGTGAAAGTACTCCTAATAGAGAGGGTTGCTGTTATATAATGATATTAGTGGATAATTATAATTGGTTTATTAATATGTGAAATTAAATTAAATTTGTAAATTAATGTAAATTAATGTTGTCATTGGTCAAAGTGGAGATAATTTCATCTACTTTTTATAAGGTTATTTTGGTAGTTTCAGATAGATACACACTTCTTAGTCCTTTAAGAAGTTCATCATATATCATAAAGCAATTGTCATATAAATAAACAGACAGCTACAATAATACTAACAACAATAATAGCAGCACCAAAAATAAATAAATAAACAAATGCCAACAAAGGGCACCTCTTCATTACTATGGACCTATTCACATATCATGAAAATGCTGTGAGTGCAGCACCCTCACACACAGAGATTCACATATTTTTGTTTTTTGAACACACAGGAGATCTGCTTGCCTGATTGACTATGGATCAATAACAAAGAGTCATATTTTTACAACTGATCATAGTAAACAATGCCACAGTATAAAAATAAAATGTCTGCATTCAAAATTTCACTTACAAAAGTATTAGCGACAAAACATACTTAAAGTATCAAAAGTGAAGTACTCGTAATGCGGTGGTTAGTGCTATTCTATCACATTACTAAATCATTATTATTGGTGTTTAATATGTAGCAGTTAAGCAGCGACATTATTGTCCGTAGAGAAAGTGGAGATATGTCCAGCTACTTTAAATTCGCTGCAATGGATCCTTTAATCTATAATTGATCATATTTTATAAGTATTTTATGAAAGTGTAAAATAGTGTAAAATGGAAATAGGCTACTCGAGTAAAGTCTGCCCAAAGTATCTAAAAAAATAAACTAAAGTTCAGTACTTGAGTAGACACAGGCAAATATATTGTGAAAAATTCAACCACAAACTGTACAACTTCAGTTCACTTCGCTTCTGTTCCCTTGCATTACCACTTGAGTTGTTTCCAGGTGAGAAGCACAGCTCTGCTCCATCTGTTGATCAAGCTCGCTATTAGCAATTTCTCACGAGCCAATTTAAAACACCGTTGTTTTCCAAAAAAGAATTCTTCATCTCTCTTTACCCGCACCGCTTGACAGTTGTTTAAACTACCTGTGGTGCTGACTAAATTAAAGACACGTAACTAACTTATGTAACACTATAAATAAAGCTAACGGTAGCTAACTGCTTTAGTAAAGGTAATGCTAGACAAGTTTTTAGCACTGACTTGACGTTAGCGTGGAAAGTCGCGCCCTGATTGGATGAAAAAACTGTCTGAAATCTAGCATTCTTATTGGCTGATTATTAATGTTGCATCATTTGTCTCCATGTGGATGTGGAAACACAGTGGATTAAATTATTTGAATTTTATGATAAACCTCATGATCCTGCTTGGTAAATTTCATAAATACAAATCTATTTGCCATATTATCCCCCTGTATAATTTTTTAAAATAGATTTTAAGCTAAAAAAAAAAAATGTTTCTACCACATATAACCTGTTATTGATTTTTCAACATGATTTTAAATTGCTGTCTCTATTTGTGTGTGTGTGTGTGTGTGTAGTTTTTTTTTTTTATTTATTTACTAATTGTCCAATTTCTGTCTGTCCCTTGTCTTTTTCAAAATATGGTTTCTATGATGTTTGACTCTGTATAGCCTATTATTTATTAAGTTTAATTTAAAAATAAAAAGCTAGCATGGCAAGCACTATAAAAGGTATAGGCCCTACAGATAGATATGTAAAGTAAGCCTCTCCTTGTTTAACTAAATCATTACGCAACACTTTAAGCAAAAGTATTCAACTCTGGATAATGATTGAGCATTTTTTAACACTAAACATTTTATCAGAGCTGTGTGTGTTGCCCGTCATGTGTGAAATAGCTGTATCCCCCTGTGCTCTTAATGAATTACACATGATTGGCTGAATGAACTAGTTTTTTAACTTGCCAGAAGTCAGTGGGTCAGTTCATTATACATTATTTCAGTTTTACAGCCCTGCCAGCTCACCGCTTGAAAGTAGACGCTTTATGTCATCCTTCAAGATGAGCGAGACACATAGCAGAGACAGGACTGTGTACATCCTATAACTGTCCTTTTCTGCAGGTCTTCAACACACACACACACACACACACACACACACACACACATACACACTGAAAGCTCTTGTCTTTCCATCTGGTAAAGTGGGCTGTTGTGATTGATTTGTGGATTTGCTCCCTCTTTTTTTCTCTCCATTTAAGTGAAATAATGTATGGAAGCAATCTGGCGACAGACATTTTGGAAAATCTATTTGAAATCATTTCAGCTGAAGCCATGGCAGTTTGTCTTCTTAGGGGAGAGGAGCAAAGTATAATTGTCTGCAGTCTAGTAAAACACAGTATAACTGCCATCACACTTGACTGAGCTTATAGCCAGCTAGTCCCATGGCCTCTAGAAGATAGAGCAGTTAATGTTCCCTTTTATTTTAGAGGATATGTCACTTGTATCGCAGATTTATACCATGATACAGCAATTTTGTCCAAACAGATGGATAATGGTGTCACCAGCAAAAAGCCCTGTTTTTATTGAGTTTAGAGCATATTGTTTAGATAGGAGACTGTGCTGAACAGCTCTGCCAGCGCTTTCTCTCTTTATCTCTCTAATCTTGCCAGTATTAGATTTGATCATTTTTGTTTGAAGGAGGAAAATGTGGCTGTAATGGCTTCCTAATAGCAAACACAGGGGATACAAATCCAGAGACCCTGTTCTGTAGTGCTTCCATAAGCACCACTGATTTATAGAGGTCTTTATGACAGAAAGGAAAATGATCTGCTGCAGGTATAAATCAGGTGAGGAGTAGGAAATTGAACTTAGATATCATCTTGTCAGATGCTTAATGCTCTTCCTCCTGTCACATTCGATAGGACCAATTTGGAGAATCCTGCAGAGGTAAAAAGAAGACAATTAACAATGACAGTGCGGTAATAGATGAAGCTATAAAATGAACCTGCTGCCTGCAGGATGCTTTGTATGATTTCCACATGAGGTAGTAGCAGGGGTGTGTTGCTCGGCCCTACATTTCTTTCCTTTTCTGTTTTTTGGTGTTTTCTTTAGCACGGAAATATCTAATACTTTAGTTAAACAGATAGAAATAAAAGAAAAAGACATCTTTATGTGCTTTGATTATGCTCTATAATTGAATTATTATCCTGTAAATGACAGGACATGTAAATTTAGGTTAACCTTGCTTTTATGTTATTGATTCTGAGGGTATGTTCCACCCTGCCACTATATAACGTTAATCAATATATCAACTGTCAGGTACAAAAGTTATGCATGCACAGGAACATTGAAAGCACAAACAGCCTAAATAAATTCTAAAAATGTGTTAAAAGCAAATTCAGTATATGGTAGTTGTCAGTGCCAGACCTAGCACATTTAAGACCCTGGGCAAACTTACCCAATGCCCCCTGACACACACACACACACACACACACACACACACACACAGAGAGAGAGAGAGAGAGAGAGAGTACGGGTTTGACAGTTAGCACCACACAGCTAATGTTACCTATCAGTAATTAACGAGATAAATGACAAACTGGAGTTGTTTTGGAGTCTGGGGTCTGATGTTAGCCGCTGCTGCTGTATTAGCTCATACTAACTGATGTTAAACTGACTGGAGGACAGCGGCGGCTCCTCGGTGCTACGTCTAACCTGTGTGACGTAACATTGAAGGTAGCGATAGAGAGATGGCTGATTTTTTTCAAGTGGACTCTGAATTTATGGTTAGATAGGCTAATTGAGGCCTGGTGGTTAATAAGTTAATTTTGAGTAGCTCTTGTTTTCTGTTGTTGGCCAGTTGGCATTGCTACTCTAATGATAGATTTCTTTGCAAGTATTTGAGTACTCTCTGTAATGATTTAATAGGAATAAACGAATATAGATGTTACTTAAAATGCCCATTCCTAACGCTAATAATAATACTAATAATAATAATTATTATTATTATTACTGTTGCATTGTATTTATTAAACGCAACAGCTAATGAGAAATTTATACATATAAACAACTTAGCTGACAAAAAAATAGCAAATAAGAAACAATAAAAGATACAGTGCATTTTTATATTTTTTTTACATTTATTACAGTTTGTTTGTTGTTGTTGTTGTTTCTGTTTTTGCACTTCGCCCCAGGCGGCTTTTGCCTTTTCATTTTCTCTTACTACTACTACGATAATTTTTTTCACATTTGTTTATTTATTTTTTTATTGAATTTTTTTATTTATTTATTTTTTGGGTATAGGGGGGTTAAATGACCTACAATATGCTCTGAACTAAAGATCCGTCCCTGCTAATGCCTAAGTTTTAATATGACAATGAAGAAAATATTTCCATGCATATGTTGTCTTTCTAAAAGTGTGTCCTCCTCTAGTTTATTATTTAATTAGGCTACAACAGTGGATTGTTTGCAGTAATAATTGTCAAAGTGTATGAGTGCTCAAACAGATGTCATCGCTCAGTGGTGTAATGAGTTCAACATAGGACAGAGAATGACAATGCTCTCTGATCCCTGAATGTCACTCTGGTATAAACTACAGCACAGTGGTTTATTGCCGGCATCATGTATTCAGCGGCATGCATTCGTGATTTGACAGATTGAATGCGGGGAGGGGGATAAAAAAAAAAAAGGAGAGCCATCCATCTGGGGTGTGTAGGTTTCAAATGACTTGAATTTTAAAAACTAATTTCTTGGAAGCTGATGACCTTTTGTGAAAAGCTGCTCAACTTTGTCAAGTGGCAATTCAAGCCCAAGCAGCTAAAGAGCCCCAGTAATAAGCAGGGATCCACTGCTCGAGAACCATCACCCCTCGCAGCTCATCAAGCCAAGCTCTTGTATAATCTAATTTGATTTTAATGCTTCTCTGAAGGAGATTGTGCTCTTATTACTGTGTAATGATGCTGTTGTCAAGAGCCAATGGTGATGTCTGATATCACAACCATGTTAAACTGCTTCTGTGACACTCATCTCAGCATTTTCCACATCGCCTCCACTGCACTATGGCTCGCTCTGTATATTTATGACTTTGTTGTTCTTCCTGTTGCATTCTACTTCCTGATAGACAGAAACATGGTAAATCTTTAAAACTCCCTTCTTTATTACCTTTGTCTGATATGGTACTTTTTTCGTATTCAGTACAGTAGATAGAGCATAACGATGAAGGTCTTCACTGAGATGAGGAGAATTTTGAAGTGCTCACACTCGGGGGCAGCAAATGGAAAAGTGACAAGCCTGGTGCACTTGTCTATTTTACTTATTCTGTGCCTCTGTTTCATATTCTGCCTCGCACCGCGAGGTTATTTTCCTCCAGGGTTCAGAAGGGCACGCTCTTTCATTTCTACAGAAAATTGTTTCGCAGGATTTCAATCTTTGGCTGCTAGATATGACAAAACACAATATCAAGAACACTTATGTTTCTTATCTGCCATTTTTCTGGGTATAAATAAAAGATCAGTATAAATTTGAGTCAAGTGGCCTCCAATGCACATGTGAGAGATGAGTATGAAAAGAACTATGAACCTTGGGACAGCCCCACTGTACATTTTCATCGCTTGCTCAAAATTACCCTGGCACCAGGGTTTTGTATGTCATTTGTCATCCTTGAGAATCAATTAGTGTCTCCATGATAGCAACCCAGATGTAATCCTTTGAGTGTTTGGACAATTGGACACAAAAAACGGAGTGTGTCTTTTGTTTTCACATTATGTAAAGAGTATTTTCTTTGAATTGTTTGTGTAATAGGCTGAGATGATGGTCAATTTGGTGCAAAAACATCCTGATCGGAGAGTTGAAGGGCCATCCTAAATATTGATTGTGCCTAAATAGGCATTCTGTTTGCCATCTAATAAAAATCATCTCATCACACAAATGCAAGCACCACATTAACTGTAATACTTTAAAAGACAAAGATATTTAACTCAAGCTAAGAGCACAATTTTACTCTTACAACTGCTTTTGTGCAAAAGCCAAATATCTCTCATCTGTGAAATTCTTCATGCATTATAGAGATAAAAACAACAACAGCAAAAAAAACTGAATGCTGTTACACTGAGTTGAAAACTACTCGCATACTATGAAGTACAATCTGTCAAGAAATGATTCAGTGCTGTGGAATCAGAAGTATTGCTAAAACATACATTTTCAAAGCACACAGCGCAGAGATCTTTTGTGATGTATTACTTATCATGATGCACATATGTGCAAGCTATGTATACTGGACAACCTCCCAACGGTGTGAAAACATTCAGACATTGTCCTATTGATGTCCCATTTTTTCCCCCCCTGTTTGGCTCTTGTCAGAGGTCAACCTCAAACAGCATGCGGTGGAATCAGGCGTTACTGTCGATGTCACATTGATGCATTACAAGGCCCAGGAGGTCACATCTCTGTAAACATACATTATCAAAACCCATAGAAGATGTGGGGTGCTGACCTCACCGATAGTTTACGGTCTATCTTCAGGGGAAAAGGGTCATGTGATGGCAGCGAGCAACTTTGTAAGCCGCAATGACTTTCTTGTTGCAAATGAAGAGGGTCAAGCAATCAAGACTGGTTGTGCTCTGTGTCAGCACCATTATCTTACGCTGTCTGAAATGATCAATGAGCTAAAATAAAATGATCACAAGCTAAAATTGGCCTGCTAATGAAAATGGACTGTTTAAACATGCTCCTCGGTGAGAGGCCGGCCGCAGAAGAAATGGGGCAGCAATTTAAAATTCATGACACAACGAAAGTGGCAGGGATACATGAGAACTGTTGTCATCATGGCTATTTACATGTTAGTTTGACCTTTTCTGTTCGTATTTGAATGTAAATGCAAAATCACTTTTAAAATCCTGCAAAAATCAATTGTGTGTTTTCATAGCAGCATCAGTCAAATAACTCAGCATGCACCTTTATATAAAAAAACTGTTTCTACACAAAAATGTTCTCAAAAGTTTATTTATTTATACAGAGGAGGAATTCCTACATTCAGCAAACATATACAGTCTGTAAACAGTTAAATGACTTTATTGTCTATATGTAAATAGGTTTTATCGACAACACTCTGGAGCAGAGACTTAAAATATAAAAGGCACTTAAGGCAGCTGCACAGTACTGACATAAATCTCCTTTCCTCCGTTTTAGCAATAAATACATACTGTATGTGCATTCCTATTACGGTACCATGGCTGTGTAAACATGTTGTGAGCACCACCGTGCTGCAGAGTGCCCCAGTCAACACTGTCACAAAAGGCACAGCATTATAGAAAAATATTTATAAATAATTTCCCATAAATAAAAAATCATTTTTCCCACAAAATATTTGTTTTTCTTATGCATTTTCCAATTAACCCCGAATACTGTTAGAAATTCAGTTGAAAACAAATAAAATATGGAAAACAGAGAGCACATGGGAGAAGAATTCCTATAATTCCTATACATCAAAAACAACAGAATTATTGACTATGATGTTATGAGAATGGGCTTGACATGTAATCATACTAGTGGTACGTTTGTCGGTTGCAACCAAATGCTAGACTTAACATTTAATTCATAACTATTGCTAGAAATATAAAAGCAATTCTCAAAAGAAAGGACACTGTACTGTGAGTTGAAAATCTGACTTGTTACTGTTATTTCAACTCACGGCGTTTACTTATAAACTAACTTATCACATTTCTTCAAAGAAAAATAAAGTTCCAGCATGACTTGTGTTGAAATCCCTACTCCACTGTTTTATTCCACTTCCATGGCAGACACATCTTGCTCTCCGTCAGATTTCTCAGAGGGCAGATCTTGTGACTCTGGGGTGCTCTGGCCGTCTGACGCAGTGCTTGGCTCCGTGCTTGTTGGAGTGCCTGGCTCCTGGAGGTCTGTTTCAGCTGAGACATCGGTCAGCTTGGTTTGCCCTAAAAGAGATTATTACTTTAGGTTAGATTTGCATTTCAAACAAGAATAAAAGACAAAAATGGACACTACTGTGTATGCGTACAACAGAATCTAGAATTTTGACATTTTATTACTAAATAAGCTAATATTGGTATAATATAAAGCTAATATTGGTATAATATAAAGCTAATATTGGTATAATATAAAGCTAATATTGGTATCATTTTATTACAAGCATGATAGTTACACTTCAGAGTATGGATTGGTATGAATAATCAAATATATGATTTGAGCACTAGTATTCTCTCAATGTATTAAGTACTTTTTTTTGTTTTGCTTTGTAAAATTGACCCTGTTCTTTATTAGAAGTTTGGGACAGTACGCAGAGATGTAACTGCTATCTATGAATATCTTCATAGATCCATATACTTACTTATAGATCCATGGGATTTTTAAGATACCCAAAATGAAATTTAGAACATATTTTACCGTAACCAATATTGTAAAAAAAAAGAAGTCACATCAATTACTTAAGGTTTCGGACAATTTTGAATGTTTATTGAGACATAAAACATAAGTTTTCTGGGGTGGGGGCTAACAGAGCTGTAATTTGTTTGTCTGTTTGTTGGCTATTTTGTGTTTCTCACTTTGCATGTGGAATTTTGCTGCCTTGATTCCCATTATGTCAGGTTAAAAAACATTTGTATGAATACGCTGAGCGCCACAAAATTTCTAAATAGCTAGTTTACATTTGTCCTTGGTGCAGTAACAGCTGGCGAGCAGACAATGGATCTTCTGCTCTGAGCTTCCCAACCAGAGACAAGATATCAGTGCTGTTGGTTCTACTATCCTGATATGGTGACATTAATGCAGGAGGCAATTATTTTCACCAAAAAAAAAAAAAAAAAAAGCGTTACCAAATATTTCGAGATTTCACAAAGCAACATCAGAGAAAATATCAGTACAAATCCAACTTCCCATGTCTTGGCATTTTTAAGACTCCTGAATAATTGATTTAATACATTTTAATACCAATTAAGGTCTTGATTAATTATTTCAATGCCTTTTGAGACTTTTTAAGAATCTGCAGAAACCCTGTCAGCTAACGTTTCGGGCAGAATGGTGACCATTGAAGTTATGTTTGGAAGCATTGTGACAAAACCCTAACCCCTACACTAAATTTCACTTCGGTGTTTGTTTCGGACCCTATTCTTACATTAGACGTTTTTGCTAGTGCAAGAGTACTATGTAATAATAAATGCGAGTGCTTGATTACGGAAATTACAAACAGCACCCCTCCCTACTTCAGCTGTATGTGCCTTGTGTGGATAAAACCTGCTTGAGTGTCATTATCACCTAAAACTGATTGGTTGCCATCTTCGTCAGGAGCAGCCGTTGGTGGGGGCGCTTCAGATGACATCTTCAGTTCACCAGTGACCTCGGGGAGTCTGGGAGCCTGAGGCCGGGTCTTTCTTGCAGGGTTCAAGAAATAACAATACGCACATCGGAAGGCTGAAACAACAAACACAACGCCATACGTATATTTTATGTCACTTCTCTAATACATTCTCAAAGCAGACGTAGATTAATATACATGAATATGAAGCAATGACAGAAAATGCCTGAGATGCATAAACACTTCAGATTGATGTGTAGCGCTGGTTTGCATATTCAATCTTGTTGCGTTTTTGCTTACAGGGGTCGGTAGTGGCAGAGGCATTTAAGAGCCATATGATATACTACGCTGCCAAATGCTAGAGGGCAAATGAAGGCACAGTGTTTGATGGAGACTGACAAAGAGTGTTGTGTTTCTCTGAGTCTTACCAACGTATTCAAATTCCTCTTTTAATGCCATGCCGTTATGGGACAGACACTGCTGACAGATGAGAGCGTATCTGTGAGGAAGGAAAGACAATCCAGTTGAGACAGCATACAGTGCAAAGAGACCAGAGAGATTATATTACAGAGATAATTCAGCACACAGGCTGGATAAGAACCTGCTTTATACATTAACTGTACTGGCCGAAAAAACAGATAACAATATGAGTGTATTGACAGTAGAGTTGGGTACGGAATGTGGTACCTTTTAGTATACCGACTGACACGCTGATACTACCGAGTACCAGTTCACACTGAAAACACTCCGATTCACATTATATCGATAACGATTCACATTAAATCCATCAGTGCCAAATGTTGGTACCTGAGAGATCATCTGGGTGACAACGTTAGGTTTAGACAAGAAGCGCAAGTGCCGAGATGAACACTGAAGCCTGGAAGCCGGCCATGGAGCTCGACGACCGCTCCGTCAGCTTCCCAGCGAGCCAAAACTATTGCAGCAGCGCCAATCTGCCTCGAAAGTTTTTGGCATCCGGCCTGTTTTCTATTCTATAATAATTTAGTAATAGCTTCACTGAAAGATGAGCAAACACGTGTGCATGCACACGCAATTTTGTTTTTGGAAAGCCCACATTCTTTAATAGGTAACTAACAAGTTAATTTTCAAGAAAAATTTAAACTCGAAATATAGAACGACTTGACTCAGTGAGTTTAAATGCTACATTTCAAAGCACTATCCTTTTAGGGGCGCTAAAATTTTTATGTTTCATGATGTTAACTTACTGACTCTTTTCATCTTATGATGGCTTTGCTGATCGACAGCTGGCGAGCTGCATTCACATATGAAACATGCCCACTGCCATTCTGCACTGTGCACTTTTAGATCTTTAATTGAAGTTGAAGTTAACATTTCTGATTGATTGTATGCTTTTTTTTATCTGTTATTAATTATTGTTATTATTGTTATTATTATTATTGTTATTATTATTATTATTATTATTATTATTTATTTATTTGTTTTTTGAACTTACCATGAACTGGTTTCTTACGGTCATTTTAGATCTTAAATTGTTAAGCTTTTTACTTCTGATTGTAACTGTTTTAACTGATATTGAGGTTAAATATTTTTGTTTGTTAATCTTGCATTTCATCTGCTCGACATCATTGTAAATGAAGGCTCACCCTTTTTTGAGTCTAAATAAAGAGAAGAACTTGGCGATCAGCTGGTAACACCAACCCCTTGCCAGAGCACATTGCTGCAGGAACATTATGTCCACCCTTCGATTTTCTCCTGGGTCGCAATGGGGAGTAAGCGGCTTTGTTTTGACCGCAGAACTCCTTTAGCAATGTTACCTACTGTATGTTAGCACCACAAGTAGTGATGACACTGATAAAAGTGGCAACAGAGCTAACAGTGATAACAGAGCCAACAATCCTAAAGGGGTTTTACAGCTCAAAATTGAGCCAATTATTCACCGGGGCAAGCCTGGGGCCAATATTAGGTTGGGCACACTTTCTCCATAGCAACCCTGTTGGGTTGGGACAGCATTACTAGCTTTAATTGCAGAATGAGCTGTACTGGAAGCTATTTCCTATCAGACCCTGGTGAGGCACAGTGCAGTAAACTGAAGAGTAGCAAAACTGACCTATAGACAGACATGTGTAACTGGTCAAAGGTATTCTCATTGGTTGACATCCCTTGCACACACACACAGACACACACACACACAAGGAGACAGACAGACACAGAAGTTCTGTGTGATTAGAAAAAAGCAGAGTAGCAGAATTGCTACGTCACCCCTGCAGCATCACATTTTTATTATTAGAGAGAGAGATGAGAACCAAAAAAAAATCCACCAGTACTGGTTTAAATATTAAAAGGTTCACAGCCCTAATCAATAGTCTGTGTTGAAAAGCAGACGTTGTGTACCTGTTTTGGGGGCCATCTCCAACAAGATACTCAATGACTCTGTCCATGGCGCCTCTTTCCCTTGGGACCACAGGTCTGGCTAAGGGTGGGCCTGGGGGGTGCATCCCTGTTAAAACACAACGTCAATGCCTGTTAGCCACAGTCTGTAGTCTTAAATACAAACTGCATTGAACATGGGCTGCTGACAGTAAAAACTCAGTAAAATAGTGAGGCAGAGATTCACAGTTTACTGCACAAACCATGACAAATTTTACAAAAACCTGCTCCCTTATTCTTAATGAATTAACACTGGATCTCACTTGCGAAGCACGTCCAGAATCCCTGCTGTGTTGGTGAGTAGTAATTAATATAATCTAACATCAAGAGCAATCATAGGAAGATGACTGGTCATTTCTGTGAGACTTGGCAGAGTCTCAATATCCTGCTGGTTATTAATTTACCAACATATGGAAACTCTGTGGTGACTCTTTGTATCAAATTGCTTTTCACTTTCAATTTTCAGCAGAAGCAGGTGATAACATCAAGTCATGTAAACCATTTGCGAGGTGTTCCCAATGCCAAAGGCAATTTCACCAAGCATTAAAAGACATTTAGCGAGATTCCACCACCATTGCCCAGAGAACAAACGCAGGTCTGGCTAATTAATCATAGTTAATGTAATCCTGATTCGTGCATACCTCACAGTTGGCATTCCACATGGCAATTACAGCATGCAGCTTCCTCTAGGAACACATTTCCTTTACCGTTTCCACTTATTTGCATCTTCTATTGAGTGTTCATAGTCCAGAAATAATTTATATTGAATATTCAATAACTCTGCACTCCACAGATGTCTTCCATACACAGCAACTGTTGTATGTAAAGTTTTTTAACTTGTGGGCTGGCTGGCTTTTGAAATCTCTAAAAACAAACCAAAGATGTAAAACACAAGCATCTTATTCTTGAGGTACATGCTCTGACTGTATCAAAAGGTATCCCATATTTCTAATCTTAGCTTGCAATTATACAGTTGTTTGAGAAAGGTTATACCATTTAGTATAATATTTGAAAATTACATTTATGCAATTACGCATTACAACTACTGTATAACACATACCACCCTTGCTGACAACACACACCACAGAGCCCCGAGCAACTGGGGACACAGAGCCAGGGAAGAGTAAATCACACCTTAATCGACCACATTATGATGTGGTCCCCCTGTGTGCAGGTAACTCACCGACTCCTGGAACAGGTGTTCCAGGGGTCACAGGCTTCCTCATCAAGCTCTGCTGAGCAGCTATAGCCGACAGGCTCCTCTCTGGGGGTCCACCTGGAGCAGAGTGGGAAGATCGTCCAGGATAGGTGGGCCCAGAGGCAAGAGGAGGGCGGGCAGCAGCCCCGCTTGCAGGATTCACCACCACTGGGGGGGTCTTTGGGATGACATTGCGCTGGCGGAGCTCTAACACAGAACACATTGCAGTTTGCTTAACAATAGTACAAAATGCACGAGGAGAAGTAGGGAATATAGTGCTGTTTTTAAAAAATTGTTACCTTGTCCTGGTTTTGGAGTCATCTGAGGTCCAACTGGAGTGGACTCAAGCTCCTTCATATAGACAGAAAGGAACATGAGTACATGATTTAATATGGACAATAATTAGACAAAATAATTTATGTTACAAAGTAAAACTAAAAAAAAAAAACTCACAATTTTCCTCTTTGAATCAGGATCAAATCTCTCCAGAATCATTTTCGCATTTTTATATGTCTCAGTTTCCATAACTTCTTCAAGCTGGAAAAACAAGATAATAAAAGGTATTATAGGATAAATGCTTACATCATTTTTCTAATACATTGCACAATGGAATCATTCCTATAATCGCTCTATTGACGAGTAATTATTTGATGCTCATCTGATGTAATTAATAGGTATTATCTAAACACACATTAGTATCCTAGAATCACCTACCATAAAATTGCAAGTGAACGTGACTGAGAAAGAGCACCAGGAAGTTACTTCACTTAATTGTACATCTTCATTTAAGTACCAAACATTTCTAAATGTTTACATATAATATGAAGAATAATTACATTCACTACTTCGATAATGGAGAGTGTGAAAATCCATCAGCCCTAATTATTGAAAGTTATTAGACTTGACAGAGGATGACAAGCAATTTCTCAGATTTATTTCTTTCCTGCACTAAATGCTATTAATTAAAGTGACATTAGCAGAGTGCTTTACTGGGTTAAGTCACTGTACCAATCAAACGCTGTCTGTGCAGATTCTAGATTAGCATGTATCTTGCTGCAAAATCCTGAGAGGATCAATGCAAGCAATTCTACAAAGCTTCCTATACAACTTGCAGAATGAAGTGCAAGTCTTTACTTCACTGGAGACCACCAGACATCAAAATTACAATGCGTTCTACAGAGATTATGAGTTTTATAATAAGTTTCTCTCACTTATCCAACCACTGTGCAAGCCACAGATGCATGACAATTGTTTTTTGAAATGTCACTTTGCAGATCTCTCAAGCTTGCAGAAGTAATTTCAGGGACATTGGAGAGAAAATCTGTAGGGTGCTGCTCATGCAATTTTTGTAATGGCTTTATGACTACTGCTGCTACACTGAGTGACATGGTGAGTCTGAACAATAAAACATACAGAAGAGAATATAACATGCTTCTGTCTACCTTTCATACCTGAACATTTTTTGGGTTTCCAAAAACATCTGTTTAATCTTTACTAAATGGTGCATATTTACATATCAACCAATGATTTTGGGCAAGTTAGATTTAAGACTTCTCTAATCCCACTGAGAACAAAATTTAAGACGGATTTTACAATAGCAAAAAATTGAAGGAAAAATCAAAAACTGACGTCAATTACTGAGAGTTAAGACAATTTTCCCCCCAAATTTTTGCAATATAAAAATGTTCTTTTTTGTCTCGAGGTGGAGACATGAGTAGTACTTAATTGGGAAATACTTGGCATTTGTTGGCAAGTTTTCTGGGCAATTTTGTGTTTCTCAATCTGCATGAGGAAATTCACTGCCTTGATTCCCGTCGTGCAGAGTTTGAAAAACATTTTGCAAAAATACACGGGACCTTGTATGCTTTGCCTTGTATTTTTGTTGAATTTTGCAGTTTTGCACTTCACCATATCATCTAGGGGGTAGTTACAGCTAGCTAGCAGACAGCGGATCCTCTGCTCTGAGCATCCTGTCTGGACACAAAATATAAATATATATATATATAGTGTTGTTGGTTCTGCTATTCTGATCTGTGTGGCGTTAATGCGAGAGGCAAACTGTAAATTACCTTTTTGAAAAGATTGCTGTATGCCTGACCCTTTTTTTTTATACTTTTGAAAAATTAATTTAAAATGTTTTAAAACCAATTACAGGAGCACTCGATAACTGTTGGCTCAAAATGGGAGGAGGTGGTAAAGGAAATGTGTTACATTGAATAAGGTATTGATGTATCGTTTCCCATCTCGTGCACCCACTAAAAAATGAAAAAACAAACAAACATGTAACCCAACTCTGTACACATTTCAGCTCTGTGGCTTTTGGCAGCAAGATGCTCGGCTGTTTTAACCTAAAGTGTCACAGGTATCAGTGTTCTTTGACTCTTTGGCATGAAAAGCAAAGGAGAATTATTGACCAAAAGTCAATCAACAATATATATGATACTGGACAAATATAAAAACATCACTTACTATTTTCCTTTTTTGTGCTTTAAGATCTTCTAATTTTTCATCTGAAAAAATTAAACAAATTTTACTTATACATTCAACAGCAACAAAACAAAAATAGACAAAACTTCCCAATGTTTGGTGTGTGTGTATATATAAATGGCAAAGATGATCTTACTATTTTTTTCAGTTCTCCGTGAAAAAATAACTATAAGCATTTTTCGAAGTAACCAAACACTAAAGGAAAAAGAAAGAAAAAAGGTTGTTAGGTTACATTATAGTTACAGTTTAGTGGCAATGTGATCAACTTACTTGCACACTTACAGCAACGGAAATAATATGAAGGGCAGAGACAATATGAGCCGCCCCATCAACTGCTCAGGCAGGTACCAGAAATACACAACTATACATGTGATCAGGTAGAGAAGAAACGAGTACAGGAGCAGTCGCCCGACCCATATCTTCAACTGCCTCTGATACTTCTCACTGTAATCTTCAAGAGTCTGTATATCCTGTTGGGAAGAATGAAATGAACGTTATACAAGTACAGAAATGTGATTCTATTAGTAAGACTGTGACTTTTGTGGCCATAAAAAAATAACTATTACTGTTTTACATATATTTAGACTTTTTCACTGCTTTAAGCATCAGTTTGGTTATTTTATATGTGATTTGCATACACTACTTTTTTTTTTAATTTTTCATTGGCCAACAAGTAAGGCTAATACTCCACAGATTATATTTTATGGTGTGAATCTAGATCATCACTTATGACCCAACGGGGATGTATTTATCCGCAGAGACTCTGCCCTCTGCCCAAATTCTTTTATTTTTTTTGCAGAGTTCTGGATGTTCCTGAAGACACCACACAGGTAGAGTCAGGACTTAATAAAAAAGGCAGGAAGCAGGGGCCAAACCATGAGCAGCATGCATCAAAGAGGAAGCTATAAAGATTGTGGACACGGCACTGAAAAAATGCAAATATATTAAGGCGGAAAAGCAAACATGGTGACTCTGGGACTGGCTTTTAATACCAATGGCAGTAGTGTATACACAGTCACCAAATATTTCCTACTTACTTGTATACCATTAAGTAACTTATTTAAGTGAAGTTCCACAGGGGGCATTTCCAGTGGGGATGGGCCCTTATCCTATTTATTTACCCTAAATGTCTTGATAGAATTTAATTCTACTGAAGTACAAGCCTCTGGGAAAAATAACTATTTGTTTTGCAACTTTATGATATTATATGTTCGGACGAGTTTCAAAGTGAGCTGACTTGCAGCACAGTATTTCATACTGAGAGTCCAGAGTTTTCACCAATGCATTAATATCACATCTTTCAACAATGCGGATGGGTGTCATGTCATTACACTGATGGTAGCAAATTCTATTAGGATTAGACATTGAGCCTCTTTAGCAGGACTTAAAATTTAAAAGGTGGGCATGCTGCATATCAGAGAAGCATAATCCAAACTTGGCATTAATTAGCGTGAGCAGACCAAACAACAGGTTTTGATCCAATCACGATCAAACTTTTCTTCGGATAAAAAGCTGACTATTTATGCAGTTCGTTGTCATTTTGTAATTACCACGACTCTTTTTTTTTTTTTTTTTTTTACATGGAAAGGTTACACCACTGACTTAAAGTGCTGATTGCCTCATCCATAAATAGCTGGCAGACAGAATAGCACCTACTCTGGGCACTATGGCTCTCCTGTAACATGTGTGTCTGTCACTCTAAACACTGGATAAACAAATCCGACATTCAGCCTCAAAGTATATCATGCATGTGTTTCTGTATGTCTGGTGCAACCAAGCAAACAAAAAAAATCATTATTGCCAAAATATTCTTGAATGATAGATGACACTATTTTTCAGAAGGAAAACTAACACCCACCTCTTCAAAACTTCAATGCCACCTGACCTCTTCCGTATATATGTACTATCTCTCCCTCCAAGGACAGGTGCCGAAAATAGCCTAACACTAGCTTAACTGTAGAAGAGCACTAAAGCCGTATCAGTCAGCAAATGAGGAGCTGATTTGTCATTCGTTGACACATCTGTTATGTTCAAAAGATGCATGCTGATACAAAATGTCTTCCACTGCATTGCATCTAAATAAAAAACAGGCTGGAGTGGTCACTGGGCACCACTGAAATAAACACATAATATTGCGAAATGATCAGACAGATTGTAAACAAACCCCCAGGTAGACCAAACTTATCTGGCAGAGGAAGCAAAGGCGGATAGCAATATTATTACTCAATTTGTCCTGAGTGAAACATTAAAATTTACAGACCAACCAGTTTGCTGTAGTTGCAATTAGGGTTTTCCGGTGTAATGAGGGACTACTGACAACATTCCTATTGCATTCCCTCTCAGTTTGACCTCTAAATAAAGTGGTTGAGATAATCTGTTAAAACTTTTAGTTTGTTTAAAACCTGCATGATTTCCTGACTACTTACTTTTGTTTCCCATTTGGGCCTGTTTTTAGTGATGTCACCACCGTTCCAATGTCTTCAATTACAATATAACTGATAGCCAAACCAAGTTGCTATTATGAGGTGTAGTTTACCTTAAAGTGCTGTACATAAAAATAAGCCATTTACTAGTAACCTTCCCTTGACATCAAGTCTATGCGAAGTGGTTTTGTTCATAACGTGGCTGTTTCTGGGTTGTGTGGTTGTATCAGCACCATTGGGCATCATTACACTGACAGATGCCTTTGGTCAGTTTTACTGATAATGCTTCATTTGTGTTTCATTCATTTGACTGACAGCGGGTGCCTCCTGCAAGCTTGAAAGCACCTTAACTCAAGGGATTTGTAGTCTGTTAAAATAAACAGGGCACAAGAGAATGAAGAAAACATTTTTTTAACATCTTGTATGAGGCACTTTCTTCCTCTTTTTATCTTCATAAAGGGAACACAATGGCATAATCCTGCACTGCATTATCACAACCTTTTTTTAAAACAAAACAATTAATGTATAGACCTGAGTGACTTCATCTGCCTATATACACCAGTTGTTTTGGTAATGACTGTGAAAAAGTTTCTTGTTCAGATGGGCTTCGTCTACCTATTCACAGAGCAGGTAAGGTATGAATTTGTTGTCCTTTAGTACATGTTTTGCTTGTTTTCTCACACCCCATGCAAATATGACAAAAGACAAACTTCCGAAACTACATGTTTTAAATACAACATGACAGAGAGAACTAAAAAAAAAACACCTTTGGAAATCTATCTAACCAGCATACCTTATCGATTCCCTCCAAAATCTCCACAGTGGATTGTTTAGCCTGTAAGGCAAAGATTGTGAAATCAGTCAAAGAGAAGACATGTTAGCATTTTCCACAATATGGTGCTGTTTGTGCAAGCCACTTCTTGAAAAGATCTGCCAACTTCCTGTTACATCTTCCCATTTCTGCACTTTTTTTAATGTCTTGTGTTTACTTCCATTGTTGTCAACATTATTTAGTTAGCCTGTACATGCCAATATGCCAACAGATAGAGATGCAAGAAGTATTAGCATAAACATTTGACTTGTGATCATTTATAGGTGGGTAGATTTATTAGTCATTTTTAAATGTAGTTTTTAAAAAATGACATTAAAATTTGTCCTTAAATCCTGCTACGTCTTTTGAAGTCTTAGACCTATCTAAGCATGTTGCTGGCATTTGTACCGAAAGTATGGTGTGGTAGAATTATTCAAGTCTTACATCAGCCTGCAAAGTGAAAGCTTTTTAAATCCAAAGTCAAAAGATTATAACTTAAAGTTGTTCCAACTAATGTGCAATAGCACAATTTGCATTGCAGCAGCATAAATTCAAAAGAGGTGATAAGAAAAGGTTTGAAAACATACCCTCCACCGTGAGATGACGGCCCCCATGTTGATGAGGGATTGTGGAGTATTCTGTTACTGGGATCCCCCTGTGGTTTTCTCTCACAAATAACCTCTCCACCTGTTGACAAGTGATGGGATTCAATATAAACTCAGCTGGTACATGTTGTTGCTAAACATCACTCCTGCAGCACTGCTTTCATGTATGTTCAGTTAACTTTAGAGGCTGTTATTTGTAAGGCTGGTGAATTATTAAGTGTTGCACTAATACCCTTCCTCCTCTAATAGCATTTCTGAAATGTGGCCTACCGTTACTGATGTAACGCTAAACGGGGTGGACAAAATAGTTGAAACATCTCTCAGTAAATGGAAATACAATGCAGTAGCTCCACATATAACTGCCTTATAAATAACTAAGGTTACATCCTCCCTTCAAAGACTTTCAACAAACACGGAGCATTGTGACCTTAAAATTCACTGCAGAGCTGCGGTATTAAAGTGCATCATTTTTATCTTGAGTGTACACTAACGTAACTCGCTAATTTAACATTTGCACAGCAACATACATTACGAACCCCTGCCACATTGTGCACATTGTTCACAACTTCAATGCTTTTGAATATATCGTAACTTGTGTCTTTGTAAGGCATATGTAAAGCTCTTTCAAACACCGTCTTTAAAACTTGAGACTCCAGTCTGAACTAATGCAACGTTACCTTTGCTAACTTCAGTTTGCTAACTTAACTTAACTGTTATCGGAGGCAACAGCCATTGGGAAGTTAACTAAAACCAGCTGTAACAAAACGGTAACGTTCGCCTATAAGGACAGCTTTGCTAAGTCGCTATTTGTGACTGATGTTTCATAAATAACCGCTTAACCTAATTAAAACATCAATGGAGCAAAGCGTTAGCGTTAGCACTGCCGTGCCACTAGCTAACCGCGGGTAGCTAACCGCTAGCAGGTGATGCTAACACTAAAGCCATTGCAAAGTTAAGTTAACGATCTTTGTAAAAAAAACAAACCAGACCACAAAATATGGCTGGAAAGTGAACGAATCACAGTCAAGTGTTTTGAACAACATGGGAGTTTATTTACCTTAGAAGTGGAGTCGTCCGGTTTTAACAGCCTGTGGCAGGAGAGTAGTACTCCAGTCCTTACACGGAGAGTGTGTGAGAGTGTGTGTGAGCTAAGCTGGGGGAGTGTCCGAGCAGCATGAGCTCTCCTGGGCCTTCAACGGAGATCTGTGTCCAATGAGGACAACCAAATGTTAACGTTATTATGTTTAAATTAAAGTGTTCTTGTGCACACCTGGTGGACAGGTAGCCTATACCAGGGCTGCCCAATCTTTTTTGAATGGGGAAAAGTGTTTGTGTCGAAATGTGCTGAATAATGGTCCCGACCTGTTAAAACACCAGACTCCCTCGGTAGTTAGGGTTAGGGACTGTTCGTTATTTATGATTTATGAAGGGCGAAAGGGTGGTGAAAAACGGGTAAGGCATTAAAAAAAATTAAGCACTGAGGAGGGACTTGTGTTTTTTTTTTTTGGCTTAGGTGTGGGACTTAAAACTTTAAATGGTAGTATTTTGGGGATGCCCAGTAGCTCAGGTAGTAGAGCAGGTGCCCCACTTAAAGAGGCCATGTCCTCACCACAGCAGCCGTGGGTTTGATTCCAACCTTGGCCTTTTGCTGCATGTCATCACCTCTCTCTTTCCCCTTTTCACGCTTCAGCTGTCCTATCAAATGAAGGCAAAAAAGCACAAAAAAAATCTTTAAATGCAGATTTGATAGTCATTAACTTTTAAAAAACCACAGTCACGTCATTTATCACAGCCAGGAACTGTAAAAACAGAAAAACAAAATTTCAGACAAACTTTAACATATCATTTTCAATGAGAATTTGCATTTTGCCAAAGAAATTAGATGTGTTGTTTTGATGATAACTAACACCCACTCTGTTTGCCAGTTGCATTAGCTCCAATACAACCTGTGTTTGGTGTGAATACAAAAAAAAGAGAAAAAATGGCATCATTAAAAAAATATGTTTAAAATTTAAAGAAAATCATATGTCTTTGATAGCTGCTGGTCTGCTTTCAGTGACCGCGAAGGAAATATTTTTCAGTCTGTTGTTAGTTAACAACAAGATATGTCTGACATGCACATTTGCTAAGGTATAGAAACCAATGCCTTTTTTATGGCCCTTGTCTGAAAGTGAGGGTGAGTGGCACTGGTTTTGTGGAACTATTATTTTACTTTATCTTGGAAAAAAAGATTTTAAAAAGATATCATTTTGGAGAAAATCTCCTGTAGAGTGCTTTATTTGTGGAAAAAAAAATCTATAAACTGTTAAAAAACAAATCAAATCAATAAACAAGATCCAGATAGATCTGTCAGACATCATGCAGTCCAATGTGATGACCTAATTTACCTGAAATATTATGTCACATTATTAATACTGGATGGAGGTCGTTTGTTATTGTGATAATATTTACCTGTCAGTCTGCTCCAGTGTTGAAGGGGCATTGCACAATCCACCAAACCCCAAAATACTTTCATAGTAGTCTATGTCTATCCCAAAAAATCTTAAGTCACTTTGGACAAAAGTGTAATGTAATGTAGTAACAGTTAATATGCTTTTTGCAGATATTTTAGACATTAAAACGGTGTTAACATGGTTACTACAACAGACAATATATTTCATATATTCTAATTAATATGAATAAATACAAATTCTATTAATTAGTTTTGCCCTCAAAATGCAATCACAAATTCTCCATTTAAGTCTTGCATTTAATTTGACAAAGCTTTTGCAACACTGAAAAATGCAAGTAGGTATAATTTCTCAATCGGTGATGCTGAGACTTGCAGGCTTAACACATTAAATTGCAAATTTAACAATATTTCCAATATGTTTATATTTCCAATAAACATTGGGATTCATTAGTGAGTTTGTGAGTACAGCACTGGCCTTAGGGTGCTCATAAAAGCCAGCACAGATAACAAAAAGCCCATTATTTGGGCAAAACAGACTAAACAATATAAACTGGAAAAAGAACATATTCCAAAAACATCAATTAGTTCAAAATTATTTGCTTTAACAACAGCTTAACGTCATGCATTTGCTATTTACTCAAAAAAAACCTTATGAGGTTCAAAGAAGTTTAAGACTCCATGACCACCAAGTAGCACTGAAATTTGCTTTTGAGTATTACAGAAAAACCACCACCTTTGGGAGCTATACAAGATGATGCCCCACTATCTTGCCTAAACTGTTTTAATAAGTACAGAGACTTTCTGCCATAATTTTATTATTGATGTGAGCCCTGCTGGTGCCTGAGGAAAGAAGAGAGGACGTCAGAGTAAAAAGAATTCATCATGGCACTGGATATCTACCAAATTTCATGGCAATCCATTTCAGTAAAAAACGTTTTAGATGGATCAAAGTGGTGGACTGACAGACTGACATTGCTGTTCCTTGAGTCACTCTAGCATTGCTTTAAAGCTACAACTGATGTAAAGTTTTGCTTTGCCCATTGACAGCCCAAAACATGGGCTGTCAATGGGCAATGTGAAGGAGTAAAAGCTGGAAGTAAAATAAGCAGAGCTGAACAGCCAGTCTGAACTTCTACTCTCACTGACTGTAATCCACCACTGCTTCAACATCCTCCGTCATCATACGGGCTAACTATAGTGCCAACAGACACCACAAAAACGCATCCCAATGGTTGGCTGCAGGGACTAAACACTGGCCAAATGGTGCTCGATGCTGACCATCAGCCTCGTGTTTTAAGGCCCCTTTGTCTCTTCTCTGCGAATGCCTCATTGGTTGGCAGGATGAGTGTTTGCTCATTCAATAGATTCTGCTATCCTTCACACAACTTTAGTCTGTGATCAAAAATTAAGTAATTTGTGCTTTGATTGGAGAGATAATGATGGTGTTGCATGTTAATGAGCACCAAAATGCACTGTAGGTCATTGTATTGTTAATATTTGACATTAATTATGTACCTTTTCAATTTTGATGTGAATCACTGACTCCCAACATTTCTGTAAACACCTGCACGCACACTTAAGCCTGGGGCCTGTCAGTCATGGCAAGTATGGTCATGTTGGACACACTGCAGGGTTGAAAAATGTTGTTATTGTGCCAGGTTTTAGAACAAGCTATGCTTTTTAGTCTTTATAGTGTTAAACAGTCAAAACATGGGAGGAGAGAGGAGGATGTCATGCAACAAAAAGGTCTCACTCCAGAGACAAAGCATAGACATTGACATGACTTGGTCTGTGTCTCAGTAAGCCAACAGGAAGCCACAGTTTAGCCTTTATTTAATCAGGTAATCTCATTGAGATAAAAATGTATTTTGCATAAGTCACAAGAACAGCAAATTGTTATACACGCACAAAAAATCACATAAACAGAATACAGATTTTAATTAAAATCCTAGTGTTGTTAAACACTGATACTATAAACTCACAGCCATATTAAGCAAAGCAGATTTTTTGTCACGCTTTGTGCTAATTTACTCATTTCCTGTTAAACAATTCACTCCTTCAAGAATCCCTTAAATAGTGGCAACAGCCTAGTTTCCTGGTATCTCCTGGTCTAAGACGTCGCATACAGTGAAATTGTATTTCTACAAGGATCACAAACATGCTTTTTTAAACATATTTAATTTAAAGGCTTTTTCAAAAACAGTGAGAAAAATCAGCGACAACAATTACTTACAGGTTGGTTTAGACATGAGAAGAAAATAGAAAGATACATAATAAAAAAGAAAAATGAATAAAAATAAGAACAGTAATAATGAAAGGCTGCCAGCTGTATGGAGGACTTATTAAGAGCGCCTATACGCATTAGATCTCAAGCAAGGTGAGGAAATAGCTTTGTAGGTGACTCATCCTCCCTTAACCTCATCTAGACAAGCAACAAACATGTTTTAAAGGCAGTTCACTAGAGTTCCTGAGCGCTCCACATGATATACCTGTATCCTTGATGTGTGTGTGACAAGTTGTACATGAGGCCTGAACCGCAGTTCAGTATGTAGCCCTGTACATGGCCTCTGCAGCACCCTGAAATGAAAAGTATAAATCCATGTTAGGGCAACATGACCTGAAAAAATATCAGCGGTTTCAATATACTGTACACACTACATGGCTAATAAGTAAAATGCACTACAGCAGGAGTGGCATGCTGGTGTGGACTATAGGATCCATTTAAACAAACTGCTTCTAACTGACTTGAATCAAAGGATGAATCATCTGTTATCCACATGAAAGTTAACCAAAATGGAGCAGAGGAACATAAGGAGACTATGGACGTTTTTTCATGGCAAACATTTTGACAAAGTAAGAAAAGCACAGGTGAAGGTGATAACATTAACGATGAATCAGTTTCATTAAGAGCACCAGTTAAGATATTCCAGTGAGCCAGCATGGACAATAAATGTAATGCAGCTGCCCTTACTGTTATTAAATACACCTGTGATTTTCCCAGTATGGCCTGCCAAAATGTGCAGTGAAACAGGTCTGGGTGGATCTTGGCAACCATGTTTGCCAGTCTTACACAAAGCAGAAAATATGTGCGAGCAGTTGGTCCAGCGACCACAAGCAGGCTAGCTAGTTTAATAATAAGCTGAGCACTGCTGACATTGTTGCAACATCAAAGTATTGTCGTACCTGGCATCTCATTACTCATCAGGCAAAACGCTCCGCACCGCAGTGGATCTGAAGTCCGCTTACACTTCCTGGTTCTACCATATTTGAGAAGCAGGGGGTGACACACGTCTGATTTTTTGATAAATGGCTTTTTGCAGAGGTTGGTGGTACACAAATATTCGCACCTGTAGTTGCTTGGCCATTTGTTAACACATTTGAAGTAACTGTGAATCTATTTAGCTAAATTTTAGCTAAGTTTATGTGTATGCATATTGTGAACCACCTCACTGTCGGTTTGGTCCAGTCCTGGTTAGATGCTGGCGGGGTATATAAACGCTGGTTTTGGCGGCGTTGGGGTTTGCCGCTTCTCTGTGTAGCTGTGCGACTACGTGTGTTAACACAATAAAGCGCCATCCCAAAAAAATGAGCTAACCATTACTGTAACCGTGCCGTCTAGCTTATCCTCGAGCGTAGGCCAACATGTCATCACTTTGCTGTAATGTCACACTGGTAAAATGCTACAGGTGAGCAATAGCAAGGAACTGTGTCTACAAATATTTTATGTTTGAACTTAAAATGTGAAGTTAAAATTTTCAATTCTGCACTTTGGATGACTTATAGCCAAAACAAATATATCTTACTCTCTAATACTTGCCAAATGTTACTCTGACATTATTGGAGTGACCGGATTGCAGCGTTTGTAGGTTTGATCGAGTAACTACCTGGTTAAAAGAAATGCGTCACAAATCAAATAGGGTTGCCAGGCCTGCGGTTTTCCCGCGGAATTGGGCCACTTTTAAAGGGTTGCCACTGGATGGTATTTTTGTTCCCTGGCTTGATAGATCTATTTTTAGTGATGGATTGAAAGCCATACTCGAGTAAAAGTGCAGGTATCTTAACATAAAATAACTTTGGTAGAAGTTAATAAGCTAGCCTATTAGAACATTACTTGAGTAAAGTTGACATTAACTATAGCTTACTTAACAACAGTAGTTTTATGTTATTAAATGTAGAAATAGTAGACTAATAAAAGAAAAATTACAAGTAAATGCTGCTTAAAAAAAAAGCAAACAGTCAAAATTTTATATTTCAATATTTTATATAATTTTATTTTCAATATGAAGAACAAAATTCAGTTTTTCCCTCCTTTTTCTTCATTTGTTCATCTGTGCCTTTCTGTGTTCCTTCCCTAGTTTGTAGTAACTAAAAATACTGAGGGAAAATATGAAATATAACAATGTAAAAAAAAAAAAAGACTCCAGATCAGCACAAACACATTAGGTTTGGCCGTCGGGCTGGTTTTGTCACACAGACCTGGCAACCCTGCTAAGGCCCACCCGAAAAAAAATCTCAGTTTAAATTTACGTTGTATTTAAAATATTTCCTCGGCTTTGCTTTGCCACCAGACAGCGCGTCCTCTGGAGGACCTGAAGCAGTTATTTTCAAGACAAGTCTTAAAAAAAATTATTTTACTTAACGGAGCAGGCGAGTTTCTGTTCTACCGCTGCCTCCATTAAGGTAAGATAAGGCGGCGAAAATGTTGCTAAACTTTAGGTGAATCTTTTCAGGCGGCTAAATTAGCTAACGTGTTGGTGCTATCAAAGCAACACAGTAGGCCTACATAAAAGTAACAGCAAAAACGTCAGATAGGTCGGGCCACCAAACTGTATATCTTTTAACCATTAGGCTTAAAAATGACAACAGAAAAGAACAAGTAGTGGTACAATGTGACAAAATAGGGCTACATTTACTCAAGTAATGTGATTAAGTAGGCAATAAATTCGAGGCAGGCTACTTGTACTTTACTCCAGTGTTTTCTAATATAACTTTATACTCTTACTCCACTACATTTCAGAGGAAAATGTTGTACTTTTGACTTCTCTACATTTATGTGAACACTTTAGTTACTTTACAGATTAAGATTTTTGCATAAAAACATAGAAGACTTTATAAAATTGGATGTTTTGTTGTAAATTAAATTACTAAACAATTTATACAAGTGCATCTGCAATGATTTGTTGATTAGTCATTCTATTGACAGAAATTAAATTGCCAACAACTTTGATAAACTTTTAAATCTTCTGTCGATTTTAATTTTGACTTTTTAGGTTGTTTTTTTCAGCTTTTATAATATTGTGTGAGTTTTGGGGTGTTTTTAATTTAAAAAATAGTTTGTAGTTATTGGGATGCTTTTCTATTGTTAGATAATTTTGAGTTTTTATATTTTTCTGCATTGGGTACCTTTACTTTTAATACTTTAAGTACTTTTTCCTGATTATATATGATTTACTTACATAACATTTTTAATGCAGGACTTTTACTAACAGAGTATTTTGTACTTAGGCCTGAATAAAGCATCTAAACCCGTTTGCCCATTTCACATTTGGAAATTACAGTTAGTGCATCCTGGGAGTAACTGGTCAATTGCTGTGACCACAGCATAAGTACGCACACACCTGGCTGACTATGAGATTTTGATTAAAGCTGGAGTAGCCCAGTCATAAAGAACAACTTACTTTCTGATAAACAACTTCATTTTGGGGGGGGGGGGGTCAACTTTCTGTTCATAAATATAGCCTATACATACCTAAAGGTAACCCCCTCATCAACCTATGGAAGAGTGTGCTGTTTTCTACAGAAGACATGTTATGTATTGCAGTCTGTAATATATATGTTTATATTTTGACTTGGTGCAGTAGGAAACACACAGGTGTAAATGAATGGTAACTGAAATCCCCTTTAGCTGCTGTGATTACAGGACCCTGGTACTGTGCATGCCGGCTCATTGTCACTCTCACTAGAACACTCAAAGCCATTGTTAGTGTTATAAGTAACACCTGTGCTTTTCCTATGGCTGCTGTGAGAAAGGCTCTTGAGTATAAGCTATATTTGCAAAAGATCTTCAATACATGATGGACAGAAATGCCCTGAAACTCACAAGAATCCTTCATCTCTGTTAATTTGAGAACTTGGTGTGTGATGATTTTGTTTAGTGTTTTTTAGAATATTTTATCAACACCACTGAGTCGATGATTATTGGAATATGCCTAAAAAGTTTGTATTTGAGTTTTGTAAATACAAAAAAAACTGACTGGCTGGCTTTGCGTGGCTGTGGCACCAACTAGCTGAGTTCTTAGCATTTTGCAGTTGAGTGGAGAGTTTTGTGACATTTTAGGGGCAGTAAGGTTATGCCAACCTAAATGTATTTTGTGTTCTGTTTAAAGATAAAATGGTTTGCTTGATAATTAACTTCAGCAATATACAATGAAACATTTAGTGTTAGATTGATTTGCTTGTTTTACCGGATGGTGGTGATTACTAATGCTCATGCAGTGTCATTTCATTATTGTTCTTATTTTGTGGTTGATTAAAGTAATACTGTGGTAACAGTGATTATGGCTACTATTCTAGATTTGTCTGTGGCTTTGACTATGGCTGTACTTGTAACTTTTGATATACTAAGGCTGTGACTGCTATGCCTGTAGCAGTTGTGATTCCCAAAGCTGCAGTATGTATATATTTTTTACAGGTATATCATTTAAGGAGATATATGCAACACTCAAATAATAAATATATCAGTAAACAACTATTTGCTAATTAAGGTTAAAGTGGAGTAATGGCGTCCAGAGCAGAAAATGTAGAGTCACTCCCTATTCATGTTTTTCTGTTGTTGTGGTAGATGGTTCAGTCGCATTTTAGTGCCTATGAGTCCATGTGAGTGTATCCAGCCCTTTCACATTCTGAAAATGTCAAATACCGCTGCTTTGTCAGTGATTTCAGTGTAACATACTGACGCCAGAAGCCACCTTTCGTGGTGGTATGATACTCTGCTCGGCAGCGTCACTTTGTTACGCAGCCGCATGGAACATTTTTTGGTGTTATGCCAGGCGCACAGATGGCACCTGGTGCGGCTGTGTGGTACGTGGACACGCAGTGTCAGTTGATAATGTGGAACCTGTTGCGGCCCTATGATTTCCCATTGAACGGCATCAGGTTTAAACGCTACTGGTAACGAAGAAATAGGGCTACGCAATATGGCTTTAAAATAATATCACAATATTTGTAGGCTTTATCACTATACACAATACATATCTTGATATTTTCATATCTCCTCTAAACTACTGTAAACTACAAAAATACAAAATTATTAAATTAACCACAGTTACAAATAAAGTAGCTTCTGCAATAAAATAAAGTTACATAAACTACTGTTATATTAAAGTTTAATAAAATACTGTTGTATTGTTAAGTAAAGTATAAAGTTAAATATTGAGTATTGCGATAATTAAATCAAACTGGAACCCATGGTGCTTTTGTTTTGAAGGATCTGCCTTGTCTTGGGCCATAAGTGTTGATGTTTCGGCTGTGGACTTGAATCTTCTGGTCAACAGCTGGATGTTAACATCAGGACACTGTTAAAATGTAACTGTGGCATGAGGATTCATCCACTGCAAAATAGAAACTAACAGCTCTCCATTTCATATATTGCAAAGATTTCCAGTTTGCACTGGTACCCTGTGGTCGCAAAATTTGACTAAATAGTCACATCTTGAAGCCCTGTAAAAGCCCTGCTTTGTGTGTGTCTGTGAGAGGCAGACAGCTTTAGGAGAGAGAGGTAAAAACCAAAACGCCACTGTCAGTGTCTTGTGCTGAATCCCCACATTCAGTATCGTTTTCCAGCTCCTCTGTTTTTGTTTGTTTTGGTGCTGTGCACTGTGTAGACGCCCCCTCTGCCACATGGACGAATGCAAAGCATTATTAGATGACTTGAATAAAATAAATTATATGGCATAACATGAAATGATAGACATTTTTTATCGCCAGAGGATATATTTCCTCATATCACACAGCCCGTTGATGTAATATATAGAAGGTCCCCAAAGGGTGGACGACAGGTGTGGTGGATGGGTCCAGCGAATGCTGGACTTTCACTCGGAAGCCTGGTATTTGCTAATCCTAACCATGTACTTTTGTTTACATCCCAGCTTTGGTTACAGCATCCCAGAAATGTCAACAGCAGACACAGGAGGATATCTAGAGCTAATATGTAGATGTATTGAGAAAGTCCACTGATAAAGTGTCAATATGTGACGACCTGGGATTAGAATGTGTTTGTGTATCCCACTGACCAGGTAATCACTGCGGCTCTGCACTGCGCCAATATGGTAGTTACCACTGATAACACCATCCTGACCCATGGTGGCAGTATGGTATTATTTGCAGTGCCCAGCCAAAAGCCTGGCATAGGCAGCCACAGCAAAGGGTGCACCAGCTTTCACTGTGGTCATAACAAGTGCATGAGCCAGATACTGTTAGCTGTTCCTCCATTGTGCAATACATCGCCAGTCCTTTTAAAGCACTCTTTTGTGTGTTCAGGTATCAATGCTTTCATCTGGATTTCATGCCAAGGACAAGAAAGGCTCACTTTTATATCAAGTTCATCACCTGGGGATTCAATGAACAATGGATATCAGGAAAGGATAATGTGCAGACATGGACTCAAACTTCTGAAATGGCGGCATGGGGTGAGTACCCAAAAAGAAACGACAGGATCCCAGTTCAGGTACGTCCCTCACACTATGCCTTTCGAGACGGGTCATATGCGGTCAACAATGCTGTCTCTTTACAAAGTGTCTTCTAAGCATGCTGAAAAATGTAGACTTCTTTTGCTCAAGCTTGGAGCACCCAGCGATTGTTTGCAGCCCTTGGTTGACCCCAATAGAGACTTATTTACCGTGAGGGTAATGATACCAACTGTGGAACTTGGTTGATGTGGTGTAGATATCTCCAATACAGGTCAGTGTGTCCCTGTAATCAGCATGCTATTGTGTGTAAAGCTTCCAATGTAGAAATGCTGGAACTCTTACCAAAAGTCTTCAACTTCTTCATGTGTAATAACTTGAAAACTGGGTTGACAAATGTGTGCTATGGTGAATGCTATGTGTGTGTGTGATGGCTCTGCTGTTGAGATTTGAGAGATTGGAGGAATGAAGTCAATGGTTTGAAATGCTGAGCAATTAGTCCTTGCTGAAAATGGAGAACATGTTAAGTAAGCAAGGGGAACAGAGAAGTGATATGGACTGATTATGTTTTCTCAAGCAGCTGTAGATGTTGGAGAGCAGCAGAGGGTGTTTCGAAATAACCAGTGACTGTCTTTGCTGGCTGTGTTTGTGAATGTGAGTCATGTGCTGGTCAAAACGGGGTTAATTGTTGAGGATGATTACGAGGTACTTCAGACTTTACTTACAGGATGTCTGGTAAAGATACATGCCACATAGCTACAATGGTGTTGGTTTTGGTTGAGCTGGGGACAAGTTAGCTTTCCAATGATGGAGCTCATAAATATAATGACATCAGTGTTTGTGATTGTTTGAGACCATTACGAGCAACATCACGAATTTATGACAAGGACTCAATCAATATTGCTATTCACTCAAGAAATTGTTTATCAGTTGAAAGTTTCTCATTTGAATGGGCAACAAAGCATCACAATCTATATACAGCGATATAAAACTACAGTCTATATACCATGATGTTACATTTTATCAAAAACATTTGTACTTCCTGTATTCATCTTTTATGATAAACACTCTGGTGACCGTTACAATGTGACTGGTTTAAGGAAACTCTTGATACAGAACAATGACTTGAGATACATTAAGATATTAAGATTGCACTGCAACGCCTGAATGGCTGAATATGTGGAAATGGTAAAGCTGATTATATATATATGTGTGTGTATTTGTGGTCTTTATTTAATATAAAAACGTTAAAGTCAAAGCCCTTCTACTCCATCCTCAAAACGGTTTTATAGTGTTTTATTTTCATACAACATTTTATTTTATTTGTTTTCTACTTTGTTTTTCTCATGAAAGTATTCGTTGACAGATCAGGTAGATTTAAAAAGGTACGAAATGGTCAAAACACATGAAATAATTGCTTCATGCAGGAGGAGAAGAGATGTGTAATTTGTAAGCTCTTGTTCCATTTTGACTTTAACATCAGATTCAGATAACAGTGAAGTCCCAGCAGTGAAGTGGTCACTGGGGAGAAGCATTCACACAGCATCTTGTGGGGGAGAAAAAAAAACTAGCTGCACACTTGTTTGAGTCCATCAGCCTCCACAAATATTGTTGGGAGTGTTGATTTAAACATGAGTCTATAGCTACAAACTGCAGGTCAGGATCCTTTCTTATCTTTAGAAATAATGTTAGACAAATACCTGTCTTTTACAAAATAATGCCTTTAATAATTGTAGATTTCACTTCTAAATATTTTGTCAGTCTGAAATGAAAAACCTCTAGGACTCGACTCATTAAATAAATAGTTAAACGTATTAATTTAAATTATTCATACATGGCAAATGTCAAAATAAATATACTAAACTACTACTAAAAGGTAAAATGTTGGCTTCTATTCAGTATAAAGGTGATCATTATGATGCATTAAAAACTGGCCCGAAATCACTGACTTGAAGAGAGTTTACAACAGAGGCAACACATGATGATATTTTAATACTGTAGCATATTCCAGTGTCTTTGGTGTGTGTGCTGTAATATTTAAAACCTGTCAGGAGTTCCAACAGAGCACTTACACTTATTTCAATGAGAGTGGGGCGAAGTGGATCTCCATGAGACTATTAAATTAACACAATGGAAAATATTGTTTTTCATTGAAATTGATTAAGCATGTAAAACCATCATTTTAAAAAAAAATAAGCACACATCCTGCATAATTTGATGAAGTGAATCTTGATGACAGGCTTTGATATTAAGAAGATTACCATTTGTATTTGTTTGATGTGAACAGATATAACAAGAAATACTTTATACAAAAGAAACCTAAAATATTATTTTCTTATTTCAAACTTACTTTTATAAAAACTGTATTGAAAGAAAATGTTTTATTTTTTATTTCATAAACATAATATAATATGGAACAAAAACTACTGTTTATAATATTTGTGTCCTAGGCTGTTTCAAGAACAAGACATTAGAATAGCAATTTATTGCACCACCTTAACCATATCCAGAGCTAAGCACCACTACAAGAATTGGTCTTTAAACCAATAAAACCAATTTCCAAAGATAATTGAGAACATGTTTCAATACATATGCATGAAAAAAAGGATTTTCCATACCAGCGACTCACATGCTCATGTAATTGATTGAGGGGATGACCCGTTCTATTAAATGTTATTTGAGAACCATCAAAACGCGCAAAATTGCAAATTGCCCAGCTTGTATCTGAATTAATACCTCATTCATCATCATTATGGGTTGATAAGTTAATTTAACCATTTCATTCTGTCTTAATGAGCTATAGTTGAATTAATGTCATGTAATATATGAAAGTAACATTTGAACAGAGGCAATGATTTGAGACAAACAGAGCAGAGACTACTTTAGAAGCATAATGGTGGCATAAATCTCATCGGGCTGCAGTTCATGTTGCATGTTTTTCTTATGTTTTGGAGAAATGTATGAAAAGTCTGAAGAGGATTTGTAGGTGTGAAGAGCTGGTATGCTTTTTGGCGTGAGATTTGATTGATTTCAATGTTTGATGTAACAGCTGTTATGTCAGTTGTAAATACTGAAATGTGGGGACAATATATTTTAAAGAACTGAACCACGTTGGAGTGTTATCTCACATTTCCTGCTTTTAAAGCATTAATAGAAACAAAAAAACTACATTTGGATATTTTGGTTAGAATAATGTTGTATTTTATTCCTCAGCTGGCTCAGTGAAGACCCTATGAGCCTGCCAGTCCTTTATCTGGCGCTGAGTGACTGCATCTGACCATTAGGGGTCTTTGCTGTCTTCTAGTTCCACCTTAAATGCGTTTTGGCCCCGCTTGCTCCCTGTAGTTTAGGTTTTTTGTCCTCCCGCAGCAGCTGTCACCCTGCATTACTCGCAGTCAGCTAAATGAAACATTATTCTAAACATATGCATCGTAATCAGTCCGGTCACACTTACAAGAACACGCGTTAATAAGGCAATCAATCACTCTGGAACAAGCAAGTTGTTCTGTAACAGCTCATAAACAGTGTGTAATGAAGAATTGGAGGTTAGCATGACACGGCGCTGATCAGATAATCAATGTCAAAGATGCGATGAATGTCAGTAAATGTAGTTTTCATGTCGTTTCTATAAAATCCTCAATTTACAACAAGCAGTTCAATTACCCTGAAAATACAGTCAATTAAATAGGGGTGATTGGACAGTAGGGGCAGGATCATCGATCTTTGCATTTCTATCTCGCTGGTGGACATTTAATTTGGTTTTTCTATTAGCACCGAAATAAAGAAAATATAAAATATATTAAACAACCCAAAGATTTATTTTCTTGTCAAAAACAATTCAGCGAAGGTGACAGACAGTCTTCTGCATTATGATGAATTCTTTTTTCAGTCTTGCACATTGGATACAAAACTAATCGTGTTATTGTGGGCAGTGTTTTTCTGGCCTCTGTCTTTTCCTTTTTACACCTCCATCTATCTCAATGCTTTTGTTGTATGGGTTGCAACCCTCGCTTTAGTAAAGAGCAAGGAAACATGGTGATACATCACGCCCATATTTGCTGCCCTAATCCTATTTCTTTAATGGGGACGTTCAAAAAAGCAACTTATCTTAAAGTCCCTTGGGGGCATTCTGGTGTAGGCTATATTTTAACCAAGTGCAATTAACGACAGTATCAGCTTGTATCATTTAGAGGTAATGTAAAAATAATGGTAAATTATAGGGCCGGAATGACCCGTGATGGCAGGCCTCATATTCCCTGTAGCTTTCCACGTATTTTTAATTAATGCTTTACAGTGTTTGCTGTAGAAATGGTGTCACAGCACCTGAATAAGCCCAAGACGTCTTCATTGTCGAAGTTGAATCGGCTTAAATATGTAAGACAACATATATTTTATATATATATATATATATAGGCCTATAGCCTATAATGTTTACATTCTTCCAAGTAATTAATGTTTGTAAACGTCCTGCAACGAAATCCGTTTTTTTTTATTTTGCATAAATGTCTGTCATTAATGTAAAGAGGCGAAAATGTGTAAAGATTTTTTTTTATTTATTTTCCAAGAACAAACACGATCAATAAATAACATGATTTACATTTCATATTGCACAATTTTTTTTCAAGTTAAAATATTTAAATTCATACAGTCATTGATATTTTAAATACAGAGATATAGAGTTATAACAGAGACCCCAGGGACAAAGGCCAATACTATTTTTCATCATTTTAATTTCAGTGCTCGTTTATCAGCCCTTTTAAAATTAAAAGCCTCTTTTGAGTGGACCGCAAAGAAATGTTCTCCATAATTCAGTCTTAATTTTTGCACGTAATTCAGATTATGAATTTGGACTATAATTGGTCAGTTTCCAATTTGTCGGCTATGTGATGCTCCTATTGGCGTGTACATCCAGTGTTTAAACATTAAAAAAACATTCAGCAAGTCACACAAAATAAATAAAAAAATGTGTTTTAAAAAAAGCCTACCATCCACATTTCATGAAGCATTTTTTTCAGGGCGATCAATAATTCAGTTTTCAACTATCAGTAGGACTATTTGCAAAATATTTCACGATTTACAGTTCACATGTTTTATAATTAACATATTGGTGATGTCCCAACAGGAACGAATAAAATAGCACATAGCCATTTTTACAGGCGCAGACAGATTGTAAAACCAGACTATTTAGTCTGAACTTTCGCCTCGCTCAGTCCCGTCACTGTGTGTGCCTAGTGAAGAGGTCCTAAAGGGATTACACACCTATGAAAATACTGGATTTCATATAATGAGGTGCAGCAATGTAAATAAAAGAGATGCTACGTGTGTGTGTGCGTCGAGGTATTTCCCATTATCTGCAAACTAAATTTGAGGCTCTCTTTTGTAGGGCTGCTTTGTATGTAATATTTTAAGCCCTACATGTGTCATATATTATCCTCACACAGTGCATCTGTGTACCAGCACTGTCGCTTTGTTCCAGGTCTTTTGTATGTCTAATGACTTCCCTCCGCGGGTTGTTAGCACTTGACAGCGGGTCTCAAAACGAGGAACTTTCTTACAGTCATGTATTCAAAGGAGCTCCATCTAGGTACATGATTGGCAATTTTTGTCATGATCCTCTCATTATTAACATAAAAATTGACATGAAAGACGCGCTGCAAAATTATATGCACCCTTCTAGCTGATTAGGGGGGTCCCCACAGAGCAGAGGCTGGGTGTTGGAGAAGCCATCGCTGCCAAAATCTCAGTCTATTAGGCCTATAGTGAAGAAAGATATGCTGCTGGGCAGAAAAGGCAGGACCCTCTGCTATCTAAATTTAGATAGGATAATTAGCTTTGAATCTTAAAAAAAAAAACAGAGGAGGCTGGGTTGGTCACGATGAATATTGGATATCTGAGCCGCAGAAATATGCAGGGTGACTCAGTTAAGTTGTTGGTTTAATTTGTGGAATTTAAATAAATAAAAATAAATAGAATGGCACGTTTAAAGAGGCATGTGGACAGAATGGATTGCTCGATTTCTTACAATGTAGGCCTATAAATTAAATTCAGCTTAAAACGGTCTACTGGCACAACACAAGGGCACAAGGTTTTAGAAAATTTGTGGGGAAATTTTCCGGTGCTGCTATTCGTAATGTCGTCTTTTGCACGTGAGTCAGACTTTTAGAAATTAATCTAAACGAATGTCTGTGCACAAGCTTTTAGAAAAAACGTGAGCTGCAACATTTTCGGTGCTAGCTGTTTCTTTTTCGTTATGAAGGGTCTTTTGGACTTGGATCAGACTTTAAGAAATTAATCCATATGTGTGTGTGTGTGTGTTTACAATGCTGCCTATTAAACGAATCCTTCACCTAGGTGTGGTTTTTTTTTAAGTATCCCCTAAAGTTGGACTAGAGCAAAATAGGAATAACGGTGGCAGCATGATGAGTTATCTGTTAAGTGAAGTTTCTTCTCGTTGGTCTGGAGACGGGACTGAGGTCTTGCTGAGAACAGCAGCAGAATACGGCAGAAATCCACTCTCGGATCTTTGCCCGGAAGCTGTGCAGGTAAAGTCAGCGCTGGTGCTCCTGGAGCTGAGCGCGCTCGCCGCCTGGCTGCTGTGGCAGCTCAGACACGAGCAAGGCCCGGAGGCTGACGGCGCGCTGACTGCTGCCGCCGCAGCCGCAGCCGCCGCCGCCGCTGACGCCGCCGCCGAGCTGTTCAGGCCTGCGGGTGACTGGTAGAGTCCCGGGTGCCTAAAGCTGCACAGGAGCTCCGGCCGCGAGTAAGGGTGGGAGAGCGCCCGGAAGGTATCGAGGGGTCGGATGGAAGTGGCGAAAGGTGACGAGGCGGCGCCGGTGGCGGCGGCGGCGGCTGCTGCTGCCGTGACACCGACGTGCGGGTAGTAGTGTAGAGGCATGTGCGAGTGGAAAGGGTAAGGTAGACTTCCTGTAGCTGCCGCGTGCGTCATCATGTAGGTGTAGAAGCTGGGGTCTGCAGGATGGGGCCAGGACATCGCCAAACGCTGCCTTTTATCCTTCATCCGCCTGTTCTGGAACCACACCTGCACACACAGTCAAAACAAGGCCCATATTGAAGCTGCCATGTTTGCTCCCAAGCTCTAAATTTAGACCTCTGAGGAGCGTGCCTCAGCGCGTGCTCAGGACAGACACTGATGCTAAAATGTCCTATAAATGCTCTTGTCATTGGACATAAAAATGATATATTTCGACATGCTGCAGGAGTTAAAAATCTCCGTAATATTTTAAAAAATATTTTTCTTTTTTGCATTTTATATTTTAACGGACTGATAATAATAAATTGTACACATTACGGTTGGATTATTGAACACCTATGGTGTGACCAGTAAATATAAGCGCTATTTTGTGCACAGGTTAAAATCAAAATATCACACTGCAACAGGGCAGAAATAATCAGTATTTTGACTATTTTCTATTGCCGAGAATTAGGCCTAGGTCTTCTTACTATTTCCTTTATATCCACAGTATCGCTTTCTTTACACAAACACATGCACACCCAAGAATAATGAAGATGAATCTTTACCTTAATCGTGGTCTCGGGCAGATTCAGCGCTGCGGCCAATTCACATCTTCTCGGTCTCGAAACGTAATTTTCCCTGTAAAACTCTTTTTCCAGTCTTCCGATTTGTTCTCTGGTGAAAGCAGTCCGATATCTTCTCACTTGGTCGCTATTTGAATTGTTTGATCCTCCCGATGAATTTCCGTTCATATTCTGGAGGGAGTTCGAGCTTATGTTGGAAGATCCAGAATTACTGTCTGAAAAACCTTCAAAAATAAAATGAATAATAAGAATACAAATAATAATAAAAAGAGAGAAAGAAAAAAAATTACAATAATAGACGTGTGTGTGTGAGGGCCTGCAGTATATTTGACAAACCTAATGGTAAAAATGATAAAACAAATAACGTTGGTGTAAATTTTGTGTTAAGAAAGCGATACTGTGGATATAAAGGAAATAGTAAGAAGACCTAGGCCTAATTCTCGGCAATAGAAAATAGTCAAAATACTGATTATTTCTGCCCTGTTGCAGTGTGATATTTTGATTTTAACCTGTGCACAAAATAGCGCTTATATTTACTGGTTGGATTAAGAGAGAATAATAACAGTAATATCAGCTATATTAACATAAAAATTAAACAGAAATAAATCAAACAAATATGGAGAAAAATGAAATCTTACCCTTGTTGTTTTCCTTGTGCTGGCTCGGGGAGCGATGCGCAGGGCATCCCACCTCCACATCACTGTTAATATCTGATTCTGGCGAAACTTCGGAGTAAAGGCTCATTTTCTTCCTGCTTTCTGACGAGGAAATTTCCGCCGAAGAGGTATTTTCACTGTTGTGGTGCGTACCGAAAAGACTGTCAATTTCAAATTTGCCTTTCGTCGGGATGTCCCCAAGATTTCCATGGAGAGAAGCCGAAGTTATTCTCGGGCTTAGCCGTCCGCTGTGCTGAGAGTTTTCCAGGGCCTCCAGCACTGAATTTCCAGGCGTGTCTGCGAGCCTCTTCCCTGCGACGGGACTGTGCAGACCTCTCTCCATCAATATCATCTCTTTTCTTATCCTCTCCATCATTAAGCCGTGCAAGACGAAGGAGGAAAAAAAAAACACCACCACCACACAACACTTGTCCAGGGGGGCTGGAGCACCAATGAGTTGTGTCGGAGCTTAAATCCGCATGCAACTCAGCAACTGTCTCTAAATAACTGTCTCTAAACCTTTTTATAAGCAAGACTCAAAAAATGAAAGAATCTGAATGCAATCGACGAGCGACTGCTCAAAATGAGCCGTGCATCCTCCCCGCAGCAGCAAAATGTCATTCATCAAAAAGTGGTTGCTGTTCGTTGTTAAAATGCTCGGCTGACGTTGCTCCAATGATCATTTATTGTAACAGGTTTATAAGCAAATAAATAGGAGAGGGCTGTCACTTGATGATGGAGGCGGCCTTCGGTCAGACGAATAATATCCAAGTGGAGAGGAAGAGAGGAGTGAGGAGCGAGGTGCTTGTCCCTGGGTTGATCTCTGAGTCTGTTTTAGATTGCTCTGGGGTTTGGCCTCTTGGGTGAAATTGACAGTCTGATTAATAAAATGAGCGGTGCAACATTTCCCTCTTCATTTAGGAATATTATTATGCTTTGATTCTCTATTGTTTCCCTCCTCTCCCTTTGCCCTCCCCCTTTCTAATCGTTGTTCTTTTTTTTTATTTATCCCCTTTATTTCTTTTTTAACCATTTCTGCGACTTTAATCACTAAGTGAAGGGATTAAGGGTACAAGTTTGTGATGAGAGATTAAGAGTATTTTCTCTAGTTTTAAAGACCGTGTTGATTCTATTATAGTGCATTACCTATTTTTCCTCTTTTTGTTGTTTCAAACAGTTCGTCAAAGACACATTTTGATGTGGTGATAATTTTTGCATTAGTGCACATTTACCGACAACAGCACATGCTCATATTTATAAATTTATGTAGGAATAGTTTATGTGTTGTGCTAGACTACTTTAAAAAAAAAAAACGTGTAATATTTTAAATAAGTAGCGATCAATAGTTATTTTCTATTCAGTTTCGTTACAGTCAATTCTCCACATTTTCTTTGTTCATTGTGATTGCCTCTGATGTTGAATTTAAACGAATTACTCACATTTTAAGAGCGTGAATAATTTACCTTGTAACACAATCTCCAATCAGTTTGTCCCTCCAATCGAAACGTTTATTACCTGCATCGTAGTTTTTGGTATTTTTAGGAAAATAAACTGTCACATGTATGCATCATATTAACTCCACCGCAGACTCGATATGTAAAGACATAACACCCGTGCATGGACTCCTGGTTCCTCGATGTGAAATGACTATAAAGGCGCCATCAGATTATCCTCTGCGCGTCCTCTGGCGCCTCCTGCAGGTTTTAATATTAATTGCTGTCATTGATATGAGGTGTTGAATGGGAGGTGTGGGCTGTAGTTTACCTGGTGTCCTGACTTGTGTCTGTCCTGCAGGGAGTATTTCCGGAGATGATTGGTGTATATGGCAATAAATAGATAGATAATAGAAAAAGTTTTTGTAATTAGTCTTTTGCAAATAGCCAGAAAGCCACTTCCCTAAACTCACATTTGTGCCCTATTTTTATAATGTTGGTAAGCAATACAATAAGAATTAAATCAAAACAAAGTTTACAGTATGACCCTCCCTCAATATTCAGTGTCATATTCTGTGATATGTGATATATGACACTGAATATTGATAAATTTAAGGGTTAAGAACAAAGATAAGGACCTATTAAAGCTTGAATTTTAATGTCAACTTACTTTTTGTAGCTATATAATATAAGCTATTTCAGCCCACTTCATTATTTGCTCGAACAACCGAACAACTGTTTTTTGGGGTTGTTTTTTTTTTTTTTTTTTTAGTTTTACTTAAGCTAATGTTCTTACCTTATTTAGGAGAATCATGGTTTACTACTCACAGGATAAGACCAATTAATACATTTCATTTAGATAAATTAGTTAGTGAACACAACATTTCATTTTATTTTTGAATAAAAAAATAGCATTGTACTCAAATGAGACAGTGGTTTGCAATCTCCTGTAAGAGCTTTGGGAATTTGCATTTAATATAATTAGGTAATTTGCATACATGTAGTGGATTAATTATGCAGCTGATTCATCTTTTACCTTAGGCGAAGAGTTTTACCTTAAGATTTTTTTTTAAATTGCAGACACACGTAATATTATTTAAAATGTAGCATTTAATTTTTAGTTTCACCTTACTTAAGTTACCTTTGTTGAGCATGACAGGCCAAATCACACTGTTCTGCTCTTTTTCTCTCTCCGTCAGCTAAAAAGGGTTAATCTAGCCATTTATTGGTTGCATTGTTTTCAGATATCAAGTGATGTTCTTTAGTTCATGTGATTGTATATCTCTGAATCTTGGCAGCATTGGAGCTACTATTGAAAACGGAGTCAAAATAAGCAGGTAAATAAGTTCCCAGTGTTAAAATCACTTTGCAACATTGCGATTTTCTTTTTCTTTCAAAAACTAAATGCATAATTATACCTGGCGTGGTAATGAAGGGGCCTCTCCCAGCCTTTTATGCTACATTTATACTTACACATAAAGTCTTTCACTCGGTTAACTTGAAGTGGCTGTGGAGCTCTTCTTCAGTGGTGTATAAATATCACAGATACATGTTTCTTATGCTCTTCAGTTGAAATGTTGCACTGATAAACATCACACTCTGAATGGACCTCAACATTTGTGTCTATAGATATTTATCTTTAGATTAAGAATTCACACAGAATCAGCCTAAAACATGGTGAGGATAGCAATATTGTATAGTGCAAAGATCACACCGTCTCTTGGCATTTAGCAATCTCTCAGCAATTTTCCATTTAACTTTCTCCATCACGTGGAGCCATAGTTTGGTAAGTTTCCTATTAAGCTTAAACAGGATCCTGACAGTTAAAGCTTAAAGGGACAGTTTACCCCAAATCAAAAATGCATATTTTGGCTTTTACCTATAGTGCTGTTATCAATATGGATTGTTTGGGTGTGAGTTCCTGAGTGTTTTGGAGATGTCTTCCTTTTCTTGATTATAATGGAACTAGATGGCACTTGGCTTGTAGTACTCAAAGTGCACAAAAAAAAATGAAATTGAAAACTCAAAAACTCAACAGCAATGTCTTTTTCCAGAAATTATAACTCGGTTACTCAAGATGACCCACAGACCGACTTGTGAGCAATTTTATGTAGGAACAATTTTCTTTCAACTATATCAGTGTGCAAAAAGGAGCGTACATCCTCTCATGTACGAGAGGCTTGTGACAGTGTGAGATGTAAACATTGATGGCGTCCTTCTCGGCAAAGCTGTAGCCTAATGCTAGCTAACTCAGTGAAGACCAGCATGGTGATGTGGCTGGTGGGTGTACTTCAATAGACAGATATTTGTTATTTTTTTCCTTTAAAGGAAGTAGGTTCAGGATCCTAAGATTTTTTTCTGTAGATAACAATTGTATTTTGATCATGTGTGCCTTGAAGTAAGGATTGGGCAAACTGAAATTAATTATACTGGAAGTCATGTGTTAAACACTCATAATGATCAATGCTAATTGAAAATGAACACTGTTCCCTATGAATAAAAAATACAATTATTCATTGCCAACATTTTTAAAAATGAATTTGAAACACATCAGACAGGTGCACATCTGCTGAGAAAGCTAGATTTCACAAGAAGGTACAAATCAAAAAGGATGGCCATACATTTCATTTATTCAATTTTTTGATTCATAAAGACAATGCACATCAATCAACATTTCTACAAATGCGCCAGTGTTAGCCAGCAGACTGATTCTTAACTGAAGTCTTCAGGCAAGATGTTCAAAATCCAATCAAGTGACAGGTTCAGAAATATGCAGAAGTGACAGCAAGAATTAGCCTACTCAAAACAGGAAGTAGAAAATATAGATACAATAATGCAGCATTAACATCCACTATTAGCTGAATGTGTCCATGCAAAGCAATATGAAGCATTAAAACACAAATGAATAAGAGGCTACTGTTAGTAGCCATATTTACATACATAGCAGCGGTTAGCAATAAGATCAGAGTAAAAATTGACTGTCTTACGAAGAAACTTGAGACATTACCTATTAGATGGCCCGTAGAAAGACATCCTTATGAAAGCTGTGGTCACAAATTAGAAAGAAAACTTATGACACACATTAGACTTTCTTAAATGATCATCATTGAAGCCAAACGTAGTGAAAGTTCTGTAGAAAATCAGATGTGTCCACAGGGTTAAAATCTAAGTATTCCCACAGAGAAGAGAGCCGGGGTGGAGCTGGACAGGCAATCAGAAACCACCATGACAGATATTAATGGGCTGAAATGACTGTCAATCACCCAAAAATCCCTGATAACGTTCATCTTTAAGCTTTAAAGGCCCTGCACTCCCTCACAGGTGTATTCAGTTATTCTGCTGCTCAGACCTCTGCTCAGGTAGAAAGTGGACGAGCTATAATTGAAGTTTCGGCCACCTGTATGAATGATCAAAGTGTGGATGTCATGCCCTAACATGTGCAACAAAGCTAACGAGATTCATCAAGATGCCCACACAGTCCTGGCAAGAGGTCTGATCAGCCAAATGATAAAAATCACCTGTGAGTGTTTACAAAGTGTGTGCAGTGTCAGCACAAAGAATTCAACATCATCAATGAGGCTTTCTTACAGGAGACATTGTGACTTGTCATATCAGAAAAAGCACAGGGGCTTTTAAGGTACTGATAACAACAATAATGGATGTGTTGCGGTCAAGTGTCCCATGACAGTGAGACAGAATGCACAACATCAGAACCTCGTACCTGAAGTAGCTAAATGGAATTCAGCTATCATTAATAAATATTATCACCGATTATCACCGCTTTTCCTACTGTGACATGTCAAAATCTCTTCTGTGACACAGCTTATATTAGAGGCACATGAGAAGATGGATTACTCTGACTGTATTTCAAGTTAGAAGTTGAAGGTAATTTCATATCCACAGAGACTTGTTGGTTGCAGCATCTAGTGGTCATTAGAGGAAGTGTAACTTAAGGCACACAGTGACTCCCAATTACACTTTACAGGCTTGAATTTAGCTCCCCCCTCTAAAGCCTCCCTTCAGCTTGGGGACCCTGTCAGCTCCCTGAAATTTACTGCAGTCAGTGAAATAGCGACTGAGTAGTTGTTGATATTCTTTTAAAATTAAAGTGACAGTTAAGCCCCAAAAATACATATTTTCCCTCTCACCTGTAGTGCTGTTTGTATATCTAGATTGTTTTGGTGTGAGTTGCACACTGTCAGAGATGTCCAATGTAAAGATGTCTACCTTCTCTCCAATATAATGTAACTAGATGGCACTTGACTTGTGGTGCTCAAAGCACCAAAAAATACATTTGAAAATTAACAGTAATGTCTCTTTCCAGGAAACATGACCCACTTAATGGGAGCAGTTTAATGTCGGAACTTGTTCTTTTTTTAATCGAGCTACACACAGCAAACCTATCACAGTGCAGCAGGAAGCGTGCATCTACTCATGGAAGAGAGGCTCATGCACCTGACAGAGCGAGATGTAATGGTGTCTCCCTCCGCTGAGCTATAACATTAACTAGCTCAGTGCTGTTAGGTGAGCTAGCAGATGCATGGTGCAGTAGGTGCTTCTGCGCAGTGAAAGTCGGTGAGTGTAATTTGATAGAAAGACAATAATTCATACTGCTCACAACAAGATCTGTGGATTATCTCGAGTAATCGGTTGTTATTTTTAATTTATTTTTTTTCCAGATCTTTTCTTTCTTTTTTCTTTTTTTTTTTTGCGCTTTGAGCACCAGAAGCTGAGTGCCATCTAGTTCCATTATATCTGTAGCCAATAGCTCCAACACTCAGCAACTCACACCAAAAGCATCTTAACTGATAAATAGCATTACATGTAAGAGGAAAAGTATGTATTTTTGATTTGGGGGTGAACTGTCCCTTTAAGACTGGTGGTGGCTGCCAGTCACACTGTATTAGGGCCCCTGAAAGGCCTTCCTTCAGTCAGGACCCCGATCAGCTCCCTGTATTGTAGTCAGGAATTAAGCACTGGAAGTGCTGATTTTCTTAGACATTATTTGTTGAAAAATGAATAAGCTCAAGAAGACATAGGAATGTTCAGATGCTACATTGTCAACATAAATATCAGCCATTTAAACTAAAATGTGACCCATATTCAGAATTCCTAAAACTTAAACATTTTTCGTCTATCATCATATCAGTAAAAGCCCATATGATTTATATTAATGAAATAAGCTGCTTTTTGTAAATTTTATTTTCTTTTTTTTATTTTACATGGCAACAACTTGTCTCAATTTATTTTCAAAAACTGCCATCTTGCAGGGCCATTTTCATAAGGGTCCCTTGATCATTCACCAAGATGAAAATGTCTAGTATTTACTCACAAGTCTCTTCTAAACTTTAGATGGCTTGTTCCCAGATAATATTTCTTTCCTTACAATCAATGTATTCTGTAAAATTAGAGCTGAATATTTGTCTTTTTTTCCAAAAGAGAAGCACATCAAGTCTATTTGAACAACTGATCACTTTACACATTTATATACAAATACATCACATATTAAAACAGGATTGTTGTGAAACTCAAAATATTAACTTTACCCGTAATAGTCTACAAAGTAATTACATCATAAAATAAGAAACCAAAGTATATCAGGGGGAACCACTGCTTACCCTCCAAACATCAAGAGTGAGATAATTCATGTCTCTGCTTAACAGATTTACATACAAACCAAAATTTGATGGAGACATCTCAGTGTCTGTTACTATCATTGATGCTTGCATCTCCTTACTTTGATAAAGTCAAACTGTGGCCTGTTTGTTTTCTGAATTTTCTGAATGGTGACCCATGTCTAATTTCTAAGTTGTCTATACTCCAAACAGTAATCAGACTAGTGCACCTGTCAGTACCTGCCCTATTCATACCATGTAAGGTGTGTATAGGGCAGGTATGGAGACTGGTCAAGGTGAACTCTATCCTAAATTACTCGAATAACTACTAAACTACAATTTGCATCTTACCGTACATGTGTATCTCATGAGTTGTGGGTCAAATTAGTGTGTAAAACTACAGTGTGCAAAAATTTACTACTTGTTGCTTGTGGACACTTTTTTTAAATAAAGTAAGAGCACACTATCGCATACATATGAAATATTTTAGTTCCCATTTACAAATTTCCAACTAGGGGAACTATTTTGAGAATTTTACCATTCTGATAAGCCTTTAGGACTGATTTGAAGAACATTGGCACAAGGCTGCCTCAAATTTATGTGAACAAAAGCATATTTTCCTCCTTCCCTGAACTTTATCTAAAAGAGAAGGCTTCAGTTTTATTTTCAGATACCTGATTCAAATATTAACCCCACAGTGAGCTGAACTAACTCATTAATCAAATATTGCAGTGTTCACTGTACATTGAAGCTGCTGCTTTAATGCCCTTTGCTTGCAAGTGCAGTGTTAGTACAGCTGCGTCTTTCCTGAAGCGAGAGCGCAATCTAGTGGCGACTTGTTGTGAATGCAACAAACCTAATAACAGGACAGGGACAGAACTAACTGCTGCCCTAAAACCTGCAGTTTCTGGAAATTAGTCTACAAAAATGAACATTAAAATGATGTGGTAGATGGCTGTAGGTCTATTATTTAAAAATCTATATTATTCAAGGCATAGCCTGCATGTTCAGCATCGTGAACGGTGAAATACATTACAAATAAATTGCAATAAACAGTCCCCACTTTTAGTCTATGCCATTAATTGGTCAAACATTACACGTATTTTGAATAGCATTATAGGGAGCAGGCAAACTTCTGATACAAACGTAACATTTACATAGTGAAAGATGTCTTTACTTAAGATAAAACTTAAGTTAGCAACTAGCTATGTTTTCGAGTGTAGATTTCCAGTCACTCAGTGTTATTAAAAATCTAATTGTAAGGTAAAAGCTCAGTAGATGGCCTGCTTGTCGCTTTGTAAGACACGTAAATAACACGAAGTAACGAATAATGTTCAACTTCTCAGTATTATGCAGCGTTAGAATCAACAATCGTGACTAATATGAATGGAATAAACTTTCAATCTAAATATGCAGATAATTGTAAATCAAATATATATATATACTGTGTCATTTAGTAGCAGTTCATTATAAAGTGATCTTTATTACAGATTCAACTATTTTAGTAAAAACATTATTTAGTTTATTCATCCTATTAGTCGTCTCTTACAGCCTGTTTGCAACACATAATTGTCTAATCATCGATTCGGGCGTTTTACGGAGCTATTTTTGTCCATTCGTTTATAGAGTTTATAGGCTAACTAATTTCTAAAACTAAAGTTTGTGTCCCATGCTCTTAAATTTTAAAATGTTGGTCATTTTAAATCACCCTCGTGATAATGTATTTCAGCGAGCATTGGTTCAAACTTGTTTTAAAGGGATTTTCCAGTGCAACCTCTGGTTACTGGTGTAGTGCAGTCGATTTCATCTATAAATTTGGGCTTTTATAAACCGACATTCCTGTCAAGATAACGTGCAAACGCTGCAGCTTTTGTTCTGAAGTTTGTCCCAAAATGCGACTCCACTTTCATGCAGGATCTTTACCAAGAAAGCTGATCAAGTCCATTAAACCAGGAAACTCCGAACTGTGGGATTTAATGTAAACGTTAAATTTCTCAAAGTAAACTCTCGTCGCTTTTATACTCCTGATTTTTCTTTTTATTCGATTATTTCGTTTCCAAACCGCCGTTTTCTTGGAAGATCAATCATTGTCTTTATCTTTTTTCTGTATCATGAATGATTATGGTTATTTAAAAGGGGAGGTATCTCCATGAGCTGTTTTTTATTCTTCTACCTCTCCAACGCAGTGTTTAAACTTTTTAATTTTATTTTTCTGTCGTGTGTGTGTGTGTGCGTGTGTGTGTGTGTGTGTGTGTGTGTGTGTGTGTAAAAAATAAATGCGGCCGAAAATATTCCACACATTTGTTAACCCTCGAAGGGCCTATAGGTTCTTGTCCACGAATAATACTCCCCATGCTAAATACTTAACAAATCTAACATAACTTAATAAATCTAAAGAAGTTTAAATGTGCCATCAGCTCCAAACGATACTAGTTAGAAAATAATTTAAAACAACAACAACAATTAATTGAAATATATATATTCCATGTTAAACTGATTATAACCTTGTCGTCTGCAGTTCCGTTACACTGAATTAAACATATGAGCCCACTTTGACTTCCACTAATTCTAAACAGTGTTGAGGTTTCAACCCTTCAGGGCAGCAGTTCTCAGCCCTGCAGAGAACTTGAACGAGGGAAGCAGCAAGTTTATTACCAAGGACAATAGACGGCGGATAGCTTCCTTCAAAGGGTCTGGAAAACTACCAGACTGAAGCTCAATTTGGCTCCTGACACCCTAAACACCAAGGACGAAGAGCTGTAAATGACACTAAAACTCAACACTAAAACTTCTCCTAATTTTGTTATCGTGGGAGCCCATCTTCCATTGTGGCATAAAGCTATCGAATCTATACACACAGCTTAACTGTAAGCCTGAATGTCCCAGACACAACGGTTGCATTTTAATCTTTTCAGAGAGAAAAATATGACGGCCATTTAAAAGCTGTAGTTTGTTATTAAACACGTATTGGGATAAATTTGTTGCAAAGATTAGGCTAAAGATATTACACAGCCAGGACGCGTTTTTATCAGTTAAAGGTGAAACGAATATCTGTGTTTCTTTTTTGGATTGGGATTGGTTTTAAACACGTTTTCTGATGCGATAAACGTTTTAAAATATTTTTTCATTTATTAATGCTGCTCACTCTTTTTTTACTTTATGGAGGCTACATGCGATATAGACATGATTTTATATAAGGCAGTAGTAGCATCTAAATGAAGTGTGAAAACACTTTTTAAAATAACCAACACAGAGTAAATACAACAATGCAACAATTCGAATTCTATCAACATGTAAAAAAAAAAACACAACCACAAAATATTAATGATAAAAAAACAATTATACACAAAACTAATAGTAGGCCTACAAACGCTTGCCCTTTAAAACAACAAACAAAACAAAACAAAAACAAAACAGATTTAGGTTAGAGATGCTGCTGCTAGTTGTGTTATATTGTTGTCTGTTGTTGTTTTGTATATAATTTCGGAATTTTACAGTTAAATATTTTAGATTCAAACCCTTATTGTTTCATATTATTGCATTCAATTTTCGACATTACAATTTTAAGTTGTTTTTTTCACCTAGGATATAGAATAAGTGTCTCCATTAGGCATGCTTTGTCGTTTTATTTGTTTTTCTAAATGTAATCATCCTAGGATAATAATTTGCAACAAGCTTGAAACAGATTTTCAACAAATGCACGTCTATTTTCGCACTTGTTTTCTTACCTCGTCTGCTGGTCTCATTGTAAGCTCGCTGCATGATGGTCATTATGCGACAAACACGTGAGCAGTAAATCTGCATTGCTGCAGTGATGACTGAAAGTGCTGATGATGTTTAATTGCAGAATTAAGCAACTGACAAACAATGAGAGAAGCAAAGACAGTATGGCAGGATGAAGGTCATGTTTAAACTTGTACTGCCACCTATTGGAATACAGCCGCAACTACTCACAGGATACTCTGGGGATTTGAGAAACGTGTAAACTAAACGTGTATATTTTTAATACCAGTGTGATGTTTTTAGGCTCATTGCTTCTGTACAAATAAAAAAAAAGGCTGTTTGACCATATACAACATGTACTCACAAGGAACCTCTTTAGTCTTCCTTTATTGTCTCTGTAGTCATCAGTAAAGACTTGTGATCAAAACAATAATTCATAAATGCATTTGTCAGAATCAGAATATTTTCTTGATCCCCAGAGGAAACTGTCATACGCTGCAGTCAAACAGATGAAAATCACATAGAATTATAAGAAAGTAGAAATTAGAAGTATAGTAAGAGGCAAGTAAAAAAAATATTAAATAAAAATATGCGCATTATGCTTCAATTTCCACACCATTATGTATAATATTTACAAATTTAAAATATGTATTATATGCTTAGTATGTAGTGTGGGAAAAATATAACATGCCCTATACTACACTACAATTGACAAAACAAATAAAGATTTAGAAGTATTTTAAGAAATATACATATATTATATATATATATACATATATATGCAGTATGATACATTGTACAACACAAAGATGAAAATGAGGATGTGCATTATATGTTAGATATTCAATTAATTTCACACTGTTGAATTTAAAAAAAAAAAACATCTCCAACTCTTCAGTGTCTGTTTTTTTTAACTCTCCACCCCTAACAGACACACATGTACACACAAACAAACACACACACACACACACACACACACACACACACACACACACAGTGTCTTATTCCTGGATATTCTCTCCACTTATTACTTATTGCCTAAAACCTTGTCAATTCTAAACCACAGAAAACAACAAATGTAAAACCTACATATATATTGATAAACACATGTAGACATGTCTACACACACACACACACACACACACACACACACACACACACACACACACACACACCTGACTTAATCCTTGTCTGTGGGACATTCTGCAGAAAATTCAGAAAATTGTTGATATACTGCCAAATTGAGGCTTACTAAGGTAGCTTCTTTAGTTAGTGTACTATCAGTAGTATTGCTATGTGAATGTGAATCGAATGTAAATATTACCGTGGTGATTATACAACATAAGTGTGTAGTTTATAAGACGGACATTAAGTCTCCATAGGAGGAGTGCATGGATATGTTTCTGTGGGGCAGCACTGACACTATTTGAATTAAATGCACTTGGACTTGGATACTAAATTAATGCAGTTTATGATATTCAGAATATAATTTGACCATTTAAAATGTATATTGAATTCATTTTGTAAGATGAGATGATTATTTTTGTGCTTTATTTTAAGGTGCTGTCATTTCACTATAGATCTCATAATTGTATAATAGTGGTGCCATGCACAAGTTTTGTTGAAATGGTCCTTTTCTCCACTCCGGAAAATAGTAGTTACTTTTTATAGACACTATCAACCTTAATTGCACAGCTATGTTTATTTTAAATGTGGCCTTACAAGTAAGAATATTAGGTCTGTGTGGAAACCTACAGGGGTTAAACAGTTCTTAAAACAATATTTTTTGTCTAATTTAAGGTTTTTTGTATAAGTCTGTGAATTTTGGAAATGTTTTTCATGTCCTCAGCTCATGGCTGACAGGTTGAGGTTGTATTTACAAGAGAATGACTACAAGAAAAGCAACACCTCAAAACAATGTACTGTAATATAATGTCACCTAAACAATGGCCCTCTAATTAATGTGCAAAGCTTTGTTGAGATTGCATATTGAGATTGCAGAGGGACTTTTATGACTTTACATCAGTGGTGGAAGTAATTTACTCAAGTACTGTACTTAAGTATGAATTTGAGGTATTTTTTCTTTTCATGCTACTTTATACTTAAACGCCACTACATTTCAGAGTGAAATATTGTGTATTTTTCTTTAATACATTTTCTAACAGCTTTAGTTACTTAGCACTTAGTTAAAAAATTAAGATAATTGCATAAAAACATAAGCGTTTATGAATGTTTTGTTAATAATCAAATTACCAAAGAGTTTATACAACTACAGCTGCAAAAATTATTGATTAATCAGTCAGTCACAGAAAATTAACTGCCAACTATTTTGATAAACAAGTCTTTTTCCTGTTTAAAAAAAATGTGTTAAAGGGTGTGTTATTTTGTTTTCATTATTTTTAGTTTGTTTTTTTTAAAATTGAGTTTTGGGGTGTTTCTTTGTCTATATATATATATATATATATATAGTTTTTTGGGTTTTCTTTAATAATTTTGAGGTGTGTGTGTGTGTGTGTGTGTGTGTGTGTGTGTTTAAAGATTTAAAGATTTTCTGCACTGGGTACTTTTATTTAGAATACTTTTGGTTCATTTCCCTGATTATACTTACTTTTACTTAAATACCATTTTCAATGTAGGAGTTTTACCTGTAACGGAGTATTTTCACACGGTACTATTAGTGTTTTTACTTAAAAAAGGATCTAAATGCTCTCTCCACTACTGCTTGTCATGAGCATCTACTTTGCTTTAATGGACTATATTTTCTGCCGCTGCAAAAAACATACAAACATTTGAACATTACATCCCCAAAAATTCTGTATGATAATAATAAGCACGGATGCGGGCGTGCATTGTCTCGGGTCTCCTGTGGTGCATTTAAGGTGCTGCTTGCACTATATGAGTCAGTCCACAGAGTCACCTTGTTGTTCTTCATCACAGCACAATAATACCAAAAGAAATCCCACGCATGTGTTTTTGAAATAAGAACCCCTGACAGTGAAACTGACACAAGCCAAATATTCCTCTGATATTCCGACTACACAGATGGTTAGAATTTAACTTCACCCCCCACCCACCCAATACCAAAATATTTCCTCATGGAGTATTTTTGCTTTGCAGTATACTGGGAGCAAGGGTGGGGCGGAACAACATCTTTTGCATATCACGTGACGCCGTATTAACAAATCAACAATTACCTACCCTTTATTCTTCAGGAGTTGCTAAAAGGCTTGCAAGAAGCGTTTGAGGAAAGCTCCATGGAAATGTGTGAGCGGAATCCTTTAAATCCCGGCTATGTTGGTTCTCTGCTGAATTTTACTCCCCCTGAGTCGCTGTATTTCTCCAACTTGCGGGGTAATGGAGCGCACATACCCGGGCTGCACCAGATCCCGTACAACAGGAGAGAGGTGTGCACGCTCCCGTGGACTTCCTCAAGTTCGTGCACGTCTGGACCAGCAGCACCACCACAGAGCCGCGCCTTTGGAGGCTACTGTCCGCCGTTTCTGTCCAACTCGGTCTCTATAAATACCAACTCCTCCAGTAGCGGCGGCGGCCACGTCAAGGCGCATCTGGAGGAGTCGGCGCGATGCTTTCAGGGCACAAACCACAAGACGGAGGTGTCTGGCAGGCGGGAGGAGGTTTACGCTGCCGGGGAGCACGGGGCCGCCAGTGGATACTCGGACCTGGAGAGCAGATCTCACGGTGCTGCGGCCCAGCTTGATCCGGATTCTGCTGCACTAAATGTGAACAGCGCCAAACAGGAACAGAATTCCATTCACGCATCGTCTAGTCACACATGCTCCAGGACGACTTTCGCAGATGGTAAAGTAGCCTGTTTTGTTTCTTCTACTATTTTATTATGATAAAGGGACTAAGCACATCTGTGCTTTTTCTTATATGCCTAATATGATCTTCTGTCACATTGTTATGAGAATAATCAATATACACTGACGAATATTGTCATAAATAGACCTTATTATCTAATGTGTGACATAATGGAAATAGAACAGAAAGCCTTTTTTGTCACTGTGCGTGTCTTACGCAATTTCAAGGTGCCACTCCCGAAACTAGTATTAAAAATATTAGCAATGACTCAAACCAAAAAATGTGAGGCACACATAAAATAAAGGGCTTATATTTTACATCATGTAGCCAGATGTTCATGAGACTGTATGGCTATTTTATAGCCAGTTGCTATCTCCTGTGGCATCATTATTATTTTAATATTCCCATAATATCCTTACATAAGCCACTGTGCCTGGGCCTCGTGGTAATATCAGGCATATTTTCCTATATGTACAGTAGGCAAGCCCTCTAATATGAATTAAAATGATATAAAACCATTTTTATTTTTGTAAGAGCCACGCTATAAGCACAGTACCACTGGGAGCAGTTACTTCTCCTCAGTCTGTCCTCCTGTTCCTGAGGTTGGTGTTAATTTAAAGTATAAAACTCGTTTCTACCTCTGCTCCCTCTCCAGGTGCCCCATGGTGCTCGTCACAAGTGAAAACCAGAAAGAAGAGAAAGCCTTACACCAAGCCACAGCTGGCTGAACTTGAGAATGAATTCATGACGAATGAATTCATCAACAGACAGAAAAGAAAAGAGTTGTCAGAGAGACTGGATCTGAGCGACCAACAAGTGAAAATCTGGTTTCAAAACCGGAGGATGAAAAAGAAACGGCTGATGATGCGCGAACACGCGTTCTCTGCGTACTGATGACCTTTGGACTTGATCATGACCAGCAGCAGCGCACAATGTTGTACTATGAAAGTTGCATCATATCACATGCCCTCTCAGTTTGTGGCACGGACTTGTATTTATAGATATGTATAAAATGTTTATATTCCTGTCACGTAATAGGCTACAGTTTTATCCAGCCCCAAGTTCAATGATATTAATAGGAATAAAAATGCGTTGCAGATTAAGATATATTCGATTCTCCCTAATTTGTCATTTCTAATATTGAGATTCTCCAAATGCGCAGTAAAGGCCCTGCTCCTGACGGCCTATAGCCGCGGATAATAAACATTTACACCTAATTGTTTCTCATCCAGCTCAAAAGTTTTTAATCTATGACCTATTTAAACAGGGATATGGTTCTATATGTGTTAATGTATTTTGTATGGTGGCCTGCGCATGTGGTGTGGGCCTATAATGTGGAAGCAAACAGTCAAGTTCATGTTTACGGACGCTTAAAACATTAACAAATAAGTTTTGCAAAAATATGTTATAACTGCATGTATATTTCTTAATTGTTGTTATTCAATTAAACGCCTGATTCCCCCCCACTTTATTGTAAATTTGATTAAATGGGCAAAGTGACATCGTTCTGTGCTCTTCATGGTTGCATTCAAAGTCGCGTCTGTGGAGAAGAATTGCGCCTCTTTGTATGTTTAAGGTCTCCCTTTAAACGCCTGAAAAACAAGTATTGTGGATACAATTCATTCTGAATATGTAAGTTTGAACTACATTATAACTGCATTAAAATAACAGTTTGTTTTTTTTTTAGTCAGACCTATAGTTTTGTGCGTAAATATCCCGCACAAAACACACATCAGGTGCTTCGTTATCTCTCTAGTTGAGTAGATCCAATCTTTTTTTAAATACATAATTAATGAAAGACTGTTTTAAATATTTCATTTGGATTGAGCATATTTATAAATTATCACAGAACGCATGTTATGATGAGAAAATGCATAGCCCCGCAATCGTTTTACGCACGGCACGGGTTTTGTAAAATGGACGCAACCTGCAGATACATACACTTGTAAATAAAGATCATTTTTAAATGACCTGAAGAAGAGTTATTGTGCATCATGTGCATGATTTCATATTTTAGGCAGTGTGTTGAATGACGAGTTTAACCTGTAGGCTTCAAGCATATGTAATGTGTTCATGCTCATTCAGTCAGTCGCTCACAGGTGATCAATATATCTAAATGCAATAGGTGTCAATACCCTGCAACTCTTTAACCAAATTTAAGTGATGATTTAAAAAAAAAAAAAAAAAAAAGTCGAGAGGGTTTACTCTGGAGACCTTCATGTTATTCTTGGCTGCAGCAGCGGTGGAGAGATCAGTGTATAGGATGTGCGTGTTATAACCTTTCACTTAAGATAAATGAATGATCCTAACGTTATAAATCGATCGTGTTTGCATGAAATGAAGTATTTGATGCCTATTTACGTAGGCCCTGCTTACTATACTGTCAGTATATATATATATATATATATATATATATATATATATATATATATATATATTTAGGAAAGAATCTTCTACTTATTTCAAGTGAAGCGTCCAAGTCTGCATACATTCATTCCTGTAATAAATGAATCTTTATGATTATCAAGCAGCTTCAAAAGTAAAGAATTCTAAGGTACAGGTTTCAGGTACAATCAGAGACTGCTTCGGCAATATTATGTCGTTATCATCCTTTATTTTCTCGGCAAGTCCAGTCGCAAATACTTCAAATTATACTTTATTATGACTGAATATTTTTTATAATCAGACTGATTTTTTTTAACTTTAACTTGTATATTTTGTATAAGTTCTTTTGTGTCTGTACTATAGTTTACCTTCACAGCGCTGACGCATAAAATTCACCACAGCAGTAGCAGCAGCTCACACACACTGACTCACAGAGAGGCAAAACCTCCACATGTCAGTGGGAGGTAACTGTGGCTGTGAACAAATGGATCTGGTGTTTTTCAGAAGTCATATATTCATCCTTTAATTTTTCAGTGATATTTTATGCACTTTTAGCTCCTAAACTGCCTCCAAGCGATGTAAACGAGTGTGTGTGTGTGTGTGTGTGTGTGTGTGTGTGTGTGTGTGTAACATAGCTAGGTCATTGTTTTATTTACTAATTTATATAATTACCAAATCACTTTTGTTTGTGTGCACATTGTGGTTGAGAATTGACAGAGTTTAAAGTTAGAGGTCACAAGTCTCAAACTGCAAGAATATTCAGAATAATGGTGAAATATTGCATGAGAGTGAATCCATCAATGGACCCTCCCATTGCATCATTATCACGTCATCATCACTGCAACAAGAACACTGCAGTCAGTCTAAAGGTTCATGAAAGTCAGAGTAACATTTTGAACCCAGTAAAGTTCTTTCATCAGTGTCTGTTACAGATCTGAGTTTTTTTCCACTTTGCTTTTATTTTGTAGAGCTGTTGCCATTATTGGCGCAACCTTGCTCTTATTTCAATACATTATTTTTGCACACAATCGTCATTCACACACATTTATATGCTGCGGGCCTGTTGTGTTCCAACTCGAGATTTGTCAGTAAAATCCTCCCCACACAACATGTTTCACCTACTATTAGTTTTTATTGCTCAGACTGTTTTGAACGGCCACACTGAGTTTTCTTTGCGTCAGATACGCAGCCTTTTTCCTGCAGTTTTTGTTGCTTTATTGCTTTACTGCCAAACGCAGCCAGACAGCGTCATATAGCTCCTCAAGATAGTGGGGGCGCCAAAACAAAGTTAAGGTCAAGTTAGTTAGTTAGGCTGTGCATTCCCTCAATATTAACATAAAGACGCTTCTTTGTGAGAACATACAAATTATGGAGACATTTGAATAACTTTAACTATACAAGCATTTTTAAAGTAGCCTCTCTTTTACATTTGGAAAAGCTGTAGTATTAAAATTGTTATTACGTACAACAAAATCGTCGCAGCAACACGACAATTTCAGTTGAATTCAGTTGAGTTTCTGTGCCTCAAAATTTGAAACTTTAACTGATGCTTTAACTAATTAAAAGTATGTAATTTTAAATGTGAAATTTTGAAGTGGAAATGTGTGATCTCTTTAGCCTATAAATGTCAATTAGCTTAGAACATGAAATGTTCGTCTTTTTTAGTGCAAAAGGGCCGAGTAATAACATTTATAACAATAGAAACAATACTGATGTCAGAAATTAGGAATACACATTTCAAAATGCCACATAACAGATAAATTGAGAAAACAAAAGGCCACAATATAAAAAACAGTCACACAAGTGTCAAGCAACAGGTCGCACCAACTTTGTATATTTATCTGCCAGAGAATTTAAAGAATTTTATTCTTTAACGCTCATTTCATATTTTTTTTTTTAACATTTAATTGCATATTGTCGATTGTTGGTGATAACTGCAGTGTGGGTTTGTTCTCTTGCTTGTGCGTCCGATGAACTAGCTTCAGAAATGTTGTATTTACCCCAATTTTTGTACAATCGTACAAATTTTGTTTTCTATGGTGTTAAGAGGCCAAGGGGCTTCAAAGTGGAGTGTGATAAAGGTTTTAAAAAGAGGACCCGGCCACAGAGCTGATTTTACCCCCAATAACAATAAACCCAGTCGCCTTTGAGCTGCTTCCACATTGCGTGTGACCTTCAGGCTTTAAGCGGTGAAGAATCTGTTTGTCCTCTGCAACACTGGCCTTAAGGCTGTGAAGGTACACAATTTTAATCATAATTTTGTGTTAAATTTCAAGCATTAAGCCTGCAAAAAACATAAAATGCAGGATTTTCTTTAAATATTTCACTACCTTTACTTTCTTACAAACCAAAATAAAATTTAACAAAAAATAAATAAAGTACGAAGAATAAAAATCATACTCACAGGCACAAACAAAAATACTGATGGAGGTTTGAAGGCATGTGTATCCGTTTAGCAGTGCTTTAACCCCATTTTCTCCTCCGACAGAGGGGCCTAAATTCTGCAGGCATGGCTGCCCTCGTGCAATAAAATGATTTGGGTGCAGAGGCTTGCTGGTGAATGCTTGGTGGACATCACCTCGACCGCAGACGGTCAAAGCCAGTTGTTTTGGACTTGGCAATGCTGAATGTGCTCAGTGATTCCTTCTTGCAATGGACTTAGCTTATGTTTATTGTGGCATCCAAAATCAACATTCCTGCATTTTGCAATAGCAAACCGTAGGCTGTTTTATTTGGCTGTTTTTACGCGCATCCATCTGCATTTATTATTAAGGTGTAACTTGTGAAAAACCACGCAGGATATGATATTTTAGCCTTCTGATACAACCCGATTTTAAAGTTGAGGCACACATGGGCTTGTTTGCATGTTTTTCTGTGTAATTTACACAATAATTCACAGTCATTTTGTGGTCTTGTTACTTATTTTGTGGCGCCTGAGTCTATTTTGCAGCACGCTGCAGGCCAGGATAATTGTATTTGACAATTACATCAAGTATTTTCCTGCTGTGTATCTAAATGTCTTCCAACCATCATGGTGCGCAGTGATTATATGCAATGAAGCCTTAAATTTATTTGCATAAAAACCGAGTTAATGAGTCGCTTGTGAATCACACAGGCTTCTAGTTTGCCTGTGCAGCGAGTGTGCAGGCAGGCACGGTGGCACTGGTGCCATTCTCCTCAAGCTTTGCATCAAATGCGGAGGTCAGCTTCAATGTTTCCAACCTAACTGTTGCTACAAACACTGTGCAGTCTCCAAAGTGCGCAAATGTATTAACGATTGAGCGCGTGCGACTGTCATTACGTGTCATTATACACTGAAGACGATGCTGTAAAGCTTTCAATTAAATATTCCATCGGTGGTTCACAAATTTCTTTTTTTCCGTGAGCTATAGGGCAAGAAGGCAGGAGAGGAGTTTCCTCTGCAGCCAGGGAGCCAATGAAGTCTCTTGTATGCGCTCACATGAGTTTCTCCGGACAGTTTTTAATGACTGATATTGATGTATGGTAATTTCTTGGCTGGATCACATGACACAATTACCTCAAGAATCGATCAAGATGTATTGCAGGTCTGCCTACGTTTCCGATTTTTTCTCCCTGGCGGGGTCTTTCCACGCGCCTGTGGTGCTATAGATGGACAAAGTTTAACACAGTCAAGCTGCCAATTCCTCTCCTCTGTTGCAAAGAGGAAAAAGGGAAGAAGAGATATGACGGAATACGATGATCGCAGCTGTGCGTCAAATATGTATTTACCGAGCTGTACTTATTACGTTTCGACGCCCGATTTTACATCAGTCTCCTCCTTTTTACCGCAGACGACTTCATGTCAGATCAATTTCCCATATTCTCCTAACATAACCCAAGTCCAACCTGTTCGAGAGGTCGCTTTTAGGGACTATGGACTGGACCATCCCAGCAAATGGCACTACAGGGGCAATTACGCGTCTTACTATTCAACGGACGAGATAATGCACCGGGACTTGATCCAGTCCTCCAGCAGCAGGGCGGATGTGATATTCAAAAACGAGTCCTTTTACGGGCACCACGGGGGCACGAGCTCGCCGTGCAATTTCTTCACCGGTGTCGGCCGAAATGGGGTGCTCCCCCAGGGCTTCGACCAGTTTTTGGACACTCCTAACCCGGACAAGCCCAACGCGGAGCTCCCAAAACAAAAGACTGCTGCTCCCGGAGATACTGCGAATAACAACCAGGCTTTAACCAAACTGGAGCAGCACAAAGCTGACCCGGGCGGCAGCGCCGAGGAGGACTCATCATCCAACTGCGGCGACAAGAACAACCAACAGAGTGAGTAATTTTGGGGTTTTTTTTCCCCTCTTTGTTTTGGATATAAGGTGTGCAAGTTAGACAATAGAGAGTCTGGGCTGCACTGTGTCCACCACCAGGGTTATGTGGCTCCTTTATAAGCAGGCAAAAGCTTTTATATCCCTATAAGATTTAGTTTACGGTTGTAAAGGTATTTACAATGGGAAACCGTTAAGTTAACCATACTTTAAAGGTTGCCTTGTGTCTGATAAAATCACCGTGTTGCTGGAGGTGATTTGTATTGATGGGGAATTGAAGAAAATCGTTATATTAAAGTTTATTTCATCGGTTTATAGGTAATTTTGTGCAAGTATAACAGCACATTTGGGAGATGCAATAGTCCATACACTAACCTGTGCATACAAATCAGTGCAGTGTAAATTCAGTTTAATGCAAATTCCGCTGTTGTTTCTCGCAGTATATGTCTGTGTGTGTGTGTGTGTGTGTGTGTGAGTGTGTGTGTGTGTGAGAGAGAGAGAGAGATAGGCCATAATGCATAAATAATTTATTAAATAAATACATGTATCAACTTGTAATCTGCATTTTGGTCTTATTTTTTACACTTGATGTTCAGTGTTTTTACGTTTTCCTTTCTTGTGCAGGTTCATCAACCAAGTCTAGGAAGAAGAGGTGTCCATACACCAAATACCAGATCCGAGAACTTGAACGAGAGTTTTTCTTCAACGTGTACATTAACAAAGAGAAGCGGCTCCAGCTGTCCCGGATGTTAAACCTGTCCGATCGGCAGGTGAAGATTTGGTTTCAGAACAGAAGGATGAAAGAGAAAAAGCTCAACCGCGACCGCTTACAGTATTTCACTGGGAATCCTTTATTCTGATACCTGACATAGTCGTTGCACACACTACACACACACACACACACACACACACACAAGCAAAATAAGACCTATACACACATTTTAAAGACTGGTTTCCTGCATATTTGATCCACATCATCCTGTTTATTTTTTGCAAAACTCTGGCAAAACCAAGATGCTACATTTTTAAACAGTTCCTGCATTTATTTATTTGTGTTCTCATATTTTCGCGTTATTGGCAACAAATATTCCAGAAAAGCGCGAAATTATTTATATAAACCATATGTAGGTTTCTTACTTGTGTAATGTCCATATATGAGACGCATGTAATGCACGTTGTGGTGTGAAATAAAGTAGACACGACAAATGTTATATCATAGTCACGAACCTTGTCACATGAACTTAACCAAGTCCTTGAAAAATAACAAGAGAAAAAGAGGTATTTTTCCGAAGATCCATCATTGGAGATCCTTGGTGCTCGCAGGCTTGTATAGTCCCGGTATTTCCTCTGTTTTCAAACACTGGATTGTTTACTAAACCTTGAACCGTCTAGACAGTATAATAAACATAGCTGTAAATGTCTAAATAGGGGGCTATTGGACTTTGGTGTCCCAACCCCCTGACCACAGGAGCTGTGATGCATTTTCCTGTCTCAAAGTAGTTCCACTCCAGGCTACAAATGTTTGGAGAATACAAGAGATTTTTGTTCAACCCGTTTATAATTTCGTTCCTCTTGACATCTTGGGCCAGTTAATATGGTAGCTGTCTGTTGGATACAATCGAGGATATTCAAACAAGGAGCACCACATGAACGGATAAGTAATAATTCAAGTTTATCTGATTTTAGTTTAGGCTACTTAAAGGGCAAAATGTGGTGTTGATGCCTCTAAATGGAGCGATTTCCAGTTATTGGCGAAAAAGGCGCGTTTCGATCTTTAATTAATGCAAATGAAACATTTCTGTATTTGTGCACCTCAGGCCGAGTACATGAGTAGTTTAGCCTTTGTCTAATTAGTCGATTGATTGCACACGAAAAAAGTGGCTTTATTGATCATCAATGATTATTTTTACTTTGGTTTTTGAAGTCATCACAGTGTTTCAGTATCCTTTATGAAAAATCAGTTTAAAGAAGGATTAATGTTTATTTCATTTATGATGCATCACATCTACAATTATTTCCCAAAAAGGCAATTAGAAAACTGAGTTTCATTAAGCGTTTAATTGGGTTGTCATCATGTCCCACAGTGAAATTACATTACCAACTGTGTAGGGTGTTTCACTTTGCTTCTCGGTGTATCCACATGAGGGCAGACTTGCAGCTTTGGATGCATGTTGGAAATGCAGAGTTCAGCCAAATTTAACATCTACCCTGCATGGAAATCATTGAGTGCAGTAAAAAGCCTTTCAACACAGGTTTTGTTTACATTTTTATTTTAATTCCAAGTGCACAGTGGCCCAAATTCTGACGTTTAACACATTGTAAATTGTTTGATGTCTAAGATCCCTTGTTGTTTTTTTAACTAAACCATTCAACAGTACAGCCTGCAGTTTCTCTTAAGAAAATAGGTTAATAAATTAATCTTAATATGCATTATTTATTTCACTAAACGGCCAGTGTAACTGATATAACTCGAGTGTCTTCCAGGCGGCAATTAAATTTACAAGTCATGTTCAAGTGTTTTAAAAAGACAAACAAAATAAATCTAATTCTGCTTCGTGTCTTTGTAATCTGAACCTTTCTAATACAAACTTCGATCTTTATCTGAAGGCTCCAGGCCCCTGAAATCTGCCTCTACACGCTCCAGATATTACATTAGCGTTGCTGGGGGGCTTATTGGCGTAAATGTGCCATTCTTTCATTTCATTTCATTTTGCAGCTGCATAGTTATCATTTGTCTGCGTCTATTTGCTTTTAAAAAAATGTTAGAATGACAGCTACTCCACTTTTTTTTTTTTTTAAAAAAAAGGACACAAGGGCACACGTTTTGCATGAATTTACAGTACATTATGAGTATATATATGCTCTTATATTTTTTATTTTTTGTATGATTTACCATTATGTTTAAAATATCAGTGGATATCCTGGTATTTACGACAGATTATTGGTATTATTATTTTTATCATTATTATTATTGCCATAACCCGAGGTCCAATTTTTTTTCCGCTTTTACGAGACTTGTATACATTTTGTGCGTGTATGAATTGTTCATTATACCTGAAGAATATACTCCCACATTAAAATATATTTTTTTCCAGTTCCAGTTCAATGCGTCAATGATATGCAAAATAGTCCAGTGTTATCTTTGAGCAGTTATCATTTTTAAAAACCTGATTATTAAAACAAAAATGGTGTCCGTGTTGTCAGATGTCTCATATAAATGTTATTATTTTTCTTTCTCTTAAAAATGACCGATCGTGGTATTATGAGGAATGTATTTTCTACACATATTCACTGATTAAACTTGCTTTAACGAGCCGTTACTTTGTGTATCCTGTGATGTTAAGAAGAGTTGCATATACAAATGCTCATTTACAACCAATTGTAATTATCTAGGAGCATTGAGGACGAAATTACACACGTTCGCATAAAAGTTGCAGGATTATTTCAAGCTTGTCGCATAAATACCAAAGATATAATTATTTCAAGCTGCATTTACTGTTTTGTTATTGGAAAAAGACCTGTAGGATCATTGCAGTCACTTTGGCCTCATTTCAGATTTTCGGTCGATGGATACTTTCAACGTGTTTTTATTTTTTTCCCCCCTTCAGTTTAACAGGCACACTGTTTATCTTGCACACATTTGCCTTCCTTTCAGAAAAAAAACAATGGAACCCTGAGCAAAATAATCCCTAGACTGTGCACAACGCCAGACTTTTTCCTTTTTTTTAAACATCGGGAATAACTGTGACAAAATGCATTAGAGATATTGTTCTCAATAATCTGTGATAATAATAATAAAGGGCCTTTTTTTTAAAAAATAGCTTAAATCTTATTTGGATTTTTTTTCGAAAGGCAAACATTGTAACTGCAAGGTTATAATGTTGACCTTCATACACACTAAGCTTCTAGTTGCTTAATTAAAATGTGTGATTGGTGGATCCTCTGGATACTTTAATTTAATGCTGACATGTTGCAAGAAATGTAAATGGCCGTTTTGATCTCTGGCCGTTTTCCTTTAAAAAAAATCGTCGTTTGGTGCTTTTTTAATTAAACTTTTGACCAAAAATATGTAGATAAATTAGAAAATTAAATTAAAAAAAACCCTCGTAAGAAATAAACAAACACTGAAATAATGACGCAGTGACAAGGCAGGCAATATGTTTTTTTTAAATGCATTTTTATTCTGTTTCCCATTCTTATTTTATTCAAATAAATTGATACTCTAATATATATGCAAATACAGTTCATGCGGACTCTGTGGTTGGTGTGAATGGCAGATGTGAATTAAAAAAAAACCATTTCATGCAGTAGAGGAGGTTACATTCTTTCAGATAGTCTGCAGTTGTCGCCTATGCGCCGTATAGGCAGCCTTTTACGCACACACATTTCCTTTCCTCTCACGCAAAGACATATATTCTTTAAAGCATTTAACTCATTAAAAATATTCCAGAAAGCTTCAGTTGTTGCGCATTTTAAATCCAAAATGAAGGAGGACTATTTCCTTTATTTTGTGTCTTAATGTCCTTCAGATAGTCCTTTTTCATTTTGTGATTGTCTCAGTTTTGGTTGCACAGCCTCCACTAAGAGTCTGTAAACCAATTTCAAGTCCGTGTAGTAGGTGTCGCTGTTGACCACGTCTGCATCCGCAGTGCGAGCGTGTGCGCAGGGAGAGGAGGCTGCGTCTCAAGGCCATTTTCAAATCTCATTGGTGGGCTTGTCATGTGGTCGGGAGGCATCCTGACTTACACGGAGATTGTTTTTCCTAGATATGTCAGCTTACAAAGGACATCTCTCTCCTCTAAAGAACTTAACCCCCCAAAATGTCCTTTCCCAGTAGCTCTCCTGCGGCCAACACGTTTTTAGTGGACTCTTTAATTGGTGCTTGCAGGTCGGACAGCTTTTACTCCAGCAGCAACATGTACATGCCGTCTGGCTCAGAAATGGGAACTTACGGAATGCAAACCTGTGGACTCCTGCCGTCTTTCGGCAAAAGAGGGGAGGTCAACCACCAAAATATGGGCATGAATGTCCACTCGTACATACCTCAAATAGATAACTGGACTGATCCGAATAGACCCTGCAGAATAGAGCCGTCCAGTCAGATGTCAAACTGCACATTTTCACAGAGCATAAAGGAAGAGAGTAACTGCTGCATGTACTCCGATAAGAGAGTACAAAAAGTCAGCTCGTCAGAAGTCCCCGCTTATTCTAACGTTATTCCAGAGTCCTGTCCTGTCGATGGTCCCGAGATCCCGGTCCCGGGCTATTTCAGACTGAGCCAAACTTATGCGAATGGGAAACAGCAGGAAAACTACTGCCATGAGCCGCCGAGTCCAAACCCAACACTGATGCAGCTCAGCCGGGTCACCCCGAAACCGCAGTCGTCCTCGGCGCCTGCAAATTTTGAAAAGAAAAGTGAAGACGTCTCGCAAAACCCCGACACACCACCGGCCCCCGCAGAAAGCCCGGAGCCCAAGTCCAGCTCCGGGGAGAAAAACAGCTCCATGGAAGCCTCTGTGTCCAGTCCTGAGCTGCTACACAAGGAAGGGAAAGGTGGGTTGGCTACAATGAAAAGCTTTTATCTTGTGGCGCTGCAGTGCTGAGCTCCAGCATCATAAAACCAAGTATAAAACACAAACAACCCTAAAGTCGTAATGTTTAATGAGAGTCTTTCTCAGGTTGCAGTAATGGGCAACGGAGAATGGTTTTACCATGCAGCATGCAGACTGCTTGTCTCTCTTTTTCTTTACATATTTAAATTTAAATGTGCTATTTTTATATATATATATATTCACTATGTTGCTGTATATTTGTGCATATTGCACGTTTTTAAGAAACTAAACATGTTACTATATTTGTTGCAAAATGTTAACACTCTATGCATGAGCTTAAAAAATGGTGCATTTGCAGATGTGTATTCTGAATAGTCTGTAATTACAACATGATAAAGTCACTGCTAAAAATTATGTTTAATCATTGTAACAATTTAATCAAATATGTTCATGCATTTGAAGTTTCCGTGCAGTAATAGATTATTTTGATTATCTTTGAAGCGGTTTAGAAATGTGTTCCTGGTGTGCGCTTTGATCAGTTGGGGGTGTAATTTAATTTCTATTTTATTAGTGGTAGCATGTTCGTGTCGTAATAACATCCTGTGCATTTTATTTATTCTGGGAAAACATTTATATTATGTGTAATTTCCCAGAGGTAAAATCCAAAAGCAGCAGGTGAAAGTCAGTTCAATCACTAACATACACAATGTCTCTGATCAATGAATCTTTACAGACTGCAAGAGCGACACGCCGACGAGCAACTGGTTAACTGCAAAAAGTGGGAGAAAGAAAAGATGTCCTTACACAAAGCACCAGACCTTGGAGTTGGAAAAGGAGTTTCTCTTCAATATGTATCTGACCCGAGAGCGCCGCCTAGAGATCAGCAGGAGCGTCAACCTGACCGACAGGCAGGTCAAGATCTGGTTTCAGAACCGCAGGATGAAACTGAAGAAAATGAACAGAGAAAACCGCATCCGTGAACTCACCTCAAATCTCACCTTTTCGTGAGCGCGTGCATGTCTGTGGTTATCTGTCTTTTTATTTCCTCTCATGTTCAGTTTGATGCTTTAGTGGCATTGGACGTTTATCTTCAATTTCAACGAAACTGTGACTATATATAAATATATATATATATAAGCCAATTTTAGTACTTTGTGTGGCGTCGTGTATTTGTTTTTATTTTATCACAGGGTAACACTTTTGGTCTTAAATTATTGGAGATTACTTCCCTCTGTAGCCAGTGGACATGGCTATTTTTAATGTGTCGCGATGGCGAGCTGTTCGGATAGAGAGTTACTCTTATTTTCATTCACGAAAGCACATTTATTGTCGTGTAGTGCAACATTTGTTTTACAGTAAGTGCAAGCCATTTGCTCCACAGTGAAATGTTTCTGTGGCGGAAAATGTTCATCCGTGACTTCATTGCATGTTTGTGGCATGTTATCTTGCAATAAATTGTCAAATAATCTTGTTTTGTGTTTGTTTATGTTGCAAAAGTCACTTGTTAGTGACTGCTATATCACTGATGAAATCTGCAGTGTTATTTGCGTTGACGCGGGCATTAGTTTGCTTTAAATGGTTATGAGGAGAATAAAAAAAAAAAGCAATACAAATACATTTCCCAAACGAGCCTTTGGGGCTTTTCTGCAAGAAATAACTGGTGTTAAAAAAATAAAAAAAATCCAAATGTGTTTCTAACTTCACTAAATTAGAAACAATTGTGCTGCAACTTCATCCGACGATGAAGCTTAAATATGAAAATATTTATAAATTTGTGGGCTACCAGCAGTTTTAACACGTGCGGTTCTTAGTTTTAAGGGTACAGTACTCCGCCGATTATACGTGCTTTAAATGGTCTTGCATCTTCCAAAGGACAAATTGAAAACTTGAGTGATATTTGTGAAATTAAGCTCAACAAACTAAACTGAAATAGTCATAAGATAAAAATGTTGCAGCCTTCTCTGTGCACGGAGAGCAGAAAGACGCCAAGAGGCGGAGGCTGTGTAATCAAATAAACATGGTGTTTTTATTCTCAGGCCTGTTTGTGACTAAACTAACTGTGCGGACGAAACATTAGACGGGAAGTTATGTTCAAGCACAAATTCACAGGCAACTCTTCCTTCCTTCCGAGCGACGTAGGCCCCAACAGCCACCTTGCATTTCTTTAAACTATCCAGAATAACTTTTTATTTTGTGTTTATATGCGATGAAATGACATGCAGCTGCCAATCTGATCCACTGTGTACATTTCACCTATCTGGAATATTTCTCTATAAACTTGCTGTTTTTTCCTGTACTGAAGGTCAGCAAACAAGCAACAAAAAGTCAATTTCCACAAAAATAAATAAATAATAATAAAAAAAATGTAACATATATATTCCATTTAAATTGGACCCTTCAGACAGAAACACGCAGATGGACTTCGCTCCTCCATGTCTTTTTTCTTTTTTTCTTTTTTTTTTTTATTGACGGCATGTATAATCACACGCACCTCATAAAACATTTATTGATACATAAAGACATTATTGCCATCCTTTGAATGAATACAATAATTTCACAACTGCCGTTTCCGGCTCAGCTTTTAAAAATTAAACCAACCCAGAAAATATGTTTCCTGGCCGAATATTAACAATGGATTCACCGCATTGTGAACGGAAATGGCGTCTGTTATTTTACAACATGTTATTACATCTATTTTTACGAGGATCCGTAAGTCTATAAAGCATTTTACTAGCATTGTGAGGCGATCAGGACGATATTAGAAGAGTTTTTTTTCAAACATTAAGACAAGAAGTGTTAGTGGACTGTGTTGTGGTGTGTGTGTGTGTGTGTGTGTGTGTGTGTGTGTGTGTGTGTGTGTGTGTGTGTGAGGAAAATGTCTTATTCCTTTTCTTTTTTGCTTGTATTGTTGCAGCGTGCCGCAGCACAAAACAGTGAAAAGCCATTTGCATTTTGTTTTCTCCCTCCAGTCACATCTGATGGGGCTTTTTATTATTTGTGAAATGAAAAGCTAAATTAAACCTGACGAGAAAAAAAAAGATCGAGAGAGCAAGGGCAGGATTGATTTACTCGCTGTATTGGTAAATATGACCACGTGATCCATGTAACCAATCCCTGTAGATGCAGGCCAGGAAAAATACTATGATTGTTCATAGAGGGAAGCTTCCCGTAACAGTGCAACCCTTATTATATGAGTAGGAAGAGATCAAAAATGTCTTCCAGTGGCACTCTCAGTAACTGCTATGTGGACGCTATCATGGGGCAGGAGCCGGAGGATGTGTACGGTGCTCGCTTTATTCAGGCTCCACACTCGGTGACCCCGAGGCCGTCAGGTGCCGTCGGGGACAACGCAGACTTCTCTTCTTGCAATTTTGCACCAAAGTCCGCCGTTTTCTCGTCGTCGTGGTCCTCGGTTCACCCGCAGGGGATTTATCATCCATACGTGCACCACCACCACCACCACCAGTCCCACCTCCCCGCCTCGGACGGCAGATATGTCGGCGTGCGCTCCTGGATGGACCCCATCTCCAACCACGTTTCGTTCGCCGGATTTCACCCCAGCAGTCGGCCGTACGGGACAAAGCCAGAGGTCTTGCCACCGAAAGCTACCGAGTGCGACACGTTGGAAGCTGAAGCTCGACCGCTCGCTGGAGAATACGCGTGTGGAGTATCGGAGTGTCCAGAAAAAGCGAGCAAAGAGCACAGTGGAAGTGAGCTTTCGAGCCACAGCGAGCCAAAAGAGGAGAAACAACAACAACTTGACCCAAGTAAGTAAACCAAATAGCCAATCCTGATTTACAGCCCTAAGAACTGTATGAGCTGGGTGTGTAAAACTGGAGGTTTTACTAACCTATAAAAGTGTCTCGTACTATACCTTCGGCTCGGGAAGGGGGAAAAACCCGCCCTGTAGGGTTATTACAGGGGATCCTAAAGTTTTCATGTCACAGGAAGCCCAAAATAGATACACATTGCTGCATTTTGATGAGATTTTTAGGTAGACTTTAGATATGTTATTTACCAAATAATAAAGACATGAAATAATGCAGTGGAAAACGTCATCTTACGCATAACATTAAATTATTTCTCATGCTGCATTTGAGTCCCATGCAACCACACCCGTGTCCTCACACGTCCCCGAATTTGAGAAGCATTTACTGAAAATGCATCCTCACTGAGACCTCATGTAAACATCGTCTCCAAGCTTTAGCCATGTTATAGACCAGGATTTATCGACCGTATTGTAAAATAATCAAACATATTTAAAAATACATTTAAAAAAAATACTGTAAATAATTAACAAAAGTACTGCATATCCCCGTGTTTACATTGTGCATGTTTATTTATTTATTGTCATATACACAGATTCTGTTTACTATTTCATCCATAGGCTAAGAATAGACGTCTAGTAAACTTTCACTTTTCAGCCTTGAATAACCGAAATCTAAACGTCTAGCCGACATATAATAGACATTTCTTAAACATCTCATCAACGATAAATTTCCCAGCGTGTCATTACTGTCTTCATATTTATGCTTTTGGTTTTTTTTCCCAGACAACCCTGCAGCAACCTGGATTCACGCACGCTCCACGAGAAAGAAGCGCTGCCCGTACACAAAATATCAGACTTTAGAGCTGGAGAAGGAGTTCCTCTACAACATGTATTTGACAAGAGACCGACGCTATGAAGTGGCCCGCATACTCAGTTTAACCGAGAGACAAGTGAAGATCTGGTTCCAGAACAGGAGGATGAAAATGAAGAAGATGAACAGAGAGAGGAGCGGAAAGGAGCTGCTATGAAATCACTGCCTCTTCACACATTTGTACCCCTGGAAGCCATTTGAACTATTAAATTCATTTTGGTAGGAGCCTCGGTAGCCATTTTAATTTTTTAGCCCCTCTAGCTCAATATTGCGTGTCAGTGTAATAAGGTGTTGGCCAAATATGCATCAGAATCACATGTGCAGGAGTTTGTCTTGGACAGTCTGTTTCAAATGAAATATTCTGTTTTACACAACCACAAGCAGTCTGTGCTTGTAGGAAACGTGCCTATGTGTATTGCTTTTATAGTTGTTAAGAATTTGGAGTTGTATATAAAACATTTTCACAGCTGAAATCCTCTGACTGCTGTCTGTTGTCGGTACACCGTGCACTGACCCATTTTCAAAACTTTTATTTTGAAACAGTTTACTGTAAGACGCATGGTTAAAAAATACGCCTGTGTTTTGCTTTTGCATGTGATCCATTTTAACTTCAATATGGACATAAACCTTATTAGTATAACTTGTTTTAAAAAATGCTTGGCCTTAGTGGGACGTTATTTCATTTAAGCCATTAAATTAATAACTAAAAAATATCCCTTTAGGCTTTGTTTTCAGTAAGACTACTGCAGCACAATGTCTTAAGACAGTCACGTGATCTTATCTGTAACAAGATCTGTTCAATTCGCTTTTAGTCCTACATAAGGTTAGACACTGTATGTGAAAATTCACTTTTTTGAAAACAGCGTTAGAAGTAATAAAGTGTTTACGATTGGGAGAGGTGTTGCGGCGGATTTCCAATTTATTGTCCAACTTGTACGAATAATTACTTTAAAGCAGGAAGAAACGCGGTCCAATAAAGCTATAGAAATGGCTAGACGTCTGGCCTAAATGAGTTTATGGTCCTGGCCAGTAATTACGCTCTCCTTTGAAACCCCCTTTCTTCTGTGGCGTTTGCGTCTGTTGCTGACAAACAGAATGTAGACACTTTTCCACAGGGTGTCTGGTCGATGAATTGTGTCAGAGGAAATCACCCCCACCTTAATGGTCATGTTTATTCACCAACTGCACTTCCCACTGATGGGAAAAAAAAACTTAACTTTGACTGGGGTCCGATGCAGTTTTTACCTTCTTCTATTTACTTATTTGATATTGATATATAGAAGGCCATACATATTAATTTTACCTCATACAGGCTGCTCCAGAGTAAAAAACTAGACCTTAATCATTTTTGATTGTTATTAAATGTGTGCAAATAAATTAATAATGACGTTTTATAACGACACAAGTCAAATAATGTGGAAAACCCTTAAATTACACAGAACTAAATACAATCTGTTGACCTCAGCTGGAGCAGGAGGCTTCTTTGGAGCAGTAATGAGAGCGCTAGAGGGCGATATTGGTCTTTTAGACTCAGTTACAGCAATTCATTCACAGCTGGAACATGTAGGCACCACATGGACCATACCATACAACATGCATTCATGGATTTATTGATTTAGATGAAAGAAACGTGTTTTTAAAAGAAACAAAATATAGGTGCTGTATCTCTGCATATCCTTTATAAAACTGGAGTAGATTGTGAACATCTTTAAGTTCAAACTTAGTGTGTGGCTCCTTTTTAAACCAGTGATAATGTAACAATAATAATGCAACGTTACCTTCTGAATCAACAGCTGTTTTTATTGACAGAAAAAAAGAATAAATGAAGCTAAACGCGTCTGTAACAGCTGTAAACTTGAAAATCCTAATTCGTGTTCATTTAATAGCCAATTTCCTTTTTTTAAAAAAATAATTTAACACATTCGCACAAAAGAGCAGCTAACTTTAAAGGAGCAAACTCAGTCCACCATCATTTACAGAAAAAAACAAGTCTGCATTTCATTAAATGTTTTCCTCAAAGGCCACATTCTTTTCTAAACCTCATCAAACTATTTTTTAAATGTCGGTGCAGCGAAAGAGGCCTGTGTTTCCCTTGTATAGGCCTAATGCTGACGAACTATATGAGATCAGTTACCCTGGATCAAACATAAGAGCGATACTGTTTGTTGACAAGAAACAATCAACAAAGCGCGTTGACAGCGCGCATAAGTGTTATATTTGGCCTTTTGGATTTTTTCCACCGTTTTCCAAACTGCCAAGCATACTGTGTGTAACAAAGGAAATATGTATAATTGACAGTAGTGTGACACAGAACCATTATTTGAATTATTAAAAACTGTGAAATCTGAAAGTTTATTTTACATGAAATAATCTCGGAGACAAATTGCCCTGAAAAAGAAAAGTAAATTTCACTAGAAATCCTATTTTTTTTTTTTTTACTTTATATCTTATTTTTACTCTGCATTTACTTAATTTTGTGAAGTTTCTACAATTTAAAAATGACAAGTGGAATTACTTTGTTCTTGTTAAGTGTCAGCAACTTCAGTAAACTAGGTTAGTCTGATTTAGCGTGTTCATGACAAAGAGAATTTTGCCAATGATGAAATTAGGAGATCTGCAAGTTCTGTTTTATCAACATGTTCTGTTTTAGTTCTGTTTATCAACATGTTTAAGAAAATACAAATATGGTTGACTAGTTTGCCACCAGCAGGAAGCAGATATATAGCTCAGTAAACTTGGTTTACTGACGTTGTTCAATCTCAGAAAGACTGATTTCATTAATCTTGTTATTTTTAAGTTCTAACAACTTCTAAAATCAAGTAAATATAACTAAGTGAACTAAACAATAAGCTATAAAGTAAACATAAATTAAGACTAATAGCCTGTTTACTTTCATTTTTCTAAAGGCAATCGGTGTCCTAGATTTTTAAGGTAAAATCAACTTTTCAGATTTTACAGTAATTAAAAAACATCGAAAAATTAACGTCTCTGTGACACTAAATTTGGTAACGTTCTTGGGGCCCCCAAGTGTACTAATTTCCATTATCTGGTGCAAAATCTAGTGACCCTCAAGCTTCATGGTTGTGACATTTACCAGGCAATACATTTATTATTATGTAACAATATTTGGTAAAAACACAGCGCTGCTTTCCTTCTTTTTCTTGCTGGCGTGTTTGACTTGAGTCTGCAGGAAGTGGCGCCTCTCTCATTGTTCACTGCTCTGTATTCTCACTGGTTAATGTGAAGATTACTGTAGTCGTCACTACTAAACGTAATGACTGTCGTGAAGTGTCCCAACACTTACAAAGACAGAGGACACAATTAGACGCAGCTGGACTAATAGCCTGCATATGTGATACAGTGGCGACTGTCACGGCTGAAAACTTGACCCCAGAATGACGACGTTCATCACACGCTGTTTACACGCAGTCACTGTCTGGATCAGACGTTTTCTTTGATAAGGAGAAAGATGCAATTAAAGGGGGGATTTCTGTCAACATGCCAATTTCCACGCAGTCATTCTCGCTGCCGCTATAGATAGTCATGTGTCTGTTTCCCTACGGGTCATGAGTCGGGGTCAGCTATTTCACTCTTGTCATTAGCCACAGTCATGTTACACCCCGGAGATGCTGCGTTGCTTCATAGCCACACGCTATCTGTCCAGTGTTGTTTCTGTGGAGGCTGTATGACGATAATCGCTGTGGAAATTAGCTGTGTGTCAACGATTAGGAGCATACGAGTGGACGGGCTTTTCCACAGCAGTGTTTAATGGGATATTGCCTCCAATGTCACAGAAATATACATTCAGTCGACAATATGTGAATGCGTAAGGCTTGCAGATAGAAGTTGTAGCCATGACCTTATCACTGAGTGTCTGTGTGTGCGCACGCAGTTCCAGGACAAGAATCTTTAATAAAAATGAAGTAGCCTAAAAGTAGCAATACAAGACTGTAAAATTATTACATTACAAGTAATGTCCTGCACTAAGAATATAAGTACAAGTAGCTTATTTTCAGCAAAATGTGCTTAAAGCTTCAAAAGTGTAACAGTGAAAAATGACCCGTGTGAGTGTACTTTTTTTTATTGTATAATTTTATTTTTTTCTCATGCATTTTTGTAATTAGCATTTCAGTGTTGTAGCTGATCGAAGTGGGGCTGATTTTCGCTGTGCTCGTATAGTTTACGTACAGACATATGTCATAACCTATATTACTTTCTATATATACTTTGTATGTATGTGTGTGTGTGTATATATATATATATATATATATATATATATATATATATATATATATATATATATATATAATATATATATAATAACTTCATTCATTAATAACTTATTAATATCATTAATTTGACGATAAGAATGTGTAAAATTTAAACTATTAGATGAATAGTTTAGTATAAAAAAGGAATAGGTTGACAATATTTCCCTCTATAGCTACCTATAAAATAGTATAAAATCAAGTAGCTCAAAGTACAAGTAGGGGAGAGTGGGGTTGGTTGGAACATACTCACAGGTACTTGTACATCAATAACAATAATAATGATAATGATAATAATATCATTATTATTATTATTATTATTATTAATGGATACTATTATTATTATTATTATTATTATATACATTTTTAAATTTTATTTTATTTTTATTCTTTTACTGTGTCACAACCAGTGCACTGCAAGGATTGCATTTCAGTTTCGTTGTACTTGTGCAATGACAATAAAGCTATTCTATTCTATATTCTAACAAACCCCTCTTCCCTATACTACCTAAATCTTCTGCTAAAGCACAGCACTTGAGCAAATGTACTTAATTAAAACTCCACCATTACCTAATGTACACTATATTATATCTAATCCAACCCAGCAACGAAAACCACAATAAACGTAAAACAGTTCTGCGCTATGGGCTAATTTGACAGCTGGTATTACATCTCAAGTCCTACAACACCCGGACGTTTCACAGTGTGTTTCTATGGAAGACAAACAAGAGGGACACAGAGTGGAACGTTAATGCAACAATGTGCGTTGGAATGGAATCATTCCACACTAATGCTACATTTTGGCATTGATGTCGCGTTCTGCCTTCCATAGGAATGCATGTTAAATCACTGGGTATCTGATTCTGAGCTCGTTACATAACCCACCGCCCCCAGTCATTAAAACTGATACATAAAGGTGAAGCGTTGGTGTGAGTCTGTCCCTCACATTATTTCAATCTCTGTGCAACACTTTATCGACGCAAGGCAAATGAAACCATGTTATTTGAGCCTTTGATGTCACATTATACTTTCCTGTTAGACACCTCTATTTTAACCACGCCTCTAAGTTCCTGCCTTATTTAAATTCGCTTTAGGAACAATCAGGATTTTATTTTAAACAGCCTGGTTTTCAACTCAAAACAAGCAATAAGGGAATTGAAACACACACACAATAACTAATGTATGGCTGGGCTACACCGCTGCACCATTTGCTTGGATGTTTGGCTTTAGTTTGTTTAGATTTGAAGAAATCTAATTTGTCTTTAGAATCTTAAATCAGAGAGAATAGGCCCACCAGACTCATGAGTTAATACACATACATGGAGACCTGCTGCTATGTGAGACGTACTGGTGGTTGCGACATCTCTATTAGTCCTCTAGGTGTCTAATGTTGCAGCTGTGTGTATCGTTTACCATTTCCATCCACCGAGCAGTGGAAATGTAACCTAATGCTGAATTATGCTGACGACTTCTAGCTCCCTTTATGTCACCATTGGCATCTATCTAACTAACTGAGCTTGTTTTATGCATAGTTCATGTCTTTGATTTGTGCAGCGGCCCTTATTATCGAGCGGACCAGTAGCAGACACCATTTGTTTTCCCTTATCAAAGGAAATGGCTAGTGTGAGGGCGCTAGATTTGTCTCTGGCTGTCCATCATTTGTTCAGTGTGCACTGGTCCACCATCACATCACATACTGGAGTTAATACCATTCACCCAGTGCAACCTGGCGACTTTCCACCAGTGACCTCGAAAAACGACGGTCACATCATGTAACAAGTACGAGCAGACAAATAGTCCTGCATATCTCTGCACCGACACTAAAGCGATGATCATTTTTTTCTTCCTCCAATGTAAAATGACCCTGTCCCACTGTCTCAGTGGACTACACTGGACTATAGAGTTACAATAATGTCATAGTTTTGTAATGCAACAAATCCTGATCTCTTGCAACACACACACACACACACACACACACACACACACACACACACAGAGAGAGAGAGAGAGAGAGAGAGAGCAAGGCTATAACACAGGAAACCAGAGCCTGAGCCATAGCCGGACTATAAATCGCACAGTGCTGACTCTGGCATGCAACCAGATGAACAAGAATGAAATGAAATACATTCTTTTATTCTGCAGAATTGTACTGACGCGACGACAGTTTGCAATATGTGGCTGAAAAATTGTCACATCGGATAATAAGCGATTTTCTTATGAATAACATCAGCAGGCCTGCAGGCGCGCGCAGAGGACGATGATATAAAATGTGTTTACAATTCAAAACACATTTTGTCATGTAGAGCAATAGTTTAACACTAACAGAAGGCAAATGTCACAATATCAGACTATTTTTTAAAAACAGAATGAATGGTATTTCCATTTTATTTTTCTTTATTTAGACACCAGTATTAGTTTTTATTGAGCCGAATGAGGACGCTGTGTGTTTTTTTTATCATGTTAAATTTTGTTAACAGTTGCATTATTAGTTATAACTGAGTACAATTAAAAAAGATGGCTTTATCGTATTACATTAGGTTAAGTTGACGCAGAGGCCGCTTCCTGAAAAACAACAAATTCACCGGTTATTGGCGCAAAAAGCTCACGTTTGACGAAAAAAACACCCAGATATCATTTTTAAAATATCTCTATATATTCTGGTTTAACAGATGAGCCTATATGTCGCCTTTAATTTTTATCCAAGCAATCATAGCGTCATCTTGATATTGCCATATGTTAAAATGTAGATTTTATCTTAGTGTGTTATTTTCTGTTTTATTATAACGAATTTCCATTGTGATAAAGATAAAATTGCTCTTTTGCGCTTTTAGATACAGCATTTTCTGGTTGAGTTATAGAAACAAAAAAGGAGGGTAAAAGGCTCTTGTTTTTCTCTAGAGGACACGGAGGGGCTTCTGCTATTATGCGCAAAGATGGGGAGAACTGCTGCAGTCGAAATTCCTTTTTGTGAGAGGACAATTTACAACTTGGTAATAGACCTTTTTATGTGCCTCCATCGCCTGTCATTGGATGCCACTGGTCATGTGTGAGAGGCAAACGTCTTCATGGCTCTTTTCCTGATTTCCCAGGCGATTTTTTTCCCACTGCATTCTGCGTCTATGGCGTTCAAACCGATAACGCCACGGTTGGCTTTCTTAAAAAATCGCATTCGTTTCATAAACGTGCAGAAGAGCACATATTTGCGGCGCTGCGTTGCTCATATCTCCTGGATGACAAGAGGAGCGTTGCAACTTTCTCACACATATCTGGCCTCTTCATACACACAGCAACACCGGCTCTGCGCTGCTTTATCAAAATGCACTGCATAGGTAAACCTGCAAGAATAAACATGGATTACACTCCGGCTATAGGTAAGCTTTCTGTGTGATAATGGGACTTTATTAACGCTGGTGTGAGTGCACGTGAAGTTTGACAGCTTCCTGTTTCATTAGTCATGTAAATTAGCAGCGGCTCTCGGGTCATTTGATGCTTTCATATGTTGCTGGGTGTGCTGAGATAAATTGTTCTATACTTTAAATGCGGAAAATGTGCGCAATTCTGATGTTAATGAACATGTATTGCTTTTATGCTGCAAGAATCAATGATGGATATTTTCAGAAATATTCTGGATTTTTATATGTTTCTCGGAAATGTGTTTTTTTTTTTTTGTGATTTATGTCAAGATCACTCTGCAGAAATATAGCTCGTGTTTGAAGTCAGTGATGGTGTCTGAGCAGATTGCAGCTTGGTGCGTTAAATGAAAGGGAGAGCGTTGTATTGAAGCAAACATCCCCCATTTTGTTCTCAGTTTGAAGCAGTTTATTGCACGTCGAGGAGCCTTTTTTTATTTCTCAGATTATCGGACCGTGAAGCTAAAGGTGCATCCTTTCTTTAGCTCCCACATTGATCTGATGAAAACATACTTTCAAATGCTGTTCCTGTGCTAAAATGCGCCACAGAACAAATCTGCTTTGCTATCTTCCACATATGCAAAGCCTGGCAGGAGAAGTAGAGTTTTCCTAGCCGTGTTCAGCTGCCTGGAGATGGGGCCAACTGAACAAAGACAGTATTTCACTGTTGCCTGACAGGCAGCTGCGAAAGTATTTACAGCCTCACTGCAATGCGGCAAAATGGACCCTGGAAGAGAGGAACAAGTAGAAGCCTGAGAACATTGGATAGGTTCACTCTGGGTTTTTCTTATAAGACTGTGTACACAGCTTACATCATTTCTGTGTTTGTTGGTTGTAATTATGTAGAGCAATGTGTGACCGCAGGCCCTGCACACATTTGAGCAGATAGCAATTTCCTTGAACGAATGTGGTCTCCCCTTTTTATCCTTATTGAAATCGACCCAGACATGTAGTCCAGTAGGCTACTTTCCTAATTATTATTGTGTGACACAATAAGAGCTTTTGTAAGACATAAGCCACTTTATTTGTTATTGTGGATGTACATCGAAATTATGTTTGGTTACTCTCAGGTTAAGAGCTAAACGTCATAAAACATTAAATAAAAGTTAAAGCATTAAGACAAGATAAAAACAAGATAGTAAATAATGAGATGAAACTGACAAACACCATAAATAAATGATAATAAAAATAGTGATAATACGAAGGGCGTCTTAGCCAACATGTAGATGAATAAGTAGGTTTTAAGTGCATTGTTGCTTAAGTCATTGCACGATACAAAGTGCATGTAAATCAGTGCATAACAGCTATGTGTGTTTGTGTTGTGGAGGAGGGGGTGATGGAGGCTACAGCTCTGGAGAATAAGTTGCTCCTCAGTCTGTGCAGGTTTTTATGGTTCTGTATCTATTTCCCGATGGTAGGAGAAACAAATGTTTCTTCCTATTATGAAAGCTAAAATGCACAATAGTTGTTATGATTATTATTATTATTATTAATGATTTCATTATTATTGTTAATATCATTCGTTTTACGCTTCGAGAAAATTATTTATTCATTGATTTTCCTCCTAATATTTTTATCACAACCATCACGAGCAGCACGTTTATTTTGCTTTTGCTGCTTTATACATCTACACTGCAAAACATGCAAATTTATTTCATGGTACCCACTTTAACAATCAGTCCTTATATCTACATATACGTTCTAAAAATTGAAGAAAAAGAAGACAAATTTGCACAAGGCTGGGATAATTCTTCCTGTGTCAACTTCAGTTTCATTTATTTTAAAAGCCTAATTAAACCAACATCTTTAATCATCACTTGCTTCAAGAGATCTTCATTTAATCAAACGAACATTGCGACAGATTCATTTGCATTTCGTAAGTTCAATTTCTTCTTCCTTCTTGCACATCTGTATCAGTAGTTCCATCAAACATGTGACTGAGTGAAAATTCTTGCTATTATAGATGGACATTTTTTGCAGTGGAGAAGCGAGGAGGTCGTTAAAATGCCAGCAGAAGGCGCTGTTGCCCAACGCTCAGCCTCTCTGCTCCTATTCAGCGAGCTCTTACAAGCAGGTTTCTGAGCGCTGTGATTGGCTGAGAAACACTGTCACGTGATCTGATCCATTTTTGAAAGTGGTTTGTGAGTATTGTGTGAGAAAAGGCTTCATTTTTAACCTGCTGTTGTGGAGACAATCAGTTTGTTAAATGACATCATCTGCTGTGATGCTGCATTTGGTGCTGTGTTGGATTTCTGATGCATTGCACTTTAAATCCCTAAAAAGCAAAAAAAAAAAACAAAGTCTGTCATTTATTAACCTCATACAGACAGCAAGGTGGATTTTTTTATTTGTCATCACATCTAATTTAGGTAAAGATGTTACTATTTCATCACCTTCGTATATATTCTTGAATTAGCAGTGTGCATGGCATCCTTCTTATATTGATGCTTCTTGAGCTGAAAATAAATGACTTATATTTTATATATGCATAAAAAAAACTGCAAAAGCAGGAGCCATGAGAGCAGCTAAATCACCCAGGAGGTCATACAGAGGTTTCCCCTTCAAATTATCTCCAGGGGAAATAACTTTTTATGAGGACATGCATGTAAAAAGTGACAAGCATCTGATTTGATGCCTCCCAATTCATCATACCTGCCCCACCGTGGCAGCCATCCAAAACTCAACATCACCAACCCCTCTGCAGTTTGCACAGGAAAAAAGGGAGAGGAGGGGCAAAGCTGCTGTGCACTCTGGGATTGGCCCGGATGAATGAATGACATCAGTCTTATTGTGTCAGGTTCACTGGGGAGAAAAATGTATTTGAGCACAAATCAGTGATGCATGTTTGGTATTTTTGAGAACTTTAGAGGTCAAAAGGCTTCAGTAAAAATATGTAATCAGCTCTGCTCTATAGGAAGTGAAAGAAATAGAAACGCTTGATTTAAATAATTGCATAACAGGTTATAAGATTGTTAATATTGAAAAAATCGGAGATTCAGTTACAAGACTGTGTTGTTTGCTCAAGCATTGTTTTAGTCATTCACAGGCCTGCAAATACAGTGGCAAATACAAAGCAAAGTATTTTCTGTTTGGTCCCAGTGCAGCTCTTTGTTCACCTCTGTTCTCATACTATCATGGCAGTTATAACCTCCCAGCTTCCTCCTTTCTACGACTTTTCCTCAGTGCACATCAGTGTAATCGCCGTTATTGAGTAAGTGCAACTTTGAGGGTTATTTATGGGCCTGCGCGGTGTTGTGAGTGGCTGTGAGGAAACACGTGACGCCATTAAAGTTTGTTTTATGGCCCGGGACTTGACAAGCCAAAATATAATTCTCATTGTGTATTAGTAAGACCGTCCAGATGGGTTGGAATAGAGCTTTGAATTGGCAGGGAGCTTATACCAGGCTGACTTTTCCCCTTCAGCATGGATGCGTTTGTTCCACGGTGTGCCATGTGTTGCGGTCTCTGCGGTAAGCTGTGTTTTATCATTATGCTCGTGCTATGGGCGTGTGATGTCATAGTGCTCGAGCTGTACTGTTTCCTGCCTCTAAAAGCGGCAACAGTGCGCGCTCAGGACGAGCACAGATAGTTAGATGATGATGCTGCTGGAGGGAAATTGTGTTTAATGTTGTTACTGAGCTCGGTTTGGGTTTAAAGCTCTTAAGACTCAATCGATGCTTTTTCGGATGGCGTTCTTCACGTTGTTGTTGTGATTCACTGCTGCATTATTGAGTTACATGGTAGCATTGGGCTTGTCGTGTGCTTGGAGGCGAAAAAAAATCAACCTGTTATCAGACTTTTTAAGATTCCTAAAGAAATGGGTGAAATTTGGTGAAGGCCTCATTAAAGAAATGCAAGTTTATGTGCCGTCATTATGTTGCAGTTTTCATAATTCACAATTCATTTGTGAGACAAAATAACCGTGGCAGCATTCACTACATTAAAGTTAATGAACAACTAAACCCAGAATTGAGGTTACAACAATAAAATCGCCTTTTTCGCATTATTTGGCCGCTGCTGCAGGCCTAATGCATTTATACTGCAGGCCTTTTAAATGATTAATTTCCTCAGTCATTGTTAGTAATCCAGTCTAACTATGGTTAAATAATATTTAATAGAATTTGAAAGGGAATTTGCTCCATATTTTCTATTATTACGCATCAAAAAACGCTCACTTACTTCGCCCGAAAATTAGATTAATTTGGCCTCCTGTTTTCTGTTGCTCCCAAACGCTCAGTATGGAGATTTTAAAATAGAAAAATCTTGCAATTGTAGTGAAAAAAAGACACAAGCTGAACTGGTTACCCTTTCGTTTAACACAAGCTGGCAGGAAACGCTGACTTTATCATTCTTTTGTTGTGATTCTCGGCTTTGACCCGTCTGAAGGGCTGGCAGGGGAAGGTGAAAGACAGGTCAGGCTGTCTAACTAATATTGAAATGTGAAGTGCAAGAACGAATTTTTACACTCTCTAATTTCTCTTTTAGCTCTGATTGAAACGAATACTTGACGTTTTGGTTTAAATATGATGTCATATGAAGAGTGGAGTTATATCTGCGTCATGATAAAGTGTTTATTTCGTAGGTAAAAATATAGAAATAAGCGTCAACTCGTCTGCTAATTTAGCTGCTTTCTGTTTTATTCTCACAATTTTTGAAGGCCTGTATCGTGACTTTCAACTTTTCGATATGAATCAAGCTTTGATCTGACAATGCAACATCCAGCAAATAATTAGTCTCCTTTTTTAAATTATAAGGCCTATTTAAGAAAACATGGACTGTATTTATGGCCCAATCTTTATTCCAGAATGGTGACATGAACTAGTTTCACATTTGGCCAATTGTGCTTCAGATTAAGTGTCAAACTCTTATGTTTATACACATATTTGGATGAAATGATGATATTATAATATTGATTTCGGTGCTTGTGGGGAAAAAAAAGCTGCTCTTGTTCATTTTGGAACATCTTCAGCATTAATTCATGTCTCAGAGGGACTTGCAGTAGCCGCCATGGTGCTTTAGTTAATGGCTGACGGGGAATTGGTAAACTTTTGCACCCTTTGAGCTGTCACCAGCACTGAAAATAATTGAACTTTTGGATAACTTTGTAAATGATTTCGTTTGACCTCGGTGGCCTCTGGCTTCATCTTTTGTGGCGATAAGCTCCACCATATTTGGCTATCAAGCAACTGTTCTCTCAGTATCTCTGTATAGCTTATTCGACCAAAGCTTATTTGATTATGAGGTGACAGCTTGGAAAAGTTATGATTATTCTTTAAAGAATGTGTTTTTGTTGTAATTGTGAACTTGGAGTGTGATAGAAGTGGAGAAGAGCTACTGCGCAGAAACCTGGTTTGAGCTGAGATTCTGGTTTTTCGTTGAGTGTCTTTTCAGCTTGTCATTTTAACCTGGCAGGAATATCCCCGAGTGGAAGTCGCCTGCAGGGTTACAGTTTGATTTTAGAGGAGCAGTGGCTGACATGACTTTTGACCTAAACTCGAGCTGATGCTTGTACCAAAGAAATACAGTAAAGGGAAATCACAAAAACGAAAGCAAAGGAGGAAAAAAACTCCAAAAATGATACTAAATAGAATAATACATTTTAATATTATTACAGCCTATAATGTGAATTCCCCAGTGTGTGTTTTGCCACACATGCCTCTTATTTCCTTTTGTAACTTTGTTTCTGTGGGCCACTTTGTGTATTTTGTTTGGCTGAAGTGCTCTGCAAATAAAGTGCTGTGGTTATCGTTGCTAAAAGCGGGCTTGCCGTCGTCTATATATACCCTGTAGAACCGAATTTGTGTCATAAAACCATAATCACAGATTCGATTCTAGGGGAGTATATGGTCGATGAAAAAACTTCGATTTATTGCCATTTTATTCTGATTATGATCAGGAGTTTGGTGCCTGCTGTCAGATGCTGCAGTGACAGTGTTGGCTCATGGATGAGAGTAAATCTGACAACACCACATACTTCACCAGAGGCGCTCTGGGGCATGGTGAAACTCTATAGGCTTTAAAGGAAATCTGACACAAAATGTTAGAAAAATCGGGGATTATTTCTATTTTAGCGTGTCGGGATTGGAATGAATTTACTAACAGACTGAGCACACTCCAGCTGTAGCTTGTTCCTCCTGCTTGTGTGTCCACATTATTGATTCCCAGAGGCTGCTGCTGCTGGCCAATAGGCTCCTGAGACAGTTTTTTCAAAGGGATGGCAGCAGATGAAGTGATGAGATTCGTGTAACTTTTGGATGACCCCTTCTTGACAAAGACAGTGTCCATCAATTGTCCTCAGTCATTATTCGCTGCTTTTATGCCAAGGGGCTTTTTGTATCTTTTGTTTGTGAACACCATGCCTTCAAGTTAGACTTAGAAACTGACATATTTTTCTATCTGCTTGGATGAAACAACTCTAAACACAGTCAGATTATCACATTTCTTTATATGTGTAATTTTATAGTTAATTATTGAGGTAAGATTGAAATGATGTGTGTTTTTCTTTATTTTTTTTTTCCAATGTGCATTTTATGCGCACGCAGATGTTTCAGTGTAATTGTTTGTTTTTTCCCCACCGAGGTCCAATTTTGGTGTATCTTAAGTTGGATAAAATTGCTTTTAGTTGTATGTTTACCCGTTTATGGACCAGCATCACCTCTATTGGCCGATCTGGTCACATGGTTCGCTAACTTTATTCAGTTGACACCAAGTAGGAGGGCTTTATGGAGGGAGGAAAAAAAGACAACTCGAGAAAAATTAGTATTTTCTACCTTCAGAAATTAATGGCCATGAGTTCGTATATGGTGAACTCTAAGTATGTGGATCCCAAATTTCCTCCCTGCGAGGAATATTCACAAAATAACTATATATCTGAGCAGGGCTCGGACTACTACAGTCCATCGCAGGACACAGACTTTCAGCATCCAGGGATCTACCCACGGTCAAACTACACGGAGCAGCCCTTCAGCTGCAACACTGTGCAGGACTCCACAGTGCAGCCACGGGGTCATGTGCACGAGAGATCCAGCCACTCGAGCCCTTTTAGCGCACAGACTGAGCAGGGGCCCCCGGTCCAAGTGGCCGGACCCCGGACTTGTGGACAGCAGCAAAACACAAAGAGCCAAAATGGGATACAGTCCAAGCAGCCTGCAGTAGTTTACCCCTGGATGAAGAAAGTCCACGTAACTACTGGTAAGATTTCTTCTTCTTCCTCTTCTTATGGACCAACTGAGACGTGTACTTTAGAAATCGTTCAGTGTAATATTTATGGGAGTCTTTGAAAGGCCTCGCCAATTACACAAGTCATAAATTTTTATAGCTCAGGAAATAGGCCGCTAGGTGAGCGCCTGAAAGCTCCTGAAAACACATATTGACCGGTTGTAATGGCGCTTAAATCTGCAGCAAATCTGCTTAAATTCACTTAAAAATCACTCACTTATTTCCTGCTCTCGCTTCCTTGTACATAAAGTTTGAGCGCTCCGGGTCTAGAGAGAGAGAGACGCCTCTTGTGTTGTTGTTTTTTCCTGCATGCTGCATTGGCCACATTTGGTGACTTTTTCTCCACACTCTTGTTTGTTTTCTTTCTCCCAGTGAACCCGGATTATACAGGATCTGAGCCCAAGCGGTCCAGAACAGCTTACACCCGGCAGCAGGTTTTGGAGCTTGAAAAGGAGTTTCATTTTAACAGGTATCTGACCAGGCGGCGGCGGATTGAGATTGCTCACACTCTTTGTCTCTCCGAAAGGCAGATCAAAATCTGGTTTCAAAATAGACGGATGAAATGGAAGAAAGATCACAAACTGCCCAACACCAAAGGCAGATCTGCACCAGCCTCCAGCCATCTGCAGAGCATGCAGAAGGACAACCAGACTGATATCACATCATTATAAGACAAGAGGAAGGTGTTTTAGAAATAAACTGTACATAAAAAAGACAAAGGTTGCATCTGACTTTTGCATGGACTGATGTTGTTTTTAGTCATTTTTTTATTTAACAAAAAAAGACCCCAGCAGCAGTGTTGACTCCAGATTGAGTCAGAAAATCAATCAGTCTTTATAAGTGAGAGGTTTGAAAGTTCTGTTTTTATTTTCCTCAAAGAGACAAAAACATCGAACTTTTCTTTTTCTTTTTCTTTTTTTTTTCTTCCTTTTTTTTGGACGCCTAAGGACGTTAAAATGGGCAACCTCGTCTCATTTCATGGATTTAAACAAAATGTTGCAGCTCTTCTCACGTGGATTCACGCTGGTTTTAAAGACTGAAATGTCTTTATTCAGAAAAGGAAAGCCCTTGGTTCAAATTACACACACACACAAACACACACATATTATTTCAGTTTTTCTTCCTATTGAAACATCGCATTAAACGCACAATATATAAATATATACTTGAAGGAACCATTATTTTGCATTTAGAGCACGCCAAACACACTTTCGTTAAGTTGCAATAACCCGGCTGAATCTCTCACACCCTCGTTTCTTTGTAACTCGTATGTTTTAACTTATTTTGTACAATAAAGCTTTGAAATTTTCTTAGCCTAAATATAATTCCCAAAAGCAAGACATTCCTGTGTGCATACTATTCTGAGTGCCCTTATAAATCTCTCCTGACATCTTTGTAAACAGTGTACATTTTCAGAGGCTCTCACTTGCCATTTGGAAGTCTTATATGAAAGATCATTTGTTTCTGCATGGCATCGAATTGATATTGGATGTTTTCTCATCGGAAATAATCAAAAACAGAATATTTAGGAGTACAATTGTTTATTTTTCTCGATATGATTTTTTTTACGTCATTATTTATTTGTTTAAAAAAACGTGTAAATTTCGTATAGCACACATACAATTTTAATTAAAAGTATTCGTTAATTAATCTAAAAATATGTTTGAACTCTTGTGGATTATTAGCATGGCTTTATGCAAAGTTTTAGTCTTTAGTTAATGTGGGAATCTTCTAGTTTTTCATTGACACAACCGAGGGGGGCTTTTCACGTCACGTTTCAAGACAGATATTTCTTGTTTTATACCGTCATTGTCTTCGGACAAAAAAAAGCCCAGAAGCTCTCCCAGTACGAAGAGGTCTTCTCTGTGAAGTCTTCGCGATGAGACGTTTGAAAAGGTATTTCAACCGAAGGTCGACAAAAGCAGCAGTGGCAGGTTCATCCAGGGGACACATTTCAGCCGCAAGGACTGACCCCAACACCCCTGACCCGCCGGACAGGCAGCATTTTCTCTCCCAGGCGCTGCTCGCTTTGCTTTGGAGGCTTTTTTTCCACACTTAAAAAACCAAAGCATTCAAAGAGCCAGTGCGCGAACTCTATAGTTTTTACACGTGTTTCGACAGTATTTATATCAGCCCCCAAAAGCTTCTGATTTGTGCATTTGTCACCTCATGTCAATATGCAATCTTTTTGGTTTTATTTTTGTACATGCTTTTTACCTTGTATTGTGCATTGAGATGCGAGAAGTATATTGGAAAATAAAGATTTCTACTGATTATGCATTTAAATGACTGCAAAGACCATTTTGTCGCGAGATTTTTGAAAAAATATATTTTCTTCAGTCGATAATTATCTACATTTTGGGGAAATATTTACCCGGGCCAACTCAGGTATTTGAAAAAAAATCTCTCTCACTCTGCTCAGAACTTTATTTTATTTTCATGTTTTTTTATGGGGTTATTCAGTACAGTTTGTTTAGAACCGTTAACAAACGGATCACTTTTGGTGGGAAAAGAGTTTTTCAACAAGCGTGTGGAGCCATATGGACCTACAGTCCCCCTTTACCAAACATCCACAAATGCACCAAATGTGCGCTGCATGAGCAAATTCAGCCTCTTCTCACGCCAAGCATGAATTTTACGAGCATAAATATATTGTTGTACTTCTAAAAGTGTAGCATATCTTTAAAATCGTGTTAAAGAACGAGTTTCTGCTCTAAATTCTCCCTCGTTATAGCTCTTAACGACAGGAGCACAAGAATGCGCAAAAACATCCTCATGAGCTCTTAGTGGAGCTTTTCAAGGTGATTTTATATAATGAAAACTGCTTTGGGCTCTTGGAAGACTTTGACTTGAGCCTTTATTGCAAAAAAAAGTTCGTTACATTAGTCTTTATTAAACAATAGGAACACAAATGAAGTCTGCTGGCCTCGTAAATTCAAACGGACAAATCCAAACTTTTTCAGTGGCGGTTGTCTTGCTCCAAAATCCTATTACGCCACATTTATAAGCATGTACATATAATAAACTCCTACATATATGATAATAAACCACACTGTGCTTCACGAGATATGTCTTTATTGAATATGACCCATCGCTGCGCTGACCTCCGACCCTCCACACTGCACAATCAGTCCTGATACAAACAAAAGTGGCCATAAACGGACATGTGGAAAGACAATCTTGAGTCACTCAGCAGTGTTTTCATCCCCAGTGACCACTGTCTGATCCCCACTGGGGGCACGCGGGCCTACGGGCGCGCACATGGCGCTTGTGTGTTTATGTATGTGTATAATGGGAGCGTGTGTCATAGATTCAGAGAGAAGCTGAGACAAAGTGATGCTACCAATCCACCATCCTGCCATAAATGATCTGCACATAGATGCAGAAGAGAGGATGAGCGGGAGAGTGGATTGGTAGCATCACTTTGTCTCAGCTTCTCTCTGAATCTATGACACACGCTCCCATTATACACATACATAAACACACAAGCACCTAATATACATATACTTTCCTAAGCTAACTAAAGATTGCTTTTTATTTATTTATCATTTTTTTTTAATATCCAACGTAAACCCCTGCTATCAAAACACGAAATAAAATTAAACACATGACAACACAGCCCCCCCACCCCCCCCCCCCCTCCAGCAATTATCAGGTCAGAGCAGCCTACTACAACGTACAGTGTGTAGCCACACTGACCTACATGTCTGAACAGCAATAAATGGGAGCCAAAGGCAGTGCCATTTTCAATGACACTGCACCCAGTGCAGGAATACAGCGTCGTTGCTCTCCATCCGGCCATATTTGATTTCCAGCTGTTTTCGCAGAAGCCTCTCCGAGCCAGACAACCCCCCTAAGATATATTAAAGTGCGCTGTCTGCATTCAGAGATATAATCCAGAGACTATACCACTCCGCTCTCTATTCTCGACCACGTGATTGTCTAAATAATTAATGCAGCACGTCCCCCTAGAAACACGGCGTCGTCATTAATCGCAAGGACTCTATCAGACTTGAAAACTGAAGAGATCCCCCAAGAAAATAATATCCGATACCCGGCGCAAGCGTAGCCGCGCACTTTAGCAACACATCCGAACCGATGGATGCTTGGGTAGGTAAATATTTCAGCATTTTTCATGTTGCCCGAGCCGCTAAATGACGATATCAAATGTCGTGATATTTGATAAATTGCTGTCTTTGATGTGTGCGCTCTGAGCACGATTGTATATTTGGCTGTGTCGCTGAGTGCATGTCTTCTTTTTTTTTTTTATTTATCGAATATGTAAGAAATGGTAGAAATTTTCTGCTTGCTTTTTTTTACGCATGTGTCTTGAGAGGGATTGATAGTATAAATGGTAAAAACTAAAGGGCAGTGACATGTATTTATGGCTGCTCGCTCTGAATAAATGCTCTTTCGGACACAGCTCAGTTTGGCCCCTCCACAGGGCCCACTCATTCTTTCTTCTGGATCTAATTCAGATTTTTAACAATTTACTGCAATAAAAATGAATTCAGATTTTTTTTTTTTTTTTTTAAAGAAAACAGCATGAGAATTATAAATTGCTAAGTCGAAATGAACATATCTGGATTTATAGTCCAAGTTTTCAACACTAGATAAATATCATTTAGCGTTTAGCTGGAGAGGACAGTGTTGAGATTTCTTCTCTTTTTTATTGTTAGTGTGGGCTGATTTGATCTTGATTTCTAAGAAGTGGTGGAAGTTTGGGCAGACTGACAGTTCAGCCTCCTTGTAAATCATTCTCAGTAATTCCTGAAAGGGTGCGAGGCTGTTGGGGGGCCGGGCGAAAACTGTAAATCTTTCACTTTTATTACCCTCTGAACATATGCTGCGACGCTACCAGTCCTGCATCTCTTCTTCTTCTTCTTCTTCTACTTCTTCTTCTTCTTCTTCTCTGCAAAGATAACCCACTGCTGAAGCAGCCGACGCTCGCTCCAAATCTTCCAATCCATTCTGGTCTTTTTCCCTCCCAATGTATTTATTTATCGACTATCAAACGGTGCCATTGTTCTTTTTTTGTGACATATATTGAAAACAATGCAGGAGAGGACATGGCTCTCTCACTCTTTGTGTGTGTGAGGACAGACACAACAAACAAAAGATGATAATGTGGTTTATTTGAATACAATCCAGCTGGAAGAACACATGCCGTTTATTTCATATATATCTTTTTTTTTTAATGCACATCATCGCAGTTATTGGGCGACTAAAAAGGACATGATAGAAAGTATAACAGCATTCTTTTATAATATTATCCAAAATATTGAACTGTGGTGCATTTAATGCCCACTTTACGCGTCTTATTGTGAATTTTCCCTTTTAAAAACAAGTGAGAATATCCAAAAAAATGCTGCAAATCTCATAGCTGCTGCAACATTTAAAAAGCCCAGAAATTCATTTTAATAATACGCAGACACTAAAAATGCTGTAACCAGTGCTCTGATGGAGGAGAATACAGTGTTAAATCTTTATTATTAATACCTCAACAACAGCACATAATGCGCGTGCTGAAGTGCAGGCGAGTTGTAATTCAGTAGGAGATGAAAAGAAATAGGCAGAGGAGCATTTTCACACAGTTCAGATGAGGAAATAAACGCCACCCTTTATCAAAATGGATTGGTGAGGTAAGACTCGGCTGTAGAAGAGAACAATCACGTGAACAAATATGCTTGTATCTTAAGGCAGCGCCTTTATTTGTCATCACAAAGCTTCCGAAACATCCCAAAAATCCTAATGTTAGCTCCAAATGTGAACAGGCCTATCCCTTTCTGTATATTTCGATGGGTGATTGATTGCCAGGGATTTTTTTTTCTGGAATAAGGATACCTTGTTCGCTTTTTATTGGTAGTTGAATGCGAGTCCTTCCATTCTTTCGGGAATACTGTCTCCACTGGTATATGGAAATGTCTGAAAAACAGCAAGATCAGGTTTAGGACAGCATTGTCTACAGACAAAGGGTGAAGGATTTATTCTAGAGACTGCGTGGAGAGGAACTGAGACTGAGAGGGAAGCTGCTTTATGATGAATTGATTCGCAGGTAAGCAATCGCACAGCAGAAAGCAACCTTTAACCACGGGTTAATATAATGCAAGGAAATATATATGATTTATTCCACTCAGGGAGGTGATGCTTGTTAATGTCGCTCTCGCCGGTGCGGATATGGACTCCACAGCTTCCTCTTCAAAAGCAGATTCATTATTTTTGTAATATTTTTTCTTCGTAAAAAAGCGCCTGCAAATATTATCGACAGCTTGAGCTCGAGCTGCTTTTCAGCTGATTTCACGTTTCGATGAAAACCGACTCGGAGGGAAGAAGAAGAAGAAGAAGAAGTAGGAGAGGAACTTTTCTTTTTGACTCTTGGATCGTAAATCACATTAATTTGTTGTCTTATCGTCACAGTGGCGTTTGCCGTGATTTATGTGGTTTCAGCTATATGGCTTTGTTAACCTGCAACGTTATATTATACATGAATTCATATTGGATGTTTTGAAGGATTACCGGGCTGGATAGTGAACAAGGATAAAGGCAAATGCTTAATTTTCTATACTATTTGGATGTGTTTTTGACTCACTTGTATTTGCTTAATTGTAACTCGTATGAATATTCCTTTTTTAAATTTGATGGGAATAAAAAAAAAATAGGCCTGAGTCGCTATGACAATAAAAGCTTATTATTTTATATTTAAGTTTATTATTCCTACTTTTGCTGCTGTAGATTCTTAAGTGATTTTCAATGGATTATGGTTCAATCTACGTGCACAACATCTTCATGTATGCTCGTAATTATGAGTCTTTGCAGAATGGCTCCTGAATTTATACCAAAATCAACAAAAGCAGAATGAAAGCAAAACATTTTCCTGCAACTGGTGATTTTGTGAGCAGCTCGTATTTTCTCCAGGATAAACAGACATTGCATTTTACTCCAAACAACAGCGAGACGCTATTTTTCAAACTGTTATCTGTTATTTCTTGAAAGTAACAAACATTTCCCAACAATAATAATTATAAAACGCCACTGCATTTCTGTTTAACTTAAATTCTGAGCAGCATTTGAAGGGCTAGCCGACTAACTGGGATAATAACACTTCACAATGAGTCCGGCCCATTGTGTGAACCAAACTTACCGTAACAACGCGTAGGCGAAAAACACTGCTGTTTGAAAAGAGGACCATGTCTGTTACTAGTAGCTCAGTGTGCTCAGAAAGCACTTCAGGCGCAGATTATCGACCAGCTTTAACAAATATTCCACTTCGAAGGAATCTTAAATGTCCATGATCAAAATTTAAAGCAGCAATTATTCCCAAATACAAGCAAAAACAGACGTGGTTTCACCAACAATAAAAAAAATTAAATTAAATAAAAAAATCACAGAAAATTTCCTGAGGTTTAATTTCTACTTTCTTGCCGCCGGTGGAGCATCTCCTCCTGCTGTTTGTGTCCCCGCTGAAAAGCTGCTGTGAATTTAGTTGAGAGTTGAGTCCACTTGAAGCCAAACTGCTCGTTGTTCATTAAACGTTGGCTTAATGCTGAATGACCCAAAGGTCACCTAAAAAAGCTTAAGACTGCTAAATATTTGGGCTCTTTGTGGAAAAAATGCACATGTAGGAGTTTTCTACGTCAAACATTTTAAACAGAGAAAAAAAGTGTGTGGTCATTGCGGTGACAATTATCTGTTTAACATTTTGTAAAACTGAATAAAAAAATAAAAATTAAATAATTATTTGTCCAGGAATTATTTGAACTAAAATATATTTAGGATTTCAGTTAAATTACGGTCATTTTTATGGTAATTTGTTTAAATATGTGAAGATTGGGCCTGATGATATTAATCTTTTTTTATTTAACATAAAACATGGATTTATGCAATGATTTTCAAGCATTTGAGTGTGATTAAAAAGAGAAAAAAGTATCTAATGTGAAGAATTAATTGATTTTATTTCTCTTGCAGGTCGAGGTGGGAGCAGTGATGAATGCGTGAGGGATATAAAAAAGATTTGCGCAAATTTCGGTGAGTAACATTTCTTTAATGAAGGGAGTGAACAACACAGAGCAACTGCTAACAAGGTGAAAGGGTGCTTTGTTATTAGGCAACATATTAACGGTGCTCACAGTGTTTCACAGGAGGCTTAAATCACGGACACAGACATGAGGGATGACTTTAACTTCGCCTGTACGGGTAATTATTTGCGCAGGCCGGAGTCCCATTCCAGTATATCCAATTCTGCGTCTTCAAGACCGTATGAATAAAGCCAAATGAGCCAAATAGCATTAAAATACTATTTTTCCACAAGAAAAAAATGTTTACATCATTTTAAAATCCAACATAAAAACTTGAAATTATAAATCTTAAAGTCAGGAAGAATTTCACCATTTCATCCCACGATTCCCACATTTTAGCCAATGCGTAATCGCCAATATCCCCAGAAATCTCTCCAGTCTGTCTTCTCGGTGTTTGGCTGCAGTCTCGCGCTCAGTCAGACTGGAGGCATCGTTTATAAACCGAGCCTCTGCATGGGAGAAGTCGCCGAGTATGAAATTCTTTCCCTTGCCTTCCTCCTACGCTTAGTTTTACACTTCTGAGGGCTGCGAGTCTTGAGGACTGTTTTGCTTTTCATTCCTCTCTGAGGCCGTTTACAACCATAACATTTGCGGTCATAAATTTTGCTGCGGTCCACACTGACAGGTGCAATTGTTATGCACGGCGCAGGCTGCACCTCCTCAAGCCACCAACATACAGTACAGGGCCCTTTGATATTTGTGTTTCAACTTGTGCTGCAAATGCTGTCGCGCGTTTCTCTGCTATATTCTGAGCACAAATTTAGCTGCTGTCAAAAATATCTAGAATATTTGATACATTTTCTCTTTATTATTATATATTTTTTTTCCACAATTAAAGTTTAATTTTGCATGAATGAATCAGGAGCAGAACATAAAAAAGCCAAAGTATATCGGTTAAGGCATGTGAAAGGCTAATGAAATATCATATTTAACTCCCACCCCCACCCAACATCTCTCTCTCTCTCTCTCTCTCTCTCTCTCTCTCACACACACACACACAATCACACACACACACACACACACACACACACACACAGTTACTCACACACGCCTCTATCACCTACATTTCTGATATTAAAACGAATAATAAACGGCTCTCAGGCGATTAATATTGAGCTTCTCCTGTGCGTAAACATGTGATCCAAACGCATGTGCGCGCGGCTTTGGTGGGCTATATTTCTGCTGCAGGGAACAATGCATGACGGGCTTTGTCAGGCCTTGTGATTAGTGAAAAGGGTATTGTGTGTATGTGTGTGTGTCAAATGCTGATTCAGCTTATTTCTGAGGGACTCCTAAAGCCTCCCAGAGGGTCCTTTTAGCTCAAGTTAAACTTTAACTGTTTTGTGCCAGAAATGAGTCTCGAATCTGGGGCTGTGAGATGTATCACTGTTATAGACACTGTGGAGACAGTTGGTAGTTTATAATTTAATAGCTGCAGTATAGCAGCGCGAGGGCCAAGGAGGGTGAATCTCCTGTTTGATTGTGACTTTAAATAATGAATTTTAAACATGTTAAGAAATTTGGAGCCATAATGAGTATGGGCCTTCTCCATGTGCGTCCTCCATTTGATATATTTCTCTTTATAGGTCACAGACTGGAGCAACGGTGGGAAACACCAATCACGTGAATAAACACCATCCATGCCATTGGATAGAGTTGCACTGGCTTATTGGCTTTGAACCCACAAAATGCAGAAAGCAACATATTACGATAACTCTGGACTTTTTGGAGGTTACACCTTCCCCAAACCAGACTCTTACAACTACGGCCCCGCTCACCAGTCCTACCCCGCTTCCAACATTGACAATGACTACCAGGGCTCAGTGTGTCCCATCCAGACCTCTGCTGTCCGGCCGCCGACCCTCAAAGACAGTGACCTGAACGGAGACTGCATGCGGCAAAGCAGCAGTCAAAGCAACAGCAGCAGCCAAGCCACGAGTATTGGGGAGCAGCAGGCACCTCCACTGTCCGCATCCTCTCCCAGCTCCAACAGCAACGCATCCCAGAAGAAGAAATCTCCATCTAGCGCCTCCAGCACTGCCACGCCGACCCTCACAAAGCAGATATTCCCCTGGATGAAGGAGACCAGGCAGAACTCCAAGCAGAAGAGCAACAACTGCACCAGTGCAGGTAGAGACCACGATGGTGCGTGTGCATACCTGCAAAGGCGTAGGTTTTGTTTCAACATTGGTGGGCGTGGGGGGCACATATGAAAAATGCTGTTTGGGGGTCTTCCACATGAAAAAATAAGCATACACCACTTAATTTCATGCATTCTGGTAGATTTTTACGCACATTAGTGCATTTTCTGTATACATTTATGGTGTAAATGTATTAAATTAAACTACTCTTATACTGTTATTGGGGTGTACAAATCTGCACTTATTTATAGCTTTGTGTGTGGTGGAAAGGAGATGGGAGTGCACTGTAATATCTGACAAGTTGATCTTTCTTAAAAAAAAAAAACCAATTGAAATAATATCTAGGAAACTGATTGCTTTAAAAAGTAAGTAAATATAATATTTACTTCATATCTCATTGATAAGTTTACTGAAAATTTAGTTATATTCACTTAATTTTGCATTGTTGCAACTTTAAAATGACAAGTTTATTAAATCAATCTTTCTAAGTTTTAGCAACTTCAGTAAACCAGCACCATTCTGTGCTGTACATAATCTGCTGGTTGCAAACTAGTCAATTATGTTTGTACTTTTTGTAAAATGTTAACAAAACAGAACTCACAGATCTCCTAACGTCATCATTGACAAAATGCTCTTTGTAATGCTCAAGTTAAGTCAGACTAACTTTGTTTACTGAAGTTGCTAACACAAACAATTTCACTTGCCATTTTTTACGTTGCAAAAATTAAACAAAACTAAGTAAATAAAAGTAAATTTGAAGTACACTTAATAGTTAAAGATAAGATTAATAGATAGATTTACTTTCTTTTTTAAAGCAATTGGTTTTCAAGATTATTTTAGGTAAGATCAGTTTGTCAGATGTATGGTTTAAATGTCTTTAATTTGTCATAAAAATAAAATCCCCTGCTACTTTCATCTTTTCATGTGGTGCACATGTTTCAAATATTGATGGGGACCCCCCAAAATCTTCACATAGTCTGTCTGTGGGGATGGGAGTGGACTGGGCCTTGTTGTGCTCACAGTTTATGACTGCATTATAAAACGATGGCTGTAAAAGAGGCTAAGACGATGCTCTGGTTCCTTCACAGGTGGCGAGGTGAGTGATGAGAAGAGCCCGCCGGGACCAGCCTCCAAACGGGTCAGAACTGCTTACACCAGCGCGCAACTTGTGGAGCTGGAGAAGGAGTTTCACTTTAACCGCTACCTTTGTCGCCCTCGGAGAGTGGAAATGGCCAATCTGTTAAATCTCACCGAGCGCCAAATAAAGATCTGGTTTCAGAACAGGAGGATGAAATACAAAAAGGACCAGAAGTCTAAAGGGCTCGCGCACTCTCCCCTGGGACACTCCCCGGATAGGAGCCCGCCGCTGAGTGGCCCAAATCACATTGGATACTCTGGCCAGCTCCAAAACGTGAACAGCCTCAACTATGACGCGCCCTCGCCCCCATCCTTCGCCAAACCCCAGCAAAACATGTACGGCTTGGCGGCGTACACGGCGCCTTTGGGTGGCTGCATCCCGCAACAGAAGAGGTACCCAGGCTCCGAGTACGAGCACCACGGCATGCAGAGCAACGGCAGCTTTGCCAACGCCAATTTGCAAGGCAGCCCCGTTTATGTGGGTGGGAATTTTGTTGATTCCATGCCAGCCTCGGGCCCCATGTTCAACCTCGGCCATCTTCCCCACCCCTCATCCACCAGTGTGGACTACAGCTGTGCGGCTCAGATACCAGGAAACCACCATCATGGACCCTGTGATCCCCATCCCACATACACAGACCTCACCTCTCACCAAGCGTCTCAGGGAAGGATTCAGGAAGCGCCTAAACTCACGCATTTGTAATAAGTGGTTTCTGTGTGTGTGTGTGTGTGTCTGTGTGTGTGTGCGTGCGCGCGCATGCGTGCGTGCGTGTGTGTGTATGTGTGCCAAAATTATGTTGCGCTCTTTTTATTACCTCACTAGTCTAATAACGGCGCTCCAAGCGAGTCGTGTGTATTATTACAGTATTATTGATATTACTATTAATGCTATTGTGTAATTATTTTCTAAATAATACAGCTTTGTCCATTTCTCTTGAATATTTGGGGATGCGCAGAATGGTTGTTCCTTTTTTTTCTCAAGTGCAATGCGCATTTTTTTTTTTGACTGAATATTTCATGCCGTTACTTGAAGGTAAGTCTTGTAGATCATGAAAGTAGAAGCTCATCTTTAGAGACTTTTAGGGAAATTTTCGTCTGTTTTTGTAGGATCTCATTCTCCTCACGGACATCCTATTTATTTATTTTGCATCATTTATTTTTGCATAATCTTTCGTACTAGCATATAGCCTATTTATTATTTAATTACTTTTGTATTGCACATTATTTATCGTTTCTATGCGAGTATTTATAAGTGTGGAGTTTTTTTGTAAGATTGGACAGATCAGTGCACTTGGAAGTGTTGGCAAAACAGGGTTTGAAAAATGCTACGACTCGCAGTGTATTGTTGAAAAAAGAGCATTTCTTAATTGTAAATCTGGGATCAATGGGGCATTTGATAGTGTATAAACACCACTATATGTCCATGGTTAATCTTGTGTCAAACCTAAAGCAAAACGTAGACTATCGAAGTATGAAATATTATACACACCAGCATGTCATTTTGTGTAGTCCATTACTATTTTTATTTGTCTTCCATTATTATTCAATTCAGTTGGATATCCATAAATTTATGAAACCCTAATGATATTGAAATGTTATATTTTATTGTGTTTAACATTTTGTAAATAAAGTGCTCAAACTTGTATTTTTTTTATTGCATTTGTTGATTTTCCCCAAAACACCCAGCAGCACTGCTTTCTGATTATTTTAGTGAAACTGTCAGGTAACAGTACCGAGGAGGCTTATTGACTCCTCAGCTCTACTGTATACGCTCCAAACAGGGAGAGCCAGTCAATAATTAGACACCAGGATATCTAAAACTCATCAGACGGCTCTATGCTTCCAATGCAAAGTGCATTTCAGCGGGATAAAAGGCTCTGGACATTATTGATGTTTCATTGGGCTTATTGCATCTTCCACATGTCACTGTTTTTTTTTTTTTTTTTTTTTTTGACTCGGACACATGATTACCTCCCTATCTGCTGGGACAAGAGAATAAGCTCCATTTTCCTTTAAAGCAGAGCCTAATCACTGGCGGTCTAATTGATTGGTACACATCTTCAAAATCATGTTTCATAAATTGGAGGAATGGAGTTAAAGAAATATCCACTGATGGCACATTGGTGACAATAAAAGAGAAATAAGAAAAAAACATGCTTTGACATTGGAAATGATGCAACGATGGATGTGTGTGTGTGTGTGTGTGTGAGAGAGAGAGAGAGCAGTTCATCCTTTATTGCTCCTAGAGAGCCATTTCAAAGCTCATTAATCAAAAACTCGTCGCTTTCAGACTCCTCGCTGATCCCTCCTCCTCCTGAACAAAGCATTTGCATTCCAAATCCAAGTAACACATTTCAAACCGAGCAGCCTCGATAATGGTGGGGGAGAAATTAAAAAAAAAAAAAAAAGATATACATATAAGCTTCTGTGTTCACATTTCTGAGATGATACATCCTCAGATTTAAGTGCGCATCAAATGAAATCATCAAAATCTGCAAGTCTCACAGTCACATGGACCCCAAAAAGTTTCAGGCAGCAGTGGACTGAATCTGCCTCCGCACCTAAATTAATAACCTAGCTTTTAAGTTGATTTCATCTTATTTCGTAATAGGATTATTCTTGGGTTTTGGTTGTGAGCTGCTACAATGGGCCACAAATCACCTCAGTATTCAGTGGATGGCGGCCATTTTAACCCTGGGTGAGCTCTTTCTTCTCTCATCTCTCCAGCTGCAGCTCTCCGCAGCTCTCTGCACCGCACTGTGCCTGCGGAATAATCCCAAATAAAATAAATCAGGGCAAACTTAACGAATCATTTTATTCCATGCATAAAACAGCCCATGTATAAAATACTGATTTAAATTTAAAGAAATGCGTTGGAAACAAGTTAATTAATCTAGAATAAAATATCTGACTCGGGTAAGAAGACCAAAATCCAAATCTTGAATATGAAAAAAAATAATGATGGATATTCTTTTCAGTTATAAATTATTTACCTTGATGCCGTCAAACTAGGGAATATTGCCAATAACATTCTCACTGTTGTAGCACCAAATGGAGCAAATGGAAGTTTTAGATTTTTATCCTTATCAGGCCCTTGACTCTGTGATTAGACATGGATGAGATCAAATTCAGCTATGTAGCATGCAAAAGGGAAGTTTCAACCCAAACTGAAGTAGCACCAGCCCAGTTCCTCTGATTAGAGCTGCTCTGCTAAAGTGACTACTTTTAAAAGTGCAGTCTGATTACATGAAAACACATGACTCCAGTCTTATGTTGCTAGTTTGCTGGAGATATATTTTTTTTCTATTTGCATGTAAATAGAATACGATTTGACAGTGCAGTGTCTGGTTAGATGCACTTGTAATTGAATTAAAATAAAGACAATTATAACCATAAATTGGCCGTAATTCGACATATCCCAGATTGGGATTAGCAGCAGCATAGCTCCTTTTATTAGATCTGCTTTGCAAAAAAAAAGACTAAGTTATAAAGAGGGGTCTGGTCAGAAAACTATATAAAAACATACCTCTTGAGTCTTATTTAGCTATTTATGAGTTTCTTTTTGCATGTAAGCAGAATCACATTTAACAGTGCATTGACCAACAATATGCACTTATTTTCGGCTGTGCTTAAATTTTGATTCGCAATTTAATAAAAGGTGAATTATAGCCATAAATAAGTTAAGCAAGGGCAGCTTTGTTGGAGCAGGCAGTGCAGCTGGGAGATCATTTTGGTCTCCTGATTGGATAAAGGCAGAGCAGACCACGCCTGCTCAGTGGAGGGTAATATTTACATACGGGGGAGGAAGTAGCCCTACTGTAGGCTAACTATTAATGAGAGCAAGAGGTGCTAACAGCCATTGGTTCATATCTACACAGGGCATCCTAATCATAGACAGGCGTTTTGTAATAATTAAAAAGACAGATATTTGTTGTGAGAGATGATGGAGAGAGAGCCTGCAGCAGTGGAGGTTTTCATGTTGGACCACCGGCGGAGAGGCAGCCTTTCATTCAAAGTGTTTGAAGTAGAATAAAAGAGCTGCAGTCACTGCTGCTTCCTCTGCTTCTTTACAGGCTGTAGGAGAAATATCCTGTCCCCACTGCACCAAAAACAAGACAATTCTTTAATCAGACCTCGAGGAAAGTTGGTGCGCACAGAACATATCGCGATGACTCCTCCGCAGCATTCATCTCCATCCCAAGAGGGCTTTTATTTTTTATTTTCTCTGCACGCGCTGGCTCCAGAGACAAGAAGGAGCGCGAGTTGTGGAGACGTCGCAGGAGAAATTAAGATCAGTAAGAAAATGTTCCTTGACTTTTGTTAAACGCGGGTTTTGTGGATTATCATCGGATCTAGACTGAATTTCACAACAAATCGGTGAACGGAAGTGAGAAGAGAAAGGATTTCACCTCAAAACAAAGCCTGACAAGAACTACAGATGGACTGGCGCTTAGTCTGAACTGGTTTCAGAACTGCAGAGTGGTTTGGAGCAGGGGACATGAAAGATAAAATGGGCCTGAAGGTCTGCTTTGGTTTTACAGAATCCCACAACTTATTTATTTCTCGTAGCCTAATGGAGCAATAGTTCTGTGACTTCTGCTGTTATCTCTCAAACTGATGATTTGAGGAAACTTACTGTAGAGTGTAGGATGCATTATTGTTGTTGACTCTAATGTAATTCAATCAAACCAGAAGTGCTAATACACAACAAATAGATTAAAAGCTGGAGTGCAGGATCCAGTTTCAGAGAAATCAGATTTAAAATAATTTGCCTCTTTCATCCTTTGTGATGAGAAAGTTACAAGATTACATTTGACCTGTGCACGTTTGTTTATTTACTTGTTAATACTTTTCTCTTGTCTTTTCCAGACTGAAAAACAAAACAGCTTGAATATAAACTACATTTTGCGTATTTAATTGCATTTCTTCTGAACATGTTTCAAAGAACAACATGATGGTATTTATTAACATGAATGAAATCGAGTGCCTTCTTTTATTGTGCCAATATGTGATGTAGAAGTTGCTTTTATGAAATTGCCTGTGATTACATTGAATTTTTTATTTATATTAATTGAAGAGAATGTTTTATGTTGTGTTGTGTACCACACAACAGAATTTGGAAGACACCATGTAACCAAACATAACTCACATTTTAATTTCCCTTCATTTTACTTGTGATTATTTTTGTCAAACTTGACATGTTCAATAAAAACAATGTTTAAAAGAAGATAAAAGAGAATGTTTTAGTATCTAAAATACATTTTTTCTATAAATAAAGGACTTGAAATTGTGCTTTTATTTTTGTGTTTTGCTTCATAATTTCTTACATAATCATGCAAATTGGAGGAGATTACAAAATATAATTTTGGTTTTGTTTTTCCCATGTAGTCCTCTTCACTCCTCCACATTGCTCGTATTATGAGTTTCTATAACCAATTTCAAATCCTATCATATTTTGTTTCAGTTTATTATCTGACAGACAGGATATATTTTCTTTCCTCATTTGTGTTGATTTCCAGTACCTCTTTGGTATCAGACATCAGGAGGAAGGACATCTGATCTGTATCACTCACCCTGACCATCTGTAAATCCTGACAGAGGGTGTGAATGTTAGAGGACACTGTTGTCAGAAGTCCTTCCTGTCCTCTGGCCTCTGCTGTCATTAAGGATCCACCACACAGAGTGGAGGTGAATAAGCAGAGGAGGCAGACACTCTGTTCATGTTGGGGGCATCTGTGTTGTTTGCCAACTCATAAAGCCTACACTGCATTTTTCCACCCGAAAGGAAACAGGCTGTAACACTGCAGAGCTGTATCACATCCATGTGAATACTTGTTATTTTTGTTTTGTTGTAGGAGGCTACATCTGTCCTTCTGTAGGTATAATCTTAAAGGGAGTATATTGCATGTTGATCCATGAACACTAAGCAAAGTAAAATAATCCCAAAATGACCAAATAAAGTATTTGTTAAAGGTGAAGAGCAAATAATAAGACAGCTGCACTGGATGCCATCTCACTATTTTGCATTATTTAGGCTTCATCTTCAGCCCCTAAAACCTTTAATTGACAGCTAACATCATATTCAAAAATGAATATTTTCCTTTTACTTATATCACTGTTCATGAATCTAGATTATTTAGGTGCGAGTTGTCGAGTGTTGGAGATATTGGCTGTAGAGATCTCTGCATTATCTCCAATATAATTGAACTCTAGTGGTGCTCACAATGACACAGAAATACATCTGAAAAATTCAACGACATTGTCTCTCAAGATAATCCACAGAATTTAACAGTTTCACATATGAATTATTTTCTTTTTACTGAACTACACCCACCAACTGCACCAATGCCAGAGGGAAAAATGGACAAGAGACGCTTTCTTGTGACAGTGTGAGATGTAAACATTGATAGTAGGTAGTTCAGTGGTGCTATGAGAGTTAGCAGAAGATGCACGCTGCTGTGATGAGCAGGTCTGAAGGAGGAGCAGGTCTGAGGAGGAGCAGGTCTGGAGGAGGAGCAGGTCTGAGGAGGAGCAGGTCTGAGGAGGTGTGGTGAAGGAGGAGGAGCCTGGCTTGATTGAGGGTGACTGAATTCAGGTGTGGTCCCTTTCCTGCACCACTGGCAGCAGAAACCTGGGTTCCCTGGTAACAATGTTGGACTGAGTAAAATGTGAGTTATAAAATATTAAGTTGAAATTATTTGCATTGTGTTAGCTGGTAGCGAAACATTTGCATTAGATTTTGTGATGATTTGTATTTGATTAAGTTAATTTTAATTAATACTTGTTACAATCTCAGTTCAGTGTAAAAACTAGCAGCAGCAACACTGATAGGTGCCAGACTTCCTTGATGTTTGCGACATTAAACAAAATTTAGGTGGATTCTTGGATGGCTCATTGTGCCTGATCACACAACCATGGTCTGTGGATTATTTTGAGTAACCGAGTCGTGATATCTGGAAAGAAACTTTGTTGCTGAGTTTTTCAAATGTATATTTTGGAGCTTTGAGCACCACAGACCAAGTGTCATCTATAGTTCCATAAATTGGAGAAAAGGCCAACACATTCTCAAACCACCTTGTCAAATATTGCAGCTTAGTCAGTGGACTTTTTTACATTTACATATGAAGCACTAGCTATCTGCCTACATCTGATGTGCTGGGATGCCATGTCAATTTACACCTGTAACATGCATTATCTTTTAAAATACACTTCAATTTCACAGACAGTTTACAGTTTTGCCCATTAAATGCATACAGTTTTTCAAGGTAAACTTGCATAGTAAAACACCTGGTATTTAAGTGTATTTCCTTGTACAACAAAAGCATGTGGTAAGGCATAGAAAAAGCAACTCAAAAACATCATAAACATTCACACTGGAAGCAAACAGCAGGCTCCCAAGTGAAAGTTTTGGGTTTGTTGGGCCCATCCACTTCCTCTCCCACTCAACTGACACAGTGTGGCAGCATATCATACTGCTGCACTGTGAACTGATGCTACTCAGCCGCATATCAAACCACCTCGAAAGGTACCTTTTTGTGTCAGTGTCTGACACTGAAATTACTGACCAAGCCTCTGAATTTAACAATTTGGGAATGGGAACGGGCTGAGACGGCAGGCATCTCTACGGCTGATATCTCCACTATTCTGCAACTCACACCAAAACAATTAAGACTGATAAATAGCGCTTCAGGTAAGAGGACAAATATTTATTGTTGATTTTTGGGTGAACTGTCCCTTTAAAAATGAATTTTTACTCTGCCAGCCCCTGGTCTCTGCAGCTGACTGTAATGGATTCCCAGCGAAGTGTAGGTGGTCCTTTGTTTTGCACAGTACGCCATAACAGCAGGGCTGTGGGTTGATGCATGCATTATAGAAACTATGAAGAAAGATATGATTTGATTGGAAGCTGAAAATATGGATCTAAGCACACTGAGTTTTGAGTCGAGGATGGCTTGCTGATTCATAAAACACTGCAACCAAACTGCTAAGAATAACTGCAGCTGAGGAACCTCCTCACATTGATCATGCATGTTGTCACAGAAACTGATGTGCGTGGATTTATCGCAGCTCTTATGTGTTAGTGATATTGATATAATTGTAACTATAATAAATGACTCGCTCCTCTGGGTATGATTTAGGGGGCTTGGCCAAAAGGCTCTTCTCCTCCTTCCTCATGTGAAAGATAGCTCACTGATGTGAGGAAACCTGAAGTAACTCATACATTACCCGAGCCTTGACTACAATGCTCTGCTAGTCTATATCAAAAAGTATTAGTGCCTCTACCCTTTTCTGATGCTCATATGGATTTCTTTCACGGCATTTTCTGTATGAAATTATGAGTGAATAAATTGCATCTTCATTTATCTTCGAAAAACCCTTCTGTGCTGACTGCGATACTCAGCTCTCAGCGCTTTACATAATTATATTAGTCTTCTGCTACACCACGAAATTGATTGCCCAGGAAAATGAACCTGGCTTTGCTATAAATTACACCTATGGATCATAAGAAATGTGTTATTTTGTTTAAAATAGTACCTAATATAATTAGAGCTCTAATTCATGGCAAGCTACAAGTGTGCCTATTACAGTAACAGGGTTTGGAATTTAATCTGTCTGCTGGATAAAGAATGATCCTGTGTGGTTTTCATTTGTAATCCCAGACACATTATTTCAGTAAAATAGTCTGTGACTTTTAGATATGAGAGATGGATTGTTGAATGAATAAGTATATTCATAAGTTTTAGTATTAAAGTTAACAATTCATCCATGGAAGGAAGTTTCAACATCAATCCCACAGTCTGTCCTCTCTAACTTCTCCTTCACAGTGGACAGAAACTGGATCCCGCTTCCCTGGAGGTCTTGGCTCTGCTGAGGATCTAAGGTGCATCTCTATCAGTCTGACACACAGGATGGTTTATGGACAACAGAGGTAATATCGTATTGAAAGAAAATTCACTGTAGAGAAATGATATCTGAAATATTAAAACCAGCTTGGAGTATGTGGCATGAAAATCAATAGACCAAAAATCAGCAATGCGTTAGTATGTCCCGAAAACATTATGACTTTCCCTGTTTCTATGCAAAGCTTAATTTTTATGAAAGGCCAAATAATTTCCCGAAACAGCCAAGCACTGTTTGTTTTAGCAAATGTTATTCAAACAGGAGGAAACAGCACATTTCTTAGGGACTATTTTAAGCCGTGGGTTATTCGCTCTAGCAAGTATTTACAGCAGCAGGACAGTGTAGGTGGCATTGACTTGAAAATAAACTACAGTGTACACAATCATGGCAATGAAGCAAGCATGTCACTCAGTGTAACAACGTGACTAATTGCTGTATTTTTCATAGTTTTTGGACAACAGCTGAGATTAATAACTCAGAGAAAAACCCAAACGCCAGCATAAATGTCGGCATTGTACATTTCTGCAAACCACGAACATGTATACATTTATATGCTTCATTTGCTAATAAGTTCAAACGTTAAATTTCCGTTTCAAATTTTATTTTTTTGTGTCATGTTTTGACTTAAAATATGCAGTATTGCCACCACAAACATGGCCAGCGCCAAACTTACCTTTAAAAAATAGCCGGCTGATGTTGCAACAATCAACATATGCCGACAGGCACTTTAAAAAATACATGATTGTTTTCGTCCCAAAGATGGTTGGAAATGTCACAACAAGTCCTCAAAAAACACAGCTGGTCTCAAACACTGGTCTACAGCTTGGCAGCAGTTTTGCATCCATCATCTCATACTTCTCCTGATTAGAAACTCAGCTCATATACATGTTATGTAACTTTAGAAACAATTATATGATATATATGAAATGTACAAATGTAACATATCCTTGGTTTGCAGAATTTACAGTGCCAGCCTTGTTTTCCTGCCGACCATGCTGCAGAGGAAAAGAAATATAAGGCAAAAAAGCTAAAAAGAAAAGAAACACTTATTAGCAGGTTTAATTAGTTGAAGGTTTAGGACTTTTCATGAGATTAGAGGACAATAACAAAAAATACATCATGTCACTGTGTATCTGTGAAATATCAAATCAAAAAAGAGCAATTTAGCTTTGTTCAGGGTAATTAAATTTATATTGTGTTAAACACACATTGCAAATATTCAGTGTGACACTGAATTTATCTAAATCTTTAAAGGCAACATTGTTTTACAATACATCTCAAGCTTTAACCCTTTCTACAGGTCAACTGTGACATTTAGATCAAGTTTGACATCTCTTGTGTCATTTTACAACTTGATACAAACATGTTACAAATTTAAAGCCAGTGTCCATATTTCCTCACTCTCTCAAACCCCTAAGTCTTCCTGAGACAGCTGTTCTGAGTTTCAGATCTCAAAAAGTAGATGGCTGAGTAGTGCATAGACAAGGTAGAGGTTATTTCCTCAAAGTATTTAAGAATCGAGGTAATTACTATTTAGGCACAAAAATGTAAATGTATTGTGTTTCTTTTATCGAGTACACCTTATCAAGTCTAAAATTCGCCTATTTTCACTTAACAGAGGACATTTTTGGTAAACTATTATCTGGCTTTGTAGAGATGACGTCTTTCATTAACATACAGAAACAGTGTTCTTTATCCCCTTTATAATCCTCCTTCGCATTGTACTAAGCCACAGTATGAATCTTACATTTTAAAACTACCCAAATGCAAAGCCACATTTCCCTCCTCCATTGTCCTCCTTACCTACAGCCCTCTGCATCACAATCTAAAATCCAAGAGCACAGTGGCAGCATGCAGGGTTAAGTAATTCTGCACCATCGAGAAAGACATTTGATTTCATTTGTAGTGTGTCTTGCAGCTGGCGGAGGTGAGCCCACCTTTGGCTGCGGGAGGAGTGAAGCGGCACACATATCTAGTGTTGGGAGACACAAAATTGACAATGCATTTATCTTTGAATAATGTAAATGTCCTGAGAATACAGTGGCAGTGGTCCTGGTGTGTCCGCCGAGGGCGCAGGGCTGTCAGACGCTGAGCACTCTGGCCCTGCTGCAGCATAATGTGGCCTCCAGCTCCCCTAGAGCATCCCGCTGCTCGGCTCTGCTCTGCCTCAGGCCCACATTCCTGCTTCGGCACACTGCACATGCTCCCCTCTTAATTTACACTCTGGTAGGAGAGGGAGTTAATGCAGAAAAGCCTGCCAAGAAGAATCTTATCTGCTCTTCCTCTTTAAAGGTGAGGTAGTTTCGAGCACAATATATTGAATAGAGGAGTGGAGGGTGATGGTATTTGTTTTGTTTTTTTGAGCACACCCTATCTGCTCATTTGAAGATGCAATATTTGGTAATCTAAATGCATAAAACATAAAATGAAATCTATGTGATGCAAGTATGCATTTCCAGTGTTTGAATAGCTTCTATTATTTTAAGTAGTTGGCTTAACTTCAATGGTTCTATGAATACTGTGAGTTATTGTGTCCAAGAAATGTGCAGCTTGGTGACTAAAACATGTATTGTTTAAAATGGATGGTTCCTGGCAGGCTGACAGTGCTGTTCAGTGAGGCAAAGTGCCAGTAAATTGTTTGTCTTCTGCAGTGCTGCCCTATAATTCTTCTGGGAACCAATGGCATTGTGTTTGCCAAAGAGAATAATGATAGATGGGATAAAATCAAACTGGAGGATTTTTGGGATGCACTCTGACCACCAGGCATAATTTGAATACATTTGTGTCCCCAGAAACGACGCTGGCAATTGTTTGCACTTGTGTCTCCCTTGCCTCTTGTTTGTCCCATATAGGATTACTGATTTTATATAGATCATTTTGAATTTGCAAGTAATAATTAATATCGTCACATTTAATATACAATCGTTCCAATTTTGATTTGTATAAAGTCTCAGATGAATTAGTGAACCTGCACGTTTATGCACTGACAGCGATCGGCTCCTCCAGACCAACGGACCCCAACTGGGGCTGTCAAATTGTTGAGTGTTTAAATTGCGATTAATCTCAGAATTTCCAATGCTATTCATGATTAATTATATTTTTTGTCTCAAGTTTTCAAATCCATTGTTTTGCATTTCAAAATAGTTTTCTTACCTGACTGCCTCGATTAGTAATTGAATGAAGTGGGCATGTCTGTAAGAACCCATTTTTATTCAGATAACTTGAGGTCAGAGGTCAAGGGACTCTTGTGAAATGGCCATGTCGTTTTTTCACCCCCAAAAATGAAACCGTGTCATTTTGTGATCCCTCGTCTCATGTTACAAATTTTACTCTGATGTGGCCTATTCTTAAAGATTATTTTTTGGGGGCATTTTCGTTTTATTCGTAGGACAGTTGAAGAGAGACAGGAAAGGTGGGAGAGAAAGGGGAGGAATGACATGCTGCAAGGGGCCCCAGGCTGGACTGGAACCTGGGCTGCTGCAGAAGCCTCAGGCCTATGGGGCACACACCTTATCTGGTTAGCTAAAGGCCACAAGTCAGGAACATTTTTCCAAATATTTGCATGAAAAAAGCTAAGATAAACAAATTTTTAAAAAAGAGAGAAAGATTTATCTTGTTGCCCCTTGAAGGAGACCCCCAGGTTGGAACACTGGCCCTAGACCACATGTTTGATGCAACAATACATGTCACTCTGTAAAAAGCACTGGCTCGTAATGCCTCCACTTCTGAGGCGTGAATGTAAATGTGCAATCTGCCTGTTCAAGTGTCCTGTTGGCCCAACAACAGGAGCAGGTCCCCATCTGTTCTCTCTCTGAAGCGCCCAGACAATACATTTCCCCCGCCAGACCTTCCCATTTGCTCGAGCAGAGGTTTCCCAGCCATTTCTTAGGTTACAGGCGGGGTAAGTGCTTCCACCATGTGCTCACAGCTCTCTGATCTCTGACCGGAACTAGTTGTACCTGATTTGCAGACAGAGTTTAGATTTTTGGTGCTGAGTAATATTTAAATGTGCTGCCCTTGGCTTGCAGTCCCTTTTGTTGCTGTTGCTGCAATTCCACTGGATGCGAGCAGCGAAAGACGAGCGTGGCTGTCATTGGAGTGTGATTTGTTGCAAGCCCAGCCTTGCCAACTGTGAGGCACTGAGGTGTGACCACAGAGATGCCTAAAATCTCCAGTTGCCTCAGGGCCAGCCAGTCAATTACACAATACTGTCTACCCTGAGCAATGACATGTGCTCAATAATGGACCAAAGGCAAAGAGTAAAACACATCTAAAAACTGTTAACACCAAAGCCATTGCTAGAATATTCTGGGTCAGATATTATCATTATGTCATATGAAGTTGTGGTCAGTGGTGAAAATGCATGAGTGTGTCTGTGTGAGCGTCTGGTTGCAGCATAGTCAATTGTTTTTTAGGACTTAGTTGCATGTATTTTCAGCAGTTTATCTCAAAAGAGTAACATTTTGGTTACTTGCGGACCTCAACTGTTTATGAGGACCATGTGTGGGAAACTCCAAGAGGGTCTCCTGTTCAAAGAAACCTGCCTCTCCTTTGTGAGACACTTTATCGTGTGGATGCAGATGTGCTTTTTGTTGGAACCTTGCACCTCATCCATTACCCTCGGCCTGCCAGAGAGATAGTGGAGAGTGAATCCATTCAAAAGGACCAAGACAGAGACTGCTGCTCAACTGAACTTTCTGTGAACTAGGCTCAACAGCGGGATCCATGCATCAAAAAAATAAGTAATTTCTCCTCGCTGCTCTGGCCTGTGTTTCATACAGATTGCTACTATCAACACGTCCGGCATCCTCATGTATCAATCTGTCAATCTGATATTCGTTTGAGCACTGTATCTGTCTCCAGAGATTCAATAGGGACGAAGACTGAGCTGGGAATTTTGTGACTATCTTGTCTAGTTGAATCAAGATCTCACTCTGCAGTCTGTTGAGATACTATATTTAGGGGGGGGTGTGCTTCAGTGGAACACAGTGGTTTCAGTGATGGGGTTCAGATTGTAAAAACAGCTGTGCATTCATTCTATATTTAAAAACTGAAGCGAAACTTTTTACTGGGAATTGTAAATACGCCATAATATTTACATACTGAATCAGCATAAACGCCATTGATCATACAGCATATTAAATGGGAAAGAAATCAACAAATAAATACAGCTTAAAAGCCTTATGGTAGTGTTATCTTACAGTTTGCATTCCCAAACAGATTGTTTCATATTGGTTGATTTTCCTGATGAGATAACGAATTGTTGTATGATGGCTGAGGAAGAAATCCTAAGGTTAAACTTGTAAATTTTAAAGGAAAAAAACTTTAATGTTCTCTGAGATTAATGTAGAAAATTCATGAGAAAAATCTCACAGATTTACAAGGAAAAATGTGGATATTCTAAAAAATCAGAAGTTTATATTTTTTTAAAGAAAAAATTAAATTCTCTAAGATTAACTGCCAGAAAGTCAGGGGACAAACTGACATATGGGGGGAGTTGTGGTGGATGAATTGGTAAAGCACAGGACTTTCACCCAGGAGACTGGAGTTTGTTTCCCATGTTAGCTTATCGTTTTTACCGTTTACTTATTTGAGTTTTCAGATGTATAAATTTGCTGAATGCACATTTTGTATATAAACTTTAGCAGAATAGTAGACTAGGCCTGTTCGTGTTAACATCACATTTCAACGGACAGGTAATCTTGAGCTTCAGGTGACAGCAAATCGTGTATTTCAACATTAGCAGGGACACATATTAGCGGTTGGTCCCAGGATACTCCCCAAAGGAAATTTTGAGTGTCAAACACATCCTTTCCTGCATTCTAGTGGGTATTTCTGCACCAATATATGCGTTTTCTGCATCAGTTTAGGATGGAAATGTCATCTTACTCCCTGCTTTAAAGCTGCTTCTTCGTCTTTTCATTTTATGGCAGATTGCAAACATTGCTTTTGAGTTTACATGCTGCCATCACCTACTTTACCATAGGCATTGTTGCATCTATGAGTTGTGTAGTAATTTTGATTGAAAATTAATCTTTTCTGGCCTAGAAACACTGATATCTTGCTGTTCAATTGGTTGAAAACTATTTATCCATTTACTAATGGCTATTTTTCTCTTCTGAATATGGCCTCAATCCAAACAGTTTGACCAGCTCTGCCTTATGTGGACCCTTCATGTGATCACAAAGAAAACAAAAATACAGAGCACATACACAGGCAGCTTTGTTATTAGCTACTCATTGTTGATATGAAGGCTGTTATGTTGATGGTCCTGAAGTGATGTTTCACAGTAGAAATTGTGTTGTTTTTGCTTTATTAGAAATCGCTCATGTGAGAGAGAGATAAAGGAAACTGAAAGGTTGACATTTGGAGTACAAACATAAAGGCCTTTTTTTTTTTTTGCCTGCTCGGTAATGGTACTGCGACTCTGGCACTATTGACATAGACCTTGGGTTGTTATATGAAAAGTCTGTGCACACAATTTAATTTCTGTCAGCAGTCAAGCTCCACAGCCACAATGGATTTCTTTTATGCCCTAGCCTCTGACTCTCACCGAGCATCTGTGTGAGCTGGAAACACAGTTTCTGCACAGCTCCTTCCTCTCCTCCACCCGCTGCCTCTGCCCTTAAGGTGCATTTCATCCACATAGAAAATGAAGTTATATCTGAACTTCGACCAATAGTCTCGCTAGCCCAGGGGGAAAGCACTGTAAGGAGCTCGCCTTAGTATGACCAAGCAGCGACTGCACACAAGTCCATCAATCTCTCTCTGTTCTACAGTGCCTCTAATGACTGCATACATAACATAACCATCTTCTCTGTTTGAAAACCTTCGCCAATGTGAAATTTGCTGTTTCTGTTAGAAATCATGTTAAACTGCATTCTGTTTAAATTATTTTGCTTTACTTAAATGCTATTTCTTTCTTTTTCCAGCTGCAATTTCTTGTACAAGTCATAAAGATCCCACATGGTGTTACATCCTCAGACCTCTTGTCCTGAAGCAGCATGTTGAGGGCTGGATTACGTCCAAAAGTCTCTCGTGAAAAATGTGTTTCTGACAACCTGGGTGCAGTAACTCTTGAAAATGTGACTGTTTCCGATCCTAATGGTATGTAGCAGAGCAGTGTGTTCATGGCTCTTTTGCTTATGGTGACTGACAGCACTCTAGTCAGGGCTGACTGACAGGAAAATAAATGACGTGATTTTCTTCTTGGGAAGTGCTGACATTAGACTTCAACAGTCGAGGTTTGGTTGGAGGAATGTGATTTTCTACTAATGTGACTCGTGTTCGGAGCTGTTTCCTCACAGTGAATCTGTGCACAGAGCAATGCCACATAATATTTTGTCTCATTGAGCATGACTATATCACGCTCCATGTATTCAGGATCTGACCTGACTCAAACTCCTAGAGAATCCAATGAGCATGTTTTTGACTTATATGAAATCAGTGAAATAGCTGCATCAACAAAGCATGATGCAAAAAACACATCAACTTTATTTGGATCTCTAAATTTAAAGCTGCTGTAACGAGTATTTTTCTGTGACCAACTGTTTTGGTTCACTCTTACGGCTCTCATCAACATAATTTCCAGATGCATAAACTAGATGTTTTCAATGGAAAAGTTCTGATAATTTTATACTACCCTGCAAGCAAACAGCAGACACAGTTAGTGACTAGCTGCTGGACATGGTGGCGCATTTAGCAGCTTAAGAGACTAATTTTGTCCTCGGGAGTTGGTGGAGACCAAAAACAGAGCTGAAAGCTAAGTCCTCTGTGTATTTTAATCCTCTGTATGTTGTATACAGCTCTTTTAAACCTTGATAAAGACTCTTAAGCAGAGATTTCACCTGCATGTCCTTACATTGCATCACAAGCTTGTCACAGTTACAGGACCTTTGTGTCATAAGCCACTGATAATCAATAAAAAGACTGCACCACAAACTGAGAACAGAAACATAGGATGCCTCTTTACTGTGGCACTGTGAAATCTCATTAATGACATGTTGCTAACCTTCTCTCATTAGAGTCATCCCATCATAAATCACACCTCCTGCCACTGGGACGTTGCCTCACACAAAACTATTATAGCTGTTTTTTTCTGTTTTAGTTTAGAGGTTTATACACTGTATATGTGTAAGTCAGTAAGAAACCCACAAATATATTGTCATCCATTAGCAGGTCGCCATAATTTCCTCCTCCTCAGTGGTTGTGTCCATCTGGTTGTCACGTGACGTGGGAGAGCCGCCTAAGAGATGGTGTGCCCTCTCAGATCGTTTGTCTTAATTAAAATTTAATGAAATGTGGCTCTCTTTACTATTGTGTCTTGCAGCTCATAAATGAAACATTGTACTTTGTAGCATTACTCACACAGCGCTCCATACATTGTTTATTTAAGCCAGCTGCAACAATAGTAAAGCCACTGCAATAGTATTTCAATCAGTATTGTTGAAAATACTGCTAGATGCATTTAATGAAGTCTTGAAAGGTCAAAGGATATTTGTTTTTAGGAGTGCTGCATTAAGGATGTAATGAATTATATATTTGGAGGAACACTATGCGACTTCTAACATCCACTAGTGTTGCCTTAATAGTGCAACTGAGGGTCAAATACCAACTGTAAGATATAATTTATGTCGAAGATAGTGAGACAAAGTCCTGACCTCACCCTCAGACTACTGTTCTACAAGCATCTGTGACTCAGTGACTTATGTCAATACATGTCACATGTCCATCCAAGTAGTTATTCTGTTGTTCTCTGCAACCACACTAACTCTCCTGTCATTTCAGATCCAGCCACTTCCTCCTGCCCTGCAGTAACCTCTTTTTCCACCATTCCCATCGCCTGATCCTCACAAAGTCACTGCTCGTTTCTAGCTTTCCAGCTTTTGATCTGCCTGTGTGACCTACTGCCTGAACTATGAATTGATGATTCTCTACCTTACATCCCTCTACTAAACTCCTTATATGAGTAGATTATCATGAGGAGATATTTTGTTGCCACAAACTACAAGAATCAGTAGAGTAATGTGTTGAACATGTTTACTATTCTGAGAAAGAAACCTCTCTGTTTTCTGAGAGTTCATGCATAGATATTAGCATCAAGTGATGTCAGGGTCTTGGATTATATTCTAAAAAAGTGGTTTTGCACAGCAATAGGTGACAGAGAAATTCCTGCTTATTTAAAATATCAACATACAATGTTAATCTGTTTTTGATTGTTTAATAAAAGTTTAACAGGCTCCATAAATACTTTGGTTATCAGCTTGATGCCATGCCATTACTTCAACGGCCCCACATTTTGAAGCCCCATTAGTTTAAAAAATGTCCTATTAGACCGAAAACCCATTTCTCAGAAAGCCCCTGATGTCAAAAACAAATGCCCATTGCTCCAAACTCCCATTTCTCTGAATATCGACACTCCATACAGTTGGATTTAGATTCCAAGCAGAGTTTGAGCCACAGATCCCAGGTGTTTTTACCGACCCTTCCCTGACTTTGACAGCAGCTTTTGTGCCACCAAACATCAATATTTTAAGCTAAAACATGATCATTTCCAAACCATAACCGATTAGTTTTGGTGCCTAAACTTGACCACACCTTCAACACAGTGTTATTGAGAAACATAAAGGTTCAACATATTCATTGCAACATAATGTTCAAATGTATCATATCAGAAATATACCATGCCAACATTTTTTTCATTTTTGAGGACTTGAGATTGAATGATCTAACTGCAAGTATAGTTTTTTAAATTTTTTTTTAGAAATGCAACTTTGGAGCAATGAGAGTTTGTTTTGGGGATAAGGGGCTCTCTGTGAAATGGGCAGTCACCATCAGTTGGCATGAGTTTTATGATTTCAGTGTATGTTCATAGAGTTGATAGAGGTGGCAGATTTATGGCTTTTGATGCAAAACCCATCATGTTGTTATGCTTGTAACATTTCAGAGAACAATTACAAACAGGTGTGCAGAGTCTCTTGGTCTGATCCTGTGCAGCTGATAAATAAAACACGTGACGTGCACTGATGCAGTTTGTCATGGGTGAAGCTTTGTACAGACTACTGGTATCTCTGTTTGAACCAACATAAGACATGCGCACATTGGCTATCCCACTGGTTCCCAATTGGTCCAGCTGTGGGGTTCAGCTTTCTACTTAGTCATTAGTTAAAGATCCACACATTAATAAAATTTTACATTTATAATTTTATTTCACAAATTGTAAACAACTGGTAGAACATCAAGGCATAAAACACATTGAAAGAAGAAATGACACTTTAAAATAAAAGCTCTGTGCCAGAAATTCACTGTACTACAATATAAGTGTCTTTTTTTACAAACTTGACACCTTCAGGAGTCACTTCCGTTCAGAATGGACCTGCCACCCAATTTTGGACCATGACCCACCATTTGGGAACCGCAGGGCCATCTTATGTCTGGTATATTTTTTAAGTTAAACAGCAGGATTTTTTTACATGCTGAAGTTACTTTTCTTATGCTAGTTACGTTACTTGTTGTGAGGGGCTTCTGTGCTTCTAACTGTTGTTTGTTGAACCTATATGTTTGAGGTGTCCTGTCTTAATTTATCTGACAGTTTTTTTCTCATTTCTCATTTTTACTTTGTATAGATTTATCAGTGTAAACAGAAATGATGAATTCTGAGATGGAAGAACTATTATGAGGTGCAAATTACAGGTGCAGGTCATCAGAGATGATTAAGCGTGATCTAATGAGTCTAATTCCCACCTTTGTCCAATATTGGGCTATTACCTTACGCCCAACTAGCTTTTTAATGTCCTTGCCTTACAGCCTTTAACACAAATTAGCTAAACTTAACCTGACCTCAATATCTCTGTGTTCTTGCTTTAATTTACAGGTGACAGACCTTCAGTGGAAAGCTGTTCATGTAGCTGCAAGCTTATTCACAGAACCTGTGTGTGTGCTTGTTTAAATGATTATGGTTCAGTATCCCAGCTAGCAAAGAGCGTTCCCACAACATTGGCTAACGTTACCTGCAAGCTGCAATTATGTTTTAAAGAAAACGTTTCAATCAAATGTTAATTGAACGTTTTAAGGATGTTTATCATTTAAAAAAAATGTTCCTTTAATGTTAAATGCTGAATAAGACGTAACATTATATCTGCAACATTCTTAGGATATTAAGAGGTGACAGGTTATAGTGTTATTTTATAAAACATTCCCACAATGTTACATGAGAATGAAGGAAGAACATTTTCAAAGCAACGTCCAGAACATATTGTTGAGACCTGAGATCACAGAATTGTTTTTAAATGAAAATTTAATGTACCATGATATTTCAACAAAAAAAACCCAAACCAATTTTTTTTAATGATTTTTAAAATTCTATTTTTAAAATGTATTTTCTTTTATTAATGTTTTTATGTTTATAGTGATGTTACCCCAACGTTATGGGAACTAAAAGAAAACTTGCTCCTGAAAATGTTATTAAAACATTGCATTGGTTGCATTGAACCATTCTCAGAACGTTTTTTGGTTCCGAAATTTGCTATCTGGGATACCTCGATAATATCTTGTTTTTCATTTTGTTTATTTTGTAGGCGTTTCCTTTGGGCTGTGTTAAAATTGTAGGCAAGTGTTTTAAAAAGGCTGGCGCTTTTATTTTTAAGGAGTAATGCGGAAGGAAACGACGCAGGTGTGTTTTCCAAAAATATGGAGCGTGTTTGTTTGTTTGTTTGTTTGTTTTGTTTGGCCTCCGGGCCGTGTACGACCCACGAGACCATTGATCCGGCCCGCCACTAAACACGTATATAAACTCAGGGGAAAATGTCGACAGCAATTACTTTTCTGAAATAACGCTGGCGGCTATGCATGTCCGAGTCAGGTTCAGGGTCAGTGAACACAACACGTGAGGTTACGTGCCATCGCGCGATATCATTGGGCATTGATTGACAAGTGATATGCGTCATGGCGAGTGCCAGGAAAAGGGAAGTGGGTGCGAAATTCCGCGTTTTCCAGGAGAAATCATGGATGTATTATAAGGAATACATAAGGAATCGAAGTAAAAGGCAAGACACTTTGTCTGGTTTGTGGCGCCGGAAGTGATGAAAAAGGCCAATCTCGAGCGTCATTACCGCTTGAAACATGCTAAACTGGACGAGTTGAAAGGACAAATGCGTTTTTATAATAATTAACCCTCTTCGTCGGAGTTGGGGTGTCCAACAATCAGCTTTCATAAGACCACAGACTGACAGAGAGACAGCGTTTGGATTGCAAGTTTTGTGGCGAGTGAATTAATAGCTAAGAAGCTGAAACCTCATGCAGAAGGAGTTTGTGAAGGAGTGTGATTAACTTATAATAATCGTGAAACCGTGATAACTGCGGTTTTTCATACGATCGAAATCTATGATCGTTGCATCATAGGTGTTCATAAATTTAGTATGACCCTCGGAGGACTTCATAAAAACTGAACTTGGCCCTTGGTAGGAAAAAGGTTCCCCACCCCTGGTTCAGCACTTGGTGGATACAAGGTATGTCAATATTTCGTTTCCTATTGTGACTGATATTGAGTGACATTATCTTGTGTATGTTGTTGTTTTGCTGAGTAGGTGTGTGTGTGTGTGTGTGTGTGTGTGTGTGTGTAAGCTAGCAGGGATGCTTTCCTGTGTGTTGTGTGATTTTAAAAAGCTATTCGTATTTTCTTGGCTTTGCTACATGCAGTCTGAAGAAATGCTGTAGACCTGCTGTGAAGTGTGTGTTGCAGTAGCGATGGATTGAATCATGCTTGAATTTGGATGTTTGGAGCTGTATCTTATTTGTGATCTTGCTTTGTATTATTATTATTATTATTTTTAAAGTGACTAATCATTTCACTGTAAGTTAAATGACCTTGTGCACCCTATCAGCACTGGTCATTTTGTTAAGTTGAAGTGATGGGGATGTTTTGCACCTTTTTTTTCTCATAGTGTGTTCACCGCATGTTTTTGGAGCTACAGTGTTATCAATAGGCCGACGGCTTTTAAGAAACTAAGGTTGGAGAGTTAAACCATCATACAGCTGTGGATGCCACAGTGTGTGCATCATGTCCAAGCTTTGTTTAAACTTTATGAATTGTCTATCGCACATCTAGTTGAAATCAGGCCACTACTTTCTTCTGTGTTTTACTGACCTCTGACAATAATAATAATCAAATAACCAAATAAGCTGCATTCTCAGTGATGTTGATGGGTTTTAAGTGTAGGTGTAGGGAGTCCTCAGGACCCACAGGTGGTAATTCGTGTGGGTCTGCAATACAATCTGTGTTTTTTGACAAACTATAGTTTTAAACTCCTGTTGGATGTAATGTGGTTCTAATTATGGTTACTTATTCTCTCTCTTTCTTGAATCTTGTTTTGTGTGAGATATATGCTCAGGCGGTAAGAAAAAGGCAGCCGCCAGTGGAATAGTTTTTCAACGCAGTGTCTGCACAGTAGGCCTAAAGCATAATCTGGTTATCATCAACATGAGTGAATACAGCATCCATCAGTGTGTGCGTGAGTTTATTTACCAATACAAAATTTGTAACCTTTACATATGTGAACAAAAAGCATCGCAGGTGTTGCTGTGGTTGTTGAGGAGTTTACTGTGGGAATATACAGCACTCTGACGTCAGTATTATCTGTAGAGTGAATACAACTTTCTCTTGTGAAAATCTGAGGTGATTTGATAACAAAGGCCAGGTGACAGGAAATGTTCTGTCATATTGTAGGATTTTGTCTCTTGTTTCAGTTCTCTGGCTATAAACAATAACCTTAATTCTGAGACTGACACCTTGGAGTGGATTTGTTAGTTGATATGCTCTTGTCTGACAAAATTCTTATCGGTTGGACAATCGCTGGTGTTTTTCCCCCAGCTGGAAATGCCAGGAACTCTTCTGAAGATACCCAGCTGGGAGCTTTTTGGAGGCGCAGCATTTTTTTAAACTGAGACTCTTTGGTTGCATCTGGTTGCTATGATACAGGATATCTGCAGACGTAAAAATGTCAGCACATGGTAGACAGCTACACGGCACTCCCATTGCAAAAAAACCCCCCCCAAAAACAATGGCCTCAGGAAAGAAAAAAACAACCAAACAAAAAAAAAAAAAGAAATTTAAGTGGACCAAAATGCTGCAAGGTTTAGTGCACGTAGTGCACTGTGGCCAATTTAGTCAATCTAGAGATAATGTATAGATTTTTTTCCCTATCGACCACTCATTGGCTGATAAGTAGGTAGAATGACAAAATGTTGTTGACCAGGATTTTCTCTGGTAGACTTCAGCCCTTCTTAATGAAAGACTATGGCCTAGTCCACATGGACATGAGTATTTTTGTAAGCAGTTTTCCCTCTTAGTTATCCAAAAATTCCTGTCTAAACACAATGTTATTTAAAAAAATCTCTGTCCAAAAAACGAATAAAAGAGCATGCTCGACCAAAAGTTGACTATGCGACCATAACACTAAAGCCACGAAAAGAAGATGATTTTGGCCTATCAGCAGCTTGAAAAAAAAAAAACAGTATATTGGTTGCCTGGACGTTGGTAGCTCATTCTGTCACCTCTGTACATTCATGTGTGAACATGTAAAAAGTCCTCTTAGCAAGGTAAGGACCAGCACTTTGACTTCATTCACCATTGCACCAAGTGTTGCCTCATTTGTGATGCTTCAAAAAAGAAATAATGGCACACATTTTGTAGTACAAACCAAATTTTACAAGAGCTTTGTTTTCAGTGACCTACAGTGCAGTCTGTGTGTTTTCTGCATGATGTGGCCCTGGTGGTAAACAACTCGTGCGGGCCCTTCTGCTGTTGAAGGGTTCGAGATACTATTCTGGAGTCAAAACTCTCAGCAAAGGGCAAATTTCGGCTTAGCTTTGGTATTTTTTTTATCAGCATTTTGAGTCAAGCTGAAGCTCTTCATGGAAACTAGAGTTGTACATAATGTTGCTGCCATATTTTTGGATAGTGACCTAAAGGAGATGGAACCAAAAGGCAGCTTTCAGGTCTGTCCTGAGTTTCCTTGCATATGATGAACTGGGAGGAGATTCCCCTCTTTGAAGTGCATTGGTTGTGTCAGATCACTTTGTTATGCACAGAGGCTGCAGGGAGGACCTCGGGAGTCAGACCCCCGGTTCTTTCATTTCATTTACTTTCAGGAAGGGTGAAGGGTAAAGCCACTGGAATGATGAAACACGGTTACCCAACTCTCATTGTTTTTAAGGGGCGCCTGTATGTGTTCACATTTCTCTTTAACTCTGAGCGCGGGGGGAAATTATAATTAATCTGTTAATGACAGTCGGGGCTGTCATAAGCTCAGGGAGTGTATAATAAATTGCTGTAATAAAAATTAAGATTGCATGCATCATTGAGGCCTTCAGAGGGTTTGTTTAATGTAGTTACAAAAATGGTAGCAGCTGATGTGGCGTCCACTGCTCTACCAGGAGAACGCTAATTTCTGAGTGACACTTAACCTGCTGTAGCTCAACCACAGCTGAGGGAGGTGAGGGGAAACCTAATGAGTTTTTCCTGCGTCCCATTTTGAGAACCACTGAACTGGATGGCCTGGTTTGTATCCGAAAGGCAAAAACTTGAATTGTTCATGGGAAATTAATTAGACCCTCTGAAAATCTACCCAATTCCAAATTCAAGTAAAAGAATTCATTACGGCCCGCCGCCCTGGTCAGTGAGTTATTGGCCGTCGTCTCTTAGGGCTCAAACTTTAGACAAATCACCGCATGCTCTGAAGAGTCACGAGGGTTAAAGGTTGGGTTGTTCACTTGTCCCTCTTCCTCTTAATTGGAACATGAAAGATGCTGCATCTGTGAGACGGACTCTAAGGGGCACGGGAGAGTTACAGCGGCAGAGGACTTCCTCGTCTTTGATGAGGGACAAAGCTTCCTCTGTGGTGCACACGGTCCCATTAGAGGAGAGCCCTCGACTTCTGCCCCGAAGGAACAAAAGAACAAATCTGAAGCGTTGTCGCACTCTAGAGAATTATCATTTTATATGATGAGCTCCTACCGTCAGAACTGAGCGATAAAATGTCACCGTGATACAAAATCTTCATGTTGGATGATATCAATAGTTATAATCCAAAAAGGTTAAATCATTGTATCTTTAAAGGTTAAAGACTAAATTTTGCTCCCAAGTTAAAGTTGAAGAAATGATAGGCCTACAGTGAATTGTGGTTTAAACTTTTATTAATTGTCAGAACATGACAACATTGGCCAAACAGCAGAACATTCAACAAACCAAAGGGTTAATTTCAGTCATGTTAATAAATCAAATAAAGAACAGATAAAGAAGTGTTCGTTCTAGTTAGCAGCATGTTAAACAGTTTAAAACATAAAGTGTTTTATGTGAAAATGGAAACAGAATAATTAGACAAAACAAAAACAAATCTTTACTGTGGTCAGTATTTTCTGTACAAGTTTTACACACTAAGTCCATAATTTCTGCTCTCTCGAATAACAGAAGACGGACCTCGATGACGTTGTGGTGTAACGGTGAAAGTCTGCCTGATGTGAACGAGACAGAAATCATCATTACAGATGTGTTAATGTATGAAAGTTTTATTCATGTTTAGTAATATTATTATATAATTATAATTAAATTAGCCTTATTATATTCATGTTAACATAACATTAGCATTAGATGACTTAACACAGCGTTTAAGCTAACGTTATGGGGTGATTTTCTATCGCGGTGTCACGTGAACCATGGTCACATGGTCTCAGACTAAAGAAACATTTTGATGTTTTAACATTAAAATGTTGCCGTACGCATTAGTGGGAGGGCAGTCTTGCCATCTTCCATTTCTCCAGCTGCTGCTTCGTTTTCTTCTTCTGGTTTATTGAAGATGGTAACTGGCGTTGAAGGTGCATTACCGCCTTCCCTGTGGGCATATGGAGAATTTATCAAACATTTATTACATCGCTATCGCTAGGAGAATTATATTGAGATAATTATCGTAATCATTTTATCGCCCAGCTCTACCGCCTTCCCAATTCAAGTGTCATTTTTGCACCCATGTTCACGCACGCTTTGCTGACATACCAAACACAGGTTGGCTGACCGGTTTCCTGTCTAGTCAGCGTGGCTGTGTCACCTCTTCTGGCCCTTTCAACCAGAAATATTTGTCAAGGAGGAGGCTCGGAGTCTTATCTTTGGTTGTGTTGTTTGGGACACAAGGGGCCTGGTTTGGGGTTTAGCCTGCGGGCAGGCTGGTATATAGCACTCGTAGCCTGACACCAGTTGACACAGCATAGTTGCACAGGTCACCCTACAAAAACATCGCCCTCTCTCTGGATGAAGCCACCGAACAATGGCGATATTTTTGTTGACAGACGGCCCATGGTGCTCTAACTGAGACTAAGCTCACTTGTCTCACGGATTTGGTGGTGAACTTTAAAGCAAAGACATCCTTCCTGTCCTGCTGTTCAACTTAGCAAGAGACACGTTCTGACAAAGACAAAGGTCAATTCCTCAAATCTGGATACATCATTTTCAGAGCTTTCTTTCTGAACACAGTTTGTTAGAAAATACTTGTTAAAAATGTGCATTTTAATGCGTGTAGCATCAGTGCCGTTTCTCCCCGTGTGAGCGGTGAGCTCGCTACTTCAACAAGCTCTCACAGCTTTTGCAGTCTAGTGATTACACGACTAAACGACTCTGTTAGATGCCAAAATCAAATAACCAAAAGCAAAATAGCTGTCACTTATGTACCTTCCGGTCATTTTAGCAGCTTTGTGCAAACATTAGCTGAGCGACAGGCTGTAGTTGCACAGCAGCTCAATCGTTTTTTGTTGTGTATTTTACTGTGCTACGGGTTTAGCTGCTAACGAGAGTCTGTCGCCACATGACAGCTTGTTGTGCAGATCAAGATGTGTGTGTGTGTGTGTGTGTGTTTTACTATTTGGTAAGCTACTCACAAGAGTCTACTGATTCTCAGCAGCCGCAGACTGATAAAATAAGGGACATATGTATAATGGACATATGTACCGTGATTTCAACCATTAGTTTGAGGACTCCTGTTGTAAAGCCGTAAGTTCGGCATTTCGGTCATCGCCACCATAGTTTTTTCGAGCAAAGAAGTGACCACATTTTTGCGATGACATGGCGGTAGATCTGACTGAGAATCCCAGGACACTATTGGTAGACAGCCTGTCACTCAAGAAGGCCCGCCCTTAATACTGCGTAAAATGCACCCCTCGTAGAATTAGGTACAACAATATCATCCCTTTTATTCCAGGCTGTAAAGTTGTTTATTTCTGCTCTAAAGTTGGACATATTTACATGGGGGTCTGTGAGGTTTGACTACTTTTTGGAGCCAGCCTCAAGTGGCCATTCAGGGAACTGCAGCTTTGGTTACTTCCATGTTGGCTTCATTTTTCAGCTCATTCTTCATTTCAGTGCTTTCAGAGGACATGTCCCCCGGTGTCTCAGGGCAGAAAAAACTGCTCATTTTTTCAGGATGTTTAAACCTTATTTCAATATACTTGCCTTTTTATTTAATCATTCAAATTAGTGACAAACTCATAATCACACGTATATATTTTTGCTTTACCTGGACTTTTCACAGAAAAAGCATCAAGGTAACATTCCCTAAAACTTTTAGAAGCCGGGATTTGTTTTAAAATAAATCTGTTCCAGTTGAAACCAGGGATTTCACAGCTGTAACCAGAAGTCTGCGGCTGAAACATAAAGCTTGTGAGCCGACTCTAATAGGGCCTCAGTGGAAGGTAGACCGCAGCAGCACATCCTCCGCTGTGATTCATCTCTATTGTTTTGCTGGTTTGTTACCTTTCTCTCAAAGAGCCTATTGCTCCCGTGGCTCCCACTACAATTATCACCCGCTTGTCTCTCAGCTTATCTGGTGACACCTTGCTGTTGTCTCAGCTTCTTTTCTCATCCTCCTCTTCTTTGTGTTTACGTTTTCGGTTGTGCCGTATATATAAACCTGTTATACATCACCCACCGGCCATGAAAGATAATTACAGACCAAAAGGAGCAATGGGCTTAATTTTCCAAATTAAGTGAAACTTAATAATTCTCGCCTAAATAGTGGCAGTGATTAATGGCTGCGAGCACACTCGGCAAAAATGTTACGTACATGCAGGTGAACCGCTTTTGATGGCAGATAAACAAAGCTTTGTTTTTTCAGAATAATAGCAGATGTATAAAGAAAAATTAACCACCAAAGAAAATAACCCATATATGTATATATAATTTGTTGTAATTCCAGTGCCAATTAAAAGTTTCCATCAAAGAACATTTGAGAAACAAATAGGCAGTGTACATTATATATATAAGACCAAAGCAGCTAGCACCACCCCAATGGACCATCCACTTTTTCATACATTTAGGGAAAATATAATCATTCTTTTTAATTACTGCACCTAGGCACTCTATTAAAATTCTAATTCACCTCATCCACCTCGATTGATCTGTTCACAGTGGGTGGCTGTGGTGAAATGCACTGTATAATATTCATGCTGGTACGCCTTGGTTGTGCTGTGTGTCAGAAGCCATCTTGCAGCGAATCCCTCACCCACCTTGGAGCGCAGCCTGTGGAACTGATGAGGTGAAGAGCATTGCTCTGCAGCTCCATGCTAGTAATCACGGGACTGAAGAAACACATACATCATCTGCCACACAGGTTGGCATGGCGAGTGAAAAGCCTTCACATCACGTAAGATGTTGGACAAATGATGGCCATACGTGTGTTTGTCTCCTCACAGATGGCTGTGCATCTTCAGTCAGGAAAAAGCTGAGCCTGGCACTTATTCCCCTCCCCCACTCCACTCCTCTTGCTCCCTCTTCTTCTCTCCCTCCATCAGTCTTTTGTAGCACGTCCTTTTTTTTTTTCCGCCTCTCCTCTGCAGGAGGTTTGATATTGGCAACACAGTTAGTGCCCTCCACGGAAATAACAGTGGAAAAGATGACATAAATTATTTGCCAATTGTTTGACACATGCAGGGCATTGTCCTTGCTATAATCATCAGCACTCTGTCACCTGAAGGTATGAACGGTGCCACTGCTGCTTTGTGTCTCTCTGCTAAACCTCCTGGGCTGTTCAGGGCTCCTGATCTCTTCAGTAAAAAGTATATGATGCACTTTTCCTTCAAGCTGTAAGAGAGAATTAATCACAATTATGCTTTGTAATTGTAGGTCTTCTACATTAGTATTTGCACATGTGCAAAAGACAGAAGAGCAGTCAAGTAATTAAACATCATGGTACCTATACAGTGAAGAGATGAAACAGTGTGAAAATGTCATATCCTGATCAGTATTATAATAGTATTGTTAAAATGTCCTTTAAAAAAGTCTAAAAAGCACTGATACACACACTGAAATCATTTCACCAAGTTTTCTATAGAAAATCACATAAAGCAGCACTTTTAATTTGCATAAACCCCAAAACAACAACAGCCTTATATAATGTATTATGTAATTCGAGTTTCATGTTGTGTGGATGTTGATATCAAGGTTGTTGTTGTTTTTTACAGATGCTGGGTTTAGTTCTTCACACTAAATGTCAATATTTTGCATCGAGATGATGTTGACATGAGACGCTTGGAAGACATCGAATTTTGGTTTATTAATACAACTTAACGAAATATTAACATCATCACTATTCTATGTGAAATTGCCATCCTGACATTGAATTTTTGTCACAACCTAAATTCAACATTTAAAATCAACATCTAACAATGTTGATGGCCAGCTGGGTGACCTGCACCCTTTGATGCATGTCTCATGTCTATTTCTGTAATAACTGCAAAAAGCCTTAAAAATTAGGCTTAAAAACTGGGATCTTTCCAAATGAGTGATTGTGCTAAATAATCTTGATCTCAGTATTGACTGAATAATCAGGATCATGATTTTTGCCATAATCGAGCTGCGACATGAAAAGGGACCAGTAGCATCACTGGGTTTAGCTGTTGCATGCTCCCACTCTGTAAACAATGAAAAAGCAAAACAAACCAATATTGCCTGCATGCCTGCCTCTGGAAGACAGTAACCAAATTAGCAGTAGTTGTAATGATAATTAAAATCTGAAACAGTAATACTAACCTCTGGGAATTTTGCCACAGTTTATCGTAAAACCAGTAACCGTTTCATCTTTACTATACTGCAGCATATTTAGCGACTGACACACATTTGGCTCATGAGCAGCAGAGTTGGAACTGTAAGGAACACTTAGGAAATGCCATCGTCTCACTGTTGTTGAAGCACTGCTAAATATTTAATATCATGAACTCCTGAGAAGCAGCAGGGACAGATAGCCACCAGTGATATTAAAACAGCCCTTTTTTTTAATGGCACTGTGGAGGATCAGGAACCTTATTTTCTTCTAGAGTGCATCAAGTTGTAAAATAGCTATAAATGTTTTTCATTTTTTCAGACCAATCTTAAAAAGTCATTTAAAGCCCTCTAAAGTCCAGGATCATATTAGTTATGACTTCCCTTGCATTTATTTTTGTCTTTTTTAGCACCTTTTAGCTGTCATTTCCCCACATGCAGGGTACCAGTTTTTACATCACAAGCTCTGCTGTAAGTTTGACTTCTCAGGTTGTCATTTTAATAACATATTAAGATGCCAGGAACCTGAAATACATGGAGAAACTGCACAGGCACCTTTAAAAGAAGACAAATCATAAGTGAAAATCACTTAAACTATAATTTTAGGACACTTCTAGGTTGTAAAAAAAATGTAGTTTCACTGCTTATACAAACATACAGTGAAAAAATGTGAAGAATAAAACTATAATACAATCTTTTTATGCGTGAAGTAAGATTAACCCAGCACATTTTTGTGCCATTTTAATTGAAAATCACTGAAAATATTGATTTGATTTTAAATATGGCACCACTGAGATACAGTGTGAAACCCCACAGTTGCACTTTTAGCTGGTTTCTGCTGTAGCTTGTCTCTACATGATATATAAAAACATTTATGTAACTACAGAAAAAACATTAGAGAGACTCCGAACCGATTGTGTGAGAGAACATCGCAGCTGGTTGGCACTGCATCAGATTCTGTGTATTTGAATTATTGTAGAATTATTAATCAAAGGATTTGACAAATATTGCCGGCGTGTTTGGTACACCATCAGACAAAAGCGAAAATCTAAACTGACACTGCTGTATCTGCCTGGGCCTGCTCAGCAGTTCACAATCAGTAATGAATGGCATCGAACATATAAACAGAGTTTTCCAGTCTTATTTCCCCAGGCAAGGAAATTATAACCAGCAGTATGGCGTTCCATTAACAGTGGCGACTGCATGCATGTGAGAGAAAGAATAAGAGACTCTGAGAGAGAACAATGTTAGTTTATGTGCATGAGTGTTTGGTTTATTTTCAAAGCGCTTGCCAACGTCAGTATGAAACACATTTCAGTTAGCCAACTATTGTTATTAAATTGTGGATGGTGATGCATTGCAGCTCATATGTTGCGTCCACAGTTAAAAAAAAAAAGGCTCTGGCACATTGCATGCACAGTACACAACACATTATAGTGCATGGATATGAGATATAGTGCTGGATCAATACATGATTTAGCTAGATGAAGAATGATGTGCAGCCCGGCGCAGGAAAATACAACAAGAGAAGAAAACGGGTCCCTCCTCATGAAAAATGCTCATTATCAATGGGGGAGGTGTTTTGTCTAGATGTAATGAGATACTGTCATGCTGTGGTACAGTGCAGAACAAGCAGAGCCACCCCTATGCAGCCTGTACCATTCTATAATGTCCTTGCCCTTGATCAGTTCCCGCTGCCTTCAATTGCACTGAAACCCATTATAAATTAATCACCTCGTCTTGCAATTTGCATAAAACACACACAGCACCATTTCCATTCACCTCTATCTATGAACTGGATTAGGAGAAACTGCATTAAATGGCACATTAAAGAAGAGGAAGCCGATCTGTAGCGAAAGGCGGTAATTCGGTGACAATGGCAGCGGAGCAATTCCTGCGAGCAGTATAATTAATGTATGCCTTGCAACCATACATGGGGAACAGCTCAGTGCATTTGGGAAGAAAAAGAGCAAAATCTCCCCCATGAGTCCGCTTCCCTCTAGCTTCTGTAATTTTGTCAGTATGATATGATTTTGCTGCCATGGTTTTGTGCTTTGACAAATCTCTGCGTAGAGGAATTATTGAGATTCCAAAGGATTTGCACGTCCTGTCTTGTGTGTTTATTTTGGCTGCACGACGCAGCGAGATTGTGTACCTGCTCACTCAAATTATAACAGATTTGCCCTGGCACGATGAGGTAATCAGCTATCCGAAAATGCCTAGCTATTACTCAGACAACGAGGAGCCAGTCAAGACAATAAACTTAACTGAAAGACTGAAGATTGATCACAGAGTTCTTATTTAGACAAACACGACTTGGAGAAAAAGGCAATTCATCTGATCTGTCCTGCTGTATTTTCCATATGAATCAGCAAAAATAGAGAGGCCATCCCTGACTTAGATTAGAAAAAAGGGCATAAATCATGTAATTACATTGTCAAAACAACATCTGATCTTTGCACACACACTTTTGTTTACCTATATAAAAAAAGTACTTTCATCTTTATGCTCTGCTTAGATGTTCATAATTAATCTAGTTTTCACACTCGCCACTCGCTCGCTGAATTCTAAGCAGCAACTTTGTATCCAAACAAATAATCTGTTGTGCTCACAGATGTTTAAGACAGTTTTTGATGTGAAATTACGGTTTAATACTTAATATCTGCACAGTTTAACAGTTTTATTTTGTCTGTTTTACTGCCAATTGTGCGCTGGCTTTCTTTAATCGGTAATTTCTCTGTCATAAAACTATTAAAATATTTGAGGACATCTGCATGAAAAAAAGAGAAAAGCACATGCAGTGTAATTATGAAATGATCCGGCTGTGTAACGGACATCAGGCTTGTAAAGCTGCCTGCCCAACAATCTAGTTTGGCAGTGAGGAGCCCGTATTAACAACACAACAGTAGTTATTCTCCCAGTGCTTTCCTAAATGTCACAGTTTGCATTTGTCAGATTGCAATGTATCACTTAGAGGGGGGTGATGGGAAACCCTCCAAGAGTAACCTTGAATGGCAGCCAATCGGCACGGGACCAATGGCCTCCCATTCCTCTGCTTCACTGCACTGCACTGGCGCTGCACTCTACAGTATATTTAAACACATGCCGACACCCAAGAGGAGGAGAAATAGCACCTGACCCCTTGAAACTGATACCCTCGCAAGCAAGGGAGAGGGGAAATTGTTTAATGAAGATGGATCACAGTGATGGCTTTACATTTCATTTCTTAACAGCGGGCATACGGCTTTATTACAGCCAGTCCTCACCTTTGTCCTCTCCCTCTCAGACGAGGCACTCAGGAGGGCTCTGTGTACTCACTTTAGTTTGGTTTTAGTGGCTTTTTTGGGTGGTGTGTGTGTGTGTTGCCTCCTGAATGTAAAAATCTGCCCGCATTGTGGAACTTGCTTAGCTGGCTAGTCAACGGGGAAATGTTGACAATTCAGCCCAGTTCCATCTGGCCACATTCTTCCTGGTCTAGCTGCTCTGTGAGGTCTCCTGTGAAATGATGTCCTCTATCAGCAGTGAATGTCACAAGCCCTACACCATTATTGCAGAATAGGATCCCCACAGACTGAGTGGAAAGAAAGCGATTCAACATCTCTTTTGTACCTTATTCGACTCGTTCCCTCTCCCATATACTAGAAGAAAAAACATCCAAGATGCACCTACAGTTGTGATGTTGAATAAACATAAGCTATCTGCATATTAAAGGTGTAGTGTGTGAACTAAAGGGTGGCCAACATTTCACCTCCAAGCCAACGATTAATCAACACCAGATCAAGAATACGCAAAATTCGACTAAAATTGAAAATCTGAGAGCTGGTCAAAAAGCCACAAGTGATGGCAAAATGATGTTACTTTGCCCAAAATCTAATGTAGGAATGTGAAGATTATCGGCCTGGATGATTATCGGGGCTGATATTCGGCATTTTGCCAATTATCTGTATGGCTGTTATATTTTGATGAGCGCCAATATAAATAATTAATGAAAAAGTGTGTGTGTTACGCTCAACCAACACAAGGGAAGGCAGTCTGCAATACATGCAAAGAAAATATCAGCATGGGAGGAACTTTTACTCTGTAAAAACCTCAGGGAGCAATTTCTATTCATTCATTTTGAATTAAAATTTTTACTGAACTTCATAAAAAAAAGTTGTAGGGAACTTGCTGTATATGACATTGAAAGTTTCAGTTTTGATTTAACAGGCATTTAAACAAAGTTTTGTGTTGGAATGTGTTATATTCCAAATTCTACATTTGGACAGAAATATACTCATTTTTATTGTAAATGCATATTTGTATTCCAAATATCGGTTATCGGTTTGAGTATGTAGTAATTATCGGTATCGGATAGGTTTTGGCCCTGAAAAAACAATATTGGTCGGCCCCTTATCTAATTCTTTAAAAAAGTAATTTATCGTGCCAGAAATCAAAAGAATAGCAGCATTCTTTACATACAGCAATCCAATTGTAAATCCTTATAATAATAATACAATCATTTAAGATTGTATTACTTAAGAAGCCGACGGTGCAATGTTGGTCACAACTTGTTTTTGTTCTCTAATTCATGGACTGATCACAACACTTATTTATGTGAATGTTTTGAACATGTATCAGTATGGATGCTTAAGTGAACTTCTACGACCTCTTAATGTAACATAAACTGAGGTGCATATGTGATGGAATTAAGGTAAACAGATGTGAGGTTTGGTGATGAATTTAGTGTACATCACACACGTCTGTGGACATGATATGATGATATGAATATGATATACTGAATTTTGGACCGCAGGATGATAGCTGGTGTCACTGGCATTAGCTAATGTGGATCCTTTTAAATAAATATATACATTTGGATGTTTTTTGCACAGTTGGTGGTGATTGTTGCACTGTCTGTGCTCTGTGTGTCTCGTGGTTATCAACAGTCTTTGCCTAAGAACAGATTTGGGGCTTTGGGCTTTGGACCCCAGATTATCTAGCTGTGGATATAATTTGGCTCTGACCAGTGCCTAGACTGGACACCAATTTAAGACCACAGACTACAACAAATGACGAACAATACGCCTGCAAGCTGTGTGAGCCTAGCTAGCTAAGCTTGGCTATGCCTGGCCTAACCACACCATTATGTTGGATTTTGGACTTCAGACTATGGACTTTTCTCTTGGCTTTTCGACAGTCTTTACCTCTGGCCTTGTTGGTTTGGATTGGCTGTGCTTGGCCTTGTGGATGTTGGTAGTAACTGTACACACTTTCTGCAGACACAATATGGTCACCTTTGTCACTTTGGTTACATCAACAGGTATGATTTTCTATAAAATGAACAAAAGTACTATTTTCCAACATTATTACAAATACATAGTTTTAGTGCAGTCAATTTTGTCACTTGCTTCTGCATTAAATGTTTGGCCCACAAAATAAATAATCCCTCAAACGCTCCAAGTGCATTACATCAGAATCGGATGTAGCACTTACTCCTGACCTACCGAAGCCTCTGAATTAACAAATTAACCAACATCAGAACGAAGAAGTCTCAAGTGTTCATTGTAGCCTATGAGACTCTAAATCTACAGTTTTTTTCATCAAGAAAAATAATATTTAATTGAATTGTCTCGTGTGAGAGACTGAATCACGTGTCCACTGTTATCAGCTCATAGCTCTGATCAAACTTGGGTTGAAGATTGAACTCAAGTCAGAGCCGCGGTGGTATCTTCTGTGTCATCAAGTTCAACCGCTCAAAAAAAGGGTGACGTTAAGAGAACCAGCTGTACTGTATTATGCTAAAAATAACAGCAGCTTTGCAGCGACTGCTATGTGTTTGGGAATGGCTAAGGTTCATTACAACCACATGCTGACTGAGTTTTTCTCCACAGTGGGTTTTCCACAATAGAAATAGCGCTTTAAAATATATTATAATTTTGGATTTAATTTGGATCTGGACCGTAAACTTTTAGCCTGCCAAGCGTTCTGATTGTTGTGTTACTACGGCAGACAGTTTACTTATACCTGTGATCAGCTCATTTGCATACTGAGTAATGTTGCGAGTGTCTGAGATGGAGCAGAGTCTGCACCTCTGAACCCTGGACCAAAGGCCAAGGGTTCAAATGGACAACAGAGCCCTCGGGCAGAAAATCTGAACCCTTCTCACCTTAGATGGCAAACCTAAAGTGCATCAGCAGTGCAGTGTTTCCCTGAAACAGAGTCACCCACTAGTTGTATTGAATATTTTTACATCATGCAGGGATTTTAATCCACTTATGGCACCAAACATTCAGAGGATTTGAGGCTGTGCTGCAACAAATTCAATTTAGCATCACGGGTAATTCATTTTTGTCCGGTGTATGGAGATTCAGATGGACACGGACGTATGGTAGTTCCTCACACGGCAGCGAGTGGATTTTAAATGAAAGTTAATGGAAGTTTCAAGTCATCAAAAGATTCTGAACTTGTTCTGGTCGTGAACCAAAGGGAGCATTTGTCTGTTATAACAAAGATATATGAGTCTCGCAGTACACAGCTCGCTAGTCTTAATTAGGTGGCTACCATCAAATGGGAATTGTATCATCACAATGGTAAGTGTACCACAACATGCTCGCCCCTAACCTTATACATTTATGAATTTCAATATTAACGGGGGGCATAGAATACTTAGAGGAATAATTAATGCTGGACTAAATTGAGTTTGAAAAGCCTGTGGTTTACCGTGTCATTGGTGCACACTGTCAGCCAATTGCAGAGGCTGAGAGATTGGGAGGGTCAGTGTGTAATGTCCATGCGATGAGTAGTGCTGCTTTACGACTTCCATTTGCTCCAGTGCGGGCAGCCTTCCCACTGGTCCTCACTAATGACGCCTCTCTAATGCTGCATGGAAGAGCAGAGGAGGGTAATGTAAGTGGAGATAGGGGAGCCACTTGGGTAAGAATTAAAACACGATAATTGATAATATTTCAATGTAGCTTAACGGAATTGCCCCATACCGTGTTCAGCAGGATTATCAATGAATAATTAATAAAACAAAACCGATTTCATAATTGAAAGATATGAGCACTGGATGTGTTGGTCTGCTTGAAGTAATGGCCGAAGTACTAGATAAAACATGAAAGAAATACTGGAAATTTGAGCAGTTTAAAGGGACATTTTACCGGTTTTCAGCCAGCATCGTATCATAATAATGTGGGTACTGTGTGTAAATGAACTGTGGTAAACTTCCCTTCATCTTACCAGCGCTCAGTTTTCCCTGTTCATCTCTCAGCTCAGATCACTGACTTTAGAGCTGTTGCTCAAACTACAGATTGTACTTCTGCGTTTTTGTATGCTTGCCACAACAAACAGAGGGTAGAAGCAGCTGGAAAGAGACCCACCCCTCTCTCTCTCATGAATGTGGACCAAAATCATATCAAATGGCAAATAAGGTACTTCTGATCAAATACAGAGAAAGATTCTGCCTTTGTATTGCATATTTCTTGCCTTAAATGTCTTAAGAAACATGTTTTAGTGCACTGTTCGGCTGTGAGACAAATATTTTTGAGCAGGAAGAGGGTGATATACTGTTTCTTGTATTGTAAAAACTGATGCTGAAAAAACTGAAATCAAATATAAACCAAGATCATGTTACCAGTTAAACTGTAATTCGAGATTGCTTGTTACCAACTGGCTGCCATTTTGGTTTTGTGTTTTAAAGCAGACAAGCTCAGCTGACATTACCCACCAGCGGGAGTGTTTATTGGTCTGGTGCAGCGCAGTGCATTCTGGAAGTTGTAGGTTTTCTATCTCTTTTAGTAAAAGTGAATGCAACAGTCCTTATTCTCTGTTTTCTCTGGTCTTGTAGCACCAATTTCAAAAGTACTTACTTTTATGAAAAGACCATCTTTCAGATGTGAAATACTTATTTAAGTGCACTTATTTATGTAAATAAGTAAGGATGCCAAAAGCTTCGCACAAACCCATCTGTTTTTCCCAAGTAGCAACCTCGGGGGCTAAAAAAGGAAGCAAACGCAAAGTGCCAAAAACTGCAGTTCCTCTATTAGCCACTTGAGGCTCCAGAAGCAAGTAAATCCCCATAGACCCCCATGTACCCCCATCATTTTTTATAGTGTATGACCTTCCTACATTTTCCTCATTATTACCACATTGGTTTGTGATTAGAAGACTGTCATTTTGTTAACATGCTGAGTGCTCACAGAAGCAAAAACTGTGCCTCTCATATGGACATAATGTCCTTCTATATGTCCATCACAGTGTCTGAAACGTGCCCTTTTTAACCTTCATGCTATTAGCAGCACACTTTGTTTTGCATAGGTATGCTGTTTTTATAGGTGCACCACAGTGAAGCGAATGGGTTAATAGTAGCGATAGAAGAGCAGGAGGAGTCATTAGAGTCAACCCCACAGTGTCACGGAGCTATAGGCTCTGGCCGTGTTGTGTTTCGGAAGTAAAATAATTGCAGGAAGTGAGCGACCCGGGCTAAATCATGCCAGTCTGGGGGAGAGAGGGCAGCAGACAGGAGCTCGACAATTCTGCCCGTGATGCCTATAAGAGCATTTCCTCCGCCGTGCCCCCTCTGATCCAGCTGTCCCTTATATCACAGATGCTCTGTTTATGTTTGGAAATCAATTGATATTGTGCATGATGGATGAGCTGTTGGCAGACATGCCCTCTGTTTGGAGTAGAGTCAGAGGTGGCCCGATTTAATGGATAGCTTGTCGGCTTCGAAACTAAATGCGCAACAAAACTGAAGCATAAAATATACAGCTGGTGGAGGGAGCTGTTGGCTTAGTGATATGTCATGATAGCTGCAGTGAACATGAATATGATGAGTGGTGCCACATAGTCCCTTCGTCAACTCAAACTACCCTCAGATGGGTTGTATCTCATTTTACATCTCAGGAAGTGTCTTTTCTAAAGTCTGCAGTCGTTACATTTAAGAAAGAGTTAACTATTTTGTGATTTGTCGTACAGAGGAGCCTCATTTTCCACACATTATAAAATATGTCACAAACATGACGCTTCACAAACATTGCCTATTTAGACAGTTCAGATTACGGCATGTAATAGGTAGATTCTTAGGCGCTGGAGTGCTTTTTAATAGACCCGCTGGTGCTTCTGCTTTCAGATAGTCTCCGAAGTATAAGACAGATAGGTGGTCTAGATTAGATAAAGCTGTGTGTGTGTGTCTTCCCAGTCTTATACAAATAGGGAGAGCCCAGCAATAGCCATCGTCTGAACGTGCACTTTCATCCTGGTGCTTTTTCTTGCCTCCGGCGATGGGAGTGGATGACCTTTTACTGTCAACTTCTAACATGACAAATTACAGAGGCTGGATGACCGTGTTTTTTAGGAATGCAAGAGTTCACTGCCTGGTCAGGCCGCTAGCAGGGCAGTGGACCCCTACAATGGAGACAGATGTATTAATTGATAGATAATAGTCATAGATATATTGGCTGGGGGCTCCGTATTTTGAGGCCAGAAATGTGATAGCCAAGGAATCCTTTAAAGGGTTTCGCTATTCCCTCCCCACGGGGGCCGCCTGAGCAGTACAGACCTGGACCGAAACTAGATCATGTACCCAACATCAGAGCAGAAGACTCCTGGGATGAACCTCCGCTGTGCTTCGAGTGGCTTTGTCTGGAGACAAAATTAGGTGCAACCATTCCTTCTGTGCTGCTTGTGTGTGTGTGTGTGTGTTTTTTTCACATCACAGGCTTGTGGTGAAAGCTAAGAGAGTGTGTGTGACATGTCTTGGCTGGTGATGCAGAGGTGGCTCACATGGTCTGCTCTGTTGTGTGATGTCAATGCCCTGTTTAATTGGAGATCAGCTGGGCCAAATGCAGCGAGAGCTTTGCTTTCTGACCTCATCGGGCTGATCTGTGCCATCCATTCAGCCCACTCTCCTGCAACCGCATCAGTCACCGGCCTGTCAGTTTGCACAAACAGCTAGTAAGTATTTATTGTACTGATTACGTGTGCTGCGCTGACTTGCCAAAGGTCTTTTAAGATGCACACTTGATGCTTACTTAATTCACAGCACCTCCTGCCAATAGCTTTAGTGAGGTCAATGACTGCTATTATGTGCACACTGTTGTTCCAAATATGACATTATTCTTAATATGATACAGGTTTTGTAAACAGCGTATTCTGTTTGGAAAATGATATAATTCCTAATTTGGAATATCCAATTAAGATGTGAGATTTGCTGATATTGTGTCTTCAGAGCATTCTTTGGACTGGTATACAGCTGAATGGTAGTCATTTAGGGTTTTTACGACAGTTTGTGACACATAGCGTTTATTGTGAACAAACCACCTCACCAACAGCTTTCAAGGCTGTGGGGTAGAGATGCATGCCCAAAAGAAATGGCCACATATTTGGTTGCAAAGAGAAACACACCGACTTTTAAATATTATGAAAGAGTTGAATATCAACAGGTTTTGGAAATGCTGAATATTGTAATGCTGACCCTCTTAAGGTGGTAGCTGAAGAAATTAAAGTTGGAGGCTGTGTTCAGATAATCCAACAAATTGACACTAGGGTTGCAGCGATATAACAGTTTTAAGGTATGCCATGTTATCATACCGTGTACATTTGCTTATCTACCATATTGGGAAAAAAATGCAACTGGATGGAGAATCTCACCTTTATTTTATTTACAAAGGGGAGACTTCTTACACATACTTTGATTAAAAATGGTTTTCAAGTCTTAATTATAGTGATAAAGAATTTGTTAAACCAAATCTAACTGTCCCGTTTTCATTCCCTTCAGGGTCATTGTCACTGACAATGATAATGATTCTGTAATACAGTAAAATGAAGGTTATTGTACCATGAAAATCTCATAGCAACCCTAGCTGCCATCGGTGGAAAACTTTGAAAAAAAATCCTGTTTTGCTGCAAAAAATACCAAAATTGCAGAAGTGGCTCCAACCATTGCACTTTACCACATTTTGACGTAAAGAACAACATGTTAGGGCTCGATAATTGGAGTATGCACGGTAGTCCAGGTTTCAGGATGAAGTGACTGTGGGGGCTGACAGGGATTTTTTTTTTTTCCCATAAAATTAAAACGCATTGATTTAGCCATGCAGCAGCCTTGGAAAGACTAAATAATAACAACATAAAACTGCTGTTTTAAAATCAAGAAATGCATTTATTAATCAGAAAAAACATATTTGTTGTTTTGAAGTGTTGTTTATGTGCATAGCGTGATACGAAAGATATTTGGAGTGCTGTAATGCCAGGTGTTGTGACAGAGAGGGCTTTTTGTCTGTATGCTTGCTATATTGGGTCGTGTTTGATTGCTGTTTGGTGTGGGTAGAAATTGTTATGGTAGGCTTCATTACTGTGTCCTGTGGTTTTTAAATGCCTTGTGACGTGTTTGCTCATGAGGAGTTATCCTGCCCTCATGGGTGTGGGCTCTCATGGATAACAGGTGTGAAACAAAGGGGTCAAAAAATACAACTGAGGGGGCGAAGTCCCCTTCAGCCCTCTCATGGCACCGGGCCGATGCACGGCAGCATGTAAACGAGAATATTAGTGGAATATTCATATTCATTAACCATGTAAACAGTTTCGTAGGAAAGTTGTCCTTTTTAGAACAAGGGCCAAAATCGTAATATTTTGTGCATGTAAAAGTAGTCACTGATACATTTAGTGCTGACCAGACTAACAACTGTGTGATCGGGGTCATTCGTAAGGCACAGCGAGGGCTTTGCTTCCTCTTGTCAGATGTGCAGCCATGTGGAAATCATTACATATTTACTCGCGGTGTTCATTCTGTCCCACACAGATTGGATCATTACATATTCCTCATTTGTTCAACGACACTACTGTATTATGCAAATGCTCATTGTAATGGATTTAGTCCCATAGACCAAATATTACGGGCGTAGTGATCACATATTGCAGTGTAGCCAACAGTTAGTGAGCTGAGAAAATGAAACAGAAATTGCCCAACATCCCATCCACATTTATGGAAGTGAGCATTCTGCATAGTGGTAAAAATGATTATTTTATCCCCGGGGTTTTGGAACACTCATAAACAATCGCACAGCTTTCCACGCAAGCAGAAATTCCTGTTGGCTGTGATATTAACTCCGGGTCCTGTTGGACTTCACTACAGTTATTCCATAAGAATTAATTGCACTCGGTACATACAGCGAGGGTTTGCTGCGTTAACCATAACTGCACATTTTATTTGACTAATTTCTTCATCATAAACAGCTCGGCAACAAACCCCACAAAAGTAAAGGCCTATATTTTCTGTCACAGCAGTGAATTTTAGCATTATACTGTAAATAAAATCTCATAAAGAACACAGTAACATGCTGATGTGTAGAGGAGGCTGAAGACTGAACACACATCTGTTTGCTATTTTCACCATTGAACTGGAAAGACATAGTCCTGGGTGCTTTTAGTAGAGAGAAACAAATGTTTGGCTAATAAAATCTCTCATGCAGACTGAGGGACTCAACCACACTGTGGCAATATCACTGAAGGCTACCTAGATTCATGGCTAGTCCTCCAATAAAATAAACAGCCAATAAAACATCAGGCCGGGACTCCCCTGACAGCACTTTAACATCATTACACTTTCAACAGGCTTTCATTGAAAACTTGAATATATATTTGACTGTTCCCTATTACTTGGAGTCGACCACATGGGTCCAGACAAGGTTTTATGGCCGTCTACTTAATATCGCATATCTCAATCCTCCGTGTGAAGTGCTGCGAGCTCAGTGAGTGTGAGCATCTTGTGGGGAGATCTGGGGCCGATTTGCGCTCACCATTGCTTACATAAACTCCACTTCCACCTAATCACTCTGCCTTGACATCAGTAGCCAGAGAGCATATGGAGCGTATACATTTTCCATCCACAGAGGAATTCACAGGGACTTTAACCAATGTACTGGGAATTATAGTACTGGAATTAAAAAATAATAACAGTCATAATAATATGATTACTCAATGAGAGCAGATTATGGGAGAAAAACTTGCCCATTAAACAAAAAAAAAAAGAAACATTAACAAGTAATTATGCAAATTGTGCTTAAATAAACTGTATCACTGTTTGCATTATGTTTGGGTTTTATGTACAATCACTTTATTCTTTTCCCATTATAAGAAAAAAAAGGTTAAGTATCATTTTACCTTAAAGCAGTCAATGTGTGCATGATGCATGTGTGACAGACATAACTTGTATGTAATGCGCAGTGGTATTATGAAATGATTGTTATGAAATCTGTACTGTTTTCTGTTAATTGCATTTTTGGCAATGACTAAAAAAATTCAACTGCTTTAAGCCACAGAGAACTGGGAGTCAAAAAAGGTGTACATTCTTGATGAATCTGTCTGTACTGCCAAGAAACACCTCTGAACTAGATCTACTTTTTCTCTCCATCGGATCACTTTCTGTGAGGTTAATCCTTTTGACCTTTGCTGTTGTTACAGTATTTGACCTGGTGTGTATACAAAGGATTTTCAAGAGGATTACAGAGGTCCTTAATAGGGGATTAGCCAAATCCTCATGTTGTCTGTCCCAAATTCTATTACACCCAGGGATTAGACTATCAGCAAAAGCTGAAGGCGGCCGGGTTAAGAGGTGGCATTAAAGACGTGTTGCTCTCCTTGTTGTAATTGGACTTAAGTAGCTTGTAAGCTTCACAACAGAGTGTAAAATTATAGGGTTGTGTGCAACTTTCCGCCCGCTGAAATCAGTGAACAGTGGGAACGTTTCAAAGACGTCACACTGACAGAAACTGTTTTTTTTTCTCCTCTTAATTTTAAACTCTGAAGGATTTTACTGCTTAAGTCTGTAATTACAAGCTGATGACAGGATTGCACATTCCAGCAGTGTGTGGTCCTGTGTGTGTGTGTGTGTGTGTTTGTGTGTGTCCTCCTGACACACAGAGGTGATGTCAGACTCCCCCTATAGGACACCAGCAGTACTTCAATATTCACTGAGGGGTCAAAACTGCCCTCCTCATAGATAAAGCACATAGGAAAAAAAACACACAGATTTTTCTGGGTTTCCCCTCAGAAAATTATACTAAGAGGTGTTTCTAATATTTTGTCTACTTCATTCATGCTGACAAATGCAGATATGAGAGAGATATTTATAATACTCCTTCATTGATCTAAAGGTGCTGGACAAAAAATCGGAAACACTTCACAGTATAAGGCAATACAGCAACACCAGAAACTACATCCAAAATGATCGTAAACTGAATCGGCACCTCTTTAAATTAAATTAAAACTGAATTGAAGACTGAAGGTGTGATTTGTTGTAAGCTTAGACTGCACTAGTTTTAGCAAGGCATACCTAATAAACTTGCAACTCAGTGTACATCATTATGTGTAGTGTACACTGTGTTGCGAGACATAATCTAAGGAAAACACTATCTCACTACGACAGAATGTAGATACATTTAATTGGAACATTTTCTGAACCATGTAAACAAGACAGCAACAAAGTAACATAATATACTGCTTAACAAGACAATACATAAATACAACTCAGCTTTTTAATTAATGTATTTCATAATGCTTGATCTCATAGGATTGTATTAGATTGCCTTAATTTTAAATAGGTCTGCCTAAAATACTGGCAACTCGTCCACTTTTCACAAAGAAATTAAGCGCACTATATCAGTTAAAACTGTTAATGTAGATTACAATAGCATTACTGAAGAATTGGCGTATATAACTGGCAGGTTAGCTACAGTGTTACACTGTGGACCTCATATTCTACTGTAGGATACTGTAATAAATTTGATGGTAATATACTGTTGAAGTAAATAATTGTAGTGACACAGTAAAATAACGAAAGGATGCTGGCAACTAAATCTGCCAGTAGTTTACTGTAAATTTACAGGATTTTTTTGTAACAGTAATAGGGCTGTAACAAATAATTTAAAGCTTCATTCATAACAGTGACGTTCAAATTGTAAATCAACATTCAAATCCTGGGCACCTTTTTTCCCCATGTCTGTTCATTGTGTTCAAACCCAGTGTTTCTGCACAGCTGCACTAATAATATTAGTATTATGCTATTTGTAGAATTAGATTCCAGTGATGGCTGCGTAGGATTGTTTCCGACTCATATGATCCAAACATTTCAACATTGTTACCAAGGTTACAGCCCCTGCCCTTAGCACAATGACTTATATCCATTAAATAAACTTAATTTATTAAAAAAAGTACAAATGTAATCAGATGAAACACTGAATTCAAATTGAGTATTTTGTTTTCACAGATTTTTTTATTCTTATTTTGAGGGTGATGACGTCATAAAATATGACATTCAAAGCGTCATTAGAAAACCTCATCAGAAGTTTAAATGTAAAAAAAAAATAAATAAATAAAAATAATGACATGCGCTCCAGCCCTGCCATAATATCCCCCGCAGAGCATACGCAGAGTTAGTTATCACATGTATCATCACATTGAAGAACCCCACACCATCACCTCACGCTTGCCCTCACTAAAACACTGAGAGGCCACTTTACTTTACGCTCTAGCTCTGGCTGTAACGTTTGTTTGTGCGTTTGCGACCAGGCCGGAGGTGTAACCAATGGCCAGCACACTTCTCTCTCCAGATCGTGTCCTTCATTGTTTCCTCCTCGAGAAACACAAATAACTCAATTTGTTTGCAACTTACGTTTTGAGGCATCCCGCTTGTCAACTGATATTCATGGAATTTCGACGAGGGGCTTCACAGTGAGCCTGAGCAGAGACGCAGGGAGGCTGACAGCGCTAATGGCCATAAAGATAAGTGGAAGAATGTTGACGCTTGAGAAAGCCACAGGCAATGGAAGAGGATGAAAGAGAGAGTTCACCACTTAGACCGCTCCCTCACAATGGGGGGACGCAACTAGTATTTATCAGCTCTCACACTTCAAATTACTCCCTTTAAACGCTGCTTACAACGCAGAGTAAATAAAAGCTGACTCATACGGTCCCACAAACCAGCTGTGTTTGAAGACGTTATATCATATTATGTCTGAATGTTTTTGGCCACTTGCCTGCTGTTTGAATGTGGTTTTGCAACAACACGGAGGCTTAAATAAGCACAGAGGAGACAGTGATTGTTGCCTGTTGAGAAATGAGATGTTGAGATTGCTGCTGCTCGTCTCTCCCTCCGACTTTTATCTGTCTTTCTCTGCCCTCATCTCTCCCTCCATCTGCCTCTCTCTGAGGTGCGGCCAAAGTAAACACCATGTTCAACGCTCTCAATCACAGGATCTCTCAGAGGAAGAGGGGGCAGTGCCCTGGCACGGCGCTGGTGGCCAGGCCTGGGGAGTGGGAGAGGAAGTAGGCCACTGCCTCAGAAACGTTCTATCATCCCAGCGCCAACGGGGAATTGACATCTATCAGAGCATGTGCTCGCATACTCAAGTGCTCCCTACTTGACATAAATATTTGCATGACATGGGCTGACATGGGAGATCCTATCATAAGTCATACAAACTCATCATAGCCCATTACAAGCCGCACTCACGGTGACCACCAAGACAGACAGTGGCTAAGTAGAGAATAATGGCTGACTCCTGGACCGGCGGCAGCTACAGTTACAGAGACATGGGATCATTCTGTCATCAGGTTTTTAAACAAAATGTCATCCCAGCTATTACATTGTCATTTTTAGCCGCTCTGTCACAGCCCTGCAAAAAGTCCAGTGACGGATCGTCCTCCTGCTGAATGCCTCTCGGCGGTTATGTGCCTGTGCTTTTTCCCACGTACTTCAACCTTTGCCTGACTGCAGCACACATCACTCTCAATTGTGCTCTGCGCGGCTGCACGAGGAAGAGCCTCTGTGTTATTTTTGGTGTATGAATGTGTCCGTGAGGTGCTGCGTGTTTACGACAGGCCTATTCATTTTCACTTTCGTCCATCATCACCTTCTGTGTTTAAGAGGAAGCGCCGCCTTTCATGGGGGCCGGTTTGCGTCCGTGTGAGCATTTCCTTTATTTAGTACAAAAAAATGCATGCTCTGTGACATCACTGGCTTGTTTTTTTCCAGCTCAGCCCGCTCCTCTGATTCAAACTGTGTGTTACAGATAGCTTTGGCTGTGGACCAGCACAGTTTGCCAAGCAGGTTATCCCGCTGTGCTCTTAAACATAAATCTACTGCTAAATAGTAACTCCTCGACATGCAGACAAGTTGGTCTAAGTAGCCTGAATAAAAAAAAACACTTATGGGATGTTGGATTGGTGTTGGGTTAACCATGAGGGACTGAATAGATGAGCAGAACAGGTTGAAAATGTTTCTAACATGCATGTAAATCTGAAATGTGTCTCAGACTCAGTGTGAGCCTCTTTACTGTTCCTGTCACAAGCAGTGAAGGATTATTTCATCCAATTGATTCACATCTAAAGCTCGCAAGTACTTAAATCTTACCTACAGGATTACAGGACTATTAGACCTCATAAAATAATCGATGTCAGTGTGGTCAGCGCAGACGACTGTGATCAAGATAAGGATTATTTGCATGCACTCCTGCTGCGACTCTGTAGAGAATGATCACTGTCATCCCGAAACAATGGCGCTGATTTATGAAATATGACAATACCGAGACATTTATGATTATTGATTGGTATTGTTAGCAGCTTTAAAAGAGCCATATGTCTTCATCTTCAGCAATGACACACGTATAACAAATAAGTTTACCGCACTGTGCCAAACCCAAAGGCAACATTTTAGGGTTCTGATACACATCACAGGGTTACTTCATTACATCTCGTGTCATTATCATGAGATTCTTGCATGAATTAGCAAAATAAATGAATACAAACCTTTTTCCTGACAAGCACATCCATAAAAAAAACAGGAGGGAAAAGTTTGTTACTGAAATACAAATGAGTTCCTTATTAGACAGGTGTGCACTTATTGTACTGTAATAAATACAATATCATAATACACTTCTAAGTTTTACAGTGCAGCTCTGGAGGAGGAACACAGTGTGTGTTGTCGGGGCTCATGCATCTTAGTCAAGCGTGATTCCTCTTTGAAATGTGTTTATGAAAATAATGCATTCTCTATTTGTTTTGAATTGTCACAGTCAGGAGGATGTTGCCTCCTCTCAAGGTTAGCGAAGTTGCTCAGATGAATGGTTGTTTGAGACTGCGCTCGTATGTCAATGTTTACCCCATTAGTGACAGCTCTGAGGCAGTAGGCCACTTAATATTGTCTGCGTAGCCCCGACTGTCCCCAGCTCGCCGGTTCAAAAGTTCAGCCACTTCCTCAAGGGTCTCATCACATTCTCGCCACATCTTGATTTTCAAAGCTACACAGAGAGACTCGACCTGTCAGGAGGGATACCACAAAAAACCATGATGGAACACAGGTTTGGAGCCAGGGCCCCGTCAGGCCAACAAAGCTGCCTCCTGGCTCTCTGGTTAGGGGGCCTGGACGATGGAGCTCATATTAAAGGCTGTGTAGTGGTCCGGGGCACGGCTGCCTGCATCAAGCTAGAGGAGGAATTGATTGTTCTGGAAACTGATGAAGCTCGTGCACAATTAGATTGCAAAGGCAGTGCTGTGAGGTGAGAGAGCACCCTGCCTGCCTCGCCGTTGATTGATGGTAAAATAATAACCGCTGCGTATTAACTATAGAGTTCACCACCGGGTTAAGGTGGGCCAAATATTGCTGCTCTTATTAGATTCCGATATGACTTGCGATGTAAAAAGATTATTTTCACGGTGGCGGTGGACAGTCATTTTGCATGCTGTGAGGCGGTTTCCTACAGTATGTCGCTGTCAAACATCTACAGGACGGTTGTGAGTCAGGAGGGCACTGGGTCACACCGGGACATTAGCGAATGTTATTCTGACATTCCAGCCCACAAAAACAGATGTGAAGCTTATTCAAATACAATCACTCACACTGAAGGTCGCACAGGGTCCCTTTATGTTTCCTCATATCTCCCACACTGCATCAATGTCCTGCTCAAAAATGTAGCTCCTAAAAAGCTGCGGGAGCATCGGTTCATCATATTACCGGACTTCAAGATGAATATCCTCTTTCATACACATGTCATAGAGCCAAATCGCTGACCATATTATAATATATGAGTAAAGAAATGAGCAAGGGGTGCTGAGCAATCTGTCTAAGGTTTAGATAAGGATAAGGGAGGCCAAATAGTCAAACAGCAAATGTATTTTTCCTTGAAGAGTGTTTCCTCAATGTGTGGTTACAAAACAATTTTCCCTCCTGCTCAAAGTATGTAATCCTGCTGGTCATTTGTTAGGTGGTGCATCTCCCATGTGGAGGCGAGGCCGCTGGCAGAGTGTCGGGGTATACGGGAGGTGAAAGCTTATAGTAGCATATCAGAGCTCGGGGATTCACGCTCATTTATCTCCATTTCTTGCGCACGGTGTCTAGTAATAAAGGCTCAAGTGAAAATGGTGTTTATCATTGGAATGACAACATCTCCCAGATGCTGCGAGAAGAAATCAAGAGAATAGATAACGCATTACAATAGCAAGTCCTTACTCTGCAGAGAATCCAATTAGGAGAGCCTTACATCATGATAATCTGGCGGAGGTGGACTGGTTCATTTAGGCCGCTGGATAACAGAGCAGAGGGAGGTCTGGTCCTGGGGATCAGGGTTAGTTGCAGTTAGACCTGCTGCATACATCAGCAGTCATTTAGTGTGGGGAGCTTTACCCCCTAGTGGCTTACAGGAGGAATACAAGCCTGAGCTGCTTTTAAAGCACATTATGGAAAATGTGTTTAAAGGGATATTTCCCAGATTTTCAACCAGCTTTGTATCAAAACAATGCGGGTGGTATGTGCAGGTGAACTGAAGTAGATTTTACTGCATCTAACCAGTGTTTAGACGACCCTCCTCACCCACAGCGACCAAATGACATAATTTAGGTGACCTAGTTTACGTCATTTGGAGGAGTTTCGCTGGCTCTTGGGGCTGTTGCTGGAACTATAGGCTGTACTTAAGCATTTTCTTATTGCCCACCACCAGCTACTGCCTCAAAGAGTGAACAGCTGATCAAGAGACACACCCGCTCTTCTCTCTTTCTCTCTCTCTTAAACTCGGACTGAAATCCGATCAATCAGTAAAAGAAGTGGTTATCGAGTATAAATCAAGATTGTGTTACTGCACTTCCTATTTCTCCCCTGAAATGTTTTCAGAAACATATTTTAACGCCCTGTTTTGCTGTAATGGTGAGAGTTTGGTAACAGGAGGTGGGTGCCACACTGCTTCTTGCACAGGGAAAACAAAGGCCAACAAAAAGGACATCAAAGGGTAAAACTAAGCAGCGTTGATCAAATATGAATCAAGATTGTGTTACTGAGTTGCATTGTTTTCATCTCAAACATTTTCAGAAACACGTTTTAGCTTACCGTTTAACTGTAATACGCGAACTAGCTGGTCGCTATCGTTTCACACGGACCATTTCACGTTATGTCACCCACCAGCGGGCACTCAGCAGTCTGGTAGTTGTAGGTTTTCTACCTCTTGAGCAAAAGTGTCAGTTTTCTTTCTTTTCTCTCATCATGTAGTGCCAATTTCATAACTATTTGCATCTTTCTGCTGCAGAAATGGCCTAGTTTTACGTGGGGGCGTTCTTTATATCAGTGAAATTCGTCTGTAAGAAGAAGAAGATTGCTGCAATAGAATGAAAACACCCACAAATAACTGCAACTTAGTGGGTTTCTTTTTGAGAGATACAGTTGCACCTAATATGAATTGTGGGGTTTTTGCAGCAACCAGCCGGGAAGTTTCCGCATGTGCTTGTACGTGCAGATGTTCATATGTGCACATGCCAGGAACGGCTGTGATGGCGGGATATGTTGTTGTGTTGTTGTGGAGTGGGTGCACCGCTGGGCCTGTCTGTTCTGGTGCGCTGGTTTCCTGCTGCTCAGCATTTCGCAGGGCCTCAGGGGGACGCAGGGGGGACATATGACTGGGCCATGCAAAGCTGAGCTAGTCACTCCTATCGTTCCGCAACAGACACATCCCTTTGGCGTCCTTCTGTCTCTCCATGTCGGCTCACTCCAGCACGGCAGCAGACATGGCGCTGAGCCTGATGTTCCTCCTCTCCTCTGTTAGTTACCGGCTCCAGATCCCTCACATTTCAGAGCTGGCGACTGCAGAGCAGGTGCACATGTTGCCACAAGGGCAAAATGGACATCTCTGCACTCCTTTCTCAGCAATGCTCTGTGCTGACATAACAATTTACCACCCACCAGCACAGACTATGTTTGGATCACTCTTTAACATTTACATGACCATGCAGTGATTTATTGGTGCTGTGATAATTCTCTGTGCAGGGATGCAAGGTGTGCTCAAACATGTAAAAGATGGAGAACACACATGCTGACATGCTATGTAACCTCAATATTCTTTATACAATCAGAAATGTGTACACAACAAACAATTCATGTTTTTTTATATTCATTTTTATACTGAAGTGGATATATTTAAAATAAGATGTTAGCTGAATTAACTCACAAATGTTTTTTTTTTTAGTATTTCAATATGATCTCAAGCAGTACACACTAAATACATCCAATGATGCAGTCCATCTAGGCTGAGTATATCAATGTATTATTTTTAGGTAAAATTTGCATATTATTGCAGCAAGTAAAACAGTGTAAAGAATTTATAAAAAAGATTTAAAATTAAATACATTAAAAACTGTAAAATCAAACACAAATCAGTGTAATAGCATCCGAAAATCTAAATAAAACATATACATTACAACACTGTATACCGTATCATACGTGTCATAGCTACATCAATTTTTATTTGTACTTTTGTACATGGCTTTGTTTATTTTGTACATTTCACTGTGACATCCATTCCTTCTATAATTATCATATCTATTTGCTGTTCATTCTGCATTTCTTTTCTATATAAATGCATATGTATACTGACACTAGCTGTGTGCAAAGACAATAATGTTGAATCAAATCTAATACACATGACTTTTGTGTTGAGCAAATAGCTGTGCAAACACATATGTGTGGAAATAGTGAGTCTCTTGCTGCAACTCTGCCTTATTGAGGAACTGTTGTGAGTCTCACTCGCTTGTTGTCAAGAGTCATACTGACGGTGGGATGGTTGTCTTTAGAGTGCTGCAGGGATGACGGCTTTTGTTAGGCTGACATGGAATTCAACATCGCCCTGGTTTCTGCAGCAAAAGGACTTTTTCTCAATTGGATTTTGCATCATGGCAGAAAATTAGGTCTGTGGCAAACAAAGGTGGTTGACACTTGCACGATTGTTCAGCAAGATAATCTTCACAAACAACCCTTTTATGATTTTTGAAGGCTAAATACCAGCCGGAGGTAAAATGCTAATGTCAGGCTAAAAACAAACCACACCACGGTTGCATGGCTGAACGTTGGCACCACGAGGCTGTAAAGTCGTGTTCAGCATGATGACGTTCTGAAGTCACATTTAGCCACTTATTAGCGACCACCCTTAAGACCCGTTAAAGCTTCAAAATTCATGAGTGGGGTGTTTCCTGATGCATTTTATGTCTTAGAGCAAAACATGTAAGTCTCTTAAGCTTGTGCTAACCACTGACTTTATTTCAGGCATCTTACCAAAAAACCCATTCATACGAGGGTACCGGTAGTGCTAAAATGCTAACTCATTAACAGGTTTTAGGACTCATTCCTTTCTACACCTACTACTGGAGTATTTATATCTATACTATGTGTGCTACATACACTGTAAAACAAATCAAACTTACTTCTGTATGAAGCATACAAAAAATACAAGTGAGTTTCTTTTTTGGGGGGGAAAAAGTGAGAAATCTACAAGTACTCAAAGAATTAAAAAAGAAAGTGAGCATGTTCAGTGTAATTCCATTCTGGCTCATATGAGCAGCCTGTGGTGACTGTCTTCGCTCTGTGCTGTGGGCAAAGCTGTGCATTGTTTGCGATGAGCATGAATGCTGACCTTTGGCCCCTCCGGTGGCCTCTGCAACCCCCCCACAAGTTCACAGGAGGGTCAGAGAGTCCTTGTGCCTCTACAGACACTGTGTTGATGGAAACTCCACCGCACATCTCGTCCACGCACCCCCCCTCGGTAAATCTGTCTGTCTGTCTCAGTCAGACACAAACACACGCACAAACCAAACAAACAAAACCTGGCCACAATGTGAGAATGAGGTTTTGGGAAATACTTCAACTCTGACAGTGTGTGTGGTCATTCGTTTACTCCACAGCATTGAGCCGAAAATATTGGGTAACATAAAAAACTAACAGTATTTCAACACCTAATATTAATTAAAATCAACCATTGGATTACATTTTCTACATGACATATTGTCAAATGAATAAAATCCATCTGCATACATTTAAAAACATTTTTAAAAATGAGGCCCGTTGTGTTTTCACACAGTGATCAATGATGTCTGCCTTTAGTGAGTGTCACTGTGCAGCTTTCAGGACCTCAGCTGCTGGGCCAGATTCATGCATTTTCCTATGCTCTGTGGCTTCAGGCACGACCACTGGCAAATGGGGCTGATGCTCATCACATGAGATATCACATGCTGCTAGGCAGAACATCCACCATGTCCTTTACATGAGATATGCTGCTGTAACATGGAGATCATTTTCGTTTGGGGAAGCCATTAATACTGCAGATCTCACAGTCCCACTGATTTCAGTATGTAAATTATTTTCCGTGAGCCCAGAGCATGGCACGGTGCTCCGGGTTTGCTGCGATGGGTTGTTTAGGGATCAGATTAGGCCCCGTGTCATTTCATGCTAGAGATGATAATAATGGCTGCCACTGCCGAGATGACTGTTGACATCATTACTCATGTGTTCTGCCACACGCATCAATCTTCACATGCTGTACAGACGCTCCTGAGGTGAATGAATTTTTCACTTTGGAGTTCAGAGCGGGGTCACGCAGACACATAGCTTCACATATGAGAGGAGCACAGCAGGTAAACCAAAAGACTCACACCACTCATTTTTCTTTCCTTTCTTTCCTTCTCTCTCTCTCTCTCTCTATGGTATCAGATTACTTCGGCTTTGTTTAATTTTTCCACTCAGCAGCCTGATATCTTACTGTACATGTTCTGGAGTGTTTCTGATCCTGATCCAGATGTATGATGCTATCAAGTTCAGTGACATGCTGGGCAGCAGATGTGGTTTTAACATAATATGCATAAAAAATGTCCCTTAGTTTGAAGTTTTGATATAGTCCAATACTAAATTTTATCTTAAGCTCCTTAATGATTGCACATGTGCGTCCTTTATAGGATCATAGCAGTGCTCCTTTAACCAGGAGTGATACAGTGGTAATACAATCTGTAACCCTGCAGTGTTAATGCCATGCTCTGCCCACTGGGCTTTACAGGATAAGCAGAACTAATCCTCAATGAAAGATCAGGCCTCCACATGGCTGCAGATCAAGTTTATAAGAGATTTTTTTCCTCCGTTGGGATCTGTGGAGTCTGGGAGGACACTACAGATGTAGATGTGATGGCGTATCGTGTTTTAACAGAGGTGTTCTCCACTGACAGGTGGAGTGAAGGTGTAAGAAAGGCAGGATTTACCCTCCTAAACTGTGTGCTGTCATCTTTACAAAGTATGTTCAGGGGGTGTGAAAGGGATCATTAGTTGTGTGGCAGCGGAAGCAGCCGTGTTGTCAGCTACCTGCTATTTACTTCCCCTCATTACTGTACGCTGGCTGGCGCTGGTGGGAGTGTCAACATCATTAACATGACTGTCATTAGTCCTGTCCCACACTGCATGGAGAAGTTAGTCCTGGGGAGAAAAATGAAGCGTCTTTCACCACCAACCTCACTGCGCTGCAGCTACTGTGCAGCTCTGAACACCTCCATTCAGCTGGACTAGACTGAAGAAACAGGAGCTCTGCACAGTTTATTAAAATAATTTTGTGTGAGTTGCATCATCTATGCAATTTATGCCATCTGTGAGTTGAATTCATAATTCAGAATTTAGAATAGTGATGCATCAAAACTGGAGAGACACTGACAGGATGACAAAGTCTGAATATAAAATGTGATGCATGTGCACACAGGTGTAGATTGTGGGGCAGGTGCGGGGGACATGCCCCTCTCAATAATTATAAAATATGCAAATACCCATGCATTTAAGGGTTAATGAAATATTATATTACAACTGTAATCAAGCATTTATATTATATTTTGAGTGTATTTAAAAAATAGTTCAGCCTAGTGCTGTATGTTCTTCATACCTAAATTGTTAAGACTAATTGAAATTCTGTTTTATTTTATTTGTGAACAAAGGTGTAGATTTCAGGAGGATGTAGAAGACATGCCCCCCTCAATATTAATATTAAGTGCATTCCTCCCCCCAAATATAAAAACATTAAAGTAACATAGGACTTTTAGTTTGATGAAACACCATAATCTTCTGCAGATAAAGCACAAATTGATGCCCAAAATTTCACCTGATTGCAGGAAATTCATCAGTTGATGCTAAAAATCTTCTGGCGCCAAACCCCCTGTTTAATATGTCCCCCCTGTGCTGAAACTGAACCCGTGCCCCTGTATGTGCAACACAAAGAGATAACATCAACAATTTCTGTATATTCACAGCTGCTGCAAATGTGCAACACCAAACATGCTCCACAATAACAGTAAGAATTCCTGATTTTGAATAAAATCCTTCATGAGAGCATGAACTCATCCATAGACTTGATTCATGACTCAGTGCCATTAAAAATCACAGTTATCATGAATCACTAACTTTTTACAAATACGCTGTGGATTGCACCTCTGTTGTTGTATTTACCCGCAGTGTCTCGCTTTTGAATTGGCACCTACAGCAGGATTAAAACAAACAAGCTCCCTCACACCTTGTCATCTGCCTGACTTGGCTGGATGTTATTGTAGTCAACTTCAAGGCCTGAGCAGCAGCTGCAATCACTTATGGCAGTCTGCCTCAGTGCTCAGCCCCTCCGTGCCCCCAACTAGTTTCCCATCAGCCTTGAGGGGGTAGAGCTCCTCGCACTCAGTTTCAACCCTCCTGCTCTCTGTCTTGCCTCACTGAGACCTCCTCGACCTCTGCAGAGGTGACTGGAGAAGTGGAACAACTGAGAGCGTAGCCGTGCAGAACATGTCCCCATGCATAGTGATTGTGAGTGGATCCACATACTGGGATTCCACATGCCTTTTGTACAGGGGCTCGAGTTCAAAGTGGGCTGGGCTTTTGGAGGAACGATGTCGTCCAATGGCAGCGCCGGGATCGCTGTGTGGCTCGTCTTGATTTACGGTACATCATTAAGTCAGCGCATTCCTTCTCCCTGTGGCCCAGGTGGCTGTGGGGCCTGAGGCCCAGACTCACAGGAGCAGAGCGGCGCTCTCTGGAGCACAGCACAGCCAAGGGGAGCAGCACACAACAGAGGAGCAGCTGCAGACCAGTGGACCCAGCTCCACAGCAGCCACGGCACATCCCTCCATGACAGGAAGCACTTAATACAATACATCTCAGCACCTTCTGTGTCTATGAAGGATATATGTTGTCTTATTTATAGGTCCGCAATCCTGTTTTCTTTCAACTTCAACAAAGATCACGAACCAAAGAGTGAGAGGGTGCGCTGACCTATGACCTACGCAACAGCAGGGTGTGTTACAAACAGGCAGTTATATATAATTTAAAATAAAAAAGGGGATTATTCCTCCCTAAAAATGAGCCATCACACTAGTTTGATGTAAAGGTCTCATTGAGGAAAATGCCTGGGCTTGTTTTCTGCAACAAACATTCATTATATCGAGGATTTATGTGTTCTATATTACATGTTGTAATTAGTAATTTACACCCTCGTGAATGAATGATCTGCCAAACATAGTCTTTTTTCATCTCCAATATCTCAGCAGTCACAAACAAACTGAGGGTGGCTCAGTCTTGAGAGATTTTTGGAGCTGCTTTGCCCTCTAGTGGTAACTCACAGTGTCAGTCCACACACACACACCCAAACCCCCGCCTCCTTTAACACCCACCACCACCGGGCAGCCAGTGCAGGAACCACAGCCTACAGTTAAACTCTTTGAACACAGTCATAAGACGACTTGTCAATCCGCGCAGGATTTCACATCGACAGCTTAGTGATTTTTTTCGCAGACTGACACTAAAAGAAATTAGCTGTTAGAGATTTCAGCACTTTATGAAACTTTACAAGCAGACTTTAATATTTACAAGGCTACTAAAAATCCTGGCAGTGCTTTCAGCTCTGACCGACGCATTAGTGACATACTGTGGTTTATGTTGGGGAAAGAGGCAGCTTACAGAAACTGGCTGTACGACTGTTTGATTTATCAGTTTTATGGTTTGTTTTATAACTTCATACACATGTGTAAGTGAAGAAGAAGCAGCACTGCAGACAGGACACCAGTGTGTCTGACAAACTCAAACAACCCCTATTTGGTGGTGTAAAATTTTGTTTCTCTCTGTGTGTGTGTGTGTGTGTGTGTGTGTGTGTGTGTGTGTGTGTGTGTGTGTGTGTGTGTTTAGAGGAAGAGATATTTTATTCACTATCAATGATTAGTTCATTCAGGATGGGAAAACATTGTTGTCGCTCCAGCATTTGGCTGCCGCTCTGGGAAATAGAAACAGTGTGGTGATGAGGTACTTCCTGCATGCTGTTCCTGCGTGTGTGTGTGTGTGTGTGTGTGTGTGTATTTGTGGAGCCCCACAGAAATTGGCATTGGTGTCGGTGAAAAGCTCCTCGGCCTCCACGCTGACAGTGGTAACGCGAGACAGATAGTGTGCCATTTGCTGTGTGTCTCACTCAGATGTCTTGACCTGGCCAACTGGACAGGCCTGACTTCCAGCTCTGGCTTATCTCTCTGGCACAGCATTGGTCACTTCACACCCAGCCGCTTGATCGGCCACATTTGCATGGGACCATTGAGACAGAGGCGGCTCAGTCTGCAGCAGTTTGTAATGACGTGTGTGTTACAGTGGAACTTAAACACACAGTAAGGAGTTTCATTTTCTACCAGTGGCTTTGAGGCTTATTTTTGAACAGAAAAGTCTGTTAAAAGCTAACATTTAACCACTGAAATTTAACTAGTTTTGCTGTGTACAGGCCTATAAATATATTTGCTTTTAATTTGTCTAACATATGCGTATTGCAGACGTGGTGGGTGTGTGTAACTTTGTATTATGTCCCCTGTCTAGTTTGTTTCATTCTGTTCTGTTATTGTGTCTGCGTCTTAGCTGTGACCTCCCAACAGACTGCAGATCAGCCTTAAGACACCTCTGGTAGACAACATTAAATAGTTACATGTTTGTTTTACATTGCACATCACAAACAAGGGTGTAGGTTTTAGGGGGGACACATAAGAAATGGAGGGTCTGCAATTCCTCTGCTAGAAAATTTTGAGCATAAAACACTTAATTTTCTGCCTTCTGATGATTTTTTTAATGCACCAATTTTTAGTTTTCCGCATCAATTTGTGGTGAAAATGCCTTTGATTTTGTCAAGGTAATAGTCCTTTGCTACCTCTGTGTTCTAAATATTGAGGGGGACATGTCTTCTCTGTCTCCTTGAAATCTTAACACATGTTTACAAATCGATAAAATAAAAATGTTTATCAGTCTTATCAAAAAGTCACTTATATAGTAAATACAGTACTAGGCTGAACTCTTTTGCCAAACATTTCTACAGACCTCTTGCTAGTAAAATACATTAAACTACATCTCTAAACAGTTTTAAACATGTATTTGTCATATATTTAGTTGTATTTTTATAGATACCAAAAAACTGGCATCTAACTGTCAATATGTACTTTTTATAAACTATGTTTATAAATATATTGTTCCAGTTTCACATCGCCAAACACAAATATATCAGCAGAGTATTCACAGATCTCAGTTACTGTCTTGTGGTCATTGTAACGTGTTTAAGCACAGTGTGTGCAGCGGCTCAATATTTGGTTTATGACATATGAACTAATCCTTAAATTATAACCCTTTGAGCAGTTAAACTTAATTTTCTTAGTTACTTTAAGGTGAAGTCAGCAATTTTTGTAGAGCAAAACATGATATTTGAACTCAAAATCCAAACAAGTACATCCCTTCCATCATTCTCTGTCCTTCTCAATTCCACTGCCTCTCTCTGTATACATCCATGACCTTCCCCCTGTCCTGCGCATGAGTAGGAATGCCCCCTGGTGCTTATTGGCTCGAGTCGTGGTGTGTATTCTGGTCATAAATGTATAATACTACCTAGATACGGATGCGAAGATGGTGCTTATTCAGTCCTATTGAATTGCTCGCCCAGCACGTGCAACAAAAATGTTCCCCAGCGTCCGGGTTTACTTTTGCAGTATGTGGCCCACTGAATATGTGCAGTAGTATTTCTCCCACTGACTCCTTCCACGAGTTCCTGCTCAGCTTCTGGACTTAAGTCACTGACTTTTAAATTGCTTTCACACAGAGAACGCACAGCGAGCCAATCTTGTGGTGATATTTGCTGAATTTGACAAAAAAAAATGCTTTGGATTAGAATTGCTGACTGTATATTTAATATGAAAGTGAGCTAACATGCGCAAACATCTTCCTTCTTGTGTGTATCATTTCATCCAGGAAACAAAATGAGGTTAAACAAGAAAACCATTACCTAATATTACCTACCTTAAAAATAAAATGCTGAATAAAGTCAATAAAATTAAACGTGGTGTAACATGTTCCCAGGTCTCTGAAGACCTGATGCATTTGTGTCTTTTATGCCACATATAAAGAAATGATAAAGCTTAAGCCACTTCACAAGTCTGAAATGAACAACCATTAAAACTTCCAGCAAGAAAAACACCCTGTAATACAGGTAACACCTACACACAAAGCACTGAGCCTGTTTGCTGACACAGTAAGCCTACACCCGTCGCACAGAATAAATGTTCTGCCCAATAGGAAAGCAATTTTGCAATGCATCACTTTAAGTGAGTGGACCTCTGTGCTGCACCAGTGTCTCTTAACCTTTCCTTAATTTGTCTTGTCTTGTTATGAGTTCTCAGGAACAACTCTGTCCTTTAAAGACGTGACTGCTCTGCCCTGCGCAGAGCCGGACCACATCAGGCTCGGTTCGATATGAGAGCTTAAACTGCAGATTTTGTTGTGTGGCTCCCTGCTAGAGTCGACGCAGCTGTTTCCTCTCTCGTTTGGTCTTTGAAGACGCACAGAAATACTGCGTGGCGATGTGGATCTGACACTCTGGCCTGTGCGCTGCTTCCTGTTGTCAGAGCGCCATCATTAGTGTGTTCAAATGAGAGGTTAATAAAGAATAAGTTACTGCAACTTTCACTGCACACTTGATTTACTGCCACCACCTTTCTGCAGCACACAAACATCAAACACTTCATTTCAACAGAGAGCTGATAAGGAAATGTTATCTCAGTGTGAAGGAGGCAGTGACCTCCCCTCTGGCTTGTAAGAGGTAATGTGAAAATATCTGCAGCATTGTCCGGCATTACCATCCTCTGAGCGTCAAACGAAAGTAATAGCTGCCTTAAAACGAGCACATGGAGAGCGCTGTGTGCTTTTAATCGAGAGCAGGATCACAGTCAGAGACGTAGCACAAAATTCTGGGCCCCATGCATAATCAGTCTCTGCCCCCCTTTCCTTCCTATCTTTCTATATTATTTTTTTTTACAAGTCAAAAAAGTCCAGTTTGCGAAGAGCAGCTAATAGCTTTTCTTTTGAAAAGACACAACAGTACTAGTTGATGCTTCAGCAGCATAAAGTGGGATTTCTTCTTCTGTGTCAAACTGATCAGACATGCACTCCTCCAGAAATGTATCTGACACTCTGGCCTGTGCGCTGCTTCCTGTTGTCAGAGCGCCATCATTAGTGTGTTCAAATGTAACTGCGCGCTACCGCAGACCCCCTCTTTATTTTTTTCAAGCTGCTAAAATTTTCCTCAGTGGAAACAAAGCTATTATGTCTTTCTATATCACAGACAAGTCACAATAAATTGTGAAGATGATAAAGCCCCCACACAACTGCATTGTAAGTCCAGTGTGTGATTTATCCTGGCTTCCAATGAGCAGAGAAAACTCTGCTAGCCTCTAGGCTAATTCACGCAATATAAAATGTCATAGGCTTATGCTACTAATGTTAGCATGCTGTAAATGTGGGGAAAACACGTCTAGTATAAGACAATTTATTTGTTGGTGATGGTTGTGAGTTGTAATTTAGCCAAATTTGCGATGTTACCTTTGATAAATGTAAGTGTTTTTCCTGGCTTCGTATGCGTAGGAAGACTCCATCAGCTCCACTCCACAAACTCCACTAGGCTAATTTATACAATGTAAAATGCCATAGGCTTGGGCTGATAACATTAGCTTTTTGCATTCATGGGGAAATGTGTTCATTAAAGGTAAAGTGTTTTGTTTGTGTATCTTGCAAGTTATATGACGGCAATTTGTGTACTTGTGTTTGGAATTGTGTCGATTAAGCCATGTTTATTGTGTGTTTCAGGTGTGTTTTGAATCAGTCAGACTTCATAGCACTTTACAGAAACTCAACGGCCCACGAGCATTTTGGAGCTGTAACTGCAGAGGGACACGTATAAATCCTCACAATGGTGTGGGGCACATGCGTACGCTATGGCAAAAGCTCTGCATAGAGCTGACACACAACTGTAAATGCACCTTGAAAAGTTGCTCACCGTGCTATAACTGCGTTTGGGGATGAATCCCAGTGCAGGGGCACACTAAGCAATTTTGTACATTAAAGCCAGAGAGCCTGCATTATTTTGTTTGTACAGGGTTTGGTCATTCACCCGATTTATTTAACCAGTTTTAGTTTAGTTGTGGCACTAAATAATTAGAAATAAAAAAGTGCAAACAAAAAACAAAATTTTGCTCTAGGCTTTTGCAAGGCCCCTCTCACATTAGGGCCCAGCATAATCAGTCCCAGTTTCCCCCATCTACAACACCCCTGATCATAGTACATCATTTGGATTCATCCCAGTAGTCTAAAAAAAACCCCCTTTGTCTCAGGAGTGCAACTTTTCCACCTGTGTAGGACATCATCACTCTTGTTCAGCAGCCTGACACATATTTTGGTAGGATTGTCACCACAAGAAGGAAGTTGTAAACCAGCGAGGCTCCCAGTGCAGGAAGCCTCCTTTCATTGTGGATAATGTCACCTTGAAAACATGGTGGTCCCTAGTAGACCCTACACAGAGCTTAAGACTCAGAACAATACATACCAGGATACTTAACATGCCAGAAAATAACTTGTTAATACTGATAAAAACTGATCCCAAAGTTCATGTAAAAAAAAAAAAAAAATCATCCATCTCATCTGGAACGGTTGCAAGCAACATGTTTCAGATTGGCAAGTCTAATTTTTAGGACTTGTTTATGTTGTGTTTATTCCCTCTCATTCCCTGGACACTTTGGTAACTCCAACCCTTCATTAAGCCTTATTACGCACACCACTCACTCAACATCTGGCTTGGGGCTCCCAGAATGGCTCATTTGGCGTGCTTTTTATTGCAGTCATATAGTTGGAGTTGTAAATGACTGTGTGGCTGTGTATTGTTTTGTGTTGTGGGGAGCACACAGTATTCTCACCAGCGACGCAGAGTGTTAATGTGCACAAGTCACAGTTTCACATTCTCTAAACAAGTTTAAGCTTGTAGGTTTTCGGGGTATAAAAGCTTAAAAAAAATGTCATTTTTGAGTTATCGCTTTAGTAGAAAATGCCATTAGCAGCGACAGTACTTAGACTCCACTGGAAGTGGGTTGTTCAATTTAGCCCCTGGCCTGTGATTGGACGAATGTCAGTTGAGTAAGTGGCACGTAGTGGAGGGATTGGCAGCTCTATAACTCCCTCAGACAGGTTTGTCATCTGTGTCAATGACCCACCAGGGAGCCGGCCCTAATATCAAACCCAATGCTGATGGATGACCACAGTTCCAGCTGTTAAGGCACTGTCACAAACAGGTTCCTCCATAGCCTGTCACTGTGTGTGTGTGTGTGTGTGTGTGTGTGTGTGTGTGTGTGTGTGTGTGTGTGTGTGTGTGTGTGTGTGGTAAGTAAAGACATGGTCAACCTTGATTTTTCTCAGTTTGTGACCACAAGAGCCACAACTGTCATCATTATCTCACAGGGCCAGATCTGATGTTTTGATGACGTTTTATTGGGCAGTTGTTTTTTTTTTGTTGTTTTTTTGCGGCATCACATTTATGTTTTTATAAGCTTTAATGTTTTAATGCTGAACAGTGCTTTAAAAATTGTTAGCATGACAATACTTGATTTTCTGCCAGACTCAAAACTAATTGTCATTATATATTAATCTGCTGATTATTTTCTTGATTAATTAATTAATTGTCGGGTCTATAAATTGTCAGATAAAAGATCTCAAAGTCCAAGGCAACATCTTTAAATGTCTTGTTTTTTTTTCAGTCCAAAAGCCAAAGATAGGCACAAATATAATAGAATATTAAAAAAAGCAGAGAATTTTGAACAATTAATAGATTATCAATCAACTAATTAATCAGTCGACTGATTGTTGCAGCTCTAAAAACCAGAAATCTCAGCAGGAAATGTGCTTAAATTAATCAAATCGTTATTACTCTTTCATGTTATTTAGTGAATCGTGTATCCACATGCATGTTTTACTTTGAAATCTGAAGTTTGGACTGAGGCAGAAAAATCGATGCAAGGGACATAAGACTGTTCACTGCAGAAAAAATAGCATAGTGTTGGAGTAAATGGAGCCACTTTATAAATCAGTCTTTGGGTGTGAGGGATTAAAAGGTTTTCATTAAGTTTATACATCTAAAAAATGACATAAAACCACATGCTCACACACGTGAGGGACGTAGGGTTTGAATTAATGGTGACGGTGATAAAAGGTGCTTTACACTGGCACCTCTCTCTACAGTCCGCTCTCATTGTTTCATTGTTCTGCCTCGCTTCTTTCGGCAAACGTGCTTCATAGTGGCTCAAGTGTAAACTACAGTATATCGCAGGAAGGAAGAGGGACCTGCTGGTGGGGGTTGGGACCAGGATCCCAGACCATAAAACCTGGCAGCCGCCCTCCTGCATTGTTCACCAGCACCATTCCAGCCCAGTTTCACTGTTTTCTCCCTGTGCTGTGTGTATCCTGTCCTTTAAAAAGGCAGTAAATGTTGTTGTTGTTGTTGTTCATCAGACAAACATGAATCTACACCAGGCTGCTCGTCTGCCTTTGTTCTTTCCATGAAGACTCTTGAGGGCAGGAAGAAGGTTGTGCTAAAGAAGCAAATGAATGACATGGTTATAAACACAGGCCTCATATGCATCAGACACACATCAGGTTGCACACAGTATGCGTTTCACTGTGTACAGAGCAGAATAAATGCATAAATACAAATCCAGCCTTTCATATGGATGCTAACACATCCAAATCTCCTCTTACAGCACCACCTTGTGGTGGACTGCGAGGCTTTCTCCACATGTTTAAAAGCATTGATTGCTGCAGTGTCATATATCACCACAAACAGACAGTGATTCAAAGTAGACACAATGAAAAATATTCAAATTTCACAGTATTTGTTTTGTCTTTTTACTCTACTAATATGTTTAAAGGAACATTTTAACTTAGACAGAACTAATAAATATGAAATTATAAAAGTATAGTTAAAACACACATAATAGAAAATGTAATCCCATAATGAATATCCTTGCATTTGCTGACTATTTTGCAAAGTCACAATCCCTACTTCAGTCTGTGTAAAAACTGTTCCCATAACTTTCTATCATAAATGGTTTCCCTGTTCTCTTTCGTGCCGTGAAACATTCAACATGACCGCAGCAGGAGAGTACAACTTTTTGTGGAATGCAGATGCTTTCTTTCTCAGTCTATTCATGTGATTTAAAGCTGTCAGGGAAGCCGAGCAGCAGGCTCCAGACAGGAGGCTGGACATGACAATGAAGCTGAAGTCCTGCAGAAACGGCTCCCCCTGCTGGCTGGGCACAGGGGGATCTGAACACAAAAAAAATTGTGATTGTGGTTCAGTAATGAGCAAAATAGTGTCAAATTCAGAATACTTTATTGATCAGTGGAGAGAAACTGGGAGATGTTGTAGTTGCTCCTATGTTGTATAGACTTAGAGGAAAAACTCTTTTTTTAAATAAGATAAGAGATAGCAATGTATAACACAAAATACATGTACATGTAAAATTCAAGAAAATGTAAGAAAACATAAAAAGGGACATGTTTTATACAATAAAGAAATGTATGAATATGCATAAATGTGTGCACAAGAAATGTAAGAAATATATACATATATTTGCCCGAAATATATATATACAGATATACAAATATATGCACAAGTCATGTAAGGAATATATACAAATATGGGCCTAAGATATATAAAAAATATGTCCAAATATATGCTAAAGAAATATAAGAAATATGTCCAAATATGTAGACAAGGAATCTATGAAATATGTCCAAATATGGGCACACAAAATGTAAGAAATATCTGCAAATATGTGCACAAGAAATCCAAGAAATATGTGCATCATACTACAGGAGTGCAAAACATAAGTGCAGGAGAAAAATAGGTATTGTACAGTTGAAATATTGGACAGTACCTGGCGGTTTATTGTTGTGCAAAAATACAGAATGCTTCAAGTCAGTATTGCATATTGTACAGTTTTGCAGTTGAAACAGTCGAGTATTGACATTAACCTCGATGTCTTCATGTGTTTCCCACAAACACACTCCCAGTTCATCTGATAACCACACAGCCACTTGTTCTCCCATCACTCCTCCTTGCTTGTCTGCCTCTTCTTGCCGGGACCAGAACTGTAAACACGGGGCAGAAAACGCCTCTGCGATCCCAGCTGCAAATAGAAAGCTGGAGACACGGGAACATTTTTTAGCAAACCGCTCGACACTCCAAACTAAATGCAGCCTTTCTCCAAGATCAGAAGGACTGATGAAGCCTGTCATAATCATTTCTATGCTACATTAACAGAAGCAACACTGTAGTTTGCCTTGGCACGGGCAAGTGTTGCTCCACGGCCTCAAGCATTTATAGACTCCAACCTCCACTCCTGCTCAAGTGAAGGGTCAATGTCTGTCTGAGTTTAAGAAGTTTCACATCAGGAGCACTTAGAGCTGCTTTTAAAAAACTGCGTGTTTTTGCTCAGTGGAAAATATTCATGTTACGCTGTAATGTGAGGCCAGTGATTATTGTCTCCTGGAAGCCAAATACAAGGATGTTTACTGGAGTCTATATTTGTATCAAGATATTTTGTTATTTGGGATAACGACATTTTGTTGTCTTTTATCAGATCAGAGAGCTCCTGGGAAACACCCAACAGTTTCCGGGCACATGGTCTGTATTTTCAAAATCAATTTCTGTCTCACAGTTGGTTGCAGTGCCACTGAAGTCATCAGGGTCACGCACCTCCCTCCGTAGTCGTTTGCCAGCCGCTTCCAGCTGAAAAATGGAGCTTTCTGGACTAGAGGGGTATATGAACAGAGATAGCTTGACACAACCATTTGTTTGGCTCAGGTGAATACAGCCAGACAGCCACACAGTCCCTGCTCTGCGGCGGGGCTTGCACTATGGCCAGATCCTACTGGACACTCATTCCTCAAAGACGCTCCGAGGCGCAGCTCAGATATTCTGCTACTGTACTGAACTAGATGTAAAAATACACAGCCGGTCTTTGTAAATAGTGTATGTATTTCATTTTAATAGTCGAGAGTTTAGCTGAGAATGTGTGGTGAGGAGGGAGGGTGAGTTTAAGGAGCTCTTTATGCATGAGAATCAAAAAAATTGACCCAAAAACTGTACATGCATCTGAGGGTGTAGGTTGTGTGTCATTATTGCGGGGGAACACAAATGAAATGAGGGTTTTGTGGGACCGCCGCTAGAAAAGCGCCAAAGACCTGATTTCTTGCAGTCTGGTGAATTTGTATTCATTAATTTGTGGCTTTCTGCTGGAAGTCTTTAATTTGATCAAATTTAAAGTTTTCTGCTACTTTCTTGTATTTAGTATTTGTGACTTTTTGGATAAGACCGACAGTAGGAGATTTTGTTAATATATAGATAAATTTCATTTTCTTAAACCCAAAATACAAATGTGTCAGAAAAAACAAACAAAACAAACAAACTAAAAACACAGGTGTCAAAAGCTCAGTGAATAAGAAGAAGTCTTTAGATTCTTCTCTTAGATGAAAGTAGTAATTCCCCTGCATAAAAAGTGAAAGCTCGGCATTCGAAATCTTACTTATCTAAAGGTACATAAATGTTGCTGGCAAACTGTTTGATGAATATCATAAGTAAAAGTACCCATCATGCAGCAGGATGGTCGCTGTTTACTGGATTGTTTTGCAGATGTATTAACGGTCCAGTTGGTCGGATTTAGAGGCATCTATTGGCAGAAATAAACTTTTTATTCATAGCTATGTTTTATTAGTTTCTTATTACTTGAAAATAAGTGTTTTCATTACCTTAGACTCAGCCGTTTACATCTAAAAAAGAAGTCTGCCATGTTGTTTCTACAGTAGCCCAGAAAAGACAAACTGAAACACAGGCTCTGGACATTTGCATTTTCACTCTTATTCATATTTGCGTCAGACACTGAGGTTCTCCGACATGCTTGGCATATGGGAGAAGTTCAGTTCTGCAGACACTGTTTTAAAAATTCTTTAAGATTTGTTAAAAAATATCACCCTCCAAAATAATACCATTGTCCAAAAAATGTAAAAGGGGGTTGAAAGTACAATATTTACCTTTAAAATGTTCTTTGGTGTTTAGGTAGATAAGTCAAGCAATCTACAAGTACCTCAAAATTCTACTTCAGTGCAGTACTTTTTTTTGTACAGTACTTGAGTCTTACTGAAATACAATAGAAGCCACTGTAAAGTCTGATGACACTTTGTTTGTCTCAGTAGCATCTCCCTACACTCTGTCTTTCCGTGCTTTTAAAAGTCTCGTCCATCTCCATTATTCACTTTACCTCAACATAAAGGCTTCTACTGTAACAGTGAAAAATGTTCACGGTCATTAAGTACATCTGTGAATTTCAGAGACAAAAATACAACTGTAATAAATACAGTCAGTTGTAAATACTAATACTGTTGACAGATACTGTCTTGCACACATTCATGTCTCTGCTCTTTAATTGACTGCGTCCTGTGACTTCACGTAAAGACTTTTGCTGTAACTCTTGTGCGCACTGTCACAACTTCTCAGGCCGCTGTTATATTCATGTCTGCGTACAGGAACGAACAGAAAACAGCTCGGCACCTTGAGTGTAATGAATTTGAATCTGTGGCTGATTCAGTATTAGTCTGCGTTACTGCTCAGCCCTGCAGGAAATGAATTGCCCTTTATTTAACATTACAAATTACAGGTGACCCACAGTGAGGAGAACTGTGAGTTTGAAAGGTGCGACAAATAGATTTAGAGGGGCAATGATTCCCTCCCAGATTCCTGTTGTGCAAATGCAAGAGATTAAATGACAGAGGATATTAGCAAATAATGTGTGATTCCGGCTGTGATAAACGTAATGCAGTTAGGAGGCAATGAATATGTCTGTTTTTGACACAATTAAATCAAAGTAAGTATTAGATTACATTACATTGATTTGTTGTATTGCAAATTGTCATGTTGACGGTGCTTGCAGAAGGTAAATGAGGGTATAAGGTTAGCACTGCTGCAGGGGTGGATTTGTTGGAGGTTACAATGTGCTGGTGTAAGTGCTTCAGGTGTGGACCGAACAGGACCCTAATTAGACGTCCTGGACTCTGTAGCAAGGAATAAATGCTCACTTTTTTGTTTGATAAGCATAAGCTTTGTTTCATGCACAAATTGTAATGTTATCTTACCTGATGTGTTTTATCAGGCAACTCCCGGATGCAAAAGATTGAGCAAGATCCGTTACTTGTGTGAGTACATGCCGATAAAAAACACACAGGCATCATAGCTTCAGTGAGAGAGAAGGTTTGATGTTACTTACAGGATTGTCTGTCTGATTACGTATTTTAACAGTATTACACTTCAACAGTGTTACAGCAAACTGTGACTTTATTGACTTGCAAAATCATCTTTTAAATCAACAAATGTATGTGTTATTCATTGCACAACTGAAATGGGACGATTGAAATGTTTGTCCCTCGCTATTAACTACTAAAACTTGGAGGTGTCTTAGCATTTTCGTACACCTGCTTCCCTTCGTCTCAGTCAATGGGTTGTTTATAAGGGTTTTTGCTTGGAAGCCAGGAATAAGGCCTGTGGTTAACACTACCTTAAAAGACTCTCAAGTTTTGTTCTGCGACATAAAATATGTCAGTAAATACCCCACTCATGAATTCTGAAGCTTTTACGTTTCCTTAAAAAGGTGGTTATTAGTAAGTGGCCAAATGTGACTCCAGAACACGGTTTTATAGCCTCGTTGTGATGGTGACGTTAAAGTCATGTGACTGTGGTGTATTTTGTTTATAGCCTAACATTAGCGTTTTACTTCTGCATTTAGGCTTCCAAAATCATAACAGTGGCGTTCACTGAGATTTTCTTGCTGAACAAAACGATTAAGCGTCATAAACCTTTGTTCGCCACAGAGCTTACTTGCTGCAGTAATACAAAATTGGCTTTTTGTCGAGGGAACCAGGGCGATGCCACCCTTCAGGCTGGTCTGTCCTTAGCCAATGCTGGTGCCAGAGAGTAATATCTGAGCTAAACGCTGCACAGTGAAATCCTGTTGTCAGCACGGCGGCTGAGTCATGCAGCAGCCACTTTTAACTTCGCTCTCTGAGAGATCATTCAGCCAGAGTTAACCACATCAGTCGGATGTAAAGATCATATTACCTCGGAGATAAATCCATCAGAACTCTCTTGGACGTATTGAGGCAAATGTGTTCAAACCGCGCTTTACACCATTTTAGGCTCCCTCTCCAGCCAGTGACTTGGCCTGTTGAGTAATGAAGTGTTGGAGTTCAGTAATGAGACTGTTTACAGGGCGTGCTTGTTTCACATGAATCAAGCCCAGTGTGTGGTTAGATAAATACCAGCTTGGCCCTGCACGAAGCCAGTCAAACCTTCTCCTCTGCTCAGGAAATGGCAGCCAAATTCCTGTGGAATGAATGAAGAGGAAATCTGCGAGTGGCAGCCTACCACGAGATCACTCTGAAAGGAGAGGGTGGAAAAGCCGTGGCCCTTCCTCTGGCGTGGACCTGGGCCAGGGCTCACTAGGTGAGACTGATGGAATAATAATACACATCCTGAGTGTTCTTTTCATTAGCAGCACGGTTTCATGTTTTTCATCATCCTGCTGAGAGAAATGGAGAGACCCTTATTTCTGAGCTGGACAAATTACCCTTTCCCCTCTGGGAGATGCAGCTGCATTCAATATTGTGTGTGTGTGTGTGTGTGTGTGTGTGTGCGTGTGCGTGTTTCCGTGTCAGTGTGTTTCAGTCAGGGGTCGTGGCTGGATGCTGGGATTTCCTGTGGAAATAATAATTAACCACAACATGCGCACAGGGCCGGCGATAAACGCTTGGCTTTCTCGCTAAATATCGCCTCTTACAAGCAACCAGGTAACTCGATTCATCTAATTTCCTACACGAGATTTAGATGTGTAGCAAACTTCCATTAGGATATGAGAAGTATTAGTTTGGTGCCATGACCTCAATCTGTCAGTTGTGTAAACGGATCAGTCCAGGTTGTTTGAACCGAAGCAACAGCGTGGCCGTCCATATTTAGAACACATTATCGGTGATTCATATTAGCCCTTAACCAAAGAAGTCCCTCCATTAACTCCACCTGCAAACACCTCATATCCCAGGTGACCTATTTTCCCAATTACCAACGCCATTACTCTGCACTTCCCTTCCACACCAGCCGTCACCAGACGTCCAGATTAGAGCTGATTTCATGCAAACTCCTCTGATGGTTACATTAGTGTACATTTTTCTGCACTCTTATTACAGAGCACAGAGACAAAGAGTTACAGCACCTCTCAAATGAAACAGGCTTGAGTGATAAATCTCCCGCACTAATGCACACGCTTAAGAGTTTTCGACTGTAAATAAAGTCATGGGAGACATGCTGTACTTACATGGGGAAAGCCTTGAGGAAATGGCTTCCCCCTTGAAAGAACATATGGGTGTGTGTGTGTGCAGCCAATCAGGGTGCAAGTTGGAAATGCCTTTTTTTTCCCCCTCTCGGAGCCTTCAACAAGGCCTCATTGCTGTTTTTATCCCTCGTGTGTGCTGTAATGTAACTTAATATTTCACAAATTATGACCTCATCATACTTGACTCACATGAATAACAAAAAACACCTGTTTCATATATTGTTTACATCAATTTATCTCTAAAAAAGCAGAGCAAACAGCCGTGTGCATATTGGTCAGATAACTGGGATGACAGTTCATTCTGGGTCAATATATAGCTTTTCATCATGATCATCAAAGCGTCATCCATCTCTCTGTGCAAACACTGGTGACACCTTAATTGCCTTTGATAATACATTCATGCTGTCAAAATGAGGCGATAATCAAGTCGTTTCCACGGCAGCCATCGATGTCTGCTCTAAATCAGCGTTCATGCACTGTTAGAAAAAAGATGTTACAGTAAGATACCTCAGAGGATAATCAGGGCGTTTTTTTGTTGATGCAAGATGTTCATTTATTGTTCTATTTAAATCACAAAATATAAGATATAATCTGCAACAACATAATGCACAACTGATCACTGAAAAGAAGCAGAGGGATGTAAAGTCTTGTATTAAATGTCCTCTTCTCAAAGAAAGTAACATAAATGATGCAGGTAAACTAGAATCTGATCGATGCTGGATTTCTGGTATCAATATTTTGTAGTAAACCTAACCCTAAAAAGGCTATGGTGGGTGAAAGTTGTTTTTTTTTGTTTTTTTTTTAATTGTATTTTATTTTTTTTACATTAACAAATGTTACAGCTGAAAATCAACTTGTCAGTGCTCTCTGGTGGACAAACTATGTAATGGTGACATTGTTTTTCATTTTTGACAATTTTGTGATGCAGTTTCTTGTTACATATTGGAAAACATACTCAGACACCAATGCATCAGTGTTATGTTAGCATCAATAGTATATATCAGTCTGGCCCCGTGCACACACTAAAACACACATACACACACACGAGCAGGACAAATGACAGAAGACCAAGCATGAACATTAATTATTAAGCTTATTATGTGCATTTATTTTGTCTAAATTATTTTTTTTATTGGATAGGTTCAAAAAGTCAGGTGAACATATGAACACTAATATTGGTTTAAGTTACTAATAATTCCTCTTGCTCATAGCGGCCATATAGAGATCGCGTTCTAAAGAGATGCAGAACAAAATCTACTGTCCTCACTCTGTGCAAAAATATATTTAAAAAATAGTTTTTTGCAAAATTAGCATCTTTTCTGTGCTAAATTTTCTCTTTGTATGACACACTCTTAGCTGCCAGCCTGGATTTACTTTGAGGATGTCAAACACGCTGCTTGAGCGCCCTTGGCACCGTCCAGTGTCTGTGTGACTCTAAAGTAACCCATAGCATCATCAGACGCTCAGTGTAGCAGATGTAGTTTAAAGAAAGTGAAAGTCCGCTCAGTGTTATTGGGAGTAAAGGTGGATGGGTCCAACAAACACCCGACATTGACCCAGAAGATCGATGTTCGAGAACAACAAACAACATTGGTTGCAAAGTACATGCCACAATCAAGTTGAGTGTTTTTTAAGTGACATTTGCGATCTTCTCCTAACCATAACCAAGTAGTTTTGCTGCCTCAATCTAAACACTAATGTCATCTCACCGCTGACCCTCGTCTGTGTCAAGATAAAACAAATGGCTGCCCTGGTATCATTTTAGTAACGGCAGGGAGGAAATGATTACTGTAAACATAAGTAGTTTCAGTGATCATATGAGTATGTGAGTTTAAGACAGACTTAAAAATGTGAGCCTATCTTTTAAATTCAATAATAATTGAATTATTTATATTTTAAATGTTTTAATGTATATTGAGTTTTAAAATTAGATTTCCTTCTTTGATCATTATCAGCTGATCCCAACACAAACAGCCTCTGCAAATTTTCAGGCAAAAATCTGTTTTTGGCTCTGTTCATATCTAAGTTATATTTTTCTTAACCCGATAAGACATCTGTTGGTATGTTGATTTAAATCCACCTAATTTATAACGATTTTTACTCTTGTGTAAAAACTAGATCTGTGTGTCATAATTTGCCCTGCTCTCCTTATGAGGTTAAATCAAGTACATTTATCCAGCGGCCTCATCTGTTTTCTGCATTTGGGTCCAAACCTGCAACCTGCTCCCCAAAATCGTATTAGTTGTAGATGATTTGTCCCACGCTTCTACACAGTAACTAAAAAATGTCAAAATAAGTGAGAAATGCATATGTATATATAATCTGTGTATAGCTCTCTAAATGATCAATTATTATGTTATTTGTAAAGTTTACAGAATAAACAACATATAATACAACATATCTAACACATGCTACTGCTCGTGTAAGACTTTCAGTTTGAATTTCCTGGCACTTAAACTCAAAGACCTGCTGGCTGGCGACATATTGACTATTTAGATTAGCTCTCACTGGAGTGGAAACCACCTTCATGCAGACCATCAAGTGCTAATTGGTTTGGAATGGAGGTATCAAGAAACAGATTCCAGATGACACACCAGTGATGGAAACATCCTTTAAGTAAATGTAGCAGTCGGCTCCAGCACACCGCACCATGCTTCATCTGCTCGGGAAGTCTTATTACGCAAGCAGCGAATGCCAGCTGAAGCACAGGGTTCCTCTGTAGTGTGCGCTTTGCTTTAATGAAGTGAGCTGCTGCAGATGCACTTCTTGCTCTTGGTCTGTGTGAAAGTTATTTGCCTGTGCTGTATGTGGGAAGGCATCTGAGGTGGCAACGTCCCGATGGGATACAGTACAGATGGAGCAATTAAAGGCGAGCCACAACAATTGTCTTTTTTGAGCCAGACATATTGGAGAATGAGTGGAAACAATGCATCCCGTTTAGAATATTTTACTGAAGTTCACAGAAAACAATATAACTAGCCACAGGAGGATGGAAAATGTGAGGCTGCAACTAAAATAGCCAGCAAGTCTGTGCTGTTTGGGGAATCTATATTTTGCTGTTCAGCGCATCACGAAAGTGAAGCTATGTGTTTATATACAGTGTGTCTGCCCACTGTAGGTTTTATTTCAGATTTTTTAAAACAAGTCAAAATAAATCAGTTGGATGCGTATACAATAGCAGGAGTTTAACTTTTTACTCCTTGATGGCTCCCAGTATGGCTAGGCAATATGGAGCAAATCAAATATCATAATATTTGTTACCAAATAGTACCATATGTGACTATATTGTAAGACTGACTATGTGTACTCTCACAAAAGATTTTCACAATACGATCGTTCCTAAATAATCATCAGTAATGTGGATATGATGACTAAGCTGGTAAAGGCAAATAAAAGAGCAGCTTGAACAGTCTGGCAACTTCAGAAAGAAGAAACATTAGATCACTTTACTGTTATGCAGCCTTTAAAACCAGGAAGAGGCAACACTTATTAAATTGTGATATCAAAAATCTAATACCATGTCCTAAAAGCAACTGTCTGAATATTGCTCCACAGCACTTTAAATTGGACGCTATTTACACTTATCTGTTAACTATAGGACTCTGACAACATATCCACATAAAACAGTTTGTATGGTATCATGTGAGTTAGAGCCCCAATGAATGACGTTACATCCTTAACGGACAGTTATGTGAATAACTTAAGGAGGTAAGGTTTGGGCCATTAATGGTACTGTGAATAGGTTTCAGAAAAGAAACGTTTACCTTAAAATGGCTCAAAGTTCATACAGTTCCAAACATGTGACCCATCCACCATCCTTGTTTACTGTCATCAGCGCATTGGTCACGTGATCACAACCTTTTAAAATACGTGGGATATGTACAAATTTGGGTACGAACAGACCGTTAGAGCAGCTTGAACTCTGGAACTCACAGTGGAGAGGCGATTTGGGGACCTCAGAATTGCCTCTGCTCTGTGCAGATGATGTGGCTCTGTTGGCTCCATCACACTGTGACCTTAAACATGTACTGTGGCGGTTTGCACCATTATGTAAAGCTGTCTAACATGTTCACACACTGGCCTTGTCACGTGGTTGCGCTCTGTCAGGACCTTCAGCGTCTACCATGACGTTTTAGGAATCCTTGTGCATCAGCTGTTTACGCTCCAGGATGCCGTTACAGTAATGTCAACAAATGCATGTGATGGGTTGAAGCAGCATGGTCACTATGTTTACACAACAGCGCGGACTGTCATGATGGTTAGGATGAGGCACCAAAGTCATGGATGGTTAGGTTTCGGTGAAAGAGGCACGTGATAATGTGTAGAAAGATAAAACACGCAGACGGACATCCACATGGGAAGCGAACTCTGAAGTCCCACACAAAAGTTGGTTGTTTGTGGGACCCATCCATTTCCTCACCCACTTGCCCTCTTATCACATTCTCACTCCTTATATTATACTGTCAGCGTTATTACCTGACGCTGTCCTTCAGAGTTTCAGACGCACACAACCAGTTTCACTTATTCGCCAAAAGCACTGACAGAGCGGCGCTATGTGGGGAGTTAGAAATGAGAACGCGTTGAGCTGTCAGGATGAGAGTCAGTACCTCCCTCTCTGAGGCCATGGTTCTCTGCTGGTAAACGGCTGATTGCAGCTGCTGGGCTTGGAAGTGAGTTACTGCTTCAAGTGAAGGAGTTCAAGTATCCCTGGGTCTTGTTCAAAAGTAAAAATAAAATGGAACGTGAGATAGACAGGTGGTTTGATGTGGCATCAGCAGTGATGGGGGTGCTGCGTTGTCGAGGTGAGGAGGGAGCTGAGCCGGAAGGCAGAACTCTTGATTTACCGGTCCATTGCATCGCTCATGGCCAATTGGGACTGTCCTTTATAAAACAAGGCAATTAAACTGATTAAGCTGCTTACACTCACTCATGTTGCATCCAGTTAGCACACAGTTTAAGGTTATATCTAGTCTCATATCACGATATCTATATAATATTGATACGTTGCTAAGCCCAAATTTCTAGTTCAACAAAAGCCAGAATCCTGTACAGGTTTTACCCTAATGAAAGGATTCATGCATCACATACAGGAAAAATAGATATTGCATCTATCAGATATCATTTTCAAGAGCAGCCTGTCTTTGCATATCGTCCTCTAATAGGCCACCTCCTCAGCTCAGTGGGTGAGGGACAACAGCAGGAGGGAGTTGGTGGGAATTGTATTTTCTCTCTCATCATGGGGTCTTCTCCCAGCTCGCTGTGCTCTGGAGGTGTCGGGACGCTGTGCCGAGGTTGATGATATCAGGTTATAATTAATACAGAAATCAAATTCCACCCACTTTGCATCCTGTGTGGGTTAACATCGTATAGCAACATCCTCTCCATTTGAAATATATTAACTTGTTTACTGTCTGTGCTTCACCCGCTAAAAATAGATACAGCTTGTTTAAAAAGGCAGTCTTATATCCTTTGCAAGAGCAGCTTAGTCTATGATTTAAAGCCTCTTTACCTCTTTTCATAAAGCCAATTTTCTCTCAGATATGTCTCCATAACTTTGTTGTCGTAATAAACATGCTCTCAGCTGACTAAAAATTGTTACTTTTTACAAGTGTCAGTTATCTTTCTGATGTTTTGCACTGGAGGCGTGTTGCTGCAGCAAGAAGACCACAGATGGCTCCCACATCAGACACTCAGCACATCATTCCATTATGGCAATTAAAAGAAGAGGACCTGGTGTGCAGAAATGGGGAGTAAGCTGTTTGGCTATACAGTATGGCTCAGGGCCATTTGGTCAGCAAGTCCTGATCAAGGACTCCAAGTTGTAAATGAACTTGTCCGCACTCTCTCCTGTGTTGGGACTACTGTTTTGATAAGCAGCCAAACTCCTAGCCTGGTTATTTACTGCATCTGTGACTCCATGATTCAGTCACTTCTTTAATCAATCTATGTTATCCAGCAGTGAGTTGTATCTTAAAAGGTATTTTTATGATCACGCAGATGTATGTATGGTAAAATATATATGATCTCTTTCTTGCCAAGAGTTAGATGAGAAGATTGATACCACTTTCATGTGTGTCTACAGCCAGCAGGCACTTAGCTTAGCATATTAACGTATCCTCATACAACAGTTTATATGATATCTTATGAATTAAGCGCCTTGCAAATCATGGATATGTAAATACATATAACCTATATGTCTTGGCACTGTCGTGTTTTTTACTTCATTTAAAGTTTAATATGTTAGGTTTAGCAATATAAAAATAGTAACGTATCTTGAAATATCTCAAAAGTTCATTCTGTACCAAAAAGCAGTTTCCTGGAGGAAAGTCCTGTGTTTGTTTGACCCATAGGCCGCCCCAACCTGCCTGTTTATACAAACTTTCCTTCTTTACTTCCGTCAACACATTGGTCATGTAATCGCAACCTCCTGTTTACATGAGTTATACACAAATAACTGGTACATGTATGTACATTTCTACAAACCACCGATATGTAGCATTTGTGTTATAGTTATGTTAAGGCACAAAAACCACTTAAGTTTTTGTGCCTTAAAGATACTCTGCACTGGTGCCCAACTCAATCATCAGAATAAATGTTAGCATTCTATGATGGATGAATTAAAACTTCCCATTTCTACATTGGTTTAGGCCCAAAAACATTTACTTATGCTTAGGAAAAGATCAAGTTTTGGATTAAAATTCCTAGCTTGAAGTTCAGGAAATGCAGCAAACCCCACGTTTTGAGACTAGAAAGCCAGTTCGCTAAAAAACACCAATGTACTATGGTGTCTAAATAGCTGCTGGAAACACAGCAATGAATCACAAAAACACAACTGGTGGTGTTTGTACGCTCGAACAGTGTCTCGAGTAGGTGCAACGCCATCCACCATTCCCTCCACCTCCTGATGTCAAAGCCTGCTAATATACAGTACATGTAATCAGACCTGCATGACTCGGACAATGTCACCATTTTCTTCTGGCAACGCAATTACATACAAAACGCTGAGTTTACAGAGAGCGTTACTATTATTAAATACTGTGGTAAACTCTAGGTAATCTATAGTGGGATTACATTGCACATGGTTACGTTTACACAACACAAGCACATGGCAACTGACACCGGGATGTCAACAAAAGCACATGGCGGCATTGATGGTTAGGATTAGGAACAAGGCACATGGTAGGGTGTAGAAAAAAACCCATCAGCACTGGACTCCTGCCTGAAAGACTGACGCTGTCTGCATATAATTCTGCTGTGGCAGGTGCTGTCCGTAGTATCATAACACCGGCTGCATTCTCAGGTGATGATGTCCAGAAGCATATTATGTGGACACGAAAGGTGGCTTTTTGCGTCAGGATCTTATGCTAAAATCGCTGCAAAAGTGGCAGTATGTGCTCCTTTGCCTGCCAGTGCTTTACAAGAGAACAATGACTGCTTCCTTCTGTGTGTACAGTATACTCAGCAGTTGAATGAGACTAAAATCTTTCATAAGAAGACATCATGCCTGTCTGTTTTCACTGCTGTTTATAAATGGCATTTATTAAGTGGCTCAATGTAATAGTAAAATTGCATTATAATAATAAGAGAAAGGAGAAGAAGAAACTTTTCAGCTTTGGTTATAATGACACAAATGTTTGCTTAATGAACAGGACTGTGGTTTTGGAGAGATGCAGACAAAGAGCATAATCTAAAAAGTTCTGAAACAATGAGTCCGATAGTTGCAGCAGATATACAATCTGAGCTGTAGTGAAGATACAGATCACGGTTTGACAAATGATTATGATGATTTTGATATTTCCCGCAGACAATTCTACTTTTTCATTTCCTGGTAAATTGTCTCAGCTCCGGTCTCTGTCCTGGTGGGCTTCTCTCCCGGTCCCGTCTTCGCTCTGTGGTTTTATTAAAGCTAACATTTGTCAGCAGGAAGATGGTTGATATGCAAAATGTGGAGCAGCTCACACCTCACACTTTAGTTATTCTGGCTGTTTGAGAAGTGAGATATGAGGAAATGCCCAGCTATGACACAACAGATAAGCGACATGAGTAATGTTCAGAAGATTTTGGTGTTATTACTCTTTAATATATATTTTTTTATTTGTACCTGAGTATGTGTTGAAGAATGATGCCACTGGAGTGAAAGCATTGCCCTCTCATTAACAATTAAAGAACAATTCTTATGCTTAAACAGTGATCTAATGAAAATAATATTAGATCAAACTTTGTATGTATTGAGAACTCCTTAATCTACTGCATGCATCCACTGTATTTTGGTCGTAGAAATGTAATAATCTAAAAGAAAGCACTGAGAGAAATTAAAAAGGGTGTATGCTGAATTGAAATAGATAATGTTCACTGCATTGCTCACTGGAGTGTGAATTAATTTGCAGCATTCAGCCAGAATATTAATGAACAATTATTTATCTAGAATCTGCACCATTCATACTTTTGCTGTTTGCCACACGATGTAATTGCAGCAGCCGCAAATGTCAATATATTCCCGGCGTCACGTGATCCCACGGAAATTAAATTAATCTAACGCCTTCATGCACAGGACCTCATGAATTCCTCATTGTTTCTAGATTTCAAAAGCTATTACTTTCCATTGTTATGTTTAATAGAATAATTAAAACATTCAGGCTTTTGCGATGAGATGTTGATGACATCTGAGTGTATTTTGGGTCAAATGAAACTGCTTGGATTTTTCATAAACATATATTAAGTTGTGACGCAGACATGCACACTGAATTATTATTTATCATAGGATTTATCAACTCAAAGAGAAAGATCCCCCCCGTTGTGTTGTCAAACCAGATCTGTGACACAATAAGCGACAAACAGTATAGTTTGAAAGGCAGTTTCTCTGAATATAATTTCTGCTGGCAAGATGAAGCGAAAGGACCATGCTGTGTGAGGAAATTGTTCTGCTAAGTGACTCTTCCCCTCACATTGCCAAGCAGCATCTCTCCATATAAATGGCCGTCCGGGCTATTTGTCAGGAGCCCACATCAATCTTGGAGCGTATCGCCACAGAGCCAGGAGGCGAGTCGGTGTAGTGCTGCTGTTGCCAGTCAGAAATGCGTTGAGCTTGTCTCCTCGGGCCATCCTCGCTCTGTACAGTAGACGAGCAAAGCTGCAGCCACTCTTCTGAAGACTGGTCACTTTCATTAGAGAAGTCATTAAAGGAATTACAGGAGCCTGGCCATAGATTTTTCTTGGATTATTGTATTCGGATTTAACTCAATTCATCAAGGATATAACTGTGAGGCTGCAGTGACAGTTGCAAAAATATGTGAAAAATAGAGAAAACAACATTTTTCTAATGTGTGTATGTGTAGGTCTTATTTTTTTTACCGCTCCTCTCTGCATCTGTGACTTGCTGATTTCCTCATGGCCTCTGTAATTACACCAAAAAGAAATATGAGGGCAGAAGGCTAACCCAGCAAGGAGAAGAATGACTAAACAGGATTTTACAATCAGTCTGCACTTAGTTAGGTCTTTTTTTTTGCCTCCAAAAGAAAACTGAGTTATTTAAAGAAAACAATCAAAAAGAGGCTGAAAACCTGTCAGGGATCTTAGTTCATCTTCACTAATTTACTCATGTTCCTGATCTTAAAAAGATACATGTGGCAATATTCTATATCAGTGATACTCAGTTTACAGATATGGTGCCACAACCTTGTCTCCTAGGGATGACAGCTGTATGTTATTAAACTGCTTTCTTAATGACATTCTTGCGGCATAATATCGCTCGAATATGATCATATACAACGCTTCTTTCAAGTAACAAAACATCACATTCATGTACCACTAACCCTTCAGAAAGAGGTAATTTGGGAGGATGCAGGGCGTACAAAGTGCAGGACCTTGACACCAGCTGCTGTCTTACTGTAGGTTTAGGTAACAAATGCACTTTGGTTCAGGTCCAGGAGTCAGGTAAAAAAACGAATAATCTTCTCTTCGGTTTTAGCAAGAAATGCACTTTTGTCAAGGTTAGAAAAAGATTATGATTTTGGCCAAATACTCATTAAAAAAAGGTAATAAAAAATAATAATGTGGTCACTACAAGTGGAAACAGTTTTGCAAGATTGCCTATTTTGGTGGAAAACAACTGAAATATGTTGTAAATGAACATTTTACTGATATGTTCAGTATCAACATTTTTGCAGCTTGAAAGATATGTTAATTTGCAACATTTTAAAAAAATGTTAACAGAAGTGTTAATAGAAAGCAATGTGCTTGCCATCACATTTCTCGCAAAACATATTTATTGTTTAGTTGTATTTAAACATAACTTCCATGAGACGAGGCTCAATGGGATTTTATTTTGTACTTTCAATGTAAAAAAAAAGTTACGAGAGTAAATAATAAAGCATCAGAAGATCAGTATCAGTAGTCGTCTTCTGATTCTTATATCAGTAGTATAAGAATCAGAAGAGGGTAAAGATGAGTGAGAACAGAAAATGTCAAAAGGTTGAAAACAGGCAATTCATTTATTATAAATACTGATCAATTTTAAAATATTTGTACATGAACTGGCCCCTTGTGTTCTGTCATTTTGCAAAAGTGGCCGCCGAGCAAAGCAAGTTGAGAATCCCTGATTATGATTCTTATTGTCAACAAATCCTAAAAAAAATAAACAAATAAATAAATAAAATTAAGAATTAATCTCAGTTTGTCTGAGTGAGTCATCAGAAACATCATTCATAGGACATTGTTTGCCCTCCAATGGAGAGCTTCAGAAGGTGGCATTCCTTTCTACTGGCAGACTGAGATCCCCCTCAAATATCTGATTAACTTGTACAAGATTTGTCCAAAGATCTTTGCATTTTGAGGAAATCTTTTATCATTTCATTCACGCTTTGATAAAACCGAAAGCCATTTGAAATAAAACCCTTCTCATTTCTCAAATCTTCCAACACTTTTACTAGAGACACTTGAAATAAAGAAACATTCACATCTTTCTTCAGCTTAGCCTGATAATAATCAGTCATCATAAATTGCTATATGTGGATTTCCACCATGTTCCCCCCCCCCTGCTCATTTTTCATGCTTATATTGTCATGACCTAGAAGAGTGTGTATTCAGGGGGATGTTTCTGATCTCGTGTCTTGAGCTGTGGAATAATGTAAGAGCACTGGTGTGTTGCTGCTGCGGCTGGGGAAGCGTGTTGCCATAAAATATTAACGACTTGGAAGCCCAGCCACCTGACAAGATGAATGTAATTGGCCCTCGCAGCTCTATCTGTGCATGTTAATGAGATGGGATGGTATTTAAATCAGTCGCGCCCCAGACACTGTGGCTGCAGTCTAGAAAACCACAAACAAAGACGCAGTGAGAGAGCACGGATGCAGCGAGATAGATACAGAAAATGTCACTTATTATTCAGTTTTGGGGGACCTGCTGCTTGCATCTCTTTGTGTTATTATTGTTTGTTTAAGCAGAACAATATTTGTAGCTGAGCCTTTGAACGACTTTTGATCAAAATTACCTAAACTAATGCTGAGATTAATTTGTTTTTTAAGAACATTTTGAGCAAGGAGGTGCTTGGGAGAAGCTGTGGACAAAAGCCAGATATAAAGCTGTGGTAAAGGTGTGCACCTGCACAGCACCTGTCTTTCCAAGGCGCCGGGGTCAAGGCCCACCTGTCACCAGTGGTCTGGAACAAAGCTGTAGTCTCTAAAACAAAATGTGACCACCTCAGGAGAAAACACGAGGCTGTGGTAACCGCAAACAACAGCTTGAGTCAGCTCTCCCAGGGGGCACGACTCGAGATATTGTAGCAGGTAGCAATAATATAACCTGAATCTTAAAGGGAAAGAAGGCCAGCTTGTGCTCAGCGAAGACATGTGTGAGAGAGACTGTGTGTGTGCGTGTGAGCCTCTCAGATTTCTGGCAACTGAATGAATTTAAAAAAAACGTTAGCAGATGGGAAACTGTGTCACATTACTTTCATTATTCTGACAACTTTTACCTTTTATGTGACAGTGCTGTGGTCATCCTCACCAGCACCTCGTAAAACCACACTTATGTTCTCCGCTGTAGTCATGTGATGCTGGCTGGACGAAGGTGTGATGTATCAAAGCCCCGGTGTCTCAGACAGAAATCTTGGCATGCTGCGTTTGTATCCGTGTGTGTGCAGACTGGGAGAGACCTGACGCCAAAGGGTGGGGGAAGTGCAGGCAGGAGGACAGATGGTCTCCCTCATGGTGGCTGAAATAAAAGAGGGAATTAGAGGACTCCAAGGTGTACACTCTGACGGCAATTACAGCAAATAGATTGGAAGTGGACCTCCAGGCACCCAGGGAGGAAGCTCCGTGGGGGGGAGCTCCACCTCAACGCATCTGGTTCCCCCAAAACAAGTCAAGATAAAACCACACACCCTGTTTACGCTGAGCCCACTGACCATTAGCATACTACTGTATATCAAAATAAGTGTCAGAGCATTAAAAAAACCTGAAAATAAACTTCATGTGCACTGTAGAGTTTGAAATGGATTTCTATATTACCATTTTTCTTGGTTCAGATATGTAGCTGAAGGATTTGCAAAACCAATTTCAGACATCCCTGGGAGCTGTTTTGGTTAGTTATTCTGCTGCCTGCAGGAGTTTGAAAACAGTCAATTATTTTTGTCTTGCTTGCTTCCGCCCATTGATTCTCAAACGATTTTCACTGCCCCTCCAAGTAAGGATATGCAGCAATTGAATTAAATAAGCCCGCCCAATCAATATAAAATACGTAACACATCCACGCTTCTCTTTCATAGCCTGTGGAAACCGACAATTCATTGCAGATGAAAATGCAAACAAAGTGGAAGATACTTTTATAGATCTATGAAAGCTGTTATGGAGTTTATGGATAGCCATCAAATATTTTGAATATAAAATATTTAATGCATTACTTCTGGCGATATTTGTGCGCAGAATTTCAAGCAGAATTTGGGGCTGCTGTCTTTCTTTCTCCAAAGCCATTTACGGCGGTATAGGGATCAGCAGATTCCATTAGCCTTGCCCCGTGGCTGAATGAGTGAGATACCATTTAGAGAATGTGTCTCTAACCCCAAAAACCTGCATTCCCATCAATGTATAAATGATAAAGACACAGTCTAATGAAACAAAAGGCTCCCTGCCAAAGTCGTCCATAAAAATAACATTTGGGTGAGAGAGACCTTAAGCTTATCCATTAACCTCGGAAAAGTGTCTTTACTGTTACTCCCACACTGTACATGCTGCTGTGCCAACAGCACTGAAATACACACAGGATAACTATAATAAAAACTTAAAGGTCCAGTGTGTAGGATTTAGAGAAATATACTGGCATAAATGGAATATAATATATTAAGTAGGGCTGTCAAACTATTAACATTAACAAAATGTGATTACTTGCAGAATTTTAATAATTAATTGCGATTAATTGCATTTTTTAATCACATTTCTAATTCCATTATTTTACATTTCAAAACAGTGTTGAAGTTCATATTGACAAGGCAGATCATTTCTTACCAGATTGTCTTGATTGAAAAAACTGCAGGACTGGAATAAAGTGGGCGTGCCTGTAAAGGAGAGACTCATGGGTACGCACAGAACCCATTTTCATTCAGATAACTTGAGGTCAGAGGTCAAGGGACCCCTGTGAAATGACCATGCTGATTTTAATTACCAAAATTTTGCAGAGCTTTGGATTGTTATTTAGCCCCTTGACAAGCGAGCATGAAACGGTTGGTATCACTGATTCTTAAGGTCTTTCAGCTTCATATAATACCAGTATCATCACCCTAGCTTTTAAACTCAGCCGGCTACAGCCTCTTAAAGCCAGGAATGCCAGCCAACGGTTAACACAAATGAAAAAAAATGCGTTATGTACAGACTTTAAACGAATCGCGAGTAACGCGTTAAAGTTGACAGCCTGTTCTTATAAAACAGTTCATACAATATACATACAACAGTTTGCACAATATCCTATGAATTAGCATCCCATGAATGACATAAAGTCTGTATTAACTCAAGTACATAATTAACTTTAAGTTATGGAGGTTAGGTTTAGGCAAGTAAAGTTACTGTGGTTAGGTTTAGAAATCGAAACATGGTGTGCATATTCCTTAAAATGACTCAAAGTTCACACGATTCCAAATATGCATCCCCTGTGGACAGTCTGCATTTTTGTTACTCATCCATCACCCAAACTTGGTGATTTGTTTTTTTCGTCAGTCACGACATAAAGCAGTCCCTCCATGATAAGCCGAATAGCATCCAAAAAAACCAATGATTTATAGCATTAAACTGCTTCATTTAGACTTTTATATATATATATATCATTTTTAATCACCTGGTCTGTTTGTTTCAGAGAGAAAGGGACCTCTGCAAATAATTCAGCTCCTGCTTAAAACCTCATGAACATCTGGATCTTTGTTTCTCCGAGCTGTTAGGCTTGTAATGATAACTCTGATTTTAACTGAGAAAATGCTTTACTCTGTGTTTTTTTTTTGTTTTAGCTTTAGTTTATAATTTTTTTTTCACCTGGTCTGTTTAATTTGTAGAGCAAGATTCCTCTGTGGATAGTTCAGCTCCCAATACAAACATCCTGGACAATGAACAGTGAAACAATTCTAACCAGGACTTCATGGTTGGCACATGGGTGAAGTTTCAGCCGCTTGCAATCTGCAATCCTCACCACTAACTGCCACTAAATCCTGCACACTGCTCCTTTAAAGATTAAAGATTTTTCTATACATAGATATCTGGTTGTCAATCTGGAAGCAGAGACAGCTAAAAATGATATTCAAAGTATCTTTTATTGGGAAAAAATCTCCCAATGATTATGAATTTAATGACATTTGATCCTCACTATAAGAAATATGCCTCAAGCGCATAATAGATGCCATAGTTATTCCTTGCTGGCTAGTACAGAGTGAAGTTGTGCACTATTATAAACCTCACGTATTCCCATGAAGATTTACACAGCAGGCTTAAAACAAAATGAGAAATCAGGTTCGTATTGTATACAATGTAAATAAAGGCCGACTTTTGGCCCGTGAGTTATGGCCTCCAGAACTGGCTGCTTTCCCTCGTTGCATAAATTCATGAACAGTAAATCACCGGCTTCTGAAAAAACAAGGACTAAAAAAAAAAAAAAAAAGAAACCAATGCATAAAAGATAATTAGGCAGTGAACATATGTAACCAATCAAATGTTTGCATGAGTTTAGTTATTTTTACCCACATTATAATAAGATGCAAAGAAGAAAAAGTCACAAAAACAAAACATATATATATATATATATATATATATATATATATATATATATATATATATATATATATATATATATATATATATATATATACACATTTTTAAAAAAGTTCTTGCTTGCAGAAGTGAATTGTTTTATCGATGCTTGAGTGAATAGAAGCACAAAACTAACAGCTGATTTGAGAGTTGCTTTAGTCTCACATGCAGATGTGCAACATGTTTTAAGTTTTGAGGATGGAGGAGGTGTCCTGAGATTAGAGAAGCTGAAGAGAAACAGGATTGATGTGTGCTTGCTGGAAGCAGACAGAATAATATCTTACAGACTCGAGACCGAGAGAAAGCTTATATTTAAATACGCTTAGTTTTATGTGGAATCATCAGGGACCATCCTATGGAAGAAAGCACAAAGTGAGAATAACAAAAACTCACAATAAAACATTAGCAAGTCAAAATCCCTTCTGTTGATGGTGCTCTTGCGTTCAGTGATGCTGCAGTGTGTGGTGGCAATACCAATGTTTGTCATATTACCTTGGTTAAGAAATTCTTTAAGTTCAAGGAGTGAAAAGGCGAGATCAGTGTGCATGAGGCTGGAGGAACAGGTCAGGAGTGTTATGTATGGGGGTGTAAATTTGGCATGTGGCTGGTAGTCTTGAATTTATGTTGTTGAAAGATGACCATGGGCCTCTCTCTGAAAACATTTTATCTGTCCCAGTTGAGCACACATCACTTTTCTCCTGTTTTCTCCCTTTTTTTCTTACTTTATAAGTCCTCCTCTTTTCACCCTCAGTGCAACCCAAGAAAGAACTCCACAGCTGAACGTACAGCAGATATGCATGTTACATGTATGTGATCATAGCCCCTCTTATGTGCCTGATGCTCTCCATGTGCTTCTAAACCACCAACATTTTTTCGAGAAAGGAACATTTTTTTTTTTGTTTTAGAATACACCTCCACTCCATTTCATTTGATACACATGGCGATTTATATTAGACGCAATGCGCTTTTGAAATTTGAGCAATCTTTGGGTATTTGAGTATTTACAGCAGCTTCTTAGCATGCGAGAATAAAAACATCTGACCTTCACTGTGCATGACTGCTGTGTTTGTGTTGGACTGAAAAGTCTGAGAATCAAAGCAAGAGAGTCTGTTGAACTCATACATGGTCATAAATCATGGACAATACTGTAGATATGAACTTTCAAAACTATTATAATAAAAACATACAAAACTGCGAGATCACAAAATCTTATTTGCTTTGCAGATCTGTAAGTTAACCTCTGTATTTTCTATATGAGTCGAAGTTTTGAAAAATAAACCATAGAAATATTGTGGCAAGAAAAAATAATTCAAAATATATGTTTTACTAATGAGAGAACAGAGTGCTATTGATGCCACAATGACTATAACCCTAAATTAGAAAAAAATACCTAAATTATGCGATAGACCCCAGCACGCACAATGATACAGTACAGTTAAACATAATTTGATTTCAACATGTTTTATCTGCACACTTCACCTTTTTTCTCTCCCAGAGGTCCGTCTGTCTGAACTGTCTGCAGGTCAGCTCGGATCCCACTGCTGCTGCCGACAAACAGCAGCAGCAGGAAACTCCCCGCCTGGCGGAGCAAACACACTCTGCTAATTACTGAAACAAAAACATACTTTTGCAATGACCCAAACAACCTCATCTATTTCATTTTGTGGCACTTTATAAATGAAATTAAACCAAACTTTTCCCAGCGAGCACCAACTCAAACATGGATGTTACTATTTTAGTGAGAGTTATATTAAACTCAGGAAGCAAAAAGAAGGATTTGTTGTTCAATTCAGTGATGGAGGAAGTACTCAGATGTTTTACTTATGTAAAAGTAGTAAAACCATGGTGCATATGTGTAGATTTTGGCAGAATGGCAGAGGATACATTCCTATATCTATTTAGAATATGTGCATTTGTTCACTCCCAATAAAAACATGGAAGTAGCAGAGGGCTTTTATTTTGACAAAATTAGAAAAAAGACATTTCCACCCTAAACTCATGCAGAAAAGCAAAAATTGGTGCAGAAAAAATCACCAGACTGAAGGAAATTAGGTGTTTGATGCTCAAAATTTCCTGGTAGAGGACCAAGGGACAACTTCTGAGGCTAAATAATAAGCCAGTGTGGGATACCTAAAAACTGCAGTTCATTGAATGGCCACTTGAGGCTGGCTCCAAAACATAGTTAATCCCCATAGACTCCCATGTTAAAAGGCCCAACTCTACAGCAGAAATAAACATGTTTACAGCCTGGTATAAAGAACAGCTTTGGTTTCTATAGCTAATTTAATCATTCGCGACAACTGTATGGGTGTTGAACATTTACATAATTCGCCCTTTTACTTTTTATTAAGGCCCAAAGTGATGCATATTTAAGCACGTGGCCACATTGTGTAACAGGCTGTCTACGAGGCGTCACTGCAGTCTGAGTCAGACCTCCCCTCCAAATACGGTCACTTCTGGCTCCACAAAAACAAGATGGGGGCAGCCTAAATGCAGAACTTGAGGCTTCAGAACGGGAGTCCACAAGCCAATAGGTGACATCACAGTAGCTACATCCATTATTAATGCAGTCTGTGGTCCCCACTCAATGTTGAATTGAACCCCATGCCACAGTGTAATTTTACTCTCCTACATTCAAAATCTTACTTATGTAAAAGTACATAAGTGTTAGCATCAAAATATACTTAAAGTATCAAATGAAGAATTATGCAGACATTTTTCAGAATGTTATACAACTTATTTTATGCACAAATATTGTGCACATAGTAACACATAGTATTTTTAACTGTCACATAAATGTTCAAGGTAGAAGGTAGGTTTATTTGTCATTTTTTCTTAAATGTGATTTAAGAAGAAATTAAATTAAAGTTGACCCTAAATCCTGCTACATCTTTTTGGCGTCATAGGATGAGTTGAGGAGTCTCACAGTCTGGGGAAAGAAGCTGCTCCGTAGTCTGGTGGTTCTGCAGCGGATACTTCTGTATCTTTGTCCAGATGGCAGCAGAGTGAACAGACTGTGGCTGGGGTGGCTGCTGTCTTTCAGTATCCTTTGGACTCTGTGCAGACACCTCACTTCACAGAGGTCACTGATGCTTCATAGATGGGAACCAGTGATGTTCTGGGCAATTTTAATCACCCGCTGTAGAGCCCTCCCGTCCTGGGTCATGCACGAAACATGCCAGTTTGTGATGTTTCCAGTCAGTATGCTTTCTATTGCTCCTCTGTAGAAGTTAACCAGGATCTTGCTCTGGAATTTAGCCTTCCTAAGTTTCCGTAGGAAACAGAGCCTTTTCTGTGCTTTTTTAACCTGAGTGGTGATGTGTGAAGACCAAAATAGGTTCTCAGTGATAGTAATTTGAAGGAACCTATAGCTGTTCACCTGCTCCACCTCAGCTCCACTGATGTAAACAGGGATGTGTGTATGTAGTGGAGTAGTTTTAAGTAGCATGAAACAGAAATACTCCAGTTAAGTGCAGTAATTGAGTAAATGTGTTTAGTCATCAGAACATTTAAATATGCACAACACAGAGTGATGGCAGAACATCTCATTGAACTGATAATTTGCCTGCGGTACAGACTGAGGAGGCTGTTGAAATAAACACCCTGTGATCCCACAGAGAGATTTATGTTTTCCCACAAACACATAAGTCGCCAAACTAATAACTGAACACAGCTGCAATAAGCACAAGTCTGTGCTTTTGTCTTAAACGTAATCATCATAGAAAACATTTAATCAAATGAAAATAAATCCTATCAGATATTTGAAGTCTTTAAAGAACTATTCAATATCCTCCATGAATGATTTTAATAGAGTGAGTCATATTTCAGGTGGCCTGCTTTTCAGATTGTATCACTGCTCAACATTTGTCACCTGTCAAATTATTTTCCCCCCGCATGTCATGTTCATTTGTCAAAACAGCGTCGTTCAAAGTTGCCTCCTGCTTCACATCCAACTAAATCAGATTTTAGTGGGGGTGGGTTTTTATTTGGATGTCATATTTATGGTAATGTTAGAATAATAAAATTGTGCAGAATTGTAAATGTCATTTATCTAAGTCTCAATGTATTTAAGCAAATTTCTGGACTAATGACTGGACCATAAAGTGAGAATGAAGGGTTGGATTTTTCAGGGAGAACATATTTAATCAGAACACAGACAGAAACAGCTGCTGCAGACTTTACCTCAATATGAGGCGCTTGCCAAAAGGAAACAAATGCAGTTCTGTTCAGTTTGTGGCAAAAAAAATGAAAATCATGACACTAAAAACTACGTTACCTGATTTTTTTTAAAGAGCGTTTAACCTCTTCACATTAATGAAAGCTGGACCTGGCCGGAGTCCAGACCACCAGAGGCCACGACTGTTCCCAGGCTAGAGACTTACTGCTGCCTCTTACCAGGGTTTTAACACGTTAATATTTCTGCAGTGTCTGATCAATGCCAGAGAAAACCATTTCTTATCATTCTTCCAGCTACTTAGAGCCACATCTGAATTACGGTTGGTGTATCCGATGCACATTTATTCTTCCCTCCTGACAGTTTTATGGAACTCATTATCCGCTTTGTGGCCATGGCTGTGAATGGAGAACCTGTGGGGGTTTTATGTGTAGCCAGTAGCTCCTCCACTGACCACATTTAATGTCCTCTCAGAAACAAAAAAACAGGCGGGTCGAAGGGTGGGGGGGTGGGGGGTCCGAGCCCCCTTTGACAACAGCAGTGAGAGAGTGCCAGTGTTGGGTCTGTTGATGTGAGGGTGAGGGAGCAGACATAGAGCCAGACCAGAGTTTTATTTACCTCAGGTGCAACGGCTCATTATAATGGTGTTAATGAGGAGCAGATGTAGCTGAGTGAAGAAGAAGGAAGAGGAGGAGGAGGAGGAGGAGGAGGAGGGGTACGGGTGGCTGGAGGAGCTAGGTGCGGCCTATCCAGGGCGAGCCTACATGGAGGTCCTGTCCAGGGATCCCCAAATCCCCCCTCTCATTGCAACCAACACGCCCGCTCTTCACGTGTTAATATCTACTCAGCAAGTGCTATTAGCAAACCCTGAAAACTGCCTACCACAGTGATTTAGTGAGCCCCTCTCGACATTGGCTATGCTGAAAGGTTATTGGGATATTACTGTAGTCATGAATGATTTAGACCTGTGAGGCACCGTCTTGTTCAAGTTATTTGAATAAGGATGGTGAGGCTTTTGGTTAGTCTGCACACAGAGGGGGCGTTCTCTATTTCTCTTATGGTCCACAAACCCAGGAAAATACCAAAACGGTCAATTAATTAATCATACTGATAAGTACTGCCTGTATTTTCAAAACCTGATTTAGCTTAGACCTCAGTTTCCATCATAATCTATTAAAACACATCACTGAGTGTGCCGAGTGAGATATTTTTTCATTTACACTTCAGTCTGTTTTGGTTCTGTCCCACATACACTGTCCCTCTGCCCAGTGTTGGAGGGTAACTAGTCACATGCAATGGATTTATGAAATTCAATTACAGAATGAATGCTATGTAATCTATTTCAGTTACTGAAAAGGTAATAAAATTAAATGTATGTATCAAAATGTTGGTTCTAATAAAGGCTTTCTGAATATGTATTTCTCTGTATAATAGAATACAATAGAACAGAATAGAAAGGTTTAAAAGTTTAAAAAAATAAAAACAGTGACACAATAAATACATTAAATACAATAAATAACAATAAATAAAAGGCTAGCATAGAAGTTAATTTATTATTGCACAGAATGGTTCTTGTTATAGTTACTGCACAGCGTGGATATAGATCATGAGAATGATGGGATGTTATGTCATATTTGTGAATTGTTTGAGTTTAGCAAAGAAGCTTAAATGTAGAATATAACATTCATTCTGTTGTTTTGCAGCTTTTACACTGTGGACGTCGCCTGTATAAATAATAGACGTAGCCACTGTGATGTCAACCATTTCTTTGTGGACTGCGGTTTTGAACCCTCGAGCTCTGCATTTCGGCAGTGGCCATCTTGTTTTTTTGGAGCCAGAAGTGGCCATATTTGGACGACAGGCTGGAGCTGTGGAGGAGCGAGGGGTGGATCTGACGGAGAAGCCGAGGACACTATTGGCCTGTCACTCAAAATGGCCTGCCCTTAAATACACGTAAGAAAAATCTTTATTAATACTAATATTATTTCTTCTTATGTTTGACATGTGCTTCATGTAATAGTTTGTAAAGCAAATATAGTGAATAAAGTAATAGTAAACAGAGTAAAATTTCAAAACTTAGCACCAGGAAACATTTTTGGATAAATCTGTGATGCGTCTGTTTATCTGTCCCTTCCCTGAATCCCTCAGTGAAGAGAAATGCAATCCTCTGTTAGAGACGAGCCCCTTTCTGCTGCTGACAATGGAGCGGCTTCAGCTTTGAGTTTGCCATTGTGACTTTTGCACTGACGGAGCCCCAGCAGTAATGATCTCCATGAGCCCTCTGTGCACGCCAATGGTGGGCCATAACAGTCTTTATTCACCATGAAACCTCCACTGGGAGCATCTCTTGGTCCCCGGGACAACAATGCTGGCAGCCAAGCCCACAGTCGGCCGGCTCGTCTTTTACGTTTTTATGGGCTTGGCCTTCCCCCTGCTATTGAGGCAAATGTAGGCCATCAAACAAAACAATTTATGACCCAGTCTAAATTTGACCTTGGGCCTCCTGAAATGCCATTGCCCTCAGAAAATGTAGAAACCCTATGAATGAAAATATGTATGTATATATATATATATATATATATATATATATATATATATATGAAGACATAAACTTATTTTTCAGTGGTTTTACATGAGAACATTTCACTAAGGAAACATGTAGCATGGGAGTTTTTGTTCCATGTTGCTGCACATGATGGATCGACATATCTAATGGGGAATTTTAGGATCAAAGCCTCCGTATTAGAGATAATAGTGTTGTCCTTTATGCCTGGAGCAGAGAGCGAGTGCATTTTTTACTGCCTGACCTCAAATATTTCTCTGCTATTAGGTTTTTTTTCTTTTTTTCTGTTTTTAGTTACTGACGCAACACAGTGACCTGGTCGACTTTTGCCTTCTGGTTTGTGAGCAGAGCTGCAGGGAATTCCTTATTTACTGCAGGGGTGTGCCTCGCCTTGTCTCCATTCAGCAGCACATGTTAGATATCTGTCTCTCGCGCCGCTGCAAAGCTTCAGTTGTTTATGGCCTCGGTTGTTTATGGCTCATCCTTTCTAGGAAGGGGAAAACCCCAGGTTGCTGATTGTGTCGCTCCAGATTTTTCAGATTTGCCTTTCACCGGTTTGGTTTGGTTTGGTTTTATTTGTCATAAAACAACTAACACATAATAACATTATTATCTAAATATTCACATATTCAATATAACAGGAAACATGGACATACAAAACACAAAATGGAACAAAATAAAACACACTATAAAGATGAATTATGCATAAAATTGATGCAAACTACATACATATATTTAAGTTTGCTGTGTGTCTGTTTGTTATGTTAAAGTATATAAAATATTACTCTTAGAGGACCAAGGTTTCATTTCAATTTTGGCAAAGACACATTTGAAACAGTTAGGTATTCTCATCCCAGCTTGTGAAATACTGCCACTCCTGTGGCAGTTTTGGAATTCAGGGATTATAATTTATTTATTTTCAAAATTTTGGCAACAAAAGTCTGTGGTTAAGTTTAGTCAACAAAGGTCAATGCTTAGTTGGAGGTAACAAAAGTCTGTGGTTAGGTTTAGTCATACAGGCCTAATATACTCAGTGTTGTAATGTAACAAAGTAATAATAACCTCCTTTGTTACTATTTTTAAGTATTGGGAGTGTTTTGGGAGTATCTTTAGCCTACTTTACTTGAGTTTTTATATTTCTGTCAACTCTTTTAATCCATTACCATTTCTTAGATAAATATATATACTATTACTCTTCTATATTTCCTAAATAAAATGTATACTTTTACTCCACTACATTTCCCCTAAGCGTTTTAGTTACTTACCCTACTACAAAAAAATCTCCTTTAAAAACTAATTTGTTCTCTTTGGCTCTGTCAGGCCTTGTATGGGAGTTGACAGTTTTTGTGATTTTGCCTTGTTTTTTTTATTGCCTTTTTATTAGCAATTTTAAATTTTAAAAAATAAAATTCTATTTATTGATTGACTTTGGTTAACTCGGTTGTTTTTAAATGTGCATCATATCCTAAATAAATGTGGATTAGATTGGAAAATGGAGCAAAGGGAGGAAAGGAAGGAAAATGGGTTTTGTTCTTTAAATAAATCCTTTAAATTGTGAAAATGACATTCTTCTCAAAGTGTAGGCAAATGTTAGTTCAGTTTTTAAGGTAGCATATATTACATAAAAAAGGTAAAAATTCAGACAGCCTGCTTTTTTATTACCAGCATTTACCTGTACTTTTACTTTAAGTGCATTTAATATCATTAAATTATTTTTGATAGTCCTACTTAAGTACAGTAAATATCAGTTAAGCATGCTTTAAGATTTTTATCCAAGTAATATTCTAATAGGTGAGTTTAACTTCCACCAAAGTCATATTCTGTAAGTAAATCTGTACTTTTACTCAAGTATGGCTTTGAGATTCTTCATCCGCCACTGAATATAGGCCCACTGTTTAAAATCTCTTTTAAATGTCTGTAACATTCACATGGACAATGGTGTCATTTCCTGAAGACAGTGAATGCCCGGCGGTAGACGCTCAAAGCTCTTATTGGACAGTCATGAGGCAACGTCAAGTTCCTGAGCTGCTGATTGGCTGGTGGGCGGGAGCTCAGCAGGTGAGGGTGTGGTCGTCGTGAGGACGGAAAGAGAATCTTCGATGTTTAAAGCGATTATCGTTACCAAAATATTTGTAGAGAGGCAATATTAACGCTACATAGTAATTCACACTGTTTGATAAAAGCGTTTAGGGTCTGTCAGAGTTTAATGTGAGTTTCCAGTTAAGCTAACAGCCGCGCTGTTGCCAAGCTAACGTTAGCTCGCGTTGACTTAGACTGAATTAGCTTCGGTGCTAACCTTCAGCTAGCACCCTCATGGACATCGTTGGCCTTGACAGCGGACGGCAGGAGACCAGACAGCGCACTGGGTGACCAGGTAAAGCCCAGCTGCACCTCTGGCGACGAGGGAGGAGAAACTTTCTCATCTACCGCAGAGGACATGGTGAAAGGAAGCTGTAGCAACTGATCTCCGGGTGGGTGAGTAAGCCCACTCCATTAAATCATCTGCAAATATCGAGCTGCTTCTCGCATCATGTGGATTATTAAAGGCAAAAGAGGTATGTAAAAATTAGACAAACACCAACTTCACCTGTCAGTGAAAAGAAATTCACTGTTGACTTGCTGCAGGGGTCTGTATTGTCTGGTTTAATTGTTTTGGGGATTTGCCCATAGAGGTTTTTTTGCAGCAATAATGACGCAATATTACACTTGAGGGTGTGCTTTAACTTTGTGGCACTTCAGTGATGCGGTCACTGTAATATTGCAATTATATAACTGTTACCAAAGTGAAATAAAGAATCAAAATATTTTCATGTTTAGGGGCAATTAGTTCTCAAAATAAAAAAAGCTTATTGCGACTGTTGTCTCCTGTTTCCATGGAAATACAGCCTGTTAACTGTTTAACAATCAGCCACATCAGTGGATCCCTATATGTATTACTCCAGCAAGTAGGTCAAACCTTTGTAATGATCGAGTAAGGGACATGTTTTCTAGTCCCTGTTGAGTCCGCTGGCTAATATGTGCTTATGATAGAGATCATAGGGGTTTTCCAAACTAAATAAATATCCCCGATATAAACATGCAAAATGCTTAGCTTGCTCGCTCTTGTTATGACTAAAATATATGCTGAAAAAAAATCCATAAAGAAATCGAGCTACTACATCCGAATACTTTTCTTGTATTTTTAAGCTAGTAGCTGCCATGTCACCGGCACAGCTGGCGGAGGATGTTTAACATTTCCAAAAACTCAACCACACAGCCGAAGTCCAAATGTCATAATTAATGAATAAAATTTAGACGTTAATTTTTTTTAAATTCCCAACATGTTATCTGACAAAGTGCTCCACAATCACAATCACTTCGCCTACATTTCCCATCATGTTTAGTGCTGGACTGAGTTTTAGTTTGCTGTTAAGTTTTCTGTTTTCTTTTCCGATGTCACTATTATCAGTGTTTATAATGTGTATGCTCAGAACGTTCGGGTTTATGCTGGTTATTGTCATCTTTTTGTAATAGTTTACACTGTAAGCGTGTTGGCTGGTACTTTTTTTAATATCAGCTTTATTTCCACATTTTTGGTTTCCAGTCCTGCGACATTGTGCAATATAAATCCCTTTATACTCCTCTGAGGTGTTCCTCGTCCCTTGCCTGATAAATGTTACCATGATCGGATCATTTTAAGTGCAGTGGTTAAGAATCGGCAGAGTAATACTTTTAGGGATGTGGAAGGAGTGCTGTCTGAATTTGAGCGCATTATAAATGTCACATTGCTTGGTCGGAAATTACTTGTATAATATTTGTTTTATTGCTCTTACGGCCTAATCTTTGGTTTAAAACATCTTGTAATTTGAGGTTTAAAGTGTTCAATGTGGTTAATTGTTATGTTATTTACTTGAAAACACATACAGCTTTAAAGTCTATATTCTTTTACAAAGTAGACAGACACACTCTCAATACACATCAGAATACAGTATAGGTAATATTACTATGGAGTGCAAGTAAACAAATCTGGGTGCTGTTTGTAAAGCCTGTAGAGTAGAACATTGTTACACATGTAAATCTCCATCCATGTAAATTGCATTATTGCAGTGTCAAATACAAGAAAACATCATCTTTCCTCTGAATATGTGTACACACGTTAGCTGGATTCCTGCGTTTGGTGTAGAGAGTGACCAAGAAGCATGAATGATACAAGATGAAAGAAGGGCTCTCCATCTCTGTATGTTATATGGATTCTTCTCACGCATTTCCCTCTGAGACAAGGGGTTCAGTAATCTGTATCCTTTAGTGAGAGAACCCCATGGAGATGCATTAAAGAGATAAATTGGTATCATCCCCAGTGTGACAGACTCCTCATCTGTCTCTGCTCGCCTCCATTGATCACAATTTATTTTATTTGTGTTGTTTCATTATTAGGCGGAAGAAAAGCATTGCATTAATAAAGCCCTGATTATAAAGTTAAACAGAAATGCTATACTGTTACACAGGAAGCCGGGGTTAAAGCGCGAGGCTCCGGCACGCCTGCCCTTGTATCTTCTTACAGAATAAACTGAGATCACAGGCGGCACTGATCAGTCACTGCAGATCTAATTCATTTCTTAACGATTATCAGGCTCTCCTGGAATGGACACACTTCTTCTAAATAGATCAGTAAAATATTGCATTTCCCAGTATGCTCGTCATATCTGAGACAAAGCACGGGAATGAACTCGCTGGCAGAAAGACTTGATCGGGCTTGTTTTGTGCTTTTTTACAGTCAGATTCTTCTGCATTTTTTCATCAGTAGAGAAACAGATGCACACTTTAATCTTTAAATCACTTTAAACCTGATATTATTATATGAAGCAAAGATTATAATTATTATAAGCTTTTGATCTTATGACTAAGTGATGATGAAGTAAAGTAAGATTAGCAAAAAAATGTGATGTATTTGGTGACTTTTTTAAAAAAAAAAACATAGTTTGTTGTACAATTATAGTAAATCGATAATGTACTTTGATTTCTGAGTATATAAGAAATATTTAGAACCTTACTTTAAGTAAAAGGAGCGAGTAGAAGTTATGTATTCAAAATTGTACTGAGAAAAAGTACATCAGTATTCATCGCAAATGTACTTTCAGTATTAAAATTAAAAGCAGATGGGCCCCTTTAAGACTATTATATATTTGCATTTATATGCTATGGTGTTGGTGTTTTTTTCTATAATGATTGTTCATATTTTAGAATAAAAAATATCACATGTGTGATACTTGTTATTTGTTGAAATTGTACTTGAGTAAATGTACTCACGATATGTACTAGAGCTGCTCCATTAAGGCAAAAATAATAATCACAATTATTTTGAATGGTATTGAAATCAAGATTATTTAACAATATTTAATACAATGACTCATTGGCTCTGAGAACATCATGCATTTATTGAACTTTAGCTCTAGTGTTTCTTTTTCACCTGGATATCTTTTAACTTTAAATTCAAGTGAGCTGAAAAACAGTGAAAGCTTTGTGCTGCAGCCACGGCTGTGTAACAAGTCTTGCACATGATTGTTGTTTGTCCACATTCACATAATGAATAAAACTTAACCCAACTACAATCATTTAACAAAACATAACAGTTACAGTATTAATAACAGCTAAACAAATTTTGAGTTGAGATCAAAAATGGTTTCCCTAACTGAGCAGAGACTCAGCAGACAGACATTTCTCTATGATCTGTTCAGGAGGGGCTGGGATTGTCACTAAAGCTGGTCCACCTTAACAGTCCACCTTAAGTGAGCCTGGTCAGTTTCCAATAGGAGTCTAATTTAGCTTGCTAACTTTGGGGCTAACTCCCTTTAATTTAATCAGCAGATGGTAAGAAAGAGGAGGAAACTTTGCTTGGTTCTTGAGGAGTTGTAGCATGTATTCACGTACAGTCAGCCTTACTTATTCACACTGCTCTGCTGCCTATAACTCCATACTCTCTGCTGCAGTCGCCACAGCCGCGCTGTAACCGTCACCGACACACACGTGTTTGCTCCCCACACTCGTGCCCGTTGCTTCTTGCGCTCTCTCTCGCCTTGCACATTTCCTGGAACCAAAATGAGACACCAAAGTTTCAAAACAGCTGGAGAGGTGGTGAGTCGTGACTCGCTGTTTTCCACTCGTGCTGAAACTTCTGTTTGGACTTGGAAGGGTGCACTTCATTTATAAAATAAAAGACATAACAGGAGCAACATTGGTAGACTCTTCGAGTAGCATAAAACTGTTTTATTGGGATTATCTTGTTTTGAAAATTGAGGAAAGCCAAACTTGTGATCAAAAATAAAATGCGATTTATCCCCCAGCCCTAATATGTACTTAAATCTTAAGATATGCAGATCATATTGTAATGATAGTTTAAAGGGACAGTTCTCCCTAAAATCAAACATACATATTTTCCCTTTTACCCGTAGTGCTACTTACCAGTCTACATTGTTTTGGTGTGAGTTGTGGAGTTTTGGAGATATCTGCCGTAGAGATGTCTGCCTTCTCTCCAATGTAATGGACTAGATGGCACTTGGCTTATGGTGCTCCAATCACCAAAATGTTAGGAACTATTCATAAAGGATTTGAGAAGATGCACATTTCCTTCTGCGTGGTGATACAGTTGGTAGAAAGAAAATAGTTCCTACATGAAACTGCTCTGTGGATTGTCCGAGTAACCGGGTCATGGTTTCTGAAAGAGACATTGCTGAAAGAGACTCTGCAACTCGCACTAAAAATATCTAGACTGATAATCAGCACTACGGGTAAGAGGAAACTAAATGTATTCTTAATCTTGGGGTGAACTACTCCTTTAAGAAAACTTGCATGACTCCAGACTGTGTGCATATTCAGAGAAATCCATGTTCCCACAGAAGTGATTATAAAGTTTCCTTGCAGCTGTTTTAGCATTAACAGAAACAATGTCAAGTGTTCACAGTTTAAAGAGCATTCAATAAAAACAGAGTAACTACTGTGTCGACCCTGATGTTTCAGGTGAGCGTGAGCTCTAACCATTTCACTACGGAGCACAATATTTTACTTTCCAAACCACTCGAATCCAGCTGTCGTGGTAAAGTGAGTGTTGATTCACTGCTCTTACTGGAGAACTGTAAAGCAAAGCAGTCATTCAAACACAATATGTCATAACATTTTTCTCTACAGACTCAAAAAATGAGTGCCAAAATTCCCTGTGTGAAAGCCAAGTGTCTCTAAAAATGCACTGAGCTGGTGACATGAACAGATTGATGTATATTTTGAACAATAACAAGGAATGCATTTATTAGCAATCTTGCAAAATGACTGCCGTTAAAGTGATTGCAATAAAGGGTGGAGCCTCGGATGTTAATTCCTGGCTCGGGTCGCAGCGAGGAGGCAGCCAGTAACAACACTGTGGTAAAAGGCTGCATGCCCCAACTTTATGTCATGAGGTGATGTGGTAATGTGCTGACAGCACAATATTTCAACACCATTTTGGAGGGACCTGACTTAATATTTTTCCTTATGAGCCCATACGATTCACCATAAACACACTCAGACACGCAGCAGCTGGAGCTGGATTTGCTCTTATTTCTGTGCAGTTTGAGTGCTGGTCAGGGATCAGTGGTGGAAGAAGTGTTTAGGTCCTTAGTTAAAGTATAAGTACTAATACCACACTCTGAAAATACTTTACTGCAAGTAAAAGCCATTCAAACAAAAGCTTACTTAAGTAAAAGTATTTAGGTATTGTCAATAAAATGAAAGAATGCAAAGAAAAAGTACTCATTGTGCAGTAAAATGTTTCCTCATAGCCATTTTTTTTTTATGTAGACGTGCTCAATTTAATGTCTTTACACACTGCAATGCATCATTTATATAAGATCATCATATGTTTGTTTTCCTGAGAGAACCACATATGTCTAAACAGTCAGCTTTTCAGCTTTGTGATGATGCATTTCCAACTAATCAAAGAGGATGTTTAAATTAAGAAAACATTCAGTTTGATCTGATACGTAATTTAAGCTGTCAGTTAAGTGTAGTGCAGTAAGAATGGTTTGTTGATGCCTTTTTGGAGCCTCGAGCTTGGTATTTCCACTGTCACCATCTTGATTTATTTATTTATTTATTTATTTTGGTGGGTCAGAAGGGACCAGAGGTGACTATATTTGGAGGGCAGGGTGTAACTGAGGAGGAGTGAGGGGTGAATCTGACTCAAACACTCTGGAGACCGCAGACAGCCTGTTGCTCAGAGTGGTCACGTCAGTAATAATGCGTAACTTTAAGCCTTACTAAAATGTTCATGGGTGAGTTATATAAACCCTCTGTACAGTTGTCACGACTATTGAAATTAGCTGCTGAGACCAAAACCGTTTCTTGTATCAGGCTGTAAACATGTCTATTTCTGCTGTAAAGTTATGCATTTTAACATGCGAGTGAATGGGGATTAACTGTTTTGGAGCCAGGCTCAAGTGGCCATTCAAGGAACTGCAGCTTATGTGACTTTCTAGTTGGCTTCTTCTTTCAGTCCTGGAGGTTGCTGCCTGAAAGGTTTGCCAAACAAGTCCAGTGCAATCAGTGGTTTAAATAAATGCACAGCGCAAATAACAGCAGCATAGCATTGATAGTGAGGAAGCAGCGCGAGAAAGAGAGGAGAGAAAGGTGTCTGACATGTAATGAGAGTCTCCAGCTGGAATCCAACCAGGAACACAGCGGTCATGGCATGTGCCTGAGCCACGAGACTACACTGATCAGCATTCACAAAGTTGGATTTATTGAGCCAAAATTAAAAAAAAAAAAAAAAGATTTAACAACGATCATGTTTCATGCAGGTGGTATTCACTGGCCTCTTCACTCTCTGAGCAACACAGAAAACATTACTGGTTTAGCAGCTCTAGTTTCTCAGTTACTCTTGTTAATGATCATATGGAAAATGTTCAGGATGAAAAGACATTCATGCACAGGCGTTATTGCTCGCTATAAAAATAACCCAGATTGGAAATAATTTCTATTCCTTTTAACTGCACATCAGAAGACTTCCTATAAGCTCTTTTCCACATTCTCAAATCTCCAGAAACAAGCCAATAAGAGTTATTTGAACCAAATAAAAATAAGTTGTGAAACATGAAATAATGGTAACATGCCCTGTGAGATTTAGTTGTGAATGTGTGGCAGCCTCAATGTGACAAAACTAGAATGGGGCGCTCCGGACGCCCACATGTCATGTGCTACACACCCTCGTACAGCAGGAGCTCCTGTTAAGGTTATTTTTACTCCGGCACCTGGAGGTGTTTCAGACTTGCTCTGGCCTGCACTTTTTTTTTTTCCCTCAGCACAATCAGGTGTGAGAGCAAGTGATCTTCATTCACTGCAATTAAGATTCTGCCTTCATCTTCTCCTGGTACACAATTACTGCTCTGCTGCTGTTTGCTCTAATTGCTCTTTCTGCGGGGATTGGTGGGAAGCCAGTGATTGTGATGGGTAGGGGATTATCTCCTTTCCTTTACTCTGCCCCCTTAAAAAAATCATTTGTAAACTCCCCGGTGTAATTACTGAGCCTCATGATTAATTGTCTATTGAAATTAGCGCGGGCCGAGCTTTCATTTTTACTGCAACGAATATTAATTAATGTTAACTCTCCCCTTTTCTTTTTTTTTCACCCTTTTCCAAAGCACATCTTTTGAATATTCATTGTGGTCTTGAAAAATGGGCACAAGCCATCGCCTTGAGTCCGAGTACTGACACTTGGCTATCACAGAAAAATATATATCTGGAATTAAAAGATGCGTTTTAGGCCATAAATAATATTTACAGGAGGTCGACAGGTGAAGAAAGCAAGCTCTTATTTAAATCACGTCTCATCTGTTAGTCGAGAGGTGTCAGGGAATATGCAAAGCAGCGCCTCAGCCTTTGTTTTCCTTTTGGAGAGGGAAGAATAGTCACATTTAATTCAGTTTGTATTTATTTAACCCTTGTGGGCAATGACAAGTTGAATAAGTGCCATGTAATCACATTCAGCATATTGTCATGCCATAATGTATAGAACACAATGTCACCTTGAATAAAGCTTGCAGCAAAGGAATACATTTGGGTAATAATATGGAAATGTACACTAAGGTCTTAACATTAGAATATCTCCATATTCTATCAAGTAGAAAATGCTCTCATTGGCCTGCTGGACCCCAAGCTGGAGCTCAACATCTGCAAACTCCCAGATCACACTAGTGTCCAGTGTGTGACACCAATTGGCACACCCATTTTAAACATTACCACTTGATTAAATGGGCATTATTAGTGCTATCAGCCTATACATGTAAGTTAACAGGGTCCTGCTACACAGAGTACATTTACATGCACGAAATAATCCGTTTTGTTGCCCTTACTCCGAAAAATATTCCTATTAAGCTGTTTAGATGTCTAATGAAAAGGAGTATTCCACTAACACATCTGTTAACAAACGGCCGTGCATACTCCGATAATGTGCTTTTATCATCGAACCCACCCTAGAATATGTGCATTAACCCCCCCAAATAAAACCATGAAATTTAAAGGCATTTACATCATAAATTGATGCATGCAGTACACAAATTGATCAATGAAAATTCACCACAATGCAGAAAACATGGTGTCAGATGCTCAAAATCTTTCAGCGGAGGACCCTCAAAATCCCCATTTCATATTTGTCTTCGACAAAGTTGAAACTTGCGTAAACCTCAAACTGCATTTAGATCTCTGCAGCCATATTAACCAAACATAAAAAAATAATCATTCACTGATATTCATTGTTTTTGACATGATCGTGATCATACATCCTCATGCATATATCTTCTGTCCTGGCATATTTGCACTCAGGGTCATGGGATTTAAACTATTATTATTGTGTTTTAATGACAAAGCAAAGACTCAAAATTGTTTTATTACTCCCAAGGCAGCTAAATCTGACGCAAAATACCTTTGTCAACCTTACAATAACACACTTTTATTGCACATTAATGTAATCTTCATATTAAAAAATGCCGAACCCCATAACATAACCTGTCAAATATAAAAATCAGATTTCTATTATCTCTCCTAAATGCAATTTTACTGTCATTTGTCAAAGTTATTGGTCATTTATCCTGGCAGAACAATGTCTCAGTACAGTGAGATGTATAACAGTTGGTGACTCACAAAGACATAAAGAAGGGAGCTCAAAGTGATGGCCATAAATACTTAATTGTTTATGATCACAGAAAATAAATTGTAGGCTTTTCAGCTGTAAATCAAATGTGAATTGTCAAACAATAAGGTGAGCAGTAATGTTTGTACTGCTTCAAGCCAAGCCCATGATCATCAAGACAACTTTTATGTGCCGCATTTAAAGTTACGCACATCATTTAAAATTATGCACACACATTTAGTTCACAAGATAAATGCAGAAAACACTTTTACTCAATTGGTGGTTTTGTAGTTTAGGATTTACACAAAAGATCAGTTGTAATAATTTACACAAGTTTGCTGTGATGACTTTAAAGCATTTTGTGTTTTCTCTTTTGTGTGCTTAGTCAGGAAGAAGTTGAATGAATGACCGCTCAGTCCAGAAACACAGTTACAGCAGATACAGTTAGAGGGATGCTTGTGTTTGCTGCTGTTTTGGTATAGATGAACTCTCCCCAGAGGCTCCGTGGCCCCTGATTCAATCAGTGTGTCTCCACGTCCACTGTTTCCTGGCACTGATATATTACAGGGTGCAAGTGGTGGTGTGCTCCGTCACTGCGTGGATCAAGTTATGTCACAGCCATTTCACAGCTGCTGCGATTTTATTCCGTGGCCGTTCAGAGACGCTGAAGGGTGAAGACATTAGTTTGATCTGCGGGGTATGATCCCTTTATCTGAATGTGGATTGAGTAAGGCGAGATGAAGGTCGACTGGAATTCGTAGTGCGCGCACAGAGACAAAGAGGGCAGAGGGAGTGCAACTGGAGAGAGAGAGTGAATGGAGGCAAAGACAAAAGAGTTAATGTTATATTTTACAATACTCATAAACATTAATTAAATCAGACAAATTAAAGTATAGAGTGGGAGTTTTTCTGTTTGTTTCTTATTGTCAACCCAGTCTATTTATGGTACAGCAGCTCAGGCAACATTATGCTGGTAACAAACGTGCTCATTTTGACTCAAAGCATGATGTTTTTTTCTTAAAGAAGTATTTCACAGATAGAAAGAAGACCCTCACATAAAACTAGGCCATCTCTGCAGTATGAAAATGCAAATACTTTTAAAATTGGTGCTACATGACCAGAGAGAAACAGAGACTGCTTTTATTTAAGAGGTAGAAAAACTACAATTACCAGAATTCTTTGCGCCTGAGTAAAACAATGGTAGCGGGTGATCTCGAGCTAGAGTTAAACACTAAGCTAAATCATGTTTCTAAAAACATTTGACCCCAAAGATATTTAACTTAGTTATGCAATCTTGGTTTATATTTAATCAGCGCCGCCTAGTTTAGCCTATTTTATCTCTGTTTTTTCAGCCTCCATTTGTACTGTGTAGGAAGCAGTATGGTGCCCTCTTCCTGTTCACAAATGATCGCCATTACGGCGAAACGGGGCATTAAAATGCATTTCTGAAAACATTTTAGGCTAGAAATAGGCAGTTCAGTAACATAATCTTGATTTATATTTGATCAGCGCTGCCTAGTTGTAAGTTAGCGGAAGTACAGCCTGAGTTTTGCCGTGGGGGAAAGGAACGATTTTTAGGCCCTGGTTAGATGGAGTTAAGTTTACTACAGTTCATTTGCATTACTACCCACACAGTTTTGAAACAAAGCTGGTTGAAAATCAACAAAACATCCCCTTAAAAAGCAAAAGTAGCCAAACACAGAGACCGAGTGTGTGCCATTATAGCCTATATCTTCAGTGGCTAGCAAGTGACACTTTCACGAAGAACAGAAGGAAAAGAAAATTTGACACAACTACATGAAGGTCGGAGGAGCACGGCCGTGCAGTTGTCGGACACTTTTATGAACAGGTCGATGCAACGCTATGATCGGTCGGTCTGCGTTAGAGGAGCGCGACTTAGCCAAGGGTCAATTCACATAAATATTGACAAGAAGAAGAAGGAAATCCTTTCTAGGGGTTATTGTTTTACAGACATTTTTGCTCAATCTAGACTAGTGGACAAATCAAGTGTTTGGGATGAACTGATAAATTAAATGGTCCATCAGTGCTTTAACTGGATTGATCAATTTTTGTATCTTTGATGAGTGATTGATGAACAGACACAGATGAGTAAGTTGAGTAAGCGATGTATTTGAATGAAGAATTATTCTGACAGCTGCCTAAAGAAATGAATGATGCCACTGGATGGTACCTACGACTGCTGACATGATTTCTATAAAAAAAAAAAGGGAAAAAGATGGTGTGCTTGTTTAACTGAATCTGTTCAGTTTAAATCCTTGTGACATTATTTTGGCATCTGCAGGGAAGCCAAAATAATAAAGACTTACCACACAGTCTGAAAAAGTGATTTGTGAATCTGTTCTCTGAGAGACACAGCATGTTGATGTATTAAATAATGGCACACACCCGGTCTCTGTGTTTGAATTTGAGTGATAAATGCTTAAATTAGCTGTAGAATTTCGGTTTTATTGTCCAACTGGACACTACATGCTACGTGCAGTAAAGCATCTCTTTGAAAATACGATAAGTTATTAAACTGCTCTCTAATATGCTAATTTGTTAAATTAAACTGTCTTTGGCTCAGCAGGAATAATAAAGCAAACTGATTTAAAAGAAGTCCTCTCATTTTGCGATACTAGAGCTGATAGAGACTGTACATCTGTCATGTTTCTGTACCTGCGTCTTCTGGCGGGGAACAAGGACAAGTGACTAATTCTCCTCACAAGTGTTCGAGCTCACCCCTCCCAAAAAGAAAGCAGGCTCCATCCCATCCCCTGCACCGCTGTGACCCCGATCCTCTCCGGAGTTGCACCGCTCCAAAGTAGCCTGTGTTGCCATAGTTACCTCCTCCCGGCTACTTTGTAAGGTCACCAGCTCTGGCGAGCTCTTCCCTCAGAGAACAGGCATAACTAATGTCCTGCAGGTTCAGGCTTGATGTAAATAGTCTCAGCTGACAGCCTACTGTACAAATACTCAATTACGTTTGCTTAAAGGAAATGATTTGTTGTAACAGCGAGCACTCAACTTGTGTGACATCAGCGTTGCCTGGGCAACGGCGGCTGATTGCACAGGCTGGAATTAGGTATTGATCAGAGGAGGGGGCCTGGCGCCAGTGAGGGACTGGAAGCGATCCGCCACTACGATTTACAGAGGATGGGGGTGGGGGTGAACCTGCACACTTCGCCCCAGCTCAGAGAGCTGAAAACCCCTCAGGAACCAATTTACACACCGCTACAGTGCAATATCTGCAGCAGTCAATAATGGAAATCTGATGCCCCCTCTGCCATCAATGTGACCGCTCCTCTCCCTCTCGTTAGAGCACCTTGAAAGTTCTAGGCCAATCCATAGACACAATGGATTTCCAATGGCGTAGGGATATTTTGACTTTGGTATTCTCCGTGTAATTACAACTCTAAGTAAGGTTGCAGCTTTAAACTGGATCTGTCCTTTGTAGTCCTTTTTAAAAATAATTCCCTCTGTAATTTAATCATGGTCTCATCACGTCCTTACTTCTCTTACGTTATTTCAAACTGTCGACTCTTTCCGCCCATTTGCTAGTCAGTGGGCAGTGCTGATGGCTTAGCTCCTGCTGACACACGTGATTTAAAATGCCACTCAAATCGCATCTTCACTGAATGAATTAGGAGCCTTCAGTGTGTGTGTCAGTGTGGGTCTTACATCACTGCATGCTCTTCCTTTGTGCATATGTCTGTAGAGTCTGTATAAATAATGGACGTTGCTATTGGGACATCACCCATTGGTTTATGGGCTCCCGTTTTGAAGCCTCAAGCTCGGCATTTCGACCATATTTTGGCGAGAGGATAGCGCTGTGAAGGAGCCTTCCTAAATTATGCATAACTTTAAGTCTTATTAAATTGTTAACAGGTGAGTTTTTTAACAAAAATTCACTCCCAATACAGTTGTCATGAATGTTGAAATTAGCTATAAAGACCAAAACTATCTTTGTACCAGAGTGTAAAAATGTTTATTTCTGCTGTCAAGTTTGGGTATTTTTACATGGTGGTTTGTGGTAATTAACTCATTTCTGGACCCGGCCTCATGTGGGCACTTGGGGTACTACAGTTTTTGGCGTTTCTGCGTTGACTTCATCTTTCAGCCACAGAGGTTGCGGCTTGCTTTATGTCCACACTTACACTTGGTGGTTCAGAGAGAGGATTAGCTCCAGCTTTCAGAGGCTGCTTTGGAAATAATGACAAATCCTAGATGTTAAGTAATTTGAGAGCATTTAAAAAAAAAAAAAAAAGCTGACGTGTACATATTAAACAATTTCTGAGCATGTTTTTGACACATGAGCATCACAATTATTTATTTAATCTTTTTAAGCTTCTTAAGCTAGTCTTTAGTATTACTTGTTTAGATTTGTATCATTTTAATTTTTTAAAAGATATTTAAATTAAAATATTTGTATGTACAATCAGGATAAGCATATAAAGCTGTCATTAATTTCAGTGTTTGGTGGGGTCCTTTTACAATTCCTGAGGGATTTATTTTTTCATCCCACCCGAGCATTGCCTTGTGTTACTGTATTTTATTTTATCGTATGCACAAATAAAAACTAAAGAAGTAGTAAATCAAATAAATATTTGATTTAACAGCATAAATTTAGTGAAGAATCCTTCACAATCCTTATTAAAAATGTTGACAATATATTAGATGGACAAGTGGAGGTTCAGTGGTTAGCGCTGGGTTTAAATTCTAACCACAGTCATTTCTGCTGTATATGTGAAGTTGGTTTGTTCTTCTCATGTTCATGTAGGTTTTTCTGTGGTTTCCTCTCAGAGAAAAGGATGCATGTTCAGTTTCAAGAGGCATGACCCTCACCTCAAACAGACAAGCACCACTTTGTTACTGCTCAACAGATGATGTGTGAAACTAAAACTTTTGTAGAAGACATCAAACATGAAACTTCCTTCCCAAAGGGCAGATATTTGAACAACCAAAATCAGTCACACACAAGATACATCCCCTACACAGTATTGAGTACCTGCTTGTGGTTTAACAAAATGTTTGTTTTCGCTGAACTGAGGCTGAAACCAGCTGTTGAACCCTGAATGTTGAAGCCTGTTTCTGCAGCAGATGCTTCATGCAAACAGTGTCTGAATTGTTGCTGCTTAGACGTGCAGTCATTGAGAGGCAAGCCACCGCTGCCTTAATGGAGCCAATCACATTCTTGACAAGAAAAACTCCCTCTCCTGGCAGGGCTCCGCAGTGCAATCCAGAGTGTGAAGTAACACCCTGTGACATCTGAGGATGTTTAACCCTGAAGGGCTCATTGTAGCCAAATTTTCTCCATCTTCACAGGGAGGCGTCTGCGCTACAAAAGATAGAGCTGTCTCTTTTACATTACGCAGACCTGGGAGATGTCAACCGCTTGTCTCATCACAGGAATCGATTATAGAATACATTTGCCATAATGTGATATATGCATATTAAGGCAAAGCCTCAAAGGCAACAGAGACTGCCTCTTTAATGGAATCCAGCTATCATCGAGAGTAAATTCCAAGACCTCGATGTAATGGAAAAAACTGCCTGTCTGATTTTCCCAAAGCTCTCGTGTGGAATCTGAAAGGCTGCTCGCTGCTGTTGAACTGGGCTGCGGTCACAGGGGTGTTATGGGTAGTCAGCCTCGACATCTAGGGGGAAGGGGTGGAGGGGGTGATGTCACCAAATACACACATTTGCTGCAAAGTTATGGCACCATCATCAGAGAAGCAATGACAGCTTCATAAAGTTTGATTTAATCAGACAGGAGAAATTGAACCATTATATGACATAATCTACAACTCCATGATGATATATCTCAAATGTGATGTGCGGCGGTGCTGATGAGAATTCATCCCTTTGCGTGCAATCCCTGAAAATCTAATCAAGAAAGCAGCTTGAAACGAAAAATCTTTACAACATAACCACCTGCCTGCCTGTGTGTGTGTGTGTGTGTTCATGTGAGTCTGCCTGCCAAACATATCTATTAATTTTCTTCTGTATGTGTAGTATTATTACACATTGGCTAGTGCTGCAAGTTTAATATGTTGCACATCTTTTTTTTGTTTCACTCCTTATAGCAGGTTCAATGTCATCTCTTTGTTGTCTCAAAATGCAATCAATGAAGGTCTTCCTACCCCATCCACTGAAAGTCAAAGCCAACCTATCTGGGGCCACTCTGAGCTGTTCTGTCAAATCTAAGAATCAAGCCCATATTTCTTGGAGTCATGTTGTGCTAGTCCTCACTCCAGTTTGTGTGTGCCCTCGCACCTAATATACAAAAGATCTATTGAAATATGCATGAGGCCCATGATGCCTGCACTAAAAATACACTCAAATAGGGAATACATTGACAGCTCTGTTATTGAGCTCTCCTTGAGCTTCCTCTGTCACAGCAGCCACAGATCGCTCTCAAGACTCATGTATTATCAAAAGCACGCAACGCCGCTCCCTCTCTTTCTCTCTCTGACACAATCTATCTCCTCCTCTCACTACGGCGCTCTCTCTCTCTCTCTCTTTCTTCTATCATCCTCTTTCTCTTTGCCAGGTAGTCACATGCAAATTCACACTAAAAAACAGTCTTTTTTTTCAAATTCCCCTCAAAAATTCCTTTTCCCCCAAAAATTGTAGAAAAGCCAAATTGCACCAGCTGTTCTTAGGCTAAAACTTCTAATTTAAAATGTTTATCAAAGTAATGTCATGTAGGAATTGCCACTGTTTGCAAGCACAACATTCAAACTTGGCCCCCTCCTTTCTACATCTCTTTGCACACTTCAAGCTACTGTTGTAGGAAAGTTACTGTTGTTAAAGTGAAAAAAGCCGCTATTCTAGTAAGCTGACAAAGATAACTGTTAAGATCCAGTGCTCACCAGAAAAGCTGAAAGTGAAAGCTGAGCTCATACCCTTTTCCCGCCAAAATCTGCATGTGTGCACTGGTTTTTCAGACATGGGTAAACCCGCTAAAAATAGGCTAGATTGCTTTCCCATGGCCTGTAGAGCAGAGCTGTGTACACTGCTCCACAGCAGATGAGTTTGCCTTCTTTTGGTGTGTCCGTGCGACATCACGGACAGGCCGGAGAAACAGGTAAGGGGCAGAAAGCAGCATGGACAGCGGTCTGTGAAAACTTTAGAATGGTTACTTCTCTTCATTTATTTCATCCTTTTTCAGTCTCTCAAACTCGGTGCAGATTATTTTCGATTGAGATTGTAGTGCTGCTTAGGAGGAGACTGACAGTAATTAATGGCGCTACATCCTTTCATCTCGCCAGTTGAGTTGAAATTTCTGTGTTGACTTAGATATTGTGTTCCCATCAATGCTGATCGATTCCAGAGGCGATACTGCAGAGGTATTTGAACTTGGTGTAAATGCCAATTGTACACATTCCCACTGGATTATAAAGCCAGATGTTAGCAGGTGTTTGTGCAGTGGGAATGAGGCACCAGAGTCACTGTTTTTGGAACAAGCTTTGTCAGCTCGGTGTTTCTCTTCATGATATTTGAATTTTTTCTGTGCTGTCTCTGTGATATTCGTGGCTTCCTCTTGGATGAGTGCTGCCACTTCCTGGTTGCTGCCTTTTCCATAAAATCCCTGCGTGCACCTGAGTACTGTTTTTGGCTGAGGGCTTCACACCACTGGCTAAAGGTTGTAGCTGATAAATGTCCCAAACACAGAAAATAAGACAATATAGGTAGAGGACAGATTCTTTGCAGACATATATACACTCCTAATGATGATTGAGAAAAAATACTTTTGTATGAGTCTATACTTTTTTTTTTTTATAAATCCTGTGTAGGATACCTTTTAAAACAAAGTTTGTGCATTAATGCAGGTTGCACCACAAAAAGTAGTTTGTATGTGGAGATACTAAATATTTACACATTCTAACTGACAGTTGTTACTGTTGAATCTCTAACATTGCCTGCAGCTTGCTAGTACATGACACTACATTTTACAAACTTAATACAGGATATTTAAAAAGACTTGTGAAATATTTTGCCGCAAACATTGAGCTTACGTGTGTCCACATACGTGTACGTTAGCAGTCTTTATTTCCATCTCACTCTAAAATGCTTAAATGCCACAAATACACATACGCACTTTTGCATGTAATCACACAATTTACAAAAGATTGTCTGGTTTATTATGGTGTTTCTCTTAATTTTAAAGTCATCATATGGCTTGTGATACTACAGAACATCCCTTTTTAAACTGTTATTTGCTATCGAAATGATGGCACTGATTTTGTTTTCTTGCAACTTATTTTTACATTATTGAAGTAACATAGCCAAGATATTTTTTAAGTTTCAGTGGTCCAACTTGATTTAGTTAATCATTACTTTAGGCGTTACACAGAACATATGAAAGGACTGTACACACAAACTTGGATTTAGCTTGTGCAACCGAATCCTGCAGGGTAACCGACTCTCTGAAACACACCCTGAGGCCCCATGTGTATAAATGCAAGGAGCAGTTAAAACCAACCACCTTCAAACCAATTTCAACAATTATTCCTATAATACAGTCAAGGCCTCTTTTTACTACCATAGATGATCTAGAGGGCAGAGTTTTATGCCACATTAGCCGCTGCTCTACCATAAAGAACGATGAAGGGTTAGAAATTGGCCACCAACATACATGTACAGACCCTTTTTATTTGACATAATATGACATAAAAGCGGAGCTCGCATCCTGCAAAGCCCCTTGTATTATTGGTTCTGTTAAAACATTTTTTCAATATAATCGTCGTAAACTGTGCTGTTGTCCTGTCCACTTTGACAAAAGTGGTAGTGCTTTACAGTTCGGACTTGGGGGCCAAATTGGTAGGCATCAGTACCAGCTACACCTCGGTAATTGGGCAGATTTTAGAGAGGTGCTATGAAATACACCCCTGCAACTTTAATAAGTTCCAGAGTCCTGGGCTCCAGGTTGCTGCTCCCAAGGTGCTGGTCTGAGTTAGCTAACATTTATCACATAAACATCTAACGCCGCTCCTGCTAAAGCAGACAAATGCCTTCCTGCTCTGCAATCCCTTCCGTAGCCATCAGAATCAGGGCAACAAATCCAGCTTTAATAGTTATCTATGGAGTCTCTCGCATGCAATGAACACCCACATTTATTTCTCTGCTTTCTCCCGATGAGGGTAAGTGGATCAATTAGTGAAGACTACAAGTTCAGCATCTTTACACATAGTATCAATTGTTAAGTTGAGCAACAGCAGGTCCCCAGATTATCTCAGATCTGTACCTCCCCTCACTCCCATCCCTCCTTCTCTCCCTCCTCCAGATCCAAAGCTAGCCTCATTACAAATGATCCTCTGATACACACAACCTTGGCACACACCTTCGCGCTAATGGCCCACAGATTGATTTTTAATTAGTAACACTTTTGGACGGTGGCCAACTCAAATGGACTTTTATGAAAAACTAATCACCTTTTAGCTTTAAGTGTTAAAAGGTATAAGTGGACTATTTGAAGCTTTAGCGGCGTTTGGATTTTCACAATAAGGGAAACTACTAAGACCCTAATTATTCATCAGTTTACATTTGTATGATTTAGTGTGATATCTTTAAGGATAAAACTACATTTATCACCACACGGAGAACAAAAATGACCCTGAGTTCTTAAAGTTCTGTGCTGAGAGGACGACGGTGGAGGGGATGAAAAGTGGGTCAGGTCAGATTAGCGTCTCAGGGTTGCTGAAAATTTTGGGCCAATGAAATGTCAGTCCACATTAAACAAGCAGGTCAGATGAGACCAAAGCTGTGTACCCAGTGAGTTCATCTGGCAGGAGTTCATTATCAAAGTGTACCCAGCTTTGATAAACTGGGCCAATATTTATGATGGCGAAAAAGAGACACGAACAACATCTGCAACATTTTAGGCCCAGATGTGCACTCTGTGGTTTGCTGGGTCAAGCCTGCTGCAGAGGAGTACACATGCTATCATTCATGATAGGAGAGGATTTGGAATATTTTTAGGCATCAGTATATTTATTTTCACACATTATTACTCAGAGTGTTACATATTATTCTGCTGTTAAACTACTGCAAATTTCACTGCGTCTTTTTTGCTGTGATTTTACAGGCACCTTTTGCATCCTGAGTGCCCTATTTTAGGAAAGGGAATTATCAGTGGACAGTTTAGTCCTTTCATGCATGGAGTTCACTATAGTGTACAGATATTTGGAAGCCATTTTGGACTATTTAAGTTGTAGTGACATGTCCCAGTCACCAGGTGGTGGACACCCAAACAATTGTCTCCAATTCCAGTGGTTATTGTCTTCATGTCTCTTTGTCTTTTTAAGATATTGCATTGTCAATTCAAAATGGTAGAGGGAAGATGAAATGGCACCAAGTTCCTCGGGAGTGTTAAATCCTTTTATTCTCAGAAAAAAGGACAGCTCAAAAAATATTTTTGTTCAACTAAATAAGATGAAGTAAAAAAATGTATGTTTAAGGAAAACATTATTCAAATCTGGTAGAAAATATTTCTGGAACTCTCAGTGGATGTATGCCCCAAAGGGTTTACTGTAACTGTCCACCACAATGGACACCATACATGAAAGGTATAAAAAAAAGAACTCAGTGTAGGTCTAAAAAAATATGTTTGTCGTAAGTAAATTTCTTATTCTTCTGAGTATTATTATCATGGGCTCTTAGTAAACATTTTAAACATATGTTTTTGGGAGTGACTGGTTGAGCAGTTACAGTGTGTGTCATATGTCTACAATGTCCCTGGTGTGATGGGACTTCACCCTCCGTCCTCTCTTTCCTCCCATTCCTCTTCTGTCAAATAAAGGCGAAATAGCCAAAAAACAAACGTGTTTTTTATGACTAATATTGAGTTCCACTGAATATCTTTTTGTACCATCGATGCATGGTGTCAATTTAAATGGACAGTTATGTAACTCCTTTTAAATAACATATATCGAGGGAGTAAATTATGGGCATGACTTTATACTTGTTTAGAAGTAAAAACTAACATAAAAAGTATATATGATACTTTGTAATCCATGCATGAAAGGGCTAGATATACAGTACTGTTGCTGAATGTCCTCTCTTATTCACTTTATAAATGTTAACATATGTTTTTACTAATATTGTCATTCCGTTTCTAAATTTTGTAATTTTATTATGTATATATTTCTGTCCACTCTCATACAAGAGTAGACAGTTTTCTGGAAGAAAGATCTCTCCTGTTTTTTCTGCATGAAAAAGTTTTTGTTGAGTCCTCTCATATCCAAACTGAGGGTCTGAGGATTCGAGGATGTGCAGATTTTAAAGCCCTTTAAACTGAATTTGCAATTTTGTGGCATGACAAATAAAATTGACTTGACATAAATATTGGGAAAGAGACGCTGTCAATAAATACTTCTTTTGTTCTCATAGGCGACAGTCGGCCGCATAAGGCAGAGTGGGGTGCCGAAATTGTGACCAAAAAAAAAAAAGAAATTTCAAAAAAATCTAACAAAAGGGGAAAATAGTAATGTGAGCGGTTGGTCTGTAGTCGGAGTACCACCTCTAGTCCTGGAAATGTAGTTCACCTTAATGTGTTCAGCAGTGAGTGATCATCACAGTCAGAACGTGGTAGAGCATTGATGGATATGTGGAGTGAATTTGGAGGGATTCTTTGGGATACTTTGATTAAAGTAAGAGGAATGAAAATGCAAAAGTTACCTGGGGCGCAGTGAAAAAAAAAAAAAAAAAAGATGAAATTTGCAAGTTTGCACATCTTCTATTTATCTTTTTTTTTTGTTGTGTGATTAGTTAGGTCGTGTTGCATCAGGTTAGGTTAGCTTCTGGCACCAAATTTGCTAGGTACAGCATTGTCTTCTTTTGAATATTTTTTAGCAGAATACATATATTTAAAATAGCTGAGGGAGCAATATATATATTCAAGATAGCGTAGGTTCAAGGTTTTGCTGTTGTTGGCAACAAAAGGCAAACGACAGGGGGAATGTAAAAATGCAAAAGAAAATGTGTCAAAACGGGGCCTAACACAAGCCATAAAAACACAAATGTCTGAAGTTCCTTACACAAATATAGACGACCCCACCGGACATGTATTCACAACACAAGACATTTTTGCAGCACTCTGCAGAGAATGACTGCAACATTTTAAAAACCTACATCCAAAATACGTAATGACCTCAGGATTCAGGTGGTTTTTTTTACTGCTAACTGTCAGCGGATAAGATGAATGATAGAGTTTGCTTTGTAAAATCCACACAATGTATTGCATGACATGCAAACCCATGTTTGTTCTTTATTTGTCTCTATGTGTGTTTACCTTCCTCAGGGGGGTATTCATATTTTCCTGGGTGTTCAGGGCTATCACACACTCGCTGCAGCTCACACACACACACACACACGTTAACACATCTGACCTAACAATCCACTCAACAGTAATTTATCGGTGTGATCCATCATTATCATGTTTTATTATGGCCACCGTTGGAGATATAATTCACAAATAGGCACACGCTGTAGCGATGACAGTGAGGGAGAGGGATGTCCTTTACCTTCGTCCTCTGCCAGGAGCCTTCAGGAGTCTCTGTGGCCCTGTATGCAAGAGACCAGACCCTGAATGGGCAGGGAAGCTGGGGATCTGGGGAGCAGGAGACTGCCCTGTTAGCCCGCTGCATTGTGGGCCAGCAGGACTCCCATTAAGTGCCAGAGAGAAAAAGAGAGAGAACACAGCACAGCAACAGCAGAGCCGCATCGGTGCCATGTCACATGACCACGTTTGTATTCGGTGGCCATAACTCACTGCCTGTGCGCGGGGATTGATCCCAGGCTGGACACTCCCCGGAGGAGCCCTGGCACTCAGCGGAGTTTGATCCCTCAGATTAATGCAATAGGGATTCCCGGTCCAGGCCTTTGTCTCTAGCCAAACACTTAACGTCCCCCGAATTTGTATCCAGCAAAGGTTGAGTCCCATGTTTATTTGGGTAATGAATTGCTGTAATTAATGCACCTATTGATTCCTCCTCAGTGTCTCCTACAAAGGCCAGTCCGATATCTAATTTAAAGGGAGTGGGAGTGTTAGCGAGAGGATGAGGAAAGGGGAGGAGAGCCCACTATAGGCAAAACAATTGCACTATGTGCTCCCAGAATGAGAGTGTAATTGTTCAATGAATCACATTTGAATACATTCAATTAAATCTTTCAAGTTGAGGGCGCTCGGTTCTGTGCGTGTGCTGTTATATCACTTTGGTTTCCCTCTCGTGTTGTAATAAAAATGTAAATCCTTGGAGGGCATCCGAGAGCCGATGAGGACGTTCGCCAAGTAGCATCTCAGAGCTCTGGTGTCGCGCTAATAACCACAATGCAATTTTCTCGCACAAACAGGCAAGAGTGCATTAGCATATAATCCCCTGGAATTATGACTATACTAATCTCCGTCACTTTGCCCTCCCAGAGGAATTCTGGGTGTACAAAAACTGTTAGCGCACGTGGAGGAATTTTCTGTGCACTTCAAGGACAGATGACGAATATGTAATATCCATTTAAGTCTGTATCGTATGTGTGTGGCTTTTCTTTGAGCCCTTTGCAGGGCGCCTTTAAATGCTGTTTATGTCCTTCTCCTTGCCGTGAGGCTGTGTGGCTGTGCCCTGTGTAAACACCTGGTCACCGCCGCTGAGCAGCGTCTGACCACAGAACAATGAACAGCCAGCTGCTCCATCTATTATTGTTTATTGAGGTTCACCTCAAGACTTGCATTCGCCCCCCTGTGAGTAATTACAAGAAAATGAGCCTTTGACCTTTAATGTATATTGGAAAATAAAACTTTAAGAGTAATATTGTCAATATGTGTGTATTGATCACAACTGTAATTACTACTAAATACCATGACAGTCCAGAGGTGGGTGGTTTTACTGTGTAATAAATTACAACACAGAAAACAGATAACATTACTCTAATCACAAAGTAGTCCATTAGATTTGTTCCCGCTTACCATTAAGTGTGATATTTAAATTGGTTTGATATTCGCGGAGAGTACCGATTGTGTGAGTAACAACAATGTAACAGGGCTACTTATTCAGCTCATTAATAATGCACTTTAACTAAATCAGAGCCAGCAGTTCAGTCTATTGCTCGGTTTTCACCATTCTCACAACAATGATGATGAATAATGATTCGTTCTAACCTCCTAGATTTTCTAAGAACCTATGGCATGCCTTATTAAAGACAAAATAGGTAGAAGACTAATTAAGCAGACCAAATAGGAATGACGGCATGCCCAACTGCCAGAGCCAAGTAAGGGCTTGAAAAATGGCTCCTCTGCTATTTCAATTAATCAGTTGTATTTTGCTTAATTTTGTTTGACGTTGGCAGAGGAAACGTCCTCTGGGAGTTTCTGTCCTTTGACCACTAATGCTTTAGTAATTCTTCCATCAGTAGGACCCGTGATTGAAACAATCGAGTGTGTGTCTGTAAATGTGTGTGTGCGTTCGTTTGTCCCAACATGTATGACTGCATTCTGGCCTACATTCAGCGAATACATGCACCTGTTCACCGCAGAGCAGCGTGCATCAGTCTTTCATTCATTTGTGGTGCGTTCATCATTTTTTCCTCCTCTGGAGACGAGTATGGAGGGTGATTGCGAAGCCCACACAACTGAAAGTGGAACCTGATTAACCTTACAGTGACTCCAGAAGCATGTGACCACCGCTGCTTCCCCTCCTCTCCAACCCGTAGCCCAGGAAGGAGATGCTGAACTTAACCTCTGCTACAGTGATGAATTAACAATAGAACAATTCAATGCCCCAGTAATTACCAAACACTTTGGACACGGCGACATTTTTCAGCTCTGCCACACAGGTTTGTCAGTATTGGTGGCTTTCACCTGGAATCCTGGGGCTCTTTGCTCTTCCTAACTTTGTTTTCTCTGACGCAGATTAGATCTGCCACCCCATTACAGATTCATTTTCCTAATTTTTCATGTCTGCGCCGCGCCCCATCTGCACAGGGCTGATAATTGTGGGGACCAGCCCTGGTGATTAACATCAGCAGAATTAATTACGCCCGCCATTAAGGCTCCAGGTTGCACACAATGATCAAGAGAAATTAACTTTCTCCCAGGCCCCTAAATCATCTCACCTTCAAGTGGAGTGATGGCAAAGAGACAGGCCCAGAGTCCTGGACCCCGCTCGGCACCTTCTTAACCAAACATGAGGTGCGCATCCCACACCTGCACTGCTTCCCACCAAGGAGATTATAGCCGCGGCTGATGGGTATCAATTACGCTACCTTATGTGGTGGGATGAGCGAGGGGTGTCCAGGGGTCTGGTGACTAATGGACCTGGGTTGGAGCCACCCTACAGCTGGAGACCAGGGAGCTGACTGCCTCTCTGGCCAGGGGAGCAGCAGCCAGATGCTGAGGGGCTCAGTTCACTGGCCTGACACACACAGGTATATATCTGCGCAGCACATTTGACTGTGCACTCTGGAGTAGGGTGGCCGTGTGATTGCAGGTTAGCCAGAAACTGACGAGGGAAAAGACTTTGTCACCTTTGTCATGCAGTCAGACTGCTGCTGGATAAGTTAATTAGATTGTTGTCTTATAAAACTTCATCTGGTCTTTAAAAAAAAAAAAAAAAGCCTGATTGGAAGACATTTGACCCTTTAAAACCTTGTTTGACATCCGTTTTCTTGTAGTGCGTTCAGATGCCTTTCACAAGCTATTTATCCCTTTGAAACCTGAAAAAAAATTGTCTTTTTCTTTTTTTTAATTATTTAATAAAAGGTACAATGTTCAAAAAAACTATTTTCATAATCATTGTTATTATATATTTGAAATGATGTTAAAGATACAAAATTATGCATATATTTTTTGCACTTTTTCAGGTCATTTTCTTGTTTGTTTTTTTGTTTTTTATTCTAATTTCAAGGTAGTTTTCTCATAACTTTTTTACTACTCTGTAAAATCTGACAAGTTGATCATACTTTAAATAATCTTACAAAATTAATATTGTGAAGTAGTTGCAACCTAAAAATGACAAGTGACATTACCTTGTTCTCTAAGTTTTAGCAACTTCAGTAAATCAAGTTATTCTGACTTAACTTGATCACAACAAAGACGTTCTTGCCAATGATGAAGTTAGGAGACAGCAAGTTTTGTTTTGTAAACATTTTATTATACAACTATGACTGACTAGTTTGCAACCAGCAGAATACAGAGTTATAGCACAGTGAACTTGGCTTACAGATGTTGCTAAAACTTAAAAGGATTGAATTAATCATTTTTGCAATCACAAGTTGCAACAACTTCACAAAATAAAGTAAATATACCTACATTTTAAGTAGACTTAACGATTACACAAATTGAGATGAATAGTCATATTTTATTATATTTTTAAGGTGATCAGTTACCTAGATTTTTTTTAATGTAAAATCAGTGTTTTACAGTGTTGTTTTGGAGAATTTGTGGATCATATGTTAAGTTCCTCATTTCTTTCAAGTTTGAAAGAAATCAAACCAATTTGCTCAGGGTTAAAATGTTGCCTTATTTTATTAATAATGCCTAACTCCTGTAAGATGTGGAGATGAGCATCCATAGGCATCCGCTCTCACTCTCCCTCAGAGAGAGAGAGTGATGTGTTTGTAAGCTATGCTAATGGAGCAGGCCCCATGCCCCCGCAGCAGGGAGAACAGTGGTAATGTCAGGAGGAGATAAGCAAATTGCGCCTGTATCATATTGACTTGTCAAGGTTAAGCAGTGTGAGCAGGAGGAGGAGGAAGAGGCGAAAACTCTCCATCCTTCTCACTCCCTCTTTCCTTGAAAGATACATGAGACGCTGGAGGAGAGAGCGAACAAGTGAACAGGTAGAGAGGCGGCTTTGCCTTTAAGCGACCAACCTCCAAACGCAGAGTCCTGTTGAGATCGCAATCACATGGAGCAGACAACAGACACGCGTTTGAACGGGGAGGGTTTGGCTCTCTGCTCTCGTTTAGACTGATTTGATTTAGCTCCACAGGATCTAATTAAGCTCAGACCCAAACCTCTTTGGAGTTTCAGCAGCCATATTGTGAATGTCAGGCTTTGAGAAATGGCCATGAGCGATCAAACCCTGCGTATGTGTGTTTTTATGAACACACATCGAAACGATAGAATAATGGCTGTCAATGGGTATATGGTAATAAAATCTGACGATCGTTATGCATAAGGGGCCGTATAAATTTTAATGACAGCAAATGCGACGTGTAGTAAACATAATAACCAAAACAGTAACAATAATGGCTCTGCCAAGTTAACTTGAGCAAAAAAAAGTGAGAAATGCAGTGAAAAAATCTGCCAGCACTGCCTGAGGTCCATCCCATGGTGATTGTCACAGCGCTTCCCTCTCCCTCTAATTAGCTGTAGCAGTTTTGCTTGAATTCGGTGTATAATCCCCTGGATGAGGTGCAGTCAGCATCTTTCCTTTTCCTAAAAGCACGAGAGGTGCAGTATCATCAACTCCATCTTCGCTCCAACACTGCCTCTGGATGATTTAATAAGGTTAAAAGACTAGTCAGCAATTACCCCCCGCTCAGTGGAGGAAAACTCTGAAACACAATTGCATTACAGACAAAAGCTAGACGCTACATCCACAAAGAAAGCCTTTTACAGTCCAGGCATTAAAAGAGCATTTTTAGTCAACAGCAGTGGTGGAAGAAGTATTCAGATCCTTTACTTAAGTAGAAGTACTAATACCACACCGTGAACATACTTACATACATACAAGTCCTTCATTGAACTTGTTACCTAAGTATTATCAGAAAAATGGACTTTAAGTATTAAAAGTAAAAAAAACACCTCAAAACTCAAAATGATTTGTATAAAAAAAACACCCAAAAAAAACTAAAAACTTTTTTAAAAAAGAAAAAACAAAAAATATTCAATTATTAAAAAGAAAAAAAAACACGCCCCAAAAACAGATTTTTTTTTTAAAAAAAGAAGAAACAAAACCTTTTTTTTTTAAATTAAACATTAAAAAAAACAGCACCCCCAAGAAATCAAAATCATTACAAAAAATGTTTGTTTTTTTAATGCAAAAATCTAAAGCTGATGAATGTAGTGAACTAAAAAGTACAATATTCCCTCTGAAATGAAGTGGTGTTAAAGAATGAAGTAGCATAAAAATACTCAAGTTAAGTACTAATTCCTCAAATTCATACTTAAGTACAGTACTTTAGTAAATGTACTCAGTTGTATTCCAACACTAGTCAGCAGGGTTTTTTTTTTTAACAACTCTTTTTGATTTTCTAGTTTGTGTGTCCATCCCAGAGCCTGGTAATGGTCAGGCTGAGATAGTCCAGAGAGTGTCATAGAGTGACATTTACTGCCTCTGCTGTGGGGAAACAGGTAAGCAGAGCACACCATCTACAAAGTAGTCCCCTTTGACACCAGCACTCTACAAATCAGGGCTGAACGGCAGGCCAGAACGGGGGGCACTGACACAGAGGTCCTTTAGAGTTCCAGCGTGGCCCAGGAATGTGGCAGAGCGAAGGCAGCTGGGGCAGAGCAACCAGACGTCTGGGATTTGTCTGGCACCATGTTTGATTTTACTAACCTCAACTTAAGATAACTCAGGGGGAGAGAAGTGTCCGGCCAGCTCCTGTCCCACTAAACTAACTCGTTTCCAATTGATAAAAGTTTCTAACTGGGTTGTCATCTCCTCCGCTTGGCTGTGGGGGGTATCAGCTCTATTGAAATTAGTCCTCCTAGTTGCACTTATTAGATAATACTTCCTGTATTAGTGGGGCAGCAGTGATAGCAGGCAGATTTACAGCTCTCTGCGGCAGGCAGCTCACTTTAACATGGGCAGTGTTAACTCTGCTCATTAAACAGAGGATGTCATCACTCCACGCCACCGCTGCATGTTACATGTCACACATATCCTCCATAGGCCAGCCTCTGTCCACCTCCGTCCACAACATCCTCTAAATCTGTCATTGCCACCTGGACCAGCGTCCCACGTTGACCACACCGCCCCGCTTCAGCTTTGTGCATGTGTTGGGCACATGTGGACGGAGACACACAGGTGTTTGTGTGTGCCGAGTGGCACAAAGAGCATTACACACCCAACCTTTCCTCCGCTCACTGCATGTGTGGACGGATGTGTGGGACAGCGGTCGGTCCATCCGCATGAGGAGAGGTGTAGGCGTGACGCTCATTACAGACCCAACTCTGTACACAGGCCAGATAAGCAGAACAGGACAAGATAAGGAAGCGAGGCCAGCTACAGCAAAGTGCAGCCAGAGATTCTGATGCCAACACCAGATGAAACAGCAACCAACCTTCTCTAAACATTTACTCTACAGTTAGCCCATGAAAGTACTGTTTTCATAAACTATTTGCTGCTGCATTTTAATCAATGCAGGGAAAAGCAACTGCTGAATCTGCATGCTTTGCAAAATAATTTTTTTTACTGTAAGAAAAGCGTGCAAATACTAAAAAGATACAGAAAATCTACTTAAAGGGGTACTAAGCCCATTTTCAAAATCCATACATGTTATTCCTGAGGTCTAAGACAGTCAAAAAAATATAAGTAAACATGAACAACTCTTCCCAAATCCAAAACCAGAGTGTTAAAACTTTAAAAAGCTAAAAAAAATTTTTAAAAATGTGATATCATCAAGTATTAAGTCTGGAGTTGCTCAATTTACAGTGAATGGTGAGAGACATATTAGTCAGATCAGTGATTCCCAACTGGTGGATCGCGGTCCAAAATTGGGTCACTGGTTGATTCTCGATTGACTGTCTTATGAACGTTTCAGATATGTTAAAAACAATTTAAAAAAACACCTTATTTTGAAGTGCATTGAATTTGCAGCACAAAGCTTTTATTTTTTAGTGTTTTTATTCTTGCAACTTGTTCTATTTCTAAGTGTTGCTTACATTTTGTGAAATAAAATTGAATATGTGGGCATTTCTAATGTGTGGACCTTGAAGTAATGACTAATCTGGAAGCCATGATTGGAGTATATGGGTACATGTTCTGTTTCAGAGCTGAAAAAACTACCACAGAATAAAGCTTATTTTGGTCTGAAAAGAAAACAAACATACTGTGGGTCCACAAAATTGGTCTGAAGAAGCTCCAGACTTTACACTTGATGGCATCATAAGTTTGAGACTTACTGTTATGGATTCTGGCTTTAAGAAATAGTAGCTCATGTTCAAAAATATTGACTAAACTAGGTGGTGTTCTTCTTATAAATCGTTATGAGAGGCCATCACCTGTGTCTGTCATCCCATTTACACAGAATTGATACTCTAACAGTGTTTTAAAAGTAATACACCTTTGCAACACAACATATTTCTGCTGAAAATTCAGGGAATTCCTTAAATATTATATTTTGCACATCAAAGTAAATCTGAGACAATTTATTGGGTTTTTGTACTATTAATATTTGCTTAAGAGGAGAGAAAGGGAGTAATGCCATGGGGCTCAACCTCATGCTAAAGGCTCCCTCCAAAGTTTTGTCTCAGCATTGCATGTAATAAATTTTTCGAGGCTTCCACAAACCTTTACATAAAGCACAAATTGCATCAAATACATAAAGAATTTTTAATTGAAGCAATCAAATTTATAAAAATATAACCATGTATTCAAATTTGCACTTGATTAAAAACAAAATAAATCCAATAAAATAAAATATTATTATTACTTGCTTATATTGTCACTGTCTGTGCAATACATGCTTTGCTGAATGGGTTTTTTTTTTTTAAGCACATTGAGTTTACCTGTGAATGAAATGTGCTGTACAAATAAAATTACCTGACGTGATTAAAAGTGAATAGAGGCATCACACTTCACCATTTGTTCATTTTTTATCAATTTGTGAAAATTTCATTTTTGCTTAAAGCAGCTGTTTGAAAAAGTTTCCTGAATTACTTGGAGCACCATTTTACCATTGATATCCATTGATTAAATATCTGATGCAGGAAATGTTTATTGTGGCCATTGCATGATGAAAATGGATTTCTACGAAGTCTTAAAATGTGTCGAAATGCACTGATAGTAATAATTTTTCTAACTGCATAAAGGGCCATTGAGGATTTGCCTGGGTCGACTTGCAAAATGACCCTTGCCAGCACTGGCTATTATACTACATTAGTCATTGACTTCTGGGACCAAGCAGGCTTTATGGTTATTCTTCTTTAAGTGGAGTCATCTAATTCAAAACATGGAAATGTGTTTATCTGACTGCCTGTGCATAGTTTCTATGTGTTTGTGTGCATGTGTGTGTACGTGTGTTCATGTGTTTATGGGCTCTGTGCATTAGTGTGCATGAGTATGTGTCTGTATTGGATCACCAGGCAGGTGCGAAGGTCATAATTCAGCTGTGATGCAGATAGTGTTTACTGTATCCAAGCGGTGCCATTAGACATCATGTCTGCAGAAATTTAGCCGTTGCCTCTCATCCAATAGATTGCTCCTCTCATCATCAACAGTGCAATCATTCTCAGTGATAGTAAAGCACAGGGGAGGAAAGAGGAGCCAGCCCTCCAAGATGGATGTGTGTTATTGTTTGTGGGATGACAGTGTGTTTCAATCAGGTCCTCTGTGCGCTAATCCCAGGTAGAGCTTTTGAAGTGCTGAGTCAGTTACTGCTTCATCGATCCATCACAGTGGGTTAGTAGTGGGCAGGTGTACTCGCTGGCTCCCAGGAGACCGAGGAAACACCTGCCCTGCACTGCTCGGGACTTCATCATCCCGCCATTCCTTTGTCTAGTTCTGCCGGGAGCTCAACGTCGGGCCACAGAAAACTGTGAAAGCAGCACTTTTGTGGTCGTTTGTTGCCTGTACACAAAAATTAGGGGAAGGGAGAAATGGTTTTCCCTTGCCTCCCACACCTGCCCCCTCCCTTATTTCTCACCCATGGAGAAGGGACATGCACTGAATGGACCGCACGCAACCGCCTTGGAGCAGGTCCATTTAAACAGAGAGCAACTGAAAAAATGCAGTCCCCAAATCTTAATTTTATTAGACAATCCCTGTGTTATCAAAATGAATACTCTTTTTACGAGAGGAGGATGACTTTGGAAGTACATTGAGAGAAAGCATAGTGGTTATTATTACATCTGAGAGCAGTGCGCCAGCGAGGGGTGAGAGTCTATGTTTCTCCTGCTGCAGGCAGTCAATTAGTGCCAGGGGGAAACACAGCACTCCTCTGTTGCTCTCCACTGAGGAGCTGTAAATAAAGGTTTTTATTACACCACACTATCTGCGTCTCTTCTCTGGACATCAATAGGCCAATGCACTGGACTGTTTCCTAACATAATCACTCCCCCTCTTTTTATTTCTCACTAAAATCAAGGAGGAAAGTCACAGTCACTGCCTTAAAAATGCAAAAATGGTCCCATTCTTGCATTGATTGTTATACTGACTTTAGCACCAACTTTAACACAAGTGTGTGGAATCCTATCACTGCATTATTCATTTGGGAAAGGATTGACAAACCAAGCTACCTAACACAGTTTATTGCTCCCACAGAGCATTTGGAGAAAACCTGCAATTATCTGTCCATATAAAGGAGAAGGAGAAAAATACTCGGAGCCCATCCTGACCTGTAGCTCATTTAAAAAGGCTTTTACACACAGGGAACGTGTCCCCTTCAGTCCTCCTATAGAACATGTGCACTGATTCTCCACAATTAAAAGAACGATAGTAACAGAAGAGGACTTCTAATTTGACAAAATGAGACACATTTCCACCTTCACCAAAATTGTGCAGAAAGTGCAGACAATTCACAAGAAACCATGAATGATGCTCAAAATGACCAGATGGAGAACCTCCCCCAAACACCCCGTTTCATGTGTCTCCCCATGTTAAAAAAACAAAACAAACTATGCCCTTGATGATCTTAATGACACATTAGCTTAAACTAACATTTTTTTTCATTTTCAGAAAAAGTTAAATGTTACATAAAACTTTCTTGACACTAGACTGAAAGACATTTAAAAAAGTTTGTTTATAATAATTTACTCATGTAGTTACTTTCTGTAGAATCATTGTCATTATCACAAGAAAACAGTATTTTAAATATATATTTATGTTCACTTAGTAGTGACTCGTTTAGTTTACCACTGAATGAGATATATTTTTAGCACTATCATGTTGGACTCTAACACCTTTTTTAAATCATTGTGCTGTAGACTGTGCAGTCTAATAAGGATACTTCTATAGCCAAAAACATACCAAAAAATATTGAATTGTCTTTATGAATAGGGTTATTTTGTGTAATTATTATTTTTTCGTGCCCTTATACGGCAAAATATGTAATTCTATAGAGCAGGAAAAGATATAATTCTTGCTTTGTTATATTTTTTAGTTTATAAAGCACATTAATGCTTTGTAATGCGTATAATGTAGTGATATGTCCTCATACACCCATTTTAGTTACAGAAAGAATCCAAATGCAAGGCCACAATAATCAACTTTAGCTCCTGTAAATTGAATGCTGATTCTATTTATATTTGGTGTGATTTACACCCAGTTTCCTCTATGCAAGTGAACAGGAAACAGATGCTAGGAATTGTTCTTTCCCTAAATTCCTCAGAGAGAGATTCTAGTCAACACCGACGTGTGAGATTGGCTTTGTACTTGCATGCGAAAAGGTAGTAGACAGTGACTAAATTGACTCTCTGGTTTCCCTGCGCTGAATCTCCATTTCCTCAGAGTTTCCACTTGCGTACGTCCGTCTACCCAAACCCAGGCTGTGGCAGGCAGGCAGGCTTCCCTAATGGTGTCATGGAGCCAAGTCTACGCCTTCTCAGGACAAGGTCAACCTTAACACCCCAGGCACCGCAGACAAGGGTTCGGGTGTGTGAGGACATTAAGTTCATAAAAATACTTCAGTGACATGTGATAAGACAAAGTAAACACATGTGACTCGCCGCTTAAAATAAAACGGTTTGAATGTTGTCTCGTGCAAATATTTTAAAGTTAGAATCCTAAATCAATTATCTTTCAACAGTCCCCCCCTAATAAAGTACACCTCTGCTGTGCAACAGCAAGCAGGCCAATAATAAAAATGTGTTCCCCATAATGACATTAATTAAGGAAACAAATACAATTAAGGTTTTGAGATGATTGCGGATAATCAAGTAGGCAGACATGTGACACTGGGGAAAAATAATAATTTAGTATCGAGGAATATTGTTTGACATTTACAAGGTGATATGATTTGAAAATAAAAGGCCCATCTTTTCATGGACCATGGTGCCATCTAGAGGTTGCTGAAAAAATGACAGAATCAGGCACAATATGGCCTCATCTGAGAGGTTAGTGTTAGTAATTGCTTTGTGAACATTGCAAATCTTGTGTTTGGGGATATGTGAGTTCATGGTTAACTGGTAAAGGTAATTTTTGCGTTAGTCAGAGTTGATTATGGGGGTTTAGTGGAAAGGAAACCCTGCAGGCTGAGCTGTTCTTTAATGTATGATCCTTAACACCCTGTGTGCAGTATTATGAGATGGTGCCACCTACTGTTGGATCTTTTATGTCTGAACTTAGAGCACTGTTACTGTAATCAAATTGATGCAAAGGTCAAAAACGATACAGTTTAATAAGTGTGTGTGTTTCCGCACTCTGTATTTTCACCCTTTCACCCACCTGATAAGAATAAAAAGGGGCAAAAGGTTATATTCATGTCATCCTTCACCTCACACATGATTTGCAGCCTCTGGCTCCTCCCTCACAAAGATTTACAGTACATGAAATTTTTGCTGACATGGTGCTCTTGGGCCGCTGCATCTCAGATATATGGTGAACCATAATTTGGAGGTGTAAAATGGGTATAAAACCTGTATTAATTATTTAATCGTGGTTCTAAGTGCTGCCTTTTACTCCACACCAGGATGTCATCCCCCTCTATTTCAGGGGATCGTTATATCACTCATTTGTCACAGAAAAAAAAAAAAAATTACAATCAAGCCCGAGATTGTGTATGGTAAATCAGAGCGAACCAAGACTTTTTTATTGGTGTCGTTAACTGTTACTTTTATTAATTTTTCACTCCATTTGATATAAGTGAACTGCTAATTGCATTTAAATCTCAAGCGCTGGACCTAATTGAAGGCCAACCGGCATACGTAGCTGTGATAAATACCCAAAACTACAGTGATAAGAAGAGACTTTAGAAATAAAAACCTATTTCTTCAAAATGCCATATGAAAGGACAAAGCAGCCACCACGAGCGCAGAGAATAGAAATGTCCCTGCCAGGTAGCAGTGTGTGGGACCTGTGATATATCTTTGTGTCAGGGGGCAGTTAGGTACAAAGACTGCGGGGTGTGATCAACAACCAAACAAACATGTTGTCCTGAGGTTGGGGCGAGGAGGTGTACACAGAGCATCCATCAAACTACATCTGTGAGAGGCTGATACTGTACTGTTTAATCTCACGACACCCGCTGCGCCCCGCTCAGCTCCTCCTCGCACATCTCAGATGTGGACTTTCAATTGTGAGATTATTTATCGGGCCTGTCGTGATGATTGCTCAGCATTAGTTCACCGTGGTCACAGGTCTGTATGAGATATGATAATGGACAATATGCAGCAGAAAATAAGGTACCACTTCAGCCACTAGCAAATTACATAGCCTACATATTTTTTTCAAAAACAAGTCAAAATGCATATGTGTTAATAACAACTACAGGCATCATAAGAATATTCATCTACAGACATGCAGTCTGTTAAACCACAGCTATTCGTAGACAAGTTATAATGTGATGTGTCAGTCTTAGTTGATTCAGGCAGTTACATATTCAAATACCTGCTTTTCTCTCTCTTAGTCTTGCATGTATATTGAACATAGGACTGTACAATGTGAAAGAACACTAATTATTTTAACTTAAAAAAGGCTAGTGTCTGCCTGCCTTAAAATTTGAAATTTGAGAAGACAGGTGGTGGTAATTTTATAATGGTTTTACTTGTCTTCTCAAATTCGGTCAACCTAAAGTTAACACAAAGTTAGAACAAATAGTTGCTTTTAAAAGTGTACATATTTCTATGTCTTGTTATTCTGTTTGTACAGGCATATATATTTTTGTACTTTGTAGCATAACACACATACCTATTTTTACATCAGCAAAAACTTTACATACTGATTTCATACATTATAGCATAATTCACACACATTTTATATATATATATTTTACATAATACATTTTAGAAAGAATAAGCTTTCTTTGTGTAGCACATGTCAAAACACAGTTACAAAGTGCTTTACAGAACAAGATGAAATAGTATACATGGTCGATATACAAACAGCAAAAACATAAAAACAAATGAAAACATTGAACAGGCTTAGACCAGATAAAACAGAGTGTGTAATAAAAGCAATGAAAGAGAGATAGAAACTATAGACAAACAACAGATTTACTGGGTTTTTTTGAACATGCTGTTCAGTAAAAGTAGGTTTTGAGGAGTGATTCAAAACGAGGTACTGAGTTTGACAACCTAAGTAGATACGAACCTACGGTATCCAAGCCTACTTCTTATTCTCATACTTCTTATTTCTATTTTCTTATAATTCTTTATATCAGCGCAACTGTTACTGAATTTCTAGTCAGCCATGGAGAGGTTTCAGATATAACTGACAGAGGTGGAAGGTATTTGGTATTTGTGAATACAACCAGCAACATCACTATTAAAAAATTCTGCTTAACAAGTGAAAGTCCTGCACTCAAAGGGTTATTCAAGTAAAGATGCATAAGCAAAATAAACTTTAATTATCCAAAGTGAAAGTATTCATAATGCAGGCAGAATATCCCTTGTCTGTGTGACATTATTACATATTATTTGATCATCATTACTGATACATCAATGTGTTTTCAGTATTTGTGTGTAGCATTTTATGAAAACTTTATATATACGTTTTTATACTGTTGGTTGGTTCAACATACGGTGAGGCATTGAATTTTAGAAGTATATAAATGCAATCTATTATATGTTTTGCTTGTAAAATATTTTTGCATGAATATTAATTATTCAACGTTCAGCAACTATGTAACTGTAGCTGTTGGAAAAATATTGTGGTGTGAAATGCAGTGAAGGATAAACTAACCAGTGAGAGTACTCAAGTACAATACCCGAGCAAATGTACTTAGTTAGTTTCCACTGCTGACATTAGTAATAGTTTCAGATACTGACATTAATTTAGAAAATTCAAACTGCTGGGTGAAAAATATATGAAGATGCATCAGCTGTATTTCCAGAATCAGTGATTTTTAGCTTTTCACTTCAGGAAAAATGTTGGCTGTCTGGATCTACATGATAATACACATAATAATAACTGTGTACATGATAATTACATTTAAAATACAAGTAACAAAGCCACACTATTGCCATCAGGTCAGTTCTGCAATGCAGAGTTTTGGTTGCATTACTACATAATGCATTCAAATGCTTGTTTGGGTTTTGATTTGTTCCATTACTGACATTAAGCAAAACTTCCTCATGACATTTAGACAATACCCAACCATCTGCCCTACTCCAACAACAGCAGCTCACTCAGGCTTCAGATGCAAAGTGTAGCTTCAGTCTTACTGAACAGGTACTCAGTGCAAATATGCAGAAAATATACAGCCCTTTGTTGTAGGCAATACCATCACCATCCTCAAATGGTCCAACAGAGTCCAGTTTTCAAAGAAGAAGATAGTTTTTCACATTGCAGGGCATCAAAAGTAAATACACAACCCAATAAAATAGGATATTACTGTTTTCAATAATGTTTCCTAACTAAGGGTAGCCTACTGTCTGAAGCACAAATGTTACCAACCCCTCACACTCATCAGGAGTTTAATTAAGGAAAAATATACATTGAAACTATAATGTGGCTGTGATTTAGTCATATTTTTAAAGATAAGAGGAACAGAGCAATTTCTGCTCAGCTATTTGTGTTGTGCCCACAAATCTATCCATTATCTCTAAGCAAATACTGTAACTGCAGGAGAATAAAAGGACCAACACACAGACTGTCTCTTGAATTTGAACTATGGACTGGCCATAAATACTCATCATTAACAGTGTCAGAAAAACATTACCCTTTTTATTGGGGCTGTATTTTCCTCACACACTACAATAAAGTTAATGACAGACATTGTCCAAACCATAAAACAGTCATATATTTGGATGCTGGTCAGCTTCAACAAGGCTCAGTAGCATCTGGCTCATAGATCATTCTCACCCAATCAAGTATTCTTTTCAGAAAGATCTGACTTGAACTAAAAACACAGATGTATGTCTTTTTTTCCCCCCAAAATCACAGCTGAATACAGTTTACATATCAGTCTGAGGACACTTTCGATCACTCTCCATGAAGTCTGAGAAGCTGCTGCTAAATGTGTAACACCGTGCAAATATATACCACACAGAATAAATGTGTTCATGAAAGTTAGCAATAAGAGTGATACTTGAGATGATGCAGCTAACAAAGATAAACAAAACAGCTCCTTACAAAACAATCCAAAAGCACTTCAGTGAATATACGACTTTGTGAAGTTCATTTGCTTTGATCAGTGCAGCCGAGGGTGAGCTGTGAAATCCGTTCCTCTTGGTTTGGTTTGATTTATTTGTTTACACATATGCGAGTGACAGGAGCAACAGAAATGTGAAAGTTGAAAAAAAAAAAAAAAGACTCCGAATGGCTCGATCGAGGGTACTCTCCAGTGATTACCATAATCCATTGGTTAATGAATAAAAATATTACAAAGATGGGAAGGAGAGAAAGAAAAAAGGAAGAAAGAGAATCACTAATTATTTGTATGAAGTTTATACAGATAATTCGTAAATATAACATTTGTACATCCATAAGTGATGTTCTGAGTTCACTTTTGAATTTGTTAATAAATTGCACTTAATGCAGCTACAGTGTGTGGACCTTTTTTAATGTTTTAATTGCTATCTTTTTTGTCCAGCACCTGCCTGAAACATTTTTTGGATGTGCACAACTACTATGTTTGTAATACACATCCATAAGTGTAATATACACAAGTATAACTCTTCATTATTGCAGTATATGCTGCTATTATTTTGAATTTTTCACCTTACAAATAGTTAGCATGTTGCAGAGTCTGATGCATCATCATATGACTGACTGCAGGGCCTTTATAGTAGTGCTATTAGCAGTAAACTTCCTCAACTTGAACATCAACAAATGCAATGATTACAATGAAATGATTGCTCTCTTTACTGAAACGTACTTTTTTTTGACTATTTGAATTAACTTCCATTATAACTGTGTTGTTTTGTGATCATTTGTAGGTTATCAGTTACAATTTATGAAACGGGACCAGGATGTTCATTGTACTTGTTGTGGTCACAGATTGTTGTAGTAACTGATATTGCACCAGTAAAGAGCAATATCAGTTAAGTTCAGTCCCGCATTATAAGCTCATTTGAACCATGCCTTGTAGTAGGGGCCCTGTGTTGAACTATAGTTTTAAGAGCCTTGTTGTTTTTGTGTTTACATGTTGCACATCTATCCATACGTGCATATTAAATACATGTATGGAGGGATGCATGTATGAATGTAGTAGGAATTAAAGACAAATAATTCTACGTTGTACCTTTTTTTTTTGCCCTGGAGCCTCAATTAATCCAGTTTACTCACACTAGTTAAACACCATAGTTTTACATGTCATGCTTTCTAATAACTGATCCATCCAAATAAAGCAATTTAAATGCATTAGAACAATTGCATTTTCATTGCCAAAGTTGCACCTTACTTTTCGCCACTTCTGTTATCCAGCTGGTTCTTTTATTGCCTATACTCTATTAATATTCATGTCTCTTTTATTTAGGGCTTGATAATCAGATTTAATTTGGCTATTGTTGCGGAGCTTTATGTCAAAAATTGAGTTTCTGCTTCTCAAATTTGTAGATTTTATTCCAACATTGGGGGGTAACGGGAATTTCGGGTTGTGTCCCAGAAATCTTTGAGATTAAATGGTACATTTGGTATCTATTGGTGATTTCCCCCCCATTATTTTATGGTGGGATTGTCTTAAATTTCTTCAAAAATAAAAGTCCTCTGCTACTGTCATGTTTTTATAACCAACACTGAACAAGAAGTTGATGAAATTATCAGTTGCTTTGCAACACAAAAATGATGTTATAGGTGAGATCAGAAACAGACATCTAATTAAAACCACACCCAGCAGCCTCACTGAACAATGAGCCACTCAAAATGATGGGTTACTTCAAGGTTTGTCTTTGTGTTTTTCTTGTATGTTTCCTACTATGAAACTGACAGCACTGTAGTAGGTCTCTTTTAAATTAAATGTCAATTTTGGACTGGAGTCTGCCCCAAAATTCAGGGGCTGACTGAGAAACATGTCCCTGTTTAACCAGGAGGAGGCGCAAATTATCTTTTCTTTTTCACTGCACGAAACCAAACAGGGACAAAGTCTGCAAACAAAACATGACATTTCAGTGCGCAACACTTTGTTGATTTATACTGAATTTTGTATAATCACGTGAACCACAGTATGTATCTGGTGTTATAGTTTTAATGTGGATGATCGTCCTGCAGGACAGACAGACAACCAGACCGACTGGTGTCCTGGTCACGTGATCCACTCAGCTCTGCGGCCGTGGACATCTGCAAAATGGAGGTGAAGTGCCCTCAAATGTTGCAAATAAAATACCGTTATTTGTCAAGTGCATTAAAACCGAGGTTACTATTTAACATAAATGTAACATTGGGAAGGGAATGCATGTTGTGTCAGAAAAGATCGTACATTTTCTGTAGCGTTAGCATGGCTCGACGTTTAGCGCTGTTTACTGTAGCTAACGCTGCAGCTAAGTTAAGCTAATGGCTGTCACACTAACATTTAAAGGGCGCTTCTGCCGGAGAGCTCTGTGATGGGTTACTGTTTGAATTTACAGTTGAATGAACATTATTCTTTTCTTTCTTTAACCCGCATTACTTGTCCAAACAAAGAGTTAAAGTGAGTATTTATTAATAGCAATGTTGCAGCGTTCCTGTAGGCAAACGCTAGCTGTCAAAGCTAGCATTAGGCCGCTCGGCTAATTTAGCCTGATGTAACCTGTATTTTGGATTTCAGGCCTCGGTCTGGAGGCTTTTTGCATATCAACAAATTAACATACATAATGCAGCCATGTTAGCGTTTATCCATGCACTGGGTTTGTTTGAGATGTGAGATTTTTAATGACATGTTTAACGTTAGCTCACAATGTAGCTAAAATGGTACGACCCAGTGTGAAGACTGTCAGTGCTGTGCAGGCGCAGATATATTGTTTATATCTGCAAGAGCATTAAAACGTCATGTAACCCCGCTGTTTTTTCCCCCTAAACTCGTCTCTCCAACATCTTCACTGCTACAATGATATTTAGTTTGTTGTGTTGCTTGTATAGGACCGTGAAGCTAAAGAGCCCGAGCAGCTCAGAAAGCTGTTTATTGGAGGCCTGAGCTTTGAAACCACGGAAGAGAGTTTACGGGCCCATTTTGAACAATGGGGAACCCTCACGGACTGTGTGGTGCGTATTTTTATTGTGATCTGTTAGATAGTCTCATGTTGTAATAATGGACAACATTAACTTGCTGCAGACCTGTAACCATTTAAAACTTGGACGAAGTGGCTTGACTTCTTTCAAAAACATTGAAAGAAGGTAATGAGCAAATCTACAGGAAATGAGTACGAAGGTAAATGAATATTAACTGGAATCATTCAAAAAGCAGTAAAAGAATAAAAATCCTTAAATTATAATAGATAAGAATAATATTTATCTTCAGTAACCCCATTTTATGTATATAGTTATCATAATTCTGTGTTTAGTAATCTTTATTTTTCACTAGTTATTTGATTTTATTTTTTCTAATGATTTACTCTCTTATTTTAAGTAATTTTCAGGTGATTTTCTTGTCACTCTTTTTTGTTTTTTTGCAATTTGCCAGACATTTCATGCCAAGTGCCTTTTCCCCCTATGTTTTCAAAAGAAGTTAAACCAATTTGTTAACTTTTAGGTTTAAATACTTGTGAAAGGCATCTGAATGCAGCACAAGAAAACTAATGATGATGCTGGTTTCAAAGGGTTAACCTGTTCTCACTATTATTGTGTATGTTATTTCTAGGTGATGAGGGACCCCAGCAACAAGCGCTCAAGAGGGTTTGGCTTTGTGACATACTCCACGGTATCAGAGGTTGATGAGGCCATGAAAGCAAGGCCTCATAAAGTAGATGGGCGAGTTGTTGAACCCAAGAGGGCCGTGTCCAGAGAGGTACAAATCTCAGAGCGGAAGGCAGATACTACAGCCATGTTAATGTTTGGTGTGTGTGCTCACTGATACACTCTGTTTCAGGACTCGAACAAACCAGGCGCCCACCTTACAGTGAAGAAAATCTTTGTCGGTGGAATCAAGGAGGACACTGAGGAGTACCACATTCGGGAGCATTTTGAGAAATACGGAAGGATTGAATGCATTGACATCATGGAGGAACGCTCCACTGGAAAGAAGCGAGGGTTCTGCTTTGTCTCCTTTGATGACCACGACACTGTTGACAAAATTGTTGGTATGTGGATGTTTAGACGTCAGAGTTCACCAGGCTGTTAGTCGGGCTGCACAGTTAGTCAATTGTTTATCACAGTTGCGGTTTTGTCTTCTCACAAATAGACGAACACGATTAACTGCAATATTGGCAGTTAAGACGTGTACTCCGCTCATTAAAAGCTGTGCTGCATATCAAATCAAGTGCTTCATGAATTAACAACTAGCCTCCACTTTTGAAGAGCTGCCTGCAGCACGTGCACCCCACAGCGGCAGCTTGTTAAAAACGTTCCTGAATGTTGAATCTGCAGACTGTAAAAAGAAAAATTATTCATCATCAAACATTATCTTCCGTAATTTGGAAGTATTTGGGATTTGAAAAAACAAAGTGGCACAGCTGATGTGTGAAAGCCCCGGAAAACAACATAATGCAAACATAAATACAATGAATGCATGAAGATCAAAAAGAATAACATCACTGACATTAGCTCATTGAATCCCTGTCCTTGTCCAGCTTTAGCTCAGACATCCATGACAGCAACGCTGCAGTGTGTCACTGTACTGTGACTGCTGTATAAAAAAATATATACATATTTAGTGGCAGATACATATCCATGGGAGATGTCGTGAATTCAGTTGATGAGGAATTTATTTTAAGTCTTATTTTTATGCTGTTTTATGTACGTTAAACAGAATGTATTACAAAATTAAAGTAAAAGCAGTACTCTTTATTTAAATATGAAAATGCAATAAATATTTGTCCCTAAATACACTGAATAAACATAATTAATAGTTTGTATCTCAATATTTGATTAAAACAGTTGTAATTATCATTTTGGCCATTATACAGCAGCCTTAGGTGTTAGTATTAAAGCAATAATATGTAACTATATTCTTTTTCTTCTTTTTGTTTTCTTATAGCCCAAAAATTCCACACAATCAACTTCCACAACTGTGAGGTCAGGAAAGCGCTCTCAAAGCAGGAAATGAGTGCTATTTCCCATAACAGGGGTAAGCATACCAACAAATGTCGAGGAAAATTTATACTCGCTGACAAATATTGTATACACTGTTTGGAAGTGACTGATGATGTAATCAGCTCTAAAATGTCCATTTCAGGCAGAAGTGGAGGATCTGGAAACTTCATGGGGAGAGGTAGTAATTTTGGCGGTGGTGGCAACTTCGGTCGAGGTGAGTAGTATTTGCCTGCCAGGTTAAAGTGGCTCTGGCGTCAATCACACTGATGCAGGCGATATGCAGGTGATGTTTACATGTCAGTAGGGGTTGCGGGATCCAACTAACAAACTAAAGAAAGTAAAATGATTGTATCGTTTGAGTTGTATCTTAAGTAATTGAAATGATCAGCCCTTGACATGTAGCATCTCATTTTGAGGGGGGTCCTAAAGACAAAAATAGAAAACTATAAACACAAACAAAAAAGTATTACATTATAAACATGCAGTATGAATAGGCAGCTCTCTCACCCTCAGTGCTCAGCGGTTGTAAATAAGGAATTTGACTCAAGGACTTTGTTAATAAATTAGTTAAATCAATTACATAAGCATAAACATAACAAGCATTTTGAGTAGTTTGTCATTTTTTATTGCAATTCACAAATTAACAGCATGAAGAGGTTGGTTTAAAATGGGAAAATCAAGATGTCTTGAAGTAGCGAAAAAAGGTAGCTGACTTCAGAAGGAAGATTATATTTCTTATGTCAAAGGGCATCTGAACAACTACGAAGGACCAGAAATTGTTTAAATGGAAGGGACAATTCCTACTGTGTGTTTTGTTTATAGATCAAATGCAAATAAATGGGCCGTAACTATCAGGTAAAATCAGTTACACAGCTTAGTCTAAGCAGGATGAAGCTCTGCTTTGAAAACTACCTTTGTGAGTTGATTTCCGCATGCACTTGTCAGACAGCAGACAGATTTATATCGGATTTATGGAACGTGTAAGACGATCGGCCGTATTGACATGCAAAATAAGACAAAGTCAGGCGACAGAAGCATGTCTTTAGCCTCATTCCCACTCGTTTTGGAGAGAAAAGGGTATTTCTATCATTGCTGCTATACAAAAATGCTTTTGAATATTTGAGTCACATGTCAGCATTTACAGTGGAGTTGTGTTGTCTCTTCTAGCCTCATTTTCAAATGTATCCACTTCATATTTAAAAATGTCACCTAGGTTTGGACAACAGGTCAAAGCAGAGAGAGATTGTTAATCACATGAAAATTCATTAATGTGGACGTCTGTGACAGGACTTCAAGAATACAACGGACCAGTCGTTTTTAATGCAAAACATATTTTATCCTTGTTTTTTAGGTGGCTTTGGCGGAGGACGAGGTGGTTACGGTGATGATTTTGACAATGGTTAGCCCTGGTAAAATTTTAATTTAAGAGGTGTAAAATATTTCAATTCAATAATAAGTTAAATATCCGTGCTCACTTGCACTACAACTGTGTCCCATCTTTGAAAGGTGCTTCACAGCAGTTAGCGTTTTTCGTAGTTGTTTTAAGTTTGCTAGTTTTCTGCTGTTACAGGTCCAGGAGGAAACTACGGTGGAGGACCAGGTTACGGAGGGGGCCGGGGGGGCTATGGAGGTGGTGGTCCAGGGTATGGCAACCAGGGTGGTGGCTTTGGTGGCAGCTGTGACGGAGGGTATGGAGGCAATGACGGAGGTAAGAATTGGACTTATTTAATAATAATAATAAATAAATAATAAACTTTAGATTAGATTAAATTAAATCAAAAAAGGCCAACAAGGCAATGTAATATAAAAAAACATTCATATATAGTTTATAAACTAAAAACAGAGTATTTAGTACACACATACCTACCTGAAAATTCACTGGGGTGTACGCTATATGACGTGATAAGTGAGCAACGCTAAACACTCCCTACATACCCGAGTGTACTGTAATACCGTGATAAAGCCCAAGCCTAACTTGTAATGTTAAGTGATGAAAATTAACGTAAACAGCTTATTTGCTGCTTGATACAAACGGAAAACTCGCCTAGTTCTCATTTTTCATGACTTAATAGCCAAGCCTTCCCCTTTAAGAAAGGTTACCTGTATATGTGATGAATGTGCTAGCATTTGTTATTAAAAGTGAGGCTCTCCTGAGTTTATGTGTGGAAAAAAAAAGTATCGTAACCACACCAGCAAGTGTCGCAGACACAGTGACATGCATATTATTATGGGTCTTTTAAAAGTCATGGAAAAGTTTTGAAAATGAAACAAATGTGTGGGAACCCTGCTTATACGTAACTCATAGAGGACGTGCTGAGCTGAACTCTTTGAACCAGTGCTTGCCTCTAAATTGACACTTATATCTTTTAGGATATGGTGGTGGGAATTACAATGACTTTGGGAATTATGGTGGACAGCAGTCCAACTATGGGCCCATGAAGGGAAACAACTATGGTGGCAGAAACTCAGGTGGACCCTACGGCGGTGAGTTTTACCCTCCATAGTGATATATCCAGCAACAAAACATCACAGTTACTCCTGAGGAGCATCTCACGTTTTACATGGTAACCAATTCTTGACTTCAGGTGGCTACGGCTCTGGCGGCGGCGGCGGAAGTGGCTACGGCTCCCGGCGATATTAATTATTTCATGTTTTGGTAAGTTACATTCAGTTCCACACCGCCCTCGTAGCACAGTACAGAGTGAGCCCATGAAAGTGCAGAATAACTATTTGTTCTATCCTGTATCCATTCAACAGGCTTCAGTTCTTAGCAGGAGAGGCGAGGAGGTGAGCAAAGGAATTGTCAGGAAAGCTGCAGGTTACTTTGAGGCAGTCATCTGAGAGCATTAGAGGAACACACAAGTCAGACATTACCGCAGCTAAATCGGAGAAGTTTATGGAAGAAGGACTGTATACACAAGACATGAGTGCAGATGATACCCTTCCCTAATTGTGATAGATGTTTCCCTACAAAGCTATTTTTCCTTTTATGCGTCTGAAGTGTGTGTATTGTGCCTATGGTATCAGGGTTAAAGAGTAAATTGTTTTTTTTATCTGAAGCCAGTTCTTAATATCTTTATTTTTCTTTTTTTATATGGGTTAGTTGTCTGCTGGGCAATTAATCTTTTGTCTTTTAACCTTGTTTTTTTTGTCATAGTTATTTCAGGCCCTCAGATGAGCTAGAACTGCTCCATTTTTTTCTTTCTGACATTATTATGATTGCTCAATTGCAAGTGTCAAGTGTATTTTGATTTTGTATGTGAAGCACAGTGTGTAAAATCCTTCGTAGTACCAGTGTCAACAAATATAAGCAATTAAATTAGAATTAAGGGAATCCCCTCAACTCTTCTTGTTCCCAGAAAATCAAATTCTAGATTGTTCGACTATTTTGATTAGAAGAAAAAGACCGAATAAAATTGTGTAGTAAAGTAACACAAGGTTCAGTGCGTCATTGGTTCAGAAAAAGAGAAAATGAGTCATTGATTGATATGTTGCTTGCACATTGTGACTGTGAAGTTTAGCAAAGCAGCCTGTCCAGAACTTTCTCCTCTTTTGGGGGCATTATTTAAGATGTGTGGGTGAAATAGTGTATTTACTGTATTTACTTGTACAAGGGAGTTTTGGGTAGTCCTAGGGCCCATACACCACCTATGCCAGTGTTGAGCGAGTAGGATTATAACGGCCACAAGCACCTGCAGTTGGGCCCTCAGCATCACTAGTGTGGAAGATTGCAGATGACTGTCAGACAGGACGTCTTCAGCCCCCAGCCAGCACAGTGGACCAGTCAGCAGTTTGAGAGAGAAGGGAGAAGGCAGCATCGAGCACACCGACCATGGAGGAAGCTTGCAGTGTCGTTCCTGGTAGTGAGCGTCTATCTCTTTTCAAGGCTAGCTAAACCCTCCAGCAGCTGGTGCTAGCGAAGAAAGACTAGTTCCTGGACACATTGAAGATCCTGTTGAGTCAGAGATACCACAGTTTTTACCCTAGATTTCAGACATTAACAAGAAAAGGGAGTGAGTATTTCACAAAAAGCTGACTTAAGAAGATGGAGCAGGTAAGAGTAACCACTTTGCTTGATTTGCAGATGTGGAAAGAGGCATTCTCTTCTTGCTGAAAATCTGTAAAGACCTGATAACATGGAAGGTTCTGGATGGGTAAGACTTTTTCAAAATATTATCCAAGGCTGCTCTTATTGTAATCTAACTGCACATGGTGGAGAGTTCTTTTAAGGTGAATGGAGATATCTAGTGTTGCTCCACTTTGACCAGGAATCAGCCTGTGACCTTCACACACTGCTGGAGAATAACTATCTTTCCATGTTTTATTGCATTTGCTATCAGTAAAACAGTCCCGATAAAGTTGACAGAGATGAGACGCCCTTGGGTCATGATGGGAAAATTAAAACTATGTACACTTGTTGGCCACTTTATTAGGCACACCTTAACAATCTAGGCAGGGCAAGTTTATTTATAGCACATTTTGTCAACAAGGCTATTCAGATTGCTTTATGTAAACATCAAAAGCATTGAGACTAAGTGCAGAAGCAACACACTATAAAAGGAAATTTCAATTCAATCTAAAATGCCATTCAAGAGCAAGAGGGTAGAAAATTAAAACACAGACATTCAAAAAGCAAAGTGACTACAAGAAATGAAAAATATTTGACATAGCAAAATATTTAAAAAAGTCGATTATTTAAAAGGAGCGTCGCAGCAGGTCTGTAGTTTTCTGAAAGGTAGCTCCAGATGTGTGGTTTATTAAAACTAAAACATTGCTTCCCCATGTTTTGTCTTGACCTGAGAGGTCTTCACATTTCATACGGTAGCACTAGGTCAGAAATGTATTTGCTTAGTTAACCAACAATGGTATTTTGAAATGGATTCTCTGACAGGAAGTCAGTGTAAATACTGGTGCAATGTGATCCACCTTACTCCTATTGAGGACTTACGCAGTAGCCTTTAAAATCAGCCGCAGCTGTCTGATCAATTTTTACTGAGACCAGTAAAGACACTGTTACAATAGTCAAGTCTACTGACTTTGTACATAATTTATTGTAACTATTAAAATTCAGGTCTGAGTCCAAGACTACAGCAAGATTTGTGGCACTGTTACAGTTCAGTACAACGGTTCTTGTGTTTCAGTTTTGGAAACTAAACCTCTTATTACAGAGGTCATAGTTAAAAGGTGGTGTTGTAATGGAAAACATTATATTGAGAGGCGTTTCTAAGTTTTGTCCTCCCTATTACATACATACGGATCAGAATATTAGAAACACCTCATTATAATTCAGTGCAGTCCAACACCACCACATACAACAACCCCACTGTTAAAACATGGAATTGAATTAATTGATTGATTAATTGATAGTTAAAAGAAAGCTTGCACATTATAGGCATCATGCATTACATTGTGTGTGTACCCAAAAGTGGCCACTGAGTGTATATGCTAATGCTAAGCTAGCACGCGCATCATGCAGCGATAAAATGTCTTGAGGTCTCATCAGCCTGTAAATAAGCAGAACAAAGTAAACAGTGGTGGGGGTAAAGTTGATATTTTTCATGGCAATATTATATTGATATACAAACACAAAATACATTTTTTTAAAATACAAATGAATAATATCACAAATACAAATTGAACCTGGTAGCCTACTAGTTAATAAATTCAATTGCCTTTTCAGTCAAGTCAATACATTTTGCAGCAATAAAATCACTGAAGTTAGATGAACAGACTAATTATTTCTTAAATTAAACAGATGTTGACAAAGTTTCCTGTTCCTGGACATAACCTGCAGTAGGTAAAAGTAATGAATAGAAATATATTACAATACTTAAAATATTGCAAAATGTTAAAAATGGCAATATTTCAGATCATGACTCAAGTATCATAATAATATAGTTTACCCCAGGTAAACATAGTAAAAAAGTACTTTTTACCAATAAATTGTATAGTAATGTAAAGGCTGTTGCTCATAGTGATCATAATGCAATGAATAAATATGTAATATGTAATTGATTAGATTAGTAATCAGTATGATTCAACAGTCCTGAGGAGGTCAAATCCTCTGCATAAATAACAAGGGCAATTCCCCTAAAAAGATAAATCATGAATCAAATGTTAATTTTATTTTATTATTCATATTTATTAACTTGACAGTTAGTTGGTTAATATGGGGAACTGGGCAAATCCTATCAACAGAATGAAACCAAGGTCACAAGTTGAAACTAACAGTGGTATGACTAACACAGTGTACAGACTTACAGCAAAAACTCACAACTCTCCTGCTGTCTGCAAGGTGTTAGCACAGATGAGTATTGGTTCAAAAGCCAAAATCACTTTCATATTGGCTGACAATTTTTTTACCTCCCAAGTTCTGAATCATTGAAATGTCAAGGGAAATTTGGTAAGGTTTTTTCAAAAGATCTTCTGCTACTGTACTTGTAGTTTTGTTACTGTACATATATATATATATATATATATATATATATATATATATATATTCACATTTTTGATAATTTAACTTTAAGATTGAAATGTATCTAACATGTTTATATTCATTGGCCATGCTAAACATGTTATCCAATATCCATGGTTGAACTAGGACCCAAAGGATAAACTGCTTTAAATTAAATGGATTTGAAAGAATTCAAACACACACTAGTCTAAAAATGGGAAGAAAAAAAAACAATACCTGCTGATATGTTTCTCAGTCAGTTGAAGACTAGTGTTTCTGCAGAGGAATGTAGAATAACTAACTCCACTGGAGTACAGCCATGCTTGGCATAGGCACACCAGTTTCAATGAATTATGTTGGCTAAACCAGTACAATATGTGAAGTGTTACTTGTGCTCTTAAATAAAATCATTTTTCAATGACTTGAGTGTTTTATTTGTAAAACAAATACATAATTGTGTGTAGCTGTAAATGTATTTTTGTAAAATCCAGCTGTTAATAGTTGACTCCCAGACTTCCTTTAGTCTCTCACCAGTTCAGTTTGCCACACGCCCTCTGACGTTTGTCATGAAGGCGGAAAATTGGCTTGGTGATCAAAGGTAGTGTTTGTGTGTGAAAGTGCATGTAGAGCACATACTGATTGCGTAGGGCTTTATCTTTGAATATGCGTGCCGAGGTTGGACCATTGTGAAGTCGCCATGTGTGGTTCACACTGAGCATACTCTACTGTAGCTCCACAATTGTGCTCTTTGTTGTGTAACATAATGAATTCGGTGGGTCTGATTCCTTTTGAGGCTCGAGTTTTTCAGTATTAAAAGATTTAGGTTACTGTACAAACAAGGTTGCTCTTATAAAATGCAAGCAGATTGTAAAAGTGGTTCAAGCCAATAACTCTTTTGTTTCAGTACAATATTCCTTTTCTTTGCTTCATTATAAGCCCTCTGGTAGAGCCTCCAAGTCAACAACTTGAACATGTGGTAAGTTATGTAATCATTCCTTAGACTATACATCCATCTGGCATCAATCTGTTGAGGCCATAGTACACCACATAATGTTCTTCCAGTAAACAGGGAAGTCGTCCAGCTGTAGGAATACTTTATTGAAAAGCACAGAAGATTTTATAAAAGAACCTGGGCAGCAAATCATAAAGGGACAGTTATAAAATATGAGTAACAATGATTGAAACAATCATTAGCATACAGAAATATGATATATACAATATATGTACACATACAGTAACAGTTTCATCAATCTCAAAAGCAAGTGTTCATATTTACAAACAATATTGGTTAAAGAATCTGTTTAAGGTATCTGAGTACAAAAGAAGTAAAATATCAAAAATATTACAACATTCAAGAGAAGTGAGCAAAAACTATACAATAGTTCTGCTGAGCTACTAATGCTTAAAGCTGAATGACTACAAAGTTATTGCATAGTATTACTATGATAATGCAGTACCACGTTACAAAGGAGATACGAGGTTGTCTTCACTCTTAATGAAAGTCTTTTTGATGCGAGGGACGAGAAAAACGCTGCCGTCAGTTGATTGCTGGAGGGAGTAGTCGGAGGGGGAGTACGAGTTCCCCTTCTCGTCTCGCAGCATGCTGAAGACCTCCAGGTACAAGCTGTTGAGTTGCTGCTTCATTTCCTTCAGGTTCGTGATGTTCTGGCTCTTCTCGCTCAGCAGACGCTCCTTCTCCTCCTTCAGTGAGTCCAGGTTGCTCTCCAGACCCACTATGTTCTCCATCTTGCGTTTGCGGCAGTTCTGGGCGGCTACCTTGTTCTTGCCACGGCGGCGTATGTCTCGGACCAGGGCCAGCTGGGCCTCATTCAATTGGTGCTTTGACATCATCTCGTTGAAGTCATCAACGGGCAGATTGATGATCAGGTCAACAGTGAAAGGGATTTTGAGGGCCTTTGCCCTCTGCTCGTCTCTGGAGAGACGTATTTCCGAGCGTTTCTTCTGCTTGTCTTTGGTGAACGGGGCGTTGTTGTGGCCGTTCTCCTCTGCAGGCTCCGTCTTGTGTTGTTTGGGTTTCTTTTCCTGCGTCTGATGTGGCTGTCCTATCGGTGCAGACAGACCAGTTGCTGATGGGAGATCATCAGGTTGGAAATTGAGTGAGAACATCTCTGAGTAGTCAGATTCCGCACTTCCAGGGTTTTGGTCCATCTCCTCCATGTCTGACTCGCTGTAACTAAACGACCCGTCTCCAAATACAGACTTCCCAGGTGAACTAGCATTTGGACTTGTGTTTGAAGAGATTCCTGAATCTGAGTCTGGTAAATCTGCCTTCATATTCTGTTTGCCTCTGTCAAAGGCATCTTCAGGTGAGAGGCTGTAAAGGTCCACTGTAGTGAAAGGAGGCTTGTTTGGGATATCCGACATGGCGTTACTTTCATTTCCTTCGAGGCCATGTTGACCACTGCTCTCTTCCAGAATGGCATTGGGGTAAAACATGTCGCAGAAACTTTCTGCAGCAAAGTTAGCATTTAACTGAGAAGCTTTTGCCTTCATCTGGCTCAGATTGTCCGGTGGGGCCACACTGGGAACAGAGCCATCAAATGTATTCATAAACTCTGCCGGACAAACATTTAAACTGTTTATTTCCCCATCGGTCATCGTAGTCATGGGGTATAAAGTGAAGTTTGGATTCTGCACTTCAGGATAAGCTGTGGTCTCCAGTGTGTCCTCCAGTTGCATGTTCAGGCATTGCTAGAAGAAAAATATAAAGAATATTTCATTAGAAACAATTAACATTTTGCAGCAAAAATTATGGATGCATGTATAGTGTGTGCTCATACACAAACCTAGACATTGTTTCAATGCACGATCTAAGGCACATTGTGATGACTGACGTAAAAAGATGCATACTTTATTTATTCTCTTCCCTAAACAATAAGGTTTTAGTCCTTGAGCAGTTGTTCAGAGTGACTCGTGGCTGGTAGAGCTCAGTATAGCACAAGGTAGAGTATTGTAACTTCCAAGACTAACTAGACATCCGATTGCTGTAATGGATCAGAAATCCCCAATCTCCCCGCTTGCTGTTGCTGAGAAGTTAAGCGACTACATTATCTTCGCAAAGCAGCTTACAAGAACTAAAACTTAATTCCACACAGCCCTTTTTTCTGTGTAGAGTCTTATCAGCAGCTTACCAGAGCAACCAATGCAATGCTATGTATGCTGTATGTCTGGGATTGTAGTCCACAGTGAGAGGTCAAGGCAACAAATGGCACACTGCTCCACCCATTGGCTAATGCAAATATGAGCTGGCTTGAAACAAAACTGATAAGGCAGCTACTGAAAAACTACCGTGGGTAAATCTTTTCTTTAGGTGGTAAAGGTTACAAGATAGCCACACCCTTTTTTAACAAGATGTCATCTTGTTCTACTAGATAAAGCTTATGGCATCACATCTTGAACGTCCACCTCCCTAATTTAAAAAAAAAAAAAAAAACCCAAAATCTCAACAGTGAAACCTAATCACAGTGGAATGAGCACCTGTCTCACGTGTAAGAGACCCCATTCAGAGTAACAAAAAGGTGTTTGTCCTCTAACGCTGTGCTCCTGCCCGTTGATGCATTCTTTGGGTATTTGTTCCACAACGCAAAACATCATGCCATTGAGGCGATGTATTATACCTGCAGCTCAGGGAGGGACAAAAGCTCCATCCAGGCCTGCTCCAAATCTGGGGACATCCTCTGTGGTGGTGGTAGTGGACCCGGAGAGAGAGTGCTTGGAGGCAGAGCCGGCTGCTCGGGGGACATCATGGGTGCTGGAACAGCAGTTGTGTCCAGGCAAACTGAGGTGTTCTGTCAAATACGAGAATTTGTCAGTTTCAATACGGCTGCAAGCTGTCATGTCACACGTGTGGTAATAATTCAGTGTTCTTACCTCAGTTTCCTCTACAGGAAATGTCTCTGCCAGTAGCTGTAAGCATTCATCAAATGACATGGCATCACCGCTCTCTTCTGTGAAGCTGACATTCTGCAAGAAAGGTTAAAATTCGAGGTTTTAACCGCCGAGCATCCTTTGTGGCACACCATCTTTTAAAAGCAGCACATGGATTTATATTTATAGCACTTCTGTCTCTGTAGAGTAGTTTCCAGAGCAGAATACACCGATGCAAAACTGCAGACCCACCTGTGTTTCTGTAATTACACAGGATGAGTTGGTTACCTAGCTACACAGCCGCAGCCTATCAGATCAGGTGGGAGTGGTCCACCTCTGACATGAGTAATGATGGCTATGTGCACGTACCTGTGTAACCTCTAGAGGTGTGACAGCCGACTGCAGTGGGGCGCTGGGTGGCGGGCGGGGTATGTACTCTCCTGTTTCCTCATCGAGCTGTAGCTGTGCCAGCAGGGCCTTCTCCTGCTCCCGCACCAGATGCTGCCTCTTCTCTTCTTCCAGCTCCCGCTGCCTCTGCAGCTCATGTTCTTTCTGACGGTGGTTGTAGTCAAACACCTCTCGCCTGGCGCCGAGATCGATGTCCTGCTTCCACAGTATGTCAATCAGCTCCATGGCCTAGAAAGAGAAGCGCAGAGCAGTTTAGAGTTGTGAGCCATGCCGTCCTGCAGTGAGAATGTGAGCAGCATTGGAGCAAGGAAGAGCGTGCCCTGCTGTGAAGTGAGGCTGCTGCACCCGCCACACCCTGTCCCTCAGTGTCTGTTCACTGACAACAACACAGGCACTAAAGTCAAGGGAGAGAAGCCATATGAATAATGGATGTACTTCTCTCTTTCCCCTGTTGTAACCACATGCCAGCAGAGGACACATATCCTCACTTGATACTCTTTCCAACTGAAGCGATCATTACCCATCTAATTACATTGAGGTGTGAATTCATTTGTTTCACCCAAAACTTGAAATAGAGCCCACTTTAAGTCAAGCCTTTGCACACGGGACTTCATGTTACAGTTAAGTTCTCTGAATTAAGTTACATCCTGAATATCATGTCATATTATACTGCATTTGTAAAACTGGGAAGTCAGAGGTAAATCTATTGTTGTTGTTTTTTTAAGGGACAGTTCACACAAAGATCAAAAATACATATTTTTATTCTTACCTGTAGTGTTATTTGTCTGTGTAGATTATTTTGGTGTGAGTGGCCAAATGTCGGAGATGTCAGCTGAAGAGATGTCTGCCTTCTCTTGAAAATAATGGAACTAGATGGTTTGAGGTGCTCAAAGCACTAAAAAAATACATCTGAAAAACTCAACAGCAATGTCTCTTCACAGAAATCATGTCCCGGTTACTCAAAATAATCTACAGACCTTGTTGTGAGTAGTTTCACGTAGGAACGATTTTCTTTCCTCTGAAGTATACTTGCCACTGTATCACTGCGCAATGAACAAGTGGCTAGAGCTTGAGACGGCGCGTAATGTAAAAATTAATGGCGTCCTCCTCCGCTGAGCTGTTTTATTAGCTGGCTCAGTTGTGCTAGGTGAGTTAGCAATGTGTGGAAAGGTCTAAACACTGTTGCGCCCTTAAGTGTAGACTAATCGAAGTCTGAAAAAGCGCACTGGCTTGAAATTTGTGGATGGGCAAATAAAGCAACAGTGAGCCGACCTTTCTTCATGTTGGCTATTGCTATCTTTTATTGGTCCAGCAGCTGCCTTAAAGGGTTTCTGGATGTGCACAACTAATATGCTGTTATTGGCTGGGTGACTTAGCACCACTGAGCTGAGTAGATGCACACTTCCTTTTGCGCTGTGATGTGGTTGGTGGGTGTTGTTCAGTAGAACAAAAATAGTTCTCACATAAAACTGCACACAACAAGGTCTGTGAATTATCTGGAGTAACTGGGTCATGATTTCTGTAAAAGAGACATTGCTGTTGAGTTTTTCAAATGCATTTTTGGGCGATTTGAGCACCACAAGCTGAGTGCCATCTAGTTTCATTATATTAGAGAGAAGGCAGACATCTCTACGGCCAACATCTCCAACACTCTGCAACACACACCAAAACAGTCTAGACTGATGAATAGCACTACAGGTAAGAGGAAATATAGGTATTTTTGATTTAGGGGTGAAGTGTCCCTTTAAATATGATACCTTAATGATTGGAGAATATTCCTTTTTCAAACAACATAGCAGTAATAATCCTGAAAGGGTGGTATAATATAATCAAATGAAATAGAGAATATAAGTCAGTAGCTCTGTTGCTGGGTGAATTACAGGCCTTGTCTTCCTTCCTGCTGTATCTTCAAGTAAATAACTACAAGCAGTGATAATTAAGCTCAGCGTATTCTGTCACAAACTGCAAACATTTTTGTCTGACATTTATTTTCACTTATGGTTAAGAGCTGCTGACAATAAAGGATGTAAGTCATAGCATACTAACAACTGTGAATTCTTTCTAGAGTTTCCTGTAGATTTCCACACACAGGCTGAATGTTATTTGCCCTTTCAAACAAGAATGTCTAAAGATAAACTGTGCCGCTCTCTTCCTCGGGTCTTTTACACAGAAATTATTTACAGAAGGAAACCATTTCACAAGGCAGGGGGATGTTGCATAAACTCCAGACACTGGTTCACAGGAACACGTCTGGGCATGTGACTTGTTTGTTCCTCAGATTTGTGTATAAACAGAACTTATGGGCTTCTTAATGGTCATGAGGCCAGAATAGACAGGAGGAAACTAGCTGAAGGGAAATGGGGCACAAAGCATTCACAATGAAGAGGATGTGAAACTGAGGACAAGATACTTACAATGTTTTCTCCTTTTTTTTGATTAAATGAGAATTTGATGTGTTAAAGCTGAATAATAACAGCAAACAATCTATATATACACTCTAAAACATTGTTGACACCGTTTTTTTCTCACTACAGCTGTGGCCCTGCAAAATAAGAACCCACTAACTCTCTTTGACTCAATGTTGCATCAGAGGCATGACCGCTGAAGGATTACACGTCACTAAGGCTGCCTAAAACCATACTCACAGAGTGAGAGGTGGGCACACAACCTGGCATTATGGGTTCTGCAGAAATGAGGAAGTAGCCTTAAAATGGCCAAGTGGGACATTTGTCATCTGTGTTTTCAAAACTAATAAACCGCACTCTTGTCTGTTTGTCACACCTTTAAAAGCTCATCTGACAAGTCATACGAGTCTTTTTAAAAACAATCGCATGACTAAAGAACATCTGTTGGGAAGGTCCACTCAGCCCTTTCACTTATTAAATATACTTTTATATTCCACTTAACAATATGCGTGTGTTAATATCAAACAGATCGTGTAAATGTGAAGTTGTGTAAGATCAGGTTGTCGGTGTGGTATCAAAATGTAGCTGTCACAAGACCTGCACTGGCACCAGAACAAGGAAACTGGCTCATAAAAATGATTTCCCAGACAGCACTGCCACACAATACACAGCCATACAAGCCCAACAACATGCCTTTAGTTTAAAATAGTGGCACAATGTGCAGAGCAGAGACACAGCTCAAAATCACCACAGAGCACACGTCACACACATTGAGACATTTGAAAACATGCCAAACATGCCATACTAACTAATCCTGGCTATCAAACTGGGTCATAGAGGATACTAAGTGTGTGTGCTTTTGTATGTATGGGTTGTTCATTTACCTCTGTCCAGCTAAAAAACAAGGGCCTCAAAGGGGACCAGTGGTTTATCACAGCTTCAACTCGCTGGACATCCACCCTTGACCGAGGATGATGAAACCCAGCAGGCACATGTTCCAAAACAGCCCTTTTTAGGGCCCTCATCAGTCAACCGTGGACTTCCACTGACCCTCTCTTATGACAGCTTTAACCAAACACTCTGGATGTGAGACCATATCACATGAGAGATAATCCCAAACTCTCAGTCAATGTGTGTGAACTAAACAAGAGCTTAATGTGAGTTTATGTGGTTATTTTTGTTCAAAAACACTGAAACAGAAAAGACAGAGGCAACAGAATAGAAATGTTGTCTGTGTGAGATATGGGATATCACATGCTTGGAGGCTTGGAGGAGGCGGGGGGAGGGGGCGGGGGGCAGTTACGAGAAATAAGCTCATGGCACTCGTAGTTTCTCAAATTCGTCCCGAAAAATAAAATAAAGTAATTTTATTCAAAATAACAACTCGAATACTCAGATACCACGCTGGGTTTCTATAAATAAGATTTCCTGTAGAGGAAAAACGTCATAAGTGAATGACTTGCAGAAGTGAAACTGTTCAAAGGGTAACCCAAATTTGTCTATAACTGAAAAAAAGCCACAATAATTGCATATTTTCCATTACCGCAGCTGTTATTCTTACATCATAACACCTTAATAATGTCATAACTAGGTTGTCACTGAGTATTTAATGCGTAAAAACTTCACCTGAACTATTATTACGTCTCAGTGTCTGGCGTTTACTTCGTATAGAAATTGCGTATTTACCTGTTGACCGGAATGTATCACCTCCATTTCCATCATCATGGAGATATGTGTGGCCGTAAAAAAAAACGCCTTATGATAAATAAATTTGGGTATTATTCCTTCAAACGGCAAATGAAAATGGCGAGCGGTCCGAAGCCGATAAAGTCCGTCGCAGCAGCTGAGCCGAGGGAAACATTAACTGCTTCCTTTAAATCTAATGAACATTACGGAAATGATGGCCCTGCCCACCGAGCTGCGGCGCTGGGATCGTCCCCCTCACAGCGGCCTATGGGGCGGTCACAGCTCTGCGTGCATGCGTGTGGAGCCGGACAGGCCTATGTGCACCGAATACACTTTTTTTTTTCCAAAATAAAAATACAACACAACATATTAATGTGCATTTCAAAGTTACAGTAATAATTAAATATGACAATAGAATACATTGAATTGATAAAACAAATAATTTCCACTTGTCCAAAAACCATTAAAGCCACTCAAATTAGACCTACATTTTTAAAGGGCATTAATTTTACATTTACTGGTTGCTTTGGAACCTGCTTATCTGTAATTATAAGGCTATAACACCAAATTTATCGTTTCTATTTTAACTCCGTCATCAGGAGAGTTTTGATTGGTGCATAGCGCCCCCTGCTGGTGGCCGGGCCCGGTGTGGAGCTGGAGGCCCTGGGGCCCTAAAGTCCCCACTGACAGCTGCGAGACTGCCACAAAGCTGTCAAGAGACAAATGTAGGCTTTGGTCAGTGAAAAGTAGGAACAGGCCTATTCAGTTTCAAGTTAGAGCCCTGCACTCAATCATTATGCAGTATGGCCCCTGTCAGTGCACATTATTCTGTTTCTGTGTTGTTATTATTGATTCTTATTGTGTGTAAACTGTACTTAAATGTTATAGCTGATCGAGGTACAACTCATTTTACACTAATGCTTTTTTGGCCATAATGCATTATGTTTTACTTGTTGATCATATGATACAAATCTAAAATCTTAATTTAAAAAGCAACTAGTAACTTAGCTAAAAACTTAGCTATCTAGTGGAATAGAAAGCACAATATTCCCCTTATGAAAATGTAGTAGAGTGGAGTAATAAAGTAGCAAAAATGGAAGTAGTCAAGTGAAGGACTTAAAGTGAAGTACCTAACTGCACTGAAGTACATTAGATGAGTAAATGTAAAGTACTTTCCACAGCTAAATTTTGGTAGGCTACATTCAGTTTATTTATTTGGCTTATATTTATATCCCAAGGGTGGTAAACTCTTATGTTATTTATTAAAGAACACCTTCCTAGAGACATAACCATATACACTACAGTATTGCATACAGTGTTAAATGAATATCCTAACATAAAGTGATGATTAATGTATTACTGAGTGAGATGTGCAACAGTGGTAGAAATTAACTATTTACCTAAGTACTGTACTTATGAGTACAATTTTGAGCTTCTTTTACTTGAATATTTCTGAAGCTATGGTGCCGTGCTTATCAACCTGTGTCAACACAGTTGAGTAGATAACCATGAAGGAATGAAATTTATGGTCACAATGGTCATTCTGATACTGACGCACATTGGGCTCTCTGTGAAATAAATAGTAAAAATAATTCTCCATTCTCAATTCTCTATTCTCCATTTTTGGGGACCCCCTGGAACTCTCTCAGGGATCCCTGGATGTCCCCAGACCTCTGGTTAGAAACCACTAGGCTGCATTATGGAAATATTGTGCTCTCTCTCCCACTAGCCTACATTCATGTTTTTATGAGCAACACATTTATCATCTTGTAAAATATGATGCAATACTGTGCAGTAGTGGCCTATAACTGAGTAGAGTACTCCATTATGTTGCTCAAGTACTGTACTCAAGTACAATTATGAAATATTTTCCTTTACTTAGGTATTTACATTTTCTGCTACTTTATAGGCTACTTTACCATATTTAATGGGCCATGTTGTCCTCTTTACTGCATTTATTATCATCAGCTGTAGTTATGTTGTGGATTAAGATTTTACATATCAATCATTCATAAAATGGGCTAAAGTAGTTCATATTACAATTAGCTCAACCTTGACTGGCTACACAGTGATGGAATGTGACTAAGTACATTTTCTCAAGTACCATACTTAAGTACAATTTTGAAGTACTTGTACTTACCTTTTTAGAATACTCTTTACTTCTGCTCCATTACTGCAGGGGTAAATCTACTTTTACATCTCTGTTTACCCGCTAGCCTCAGTTACTAGTTTGCAGAATTCGATTATTGATATAAAATATAATAAGATTATGTCAGATCATAAAATATGTTGTAACACTGTAGCTTAATAGTATGTAAAGCAGTTACTAATCCCACCTTTACCAGCTACAATACCAAAGTGATGAACACCTGCATCAATAATTACAATCCAGTAAAATATATTAATCTGAAATGACCATAAGGAGTATTTTTGGTACTTTGAGTATATCCATCTTAATACTTTTGTACTTTTACTTAAGTACAATGTAGGACTTCTACTTGTAACAGAGCAGTTTAACACTGTTGTATCACTCATTTTATTTATGTTAAAGATCTGAGTACTTCTTTCACCACAGCCGCTATGTTAAAAACCTGCTTATATAATAATACAATACTATTTCAGTAATATTTTCATTCTGGTGCATAAGGAGTAGTTTACTAATACTTGTAATTGAGTATTATTACACTGTGGTATTAGTACTTTCACTTAAGTATAAGGTTTGAATACTTCATCCACCACTGGTGGTATAGATTAAACAAAAGTAAATACAGTTGCATTAAATTTTGAATGCAATTCAGTTTTTTTGTCCATACTCCTGCCTTATTACTTTAGTAAAAAAAAAATATTTGTAGTACTGTGTTATACTTCTACTTAAGTAATGCATTTGAATACTTCTGTCAGCAGCGTTGCCCTTAACTTTTTTTTTTTAACCTGAAATGATCACTCCTATTTTAAAAAGTTGTCTAGGCTTCCACGAGTTAATTAACTGTGAACTATTCTGACACCTCAGCGTAAGGAAGAAGTCGGATCGAGATGTAATTAGGCTAAGTGTCTTTTGAAATATGCCAGTGTAATAAGACAGACTTGGTCCGGGCGGTTGCACCTATCTGTAAAGAACCTCACACTAAAGTGCAGCTCACTGTGTCACTGCGTGAAATTACACTAAAAAAGCCTTTTTTTTTCTCTCCCCCCTCTCATGCGCGCTCATGAAGACGCGTTCACGTTTGGCAGCTCCACGTCGACATTCTTCCAGCTGCATATAGTGAACTGCACAGGACTGGGGGAAGAAAAGGTAAAAGCGGCGGTGGCCACCTTACGATTAGAGCGCTGCAAGTCCGCACACGGACACCAACCGCAGTGAAAACACACGTTTGCACCGTGAATCCAGCCGTGGCCTGCCATATCTCCTGATCGCTTTCTGCTTTTGCATTTTATCATCAAGACTATTTGCCCCTCGTGTTGGATTGCAGCTGTGTCCCTTGCGTCTACCTTTATCAGGTACAGTATGACTTGCAGAACTTCATCATATTACTTCTTGTCTAAATCCTTGTCAAGATAATGATCGAGGCGTAACACTGTTTGTTTTGTTGCATTATTTTGCACTTGTAAAGTTGCTGTCACTTGATTGTTGTGGAAATGGCAAGTGCCCAAAGTACCTTCAAGCTGACAGAACTTAATACTCCTGGAGCTCAACTAGCCTTCTGCACTCTCTTCATTGCTATCATATCTTTCTACATTGTTAAGTGAATAGCTCATTTTTCCACGGGCCTATTCAGTTCAGAAAGTTGGTAAAAGCTCAACAGGTAGAATCAATGACACACCAGCACAGGAGTGAAATAATGGACTTAAATGTATCACTAAAACCTGGAAACTTCAAACATTCCAGCTAATATTAAACCATAGTTCACGTGTTAACTTTGCAACCAGATGGTCAAGCATAAAGAGGTGAGTAAATACGTTTTAGGATCCTTTTCAGTGGAGCCTACCACAGGATCAACTGTTGCACATGACTTAATGATAAATAGCCATTTAATCAATTCTGTATAGAGCTGACAATGTGTAAAAAGACTCCATCTGGCCTGCTTTACCTGTCTTACCCTAGGGAGGACCCACCACACAGCAACTCTTGCTGTAGGCCCAATCCACTCAAGTCTTAACTGCTTCTTGTAGAAATTACACCAGTAAGTTTCTCTCTCACATCAGTACAATGAAAAATGAGATAATCAAAGTAGATGTCCTGCTTTCCCTGTTGTTTCAGCTTTACTCCAGGTTAAAGGAGCACCCAGTCATGAGGAGGACAGGGCTCAGCACAAGGACAAACCTATGAGGTGGCACTGTGGCTTTCCAAATAAAGTTCTGTGATACACTTAGACTCTAATTGCTTGCAGTCAGTGCATTACAGAACTTTGTTTTGGGAGTTAATACTTAAACTCGTGGGAATAAACCCTCAGACAACTGGATATCTAAGTTTGCAGCATGGTGAAATATACCTGTTGATGAATGAATGTTTGTTTTTTTTCTCAAATAAAGTTTCTGTTTTAAGCTTTTTTTTCGCAGCCTGTCTTTTTTTAAGAAACTTTCAACCAAGGTTAATATATATTCTAAAGTGGCAATACTGTTGTTTGTCATTTACGTACTCTAACTTTGTGTTAAATCATTACTGAAAGAGCACTGCTGTGTGCCATATGGAAACAGTAGGCAGGTGAGTGAGTGGAGGTGAGCCCAGGAGGTAAACAGTGGAGTCATATTGTTTCAGGTTACTCTCTGTGTTTAAAACCAACTCACAAATCTCACGCATGGGGGCTTTTGGCATATTCATGATGCAGTTTTAATAAGTGTAAATCGTCAAAAGTCGGATAAAAATTATTTTTAAAGATATGGCAGACAATGCAATTATATTAAAAAACAACAACATATCCACTGTTTCACTCCTGCACAAGTTATTTTGTCCAGTGTAGTTTTTTATAAGCTCATTTCATTAAAGATGTGTGAAACTCCATATATGCTATAACCTCATCTGTGCACACTGACAACAACTTTTATCTATTGTTGCATCATCATACTGTAGAAACATCACTGTGATTCAAAATGAGTTGTCTCAAACTATAGATTTACCAAAAAAGTTGACATTTCTAGTCAAGTGTCAAACATATAGGGGTTGGCAATCTGATATTTATGGATTTGAGTAACTGTATTTTTCCACTTTTGGTCCACTGTAACACTTTCTTGCATTATTCTAAGCCAAGCCAAGCTGGTGTTTATTTTCACTGCTTAATTTCGCACAAGCTTTAGGCTATTTTTAACTGTATAGACTGCTGAGAAAGGCATTTTTTGTGTGTTCACTTTTAATATACTGCAGAATTTCCCCTGCTTTGTACCGTATTTATTTTTAATTTACTGTGATCTAAAACTCTCTTTTACATTAATTAATAAAAAAACGTATTGTCAATAGTGTCCTGTTTCGTATACTGTGGATTTTTAAACTATTAAAATATATTTTTTGCACCACTTCCTGTCATCTTGGATATTTCAAGCAGACTAGTAAAACAAGAAGGGCTAAATTCGTTTTGTTATCTATTTAGTTATCTATTTAACTATGCAAGTCTTTTGTAAACTATGCAAAGTGACTGTAAATTCCTCTCAACAGTCAATGGAGTATAGCCATGGTATATGCAAGCAGTCGTATATTGCAAGGCATGCTGGGAAATGCGTAAAATGGTGCCTTCACGTGCAAAATGAAGAATGTCGGTTGTGTAACTAAATTCCCTGGTTTAGAAGTTAAAGAAAGAGGATAAAAACATACAGCATACAACGGGTTTATGCAAGGTTTCACATTAACATAGCTTGTTATGTCTGCACTTCAAAAGCCAAACATAGGCTGCAGTTTATTACCATGTGAGAGAAAGCTAGGGGTAGCTTGTACAAGCAATGCATGTTTGGATTATTAAAGTAGTTGCAGATTTTCTATCTAATTTTCTATCGATCTCCCGTTTAGGCCCCTCAGCTATGGAGCTCCCTGCCTTAGGACCTGAGCTTGCATAATCAATGACATCTTTGAAAATTAATGCTTAAAATGTATCTGTTTTAAGAAAAAGCCTCTTATTCATTTTACTATACTGTTTATTTTAATCATTTCTTATTTTATTATTATTATTGTTGCTGGTATTTTTTTTTAACCTCATATAGTCAGTGGCAATCTCTTCTTTTGTTTTTGCATTATCCTAATTAATGATGGGATTTTTTTCCTAATGCCAACAATGGCTGGGAAAATTCCCATTTTTTCCCAGCTGTCAGGCATTTAAATAAGCAAAGCAAAGCAAAACAAAATAAAGACATTTTTTTAGAAACAAATTCTGGCTATTATACCAAGTTGATATGTAAACAATATAAATCATCGACTGAACACATAACTCTTATGGAAAATAACTCAAAAGAAAAAAATAGCAATGAAATAAAAGAAAAACAACCAAAAAAAAAAAAAAAAAAAAAGATCAGAGGTCTATTCAGAAAATAATACATGAATATTGTCGTAAATATGCAACGCTTGTTTGGTCTGTAGCCTACACATTTCAGTGCTTTCTTAAAATTTAAGACTCATTCATGAAGACAAGGAACATTGTTAAATCTACATCTCGAGAAATTGTTTATTCATAATAACCACATCATATCTCCTTTTTTATCCGCCATTAAAACATCAAATTCAATATCATTATTTTCTAAATTGGGAGCTTGTGGCTCATTTTCCGATATCTAAAAACTTCTTACATAATGACATGCAAAAAAAAAAAAAAAAAATGTTCCAGATAATTCCAGGTAGCCTGTTACCACTAATCGGGTCACTCGTGCAGACTGACGATGATATTTCCGACGGGCCGTGAACGCAGCGCACTTTCCCTGCGCTGACCTCTGACAGGCAGCCGCTCATGGATCCGCTCCCTCCCTTCACAAACACGGAAGCAGCATGGCGTCTAACAGCAGCGGCGGCAGCTCCGACAGGCAACGGGTTGCACAACATAGACTGAGAATAATTGCCGGGCATTTACAAGGACCGGTGGACGGCGACTCGAACATCCTAGCCGCGGAGTGCAAAGCCCCGGACGGCAAGACACATGTCTCCAGCGAGGGGAAGACGATGCCGAGGAGGAGGTACAAGGCTGGGATGGAGCGGTGGACAGACAGGGGTCCATCCTCTGTCGCTTTAGCTAGTTGTGAAGTCAGTGGACTGACATGTAAACAAGAAATAATGGGGTGACATGCACTAACAGGCCGGCTTCCCTTTGTCTTCCAAGCGGTTATAACGCAGGGAGACACGACTGAAGCTGTTTTAATTAGCCTGCTAGCTAACATTACTTGGCTACAGAGTGGGCATTCATTTGCTACGGAGTGGGTGCGGCTAGCGTTACTCTCAAGAGTTTAACGTCGGTGTGGGTTGACTTTGTCAAAGTTTATTAGTTTTAGCTTTTTCTGTGGTGTACAACAGATGATTTAATTTGTTCTGTGGTCATTCTTCAGCATTAGTGAGGTTGTAAAAGCTAAAGAGAAGTGTTGACATGATGGCTAATCAGGCGTTTTTCGATGCTTCAGATAACAGTAATGGAATCGAATCTTGTCGAATAGCCGTTACTGTGCAGCCGTTACTGTTACTATGCAGCCGTTACTGTTACTATGCGGCCGTTACTGTTACTATGCGGCCGTTACTGTTACGTACAGCCGTTACGTATAGTCAGATTCACTAGCTTTGCCAGTCAATAACTGTATGCTACTGTATGCGATTCATTTTAACTGATATAAGTACTCCTTATTTTGTTGTTGGTTGGCAAATTAGTGAGATACGGTTCTTATACGTTTTAGATTTTTCTTGACTAAATTTCAAGGTACGGGACACCTTAAAAAAACTAATTCATTCTTTACAACAGAGAAAAGAGACAGTGAAACTTCTCTGTCTTCGCTCTGCTGATCTGATTGGCCAGAACAAGTGGTGGTCTGACTTTCAACCTATTGGCAGCCCAGTTCCTTTTGAGGAAGCACCACCAAACTGTGCTGACATCTAGTGTCAGTCTGAGTAAACAGCTGCACTCAAAAGTATGAGCATCTGAGCATTTGGCCTTGAGAATATCATCATGTCACCATGTCCTGCTCTGGTCATTATGACACTGTGATGATATGGTAGAGTATTATGTCTTGCAGCTGTGTGTTATACAAATTGTTATGTTGGGCTTGAGTCTTGTGCTTTTGGTGTTGTCGATGTAGGAAGTTTGATAGTTATGGACATAAATCATCGGTGTAGTGGAGGGTAAACTGAGGTTTATGAGGTATATCCACCTCTTATTCTTGTTGTTTACTGTATATCCACCTATCAGCTAACATCAGTATATTGTAGAGTTGCAGGGGCGTAGCACCAAATTCTGGGCTCAGTGGGCCCCCCACCCTTACTCTCTAAATCTATCTCTCTCATGCACCTTTTGAATTGTTTTTACAATTAGGTTTGCTGTGATTAAAGACAAATCCTAGTGCAGGGGCAGACAAAACCATTTTGTACTTCAAGGGGTGACATTGGCGTAAAAGCTTCCACTATTTTTTAATTTATTTACTTTTTTAAAATGGTATTTGCACATAAACATTAATACATGCACTAAAACATTCATACAATACACATATCTACATACATTTGCATACATATTGGGTATAATAATAATTATATTTCTGTATGTAAGGTTTTTGATAATCTAAGAATGTCCCATTTATTTCAACTTTTTTCTTTACCTTTCATAATAAGCATCTCTTGAAGGTGATTATCCGTAAGATCTTAAATAAAAGTTCCTAATGCCTGCTTTTTTGAGAATTTACTAAATAAATTTTGCCAAGTACTACATTGATGTTCAGTAACATTTTGATCATCTTGAAAGTCCCAAATAATGTTGAAACAGGATAAAGGTGAAAGCATTGCCTGTTCAGCAAGCCAGTCTGCCATCTGCCACCTGAACCCTAAGTTCAGTCCAGTAACCAATTCATTCATCCACTTTCAATTTAGTTGTGGCATTAATTGCTTAGAAATTTCAAAAAAAGACAACAAAACCAAGCTTTTTATTCCAGGCCTTTGCTCACTTCATCTTCAGTAACCTATCCATCTGTTTACAAGTGCATCCACCTTTTTTATGACCGCCACGCCACTTGACAAAATAATGTAACAGTCAAGGGTTGTCCGTCAACATTATCCTAAGTAATAGTATAGTAACAGAATTACACAGGACTTAAACGAAGGGAAAACTTATAAAATATCAAATAATGGGTTTTTCTAACAGGGGCAATACAACAGTGTGAAGTTCAGGTAGTTGTTCCTGTCTTTTATTTAATCATACATACTGTAACCACATGCCATGCTGCAATAAGTAACTTATAGTTACTCACTGTTTGGATACGTGTCTTCTGTTCAGCCCTTCAGACACAAGTTAGCAGTTTTGACATTCTTGCTGCTATCTTTCTGGTAGGGTTAGTAAGGTGGTTAGTGGTTCAGGCAGAAATCCTGATTTGCAGGTTGTGTGGTATCTAAACTCCACCATGGTAAACTATTGCCGTTTAATACAGCAGCCCCACAAGAAATCTAACCTATATAAAAGTGTTAAAGAGTTGTTAATTCATGTTGGTAATTTTTGAGGCTGTAGTTTGAGATGCTGTTGAATTGTGTTGCATTATATTTAGAGGTATTTCTAGTATTTGTTAGCAGTTGGAGTCACCAGTCCCCACAACACAATATTATGCCTAAGTCACTATGAAATATTTTTGAGGTGTTAACATTTTATGATATATTGAGTATTGCGATGACATTTATTGCAATATATTGGGATTTATTACCTTTTTTTTTGCATATTATGTCCCCTAAGGGAAACTTTGTGATCATCTGTTTGTCTAATAAGATAAAGTGTTAAGTCTGTTCATCTTACCTAAAAGTCTCATTGTGTCAAATGTATTACATTTTTGTCAAGGTAATTTTATTTATATAAAACCAAAAATTACAAATCACAAATTTGCCTTAAATGGCTTTAACATCTGTACAGCACAGAACACACCCCACACATTCTCAACCATAAACTGTATGAATAATGGACGTAGCTACCGTGACGACACCCACTGGTTTGTGGACTGCCAGCCTCGAGTTCAGCCTTTTGGCTGTCGCCGTCTTAGTTTTTTTTGGAGCCCAAAGTGACAATATTTGGGCAAGAGGCAGACGCTTTGGAGGAGCGAGGGGTGGATCTGACTGAGAAGCCGAGGGCACTTTGGGCAGACAGCCTGTCTCTCAAAGCGGCCACACCCTTGATCATGTGCAACTTCAAGCCTTAAAAATATGTTACAGGTGCGTTATATAAAACTTCAGCCCCCATGCAGTTGTCATGAAGGGGGAAATTAGCTTAAGAGACATTTTTTTGTACCAGGCTATCAACATGTTAATTTCTGCTTTAAAGTGAGGCACTTTAACATGGGGGTCTATTGGACTTGTTTCTGGAGCCAGCCTCAAGTAGCTATTCTAGGAATGGCAGTTTTGGGCACTTAGTGTGCATGTTTGCAACTTTCAGCCTCGGGTTTGCCCTTTGTTCTTAGGCTTTATCCTGCCAAGGACCCCAAGGATTTTGGTTGTTAGATTTGATCAAGACCAGAACTCTATAGTTGTCAACTATGGTTGAGAAGATAACCGTGGAAGAGGTGAAACCCAAAGAATAGCCACTATTATGACTTCTAGTGACATTGGGCTCACGTCTATAGTGAAAATAAAGTGTTTGAGACCCCCATTGTTGAGAACCACTCCTCTAGACCCTTTATTACGATACGGAAAAACTTTGAGATACACACAGGCAGTAACAAGCTAATTTTATCAAAACAAATTCACAAAGACCTACATTTGTGCCTTCAAACACGACCTTGCAAATAGGCTTAAATTGTCTGTATGTAACTGTAACGTGTACTCATTGACCTTGCCACACACTTGCCCCCTTTTTAGATATATTTTTATTCAGTATGTTCAGGAGTGATGACAGCATATCAATGATGGCGAGGATTCATTAAAGTGTGTGTCACTCTCATTTTCACTCTCACTCTTAATTTATGGGAAACTCAATTTTGGCAGGTATTAATCTCAATTATGGCTTTTACTCCACAGTGTTAGCATCCCATCCCAAGTGTCCCATGAGTTATGGTTGCTCTGTGAGTGGTATAGCAGCACAAGGTCTGCACAGTATTATAGACAGTGTGTCCTGTGAAGCAGGTGATTATTATGGGATATCTCTCAGCACTCACTCCATTATGGTTGGTGATTCCACAACAAAGAAAAGAAAGTATGGCTTGTGCGTAGGTGCTATTTAAATGGATACATGTGCTAAATAATTAGCTGAAGCTTAATAGTCCAGCTCACACGTTCGGAGTTAATCATAAAAACTGAGCAGTATTAAAAGTAGCTATGGATAAGCGTGTCTACCCGGTGCCATAAATGTAAAATATTTGAATGTGTTGGATAGGAAATGGCTGACAGCACAGCGGGAGTGTCTGCTAGCTTTCTCTGTTGATGGATGTGCTATTTGAATGTGTCGTATCTGCCTCTGCATTACCATGTCAACAAGCTGCGAGTTTGCATGCCTGTGTGCAGAGGGTTGTGTAGTTGTAGGCACCCGGGGAATATTGTAGGTGTGCCTGTCTGCACCCTCCCATATTGTAAATTTGCCAACTGATAGGCAGCCCCACCCTAGATGAATGCAAAGATGGTGAATGGCAGAATAAAACAAGGAAACATTGACATTCCCCCTCAGTGAAATGCTATATGTCTGGGTGTTAACATTTCAGCATGAAATATCATATTATCAGCAAGGAGTGTTTGTCTTGGTGAAATTGCCCGATGCCAAGCATAGCCATGAGGGACTCTGGTGGCAAATGAAGAATATACCAAGCCAACTTCATACCTGAATCATATTCACCCTTGTTTTTTAAATTCCTTTGATGGTATTTCACATTGTGACGTAACTTCTGTGAAAGGTGTATGAATTGTAGGCTTAACCTCTGCCAATATTTGTTTTTCCCCAGGCAGGAGATTATGAAATGGAACGGCTGGGGATACAGCGATTCAAGATTTCTCTTCAACAAGAAAGGTCAAGCAGAATTTACTGGCAAAAGGTACAGTATAATAACACATCAAAGCTCTTAGATAAAGCATATCTGTTGCGGATTTAGAGAAATCAATCAGAATAAAGTCTCATTCACAGCCTCTAATCTTGTGTTTTTACAGCTGTTGTGTCTACCTTTATTCATATGTTTGGGGAGCGTGGGGCTGGACATCTGTATTGATCATTTTCACAGTCCATACATAGGGTGTGCTTTTGAAATCAGCTGCTGTCCTCTTCCTACACTCAGAGCAATGTGGTGCTACTGCCACCTAGTGGCTGGCATTTGAAGTGTTCATTGTCATCTGAGAAGGTCACTGGTTGTGATTGTCAGCTCTCCCAAACTCTGTTGCTCATTTACAGAAACCACCTTTTAAATCTGTTCGAAAATGGAACGTATTACGTCATTAATTATTGATGTGTCTCTGTGGAGTTGTGGCTAAACACAGTAATTCACTGAGAAAAAAAGACTGAGTTTGAACCTCTGAGGGAAACAAAGACACTTGTCTCTCAAACTTTCTAGACGTGGCTTCAGTTTAGAACAGCACCTTTCTCCATGTCTCCCATGACAAGAGCAGATGCATAGATGAGCCCCGTGACTGTAATCATGACATACGACTTTGGAAGAGACAGCCCTGTTTGTCAGATTGTAAACACAGAGAACTGGCACATTTTGTATGAGGATATATTTCGAGTAATGAGCCGAGCTGAACAGGATGTTGCGCAGCAAATGGTTTCCTCCTGTGCAAGCAGTTGCCACAATCCAGTCAGTGCCCTCTCGACTGAAAAGCTACCTGGGCGGCGTACAGTAACCAAGGCTAGGGCACTGTTGAATGAATGTCAAAGACGGTATTCTCCTCCTCCGCGCTCACTGTGACAGAGGCTTTTTCATTATAGAGTGTGTTTCATGCTCTCTTGGACAAAGGCGCGCCACAGTCCCCTGATGGGCTGGCCCGGGCTGTGCCAGCGGCTCAATTATGCAGGGGATGGCGAGGGCGATCACACGGACAGCACTGTCTCTGCTGCTCTGCTTGCCTAATAACCTCATTGGATTCAAACCTCACACTCTATTCTTATTAGACACAGGCCTGGTTTTCCAAATGAATAAGCCCAGTCAAGCATGTAGATGTTTTCAATCGAGGGCTTCGACTTAAACTACTGGAAATCACTAATACATGAGGTGCAGTTGATTGATTTTTTTTTTTTTCTCTTTTCACATAATCTGTCGTCCTTTACACAATCCAGGTATAGATTAAGTGGTATGATCATTCCTGCTCTGAAAGATTGGTTTGAAGGCACGTTTGGAGCCAGTTTGCAGCATAAATCTCCAGCAACAGTGAGTTTAATTCATATTTATTTGTTGTGTCTTTAATGAATTGCAAAGAAGAGTCACCACAGTGGTTTGTTTGTTTCAGCCCATTCTGACTAACGGTGCTGTACAGCCTCCCACTCTTAACGAGGCCTTCGTGGAGGATCTGAAATCCACAGGTATTCCCTTCTCTCATGATGCAGAGGACCGCGTGTTTCGTGCCCACGGTAAGGCATGCTGGGAAAAGACTTTGGACATAATTAAATCACTCACTTTTAATACCTGTAAACCACAATTAACATATAATGTATTTGATTGATTTTATTTGTGATGATCATATTGATATCACTCAGTTCTGTATGTACTTCCAGGCCATTGCTTACATGAGATCTTTGCTCTGCGAGAGGGGAAAGTTGGTCGTGTTCCAGATATGGTGGTATGGCCAAGTGAGTTCACAAGCTGTGTCATCTCTGTGTCTGTTTACTCCTCCCATAATGCAATTGCTGATATGCCCACCACTGGCTTATGTGATTTAAAGGGTTAATCTCTGCAGAGGCAGAGATATTAATATGTATGAGTGGAGGCTTAATAAGAAGCGTCAGGGGGAGGACAGTTGACACCCAATACTCCACGGTCTGGCCCCGCACAGAACACCCATGAATTATGATTCTGAGATTGGTTTTCTGTTGTTATGGCTGGCTTTATTTTATCATGCAAATGAGTGTTGACTGATGGTTGAAACTTGATTAGCACCCTCCCAAACGGGCGACAAATCACCAGGCAACTGTTGGCATCTTTTCATCCTTGCCAGCACCAAATTTGAATATAACCAACCCCACAAATACGCTCTCATTTGCTATGTATCTAACAGATAGTTTGACCTGTAATTTGCATTCCTCAGTAGTCCCTCCGAGTCAAGCTGTGTATTTTAAGTGGCGGTTTAGTTTTTTGAACTGTAATCCGTAGGAACAAGCTGTGTGTTTAATTGGATGGTAAAATGCACTAGAATGCAGGCATTTCTCACCGCCTCTAAAAGCACTCGAGGCTAGTCGAGCACATCCTCGTAGGTGGGTATTGCCACTCTTCCCACTCACTCACCACTCCAGCGTGAATGGATGTGAGCGCCGTGATTGGCTAAAGCACATTTGTATTGATCCAGCACAGCCCACCCCAGAGAGCGTGGCTTCATGCAGCCTGACTCCGCCTGAGGAAAGCCCCAGGCAAATCACAACTATCAGGCAAATCAAAACGTCCCCCAGCTCTAACGGCTCAGGCCATATACATTTATTTATTGTCTTCTGCATAGACATAGTGTGAGTGTGTGAGTGCCATTTTATTTCCTTTACAATGTGTCCACTCTGGTTATTATGTAAACACTTAATTTATGAGTGTAATAGAGGACTGTAAATAAGAACATTTCCTTTATGACGGCCACTAATGTCTGAAATGATGTTTTGTGTCTTTACAGACTGCCACAATGATGTAGTAAAAATTGTTGAACTGGCCTGCAAACATAATGTTTGTTTGATACCATATGGAGGTGAGTCGTGAAATAAATGTCTCTAATCAGCATAATTAGCTGTACTGTACTTCATATTAAAGCTACTAGATGTGTTTTTTCACTTGAAGCAATTTATTATTCACTCCCATCCCTTATTTTTTGTTAATGAAACCACATAATCTATGAATGACCTGGTAAATAAGGTACTTCTGACAGTGCAGTGGACGCTATACAGCATTCATGAAGTAATGTATGATGTATTGGTAACATTTCTAGTTCACTTCCAGCCAGGGACCTCCTCCTATCAGATGTGATACCTTTCTCTGCCCCTCATGTCTCCTGTCACGCACTCCTTTTAAGTTTTTCATCATGGCAGAATGGCTGAAATGAATCTTTCACTGTATTACAGCAGCTTGTCAGTAGGTTCATGAGAGTGATGTAATAAAAATTAGTCACATTTGTAAAATTATATCCTGCTGCCTCCAGTCATTTTAGGTGGAGGATGGGTTATTTGCACTGTGCAAAGTTTGCTTTTTTTTTAATATGTATTTTGCATTAATGTCATCGCAGTCATTTCAACACATTGCAGTGCAGCATCCATATTGCTTTCTGAAACAATGAAATGTCTCACTCATTAAAAGAGCTGTGTATCGCTTGAAATATTTCCATACTAGTTTCAATATGATACCTGATATCTGCTACTTATTTTTTTGGCTTTGACAAATACAAACACTTGTTATTTTCCTAAATATTTTTTTCTTCATTGTTTGATACCATTGTGTTAAAACTATAAAACCAGGAAAGAGTCCACTGCAATTACATAGTCCATTTGAAGGCGTCTCTGCTATAACTCTTGTTTTTCTCTCCCAGGAGGAACTAGTGTCTCTAGTGCCCTGGAGTGCCCCCTGGAGGAGACTCGCTCCATCGTCTCTCTGGATACCTCACAGATGGTACGTAAACACCTGTGTCTCTAAGGGTGAGAGGAGCTAATCTGAACCACTGACGAGATTTAAGTGTAACCAAATCAAATGCAGTCTGATACAACCGGGTAAATTCTGTCATTAATACTTCAAATGTCGAGTTTCTGAGACTGTCTGAGAGACTGCTGTATTGGCTTCCATTAAAGAGTGTTTCTATTGTTTTTAATATATGGAAATTAAGGTTGACAATATGTGAAATATAATTGATTAATAGAAATATATAAACTTTTATTCAGTGACACCAGCAGAAGATATGAGAGGGGTACGCAGATTTAATCATCATCGGCTTTAATAGTTTATTTTGAAACTTTAAAAATATCTGATTTTATTGTTGATGTTTCTGCATAATTGAAAAAAATATGAAAAATATGTCCAGTAGTAAGGACATAGAAAAGAAGAAGAAAAAATGTTGATACTTTTCTGATACTTTCATTTACCACTTTTTCCATTTTTCCAGAAGTAATATACTCCATATTCTGAAAATATATATTATAATGTTAAAAATGATGAATCAATTAGTCAGTCAGTAGAAATATATTATTTTATTTATTCATCAAGTAAACACATTTTCTGGTTCCACCCTGTGAGGTCATAGGATAGGATTTGCATTTTTTACATTTGGATTTCACATTATTTTTAAAACATTTGTCAGATAAAACCTCATAATCTGCATTAGGGATGTTCCTAATGACTAATTTCCCTGACTTTTAAACAAAGGTTTAAACTTGCTTAACTAGTCTAAAAGTAGGAAAACACTCAAAATAGAGCACAATTTAAACTATGAGGTTAGACAATGAAGAACATTGTCTAAACATACAGTATATTGCCCATATTATAAGAGCCATCTGAAATCGATAATCACATTGTTCAATAACCAAGGTATATTTTAAATGCCACTGAAATGTGTGGCACTTTTAGCCATTATGAACATTGCACATGATGTTATCAAAAACATAACAACTCGCCAAATAAAAGTAAACATATAACATTTATTTACTGTGTATTTAACATCCTAACTCAGCTCCATTCACAAAGGCACACAGACATACACACGGTAACTCTGGTAAGCACGAGTAAGCACCCAAACTGGCACACACACACTCGTCCAGGATTCTCTGGATATCCAGTGCACCTAAAAACACCGGGGGTGTGTGAGGCTCTGACATATTTTCTGTGTTAAATATCCAGACAGCCGGTTAATCTCACACGCTGATCCAAACTCCCATTTTCCTATGAGTACCTTAATAAAAAGTTTAACCAACTAGTATCTCTGGTGCCGACTTGCAAGGGTAGCACCCTTTTTGAATTTAATTGAATACTATATTTTGAATATTTAAAAAATATTATACTACTACTGCAAATAATAAATACAAACAAAAAATAATAGTGAACATATAAGCACCATAAATTTTACATTTCATGTCCAAAAAGAAGTAGGAAGAAGCAAATGCTTGTCTAGTCCTACACTTGTTCTATTTTAAACTATTTATCCACAATCATAAACCAAATCTCCGCCCAAGTGCCCATCCACACCCAAACCACTCTATTTCATGCTCTCCTATGTATAACCAACAAACCTATCCCAGTATAAAAGATGAAAACCATTAACAACAATATCACAATTAGCATGCTTTACTTTCCTAGCCCACATCTCGGGTCCTTGCAAATATTAACTTTTTGAACGTAGTTTTAAATGGTGTGATAGTCTTAATTTGTTTGACTTCTTCTTCTAATCCATTCCAAAAAAGCACAACACAAATAGACACATACTTTAAAGATTATTGTGTGCATGACATTGTTTCAGATTTAATTTTATTCTTTAGTTATCACCCTTTTCTCTCTCTCGAACAGTTTTTGTATGTTGCCAGGTGGTAGATTATTTCTTGATTTGGACACTGTTTGTGCACTGCAAATTCCACTAGTCTATTTGTGCACTACAGCACTACAGCACAGAGGGCTCTGGGAACCTGTAATGGTCATTAATAGAAATAAACATTCATTGCAGCTATAGTTAGAATTAAGTTGTTTTTTGTGTGTACTTGGTACACTGTTTAATTCTTGTTTTTTTACAATGACTAACGTGTTACTCAGGCACCAGTCATTCATTTTACTGGAATCCCAAGAATCTCATTATGAAACTCATGACGTTTAATTAGATCTGATATAAAATGTTGAATATTGTCACCGGTGCAGTACGGCCCTTTGATCTCAGGCTCACACAGCAGTGATATATAAGCTGTTGGGATGCTGGTAGCCCAGCACTCATCGAGTTTGGTGCCGCAGACACCAGTGTTCTGTGTCAGGGAGGTCAGAGGTGAGGTGGCTCCGATGGAAGCACATGAAAGGAGCAGTGTGGTCAGAACATAAAGTTTATTACCTCTGGAGAATAATTGATGGCAGGTGTGAAATGACCTCCTGCAGGTAAGGGTAGGCCACGTGCCCAGCGGCCCAAATAAGAGGCATATATTTGGAATTAGATGTTAAATTGAGTTTAACCTTGAGAAAACTGTCTCCGTCCCGCAGCCCCTCTGCACTCATTTATCCTGAGACATGTGACCGTCAGGCTAGAAGGACATGCTGGTGTGGAACTTAAAAAAGTATTGCAGGCAAACTGTCAAGGGACTGTCTCCACGGACTGCTGTTGAGGGCAGTGTTTGTGTCGGAGCCTGAGATATTTCAAGTAACAGATGTAGGCAGTTTTAGAGTTCAGATGACAGTCATGGTGATACACAACATTTTGTATTACGATTTTGTAACTTACACAAATGCGTTTGTTTTCATTTAAGACAAAGCATTAGAGAGCAATTCTGTTGCACTGTGTGTTGTAAAGCATTTGTATAGAATGTTTTATGACCTCCTCAGTCATGTTGCTTGTTTTTCATTTACAGAACCGCATTCTGTGGATTGACGAGAAAAATTTAACTGCCCATGCGGAAGCTGGCATCGTCGGTCAGGATTTGGAGAGACTGGTAAGCACTGCTCATCCATCCATATTCATCCACCAAAAGAGCTTACATCGCTGTAAAATGTCGTGCCAACAATCAAGCAGCGTGACCATTCACATGCAGGTTGCCCCATGCTCAGTCACCTTGGTACTCTTTGCTCAGTAGATGGAACAGCGTTTAGGAAGGAGTTTTAGAGCAGAGTGCTGAAGGGGAGAGATTAGAGAGTGAGGCGGCGGTCATGAGCAGATGGCACCATCAAGCTAATTCAGAAAAATGGAGAAGGAGCGGGCATTTGATGCAGAGGAATGCGTGAGTCGCATCTAAAGCAGACTCCACCTCTGCATTTAGACTGGGCCGTTTTGATGGAGCAGATGGGTCTGCAGTATAAACTGCCTTCCAGGGGAGTGCTGTGATAAAACAAGGCCTGACTTAACCCCCATCTCGTGCTTCTGGTGGGGGTTGTTGTTGTACTTGAAGGTCCTTATTGTTATTATTACTATTAAATGTTCTGCCTAAAGATGCAATCTCTTAGAGGTTGGGCTGCCTTGAAAAAAACGCGTTTGTTCCTGATGACTAACACATTCTCCTCATAGCCTCAGGGGTGGTGCATCTGATAAATGTTGCTCAAAGGTTGTTTTTTTTGTGTGTGTGTGTGTGTTTTGTATTGTCACATTGTTATGGCCATGAGGCATATAATCACTTACAGTGTTTTGTGGATTGGGTGGAGCTGAATGCGCAGCACTCTTGCACCATAACTGTCTTAGACATTTCTGTTGTCTGCTCTGTGTTTGGAATTTTACCAGTATTGATTTAAAAAAACAGGCCCATACGTGTCACCTGTCAGAATGCAGGTATTATTTTATGCGTAACATCAGTGATCCAGTCAAGCAGTGGAATTTGGCTCTGCCCAGATAACGCGATGATCTCTGTTTTCATGCCTCTGCAGCGACGATAGATGTGGTCAGAGGCATCAGGTTTTTCGGTTTGTCTGCCTGTACGCATGGTCATCCAAACTGTACAATATCTCATGAATACCTTGAAGGAATTTCTTCAGATTGGGCGCAAACATCCACTTGACTCAACAATGAACTTATTAGAATGTGATGGTCAAAGGTCAAGGTTACTGTGACCTCAAATTATTTCACACAAATGTCTAATAGGATATAATGATATCTCAATGATATTACTCTCAGGAACAGAAGGGGAGACATTTGGCCACATACTGAATTAGTGACACTAATCCTCGAAACTGTGCTGATTGAATAGATATTATACGTGTTGTGGTTAAGATGTGTGTGAAGCATCCATGTTTCCAGACATGGAGGTGTACTTTGAGTGCTTCTTACCACAAGGCAGTAATCCTAGTTAGGCTTTTGGTTTATTTTAGGCAGTTGTTAAAATGTATGATGCCATGAAACCAGTTCCACCACTGCAATTATATTTGTTTTCCCTTTTTTTTGGTTCCCCTTTGCTCACTCGTTCTTTTGCTTGTTATTAAAACATTCTTGTGGGTTTGCAGCGTCATTGTTTTCCAAACATTTTTGGCTCATTTTTTAAAATTATTTATTTATTTTTCACAGCTCAATGAGAGCGGCTACTGCACAGGGCATGAGCCGGACTCCATGGAGTTCAGTTCTCTGGGGGGTTGGGTAGCAACCAGAGCATCAGGCATGAAGAAGAACATCTACGGCAACATTGAGGACCTGGTGAGTCGCTCGCCCTCTTTGTTAGCTTCTTGCTCATGTTTGTTCCAGAGGATGACAGTCAGCACACAGCTGTAACTGCACAGTAATTAGAAAGGAAATTATTAGCAGCAGTTTTGCGGACTTAACCCTGACCTCTAAAATGTGGTGGTCACAGTATCAGATATGAAATGGTTTCACACATGACATTTTTTGTTTCTAACTAGTTTTTGTCGTGTTGCTGTTTTGTGACTGAACAGGTTGTCCATGTAAAGATGGTGACCCCACAAGGAGTGATTGAAAAAAGCTGTCAGGGCCCACGCATGTCCACGGGGCCAGACGTTCACCACTTCATCATGGGCTCAGAAGGTTTGCTACCTTTCTCATGTGATTCCAGTACAGCAGAGCATGTGTGTGAGTTTGTGTGTTAATGTGCGGTTTGTGTGCAAGCCTTTGTGATAAAACAGTAACATCAGGACGGTTCTCATGCTCTCGGCTACCTACACATTAACCAGCTTTGGTGGAAAAATGATCTGGAGGGGTGTTAGTTAGGAACCAGCAAGTGTCCTCCTCCCCACCCCATCTGCAGTGCCCTGTCCTTGTGAACGCCCACAGAGAATACTGCCATATGCCAGGTTCCCCCTACATAATGAGGAGGTTCAGAGACTCTTGGCATGGCTATGTTAAACAGCTGTGGATGCAAACTTTATATTCGCCCTACAAAGCTCAGCAATCTGCTCCCTGACTGGGCTGGGATCACTGCAGAAATCAACATTTGTACTCATTAGGAGTGATTTCAAAACCAAGAGCACACCTATATATATCAGATTAAAATCAAATGCAGAAGAACTACAATGAAAAACATTTATTGTATAGTTGACAATGGTTGTGAGTTGGAGTGATTAATGCTCTCAACGGTTGTTTTTTCTTTTTATTTGATTTTGGTGTTAATGTCAAAATTACTAATGATACCTTTGCATAAATACAATTTGTTTACAAGTTGTGCCTTGACTGCAGGTTAACTATGACTTACACAGTTTAAGCCTGTGTTTATAAACTGGTCACAAACAAACATTTTGTGTTATTTTATACTAAATTTAGTTTTCTCTGTTGGTCAGGACTCAGTTAATGATCTCATAAATTAAATTTCATTATGCCCGAAAGATGTTTTCCATACGTTAAATTGCCTTTGTCCAGATCTTATAATCCGCCTACTCGACTGACTTGACTGATTCCTCTGACATTGTGACATGAAACGCTGGTGTCTTGGTTAAAATAAAAACAGTACTGCAGGGGGACAGATGATTAGACAATCAGCGCCATGGGAGGGACTAAGGCCGCTGTCAAGCTTTTGTCAAGCATTATCAAGCGGTGCGCTGGAATCAAGCAGGAGTAACAACAATAACTGTGACTCCTAAAGACAAGATAGACTCTGCTATTGTGGTCGTTCTAGATCAGCATTTCCTCTCAATGTTGCCCAGCATTGTAGTTTATTTTACTTTGCCTTGCTCCACCCTCAAAGCCAGTGGTAAAACCAGTATGTTGGCATGACCACCTATCACTGTGGACTTAAAATTCCTTTAGATGTGGGATTGGTTTGGAAAAATCAAATCCTACTCCCCCACAGAATTCGAGTGAAGTGGACAAAATGTTTGAAGATGCAAATGGAGTGTAACAAGTTGACACTTCTGTCTGATATCAGACAGCAGGTTGTAAGCACTTGTGAGTTCAGGGGGTTATATAGAGTTTTTGTAGTTTCCCATAACCGTATGACTTCCAAAGATCAAACATGTGATGGCTGTGAACACAGAACACATATCAAGACTTTTGTCAAAACTTTATGGCCCTTTCAAGTAGAAGTCAGATGGTGTGGTGTATTAAGGTACAAAGTACCAGTAACTATATAGTGAGAGGAAGAGCTGGCGTTATTGCATCACTAAAAATAAAAATGGACTTCATTGCATACATTTACTCGAGTAAAAGCACGTAGAATTATTGAAACATAACATAGTGTTTCAAAAGTTTATAAGATATTGTGCCTTTTAATTGTCAGAAAACGCTGCAGTTTTTTTTTAAAATTACATCCTTTGTCACTTGGCTGTAAAAACTACATAAAAGAAGTTTGCTGTTTCCAAATGAGCAAATGAATGCAATTGTTAATGTCTCATCCTTAAACAGATATTAGGTCACTTAAAGTAAAGTTAACGTATGTCTGTACTGTGCTTACTTTATTTGAAAAATGCTGCTAAGATTCCTTAGTTCCTTTGACCAGATATGCTTCACTTTATAAAATCATGAAATGGATTTGTAAATTATTAACTACTTTCATAAGAGCAAACTGATTCAATCTAAAAATCTAAAAATGGCTGGCAGAGAAATTAATTTTGAATGGGTCCATCTAATATCAGAAAGTCTATAATCTTTATTAAATAAAAAAAACTTTTCTAGCAAATACTATAACTCCACAACTTGAGCTTTGAGAGAAAAATATGAAAACTGTAATAACATGAAAAGCTATGATGATTCCTTATAATGCAACCACATAAAAGTACCTGGTATCATTCTGAGGGTGAGCTTGCTGCTTGGGTTTGGTGATGTAACAGAGATGGGACGGGACCACACGTCTGTGAGAGGACATGCACTTCTGGGAGGCCTAATGTTGGAGCTAAGAGGTCACACCGGCGCACAGTCTCATTAAAATTATCTCCCTCCTCAACCCAGGAACTGCGTCCTGCAGCCTGACAGTAGGCCGCAACAAAAACAAAAACAACAATAACAACAACAAAGCACCACATTAAACCTTCAACTACGCTCTGCATGTTAAGTGGAACGCGTCGTTCTTATCAGAAATGACGGTGAAACCTCAGAGCTTCTCATTCACAGCACAACAACAGGGTCTCTCTATCTCGCTGACCTTGAAGTAGCCTGAATGCAAAGTCTTCTTTCTTGCTTTCAACCAGTGTAAAGAACCAGTGGAATAATCAATGATAATCCCTTTTCTCTTTTAAACTCCTCTCGGCCGTGGAGGATGTAATTTAGGTGTGTGGAGCCAACCAATGCTAATTCAATGTAGTGAGTCAATTCTTTGATTCTAAAGTGGTGGTGTCACACTGATTTTTTTTTGTTTTGTTTAAGAAATATTTGATGCTGGAAGCCAAGGGACTTTTCATCATGAATAGTCCCTCTCCCCAAATATTAATGCTGCAAGACGAGGTTGGCTTAATAGAGACGGTCACAGTAAAAAATGGCTTAAGCTGCACTCCAGCATTTCATTACGTTGCATTCATCCCCAGGAGAGTATTTTTCTGACCTTGCTGTTCTTATTGCCTCCCTTTATTCCTCACTCGCTCACCCTCCTTTTACTCCCCTCCACGCTGGCTCCTGCCTAGCTTTCTCTCTCTCTCTCTCTCTGCTTCTCTGATTCCTCCTCGCTCTCTCACTCTGTGGCTCCTCCTGCGCTTTCGTCAGGAAGGAGGAGCCTTATCTTGGCTGAGGCCTAATGGAGTCACATGTTTTCCACTGGGCCACTAGGGAGCAGCGTGTGGCATGTAGTGTCACGTTGGAGGGCTCATTAACAGCCATAACAGGCTGAGGAAACCACCTAATGGAGCCGGCCATGTTCAGGGGAGATGCATCACGTCGTCTGTAGTAACACTGAACATTCAGGCTGGGGAGGGGAGTAAAAGGTTTGGTTCAAACCAATAAGATTCACAAACATGAAATCAGGTCTGCAGTTAACATTTATTTTTGCTGTTTGTTGTTTTTTTTATTCATTGATGAAATATATTCAAGTGACAATGATGTAAAGCAAAAGAAAAGCAATAAATCTTCACATCTGAGGCGTTTGGACCAGCTAATATTAGGTATTTTGCTTAATGAAATAAACTTAAAATTATTGATAGATTAATATATTTATACATCATGGTTAACAATAAGTTGGATTCATGCTCATGCGTTGTGCATATTTTCATTTTTTAATTAAAGAAAATAAATAGAAAAATTATGTATTAAAAATGGTCAATAATTTAGAAGCCCCCTGCAGTAACTCTGACGACCCCTAGGGGCCACAAACCCCATGGTGAAGATCGCTGATTTAAACAAATAAAATATTATCAAAATTGCTGATAAATATTTTCTGTCAATGAACAAACCATTTCAGTTATACAAAATAACTGTAATGTAGTGTTAACACATTGTCTAATTTGATAATTGGCTTGAGTAATTTTATTAGGGGAAAAATAAGTCCAAATACTCTAATTTCAGCTTCTAAAATATGGCCTCTTTTTTTTAACTTCTCTGTGACAGTAAACCGAATAGGATAATATATAACTGAGGATATTGTTGCGGGGTTTTAGAAACACTGATTGACATTTTTTGACATTTTATAGAGCAAAAAACTAATCGCCTAATCGAAAAAATAATCAACATGAAAATTATGTTGTTGGAGCCCCACTTTCAAGAACCTTTGAGGAGAAGAGCTGGTGGTTTTACTCGATCCAATTCTAAACATTTAAAAATGTTTCTGGATAAAATGTAATCATGTAATAATTAAAAATTAGGAAGAGATGGTTTAGAAAACACGACCTGCTCAGCACCAAATGGCAGACTGACAAAGTAACAGACTAGTTGTGAGCACAGTGAAGCCTTCAGCAGCTAAAGAGCCAGATATTTCCCTCAGGAGTCCAAAGAGACCAGAACCAGAGCAGTTAGAGGGCAAATAATGGACTTAAATTCACAAGGTGGCCACAAACAAAACTCCAAATTATGTTGCTCCTCAATGTTGCTGGATGATAAATAAGCAATCAATTGCCATATCAACTTGAAAGATGATGAAATGTCAATGTTGTGTTTACAACTTGTTTCCATTGTACCTAAGTGGACATAGGAAGTGCAACACATGAATTAATCTAGTTAAAAATATATATATAATAATCTCATTTGTTTTCTCAGAGGGATCAGAAAAAAAACACTTGCTCAGTTTATGAGTTTTTGAGGCTTGTGGTGAGTTTTTGTTGGACTGAATGTTTTGTTCACCTCATGGACATAAAGCAAAAAGAACTGCAAGTTCTAGAAGAGGATTTCAACACGGGGGGGGGGGGGTCAGCACTCCCAGGCTACAGTTCACTGTAAACGCGGATATTTGCATGAAAGCAGTTTTTAAGTATTATTTCCAAAAATATTTGCTGTGTAAGGTAGACACTTTTAAACATGCAATGTGACTCTCTCTCAGCCGCAGCAGCAGCAGCTAATGGATGACAGTTTTGAGGGTCATAAGGTCAGACTGAGGTTTTGGCGGTCCTGTATATGTGTTGCTGCTGCTGTTTGCCTGGCTGCCTTTGATAGAGCCCTGCTTTATTTCCTCACACTTCTAAGTTGATAAATCTTAGTTGTCCCCCCAGTGTGTGGTAGAAAACCAGATCCACTGGGTGAAATGTGAGACAGAGGTCACCCAAAGGACCCTCGGGACGTGTACCAGAGCCCTGTAAAACGGTCTTTAAGTTCCACTCTAAGAGGGGGTTAGGTCATATGAATTGTGGGAACTGATTTACTTCTTTTTGTTCTTCTCAAAATCTCTCGCTGTGATTTTCCACAGGAACCCTGGGCGTGGTTACTGAGGTAACGATGAAGATTCGTCCCATGCCAGAGTATCAAAAATACGGCTCAGTGGTATTCCCTAATTTTGAGCAGGGAGTTGCCTGCCTTCGAGAGGTTGCCAAACAGGTAATATGTTAATCTATATTTAAACATGCTGCACTTCTTTCTCTCGCTGTCTCAACATGAGGCTAAGGCCAGAAACTTTTTGAGCCCAAACTACAATAAGCACTCTCAGGTCTTCACCTCACCTCTTCACTCGTTTAATCTATCCTCCCAACAAACGTTAACGTGTACTCTTTGTTAAAATCTAGAAGTTACGCTCATCCAGCACTGTTGTGCAGCTGTTGCACAGTTAAACCTGTGATCAGACCTTTATGTTGGGAGACTCTTTACTGCCACGATACTGCAGAAAGCTTATTTTCACCATGGCTAATGATGATATAACTAAGCAAATCAAAACTTTTTGGTGCGAGTTGGAACTTTTTTTCATCAGATGCATCAAGCTAGAGGAAAGGTCTTGAAGTCTATTGACTGTACATTTTGGACTTTTAAGAAAGATACCAAAATCTCTAAAGCCAAGGTTTTAACGGTTGCTCAGAAGGTTGACAATAATAAATATTGGTTGAATTTAGAAACTTTTTCATGGCTCAGCCTTGTGAAATAATTTTGCCCTGTGATTAAAACAAACTAATACAGACCAACTTATTTTTCAGAGATGTGCCCCAGCATCTATACGACTCATGGATAATGAGCAGTTTAAATTTGGTAAGTTTCTTTTGATCATTCACAATATTACAAAGTACTTATGCCATGAAGGTTACATCCATACTAATGCATTTTCATTTTAAAACACATTGCTATGTTGACGCCTGGGGTCCACACTACTTTCATGTTTAGAAACCTGTAAAACTGAGACCTCTGAAAATGCCGCTGACTGTGTTTTAGTGTAAAAACTCTGGGGTTGCCTTTACGCTTTATCCGCTTTTATCAGTCATGAATCTGTCAGGCCAAAACATGCCTTCTGTCATTTTCTTCTTCCGCTGATGGATAATGCTCCAAGCCGGTGCCGCTCTGAAATGTGTGACATGCAGCAAAGTGCCAAGGCTGATATTGAACCCACAGCAACTGCAATATCCAGTGAGCCACCAGGCACCCTAAGCAGGACTTTATTTGACCTGGTTTTAATTTTCAGGAAGTGTTTTTTCTCCCTTTTAGCTCTTTTAGGCTGTTGATGGACATGATTTAGTGTTGAAGTCTTAAGAAAAGCATGTAGCTCGAAACATCACTCGTGAGTAGCTCAAAAAAAGCTGGAAGGGGAGCTGAAGTGTGCGGACTTTTCTCTGTTTTATGATGTAGTGTGGAACGTGATTTATTAGGCTTCCGGTCATTATTGTATTCAGGATATGTGTTTACATGTGTGCAGAGAAATTGGGTTATTTATATTAGCCGTATACATTGCAGTTTCTTTCAGAGTACTTTAGCAAGCATATTGAGGTTTCTCATGTTTACTTGCTCAAACACAGAAACAGAATAATCCAAAACCGGATCATAAACTGGGTATCCATGTCCATATAAACACACTCAGTGTGACTTTTGGCTCTGATAAGAGAGCTTTACACAATACACACAACAGGCTAGTAACGAGATAGTAATCATATTCATTTAGAGCTGAAATTTGCCGTATATTTTTGGTCAATATTTGGGTTGGTGTTTCATTGATGTGCTGTATCCCTGTGAGAGAGGAACAATGAATGGCAATGGTACAGCATGCAACGATTTTACCTTCCACAGCACTGAATTGTTAAATTGATTATTATTTCTGCAGCAAAATAGCTGCACACACACACACACACACACACACACACACACACACAGACAAAGAATTGAAGCAAGATGAAAAATGACCCCGGCCAAAATTAAGTAGTTGTTACATTGAAGTTTTATGATGTTGTTTCTTAAGGTCTAGTGGAATGCATCTGGCATTGCCAGAGATTTCTGTAAAGTTCCCCAGTCTCCAGGGATCTCATTATCTCCCCTATATTTCCACTTTTCACAGAGTAGGCACTTCTTAGCATTAAGCAGGGAAGATGAAGCGACCAGGTTTTTCACTAATAACTAAAACTCATGGCTCTATGATACCTTCTTGGGCTTATTAGTGGCTTGTCCTCACTTTTAATCATGTTGGCTGTTGAGTAAGGAGGGTTGATGTATTCACAGGTCTTTTTCAGATTGGGAGTACAAGTACTATTTAGCGCTGCTGCCTGTCTCGATACGCAAGATGAAAAATGAGAATGTTGTAGTTAGTAGCAGAGTGTTGATATGCAAAAAAATCCCACAACCAAACTACAGAGGGGAAAGTTAAAACTAAAATGATGCGCAGTGTAGGTGTAATTCTGTCTTTGGATGTTGAGTATTTAATTAAGGAGTATGATGGCTGTGAGGGACCTAAAGACCTGCAATCAAATTTTGGAATGGAAACAATTAGGACACTAAGTGATGAAGAGACTTGAGCATGGGGGGAAATAAATGAACTGTTAAGTCTCGGCGACATCACCCGTGACTTACCCGCAGTGATTGATAACCATCCCATCGGCCCCAGCCCCTCATTTTCGCTTGTCCACAGGCGCTTTTGTGCGTCCGATCAGAAATAAATCAAAAAGTGTGGGTGAGGAAGACGGATATCGCTGTGTCAACCCCACTTCCCTTCGGAAACCCTCTGATTTATAGTCGCTGTCGCTGGCAGCCACTGGCCAGTTGTAAAGTTATTCAAATGTTACCATTTATTTTTCCTCCTTTTGTTTGAAACCCCAAATAAATCTGACTCGCTTGCCCTCTCAGAGCGCCAGAGGATGTAAGCAGAAGCAGAGTATGACTAATGTGTGAAAAAAAAATATGTCGGCCCACTTCTTTGTGAATAGACAGAGCTGAATCTTATCTCATATCTTCACAGGTCACGCCCTGAAGCCTCAAGTATCTTCAATTTTCACATCCTTTCTGGACGGACTGAAGAAATTTTACATCACCAAGGTTAAAAAATAATAAGAAGTGAACACCAGCAGTTGCTTGCCCCTAATGCTTTTCATGAATAACGAAAATGCTTCTTTTAATCACCAGTTCAAAGGGTTCGACCCCAACTGCTTGTGTGTGGCCACCCTGCTGTTTGAGGGAGACCGTGAGAAGGTCCTGCAGCATGAGAAACAAGTTTATGACATTGCTGCAAAATTTGGGTAAGTAGTCGTTTCTCTCTGTCTTACGGCTGCAGATCCATGTGAAGCACAGAAATGACAAAGCACCGTTTGGTTAGACTTTGATGCCTGAGGCCCTGATGTCACTTTATTTAACCAGCCATAATGCAGTAGCAGTAAAAAGGATGGAGAAGCACAGTTACACACTTCAGACTTGGTCTCCTACTCAGTAGTTTGTCTCTGTGTGGATTGATGGATCACCTGTGGATGTCCTCCTGTCAGGCCAGCTTTTATGTTAAAGTAGGTGTGTTGTGGGCGGTGATAGCAGGACACAGCTCCCCTCAGGACAGCGCAGGGCGAGAGGACACAGCCTGGGAGTGCTTGGCTGTTGTGATTGATCATGAAACAGATCAATGAGGACTTTGGTGGAAATAAGTTCCCTGTCAGCCTGAGAGAGATACTCTCTCTATCCTCTGTCTGTTTTAAACCCTGAACAATAGTTTCATAGATGAGTTCATCCTAATGTAAATTAAGCTCTGTGCCATCCAATTGATTATTGTTTTAATGGTGATTTTGAGGGGACTGTGAAGTCAAATGTGTCAAAATGTTGTTCACTGTTGAAAATTTAAAAACATTTTAAAAAAAAACCCCAACCAGTTAGCTGTCATATGTAGCTGTCAGTGAGTAGAGTTTTGGAGAGTTTTTTCTCTTAATTTTCGAGTTTATCATTTTTGTTTTCATTTTTAAAAAATGTGACACTATTTTTTTATTTAGACTTTGAAAAAATCTTATTTTTTAAGCAGCAAAATTATGCAAACATGATTTTTTTTAAACTGCCATTTGAAATTCAACCATTCTATTTTTTTTCTCCAATTTGTTTAAAGGAACTATGAATGATATTCAGAACATATTTATTAGGGTGGGAATGACCAGAGGCCCACGATCCAATATAATCACAATACTTAAGTCACAGTACATTATTATTGCAATTTTGTTGCAATATGTTGCATATTGTGATAACATATATTGCGCTTTATTACCTTTTTTCAACTGCTAATCATTTTCTTGAAGGAAAACGTTGAATATCTTTTTTATCTAATAGATAATGCTTTCAGTCTGTTCATCTCATTTCAATTTTATTGCAGCAAAATGTATCCAGTTGACTAAAAAGCAGCTGATTTTATTATTCCGATAGGCTACCAAAAATTTAGTTTGTATTTGTAAAATTGATAATTTATATATGATACTATACTTGGCATCTGTGCATCCATATTGCCATGCAAAAATGTTCCAATACTAGGCTGTATCAGTTGTTTCCCCTCTACCCCAAGTATGTGTGATTCATAGGTTGTTTGCACATAGCTCTTAACATGGAGGTGGCTGAGCCAGCAGCTAGCAGCTTCGTTATATGTATGCCGTTATCATGATGGCCCACCAGCAGATGAAACATGAAATAAAATGCCTTTCAATGTATGAAATTTTCATTCATTGTGCAAAATCAGAAAAATACTTCAACTTCAAAGGTTGGTGTTTTGTACATGTTCACTTAGAATAGAATAAGAAATATGTATCGGTTTGTAATATTGACAGAAATCAGTTTGTTGGCCAATCCCGATATTTCATTTTAAAGCCAATATCCCCCAATGACTGGCCAATAATATCGTGCATCCCTAAGAAAAATAAAAAAAGTGAGCCTTATATACGCTGTGCATGCAAAGATAAGATAAATTAATTCAAATAAATTGTTGAATGCAGCAGTTCATTAAAACAAGTTAAAATAGGGAATGAAGCACGAATCCTCTGTGCTCCTCATGGGCGATGTCAGTGATTTTTTTGCCTGGCTAAAGTTTGGTAAAAATACATTACAGTTGGTGTTACCGTTTGGCTCAGTGGCCAGAATGGCAGGTAGCCGGAGCTCTGTGCTGGAAGCAGCCAGCAATTAAATCATAAGAAACTTGTCAGTTACATGCAGCATCCTCTGCTTTATTGCATTATTAAAAATAAGTCGTGATCACCCATCAGATCAAGTGCCAGTGATGGATTAGTGCGGTTCTGTGAGGAATATTTTCCTGTGGTGTTGGGGAAACAGGAAGAAGGGTGAAAATCAATATAGTGATTTTCTAATGAGCTTGGCCTGATTAGTTTGGATGGTAGATGAAAATCTGATTACCCACTGCAGGTGATGGATGTGTGGCTGACCTGTGGCGATGCACAGAGCATAGCTTCATTGATCTGTACATTGTTGGATTGACAGGCTCCCAGGCAGCTGCTGTGAGGCGAGCGGTCGGACCAACAAAGCTGAAAGAAAAGAGCTGTTAAATATTAACCCTGTTATCTTCTTCCAGGGGGCTGGCAGCTGGAGAGGACAATGGGCAGAGGGGCTACATGTTGACCTTCGTCATCGCTTACCTCCGGGTGGGTCACTCCTCTGGCTTTTTTTCTGCCTGCGCTGATGGGCAGGTGGGGCGGGCGGGGACGGCTCAGGCTGCCAGCAGATAGGATAGTGAGCAACACAGAAAGGCTGCAGAATGTGACCTTAGGAGGTCTTTGATTTGATGTGGTCACAGTTGTAGTCAGGGTGTCTAACAGGAGGTATCTACACCACGAGGGGAGCACAGTGGCTGCAGTCAAAATGACAATGGAGAGCTGTCTCATCAGCTCTGTCAGAGGTCCTTTTGATTATCACAGAAACATGAGAAGAGTTTATATGTACCTAAATAACCTTTAATTACTTGAGGCTTTCTGTAGTAATTTACTTTCTTAAATGTAAAGCTCTTTTTTTTAAGAAACACAAATTATGGCTTGAAAGTTAGATGTCACCATCAGAGCACAGGGTGGCCACAGGTCCTTAAAAAGTCTTAAAATGTCTTAAATACACACACAAAATTAAATGACCTTAAAAAGTACTACATCACAGTGAGAATTTCCAGCGTTGGCACTGCGAGAAACATCATTTTAACAGGAGGGAAACACTATTCGACACAACACCTGTATGTACGCAATGCTGTCTGTTTTTGCTGCCTCTAAACAATGACTCAAACCATTATTTTTTTCTGTGTTTAGAGCAGTAAGCACAGTTTCATTTTACCTTACTGTTCATTTTGAACTGACACCAATGTGTTGACTTAGAAAGAGTATAATTTCTCTTTTCTGTTGCAAGTTTGGTCTTAAATTTGATTTAAAATTGTATTTCAAAGTTCTTAAAAAGTCTTAAATTTACCTTGTTTGTCTATATAGACACCCTGAAGGATCACTAAAAATGACTGAAATCTGTTAGCCATGGTCCCAAAATAAGATTGTGACTCACAGGATGGATAATCGATCCGTCGATCTTTTTCGAGCTGACTAGATCGTACCAATGGGTGAGAGGAGCAGCTGCTGTAAGTGAATGCAAACTTTTAGACCCAGGGCAATGAACAGTTCTGTTTCACTTTTACTGCGCCTGAGGTTCTACTGCTCCATCTGTGCCCAGAGTATGCTCTGCGCTCAGAGAGTGTAGTGTCCAGTGTTTGCATACTATTGTATTACACTGAAAAAAGTGTACAATTCTCACGCTACTGGTTTCATATTAAAATCTCTCACCTACTGTTTTTGCCTACTAAATAGCATGTTTCGGATGTAGCCCATGTTAATCATGTGTGTTAATCGCCTGTCAGCCAACTAATTACAATACTGTACTCTGAGCAGGACTTGGGGATGGACTACTATGTGATCGGGGAGTCCTTTGAAACCTCTGTGCCTTGGGACAGGTAAAGACACTGATATGACTGCAGGCTTTTCACTGTTTAGTTTAAATAGCTGTAAACATTTTTCTTTTCTCAACTCCCACATAGTTAGTCCTAAGAGACTCCTCTGCCTTCTTCCTGCCCCTGTTTCTTTTATTTCTCTTTGCCTCTGTCTTTGACATTCACCTTCATGCCTGCCTTCTCTCCTCCCCATTAACTGGCTCTGCGTTGGCGGAAGCTTTGCCTCCTCCTCAGCCTACAAACCCGCCATTACTGACACACACACACACACACACACACACACACACTCACTCTCTCACCAGGAGAGACCTATGTGTGTGTACTCTGTGTGAGGAAATGTAATATGAGCCGCATATTCATCTCACATCCACATGTGGTGTGTTCTGCATTTTCTCCATGGTTTCATCATCATTTTTGTCTCACTCACCCTAACACACACACACACACACATACATACACAACTCCGTGTTGTGTAACATGCCTGACGGGAGAGACCAAGAGATCAGGCACTGAGGCGAGCATATGTGCCTGGCTCATTACCCATCCTCCCCCCATCCTCCACACACGGCTGCACATGCTTAGGACTGGCGGCCATTTCCACACCAGAGGGAACCTCTCCCACAATGGTTGTCATGCTAGTCTCCTCCTCTTCCTCTTTTCATGTCTTTTTTAAATTTTGAAAATTTTGCATCGCTAATTTGTAATTCAGTTAAATGTAAGTTCCGTATACACAAGTAGCATGTTTTAAATACTCAAATGACAAAGTTAAGACTGTTGATGTGAAACTCAAAAAGTCATCAGCAATTCTGTTTTATACAGTTCTGCCATTGCTTTATTTCCAGGGTGTTGGACATTTGTCGGAATGTGAAGGCACGCATCATTCGAGAGTGTAAAGACAAAGGAGTGCAGTTTCCACCATTGTCAACATGCAGGTAATGAATTGCAAATGTTTAAAGGGATTCTATGCAGGATTGTTATAACTGTAAACACACTCGCCCGCAGAAGGGAGGGTTGAAGCCAATCCCAGATTTACTCTCATCTGGCATTTGGCTTCGCTATATTTGGGTTTTTTGTTTTCAGTCGCTGTGTCTCTTAGATGCCAGTTGCTTACAGTTTGGCATCTAATTACTACCTTTTTATAAAATCAGGACCTTACCTGAGTGCTGTGCGATTGCACAGTATACACACAGTTATATGTATACGCCTGTATACATATAAATGCACCACCACACACTTCTAGTGGCTCATAAGTGATGATCGAGAGGAGTTACCTCTGTATTAGTCTATCCGTTGTTTTATTTTTTTTGCAAAATTCTTCATGGTATATCTTTAAAGGATAAGTCCATTCCTCTATGGCATTAAAAGCTTTTAGAGAGTGTAGAGTACAGGAGTAAATAGTGCTTTTGTCAGTGACTATTTTCAACTACAGTTAAATACACATTTTGGTGCTTGAGTGAGTATTTAAAGCAGTAGGACTGTGTAAGACTGACTCAAAATAAACTACAGTGGCCATGTTCATTATAAAAAAAGAGCATGTCACCCAGTTTACTTGTAGCTCATATATATGTTTTTGATAGTTTGTGGACAATAATAGAGCTCCATTGCACATTGGAATAAGTCATACGAAGTGGGCCTGGACAGTACCTATTTTTCCATACCTTCCTGATATCTCAGAAGGGTATAAGGTGTATGAAAATATTTGAGTGTAGCACAAACACCTCCCACCCCGACCAGCAATGATTCTGCAGACTTTGAGCCTTTTCAGTTTAATTTGAAAAATATGTAAATTCACAAAATTATCAGTTGATATTCCTACACCTGTTTTCCTTATTAAAATGAGGACTGAAACTGTACACCTTTTGAATTCAAATCTCTTAATTGCCGCTTTAATTCGCCATAAAACACACTTCATTTAAACTCAACAGAAACAAAATAACACTCACCAAAACTGTCTTGGTCAGTCTAGTTAGTTATCTAGTTAGTTAGTCCACTGTTCCAACAATCACCTGTTCTGGTTCTGTTGAATTAAACCCTTAACTTAAAGAGTTAGGTGTGAAAATATGCCTGTGGTCTCTCTTTGATGTTGCTAGCCGGCTGTCTTTTAGTCCTGTAACGTTATCCCCACCACTTGCAGTCGCCAAGTTTCACAGCTCAGCTGCCTGTTTCACCAGTAGAGAATGACCTCTGGTGACGCGTGATGTGTACTTCATACAATACAGCAATACAGCATCTCCTCATGAAAAAAGACGAGCGTATTTTTGGCACTATAGAGAATGATACCCTCCAAAATTCTGAGTACGCTGTTATACAGTAATACCATGATACCGCCCAGGCCTGGCTCTGGTTCAAACGAGCAATATTTGTTAGAAGGATAAATTAATTGTTGGTTTTGGAGTTTCATTGGATTTGTATATCACAAGAAAAAATATGGACTTATCTTTTAAATGTTTGAACACAAGCAGCTGAGATAAGCAGCTGAACATATTTGTCGTTTTTGTCTGAAATTGTCAAAATTTTGCTGTAGATCAGGAACTATATGGAAAAAAAATAGCACACAAAATTATGAATCTGACCAGACATTCATGGACAACTTTTGGTACTTGACAGTCATCAATATTCAAAAAAATAAAAAAATACTAAAAAAATACTCATCAATACTCCATAAATGTAATGGTTTGCCTAACTAGTCCAACCCCTGACCTCTTGTGAGTTAGCAAGAGCCACGCATATAGACAGATGGACGGACAATCTGACAAACAGACGGTGAACCGGTCGAGGAGCACCACCAGGCTCCCGCTCGCCGATTGCGGACAGATTAGGCCTCAGCCTGATTATGCGACAGCCATTCATTTCCCGGCTGCAGTCTGTCACATGATTGATTTGTCCATTTAACCTCTAGAACAGTCAGTGTGCCAGGTGATGGGGCATGTCAAATGAACAAGAGCTCTGCACTCTGCTCCTCCACAGGGAACGAGACCAGAGAGAGAAAACATGCAAACTGGAAAACTTTTTTTTTTTTTTTACACATATTCTTGATGAACAGGAGCGATATTTTGTGCTGTGTAAAAAAAAAAAAAAAAAAAAAAAAATCTCTGATCAGTTTTCTGTCCCGCATCAGTGAGTCATTGAGGTCTGTGCAGCACAAATGTGGCTCAGATGATTCAGTAAAAGCATTTGGTGGCCATTAAATGTCTGATAATGTTATGTTATTAAAGGTGACTGCTTCCACGCTGCCTCTGCTCTCTGGAAACCTGGATGGAATTGAGGTCAGGGGTTCATTGGGGGAAGTAAAACCACCCACATTACTTTGTCTTTCAATCAGGGGGCAAAAAATGCGTTTATTGTATGAAAATGGAGCGCCATGACAAAGTGGTACTCTTTGTATATATGTAAATTAGATTTCCAGCGCTGAAGGAGAAACATTAAGGAGTCTTTTCTGCTCATGTAAACTTAAAAGACTTTTACCTGTTTTCTCGCAGGGTGACTCAGACGTATGACGCTGGTGCCTGTGTCTACTTTTACTTTGCCTTCAACTACAGGGGACTCAGTGATCCAGTACACGTGTATGAACAAGTGGAGGTATGAACAGTTTCATTTTGATCAACATTATGGCATGAGTCAGTGCTTTCAAAGGTCAGAATTACATCTGATTTGATGTTATGTTGAATCTCCAGCACAGCAGAGAGTAATATGTAATTAAGGATGTAACGAGAACTGATTCTTTAGTACCAACATGACACCAAAATCCTGAAGACATGACGGTACTTTTTTTTCAAGTACCGGGAATGCAACCTGACAGGGCAGCATATACACCTACAAGTGTTCCAGTCTGCCGTTAAATGCCAAAGGAAGAAAAATACCTAAAAGTACAAAAGAACAAAAACAACACATTGAAGACAATAACATGCACCTCTGCTTGTTAAAAACAAAAGCGTTTTTTCCTGAAGCCACTTTTTTTTCCCATTCTTTGGAATAAGATCAGCGTATATTTACACTACGCTTAGTGCTGAGTGCTGAGCGCTGAGCGCTGAGCGCTGCACATTTGGCATTGTTTTTCTGGATGCCAAAAGCTGTAAAACTTTGAGGGTGAAATTTCTGCATTTGTACCAGTCACTTTTTGTCAAAATCTCATTAACCCATGTAGATTAGCACTTTGCATTTGAGGTGGGTCATCAGGGATTAATAATAGAATTTAAATTAACTTAAATATAGATGCTTTTAATTAAGGAGTGTATGTTTAAGCACATGGCACTGTTTTATTTTTGTTTTTTACAGTGGTAATCCACTGGATATTAGGAAGTGTGAAATTTTGCTGGTATCGACTACAAAATTTCTGGTATTGTGACATGCCTGTATGCCATATGTAATAAAAGTATCTTTTTTTTTCTTCCCAGCATGCAGCTAGAGAAGAGATCCTTGCCAATGGAGGGAGCTTGTCACATCACCATGGAGGTACCTCAACCTGAAAACTTAATTCTAAAATATTGGGTCTCTTTCTGCAAACATGCACTAAACAAATGCACATAATTCACAAGTAGAACATTGAGTGGGATGACATATTTCGCACCTTCTCCCAGATTATAATTTATGAAAAGAGGCTGCAGCGAGTGGCAAAGGCAGCATGGCGAGCTCTCCCAGAGGGCCCTTCCATGCTAGCAAGCAGGCGGCCAGTCGTTCTATAAATGTGCATTTGGTCGGAGATCTTTCATCGCTTCCTTCACGTGTCCAAAATACGTTCCTGCGGCTCAGATGAATGGCTCTGACTCGGCTATTTGTTCATTTTAGCAGTGACCAAATGAAACGTGAGAAGGGGAGGGCGGCGAAACAACTCTGCGGGCCCCATCAGGGCTAACCGAAATGGCTGCCTTATCTATATTGCCATCCGCCTCGCTGTTTTCATACATCACTTCAGGCTATTCATCACACCTGTCAAAAACAGTATGCAGTGAATCAGCTGCGATATTAAATCACAATTTTTCCTGAAGGCGGGGACGGGTTCAAAATTAAAAGATTGCTAATAAAAAGGAGGCGGCGGGTCGGGGTAAATGATGCTGCCGTTATCGCTGGCTGTATACTGACCTCCAAACGGTGGCCCAGCCACCCCGTGCAGCACGGGGAGGTGACAGGGGGGGAGGAGAGGAGGGGATATTGATGCAGCTCCCGCGTGCGAGGCCCACTCTGTAATTGTGATTAATAACAGTGGGGCTCGCTATCTGAGCGCAGACAGGCCGGTTTGTCTGCCCACAATCAGCGCTTGACAAATGGAGCTAGTTTTACTGGGTTTTGTGTATCAAACAAAACAGATGTAGTCAAGGATGGTGAGGTGGGAGGGCACCGGAGGAAATATACATTTTTGTGGCCCTGTATTTACAGCAGGTCAGTGTTGTGCTGCGTGGGCGTAGGTAAGGGAATCTGGGCGTGTAAAGCGCCGTACCTCTTCCTCTGCAGGACATAATACTCAGCCAAAACCACCATCATGGTGCTGTACTGCACGAAAACCGCAGACAGTTTTAACTTTAGATGGATTCAAGCTTATCACCCACAAAAAGATCTGCTCTATGTTTGATTATTCACTGGTTCTGAAAGCCAGGGCGTTGGGAGAAATGTCCTCTTTAACTAGGTCACCAGTGTCGCAGCGGTGAAGAGTTGTTGAACATCCATCACCAGGAGAGTCATCCATCTATCAGCCAATACTCCAGCTCGGCCATATCACAAGAAGGCAGGGCCGCTACCTTACCCCGTCTTTCATGTCCTGACCCCCATTTGTCAGAGAGGCTCGGGGAGTGCGAGAGGAGCGTGTCCAGGGGTTGAGGCTCAGCATGGCAACTATAGTCTCCTCTGTACGAGGGCCACCCTGGGGTGCTCAGCATCTGCACCTCACCTTGTGGCTCTGCAAAGCTCCCATCTCACTAACTCTGCCAACCGCAGCTCCGCACAGGTCACTGCACTCAGGAGGTAGAGAAATAACCTGATTCAGTGAGGTTCCCTCCTCGCCTTTTGCCCCGCGCTTCCCCGGGCTTTTCCGCACCGGAGAAATACAACACTTTTTAAAAAGAAATCTGTCATTTCTGGAATAACTACCTGCTCCTCTTTGCATGTCTCAGCTGCACAGTTCCAGCCTGCTGAGATTGATTGCAATAGCAAGCAAAAAAGAGAGAATATGACAAGATAGATGTGTAAATTATCACAGTGATGGAGGCAATGATGCAGTCCCAGCACCTTCTGTTTTCTCTCCTTTTCCTGAGAGGAGGGAGGGATGGAGGTGGAACGAGGAGGAAGGAGTGAAGAGGAGGAGGTTGTGGAGAGCAGGGTACTTTCTTAGTTATTGGGTAGCAGCTGATTGGTCCCTCTGTCACCATCTGGAGGTTTGTGTGGTATCAGAGTCCCTGGTGACCCCACTGTCTGCCCTGTTTTGTCAGGAAACGGGCCTCACTAGCCTCATGGCTGATCCCCATCTGGGTCTCCTGGCTGGACTCTGATAACAGGCGGCCCCTTCCCTCAACATGTCCTATTAACACCGGCGCTCGCCAGCTAGTGATGCAAAGAGAGGTGTGCAGAGAGAGAAGCGAAGGCGTGTGAACGCTCCCATCATACACCTTCCTTATTCAGGCCTCTGTATCTAATCTCAAGCGATTACACTGCTGGTTTCAGATGTTTACTCAGCGAGCAGCAGCTGCTCTAATCTGCTCTGTTCTCAAATTTATCTCAAGTTTTGGAATATAGATATGTGTTTCTTTTAGGTTGACACAACCTCCAAGTTAACATTTACCCAGCCACGATCTGATGTATTTTAGTTTTATTTTGTCTTTATTCATTTTTTCTTAATGTAGCCAACGCAAAGTTTTACTTCTACTTAAGGCTCTTTGCTTTGCTTTAAAATTAAATATTTTTGTGAGGATTAGCAGTGTTGGGGAGGCTACTTTAAAAGCTTTGCAAGTTGAACTACAGCAATCCTAGGATACATTTATTTTGGTGAACCAAAGCTACTAAAAAATAGATTTCAAACTCCTCTTTAGAAATGATCAAACTGACAATGTTCACTTCTCCACAATACTGATGACTAGTTGTTATTTCTAAACTGTTTTTAAAGTGTTCAAATGTGGAAACTGTTTAACAGCATTGTCCTCAGTTCAATTCAGGTTGGTGATTAAAGCTGCATCTATTAAGTTATTTTAATTATCAGTTGATCTTTTATTTTTCTAATCGTTTTTTTTTCTTTGAAAGATAAATTACCGAAAAAATGTCAACATAATTTGCTAGAGACCAACTTAAAACCCAAATATATTAAATTATGCTAATATAAAACAGAGAAAAGCAGCAAATCCTCACATTTGAGAAACTACAACTAGAGACTTTTTTGTCATTTTTGCTTTAAATTGACAATTTATTGATATTATCTGTTGATTAATGGATTTAAAAGTCTCATTCTACATGGCCTGGCAGGATAAACCTTTAGAGGTGGGGCAAGAATTTGCCATTGCACCCCCATTGTGGTCATTTTAATAAATGCTGTTTTATTTAGTGAAGTGTACCATAATACTTTAAATGTGCAATTAATTAAATGACCAAAAATCAATTGACACACATTAAGTCTATGGCTTTTCGGACCCTCAGGGGTCTTGGGGCCTCTGGGCCGTTTTCTGCTTAGCTTGGTCGGGATCTTTGTTGGATGTCATTCCTCTTGCTCACTCCCCCAATTTATTTTTTTTTTTTAGACTCAACTACCAAGTAAAAACAAAATAGAAAAAAAATCCCCAGCATTTACAGATAATGTGACATATTACAATCGATCCTCATTGTGCAGATTGTGGCTGTTTTTACACACAGCTTCAGAAATCCTTTATTGGCTGGTAGAAAATCAAAGTTTCTATTTTATGTGAAGTTCTCTAACAATAGTTTGGCTCTGCGGTGAGGTTCTCCCAGTCCTCCGCAGTCACCAGACCTCTCGCTGGCTCCAGACTCTCCGCTAAGAACCTGTCGGGCAAAGACGCCGTGGAGTATGTCGGACTGGACAGCTGGTGAAGCAATGGGCACCCTCACTAGGCTTGGTGCCACTGCCTCCCTCGCTCCTCAGGTTGGGGGTTTGGAGGAGGAGGAGGAGGGAGGGAGGGAGGGTGAAGAGCGGCTGAAAGCCAAAGTCCTGCTGACAGAGGACCATTGTGTGGCGCTCCATGGTTGGCTTTGGCACCCTGTTGGTGATCAGGCCAGTGTCAGAGGGCACGGAGTGGCGTTCAGGACAAGCAAGCACAACACCCCTCGCAGGTCAGCTGGAGGAGCGCGCTCGTGCGCACAATGAGACAGAAACACACAGACAAACGCTCCAGCGACTCTGGAGGGAGGGAAACGGAGGGGAGTGGTGGCTCAAAGAGCGAGGGAGCTGGGGACGGCCCGCTACAGCCGCCAGCCGGCCCCTCCTCTGGGAACACACAGAGCCTAATGAGTTTGATAGTCTGCTGAGCTCCATAAATCATGCCATGCAAAACATTTCTCCTCTCTGAATAAAAGCATTTATCACCCTCTGTTTATTCACTCACTCTCACAAGATTGATTGGCTCCCAGCAGCCCGCTGAGCAATCAGCCGTGCCGATTCCTCTATTTCTCCCCCTCGGTCCTCTTCCATGAGTTTATTTATTTATTTATTTTCTCTCCTCTGTCATTCAGTGGGAAAACTTCGGAAGGAGTGGATGAGAGAGACCATCTCCAGCGTCGGCATTGGGATGCTCAAGTCTGTCAAGGACTGGGTGGACCCCCAAAACATCTTCGGCAACAGGAACCTCCTCTAATTTCACATTTATCGCCCCTTTTTCTAAAAAAAAAAAAAAAAAAAAGGCATCTTGTGCATTTTGGATTAATAGATACTAAATGTGAATTTAAAACGGAGAGAGATGTTTGTCTTTTTCATCAAAAATGTCATTCGGTGCCATTTATCGATTCTTTTTTTTTCTGTTACGTTATATTGCACTTAATATGCTGTAACAATCACTCACAGTGAAGCTCGTTGTTGCTGATGAGTCGCGGCCTCGGCTTGTTGTAGGAGCTACGGCCATGATGCAACCAGACATGATGCAACAAAACCTTGATTTTTGTCATGTTTTCTTACGTAAATATCCTTGCCAACACTGTTAACTCATCTGTTTGTCTTTACTTTCCTCTTGTACGTTTGCGCGCGTGTGTGTGGCACTTCTTTAGTAAGTTAGATGAATGCGCTTTCTAAAGCTCTGTGCCTTTCTAAAGCTTATGTCTGCCTTCCCCTTCTCAGACTAAACGCTCCGCTTGTGAGTCCCTTTGTGAAGCGAATTAACTTTGGACATGATGTTTCCCGTGTCTCCCATCTTTTTTTCTTGCCCTCATGCCTTTTGTTGTACCGACCTATTGCCATAAGAGACTTTTTCTCGACTCTATATGTGTGTGCGTGCCTCGACTAAAACCTCCCCCTACCAAATTTTAACAAGAGCCCTCCCCTCCTAGAAGTACAGTATGATTACAAAGAGAGATATTCCTTGTGTGTTTAGTTTTTTGTACTGAAAGCGTTTACCTTGCATGGTTTGTTACTGAGAAAGCGAAGTAGGGGGAAAAAAAGCCATCGCGTTTTTTCGATCACGCCTGCTTCAAATGTGACGGCAGTTTAAGGCCTCTGGATCCCGGTGCTCACGTCGTACCAAAGACTCAACACATCAGATCATGCAGACATACTGTAAACACAGATGTGACCTTCACATATTAACTTCATGCACAGCTTAACTATATTTTTTAATCAGCATATGCAAAGAGAACCATTCTGATAGCTGTAGATATTTGTGACTGTTATATGTGCTAAAACTTTCTACATCATGTTTATGTTAAAGACACTGTATTTCTGCTCCATAGAGAAATCCGCCTGAAACAGTTCCCCTTGTTATCTGTACTGTGTAAAGGTTTTTTGGAACGGATACTGTAATGTACTACAATTTGATACCAGACTTGTACCATTTGTCCCCATTGATTTTGAAGCAAAGTAAATCTTTAAGAGAGCAGTTTGCCGAGGAATCTTGCCTTTCCCCCCCCCCCTCTACTTTTCACATGTCCCTTTGTCCATTTTAATCCATAACATTACCCCCAAATTAAAGGACCCGTCATGTAACATTTTACCTCTGTGTCAAAAAAAACCCAACAAAAACGTGCAAGAGCTTTTGAACGTTATGGATGTACCTTTTTGTTATTTTCCACGTCTCTTAACATCTGAGTACATTTTGTCAATGCTGTTTGTGCAATAAATTGAACTAAAACATCCCATTTATTGGATTTTTCTTTCGGTTATTTACAACACGGCTCAGAGAGCGGCGCCCTCCCCCTCTCTCATACATCATTTCCAATTCAGCTCCTCAATAGTAGCTTTTATTTATGTTGTCAGATGGAGCTCAGAGGGTCAACAGGAGCCTGAGAGCAGCTTTTTTTTTTATTCCTTTACCTGTGCTACGCTGAGCTCAAGGTAATCCGACGCAGAGGAGTCTAACACTGCCTGTATTTTGCTTCTTGACTGGAAGATTTTTTTTTCTACACACAGGCTCATTTGGGAGTCATCTTCACCCACACAGCCACCCACACACTGCTGGCTGACGTCACCACCACCTATCAACAGCAGTAGAGCTCAGCCTTGGACGATGCAATACACTGCAGTTATCACACTGTAGCTTAATACTGAGGATTGTGTGAGAGAAATGCAGCAGATATAAATAATACATGAGGGATTTACCATCTCTGATTAATCACTGCAATTCTTAGAGCTGTCAAATATTGATAACAGGTTCATATACATGCATTTAATTTATATTTTCCTTTTAATGTGTTATTGTATTTCTAACGTGGCTGCATCACGTAATTCCTTTTCAATGAAATGTGCGTATATCTGCAGTATGTCATTGACACATTTCATGTGTAAGTATACATTTGTCCACATGAGGTCAGCACTGCACTGGGAGAAATGCGGTGTGTATGAAGTGGCAGAAAATATAGTGGAGGAAGTATTTAGGTTCTTTACTTAATGGTTTATAGAAATACTTCATTACAAGTGAAAGTCCTGCATTCATCAATTCCAACATTTCTCCCCTAAATCTGACTTCAACAACAATATCTGAGAGAACAACAAGATGACCTGCACCCTTCATTTTCAGAAGCAGAATGGAAAAATGTTAACTAATCAATTCATTTATTTAACCTACTTACTTATTATTTCTTTTGTGTGTGTGTTTTATTGTATGTGCCAAAAGTTGGAGGTGGGTCTAGGTGGGAAGTTGGGAGTAAATTCTATTTGGTGTCCATTACATTTATTGCATTTTGCCCTTATAATTAACAATTCAATACAAAAATCAGTGAAAAAATGAACTGTGGTCAGCAGCTGCAGCAGAGATGAAGCTGCTGATGTCTGCAGGAGGACAGAGAGGTGACTCTGTACCAGAAAACATACCTGTTGACTACAAACTTATTTTAAACTTGATTTTTAATCATTTAAAATAATCTTTTTACCTTTGCACACCTTGTCTGCATTTTTTTTTAACCATTTAGTAATTATTTTTATCTTTTCTATTTCATCTCTTTCTCTTTTATTGTAAATCCGTATCCTTAATTATATTTTTTGTATTTTATTGCTCTGTAAAGCACTTTGAATTGCCCTGTTGCATGAAATGTGTTATACAAATAAAGCTGCCTCACCTGTTATAATGTTCACTTTCACTGTTCGCGTGTCGGAGCTGAATCAGAGCTTCCGGTAGCCATACATCTACATCCACAGGTATGAATGTGGTTCATGTGAAAGCAGTCCTGCACTTTATATAAATATCTTCTCCAGGATCACTATCAAACTGACAGAGATTTAATGTGATACCAAGACCGACCTGTGAGCGGCAGCTTAATGCCGCAAAGCATCACGACTGCCGGGAATCTAAACGAAGAAGAAGAATGTAAGCAAAGGTGTGGGCGTGTCCTCGACAATTGAAACCTACGTCGTGTTGGCGGGTAATTCTGCGCGGTCAAAACGCCGGATAACCATAATACCGTTTGAACAGTTAGCTGGGCCTACATGCATGCACAACAGCGCAGTCAGATTAAGGATCAAGTCATATAAAGAGGTTGCATCCACCTTCATTTGATTTAATGCGCCAAAAGTGACCCAAATCAAACACACCAGGGATGTCGCCATGACAGTTGCCTGCAGACATGCAGAAGGTGATGCATGTTTGTGGATCCTCCAGGTGGTCCACAGAGGAGCTTTGGCCTTCAGTGATGTTGGAGATCCAAAGAAACAGAAGCTGTTTGGGACTGCAGAGCCTCTGTCAGCTCAACATGTTGGAAAACTGTGAGGATCCCAGTGGGACAGAGAGGCTGAATAGACTGGTTATACTGGGACAGAAGGACAAAGTGGACTGGTTGTATCATGCTTTGAGGACGACCGAGCAGAGCAGCTGAACCTGCAGCAGATTATGGAGGACTTCACTGTGCAGGATGACATCCAGACCAGGTGGGTGAGTACAAAAACACATTTTTGTTGTACCTTTTTGTAAGTAACAAGTAGCACCCAGTAATGTAGTGTTGTGTGTCTCGTTGCTGTAATGATTGACCATAATAACATTGTTATTGGTTCAGGAGAAATGATGAAATATCTACATTATTTTGTTACGGGGTTTAGTAAAATGGCCACAAGGCACTTTTTCGATTGCTCCATTTGTGAAAATGTTCAGGGTTTCAAACTGTACAAATGCACCAAGTTTTTCTGCTTTTATGAAAAAGTGAGCATAGTTTGTTTGTTGTAGTTTGTCTGCTTGCTGCCGACTATAATATGTGTCTGGTTGCTGCCGCCGTGCAGTTTACATTGTTTGTACATCATGCATATGTGTTGATGGCTACGTTTTAGTCTGCTGTGGATTTCATATGAATTGTCAGGATATCATATTATATTTATGCAGTCTAATAATGTGTGTTGCAGCTACCATGGACTTCATATTTATTGTGGGTTATTTTTGTTTAATTGTCTGAGTTTTGTCCTGTTTTCTGATTAATTCTAGTAATATATATATATATATCCTCAGTGGAGTTTGGCTTTGAAGAGTGCGATATAACAGCTTATTTTTTCTGTGTTAAATCACAACTACTATCTGTTCTTTTAACATGTAAAAAGTGCATTTTAAGTGGTCTGCATTTTACTTTTATCTATGTACATTTTTTACACCTATAGCCTTAACTTTTGCTTTTACTTAAGTACATTTTTAAAGTGACAGTATTTCTATTTGAATATAATATTCTAGTGCCCTTTACGTCCCTTGATGTTGGTTAAAGTGATGGTCATTTTAATGGTTGTTTATACTGCTGGGTAGTTTAATCTATAACATTTTTTCATATTTTCTAAGTTAATTATTGGTCTAAAATCAATCTTTAAAGTAACAATATCGGCCTCTGAATTGTAGCGGAGAAGAAGAATAAAATAGAGATACTCAAGTAAAGTACAATCATCTTAAATACTTGGGTGAATGTAGTTTTGCGTCTGAATAAAGCTGAAGACATATAGCAGCATATTTTTATTTAAACTCTGAACAGAAACATTGCACATTTGCCTTTTCATGCCTTAGGTTTCTTTCAGTTTAGCCCGCCGTTAACAAATCCAGAGTCCAAACAGGGAGAGGAAAGAAGAAATACAAGAAGCACGTTACATTGCAAAAAAGACAAAGTAGAAGTTTGGCTCCATTTGGAGACCTAATAGAAAAATAGAACAGCGATATTCATAATTCACGTAACATGATGCAATAATAGAATTTAAATCATGCATTTCCGATGAGATAATGTGTTTACTCATGAAGTTCAAAGTACGAGGTATTTGTTGGCTCACGTTTGCTACATCCTTAGCAAGTGGTTCAATTTAATACTGCATAAAACATGCAATTCAAAATTTTTCTGGTCGACTTCAATTCAGCTCTTCAACTAAAATACAGTAGAGTACACAGATCCATGCCACACAATGTGCACAGTCACATTTTAAACTCTAATTAACAAAGCTACAACACAATTCATAAGGCATACCCCCACCTAAAAAATAATACTTATAATAATAATAATAATAATAATAATATCAAAATAATAGCATGTGACTACACGGGCACTTCAGTACTACAAGTTTCAGTGTCTCAGTCTTGTTTCGGAGATTATAAAAGTTGTTTAAGTAGCATTTGTGAGCTTTGAGAGAGACAGAAATCTGATTAAAGCAAAAGTGTGACATTTTAGGAAATACACTTACTCACTTACTGGCAGCAAGTTAGACAAGAGGATACCACTTTCATAATTTCACCTTAAATAAAGCTGCTGGTTATCTTGGCTTTCTTTACTTAATACAAACAGTGAAGGGTAAAAAGCGCAGCACACCGTACTGTATAAAGTCTATGCGAAACAGTCTTTTTTGGGGCCAAATGGCATCACGTGATGGACGTGGACGTTGTTCTTACACGGTGTGGCCACTACATCTCATTGGCTTTAAAGTTTGTACACCCACTGAGGGCCTGGCAGGTCTGCTGCACTGCCATGTTTCTACAGCAGCCCAGAACGGACAAACCAAACCCTGACTCGAGATAGGGCATTTTTACGTCACCAGAGGGTCATCGGAAATAGCCGTAAGCGAGGGGTCAGGGAAGCGTTCAGTTGGTCGCATTCTGCAGCGTCACCACTACATGGACGACAAATCCTACACACTGTTCCTTTAAGAGAGGGATATGAGTGTGAAGCCTCTTGTCTAAGTATTTGTATTTCTTAAAATTTCAAACTGCTCTTTTTGAAGTAGTTTCGTGAGGAGTTTATTTAATTTAACATTACTTCATGTTTCAGCCGTCAGCGTTAAATCAGCAGATGAAATTTCTGCAGAAATTAATGTGATATCAGAACAACGTCATCAAGGCACATTGTGTGTGTTTGTGTGTGTGTGACAAGTGAGACCCTGCGTTTATAAAATTGGGCAAAATAGACTTCTTCATGTGTATAATGTTGATGCTTTGTGGCTAACAAGGGGTCGGGAATACAGAGCTGCAGTCATTGGTTTTTATAAATTATGGCAAAAATATGTTATCGTTCAACACGGGTTTCCGTACTATGTAAGAATCTCGGTGAGGAGGCCATGCATTTTTTCAGTAGGATCTTAAAACAAGGCACAGGAAGGGAGGGAGCGGAGCACTCAATTTGCATTGCAAGCGCTGTCACAGGTCCTGCTGCCCCTGCACTCCTTTATCCTTCAGAAACTTTACAGCCACGTTACACTTCAGAGCTTACACGTCCTTAAACAGCACTTGTAAATAATAACTTATGTACAGATTTACAAAAAATATCTCTGTTACTCTGGACAAAATGCGAGCAACAAGGAGGTACTGAGAGCAAAACGAACCACAGCAGAGACAAACGTTCCTCTCCAATAATCTCCATGCCTTATTGTGCCGAAAAATCTGTGCAATGCCCAGAATAGTTAGTGTTAAATCACTGGTTGACGTGTTGACACAGTGGTTTGAGTTTCCTTTCTGACATGTTGTCATCAGCTGATTTGTAGCTGCTCCGACAAGCTCGCCAAACACAGCTCTGTCAGCCTTCAGCACTGGAACACTGAAGGGAGCAGAAAAACCTCTATGATAGCGCCGCGCTCAAGTCTAAAGCTCATCTCTAGCAGCAAAAGCGAAGAGGAGCAGAGCCCAAGAACCTCTGCATGCACTGCACTGCCTCTGTTGCAGGCTGCATTTAAGAGGAAGTAAGCCTAAGAGATCAGCTCGGGGGTGGCTTCAGAAGCTAACTAACAGGTTTAGATGGCGTGCCGTCAGCGTCGCTGCTGCAGCACGGCGTGCTGCCCGTTTTGGCCACGGTGCAGACGGTTGTTTCGGTGCTCTCGCCACTGCAGGGGCTGGAGGGAGGAGAAACGCTTTGGCCGCGTTGTCTCTTCTTGTTCAGTTCCTCCCAGTTGGCCCTGTTAGCTTTGATCATGTCAACCATCGGCTGAAGTTTGGGATTCAACTTGACCAGAGTCTAGAGAAAGATGGAAATGGGAAAATACACGTGAAAAATAAAGACAAACACCATCAGCATACGAAGCAGTGGCCCCAGATTAGGGCTGCATGATATTAAAAAGATCTGTGATTTGCACAGTACATGGGGCGCCCGCTCTACCAGGGGAGCTACCAGGCACCCCACACCCTGAAGTTTCCTGCATGCTTGATTAAGAGCTTCATCGTGTTACTCGTAATTCCAGTTTTTCACAAAATAATTTGTTGGCATTTTATACATTTCTTTTTATTAGACATACTGGACTTCACTGTAGAGCAGACTGTGTGGTAATAGCTGCTGTAGGCCTTTCACACAGCACATTGGGGGAACTGAACAAAACCATACAAACAGTTATTTTTTTTCGACCTGGGTACAACTAGAATTGTGTGGACCCTGATCAAGGCCAAAAGGTTTGTTAATTTGAAGAAAAAAAAATGTTTGAAAATATGACATTTGAAACTAAAAGTTCAAGTTTTGATCTTGAATTAAAAAAAAAACCTTTTCAAAACAAAAATAAGTGCAGGAAAAGGTTAATTTCAATTTAAATATCATTTCTCATTTTATTCTGATATTCTTTTGAATAAATTATTTTTTCTAGCAGAACAATAAAACCACTGGCTTTTTCAGTTCAGTAGATACAATTTGCTGCAAAAAATATATTTAAGTGAAAAAAAGTATCTTTATAAATTTATCTTAGAGTCAACAGATGTTGACCAATCATTCCTTCGGGGACATAATTTGCAGTTTAGAAAAGGTAATAAATATCAATATATAACAATAGTTGTATTGTACCACTCAAAATATCGCATAATGTTGGAAATTGCAATAATATTGTATCATGAGTATCATGATAATATCATATTGTTGGGCCTGTGGTGTTTCCCAGCCCTAATAAAACCGGGATTAGGAAATACAGTCGTAATTTAAGAAACAGGTTAAAAATCTTTGTTACTGTGCAGCAAACAGAATATTTTATTCACCCAGGTGATAGGCAGGCATTATGAGATTTTTATGATTATTTATGAGATTTTATTTTTATTTATTTTTTTTATGACCTGCGTTTTTCATATATCGATGAGTATTTATTTTTCATAAAATCAAACGGTTAGCTCTGTGAGTAGAGAAAGGGCTATAAAAGCAGCACATTATTCACCAAATGCACAAAACAAATGAAACAATACAGAGAACGTGCCGCTACAGCACAATAACATCAACATACAGCAGCTAATGAAATGACTGCTCTTTAGAGTTTAGACGCACATGTATGACTGAGATAAGTCGCCTTTGTCATTTCTCTGCGTTGAACTGTAAGAAGCAGCGCTCTCAAAGCCGTCATTCACCGTTTTAATAAATTACCTAAGAAACGGGCGGATTTTGTTCCCTCTGTTCTCCTCACATTGTGTCTATTGATTTCGGGGGAAGTCTGTAATTAGCTGTTGTTTCATTAACCCCGTTTCATATGGAAATATAACATGTGGGCATGGATCCCACACCAAAACATTACTCACACACATATATAGGAATAAATGGGCCACCATTGTACAAATGAATTAAATAAAAAAGTGAGTGCACCCACAGTGGGGACTGTGTATTGTACGTGTGAAAGGGAAATCAAATGTGTTGTTACATTTGGAGAAAACACAACTAATCACGGCTGCAATTAACTGAACTTTCAATGCATTTATATTCAGAGGGCGTATTCACTAATTCATACGAACAATTAAAACGCTTGTGTGGGCGGTCGACCAGAACAAAGCTCTATAATGTGGCCAAGACATCAAGACTCTTTTCTTTGTTAAAATAAGCCCACTTTTTTTTTTCTCATTAAAAATGCATAATGTGTCCTGAAAGGTGTTTTATAAACGGACTCAATAATTCATAATGTTATAATTGTTGTGTTTGCGCTGCTGATCACAAAGCTGTTTACCTGTGATGCAGAGAAACATTAAAGCAGCACATGATGGATCTGTGATTTGAGATAAAGTTGATGCGTGTTTATGTTATCTGGCTATTTTTGTGTTTTGGTACACATCTAACTTTATATGTGTGTGTGTACTGTAGGGTAATGTAGAGCTGAAATAACTAGCTGATGATGAAATAATCATTTAAGACATTTTTGTAAAGCACTAACAGTCACTAGTATCGACTTCTCAAAAAGAAGTTTTTTGCGGTTTTGTTTTTTTGTCATGTGATTATTAATCGGTTATTTGGGGCTTTTGCACTGTTGACAAAACAAGCTGAAGAGATTAACTTTGGCTTTAGGAAATTAAGATTTCTCCCTGTTATCTGACATTTGTGATGATATTTTCATTTAAGTTAGAATTATTTTTGTCATTGCACAGAGTACAAGTACTGAACAAAATGCATCAAACCAGAAGTGCAAAAAGCAGTTAAGAGCAGAGTAACGTACAGAATATATCATATATACATAATAAATAGTAATGCATCAATTAGCCTGACTCACAGGATGTAGATTTGGGCTTTACTAAACTACATAAAACAGTCATTTTCACTGTCATGGATTTGCCTCGTTTGTGGATTAAAGGTCCAGTGTGTAGGAGTTAGAGAGGACATGTTGGCTGATATTGAATATAATGTAATAAGTATGTTTGATTTTGTCTATAATAACCTGAAAATAAGCCTTGTCGTGGTGTCGCCAACTTCGAATGAGCCGTTTATATCTACACGGGAAGGCGGTCCTCGTCTACAGAGATCAACATGTTGCACCGCCTTGTTTCAGAAGCCAATCACTGGCTCCAGATAAGGCCGTTCCTGTTTTTGTATTTTCGCGTCAGCCACCATAGCTAGAAACCCACCTGTGACGAGAGCGTCAAAAAAAAACACATGAAGCGGTTTTATTTTCTGAGAGAGACCTCTGATGATATAGTTTAGCCTCCAGTAAAACCTGAATGTCTGGATTTTAAGTTATCAGAGGAAAAATGTGAGCGTGAGACAGCCGCGGGTAATGTGATACAAAGGAGATTTAATACAAGTTGAGAGACAGAAAATAATATTTTAAAGTTTGTCAACTTCACTAATTGTTTAATTAATTAATTAATTTATTTTGTAGCTCACATAGCGTTCTGTAAAATTACAATCAAAGGTGCATTTATAAAGTTAATCTTAAATTATTTAGTGATAACATCTCAGCATTATTTTTATTTATATATTTATCTCGCTCTTAGTGACTGTTTAATTTAATCATGTAGAGAATTTAGTAAAGTCAATTTCCACAAGAGCGCTATGAATGAGTCATTGATCCTTGTAACATTTAATAGTAATGATAATATAGATTTCACAGTGACGGCGATCTGCAGAAATGTGAACCTCCGATGCGACACAGTCGGTGAAATTGCGCTTTCTTTACTCGAACGGTGGAGAGGCACACTTGTCAATATGCAAAGGCACATTTAAGGTCATTTTTACGTCCATATATGATGAACTGTGGGTGTGGAAATGAGGCTCGTGCCTGCTTGCCCAGCGCCACAATTATTGAGATTTCTAAACAGAATCAGGCACACTGCTTTATAAAACAGATTAAATGAATATGCATATTTCTGCCTCTGTGTGTACACACAGTTTTTAGTCATGAACCTACACACAAAGTTTTATGCATCTGGCCCCTGGTCCGTTTGTTCTGGAGAGAAAGAAACCTCTGCAGGTAGTTTGGCTCCTGGAAAAAACCTCCTGAACACTGAAGGAATTTTAACTGGGAAAAGTTTCAGCTGGTTGTAATCTGCAAACCTCACCACTAGATGCAACTACATCCCCCAGAACACACTGCTCCTTTAAAACTTTGAAACCTGAATTGACATCAGTTTTCCTTTGCTGCGTTCAGATGCCTTTTACAAGCTATTTAAATATTTGAAACCTCAGCAAATTAATTTCAAAAACACATTGGAGGCAATGACAAACTTGGCAAGAAGTGTCTCACAAATTGCAAGAAATTAGTAAAAGATGACAAAAAAATAACGTAAAAATGAGTTTTTAAGCGGGGAGGATATTAGAAAAATATCCCAAACAATTGGGAAAAATGGTGAGAAAGCTGTAATACTTCTAAAGATTTTATATTTTAAATTAGTTTACAGAAAAGTATAATAAAATATATTTTAAAAAATTAATATATATATTTTTTCATTTTCACCATCTTTTTTTTTTTTTTTTTTTTTAGCTTTTTTTCAGGTCAATTTTTGTAACTTTTTTTTTTTTTTTTTTTAAACAAATGTTTTGCTCATTTTTGGCCGATGTTTTGTCAAATTGCTTGTTGCCTTCTAACCATGTTTTTGAAAGAAATCAAACCAATTTTCTCAGGTTTCAAAGGGTTAAGAGGGGAGAATTTTCTAAAGGAGACCAAAAATGTCTCTTTATCTCCGCAGTATATATCCACACAGCGGGACATGTGATTGGTTTCCGTGTCATTATTCCACTGAGGTAAACTCGGAGGATGAAGAAGAGAGAGACTGTCATATGGTGGGTTATAAAGATGGAAGGTTATATAATGGGGGGATTAATATTCCACAAAGTAGCGAGCCGCCACCAGGAGAAGATCAGCGAGATCAAGAACGAGATCTCTTCCGCCCACGGACAAAAACCCTGCTGCCTCTGAACTTCCTCTGTTCTCCCCCTCGCAAGTTTAATTGGCAGCGGCATGATCATGAGCTCCATATCTGCATTCTCCAAACATCAGCCTTTTACATGAGGTGGCGTGGAGACGAACCCCCCACACAGACAACACACGGCGCTTTGATGCTTTTTATCTACACTACACAGACTGTAACAATGGTGAAACCACAGCCCCGTGCAGATAAGTCGACTCTCACTTCTGACAGCGATCCTGGGATAATTCAATAGATGTGAAGATGATCTATTGTTTGTTTTCTACTCCTGATGACTAAGAGTAATGTGTTTAATATGACGGTTAAAAAAGAAGGGAGGTTTAACAGAACAAAAGCAGAGAAAATCACCCAGTGCTGTGAAAAGGAATGGATTATTTTATTCTTGACTCCCTCCACAACTGTTTGCTCTCATGAATTTAGCTTCAGCACGCCTCATCGCTTAACAGACCTGATCTCCTCAGTAAGTCAGCCTGTGTCTTTCTCCCACACAGCTGCTGCTGCTGGCAGTGGGAGGGGCAGGGGAGCGTCTTTTGATGTCATTCAGAAACACACACACTCACACACACACTCACACACACACACACACACACACACACACACACACACTCACATTACTATACTGGCAAGGACACAGCATGGATTTCCATTAATTCCCTTTGAGATAACCAGTAGCTCTAACTCTGACCTGAACGTTTGCTCAGCCGGGATCCCACAATAAAAATCAGCCTTGCTATCTGTATGTGAGCCAAAACGTCTCGGAAGAAACATACTGCCCTCATTTCATTACTGTGCAGCAAAGCACACACTGTAAAAAATGTCATCATAAAACTATAAGTAGAAAAGCAATGAAAAAGTGTTAATTCACAGTAATGTTTTGTAAAGCACTTAAGTTTTAAAGTAAAGTAGTTTTAAAGTGAGGATATGTTCAAATAATAACATTTCTTTGTAGAATTAATAGATTACTGCAGTTTAAACACAAAAAAATGTGTTAAAATTACAGAAAATACATAAATAAACCATACATTTTACAAATTAAGTTATGATTTACAGATACATGTGTAGCCTATCAATGGATTTGGATTTAAAACATTTGAGTGTCACATTTGAATGTTCCTTAAAACTTGAACTGTCCTATTGATGTTCGCTCTAAAAAATAAATAAAATGTTTTTGGTATAAATATAAGGACACTGACAAAAAAAGTTATTTTACCTGCCCATAACAGCTATTAGGAATAGAAAGAAAAAATAAGGGTGATTTTCCAATGTGTAGATTTTTAATTTTTATTTTAATTTAATTAAATTTTTTTACACATAAGCTGATGGAAATGCAGAAATGTAATTTTTATCTTCCAAATGGACCGTGTTAATTTTACAGTGTAAAAATGTTGCAATGACAACAGTTTTACAGTTGAATTACAACAGTTTTAAATTGTAACATTTATGGGTTTTTCTGTAAAGTTGTGTAAATCTTCACTGTATTTTTACAGAATTATTCCGGCAACAACAGCTGCAATTTTTTTCCCCCTAAAAACAACAGAATTTTTTTTACAGTACACTGTGTTACTGAGGGGATTTAACCCGACAAGCATCACAGCTCACACACTCCGCTACCTCTGAGCTGTCTCGCAGTCAGAAAGTGCACACTCATGCTGCTGTTCTCAGAAAAACAGGATACGACCTTGAAGTTGTTTCAGAGCTTTCAGTAAGAAAAAAAGGCATTTCTTTCGCAGTGGCTGCAAAGAAAAAGTTGAATAGTTGTCGGTGACAGCTTCATTGCTGGCGTCAGTGAGGGGGGGGGCAATAGCTGAGGAAGGACAGCAGCTACTGATGTCAGAGGTGTGTATATGTGTGTGTGTGTGTGTGTGTGACAAGCGTGACAACAATGAAGGCCAGAAAGCAGAGAAGCGTCAAGCATTTACCTCGTACAGCGGCGCACAAATTCCATCAATCCACTCCAGCTGAAGCCCCGGCAACTCATCCTTCCTGTTTCGATCAAAGATGGCCTGAAACACAAAAGTTAGAATTTATTTACGCCAGTGTTTGTGCTGGAGAAACACAGCAGGAATGTGATTCGGGCTCACAGTCCCTAAAGTGCTGCTGCTGCTAAGAAAAGTCTCCCTCGGCTCTCGAGACAAGCGAGTTTATTGCGCGTACATTTTCTATTCTACCTCATTCTTCTGCAGCCTGAACTTAAGAGGCTCCGCCGAGGCTGTGCTTCAGAGATAGTTACTGGGCTACGACTTAGAAGTTAATATTTAATTTCCAACACCCACACACACGGAGCGGGAAAGGTTTGACACAAGCAGCAGACCTGAGGCTACCGCATTAGTTATTTCAGAGGGGAGGCAATGTGGCCTGGCTCGATTAGTCAACAGCCATTAATTGCACAGAGAAAGCTGTTGATTTTCCCCCTTTAAGAACTTGCAACACAGTTCAGCCTTCAAAGCTCCTCAATCAAACGCACAGCTCTCGTCTGTTGTGGAGCTGCGGCTTTGAGGACTGTCTGCATACGTTAGGAATCATCTTTAAGTCTTTCCCTGCTCTTATTATTGTGCTATTTTTAAACGCCCAGTCCCTTTTGCTAGCCCGGTGTGGCGACACCTTTTGACAAATAAAGGCCCGTCTCTATTAGAGGCTCGGTCTGGTTGCCGTTGCAGTTCATTTTTATAGAAGTTCTTTGGATGTATAAAACCGTGTTTTTGGCTACCTGCTGGAGATAATGTTAGTTAGCTGCTCAGAATCACACAAACAGTATGTATGTTTAAAAATTTGTCAATATGCACATGCTGCTCACATGGTTAATTTGGTAAGATTTTCCACAATTCAGTCATTCAGTTCATTTAATGAAACAAACATGAGCACAAAGAAGACAGAATTACAGGCATGGTAACAAGAGAGATGCAAAAAAGAGGCTATTTTTTAAAAAAATCTAGCAAAAAAATGTCCAGTTAACTATACTCATAAATATGTATTTAAATTTATTTTACAGAATTACTATAATTTTTAAAGATTTTTTTCTTTGTCAGATTATTTCTTGTGTTTGTTTGTTCGTTTAGGTTGTTTGGCAAATTTTCAGGTAATTATATTTTTCACAGTTTTCTTGCTTTCCTCTAGGTCGTTTCTCATTTTGCTGCTCATAACCTTCTTCCCATGTTTTTGAATAAAATATAGCCAATTTGCCTCGGCCTCAAAAGCTTAAATAAATAATTTGACTGTATTCCCCATCTGTGCTGAGCAACAGTTTTGTGTGAAAGGAATTAAAAGCCCGTCCCAAATATAAACCTGCTGAGTTGAATGATTTTAGGCAAAAAAGTCAAAGCTAGTAAAGCTCCAAATACACCGAAATGCCTCGTGTGTTTAGCACTGCATGAATGGAAAGGTCAATTTTTGCTTTGTCTGTGTAGGAGGTTTTTTTTTTTTTTAAAGAACGCTTGTTACGCGCTCCACAGTTTGCTCTCGGCGCAGCAGCAGAGGCAGCAGAGCGGTCAAGCTGACAATTCACTTTTTTCTCACACTACGAGACACGAGCGCTCATGTTTCCTACACAGCAGTGTGTTTTGGAACTGCGGAGAAAATATATCTCCGGCGTCATCAGCTCAGCAGAGGTCACGGAGGTGAAAACAAACTGCAGAAAGCACAAAACACCAGAGATGGCTGGATGTACTCACAGAGGGCGTAAGCTTCAGCTCTGATCTTTCTCTGTCGCCCTGCTCGAAGAACTCGCTGGTCACCAACTCTGCAACCTGGAGAGAGAAAAAAGATAATCATTTCTAATTTCTCAGTTAAGACAATTGTAAAAAGAACAAGCCACAATATCCTGAAGCCCAAACTGATGAGATCAAATTGCTTGATTTGCCAAACAAACATACACAAGACAAAGAAAAACTGCAAATCAATCACAAATTCAAAGCTTCACTCCAGGCTTTTACATATTTTCTGTTTCATTTCTGTTTCATCTGTTTCAAGACATTGCGGTAGATTTTTCATATATTAGTGTAATTTTGTTGTTCTGTAAACACAACATCTGTTGCATGTCTGTCACTCCTGGAAGAGGGATCCCTCCTTAGTTGCTCTTCTTGAGGTTTCTACCATTTCTTTCTTCGTTGAAGGTTTGTTTTGTCCGTATCTGCTGTGAAGGTCCAGATTTGTGATTTGTGATAATGGGCTTTATAAATAACTCACTGTGGCTATCGGATGACATTCTCCCGTCAAGAAGAAAACTAGCCGGTTCTACTTGTACTCATATTATTTCCCTTTAACATATTGAATAAATAGTATTCAATAAGTTAATATATTCACTTGTTTTTTGTCTCTTTTATAAATAAATCAGCTGGCCACCAACTTTTTTCGACGTTGAAATTTGGTTGGATTTTCGGTCCTGTCCAAATTTAGCGCCAGGATCCTCAATGTCAACATCAGTTAACATAGAATACTGATGATGATAATTTGTTAGTTTTAAGTTTGTTCTTTGGCAACCAAAATCTAAAGTCCTTCAAACATCTCATGCCAACGTCATGTGGATGCAGAATACCAACATTTAGTCATTGTCAACCTTGTTTTCATTCCAGCAATCATTTAACGTCCGTCCTGTAAAAGTCTATCTAGTCTGAGTAGAGTGGGTCGTCATCTAATCAGAAGGTTGGCAGTTCAATTCCCGGCTCTTCCAGTCGACATGTTTAAACATCCTTTAGCAAGTTACTGAGCCTCATGGCTGCTCCATCAGTGTGTGAGTGCATGTGAATGTGTAAAAACTGAGTGGCAGGTGGCACCATGTATGTAGCCCCCGGCCACCAGTGTATGGATGTGTGTGTGTGATTGGGTGAATGTGACTTGTAATGTAAAAATGCGTAAGAGCTTCAAATGAGTTGAAAAAAGTAAAAATAATTTCATTTTCATTGCGTCTGCGCGCAGCCTTGTTTGTTCACTGTGCCCATGGTAAACGATGAACGGTTTCCTCACGCAGCAGAAAAGACAGTTTGTTTCTTTTTTTGATAACGGCATTACTAAATAACTTATTGTGTATGTATGTATGTATGTTTTTATGTAATTCAAAGATATTGCAGCATTTACATTCAAACTATGGTTGTGGACGTCCTGATTTGGTTCAGTTATGAGGTACTTGTAGGGGCAGAGTTGTTTTTTTACAGGATGGGATGTACAGGCGTAGAGGCAGCTCTGTGTAGGAGTGGTTTTTTTTTTTCAGTTGTAGTGGCCCATACGCTCTCAAACGGGAAAACAATTTGGCTGCACTGGCTAACTGCTCCCAATGCCATGAAAAACACTTGCTTGTATAATTTTTTATTCATTTTTATTCATCTATTTTTAGAATAAATATATTTTTATTACTTTTAGTTTATTATTATTTTATTATTTTTAGTTTGTTATTATTTTTTTATATTATTATTATTATTTTTTTTAATTTATTTTTATTTTTTTAGATATTTTTGAAAACAAAATAGGGGCAATAGTTTTTTCTTTTTTCCATACTTAAATTCCATAGTTTTATACTGCATAAAGGAGCCCTGTGACAAGGGAATGGTTGGCAATTTAGCTTGAAAAAAGACTTAAACGCTCAATCAAAAGTCAAATTAGTTATTATTTTTCTTTTGACCAGCTATCGATTAATCAACCATTTGTTTCAGCTCTAGATGAATGGTTTATAAATACTATAAATACTTCAATTTCACATGTATAGCTCACCTTGCGTGATATTTCCCAAGGTTTGGTTACAGCACCGAGATCACACGCTGTCATCATCATGGATCTGAGAGGAATCACACCACATTTATTTCATGTATTTACAGTATTGAAAGATTTCGAGGCACCGTGTTGGTGTGTAAAGGCCCTTACCTGCACATGTCTCTGTGAGCCTTCACGTTCCAGTTGTACTCTCCGTTACTGACCAGCTCAAAGAAAGTGTTTCTGTTTCTGAAAGGCAACAAGACAGCAGTACATGTAGGTGTAAGTGACATAAAATCCACAAGGGGGCGGTGTTACCTAAAAGAAACCTGCTGCACACACTGCACAGAGACAGACTTGGTGTGTTTTCTTGGTAAATGAGTTCGTGCAGCGAGCTGAGCTCTGTGGACATCCGGTGATTTAACAGTTTAATAAGTGCTGTAGTGTTTAGCAGAACATACTCAAAGTAAAGTGTGAGGTCTGTGGCCAGAATCGACTGTTTCAGCAGCTGCATGAGGTCGCTGTACTCTGTGGACGAGAGGTTGGAGAAGATATTGTGACCCTGTGGAGACACATACAGAGACAACATGATAAAGAACATGTTCTAACCACACACAATGTGTGTTATAAAAATAAAAAACAACTGGATGAATAATTCATTATGTTCAGGATGGGTAGCATCAACTTTAAAGGTCATTATTTACTGCTACATAGGTTTATTTAAGAGACTTTTTAAATTATGTAGCAACAGCTTGACCATTATATTAGACTGCTGAAAATACTGTTACAGATCATTGGATGTGAATATTTACAATACAGTGTAGTGCACACAAATTTTTTATTTTATGTGAGGGTCAGAATGGATCAAACAGTGCAATGAAAAATAGTTAATGGCATGTGCACTATGTTTTGATTACAGTTTTTACAATGTAATGTGTAACATTTAATAGAGATTTGATCTCTATGAACAGATACTTGCATATGTATAATATGCCCTCAGTAGGCAACGGTATAAACTTGCATTCACGTGGTGTCAGAACGATTGGAAAAATGAGCATCCAACTCCGAAAATTCACATAAATGCACCTTTGACTCGGAAAAACACCTTGAAAAGTCTGTGAAAATTTCTTCAAACTGTTATCAACATGTTCTTTTAAATGCTCTGGGCAATAAATTACATTTTCTTTGTAGCGACATGACCATAGCAAAGATGTGTAAAGTCAAATCGAGGGCTGTTGCTTTCAGGAGTGGTGGGAAGTTGAAAACATTTTCACTGAAACAGTTGTTTATCCAATTTGTATATGATTTTTTAAATTATAGGATTTAAGAAGGAGCTGGCCTACAATTATTTTCACAATATCTTATCTGGTCCCCATTCAAAAGGTTTGGACAAGCCTGAGCTAAAGTGTAGTGATCCTGTGAAAGAAAATGAGTCTTAAGTGAAAAAGGTCCATTTGCAGCTAAACCATGATGGTAGAAAAAAAAAAAAAAAAAAAAAAGACTCAATAATAAAAGTCAGTGGATCTGTGCAGGGGAGGAGAGAAGCCAGCAGCTCTTAATAAGTAAGCAACATCTCTCACTTCAGGCTCTCTATCATTAAAACAGGCCTCTCCCCATCATGTATTATACATTCATTCACCACTTAGGCACTGTCCTCTGGAGGACGGAGAGGTCTAACTGTGGAGAAAACAGAAGATATAGAGGTGATAACAGAGAAGGAGCAGAAAGACGGGAAGATAACGACCTGCAGAAATTAGCAAAGATATTCAGAGCTGGACAAACACTTTTTTTTTTTTTTTTAAACACTGAGAAATTCAACACCTCTGTGATTCCCTCCATGAGCTCATGTGTTCCCATGAAATATTGAACTTGTGGAGACACAAAGCACATGTCTCATTCTCTCGCAACTGGAGTGGATGAAGGAGGGAGGCGGGCAAAACAGAAAGTGAGAATGATGAGATGAAAATTGAGAGATACAAAGGGAGCGAGTGACGTTTTAAAAGTTTTAAATTAATGGTTTGTGCGGGATGGCGGATTGAATCGTGAGCTTTCCACTTGAATTAGCCACATTATTCATTTATATGCTAATAGGACAGCGGTAGTTCAACCCCAGTATCAACAGAAACCATTATGATATTCCAAGCAAACATTTGTCAGCTTACTGTGTTGTCAGCGCCGCGATAATGAAGCCACTGGAACAAACCCCGCTAAGCCTCGTCTCAGCTGCTCCCTCAAAACGCCTTTAATTACAACTTCATGCAAACCCAGTCACCTGGTAAAATGTCTCTCTCAACCAATTACCACCAAATCTATCGCCTCTATAATTACATTGATTTGAGGGCAGCAAGAGCTATTTGTTTACTCGCTCACATACAGCAGACATTGAGGCCCCACATGGTCGCCTTCAGGCTCAGTGGCACAAACTCCCGTCATTTATTTATTCATTTATTGACTGAAAAGTAAAGAGAGCGATGTCTTGGAGGTAAGACACAAGAGTGTGACCGTATGTGTATCATTAACGTGGTTACAAGTTACATTACTTTAAAGGAATGTTTTGACATTTTGGAAAACACACTTTTACGGTCTTCGTGGGCATTAGATGAGAAAATCAACACCGCTCTCATATCTGTCTGTCACGTATGAATCTGCCAGCAGCATATCTGTAAGACAGGAAACAGCTAGCCCGACTCTGTTCTGGTCTGCTGCCAACCTCGCGGTGATGACAAGCCTCCAGCAAGTCACTGCGCCCACATCAGAAATTGTGCAGCATATAACACTTTGTAAAAAAACAAAATGTGTTGATTTTCTGTTTGTCTGGATGAAACAAACCAGATATGATTTGTTAATAAGGGAGCTTTAGAGCTTCTGGTCATCAACTGCTTTTTTATTTATTTATTTTTTTTAACTTTGGACAGAGTGGTGTTGTTACGTTACTGGAGTTTCAAACTTCAATACAATACGATGAAAAGCCAGAAAACAGGAGAGCTTCTTGAAAGTAGTAATAGTACCAAAAAAGATGGTGCTCTTTGGGGAAGGCCATGAACAAGTTTAAAAAAAAAAAAACAGGAAGGAACCAAGGCACTCGTCTTTAGGAAAAAAGTTAAAATGCCTTTATGCATTGGACGGTTCTAAAAGTAGCACATGATTAAAACTTGTAAAATCTTCTACCCATTTTTGTGTCCAGCAATTCGGCGTCCAGCCTTCCAAAAGGTGTAGAAGATATATATATTTTTAGTTTTTAATCATGTTCTACTTTAAGAACCTGACAATGCAATAAAGGCATTTTAATTTTTTTCCTACAGATGAGTGCCTCAGTTCCTTCCTGTTTTTTCTTCAATACAATACCTTGAAAAATACTAATATTCAATAATATTTTCAATACCGTAGGGAAAAACTGACATTTAGGGTGTAATATTTATTTATTTTTAGTAAAAGATAAATAAAACAAGGCTGTAACATGACAAAAATTACTCTTCTTGTATGTAAAGATATAGTGGAGCAATGGTGTCCTGAGCAGAGAATGAAGTCATGCTCTCTTGTGTTTTGTGATCGAAGCTTCTCTGTTGTTTGTTGTGGTAAACCAGTCCAATCACGTGTGCACGTAAGTGCGTATATTTCACTGGCTAACTCATTGCCACTGCATCGCATTGTGCTCATACAGTAATTACCGCTTCTATCTGGGCGGTCATGTTGCAGAAGCGTTTGCCCAACCTCTGCTTCCCCTCGGGTTAACGCTGTTGGGGCCAAATCATAGTATCTGCATCCGTGAGGGTCTGTTTTGGTCCCTGTTACCTAATTGTTTTCTTCCACCCATGATGGCATGAACTGTAGGCATAGCAAGCGCAGCAGCTAAACATGCTCCAATATCTTGCTCCAAAACCCTGCTGTCAGACGTCAGCTGCTGCACCACAGTGAAGTTAGTTTTAAGTTGGCTATTCAACAAACATTCAGTTTGCAGCAAGCAGCGTCTTCGCAGTTTCATTATCACCCAATGCTGGCAACAGGAGGACGGTAAACTCACGTCACGGCCCTCACGTTTACTACCAGGGGCTCAAGGACCATCAGTTGCACTCTGTCCACAGAACTAGTATGTCCGAGCCTTTAGCTCCGTCCACACTGACGCCACTGTTTATGGACTGACGCACTGTTAGCTACTAGCCACTAGCTCGGCCACCTTCGTATTGAGAACTGTACGCCGACAAGCTCCGAAGTTCACCTGAAGCCTTTTTAACAATAAGAGAGAGTGAGAAAGTGCAGCTGGTGCTGCTGTGTCTATATTACAGAAAATAAGTAGTGGAACCATTGCAGATATTTAGAATCGATATGTGTCCTTAAATTGATCATTTTGACAACACTCCCCCTGTTTCCAGTCTTTATGCTAAGCTAAGCTGCAGCTTCATATTTAGTGCACAGACACCAGAGTATGGTCAATATTCTCGTCTCACTCTTGGCAAGAAAGCAAATATGTGTTGAATTCTACCTTTCAGTTGTGCTTTTTGCTGCTATGATGAGTCAAACTGCTGCAGAAAAAAAGCACCGTGTAGCTTGTTCACAGGCCGCTACTGCTAAAGTTACATAATTGTGTACATGTAGTAAATCCTCAGTATAAAAACAAGCTACAACTAATGCAGTCTGATACAAGAGCCCTGCAATAAATCATAAAGGTTACAATGATCAGTTTTTGTAAAGAGGTGTTGATTAATGGGCACTTTGAAGGCTGCAGTTTGTGGTGTTGTGTCATATTTACAGGTGCTTCTATTATTTATCCTCCACAACTCTCATCATCCAGTTAATGTGGACTGTGAGTAAAATGTCCTGCTATGTAATCGGATGTGTCGCACAAACACAACAGGAGTCGGCATTAGCAGAACCTTCATAGTAACTGCATTGCAGCAGATGTTGGATCTTACCTCGCTCTGCAGGATCATAACAGCGTGGTTGAAGTGGTGGTGCTCCAGCGTAGCAGAGGTCCCATAAAGCAGCGCAAGGGCTGAGCCCGTCCTGTCACACACACACACACACACACACACAAAGCACAGACAATACACAGGGATCAAGAAGAGGAATAACATAATCAGCACTCAACACATACTGAGAAACAAAGTCCGCTGTTGAGTCTGTTGTAATTCCCTCGCCAGTTCTCTCTGCACATTGTCGCCAGCTTATGGCTCAATAACAAAAGAAGCAAGAGAGCCATAACATAAACTGCAGCTGAAGTTCAACCGTTCAACACTGAATACGATCATCATTTAACGTTGAGAAAAAAATACTCATGAGACACTTTACTGAGCTGGGTGGACTGAAGGTGAGGCATGTGAGCCAAGGTTTTAAAAGTTTCACGTTAGTTTAATTGGTCAGTCATTTCCACAGAAAAAAACTGTCTTTGATTTTACAAAGTTTAAGTTTTGATCTAGTTTTTATTCTAGTTTTGGTATTACAGTGGAGTCAGAAAGTGTCTGTCCTCCAGCACTTTGGATTTGAAATGAAAGAATGACTGTGAGCCTGTCTTGACCTTTAGCTGTGGGTTGTTCACATCACATGTTGTGTGAGCAAATTGATTAGGACGTGCTGCTCTCTTCATAGATACATACAATTTATGGACAATAATCTTGAACATAGATGAGGCCCAAAGGCAAAACAAGCCCTAAAACAATGAAAAAGCAAAGATAGCTGCAGTAAAAGTCTTACAGAATAGCATAGGGTTGTAACTCCAAACAGTCATTGATCACAATGGATTTGACCCAAATTAACAAATATAATGAATGACTTAAATTCAACTTGTGTTTACAATTTTTTTTGTGCTTTAAAAGTGCTGTAAAGGACATTGAGAACATTTATGGGGAAATCCGTATTGCTGTGTTTTTCTGTCTAGGTGACTCATGGGAGCAACAACTTTTGAAACTGGTCAAGTATTAAGGGAGAGTTATTATTTAACAAACGTCCTGTTTGGAGACGGGATGGTGTTCTGTGCCGCAAGGCGGTCCCTCCAGGATGTTACAATGTTATGATCGCAACAATTATCACTTTAACACCTCAACATCATTTTTCATTTGCTGCATTCAGACACCTTTTAATAACATTTATACCTCTGAAATTTGAGAAAGTGGGTTTGATTTCTTTCAAAAACACACAAAAAACCTCATAATGAGTAACTTTGCATTGTTCCACAAACTGTTTAAGATAATTACCTTTGTGAGGGCAGAGAACAGTAAGTTCAAGCAAATTATTAGTTTAGCTGCTGATCTAAATGTGCTCAGAGTCAGCAGTGTTTACAGTCTCTTCATTAAGCCGACCCTTATATAAGTCTTATACAACTTGCCACTTGACTCTTGCTGATCTGGGCTGGACTGCTGCAGACTGCTGCAGGTGGTAAAACACACTATAAACAGCGCGTAGGAGTGTGTGTGTGTGTGTGTGTGTGTGTGTGTGTGTGTGTGTGTGTGTGGCAGAGACAGTGGGATAAAGCATTAATACTTACTTTGCCTGAAAAGCGTTGTTGGTGCCCCTGTGGTCCAGGTCATGGCACACACAACCCACAATAAGTGCTAAGATCTCCACCTCTGTCAGGGTCTCCTGGAAGCCTGCCGTCTGATTGGCACAGAGGAGAAACACACACACACACACACACACACACACATAAAGGGCATGTCCTACCATATACAAGTGTGAGTACATCGAATAAAAATGAAAAACACTCCAACAGCAGCGGCATCCTAAAAAAACAGTGTCTCCCTAGATAACCAGTGGGACTGCAGTAACACAGTCACACTGGGAGCTTTATGGGTTGGATGAATGGCTTCTGGGGGCCATGTGCTGAGTGAGTCACTATAGGTCATTGTGGGGAGAGCGGCAAAGATAGCACGGCCCTCAGCTCACTCATTAAAACACATGGCAGGAGAGTGGAGGGTCCCAGAACAGCTTACACACTACTATTTCATCTCCCTCTGCCAATAATCAATTCAGATGAGACACCGTGCATTAATGCTGTGCTTGATTAAATGAACAACACTGGTGTTTGTAGAAGACTGTATGTGTGTGTGTGTGTGTGTGTGTTGCCCCAAGGACCTGATGAAGTAAAGGCCTGCTGAAGTAATTCTCTTGGGGTCTCTATTCAAACAAACATCTCCAGTGTGATTCTGCACAGAAGTGGCTGTTTGTATAGTTAATAACGCAATGAGTCGTAATTTGAATTTCAAGTCAAACAGAAATGCAACACATTCTCTCTACCTTTGATGATAACAAGATTTCTGTAAGCACTAAAGTCAGGCTTATATTAGCTGCCTCCCAATCACTGGCAAACCCATCGGCTGACTAGTAGTGTTTAAAAATAATATTTTATTTTTAAATAATTTAAAAATAAATTGAAAAAAAAATAAAAGAAAAAGAAAGACATTACCCCAAATGTGTTAAAAAATAATAATAATTCTGTAAAATGATTTAACATATATAATAATGATTAGTATAAATATATATGTATATGTATATATATATATGAAAATTACAATTATTTAAAAAAAATTTCTACTAATTTCTTGCAATTTGCCGAACAGTTTGCATCTAGTTGGTCCTTTTTTGTTATGTTTTCAAATGAAATCAAAGCAAGTTGCTTAGTTTTTGAAGGTTTAAATGGCTTACTTGTGAAGGTGTCTGAATGTAGCACAAGAAAAGTGATGCCGATCCAGGTTTCAGAGGTTTAAAGTCCAGGTAAAGTAAAATCAGAGATTTCTTTATAAGCACATTATGCATGTTAGAAAATACTCATTATAAACATGTGAAAAGAATCAACTATATAATACTGGCATGTGAAGTACGGGCTCATTTATTGTTAACATGACACATATGTGCACGAATGTAGCTGTCTAACCATACTCTGTGTTCATTTTGTCTGTATTTGCGTACTGTACTTTGTGCTACTGGGTTAACTGCTAACAAGAGTCTGTCACTTTGTAGCAGTTCATTCTTCATTTCACTGCTTTCAGTGGGCTACATTTTAAAAAAAAACTAAATATTACAAATTTTTATATTAAACACATGATGAATATATTATGCTTTCCCCTTGCCTAATACTCATCTTTACTGTGTAAAACTTGACCACAACATAATGTGACTCAATGCAACCTCAGTGAGCTGTTAGTTGCAGCCACTGGCTGCTTACAGCTAACATCCTCCTGCCGATTTGAACACAGATTCCTTGTTCACAATGGAAACAGTAGATTGTGTTCCCTGATGTGACGATAATGAGTTTACTGCGTCCTTTGGTCCTGGGGAAGATTTTACCGGAACGCCAGCTGCTATCAGCGATGTTGTCACATAACAGGGCCAGAGCCCATTTGCCAAACAGTCATTGTTTACTTCTTGTACCCGCTCATTAATTTGATTTTGTGGCCGTCTCGAACCTTGGATTTTAGCCTGCACAAAATCAATGTGACACAACAGAAAAACATCAGCCGCTGCCATCGGTGAATCAAGGCGACTACTGATGTTCAGCCGATAAATCGGTGCGTCCCCAGTAAAGGTGATTAATTCAAAATTCTGTAGTATACATCTTTAAAATTCCTACTGAAGTTATTAAGTTTTTAACAACAAAATGTACTAAAATTAGCAAATATAAAGTTCTGGTTCTACAAAAATGGCCTTTTTGTCAAATCGTTGCTTCTTTTAAAATCTTTTTGAGCTTCAAACAGTTATTTAAATAAAATCATTTGAGAAGTTTAGAGGGGAAATCTCCTTAAATTGTACTTTTTGAGCAGTATTGGGTACATTTGTGTACTTTCAGTGCCAAACTCCTCATTTCCTCCCTTGTGCTAGGCTTTTGGTATGTTTGTTTCTTTTACTAAAATCTAAGAGTCCTCATTGCTGCTAAGAAAGCTTTAAGTGTGTGAATATTTGCTATAAATTCTCCAACATAAGTGTCTCTGACTGAAACTGATGTCATGATTGACAACGACAGCGTGACCCTTACCGTAAGCATGGCAAACATGCACTGGCAGACGTTGAAGGCATGTCTCCAGTTGTGATAGAGAACCATTCTGTAGTTTTTCCTGACAGTCAGCAGCCATCTGCACAGTGTCTGGAGGGGGGAGACGGAGAGAGATAGAGAGAGAGGGATGAACACACGGGTCAGCAGCTGTCACGAGGACACATTAGGAGTCGGCTACTAAATGAACAGTGTTCTGGACAAATTCAGTGAAGCATTCAAACGAGATAGATAAAGTTTTGTCACCTCATAGTCGATCTTAAATTTCTGCACCATTCCCAACTCCATGAACATTCTCAGAGCGGCCGTTATCATGGCGTCGACATCCAGGGAGAAATCGTCAAAGGAGAGTTTGTCGATGCCGAGCTCGCAGACCAGAGGAATGTTAGCAGCCTGTTTTATGGTGGAAAGAGAAAACATTAAGGAGTTCAGAGAGCAGGAGAGGATGGAGAGGTCAGAGGATGCTGTGCCACTTTCAGATGATACATGGAAATATGGAGACATGCTAATTAAGACTCTGAGGACTCATTTGGAGAGGGTTAAGATTAATGAGGGAGCTTTACCGGAGTGTTTCACTGTTGTTTACTTTCAGAGCTCATTGACGTATCTGTGCAGTAGTAATCATCAGCAGCTTTTTTTCATTATTATTCAAATAAAAAATGCACGACATACATGACTCCAATTAACTACGTTCACACTGAAGCATCCGCTATCTCCGATGTGGTCCAGTGAGCACATATATCTGCCTCTTTAGTCAGCATTTGACCATTTCATGCTTTCTAACCTGCATCTCATGACAAAGAGTCAGAGCTCTCTTACAAATCTGTGTCACAGTGTTTTCGTCTTTCTCTCTCTCCTCTCTAACCATGTTCCCCTCACAAATGTTTGCCTGTCAGAGCAGCAGGTATTCTCCTCTCTCTTAATTCACATCCCCCGGTTACGAAATGTTAGCCAGGTTTGTTTGCTGCCATTTGCACTGCGGTGGAATCCCAGTCAAGCGTGCTCCGCGAGGCTCCGTATGTAGAGCAGTTATGAAAGAAAGTGGGGGGGAAAGGCAGGAAGCAGAGCGCGGCGCTGAATGAGGGGGCTGAGAGATCACACGAGCACACTGGAAAGCGGGGTTCCTACTTTGCCGTGACGGCCACAGGGGAAAATCCAACACATGAAAGTGCAGGAAAATAGGTCATATCTATATTTCAGAAGTGTCACGCCAATTAAAAATGTAGATATTTTCATATTTTACTCTCCAGACATAACGTATTGAGAATGATTGCCTATTGATCGGAGTAATCCATTTCAAATACCACAATTAGTTTATTTTCATTGGAGAATTCTCGGCCCATATTTACGCTTGCGTGCTACCGCTGCTGTTTGGAGGAACTGGAAAATTAAGTCTAGAGGAGACAGGCTGCCAATAATTCCCCTCTGTTGCAATAGATTTTTTTCTTTTCCATTAAAGTTAAATAGAGATTGTTATTTGATTAGAAAAAAATATATTCATTAAAGGGCCCATGACCAAAATAAATACACCATGAGGTAAATTTCCAAGACTTTACCTTCTTGGAGACGACATCAGAGAAGTCTATTTTACTGCTGATGCCTTGCATCCTACTTTTGTGTAAAAGAGTATTTCACCACTTAAAAGATGGTATTTTCATAAATCTAGGCTGTCTATGCAGTAGAAAATGCAAACTATCTTGAAATTGGTGCTATATAACCACAGAAAAAGTGCCGTGGTATTTACTTTTGGTCAAAAGCTAGAAATTTTAAATTTTAAAAAGCTAGGGAAAAATGTCAAGCTCATCTGCTTGTTTGTTTTTCTCTCTAATTTCCAGGTAATATGCTTGTACCTTTTACAATTTTTTTGCTAATTTGGGGGTTATTTATTCTTATATGCACATTGCCCTCTTCCCATGTTTTGAAAGAAATCAAGCCAGTATACTCAGATTTTAAAGGGTTAACTGCTATGTTCCTAAACAATAAATGATGAGGTTTTAAAAAACAAGCAGTCTCACGTGAGTTTTGACTTCAGTATCTGTGTTGAGCTCAGAGTTTAAAAAACAGACTGTCAGTATTAAGAGAAATGAAATTGTTTGCTGAGACAAATGTAATGATGTGGTGAATTTCTGTTACCTTGAATTTGTCAACTTCAGTCTTTGAGCAAGTGGCATGGTAAGACAGAACCTGCAAAGTAATGACACAGTGTCACTCAGAGTATCTTTTCAGTATATTAAAATAACCAGTACGCCTCTTAGAGAAACTCTGGCTTAAAACACACTGGCACGCTGGTGTTTCAGCTTCTCAGTGGATCTTCCAGATGAGGAAATTGACACTCGCCTCTAGAACAGTTTACAAGAGCAGCAATGTCAGCCCCGATTCCATCGCCATGTTCCCTTCATTTCCTGAGAGAAATACCTCGCACAGACCTCTAGTTGCTTATTTGATCATAAATGCTCATGTTTATTCAGTGCTGCCAGAGGCAATGCATCAACATATTAGTTCACTCTGTGCCCGTCCTTTAAACGCTTCGTCTCTCTCTTCTCTGCTTCTCCTATCCTGAAACTTAGTGGTGCCAAATACTCTAATGCACCTTAAAGCTCCCCATTGTAATGTAAGGACTGTAAGTACTGTAAAGGCTGAGCAGTGCTGAATGCCTACATACTGCGGGGCAGATGAGGGATTGCTTTTCACTGCCGCTCATTAATTTTCAATAAAACCTTTGTGAGAAGGTTATCTACAAAGAGACATCAGCACTTTTTTTCATGCGTACATTCTTGTGGAAATATGAGACTAAAAAAAGGAGCCAAGCACAAATACCCCTGAGAGAGAATAAGCACTACGAGGTTTTATATTAGCCATGCAGCAGCCGCTGTTTCCAATGATTTCTGGGTAAATGTTTCAGCACAGAGCATATGTTGACTGGAAAGGAAAATAAAGATAGCGTTACAGCTAAATACAAGAACAGATAGGACGCACTGGGAAAACCATATGAGGGAGGGCATGAAGCTGACACAAACACAATGAGCGCAGGCATGACAAAAGGGAACTGAAGGACAAAGCAGAGCAGAATCGACTGAAGGGATTGTTTAGGTCTTTTGAAGTGTGGTTGTATGTGGTAATTATCTGCAGTCAATGTGTTACAGACAGTAGATGGAGGTCGGCATGGCGCCAATTTAGAGAAGAAGTCTGGAGTCGGACATGGAAGCTAAGTGGCGTGCTGCTGTGGCATGTGGTCAGTGCAAAAACATATTTTAACCAACTAAAAGCTTTTATATTTTTATATATGATGTATGAGAATATTTTCACTGCTTTACTGACAAACTTCTGACAGGGACTTGAAGCCATTATATTGCTCTCTTCAAAGCTTCCATTGAGAAAGTCAGTGATTTATCATCACTGAACACGGGAGCTGCTGGTCGACCGGTCGGTTAGTTAGTCTGTGCTGTTGAGTGACTTTGGCATTTTAAAGGGTTCATGCAGATTCAGAATTATAGGATCATTTCTATATGTCCACAATAACATCACTATAATGATGTTACTGTCTAGAGTATCATCTCCTGAGCATCATCTTATTACTTAATACCTGTTGTTTTGTTTTTGTTGTCTGGCTTTTGGCTTTGATATATATTTGATATTGCAATTTACCCTGTTACTTTTCTGTTAAATGTTATGTCTAATTGTGCTAGTATTGTAATATTTTGTTGAGGAACCTTTTGAAAACGAGATGGTGCATCTTAAGGGGTTATTCCTAATAAAGGAATTTCCAGTAAAGTCAAATAATAACACAAACTAACTAAGTGATGAAAGCAGTGGTAGACCAGCAGCTCCCATGTTCAGCGAGCTTAAAATGACTGTTTTTCTCAGTGTAGTCTGGTGGTTTTGATAAGAGATGGGGACCTGAAGCGGTTAATGGTTTTTCTGTCAGGACGGGATGTCCGACAGACAGGTAAAACGATGAAAATACTCTCAATATAGACTACACTTAAACTGTTAAGTTGTTTTACGCAGCTAAAATATGGTTTTCTGCTGACTCCATCCACAGCAGTAGATTACTTAGCTCCCGGGTCGGCCTTATACAGCCCTACTTAAAAAATCTTAACTATCCTTTTAAGTCAACACTGTGAGGCTACATTACAGTTTACAAAGTAATAGATTTTATTATTTCAAATTTAAACGGATGCAAAGATTTCTTCAAAACATGAAGAAATCTTCATTTTTTTGAAATGCGATTTGAAGCAGGAAACCGAATGTGTTCTTACATCCAAAGCCACAGACTGCTTGGCCCAAGATTTCTTCACCTGGTCGTACATGATGGTGTTGTTGATGCCCAGTCCACAAAAGATCACAAACGCCTGAGAAAGGCACAAAAAGCAGACACATTCAGCTACATCAGTTTCTGCTGCAACCAAAAGCTACTGTATGTTGAAAAGAAAATAGGAGCAAAGGTAATACTTCAAAGAGACGCTGGTCTGCATCATCGAATGGTTTCCCATCGAGCCTGTTCAGCACTTGGGCGACACCTGTTACACAAACCATACAATAAAAAGTTAATGTTTAAGCTCGATATAGGCACAACACCAGCACATGTAATCTGCCTCCAATTAAAAGAGGATCAAACCCACACACTGCATTTCATCGACTAACATGCATTATTAATGAAATGAAGCAGAGACACAGCATCCTGTCACATAAATAGCAGTATATGAGTATGACACAAGGTGATGCAAAAACGACACAAAAATCCAGCACTGGCGAAATTGGCATTCAATTAATGTTATCTCTGACAAGACATCCAGTCATTGTCCACAGTGCTGCAGTGGGATTGAAGCCTTTTTATTTGACAGCTGTATTCTCTGTTTAGGTGGTGTCTCTCATCATCTAATTAAAAACAGAGGACAGCTTTGTTGATAAAGCATAAACATTTAATTGATAGAGACTGACATTCATTGTCACTGAGAAATTACACTTAAAAAGTAATAACTCAATACATTACCATCTTTATTTATCTCCAGGAGGTCAAACAAACCTGCTAAAGTGACATTTTAATTTCAATGTATGGCTGGAAATCCACAGAGGTGAAACAGGATTAATACCGTAGCTATTAACAATTTTCATTATGGTGTCATTGCATTAAAAATACAGGCATGATGTTTTCTCAGATCTATTATCGCTCCCTCTGTAATGAGCATGTAATTTGTGATGAGCTGCTGCAAGCATAAGTGAACTAAATGACTGCTTAGAGTCCTGTGGCCACCACATAATCTTTAACTTCACCACATTCCTATTGTCATTAGTGTTTCACTATAACAAAAAAATCCATAAAATGGCAAGAATTTGCAGCTCTGTTATGAGTGTTTACATAAATCACCCATGTATTGTATATCTGCACAATAGACATTTTTTTCAGTAGGGATGTTGGGTGGTGTCAAAAACAGTTCTTTACTGCTGTTGTTTGGATTTTTTTGAAGTGGCATTGTATGAGATACTTATCCATATTCAGTGTATTACCTTCACCAGATGGCAGTCAGCATGCCCTGAGTTTGGAGAAGCAGAGGTTGCTTAGCTACCATGGAGGCTAAGCAATGCACTGCTGTGGACAGGGGCAGCTAAAAACCATATTTTAGCCATTTCGAGAAATCTGTATCAGTTTAAGTATACTCTTTATTTAGAATATGTTTACCTCCTTGCCATAGGACAGCCCTCTCAGATGGGGAACTGAAGCCATTATTGCTTTCTTCAAAGTCACTAGCTACCATAAACAAAAACATTAATTTTACCTCGCTGAACATGGGAGTTGCTGTAGTACAACCACCTTAATCGGTTAGTTAGTGTTTTGGTGTCACTTTGGTGAATCCAATCTAACCCTATAAAACACCAAAGTCACAGAAAAATGCAAACAAATTAACTTATTTAGTGCAGCAGTAAACCAGCAGCTCTTTTTTATATTATTATTATTATTATTATTATAATAACATTTAAATGATTATTTAATCAAAGATATCATTAACGTTATTGTTGATGAGGGCTTTCAAGAGACCATTGGAAAGGGCTGTCTGACAGCAAGGTTAAAGTGGTGAATATACTCTAAATATAGTGCACACTTAAATTGATTTTTTTTTTTTTTTTTTTTAGATTGGAGTTTTTAAGTGGCTGAATCCCATTTGCTGCTGACCCCTCCACAGCAGTACGTTGCCTGGTTTTCCAAACCGGGGCATGCCGACTAACATATACTGTTGAAAACTCCGCTTCAAAAAATTCAAACTACTCCTTTAACTTAAAGAGGAATTGTAACAAACACACAACCTAGACTCCTGTGTAACAAAAAATGGTGCTGTAACCAAAATATTTGCAAATTCGCGTCTTTAAGAGACACTCTACCATCCATCCATTCATGACCTCCACCTGCATACATCACCAACATCACAGCGCTATTATGAATCAACTGAAAGTTCACATTCACATTTTCTCTCTATACTCTATAGGTTAGGCTGTTACCACAGGGCCGTTAAACGTAATGATTTATTCACTGTAAGCTGGAAACAAACAGACAGCTCTCCAGATCATATATTAATAGAGCTTGCAAATCGTAGTAGGGCACCATGGTAGCAAAATGTGACTTAATAGTCATGGTCTGGTGCTCTGCAAAAGCCCTGCTTGTGTGTGTGTGTGTCTGTGAGAGGGGAGAGAACCGAAACACAGGTGGCTTGTAAAAATGCCGGGACAGTTTATACTAGATGTTCGCAATATAGTCATTTTATATATTACACGTGGAACAAGCCACGATACTTAAAGTATATTGGATTGTATTGTTGGTCAACACCGAAGCTCTGGAGCCCAGATAATAATGTTCGGGTTTGAAAAAACTGTTGGTTATCTTAAATGTTGGGCTCGTACACTATCAAACTTCTTGATCCTTTGCAGCTCTCTACTTTAACAGTCTGTGTTGACTTGAGCCCTGGGATCTCCTCTTGTGGTTGTATTTGTTTTAATTTGTTATCTTTGTGCCTTAATTACTGAAGTACATATTGCCTCAAACATAAAAAAAGTATTTTTTGTGCAGCGTAAAGGGATTACAACTTGCATTTTGTGCTGCCTCATGCTGTACAATAATGATAATGAACCTTAATGTCATAATATGGTTTTACTCACATTTGATATTTATCATGAAACCTTATTGTTGTTATAGTGCCATCAGTATTTCTTCATTTTGAAGAAGCTGACTGTAACCTTGGCAGATGTCACAAGGACATTCGTTATCTACCTGAATGTATCCTTGGCTTGAGAATTTCATCTCCTGCTGCTTTGTTTGTATAATGTTTTTTTTTTCACTCCAGATCCTCAGGTGCCACCCACACACACTGCATTTCTTTTTTCCCTCTCTCTCGTTCTGTTCTTCTTCCTCTTCCCTCTCCCCTCCCCGACAAATGCACTTACACCTACGCAAAGAAAAACAAAAAACTAAGCACACACAGACATCACACACACACACACACAGACAGAGGTCTTAACCAACCATCTGCGGCAGATATGCTGATCACTTTGCACTCAAATATAACTAATGACTTCCTGCGTCAGATCTCAGTGGACCGAGAGGAGCTGCTATCATTGCTCCTCCCTGCAATATCCAGCACCAAAGCCGAGACGAGAGATCAATGATTTATCAGAGTGTCAGTGTGGTGTTGGCCTGGGGCTGATCCACAAACACAAAGCACACAGCCAGAAGAAGGGAACTCCACCTCCAAGTGTGGAGTGATGGTGCAGCGTGGGTCTAATCACACATATGCAGCCTCAGCTGAACACACGCTCAAGCTCCCCCCTTCCCTATTGTCTGCTCTGCAGCAAAAACGGGGGGAAAAGAAATTTGAAACCTACATTATGCATGTGAGTGCTGCATGATGTCAGGGCTGAATATACAGTATATTTGCAAGGGGTGGGACCAAATTCAATTAAGTATTGCAATTTACTTTTTACAAGATTTAATTATTTCTTTAATGCCTGAATAGATCAAATGAATGCAGAATTGGAAATAAGATGCCACTTTTGTTGTGGTAATCTGATGTCTTATCCATTTCTAGAAAAACAAAGCAGAGGCAAGAAAGTGGAAATTATCAGCCGAAGACACAGACCTTCAGCTGCTCCATTAGCAACCTAAATTCAGCCAGGAGAGCGTAACATCGCCACTGGATCAGCAAACTTTCTGTTGCTGCCTTTACACAGATTAGACCCAGTCCGCTGTCAGCCCGGGCACTTGTGTTTGCGCCGGCTGATTTTGAGTTGCTACAGCCACGACTGAAGGTCCTACTCCAGAGCTTCTGCCCATCCTCCTCTTGACGACTCGTCTCCTCACGGTGGAGAGTCAGGCGGAGGGACCAGAGTGTGCACTGGCTCGCTAATTCTTTTCTTATTTGTGGTCTGATAAACAGAGAGAGCTAGAGTGGCGAGATGAGCTCCGCAAATCAATGCACAGTGTTTGACTCTACCAAGAAATAACATTTTACTCTTTTTAAATACTAAAAGATTAGATTATCAATGAGCTGCAGCTAATGTTGATTTTTGTCATCAGCCATCACAAAGAAATTAATGTATGGGAATAACTGCAGGGACAACTAAATGTAGCAGTTTAACTTTGCCTTAAAAAGTATATTTTTCATTCATTGTGTACATGTACATTTTAGTATGTAAGTAAAGTATATTTAATAAAGCACTTTTCACAGAGAAAAGTCACAAATTGCTTAGCTGGAATAAAATTCTTAAAAATAGGAAAAGCAGTTATTAGTTTGAGTATGCCGCTGAAATAAAAGTCAGAAAGACTGAGTGACATAAGATGTGCATTGTTTTTGGAAATATTTCCCATGATATACAGTCTCAAAAAAAAGGTTCAGATTTTTTCCATGGCCTAGTGTTGAAAAGTTAAACAACAAACCTCAATAACATTTAATATTGAATCTTGTAGAACCGCAATACATATGTAATCAGCACACAAATATATTGATAGTATCAAATTGAGATATATGCAGCCTTAATATCTGCACCATATATACTTCAGTCAAAAGTGCGTGGACACCTCAGTCTTCATGTTTGTATGCACAGTCTCATTAATTCTGAATATGGTAACTCTTAATGCAACATTGTACGACAATATCTTAAATCAGTTTGAGTTTCCAACAATGTGTAAACAGTTTGGTGAAGGCACTCTCCTGTTTGAACCTGACAGTGCTCCTGTTTACACTGCAAGCACCAAAAGAGAGTGTTTTCTGACTTTGCTTTGGAAGAACTTGACTAAAGTCAACCACCAACACTTTGGGATGAACTGAACACCAACCGTAAGCCAGACCTTATGACCCAAAATCAGTGGCTAACCTCACTAATGCTCTTGTTGGAAGCCATCCGAGAAGTGTGGAGGCTGTTTGTACATGTAATAATATCCATGGTCTTTAAGCTAGACAATCAGGTGTCCACATTCTTTTGGCCGTATGTAATACTGTACTGTAACAGCTTTTTATATAGATATGTAAAGTTTAAAAACAAAAAAAATTTTTTAGAATTGATATACCTAATAAAAATCTTAAAGTATAAAATCAAATGTGTTTTTGGTGAACTTACCAATGATCTGATGGTTGCTGTTCCAAATGGGAACACAAAGCACAGAGCGGATGTGGAAGTCCGAGAACTGGTCTGCCTAAAAAGAGTGGGAGTGTAAATACAGTATAAAATGAGGATTACCATCCATTTACATAAAAACATTTCCTTGCTTTGTTTTCGTAGGTTTTAGCTTTAAAGCTGGGGTACGCGGTTTAATTACAGCTTCATTGGGAAAAAATGTTATTCAAGTGGACTAAAAGAAAACTGGACTACTGCACCTCCTCCCGGCTCTGCTTTTAGGCTTTGTGTTTCAGAGATCGAATTAAAAAGTTGTTAATAGTTTAGCCTACTGCAAACCTGAGCTAAAGGCTCACACTTTATGTAGCTGACATGAGCGAGAGCCTCACAAAGTGTCCTTCGCCTCACTCCCTGCCACTCTGGAGACAAACCCCCAGTCAGCAGCTGCAGCATCCCAAAATGAGCCAGCTAAAATCCCAGCTTTTTTGTGTGTGTGTGTGTGTGTGTGTTTGTGTGTGTGTGCACCATATCCAGATTTCTGCCTACCTCAGCTATAAGTATAAACAGGACTAGTAATGAAACCTCAAAACTTTTTTGGTTATCAACCAAACAATTTTCCACAGGACAAAACTGGCAAAAAACTGACAAAAATTCCTCATTTGCAAAAACATTCAATCATTAGTGCAGTCCTACTTGTTTATTTTCTTTTTTTTCTGCTATTTTTATTATGAATTAATAACATTATTCATTTTAAATTGCATTTTATTTAGAATAAACAGCTCCAAACTGATACTAGAACAGTGGTTCCCAACTGGTCTGGCCACCGAGTCCAAACTTTGTCCTTAGTCATTAGTTTAATGTCCACACAAAAGATAAATTACCACATATTAAATTAACAATGAAACACAATTAAATAAAACATATTACAAGACAAATGTGCATTTTTTTTTTAAAAAACTGAGTAAATAAAAAGCACTGCAACCTAATAAGTGCATATTATTGCTACAAGATCAGTGACATAAAAACTGAAAAGAAACAGCATGTTAATAAATCAAATAATACCAAGAACAGGGCAATAAAATAGCAGCTGAACAGCAGGAAAACCGTGTGGTTTTTTTTAAATTTATTTATTTATTTTTTTTTACAAACTTCACATTTTCAGGAGTCACCTGTGATCCTCTCAGAATGAACCAGCGACCCACCTTTGGACCATGACCCACCAGTTGGAAACCACTGTACTAGAGCATTTAACACTGATCTATCTGAAACATTTGAAATATGTATGTATATTACAGCACCGGAGGAAGTGTTCATCTAAAGCTAGCTCACCTAGTGTCATTGAGCAAGCTAATGTTATATCTTAGCCAAGGAGGACGCCATCAGTGTTTACATCTCGTGCTGTCACAAGCCTTTTAGCACTTTCGGTTCCCTTGTCTTAAAGTCTATGGGTTTTTTTGAGTTTTCAGTAAAATGCCTTAAATAAGGTCTGTGGTTAACTCAGGCTAAAGATATGTAGCCGTTTTGTTCTGCAACATAAAAAATGTCCGCTTAAACCCGATTTTTGAACTTTCAATCATCTTAAAAAGGCGGTTACTAACGAGTGGCTAAATGGGACTACAGTGTTTGTCAGGGACGTTAGACGTCATCACACCGGACACAGAAGCTCATTAAACCCACTTGTCCGCCTTTACAGCTTTACAGAGTCGCACTCGAACTTGTAGATTTATCTGTTTATAATATTTTTCGAGTGTGTTTTAACGTGTTTTTACAGTGTTTGTAGTTGTGACGTTTAAGTTGTGCGACCACGATGTAATTGGTTTATAGCCTAACGATAGCTTTTTGCTTCTAGCGATTTCATTTACGCTTCAAAACACACAAAGGTGGTGTTCATCTGTGAAAATTCTAACGCTGAACAAAACATGTCAGTCTGTTTTGTTCGTCAGAGAGCTTATTTTTGGCGATAATTGAAAATCCCATTCGAAAGTCCCATAAGGTTTTTGACGATGGAACCAGTGCGATGCTAACATCCTGGTTGGCCTACAAAAATACGTCATCGCTTCACCACTTTATTGTTATAAAAATATTTTGAAGACAGCAGCATAAGCCGAATAAGAGCTCAGGGAGGAATGTTACAGTTTTACATCGATGGTCTTCATGTCTGTTCATCAAAATGCGTTCTTCCAACACCATCCTGACATCGCTCCCTGGGCAGTTTCACAGCCATTAATGAATCCCATGTGACCTCATTGACTCACCTGTGAAATCGACGTGTGAACGTCCCATTGAGGATTAGAAATGCAGCGGCCTCTACACTAGTTAGTGGAACTGAACCTCTTGGATGAGCACTTAAAGCTCTTCAAAACCAAGCAGTACATTTATTTTTGATTGAGTACTTCTAGAAATAATACGACCTGAATGATAATCGTCACATGCATATTTCATATATCATTTCAGTTGGATGTCAAATATGAAAGTCATGTTGTTGTGTGTTTACCTCAGCATCAAAGCGAGGATCCTGATAGGCATCACTGATGTTCACGGGGAGTCCTGTGGATGCTACCAGCTCTGCGATGCTGTTGTTTATGAGCCAGTCTGAGTATGAAGATTTCTCCATGCTGTCTTTGAAGCTACAGTCAGAAAATAAGAGGGGAGGATCACAAAAAGAACAGAATCAGAACAATACTAGGCCAAATGTATTCACTTGACTTTGCACAGGAGATGTTTTATTCTAAAAACACACTTCTTTATCTGATAACAATATTGTTATCAGATAAAGGATAACAAACCAGAAAATAAACCTGTGGTTGTTTGCCTCCGCGTGCCGGTCAAATTGCACTGAGTCTACATTTTGCATTTGAAAACAGTTTTGAATGCCATATTGACAAAGTAAAGCAATTCTTAACAGATTGTCTTGATTAGGAATCAAATAATGGTGAAAAACTGCATGGGGAAATCATAAAGCTGGCATGTGTGTAAAGGGGAGACTCATGGGTACCCACAGAGCCCATTTTCATTCACATATCTTCAGGTCAGAGGTCAAAGTGGACCCCCTATGAAATAAAAATACTGATTACCATCAACAAAATTTAGCCCAACTTAGCGTCATTGAGCCCCCTTATTGAGAAGCCGTTATGTACGGACCTTAATTGCATTGTGATTTAACGCTTTAATCCTGACAGCCCCACAAAAAAATGTTCAATTCCATCCCTGAAAATGCTGTTGCGATAGCCAGTCTGAGTAAGACGATTTCTCCGTGCTGTCTTTAAAACTATTGACCGAAAATAAGAGGGGAAGATGATGAAACAGTACTGGGCCAAATCTGTCCACGTAGCTTTTCTCTGGAGAGGCTTGATTCTAAAAACACATTCCTTTAGTCGATAACTTTATCATCAGAATAAAAACTTGTATTGTATTTAAGTTGAAAAGATTTTTATTCCCTTTCACACCTGAACTGAAAGCTAGCAAAAGGCCTTTCCTCCTTGTGGACCCCCTTTTACGCTGACTTGCATTTAATGAACTTCTCATACTGTAGATATCAGTGAGATTCTCCTGCAGCTTATGAAGTAATGAAAAGTTAATTGTGCGATTGTCTTCTTCATTGCCTAACGCCCCCACACTCTGGCATGGAAACACCTGCATCCCTGCACAGATTTCCCATTCACATTTACTGCAGTGGGCTGTCGCTGACTTTTTCCTGACTTCTAATGCAACAAGGTAAACGTTCACGTGGCTCGTTTGGTCTTTCCAGACTGGATTAAAGATGGAGAGGCACTGATGTCAGATCTTTTGATTCGCTTTGATGTGGTGATGCAGCTGCGTGTGCGGCAGGGAATAAACCTCATGGGTGTGATGAAACAACGCCTTACCTACTTTTTCTGTCTTGCTCTATGTTCTCTCTGCCCCGTCTCGTGTCTGTCACTTAGCTGCCACAGATACACTAGTAGCACTGCACACTTGCTCAACATTATCCTCCCCGCGGAGGCGGCTGGGGATTGTACGGCACATTAAAAATCCTACAGTACGGTCTCCTTCTGACACCATATTTATTAACTTAATTACACACGATTCTTGTTAAAGCAGTCCTTGTTTTTCAAATGTGAACCTTTGGTGTCATCATAGAGATACTGTGATTTTGTCATTGCTTGAGTTGAAATGTGTCATTTTCTTACTTGAAATCACAAACTGGCTATTTATTTAACGTTTTAAAACCATGATTGATTATTCGTGCTGTGTTCACACGGCTTATTGCTTTGAGCAACTTGGAAAAAAATGTCCTGTGGATTGCAAGAAATTAAAAAGAAAATTACCTTAAAATAAGCTAAAAATATATTTGAAAAATGTCAGAAAACTAGGGGAATATGTCCCCAAAACCAATTTATAATAAATATAAATTAAAAAATGTTACAAGAAAAAACTTTTTAGGGCCATTTGTTGTTAATTTACTCATTGCCTATTTTTTTTTTTTTTAAGAAAATCAAGCCAATTTTCTCCAGTTTCAATGGATCACAGATCACTAGGAGCGTGTAATAAAAAAGACTAAACTAGACATTCAAGCAGAATGATACTCATTTGTTTACTTCTAATTTCGAACTACTGGTATTTCTTGTGTTTTTGCGTTTATCACTACTGCCTTGAAGTGACCATATCAGTTATGGCCTGTACAGGACTTGGGAGGGATAATTTGTCTTCCTTTCAGCGTTGGTTTACATCCATAAACATCCCACACAATATTAAGCCTCTCTTTCTCCACTCAGCCATCCCCAGCAGTGGAGAGAAGCAGCAAAACCCAATTAAGTAGGGCTCCTACAGTATGCCTTCTATTCAGCATCAGCATATTACTCCCACTGCACTACAGAATATTCAATTTTTATACTTCCCTTATTTTTTTCTCCTTGATGGAAGCTGCACAGACTCAAACAAGACTCTGTGCAGAATACAGGTGCCGTATTGCAATAAAGCAAATAAAGGTGAAGATGTGACTAAAGGCCACTGGTATGAGAAATGTAAAAAGGAGGGCAAAGCTGTGTTTTTCATTAGGCTGGATGTTTTTCTCTACCTGTATGATGTAGTGCGACGTATATCCATTTTACGCAATTCACACGTAGATTTACAATAAGACCTAGATACTGGATGCCAAGATGGTGTCTGTTCATGGAGTTGGTCTCACCTGCTATATACGCCAAAACAAAGTATCTAGCTTTTAGGTTTACTTCCGCAATATACAACCCACTGAATATGCCCAGTACTGTTTCTTCTGTGGCCCTGCCCGCATGTTCCCGCTTGCCTCATAGACCTTAAACTGTGATGATGTCGCAGATTTGTAATACTTTTTCCTAACGTCAGGAGAGTTTTACAAATGTAAAACCAGCATGGCTCAAACATTCATAACAGAAAGATTCATAATTGACCTTGTTTGAAATTCAAGGTGTCCTGTCAATGGTTTTACTGATGTCTCTTTTATAATGGTGGCCTATAGAGAACACCAGTAATGAGTCTTAAATACCGGAAATTTGTTTCAGCCGTTAATATTTCAGCAAGTCAGTGGGCTTTTGGTTAGAAGCCTTAAGGTCTGTGGTTAACACAAGCTTAAGAGACTTTCACATTTTGTTCTTCAACATAAAATACGTAAGTAAATATCCCACTGTGGATATTTTCTTTGAAGCTTTGAACTAACTTTGAAGATTTCCTAATGAGTGAACAGCACTGCACATGGCTTTACAGCCTAGTTGTGGTGGCAGCTAATTTTCAGGTCATTTTCTTTATCACCTTTTACTGTTCTTGCAAACATGTGGCAAGTTGTTCAGTTTTCCATGTTTTTTTTTTTTTTTTTTTTAAATCAAACCAATTTGCTCCGGTTTAAATGGGCTAAATAGCTGGTGAGGCGTATTTGAATATGCCACTTACAAGAAAAAATGATGTTAAACCAGGTTTTAAAGGGTTAAGAGTTGCAACTCTTGCACAGGCCATCGACTACTTTCAAAATGCTTTTGTAGTTGTTCAAAATACACTGCATGACCTGAAACTTGTTCTAAATGCAGATAAGACTAAGCTAATGTTGTTTACCAGCTCGAGGACTCGGTCACAGAACGTACCTGTGGTGGTCACTGTGGATGGAAAAAAGATCGATGTTGTTAACTCTTACAGATACCTGGGTGTTTTGATTGATGACTCCCTCAATTTTAAACCTCATGTGCTGTACCTGGTGAAAAAGCTGAAGCTAAAACTCGGATCTTATTTTTGCAACAATGTTTTTCTTTTAATGCAAAAAAATGGCCTTTTTGCTGTAACTTTCTTACCTGCGCTGAACTGTGGTGATGTTTAATACATGCATGCCTCTGCTCAGTGTCTCCATATGGTTGATTCAGCTTATAATGCGTCCTTGAGGTTCATTATAAACTGGAAAGCTCTGACGCACCACTGTGAGCTGTACTCTCGTGTAGGATGGCCTGCTCTGGTGACCTGTAGGTTCTTGCACTGGTACGTTTTCATATGTAAGGCAATTCTTAGTCTTCTCATCTTTGTGTTTTTATCATGCAGAAAAATACCGGACAGTACTCGCTGCTTTCTCAGGACTTCTTTATGCTCTTGACCCCAAATGTTGAGACAGAAATTGGGAAAAGGGCTTTTGGGTATTCTGCACCCTTAGCGTAAAATTTTTTGCAAAATGACTTGAAACTCAAGCAGCTGGTGTCACTAAATGTCCTTAAATCTAAAATGAAGGAGTCAGAAGCAGATTCTAAAGAATGTCGTTGTCCTTAGCCTGCCTGGTTGTACAAATGTCCCCCAGAGATTCCCTTTTGACTGATAAATAGTTCTCTTTTAATGCTTATTTTAGTGCGTGTGAAATGTATTTTCCCTCTTTTTTGTGTCTGCGTTTTGTTTTTAACTGCTGACTGTCTTGGCCAGGTGTCCCTTGAAAAAGAGATTCTTAATCTCAATGGGATCAACCTGGATAAATAAAGGTTAAATAAAAAATAATGAAAAATAAAATAAAGCTAGCTGACCAGTTAACCTCACTATATAAATCTTGAGGTGATTAACAAAATGATTGATAGCTCTAAAAAAAAAAACAAGTGGCACATACTAATGACATTATGTACAAGAAAACTGAAAAGGGAAGTAGTGTTTGTAAAACGGACACGTCACACTACATTGTGCAAGTATAGAATTGAGGAGCAGAGTAGATTTTACCACTGAAGCGCCACACATACCTGCTCTCAGTGTCTGCACTACACTTCGGGGACAGTAGCTCAAACGACTTGGTGAACTTCACCACCTGAAAGATTTGAAAGGAGAGATATCACTTAAACTACTGAATGAATTGCACATACCTACACAGTACTGCGTGATAAACACTGAGGCAGACAGAGAGAACAGACATGCACAAATGTTCAGATAGACAGACACATACACAGCAGAACAGCAAGGAAAAAAAAAAGTACCGGTGACTCAATGTCCTCCAGCAACTGAACAGAGCAGCGCTCGCACTTTAGTAATGTCTGGGCACGGTGCATGATCTTCCTGACAATCTTCTCCAGGTCAGTCTGCTCTTCAAACAGGTCATTGACTACCTCCAAGAGCGCCTGAACACCAGAGACAGAAAAAGATACCACTGCCATAATTTCAACAGTCTGCTGTAAAACCTAGATATTTTATCTTGCTCAGCTGTTAGAGCACAATTATTATTATTATTATCCTTAAACCATAAAGCAGCAGGATGACATAAAATGATCAGTTTCCCCATTAAAAGCAAATTAGGCCGTCTATCTATGGGAGCATCAATCCAATTTAACACACAATCTCATACAAATCATAGAGTGTAAAGGGAAGTCTCCTTATTTTTGTCCTCCATTCACTGAGCTGTGGTCTCATTATGTTCTCTTCCATCACAGATCAATGTGTGACATGAATTAGTGCATCTCTTAACATTCCCTCGGAGATTTAGATCATGGATCAGGCTCCAGTCTGGAAACGGGCCCATCCCCCACTACAGATCCAGAGAGACTGTCCACGCAGGGCTGCATGCTGCTCTGTGATCCTCACTGCAGTGGCAGCAAGTGGGCTGCTGCTGATCAATACTCGGCCTCAATGTCAGCATCAGGGGGGAGGAAGTACTGCTGATCCCAGGGATGGGGGGTGGGGGGTTATTATCCTTACCCGACTCCTGTCATACTCCTTCCTTGAGGCAGCAAAGAGTTGGGCATTGGAGATTGCAATACCACAGAAAGGCAGGTACATCTGCAGCACCTGTGGACGTAATGAAAGGACTTCTGTCATCACTGAGCTACAAACCGAAAAAAAACAGTTATTTATCAAAAATGGTATCCAATAAAGTGCCCCCGGGCCGACGCGGAAGTTAATGTTGCCCAGTTTTCCTCATCAAAAAGCCAATGGGATTTTTTTTTATGACTTAGTTTATTAAATTGTATTTTTTTTAACAACACAAACCAAATCACACATAACACAATCCCCAAAAGAACACCAGACAAAAGAGAGAAAAATAAAATAAAAACACACCAAAAGACAAAAAACAAAAACAAAGACAAGAGCACTAGTGGAAGATAAACTAAGGTAAATCAGGATCAAAGTATGGACATGAAATAAAAGAAACTGGCAAATTCCAACCACACTACTGCCAAATTTCCACATGTAGTCCCCAGTATATGAGTGTTTAATACTGTCCATGTTATAGTGTCCATATAGATATTTCCTTCTGGTGCGCCATCGCCTTATCCATCCTCCTGTATTCATGACAATCCTGACAAGAGCTGTACACATTACAAACAAATGTCTCTGTATGTATACCCACATCTTTCTGTTGCAAACATATCAGCACCAGTGTATTTTAGTCCGGTTCTTAGCAAAATCACCAGAATCACTGGTTTCCACTGGACATTTGATTATTGCGGAAAATAAGTTCTGTGGCAAACAGATGTTTATGATACTTACATGTTTTATTCAGAAAGATGATCTTCAGAAATGTTTTATGGTTTGTTTTAAACCAAAATGCAATTGTCAGAAGTAAAAAGCTAACATTGGGCTATAAACAAGTTACAGTCGCATGACTTAACTTCTTGATGAAGGTTTTCAGTCATCCAGGTCATGGTATCCATAAGTGCTGTTTCGTTGGTAACTGGACTTAGTGTCAGTTTCTTGAAGACGTTTCGCTTCTCATCCGGGGGCTTCTTCAGTTCCAACCAACTGGAAGGGAGTGCAGGCTTTAAACCGTGTGCAGGCATGTGCTAAGGAGTCGTTAAGGTCCCATGTGGACTCTGAGTTTCTGAGTCGTGAAGGCCACTTGTCAGTCGTTGACCCAAATTGGATTCGTGTGGGTCGTTGGGGCCACAAGAGTCCAGGTGTGAATGGGTGTTGATCCTTCTGGGGAGGGAACTGCATTGTACATGGGTGCTAAGTGATTTCGTAGGCCGCCTCGTCCGTTCAGCGCTGGTCGTTCCAGTTTAACATACATACATGGCTTCTTTGTCGCCTCTTTCAAACCATCTGTCTTCTCTGGCTAGGATGTGTACATCATTGTCCTTGAAGGAATGTCCTTTCTCCTTCAGATTTAAGTGGACAGCCAAATCTTGACCTGAGGATTTGGCTCTCCTGTGTTGACTTAACAGGGCTGTGAATCCGTGTTCGGCATGATAAAGTTCTGCAGACTCGTTTAGCTACTTGTTTAGCCATTACTTTATAAACAGTGAATGAGAACAGTTTGGAACGTGTCCTCTTTTTGTCTGTAGCATGCATTATGGTTATAACAATATGAGATTTTCACCGTGCAATAACTGCTTTGATTTCACTGTTCAACGGTTTTATGGTATTATACAATTAGCATCATTATCAATTACAATTAGCCTTGAAAGAAATGGAAACAGAAGTTTTTTTTTTTTGGTTGAACACATAATGGAAGTATGTGTAAAAAAGTAGTCAAGGGGGAAAGGAGATGCACATGTGCAGGAGAGACTCTGTCTGATTGCTTTTCTTTCAGTACCGTCGTTAAGTAAATGCACATGATGACCATCAGCTGAAATCGGTATATTACTGCTACCCTACCATGCATGTAGACACCACAATACACAGCCCTGCCAAAGGTTTAACTGCACTCCACTCATCTGCAGAATCATAAAAATGAGCCAACAAAGGCAGTGAAAAAGAAGACTGCTGGTTGGTATACATGATTATAAATGTAGGATTTAAAAAAAATCTGCATTGAAAATATTTTATAAGGAGAAAAAAAACATTCAACACATTGGTTACAGCTAAAGGACACAAACATTAAACGTTACTTTTGTTTTGCTGTAGATACTACAGATACTACTATTTTAAAACTGTCTAAGATTAAAGCTATTTGTGCAAGCAAAAACAAAAAGTCAGTGGTTAATATTTTCATCCAAGGAAAACTTAGCTGTTGAATTGGAACAAATAAGAAATGGCCTTTCATTGGCATCATTACCTACTGGGACAAATAAATCAATTCAACTGACATTTTACCATTTGACTGAATAGTCTGACTTACTGTGCCTTGGGCTGATAACAGAAATTCCTCATTTCATTCATACTTTTCTTCACATGAATAATTTGCAGCCACTTGATGTGGCCTAATGACTTTATTTAATATGTTTCCTGAAGTCTTACTAGTTTGAAATCGAACCACATTTCTTTCTTCCTCACAACTGTTGATTCGTACCAGCATTCAGGATGCAGAGAGGTGGCTGAAACTAGCGTTAAGACAGCTGAGATATGAAAACACAGGTTGAAATCCATACAGCTACAATTACCCCAAAACGCCACCTTATCTGAGATGCACTCCGCCCCTGTAACATGTGATCAATAGAATTTAGGTTGTGTGCCTTCTCTCTCTGCCTCTTTGTTTAGCTATCTATCTTTAGCATCTGGCTGCTGTGTAAACAATACAATCAGTACAACAAACCCACTAATATTTACCAGCCTTCTGTGCGACCTGAGGGTAAGGACACTACAACAATACATGAATGGGAAGTTACTCAGCTGTGGCTGCTGATACAGGGATATCTCTTTCACCCTTTGAAAAAGATAATTCATCAGTAACTCATCAGCTGCAAATGAACATGTAAAGAACAGAATCCAACAGCTCAGTGTTGATGGATAGGAAGCTTGTGCCTACTTAAAAACAATGTGGGGTTTTTTTTTGGGTTGTTTTTTTTGTTACACTGTTTCAGCCCAGTCGCCAGAGGAAACTGCTGGCATTATGCTTTTCTGTGAACCAGAAATGTGTTACATTTGTATGTTTCTTACATATCATATTAACATTTATTAAGTGATGTAGAATATGCAGTGGTGGAGGAAGTATTCAATTCCTTTTACACAAGTTTAAGTAGTAATACCACTCTGTGAAAAAACTCTGTTAAAAGCAAAAGTTCTGCATTAAAAACGTTAGGTGCAAGTATGTAAGTACAATCAGGAAAATTTAGTTCAAGTATGAAAAGTCAAAGTACCCGTTCAAAAAAATCTTAAAAAAAAGATAACAATATTAATATTAATAATAAATAAATGTAATCTTTTTAAAGAAAAAGAAGAAAATGACTTAAATATTTATTAAAATAAAGACCAAAGTACCCAATTCAGTAAAAGTAAAACAAGAAACACCAAAAGTATTTGAAAAAAAGGAAAATGACTTAAGTGTTTATTAAAGTAGTTCCAATAGTACCCCATTTGAAAAATAAAAAACTCAAAACTATTTAAAAAAAGAAAAAGAAAATGACTTAAATGTTTATCAAAATAGTTGCCAACTGATTTTCTGTCCATCAGCTAATTGACTGATCAGTTAATCATTTCTGCTGTACTTGTATGAACTAATTTGATAGATTAATTTGTTACAAAACATAATATTTGTTGTACATTTCTCATGTTTTTTAGGCAAAAATTGTAATCTGCAAGGCAACTAAAGCTTTCAAATAAATGTAGTGAAGTAAAAAGTACAATATTTCCCTATAGTGGAGTAAAAGTATAAAGTGGGATAAAAAGGAAAGACAAGTACCTGTGATTTGTGCTTAAGTACAGTGCTTGAGTAAATGTACCTAGTTACATTGCACCACTGAGTGTATGAGCTGACTTCATCTGGAGGTGAAGGGGATGACGTGACCTAGGTGAGACGCCTGACAAGCTGCAGATCAGTGGACAAAAATTGGTTTGTTTTAGCAACGTGTCACTGTTTTCCAATGGCTGTTAGCCACCAAACATCAGTGTCTTTAAAACAACCTGCTGCTGCAATTCCAGTGGCTTTTGGGGTATGAAAAGCAATTTTTTTTTTTTTTTTTTTTACAGAGACATCACTCATTTCTTGCTAGGATATTAGCACAATTTTTTTTTTTAACCAAGTCTTTGCTGCTTTTGCTGCTGGGATAGTGGCAGGAAAAGTGTTGTATTTTACTGAGAAATCTCTAATATCCTGCCAATTCATTTTTTTCCTGCCCTGCTAGTCGCCATGAAAAGTGATAGCAAAAGTGATAGTGAAGCAGTTTTTTAAAACAAAAAAAACAAAAAAAAAACAAATACCCATAACCAAGTGGTTTTTGTGCCTAAATCCAACCACACGCATTGCTGAAAGTTTTAATTATGTGCTACATAACAATGAACAAATGTAAAGTTAGTTTGCAGAAATGTACAATACCAACATTTTTTCTGGCCGTTAGGATGGCAGTGCACAGTCTTGAGTTAGGAACCTCATGTTAAGAGACATAATGAGCAGATGCAGGAAAAGAGTAGACTAACATTAGCTATTTAGATTATATGCTTTAGTAGATATAAAACTAGTATTTAAAGCATATTAATATTTCAGTATAATACATCTGAAACTTCTTCAGTGCTCTTACAATTGATTCATAAATTCACACGACAACCTGGCGGCTCTAATTGCAGGGGTCAGGATAATTGTGGACCTTAAAATGGCATCACAAGCTGAAAAAGGTTGAGAAATCCTGCTTTAATTGCTACAGTTTCTCTTTACAATCAAACAGGTCTCGTGGGTTTGCTATATATCTTTAGCGTCTCAGTCTATATTTCAATGTTAATGTAGTGATCTGCATTTAAACAGCATGTTGACTTAAAAATAAAGGTGTTCACACTTAAAGAATGAGGGAACATTACATACAATGGCTGAATGGGTAAGTGTACACGTATATACATATTAAATCAGGCTACAAAAATCGTCACTTACCAGATCTTATAAAGAGAGCTTGAAACATGCAGTATAAGCTTAGTTATTTTTCTGTTGAAAGTATGTGTGTTTGACTGGTTTTCCAGTTTTGTTTTGTTTGTTGTATTTTGGAGGATCACAATAGAAAGCTGCCTCATGGCTTTATCAGAGTCAGAATCCAATTTATTGTTCAGCAGGTTTTTACATAAAAGGAATTTTCTTTTGTGTATTGGTGTGTAACATAAACATAGTAAGAGAAAATGTAATCAATAAAAAAGAGTATTGCAAAAATCAGGAGTCAGTTGTTGAGATTAGTAGTCAGTAGCTCCTTTCACACTGCCTTTTACAGGTGGGAATTTCACACCGTTATGCTGCCTTGTTGTCTTTTATAAAAGGTACATCGCAAAGTGTGAAAACTGAGTTTTCTTGCCTTTAGCCCAGCATTGGAGGTAGCAACAGCGCTGACATAAAGTCTGTATAAACGGGACCATGGGTGGCTTGCCTGTGATGTTTTGACAAAGTGTTATGCATGCGACCCATTGCGGGAGATTTAAAAAGTAGCTTTTAACAGTTAGAAGCTAATTTAGAGCAGAACAGCAGCCAAAAACATCCGCAACTTTGTGAAAACAGTGAGGTCAGGGAGCTCCTTAACCTCCGAGCAGACAAGATCAGCCACCATATAGCAAGGACGTTAAATGATTATTATTGTCATGTTATGCCATTGTTGCTGTTTAAAAAGTGCTGCTGATGCATATGTTATTGTTACTCTAGAGGCCAGCGCTGCTGTGTTACATGTCATTCCCGTCACGCCTCTTTTCAATCCCGTGATGCTGGCATGCTATCTAAAATTCAGCACATTCTCATCCCATTTTGTCACACATTGCCGCTTTGCAGTGGACTTCCACATCTACATATTACACTGTAGGCATCCCTCTGCGTCTGCTATTCATGTTACGTGATGCCGCTACCATGATAGCAACAAAAGCACATAGTGGGATTACCCTGCACGTGGTTATGTTTAGACAACACAAGCACAGATGGTTAGGATTAGGGGAAAAAACATCGGACTCGCGTTTGAAAGTCCAGTTTGTTTTGACCCATCCATCACCCCTCCCGCCCAACCTATACGCCCTTGCTCCTTGTATTACGTCGTCTGCGTTTCAACCTGACACCATTCTGTGGCGTATCATGTGGACGCAACAGGTTCCGTCCTGCCACACTGTCACCGTCCCCACATCACGCTGCCTCGGCAGGTGCCATCCGGCGCCATATAATAGCACTGTGACCGGTTCTGTCCAGTCGCATTCTCATCTGATGCCATCCAGGGTTAGGGTTGGAAGCGTAAGGTAGGCTTTGGGATCATACGCAGCACTGTCACAGTGACGATATTTGATGACTTCAGAATGAGATCGGGTGGCTAAAATCGCACACTGGAGAGGCACAACTCTGCTGTCGTTTGCTCCTGTGAAAAAATGCAAAGGCAGCATGAAGAAGGGGCTTAGCAGCAGCACTATCGTGCTTTTTTTGTGTAAAATGGGCTATTGTCAGTGGGTATCCTGGGCTTTGTTGGTGAGGCCACCTGCAGTCCGAAAGACACTGTACTTGTGGTGTGAGGTTTTTCTCCTATGATATTTTTAATGACTGTAATTAGTAACACGTGGAGTCATAGTATTGTGCTTATTGTGCATTTTTAATCATAATAATAATCTAAATCAGATCAGTCGACACCAAAAAAAAAAAGAACTCTTCGTCTCCGGCATGTCGCAAGTACAAATGAAATCACTATATTAAAATCTCATCTTTCAAGTCTAATCATAATTTGATGAGAAATATAACTCTGTCACGCTAATGATTATGTTAAGTTTATGCACTTCATCCAGTCATTATACATAATCAAGCACCTCATGCAATTGTTTTCAGACACGCAGAACAGATTATGCCGAGCCGTTGGCTCATACATAACACTTTTTCAGCTGTCCTATGGAATTCTCTAATAATGATCTTCCAGAGAGGCAGTGGCCATCAATAGCCCCAGCAGGAGCAGATTCATTAGCGAGCAGGACTTTGGGGATCTGGCTATGGATCTACAGGCAAACCCAAGAAAAGCACTGCTCTCTCTAATTACATTCTGTCAGGCAGGCCATTATACAAGGTTGCATTACGAACAAGACGTTTTTGCCTAGAGACCTGTGGACTGACCAGTAAAGAGTGGTTTAATAATGAAAATAACTGGCCGAGGCCGTAGGGACAGTCAGTTACTCTAACCTCAATGACTTCCCTTCCCACAACTGGAATTTCATAAGAGCCAAGCCGGAGGAAATAACACAGCCAACACCTTCTTTCTCCGTTCTCCGTAACAACTACTAGTTGCTGTGTTCACTTTGCATGTGCGGTGAGGCCAGTGTTGCTTTACCAAGAATTGTTCTCAGAAATGAAAATCAAGATCTCTGATCTCATACCGGGCTCCCAAGCTTGTGTCAGAAAAGCGCATTTTGCAAATACACTTAGCAATGATTGCTTCTTTTGAAGGTGATATTAAATATTTATGCAGCGGGAATCTACACTACGATACATTCTACTGTTTTACATTATTATCTACATAAATAGTAACATAATTAAAGACATTTCATGATTCTGTTTCCTCCCTTTGTGCCACCATAACATTTACAAATCAAAATTTCATACAATCAACTCTAGCAGTTAAAATATGCTGAATTGACTGGCTGTAATTTATGGGCACTAATACAACACAGCTAATAAACACTGTACCACACCAGGAGTGCTGCTCAATAGCTATTATCCATAAATAATTGAATTGTTCTACACATAGCACATGGAAAAACGCCAGGAGCAGAGCGAGGTCACAACAACTGAGCAGCTGATGCTGCATCAGTGAAGCAACATCAAGACACATCAAGTCTTTGTATAAACGTATTCATGGTTCATACGGACATGAAAAAACTAGAAAAGTCATGGAATTTGCAAATAGCAATTTATAAAAATAAATTAATGATTTAATTTAACATTTATAAATGTATAAATATACTCTTAGAAATGTCATGGAATTGTGTTTCACAAACACATGAGGTGTTGAAAGGTCGTCAGAAATTTGATAAACCGACAATCATTTCTCTCTTCATTTCTCTCTTCTGGATGTGATAAATAATGTAAATTTGGTTATTTGAATTTAGAGCAGGCGTGGAAGGCATGTTTTCATTAAAAATCGGTAGTAAAATAAATATAAAACACAGTCACTTTACGTTGTATGCCCCGTCTTTAAGCCAAAATATTAAAAAAAACACAAGTCCCTCACCAGTGCTTAGAAATTATTTGACAAACATCCCCCTTTTTTGCACCACCCTCTCCCCTGTGATAAATAACGAACAGTCCCTAAATTCTATCTAAATATTCAATTGTAATCCTGCTCTGAATTCATGTTTTTTTTAATAATATAAAGGCCTATATTTTCAAATGCTATATAGTGATGAAAAAAACTAATAAGGTGTATTGATGGTTGTTTCAGAGAATGTATGATCTTTAAAATGTGCCTCAGAGTCATGGAAAGGTCATGAAAATGTATTTGTCAGTATGTGTATGAACCCTGTTTATTGCTCCTCAGTCAAATATTTGCGTGGCTATTTCAAATGTGTGAATCTTGATTTAGGAAACCTTTCTAACTACTGTAACTTTTCCGAGGTTTACTTTGTAAACAAATTCAAACAAAACCAAAAACAGAAATAAGTCTTTTCTTTCAAAAGATGAATTTTAATTGATAATACGGGGCAAGGTCATGACAACAAAGCCTGACATTTTGTGTCTTGTGTTAATAATTTACAACAAAGTCTACAAATATCACTATAGATGGGTATATTTTAATAATATAACATTACAATGTCATGAAGCAAACCAGACGTCGGTCAGGCTGATTTAGAGCGTTAATAGTATCCTATTAACACATTAACATCAATGTTCTGCCACCACATTGGGCAATGATACAAGGTTGTTTACGCGCGCTAATTTCACGACTGAGAAAATGAGTCAATTATCAATTAGCAGAAGTACTTAAGAACTGCGTAATGAATGACTCCACTAATCAACAGCCGAGTGTAGTGTTACCGTGCTTATTGCAAGTTACAGGCTTATTTGCATGTTGACGACCTGGAAATTTAATCAGTGAGGGTAACTTTTATTACATTCAGAAATGTGAGAAGCTAAATCTGGTCAGATATAAAAACTGAGACTGCTTAAATTCAGCTTTTGTTACATATTTTCTGGCTAAAAACAATATTTGCACTAAACTGTGATCATGGAAGATACTTAAGGTTATTTAGTTGCATAAACAGCTCCTATTGTAAATTAGCATTTTTTTAAATTATTTTGTAAATAGATTATGTACATGGAGACTTAAAGCACAATAAGCCATTCTGACTTGGAAAAACTGCAGCTAAAAATTGAAATGCATAGTTTCATTTTTAAAACAGCAAAACTTGATCTTCAGTTCAGTTGATTGACATTTCATGACCTTTGTTTTATCATTCTGTAGTTCATATGAATATTTATAGATTGCGATTGTAAGTTAGAAATCATTATGATTATCTAATTTAATAACTTTCCTTGAGAGCAGGAAGTAGTTCCTTTTTGTCGAGAGCCACTATGCAGGTACTGGCAAAGATGTTGACTGTGTTTCTTTCATGACTTGTTTTTCCAACATTTTTTGTTTTAATTGTTTCCTTTAAAATTTTCAAAGTGGAAATACTTAATTTGCATTCAAGTAAACTTAATTGAAATAAACTAGAGTTTTCTTGCTGCTGTAATTCATATCAGGAGTCAAAGTGCTTTGAAAGTGTGTGCATCTTCCAGTCATAGTGACTGTCCCTGAAGGCCACAGCAAACTATAAAATGCTTAAAGCTTCATTGAGAAAAAATCACTTTACAGTTGAATGGTTATGCACCCTTTATAATTATTACCACTTGAAGCCCAATCTGGCAGTAATTACTCTGTTTTTCTCCGAAGAACTGCTCCAGAGGCAGTGAGCCACAGTCACAGTTATTTTATTATGGAGTAAATAAAAATAGGTGCTATGTCTTTCAAACAGTCAAATCAGGTTAATGAAGCTCAGGTGACCCCTGATCTTGTGTCACTATTTTCCTATGCAGCCAGCCGTCAGGTGTTTACAAAGTAAAGTACATTTCAGTTAGTTTCAGATTTCATTCACATACAGATAAAGAAAAACAATCAATACGGGGTCTTTTACAGCTGCTACTAACAGTTAAAGGTAAAAGTAAATAAATGAAGTCTTAAAATTGTGTTGTACACCACACAGTTGGGAGTTTATTGGAAATGGTTTTTGTACCATTCATTCATTAACCTTAACCGCTTATCCTGTTAGGGGGTTGCGGGGGGACTGGAGCCTATTACATAGAAGCAGACAACCATTCACGCTCACATTCAGCTGGGTTTTTTACCTTTGTATAAAATCAGTTTTTTGGAGATAAGGTCAGTAGTGTTGAGCTACTTTCATTATACAGTTGGACACACATACTTTGGTTAATTCAAATTACCACACATCCCTGCTATCCTGTAGGCAGAGAAATGGCTCAAATGAAGGCAAATAATAACCATTATCTGCCAGATATCTGGCTGTATCTGTTTTTGTTCTGTATCTGTTTGTGTTAATTTGTTTTATGATCTGTCCACTCACAAGTATCACAGTTTGTTGCAGTGGGAGTGAATATCCAACTTTTCTTAAAACCATGCAATTTCAAAAATAGGAAAACACACAAGGAGTCAGTATTGAAGTTCAGACACTCTTAGCCAGAGTTCAGTTCAAGCCCTTAATCAACTCACCATCCCCTCTATCTGCTCCTCTTGGAGAGGCAGGGCAGCTCTGCCTTTATTGTTTGGGTTCCCCAATGTACCACATGTCACCCACATGTATTCGTCACCCATGTCTTACTAATCTCTGATATTGCAAAAGCTGTTGCTATTGTTTTTTCTTGATTCAAGTGGATTTCCATGACATTTTGCTGTTATATAAAGAACTATGTAAGGGCTCACTTTGTTAAGATGCACAGTTTAAATTTGATTTGACGTGACATCCTGCTGGAGCGTATTATAAGCATGTGGCTCCAAGCAGTAATTTAGTTTTCTCTTCTTTAGCTGTAGATTTACATTGGGAAATTGTGGGAAAGCGGTTATTACAGTTTTGCTTCGAGCCAATTTGACAGGGAGTTTGGCAGCCAGAGGGAGCACAGCAGTGAGGTGAGAGTGCTATTTTACAATTGACTCACGCAGATGTTAATATTGGCAACCTACATGGGGAAACCCGCACCTTTTTAAGAGAAAATGCATGAAAATGTCTCCCTGAATAATACATTTTATGTAAAGACATGCAAAGTGAAACAAAAGCTAAATCAAGATAATAATGCCAGATGTAGAGATAGCAGGATGAGGTCAGCTTATACACTTAAATTAAGTCAATAGCTATATTCCTCTGCAGTAGATAATGAGACAATGCAATTATTCATGGGTTGAACCATTATCTGAGCTCCCCAAAGGACTGCCATCGTGCAGGGTATCAACACAACACAATTAAGGCAGTGTGGGTTTTAAAACCAGCCATATATTGTGTTTAAATATCCTGTAAGTGTTCAGTGCATAGATAATGACATTTGTTGCAATAAAGGTACACTAAAGTTTCTAATGTCAATTGCTGTTGCAGTATTAGCTCATGCTTTGAAAAGTGTGATACATTTTCTTATAACAAGGTCTCCCATAAAAGCAGAGCTGCAGCTGTGCTATGCAGGGAGCTTACTGTGTTCTCTGACGCTAGCAGAGCATTTCATTACTAATTCAGCTGTAGCCATCCTGAGCATTAGTGTGACGTTAATGCAATGTGAAACGGACTCAAAACATCTGAAAGAAAAAAAGAATTCCTAATCTGCATCTGTTGTGAACAATAGATGTAATGTTGACAGTAGAGCGCGAATGGAGAAAAACATACTACAAATTAAAACCTACAGTCATTCTCTTCAGTGGAACCTAACTCTAAAACAAAAGCACAGCTAGCTTTGTGCTTTCACGTTTCATCTCTTCTCCCCTTCAGGGCCTCACAGCTGCAATAAGAGAGCGAGTCAGTGTATGGGCTTGTCACCGCCTTTCTGCTACATCTATTCATGTGTGTTGATGGACTGAACACGTGCACCTCGTGACTCTCTGAAGGTGGTAATAAGTCAAATAAACATTTATTCAGAAACAGAACATCTATCTGGATCAGTGTAACACCCCCACCTACTGCTTTGACATATTATATTTGTTTATTATATTCATTCACCAACATCTGAGCCTTTGTATTTGTTGCAGCTGCCAAGTTGACTGATCCGTTTACAGAGTGAGCTGATTCACAAAGGGGTAATATAGTAGTAATCCAAGAGCATACTCCAGTCCTCGTGGATCATCCATCTGATTAAACACAGAATATCTGTGAACAATTCACATCAACTTCTGTTGGCCATTGAGCTGAAATACCATAAACTTCTATTTTGCTGGTGTGAACGCCATTCAAAGTCACACAAATAGTGAAATCTAAGTGGTGACGCTAGGGCTGGGCAATATGGAGAGAAATCAAATATAACAATATTTTTGACCAAAGATATTATAGGGTGGATGCTTTCACAAAATAATTACAGAAAGAGATATTCCAAAACCAAACATTAGTATTGTTGATATAATGACTAAGTGGGTAAAGGCAGTTCGTTTAGGATTTCATGATGTTGCAATTACAACAGTTAACACAAATTCCATCAGTCCCCATGAATTCTGCTTGATCTTGCATTTTTGTCCAATCACAGCAACTGTTCCCAAACAGTTAAATGCGACGCATAGGGATGAGATCACGTTGTGTGCTGCATAGAACACCTGATCCACAGCGCCCCCCAACTACTAACTTATGACAGCACTACAACTTATTTTTTTAGTGGCCCCACAATTTCATTGCAAAAAACACTTGAAATGCAAACACAGCTTTAAAACCTTGTTGTGGTGGCGGCATTGAAGTCATGTGACCATGGTATAGTTCGTTTATAGCTTAATGTTGGGTTTTTACTTCACTACTTGTATGATTTTTGAAGCATAAATGCAATTGTCTGTTCATTTGTAAAGATCATCTCACTGAAAAAATATTAGTATCATTAACAGCAGAGCTTATTTTTTGCAGTATTACAAAATTCAATGGGAAAATCCCATAGGCTTTTTGATGAGGGAATCAGGGCGACACTAAATGAAAGACTGCTACTCTGGCTATCCCACTATGCACTAAAATAAAGTGCCCAGTGGGAGATCCTGAACAGCTTATATAAAGTATAAAATTATTGGTGACACTACAGCAGGGTCCTGGCCCTTTGGAAGACACTGCCTCAGGAAAATGTGATGATGCTGAGAGACGAGCTCTGACCTAGCAAGAAAGCGAGCATTGAGACTCAGACTCAGGGTAAATGTGCCACACATCAGATTGAGCTGGATGTATTCTTTAAATAATAAATATTAGTTACATTCAGTTTGCTGCTCATCAGACAACAGATATGCAGTTAGTGTTACTTGTGATAGATTAAGAAAGGATGCAAGAGGATGTAAAAGCATAGCATGAGCTTAGTTCAGACTGCAAAGACAATATATGATGTGGATAACACACGCATATCTGTTTGTGCAGCAATTGAAAAGTGAAGTCAAAACAGAACATAGTCAGTTTGAGCATCAGGTCACAAAAAAAGTGCCCTCAATTGAGGAATCCCCTGACAATGAATGAAATATTCTATGGTGTGTTTAATGTTTGCAGGTAAAAATGCAAATAACATACAGAGTATAGGAAAAATCCCATTTTTACTTGAGAAAATCCATCTTGTTTTTAATATATCTACTGCAAACTTGTGAGTATAGCAACAAAGAAAAATGACATCACCAACAGCCCTGCTATGATTATGTACCTTTAACAGTATCTACTGAAAAAAAAACATCCCTGAAATGCCACACATGAATCATGAAGCCAATGAGCATTTTACTTCAGGTCTATTCTTTCCTCAGTGCTAGACCGTGCTGCAGTAATAACAAGACAAAGAGTCTAAAGCCACACTAAGCAGCTTACATTGTCTGGGAGCCATGGATGTCTGTACCAATTTTTTATACCAATCAATGAGACACATTCACTGGATAACTGAAAACACACATTTCACATAAACCCTAAAATGTCAGCCATGTGGTGGCGCTAGACGAACAGCAGCATTAAGAATCATAATGATTCAACCTCTGAGTAGCACGCAGTGGTGGAATGTAACTACAAAAGCCCATTTACTCAAGTTCTCAAATTTTAAGTACTTGTACTTCGTCTACTACATCTTTTCTTTTCATGCCAATTTTTACTTCAATTCCACTATATTTCAGAGGGAAATACTGTACTTTTTACTTCACTATAACTATCTGACAACTGTTAGTTGATTGAACAGAAAACTACAGAAAACTTTAATGATGGTTTTAGTCCTTTTTCATGAAAAAAAAAGAAAGGATTTTAATTATTTTAAGAATCGTAATGTTTTAGTAATAGTATTATAGGTTTGGACTGCTGGGTGGACAAAACATACATTGTAAGGGTGTCTCTTTGGGCTCTGGGCTGTTGTGACACCATTTCTCACTATTTCAAGATTTCTTACAAACCAAACAATCTATCGATTAGAAAATAATCAGCAGATGAATCCATAATGTAAATAATTATTAGTTAATTGTTCAAAATGAGCACCATTCTCAACCAATTACAACAATAAAATCTTGGGTTCTTATTCACAAACATTGTGGTCAACCCTGTTGTTAGGTATTGCTCCTTTTAACAGATATGATTGGTTGTCACAGACACAGCTTTTTGTGAGCCGACATGGTGTGGACACCCAGTGGAAATGAAATTAACTGCAGTACAATTTAAGATCTTTTAGTATGATCACAGTGCTGCACTGCAAAATGTTTTCAGTTCAAATATCTTTGAGTTGTGATCCCTTTATTTCTGGCATTATATCATAATTGTGTTGGGTGGGAAATGTGTAAGTATCCATAGTAAGATCGACAGCAAACTTTCTTTCTGCATCTACTGAACTGTAGCATTTCATTAAGACAGTGTCATCCAGTGTTTGGAGAATAACTCTTTATCTTTCTGACATTTTCTCCTTTGTTCAAGAAATTCTTAAGCCTCTTGAAAGTCCTCCTCCCTGTTCCTAAGAGTTTTTTACCTTAGGTGCTTGTATAAAGTATAAGCTTTGTGAATAGATTAAGTCTTAATTTTAAGGGGGAATTCTTTGGAAATGTTATAATTCTAAGAATTTTCTTAGAATTTCGGCACTAGGAACAACTCTTTGTACAGGAAGCTTTGTAAATGCAGCCCACAGTCACAGGGACGTTTTTTCAGGTACTTTAAGTACATTTTTGTGATTGTATGTACATACTTTTACTTGATTTAAATTTTCAATGCAGGACTTTTACTTGTAATAGAGTACTTTTACAGTGTGGTATTAGTACTTTTATACTAGTGAAGGATTCGAATACTTCCTCTATACACTGGTAACAGGTCTGTACAAAATGTATTTGCTCTGTGAACCAACCAACGACCACTGCTATTCCTAGTGCCCCGCCGCAAATTGTGACCAAATGACAATATTTCCGTACAAACAGGTTGCCATAAGGTTGTTGGTTTCTTCAAATTAATCACAAGTATAAAAGCTGGTGGGATTTTTACCAATTTTCATTTAGTTATCCAAATAAGTACAAACAAAACATCAAATGTCATAAGTAGCAATTCTATTTATACACAAATGATAAACAGCCTAAACTTAGACTGCCCCAAATATTATTTTTATCTGTTTTGTGCTTGTTCAGACATACAAAAACTCTCTTTTTTGTTAGGATTAAAGTCTACATTTTACATATGCAGGAAACATTTTAGACACAAGCGTTGAGACATCAACAACCAGTTGCAAGTCACAACAACATATAAGAATCAAACAAAGAAAAAAAAAACCAACGCAATTATCTTGATCTAATCTGCACATGCCAAGCAAGCAATGGGATGCACATTGTGATATGACACCATGTGATCTTTACGTAGCATTTCTGCTCACAGCTATAGTAATGAAATTACCTTTTCATCATCTTCAGTGAAGAGTTCTCCACTTGAAGTCTTGTTGATGCCCTGAGCAACTCCAATGATTTCTCCATCACTGTTGCGAATGGGCATGCACAGGAGCGACTTGGTTTTGTACCCTGTCAGCTTGTCGATTTCATCACTGAACCGACGGTCCTGCAATCCACAAGGACAAAATTAAGACACACATAAAGGCACTCATTGGGAAAAAAGCCCTTTTATCTTTTTCCTGACAGCTGTGCAATGTACAACTTATCAGTAGAGATGTTTAGGTACCACTTTTTCCTTCCTTTTCATTTCCTGATACTGATTCTGAAACTTGCATATCGGCCTGTACCCAGTAGCAATTTGATACTATTGCGTTTAAAAGAAATTCACAGCTGTATACTACTATTCTGTATGGATGTGAAATGTATGGCTCAGATTAAATTTAAGACTGTATAAATAATGGACGCAGCTACAATGATGTTACCCATTGGTTTGTGAACAGCTATTTCAAAGCCTCGAGTACGGCATTTTGGCCGTCGCCATCTTGGTTTTTTTGAGGCAGAAGTGACCATATTTGGGTGAGAGGCTGGCACTGTGGAGGAGCGAGGGGTGGATCTGAAAGGAGGCCTAGCACACTATCGGCAGACAGCTTGTCTCTCAAGTGCCCCCCCCCCCCTCAATATGTGTTACTTTGGCCCTTAATAAAATGTAAACGAGAGTTTTGTGGCCCATATAGTGGTTGTGATTGTTGAAATTGGTCACAGAGACCAAAACCATTTTTTGTACCAGGCCATAAACATGTTTTTCTGCTGTAAAGTTTTGACATGGGGGTTCTTTGGGGATTTACTTTGTTTTGGAGCTAACCTCAAGTGGCCATTTGATGAACTGCAGTTTTTGGCACTTCCATGTTAACTTCATTTTTCAGCCTTGGTGGTTGAGGGGATTAAGCCCTTTGTGAAACATTTACAAATACTTACAGAGAATGACTGCCAAAGAACTAAAAATTTTCTAATTTGGCATTTTGCTGACGGCTAATGATCCACTGTTTACCAGAAATCAACTCTTCCTCACTGCTCTAAAACAATAGCTAGCAGTGGCTGCAAACAGCAACTTGATGTAGAAGCTACTGTTTGAGAGCCGCAAAGATAAATTGATTTCTGGGAAAACGTATCCAGGTATGAAACTACTTTAAAAAGTGACTAAACCCTCTGCTTTTGTCTTAAGTGCCTCCTCCCTGGAATGTAAAAAAGTCTCAAAACTGGGTAGGACTGGGAGGGAGGCTCAGACACGCCAAGTAACTCAAGCGTGCCGCCTCTCAATCCACTGAATCTCCCTGCCCCCTGCATGCACAAAGGAATGGGCTGGTGAGAGGGCAGCGATGGGCTAGCAATGGGGGGCTCAGTTTGGGATAAAGCTCCTGCTAACCAGGATCAGCCAAAAGCAAAATTTAGTATCAATGGCCAGGTTTCAACCTGTAGAGGGCAGTACGATGCATATTTATACATAATATGTAGAAACTATGGTTGCTTTTCAACTGCATAAAAGTGGTTTGGGGTTTTAGTTATTCCTGAAAGTAAATTGATAATTATGCTGTATCAGAATGGTACATAGACACGCATAATTCACTGATACCCGATTCAGGATTTTAGGCAGTATCTGAGGCATGTCTGATTCTGGTACATTGGTATTGGAACAACTCACTCATCACAAAGAAAAAAGTCTACAACTCAGGCAATATGATAGACAGATGACTGACTTTTAGAGGTGCTTCTCTTGTGGCTGCTGTGTTTGGCCATAAAAGCATAATAATAATGGCATATTTTCTATGAGAAACTATACTTTATTTATCAAAGTATGGGGGTGACTGGGGTGTGACTTTGGTTTTGCATGACACTCCTCCACGATAAATAACCATAAGTAACCATATTTCACAGTTTCTGGCTTTGATAAATGATGTGATTTTGGAGATATTAAAAAAACAAGCCTTTTAACCATTTGAAACCTGAGCAAACTGGCTTGATTTCTTATTTAAGAGGAAATAACCCAAAAATTTGCATTGCAAAACTGGAAAAAGTACAAGAAACATACAGAGAAAGAAAGAAGGAATGAAAAAGTAAAAAACAACAACCAAACAAACAAGGAAAGGATTTGGCAAAATGTGCTTTGAAACAAATAACTCTGTAAAATATTTTTAAATATATAATTGCGATACTTACAAATATAGTATTTTGGACAATTTTCCCTAGCTTTTTACAAAATAAATTTTGAAATCTACTAATTTCTTGCAATTTAAGGAACACCTCTTGCCCAGTTGCTCATTGCCTTTTCCCCATGTTTTCAAAAGACAGCAAGCCAATTTTCTGAGTTTGAAAGGTTCTGAACACAGCACAAGAAAAGTCATATCAGTCCAGGTTTCAAAGGGTTAAACCAACAAAACAACGGGTTTCTGGGTTTTGAGGCTATTAAAAAGAAATACAAAACACGACCAAAGTTCAGTATCCCTTTCCTAAGCCAATAAAAAAAACATATCTCCCTTCCAAGTGCTTAAAATAAATTTCAAGTGTCTCCATTTTGCACCACCCCCTCCCCTCTCATAAATAAGGAACAGTCCCTAACTTTACATTGAAAAACTGCCACTGGCACCATGAAGTAATTTGGTTTCCTTTTAGTTTCAGTGTAATCTAGTATTGTCTTACTTTCTTAAAATCAAAGTACACAAAGTGGACTTTCCAAAAATAACAGAGAGGGGATGACATGTCTAATGTATCGCCTTTTTTTAAATATATAACTCAGAGATGTTTTGTGTGAATCTGGTTTGATATGAGCTTTGTCGAGTTGACTGTTGGTTCCCATACTCTCAGATCTGTTACACTCTTTGATTGATGATCAATTAACTGTGGCAGATAAAACGCCAGACTGAGAGCAAATAATATGTCTCCCTGTCTGAGTCTCTCTCTCTTTCTGTGACTCATGCAAATGCACACACGCATGCATGCACAAAGAGGAGCGGGCACCTGATAAGCGTCAGGAATGTTCACTGTCTCTCCGTGCTCAGCCACATATCCAATGATACCTTTCCCCCACGGCACTTGAACTTCATCTGAATTCATCGAGGGTAAAACTGTGGTTCCCGCGTGCACGTCAAAGAATTTAGACACTAGTGTCTTCTTGTTGCCGGTCCCCTCCACTAAGAACAAGGAGCACCGGTCTGCATCCACCATAATACAAACAAACACAAGGATTTTGTAGCTGAGACTCGTTAGATCCAAGTCGTTAGAGATGTCTTTTACAAGCTCCAGGAAAAACTCTCTTTCGTTGTGTTCTTTGAGGTAATATTTAAAATCCACGGCTGTGGACGGGTACTGGGGGATGTTGACTCTGGACTCCAGCAGTGCGCTCAGGATGTGCGCAGTGGTCGGGGGCAGAGAGCTCGCCTTCCTCAGCAGAGCTCTCCTTCTCATGCTGGTCAGGGGCTCCTGGGCCCTGGAGTTCACATGTTCGTCATATGTCCTGTTGACATTGATGGCCTTTGATTTGGCGAAAGTTTTGCGCAGCTCCTTCTGCGAGGCTCTCCTTTGTAGACCGTCACATTTGCTCGCCCAGCTGTCCTTACACGCGCTGCCCTTCTCGTCTCTCGGCTCGGCGGGAGCCGCAGCCGCCGGACTTTTGCTCGCCTTGTGGTTCTTGAGCCATTTCTCCACCATGCTATAATTCCCCTTTCTGTTCAGGTAGTCCTCGAATAACTCGGGATGCGAGTCCAGAAAACTTTCCACGTCAGAGAACACCATAGTTGACACTGCTGCCATGTCTGTTCTTCAGATGGTCCTCAGTGAACCGAATCCATGAAGTCGCGCAGAGAAATCTCATCTATGAGGCTTGACTGAGGATTAAAGTGGAGAATCAGCTGTTAACTTCCAGGGTGCGTTATGCTGGGAACACCCCTGGGGCTCCGGCCACATATCCAGTTTCCACTCTGTGGGGAGATGGATAGAGACTCCCTTTGCGCACCAGCACACCCCCCCACAGCATCTCCAAACCACTTAATTTAAGAGCACGCAAACAGGTCCGAGCGAAGCTAACTGAGGCTAGACTATCACAAGCGTTTGGGAATCTCGCAGAGAGTCGAGCATCACCGTCGTACGGGTCTTCTTGTGTGCAAATGACGCCGGCTGTGGTTGGCTCGGTCCCGCTGACGCTCGCTTCGTCACACAGACAGGAGCGCAGGGTTGCTTCAGCAGTCAGCCCTCTGGCCATTTGAACCGCCTGCCCTCTTTTGAGAGACTCCAAGTATGATGATGATGCTTATGACGATGATAACGAGGGTAAATTCGTCTATCATGCATATTATACGATGCATGTTGTAAATGCAGTGTATAAAGATGTAAATCTGGTGTTTTTTTTTTTTTTTTTGCTTATTGGTCATTTTTCAGTATTAACTCAATGCTCATCTAAATTTATACGGTCTCTGAAAAGCAAAAGACTCCCACAATGTGAGTGGATTATAATGTGATGAAATTATGTTTCATGGATTCCTGTGCAATCCATGACAAGTCTTTGGTGATGCTGCTGCCTGACAAGAATTATCAAACTGAATGACTGTGAAGAACAACCTGACCTGAAGAACAATATGTTTTATAGCATGCTGCAAGTCGAATGCGTCTATTTCCCAAGCCACAAACGTTGGCAAATGTAGAATCTGCAGTGGTTGATCTGTACATTTGCATTTTAAAACAGCGACTTTTATTGGCGGGAGAGAGGTGTCAAAAAATCAAATTCATGTAGCCTATATGTTATTATTAATAGTGAATCAGTGTGCAGTTGTGACATCTGAACGCTAGAGGGCGTTAGACTCCACAGCTTTGATTGGGGGTGTACTGGATCAGGGGTTCCCAAACTTTTTCTCGTGAGGGCCATAACTAAAATGTAATGGTGGGCCACGAGCCAAAAGCAGCATCTATTTTATGGTATTTTATTATACTGTTAAGATGCAAATTGGATCCCAGGTTTTCTAAACTGAAACGATTTTTGTCCACTTTCCTTTTTTTTCTTTCAAACCAAACTGAGTTCCTGCTCAAAGTGTCACTCTGCACACTGTGCTCAGATTATTAAAAAATGTATCAAAAGTGTTACCCGATCAGCACCCACATATATCAGTGCCTATTATATCTTTACTTAGTGTAATTATATTTTTTGTTTATAATATACATGTCTTGGCAACGTCAGTGCGTGTTTCCAGCGCCGATTACACCCTTTGAATTGAAATGGAGTAGATTCCACACATTAAAAGACGGTGCGCCTGCATATCACAACAAGATGCTCAAGTCATCACCTTTTCTGTTAAAATAAATGTTTTGCTACATTTTATCAGGGCTGAATGCAGCCCTAGTTGGCCTAATTGGACTTCATGGCAGGCCAACTTTGGCCCAAAGGGCCTGATTTTGGGCAGGCTTGTACTAGACACACAGCTTAACTCTGACAGATCAAACAGTCTTTGCCACCGTCTTTAGCATGTAACCTTCGATGATCTCTTTAATTTTTAAACTTATTTCATTTATTTTGAAAAAGGAAGGAATGGAGTTTAAATAATTTGTGTTATAGATTAGAAATCTTTCTACTGACTCAGCACAACATATTTTACTTTTGGCTATCTGCAGTTTCCCACCGAATGCATTCAGTAAATTTCAACCAGTCAACATCTAAAACCCAACATGGAGAGCAGTTATATGTATGAATAACTTCTTATGAGGCTTATTCAGTTTTTGTTGTTTTTTTTTTAACATTTGGGATGTGGCATTTGCATGAGCACAGTGAAACTGGGTTATTCATATCCCCTGCATACATTCTGGTTTCTTTCAGAGTACTTCAGTTAGCATTTTTGGGTTCCTCATAAACAGAACATGGAGTTTACATGCTCAAACACATAAATGGAATATTCCAGAAACTCCATAATAAACTAGTAATTCATGTACATGTTAGTGTACTCATGGAGTCTTCAGCAAACCTTATTTAGGCAAAACAGCCAACATTCTCAAAAAATGTGTCACATTTGTGACTTTTATATCATCTTACAAGTTCAAATACTCTTTAAATTAACAATTTTTAGGATACTTCATTAAGGGGAAGAATCTACGCTCTCCTTCTCTGGCATACTGTCAAAATGCAGTGGCCTATAGTGCTCTAATTTTACTAACAAATCTGCACGAGCCAAAACTGCTAAGGCAGCAGCATGAGCCTGACTGGATCATCCACACCCTGTACTTTGTCACTATTTTCTAAGAAACCTAATACTGACCACATACTCACTTCTAGGAACATACTGAGTCAATCAAGTTACAAAAGAATAATGTCTAGTGTCAAATTTATTCACCTTGCAAATTCAAAAAATTACATAATAAAAGACTGTTGAGGTATCATCAAATTGGAAGTAGATAAGGCATGATGTATTCGCTCTTTTTAACAGACAATTAAGACAACTTGATTACTAACCAAGACAGTTATGAGGGAAAAAAAAAATCAGGATGACAACTAATAAGCAAACAAAATACACAGCTTTCAGTCCCTACATTCTGAATACACAGTATATGGTTTAATAATTTATGTAAGAAAAACAACCTGTTAAAACCAGGGGATATCATTCATTCCATCATTAAGGAGGGCCACATCACAAACAGAGGTACAGCCGTGATAAAAGATGGCAGCTTATCACGCCTGTATCAGTCAGAGATCTCGTGCCGTTTTGCCTGATCTTGAAGGAACGATGATTCCTGGCCTCTTTTTTTCAGTTTGTAAGGACACAAAGGTGGCAAAAAGACGCAGAGTTTTCTATGAAGTTGCAGACTTCAGATATGCTACAAGGTCAGCTCGTTCGTTCTTCTTTTTGATGCCTGCGAAGATCATCTTTGTTCCTGGAATGTATTTCTTGGGGTTCTCCAGATAAATCATCAGGGTTTCGTCATTCCAGATGATGCCTTGAATTAAAGTGAGCACACACAGTGTTAAAATAATGTTTTAAAGGGGTTATTCAGGTGTTTTGAAGTGGCGTTTTAAGGGGTACTTGTCCACAGTCAGTGTAGTACCAATTGTAAATGGCTGTTTGCATGCCCTCAGTTTGGAGAAGCAGGATGGAGTGCCAAAACACAAGCTGAGCAATATGCTGCTGTGGATCGGCAGCAAAACATTTTTAACCACCTACAAAAAGTCTCACAGAAAACATTACCGGTTTTAGTGTATGCTATATTAAGAGTATTTTCACTGCTTTACTTTTCTGCCAGATAGCTCTTTCCGACAGCGAAGCCGTGGACAGCCTCAGTTCCCAATCTATGCCCTCTTCAAAGCCATCAGACTCCCTTGACAAAAACAGTCAGTCATGCTTGCTGCACACAGGAGCTGCTGCTCTACCGTTGCCGCGATCAGTTAGTTTATGTTATTGTTGCTTTGGTGAGTCTGAAATAACACTTCAAACTCTCAAAGTCACACAATAACACAAACTGTAATTGATCGAGGCAGTGATAGACCAGCAGCTGCTGGGTTCAGTGATGTGAAATCGCTGTTTCTCTCAGTGGTGTCTCAGCTTAATTGAAATGATATAAAGGCTTTATTTCGCTGTCAGAAAGTCAGTGCCGCCTGGCAGTGTGAAGCAGTGAAATACTCTCAATGTAGCGTACACTTAAACTGAAATCATTTGTTTTACGTGGAACTTATTTAGGTGGCTAAAACGTGTTTTATTTCTGACTCTTCCTTTAAGCCATACAGCGTGTTTCCTTAGACAATTGTACTGTATGCTGTTAACAGACATGTTAAATTTATACCTTTGCTTTTGTTGGCATCAGTGTAGGAGAAGCCCTCTGCCTGGCCTGTTTTACGTCCAAACAGTCCCCAAAGGTTAGGCCCAACCTTGTGCTTTCCACCATTCTCCACAGTATGACACTGGGCACACTTCTGGACAAACGCCTTTTTGCCTTTTGCGAGATCTGCAGGCATGGTTTCTATGAAGGAAGAAATACACACAGGAAAATTAGAAGTGTCTCCAAAGTAACTTCAAAACTAACTTCAAAGTATTAAATAACACTAAAAATCTTTAATATCCCCAGAAAGTCTTTGATAAAGCTAAAATGTCTTAAATGTCCCTGAAAAAAATGAGTCTTACCTGCAAATAATCCCCAAAAAGTGTATATATCCACATAAAAAGTCTCATATCTCTAAAAGATCTTTAGATGTTACATATCCCTGAGAAATCTTAAATAACCACTAAAAAGTCTATTAATCTTTCGGATTATTTAAGACTTTTTAAAAAGACTTTTGGACGGTTGTGCAAACTTTAGGGTTGATAAAATTGCCTACATTTTATAACATTAGAGCTTTATCCATATTTAGCCACTGGGGGGAGTTAAGTTCAGAGTTGCGCAACATCTGCCTCTGGCATTGTTACAAAACTGACTTGAAGAATTTTACTCTAAATAGTTGATTTTTTTGCTTGTAGTAAAACAAAACCACTACTTAAAAGCATATGATATTACCGCGATCTTATGAATTCATAGTGGGTGTATGTGTGTATGAATGGTCACATACGGACACTAAGACAGGCCTACTTCAGATATGAATATGATTTGATGATATAACAATACAAAATCTTTAGAAACATACGAGCAATATGTAAAAAAATATCGAATGTAAGTTTGATTTAGACATTGTTGCAGTAAAAATTATACCCGAAAAGCTTCAGAAATAACGGCGTGCTTTCCGGAAGCGGCAATACCGGCTGTAGACCACGTTGCACAAAAAAAAAAAGTAACCGGCACAGACAGATTTAAGTCTCATAAAACACACTAAACTAAAAACAACGCACAGAAAGGAGCAAGATTTTGATGTTCAGCTTCTTACCTTTTCTTGATATGTCTTCAGCTGACTTTTTGAGAGTTATTCCCTCAGCTCTCTCTCCGCCGGCCGGCTCGGTCACAAGTCCTTCACCAACGTGCTTCCTCTGAGGTTACTCCCGCTGAGACGTCATCGGTCAGCTGACCTGTTTCATCATCCGCGTTACGGCCGGTTACGACACACAAACGTTTAGTGCGTTTTCTTATCAAATTGTGTAATGGAAAACTCCTTCATCCTACCGAGTGCCGTAACTGTTTCTTAATGACACAATTACAGTAAAAAAACAACTAAAAAAAAACGTATTTCAAATGAATGCAAACCGGAGCATAACATAAATCCTGTTCAGGGGTGAATGGATTCAAGATTCAAAGTGTTTATTGTCATATGCACAGTATGGAAACATGTTTCCCTGTACAATGAAATTCTTACTTTTCTGTCCACAGAATGCCTAACGTGTAGCAAATATAAAAGAAATATGAAATAGAAATTTTAAAAATTTACAATAGAAGAAATTTAGAAATTTACAATAGAAGTAGAAAGAACAGTGCAAATAAAACAGTACAGTGCAAATTCAAACAGTGCAATTGTGCATGTGCAAATGGAATAGTAAACTGTCAGGTACAGTTATGAGGTCGTGTATGTGAGGTAGTTGCTGTGTGAGCTCCTGTCAGCAGTTTAGGAGTCTGATTGCAGCGGGAGTAGACTTCCCGGGAGCCACTTGAGTAAAACTAGTCCATATCTTTAAAATAAAGAATTAATAATATATATACATATATATATAACAGAAAGCCAACAGGCATAGCATCATATGCAACAGTGGCACAGTCAGAGTGATTAGTAGCTCACAATGTGTTGTTAAAAAACAATAGCCTGCAAAAGAATTAATGTATACAAAAACTGAGTAATATACACAGTTGTGTAATGAAATTAAGTAATAATTCAGCATGGGAGGAACCTTTACTTTGTAAAACCGCAGAGAGCTTTTTTCATTTTTTATTCAAATTTTCACTTGACTTTATAAAAAAGGAAGTTGCTGGGAAATCAGTATATGATGTTCAAAGTTTTGATTAAACATTTTCTAAAGGAAATTTAACAAAGTTTTGTGTTGGAGTTTGTTATGTTCCAAATTCTAAATATTGACAGAAATATTTTAATTTTTATTATAAATGCATCGCCATTCCAAATATCTGTTAGTAGTCTCATAAACTACTTTTGGTCCTGAAGAACAAATATTGGTCGATTCTCAGTAAAAAATGACCTTGCACACATTTTCAACACGTATTTCTGTCTTTACGGTATCCATACAACCTTCCTGTTATTCTAGGCTACTGTAAAAAACCTGAGAATGAAAATGATTAATTCTAGCACAATCAATTCTGGTAATAAAATGTTGTGACAGAAAAGAGGAAAAGCTTCAATTGGAGCTTGTTGGAGTTCAGATTGGGTAAGCCATCCATGAAATCTGACACCCACCCATTTTTGAGACAGACACAGACAGATGAGGAGAGTTTATGGTTTCCCTTGCTCATTGACTGCCTCTCAAGTTACTTTTGCACGTAAAGAATTCCCCAGTGTGTGTGAAAAGCCCCAGAGTGCACCAGTTTCCAAGATACCGTGGTACTGTCTGGAGCAACACACATAAATAAGCACTAAATCAACACACACACACACACACACACACATGCACACACATAGAGAGAGATTTTCCATTGCTAACTCAAGTATTCAATGAAAGAGTCTCTAAATCCCCTAATAATGGAGCCTGCCTGCTTGTCTACATTCAGAATAACAGTAAAGTATGGATGTGCTGCTTTCATTGATACAGAGGTCACCTTGTCTCACCTCTTAAATCATCAAGATGCTTTTTCATCTGTGGTTACTTCTGTATTCGAGGTCCAAGGCCAGTTGAACTATATTTTGTCAGGAAAATCTCATCACAATTATATCTTTATATTCACCACCCCTCTGTTGTCAGCTGGAGATGCTCATGAGGGTAAGACGTTCCCACCACCTTCATTCCTGTCCTAACCAATATGGCACCAAATTTACTCTCAATACATGTATTGAATGACTGTGGTGAATAATGACATTTCATCTGGATTGCTGTATTCTTGAGATTGTTTCCACCAGAACCATTTGAGGGTAAACTGATCTAATATTTTGTCACTCAATACTGCTACTACTACTACTACTACTACTAATAATAATAATAATAATATGTGTGTGTTTGTGTGTGTGTGTGTGATGCATGTGTTGGTGAAGATTCAGTCATCCAGGGAATGGTAACTCTTAAGTCCTATTTGTAGGCAACTGGACTTGCTGAACTTGCTTAAGAAATAAAGTGATAATGTTTAGATGTAAAATCTTGAGCTGCAAAGTAATCACTACAGTGGAACCACATCAGAACTGTTATGAAATGTAGAGTGGGCTATATGGGTAATTCTAAAGTTAAGTACCTCAAAATTGTACTTCAGTACAGTGCTTAATAAATCCCCACCATCAGAGCGGTGGGCCTGTTTAGAAACAGCTGTCCATTAGCTATATGGGTTGGTGAGAGCTGTTGCCAGGCAACCATACACTTTAGATATGGTGAAACATAAACAGCTAAAAGCTTTGGAGCTGAGTGACTATTTTAGTTTTGTTACATTAGGCTGCTGAAAACAGTCACTGAATCGTTTTTAATTGTTAGGGACTGTTTTCTTATTTATGTGGGGGAGGGTGTAGTGCAAAATGGGGGAAACATGTCAAATAATTTTTCAAGTACAAGGGAGGGAATTGTGGTTTTTATTATGGATTAGGGGAGGGACGTAAAACTCATAATGGTCTGAAACCCAAATTCCCAATCACAGGTTTAAAAGGAATTTTCTTTAAATTAAAAAAAAATTAAACAATTTATATCCTAGCCAGAAACTGTAAAAACAGAAACACAATCTAGCCTTTTTGTCTTAAAAATCACTTAATTCTACATTTCTCAGTAAGATTTTGCCAGAAATAAAACAATTACCCCAGATCATATAAAACATTCAATTTTGCACTCCTGCAAAATTGATTGGTTTTTTTTACTTATGTTTTTTTTTACTTATGATAATAAGTAAAAAAAAGGCTTTTATCAAGTTTTTACATCTAATAATGTTCAGTGTGTCAAGTTACTGAATTGGCCACTGCTGTTTACAGATAATCACTTCCATGTTTGCTCTTGCATTGGCTCAAATACCTATGTTTAGTGTGAAAATTTAAAACGTTTGGTTATTTTATGGTGGAGGGAGGGTCATGCATATTCCCCCAGTCACTCAGGGAGGCTCAAGGAAAAATTTGAGTAGCTTCTAGGAGCACAACAGAGGATTACCCTCAACCCTCAATCAATTCACACTGAAATACAGAGGAGCATCTCTTTGGAATAAGTTATCTTCATCATTACAGTCAGCGTCTACACTATCATTATTTAAAAAACACTTGAAAAGGTCACTAATTTAACAAATGTTTGCAACACTTCTTGAATGAATCAGAAAAAAATTGCCACTGTAAATATATAATTCTATGCTATAACTTTTCTTTTATCTAACCTGTGTTGCTGCCTAAAACTCTTGTTATTGTCTGAGGGGAGGTATTCTTATAAGCCTGTTGAGGCTTCCAACCTCCTCTGCACAATGTTTTATTTGAATGGTATTTGCGTTGTTATTTCCTTTTTTTAATGTGCAAATAAACTAAACTAAAACTATTAGGGCCATATTCAAATTAGAGAAAAAGCCAAAACATTATGAGAATAAAGTGGCAATTTCAAGACAAAGTTGTACAATTATGAGAAAGAACGTAATAAATTTACAAGAATAAATCTGCAATATTACAAGCTTAAAATTGTACATTTACGAGAAAAAAAGTTGCAGTATGATTAGATTAAACTTGTAATTTCATGAGAAAAAAGTCACAGATTAAGCCGGGAGAGCTGGGTAATAAAGTATTGAAAGCAACAAAGTATGAATAAATGACCAGTAGTGATGGATGACTTATCATAAGATAAAATGTTGAAAATATTACATAAAAAATGGAAAGTATTGATGGGGGATCTTATAATACCCAACTCTCTGGTCTTAATCTGCACCTTTATTTCTCCTAAAATGACTCTTTTAATACCATTATAATATGAGTTATTATGAGGATCGTGAATATTCTCCCAGTCGATCAGGATGGCTCAAGGAAAAATATTGGCAGCAAGATTAAAAAAAAGTCACGAGTGCCACTCCCTCCTCTGATGAGTAAAGAACAATCCCTCAACATGGAAAGTAGTCCCCATGTGTGACCTCTGAACTCGTGCGTCACGCTGTGACGCATGAAAACGGTGCTATGCACAATGCATGTGCAGCGTTTTAAGTTGCTATTCCGTGTCCGAGGTTTGTTTGACTCCACCTCCGTGTTTTGTGAGCAGCCCCTGTCCGCCAGTGTTTGATCCACTCCTGCGATTTCTTCCCGCTCAAAGCCGATCTTGCTGCAGGGAGGAGCGACCGGAGTGCAGCTGAGCTGAGCGGAGCATCACAGCCCGCATTCAAGGAAACGGGCAAGCACAGCACTTTTTTTGACTTTCCATAATGTTCTAGCCTCCGTGCAACACCAGTCCTTTAAAAACAAGAAATATATACATTTCGACGTGGATCCGTATGGACGCTGTTTGTCTTTGAGAGGCTGGGAATCTGCCCAGTGAAGGAGACCCCCCCAATTGTTTCCTGCGCCAAGAACTGTAAAGACATGGTCATTACATCTGTGGTAAGGCAACGAGCTTCTCTCTCTCTTTTCTCTCAAAACAATGCCAGTCGTGTTTAAATAGAGGACATTATCCTGTCATAGAAATGCCGTGTCGAAATAAGGTGCTCAGCCTTTGTTTTGGTGCTCAGACCGAGACCCCAGCATCTCATCATTTTGTATTTGCATCCCGAGTGAATCACCGAGGACCAGTCAGACATTACTACCTGCCACCAATGACTGAGCTAGCTGCTGCTAGTCTGACAGGCATGTATCGAAACATGCAAAATCACAGTAGGACCCCATCCAAAACATGGATGCTGCCGAGGAGCAATAAAACAGCCCAACTCTGTAAGTGATGATGTAATGCGTCACTGACATTTTCACCTTTTTTAACCGAGCTTCATGGCTTCCCCTAACGTCCCATTAGACACCTGTCTCTTCATACATCACAGAATTATTGATGGACATCGTCTCCACTCATAATCCGGTATATCGCAGTTATTATGATGTCAGGGTCGAGGTGGCAACTAATTGAAAGTTAGCCAACTTCTGTCACTTCCAGGATTGCTCGACAATATCATTCTGCCTCCTTTTTCAACTGAAGGTCAGCCAGTGACTTTGCAGTTGTTTAAAATAGCCCCGAATCACATAAATTAAAGAACAGCAGAGGAGACTGGAAGCTGGATGCATCTATAGTTTGTCACTGGCATGCTTTGTTGAATAGATGTTGCTTTGATCAGCAGTGATGATTAATTTTCTGATATATTTCTTGGCCCGGCCTGAAGAACTCTGCTGCTGAAGGTGTCCCCGTCCCATTTAGGAACTGTTCGTTATTTATGAGAGGGGAGGTGTGGTCCAAAAAGGGGGATGCGCTATTTAAATTTTGCATCAATGCATGGCACACTTTCTGGGGGCTTAGCCTAACATTAGCCTGATGATTTTGATGATTGCCTTTAGGCTTAAAAAATCTTTAAAGAGGGGTGCCAAGTAGGGGTGCAACGACCCATAGATATATCGATTAAATGAGCAACGATCACGTAACAGCGATGCAAATTGTAAACATCAATCCATATCATCCTCTTTCAGGCACACCCTTATTTTGAAAGTCTATGTTACGTCACACAGCATCTGGCAGGTGATGGCGAGCAGATGAGAGAAAGATGATGAGGAGAGAGCTGTTTACTGTGGAATAAATCATCAGTTTGGAAATGTTTTGTTTTCGGAGAGACTGCGAGTCAACAGACAGCGCACGTCATATGTAAACAAAAGCCGTACTGAGGAAACACCATATACCTGCCGGGCCACTTCCGCGCTGTTCTGTCGGGAGATGTATGGACTTAAACCAGCGGTAAACCAAAGCATAAATAATAGTAAATTGGTTATGAGTAGAGGAAAAAGTCTGCTAGCTGCTAAGCTAATTTATGCGATGTAAAATCCCATAGGCTCATGCTAACAACATTAGCATGTTGTATATGTGGAAGAAATATGACCTACAAATGATAATTATATACATTAGTGAAAAGATCTTGTTATTAATTCACATTTTGAGGATGGTGGGAGAAGTTGGTCTTCAAGTCAGATAGCCCTGAAGTTTTAGAAAAAAGGTCATGGTTTGAATTAAAATCCCCAAAAAATTCCAGGATGTGTTTTCAAACAGAATGAACCAGTTTTGATTATTTCCAATCATGCATATATTATTTTTATCTTTTCTGGCCAAGAGATTAGAAGGGGGTGGTCAAAGTCACAGCCCAGCCAACCCCCTCCTCTGATAAGTAAAAAACAGTCCCTCAAATGAACTCTGCAGGGCTTCATGTGCCTCATCATCTGATGGAGAGAGGGGAGGAGGAGAAGAGGCCAACCTTTGATGCTCAAAAATATTAGATTCAGATTGACTTTGCTGCCACATGTTATTAATGTTGACAGTAGGGAGTAAATCAGATAATTGCTGCTTCTTACTCATTTAATTAGCTGACACATTGAAGTACAAAGTGCATTACTAATTGAAGCAGTTGCCAGAATATATGCCCTTAAGGCCTATGACTCATGTAAAACTGTTCCTTTGGTTTGCTTTGGTGATTGGTTTCGGATCATCTGTTCATTCTCTGTTATGTGTTTGCTTATTTTATTGTCTGCAAGCGCTTGACATTATTAGAACTTTCTAGATATGTGTCAACATTTTAGTTCCAATACTAAAATGATGATTTCTATTATATCTTTTTTACTGAGTATTGACAAGTTGGGTTTTTTTGCCAAAACGCCAATTCAAGATTTAAAGGGATAACACCTAGTTGCTGACCCCTCCACAGCAGATTGCTTAGCTTCCGTTCCAGACTCCAGCCTGCTTCTCCAAACTGGGGGCGTGCCCACTGACATCTACTATATTTGACGCCCTGAATATTAATAACTAACCCCCTCCAGCCTCACTTCGAAAATTCTGAACGATCCCTTTAACAAAGTAAGCCAAACATCTAAGATGCATCGGTGTTGCTGTGACACAAAAACTGTATGACTTTGTCTAAATAAGACACAAATATAAAGTGTACAAATCATTGTTTACACCAGGCAACAACTGACAGGATCCGAGCAAGAATTCATCGCCAACTTTCAGCTCTCAACAGATCCCAATATGGGAACAAATCAGTCTAAAAAGTATTGCAGTGTGATACCCAGCTTTACCTAGATGATGTAATGTGTGCAGCGCAGGATAAACTGGCTCTGTCCAGTTAGTGTTTTTTCCTCCAAAAAAAAAGGAAAAGACAGGCCTACTTTAAAGAGATGTGCTGCTTGCTGCTTCCAGATGTCACACAAGATCTACATGCTTTTAGCCCGCTATTGTACGCTCAGGTAAATGGTCAAAACACTGCTGTGCTGATCGATATGCATTATAAGCCAGTTGTAAATTCAGACTATAGTTGTCCTCAAAGACCCTGTAATATAATCTTGGGACATTAGTCTGCTTTTGTTGGCGACTTTAATTATGCAACAGAGAGGGGGATCAGCAAACTTGGTTTAGTGTAGAGTGCTGGTCGATAATGTGATGTTGTGGATAGCTTGGATGTGGTGACAAGACAAACATGAATGTCTTTGCACCTCTTTTAAGCCACAGTTACCATCATGCGTCATCGTATTACATGTTTGTGAGTGATGCTATCAACATCTGTGTGGCTTTACATGCACTAATAGTAGCAAATAGCCAAATACTAAGTAGAAGTGAACTCTAAATTTATTATTTTTCATTTGTTTGTTTGGGTCTTATAGTTCTGCTTGACATATTGGGTATCTAAATCTCAAGTTTATTTTCTTCATCCCTGTCAGATCTCACGGAGCAGGGCACACAGATAGTGGGATTACTGCAGCCCTCTGGTCTAAACCTCTCCAGACAGCTCGGCATTGCTCTCCCTGGCTTGACCCACGTCAGGACAGATGATAGTCACTGCTTTATTCGTGATACTCTATTGATCCCTGCGGGAGAAATTTGACTTCTCAGTCACCATCACCCCCTAAGGTCACAGCACATATTTGGCTAGAAAAGCCCTGGAGCCTGTAGGAAGTTAGCATGTTGTTCAAAGACATTTCAGTCGAGCAGATTGCTGTTAGTGCAGGTGACTGAACCTGAAGCTGGTGGTTGTCTCTTTGCGGGCCTGTTCAAACTTCAATAAGCAGGGGATTTGCAGCTCCTTAAGAAGTCTGAAAATATCTTAAATTCAATTTTATAAATATTGGGCTTTTTAAGTCATTAGATTCAAATGACTCAATTCAAATTTGAATTTGTGAAGTCTTGATTGTCACAAATGTTTATTCAAATTTAATTTATGTTGAATTTCTTTTTGTCAGAATTAGTCAAGCTGAAAGTCCACATTACTGACCTACCACTGAAGCCAATATTTTACTTGCATGTCTGTTTGCAAAATGTAGATTAACCTAACTTAATCCAGTAACCACATTCCTATATAAAACCTGCACGCGACTTCATTTCTACTCCTTAAAATTATACTTACCTACAATGCTGAAATAAGAAAAGGACTATTTGTCCAAAAATCAGTCTTAAATTTGTTCATCAATGATCTTGAAAATTGTTTAAATAGCCTTTAAACAACCTGCAGACAACCTTTAAAAATCCTTACAACTTTATTTTGTTAAAGGGACACTCTGCCAATTTTCAACCAGCTTTGTATCAAACAATGTAGATGAGTTCTCCTTAACTTCACCAGTGAAGTGTTTATTGGTCTAGTGTGGTGCGTTGCATTCTGGTAGTTGTAGGATTTCTACTTCTTAAGCAAAAGTGTCCTTTTTTTCTGTGGTTAAATAGCACCAATTTGAAAAGTATTTGTGTCTTCTACTGCAGAGACAGTCCAACTTTTGTGAAGACCCTCTTTATATTTATGAAATACTTCTTAAAATTACTAGTTACTATTTCAAACTATTGGAATCGTTCAAACTTGCCTCGATGGCTGATAGCTGTGCAGCCTCCTCCGCTCACTCGAGGACGTACATCACCGCCCAGAGCCGGAGAGGGGAGGGTTGCGTTAGGTGATAGGTTGGTGCAGCTCCAGAGAAAGACGGTCCCTTCAGCTGTGTGTTTAAATGTTTTTTTCTTCATTTTAAGATGAATTTACATGAATTTTTGGGCTGGACCACAACAGTGGGACAAAGTGCACAAGTGAGTGAATGCCTTCCTGTTTCAAAGTTAAAAGCCTTTAGTATTTCATATACTGTCCAGCCATATATACATTTTTAGCTACTCTTTTTACTTGAAAAATGTCTAAAACAGCTCATCAATAATCAAAATAGTTGCCAATTAGAATTTCTGTCAACCAACTAATCCATTTATTGACTTATCTTTGCAGCTCTAATCCCCCATCAGGTCTCAGTGACTACGACCACATGATTTTCGCTGATATGAACAAATTTAAAACTTATGTTTTTATGCCATTAATGTAGTTCTACAAAACAGAAAATTGCCCTTAATGTCTTTGTAGTAAGGCTGCAAATATATGGCGACTGTAGAATTTCCATAAATGAACCGTCGTCTCCTGTTTAAGCCCAATCTTTAGAGTCGTTTACTCAGCTGGCAGAGTTTAAATTTAATAAGCCTTGTGTGAACTTGTGGCCTTAAATCTTTAAATTTAGTGAGAAATTCATTCCATAGTTGATTGCACTGGTCTGGGAGAAGATTATTTTCTTCTCCCAAAATATCTTTCTGACAGTTTTCATCATTACTTTTGATTCGGGAAAGCCCTCTCTCCAAATACGCTTGCTTTTCTGGAGCATGAAATGAAAAAGACAGAACTTATTTAATGTGCGTGATTGAGCTGAGAGTGCATTTTGGCTGAACAAGAGAGACGATTGAAGGAAGTGGAAGTGTTTTCCTGCTTATGTAGACATTGCATGCACGTGGAGCCACACAAATGTGGGGGAATTAGTCAGAGGATAGGCTCATTTCCATATGAAAAAATCTTTTTAGTGTGTAATGCATCAGCACAAACAAAGAGGCTGCATGTTGCAAAAATGCAGTTTTTTTTTTTAGATTAATCTACAGTATGTTGTGTAGAGCTTTTCACTCCCCTCTTCTTCTGTTTGATATACAGCACAGTATATAGCCTACATGTAAATTGTTCTTGTTTACACACCAAAGGTTTGTATTGATTAATGATGTGTCATTACTTTATTTGTTGTTTCTTAACTTTTGTATTGATTAAAAAAACAGCAATTTGCCATTCAGACATCAGCATTTCAGATTCATATTCTGTCTGCGATACATATAGTTCTTACGGTGTTTTGCAACGTGACTCATTTGTTGTAAAAATACCACACTTCTCTAAACTTTCTCAGTAGCTGTTGAAACCCTGACTCGGAGTTGATCCCAGAAATAGATAGGTGTTTACAACAGTTAAATTAATTCTGCTTACTCTGAATTGAACTGCTCACCTACTTCCAATTACCAGCACGTTTTATTGAGATTTAAATTTAATTAAGTTTTTATTATTGCATCTGGTCTGTAGATTTAGTATCTGTGCTCTGATGAGTACAAGAGGGCTTGGTTGGTCACGTTGTAGCAGTGAATGTGGCGAAGTTGTTCAGGTTTGGTGATATTTTACTTCAACTTGAGGCATTAGAAGAATGTCGAGAGAAGAGTCTGTTCCTCAGACCGTTGCACACTAGTGCCATTGTGGCTTAATGTGACTGAAGGCCCCTCTTTGTCCAACAGGGTCTTGAAACCACCACACCACCACCACATCTGATGATTTAAACCTCAGAGTCAGATTTTTAGAGAAGGAATTAAAGCTTAAAGTGCATCAATAGAAAATATCACATTATATGGACGTTATGTAAATGATTCCACATAATATTGGAAAATTCTGGTTGATTCAAACTTAATAGTTTGAAGGACAAATGTAATGACCACTATGTTATTTATGTTTTATATGTATCACTGGTTATCACGTTTTGAAAAATGTATTCTCTGAATTTGGGTGCTCATATTTCGGGTATATACTGTATTCCTTTTGCATAAAACAGGGGTGTCAAACTCATTTTAGTTCACTGGCCACATATAGCCAAATTTGACCTCGTGTGGGCTGGACCAGTAAAGTCATTGCATAATAACCTATAAATAACAACATCTCCAAACTTTTCTTTTAGTGTAAAGAAGTATATTCTGCAATGTCTATCCATTTACTAAGCAGATGATGGATAGTCTTAGATGTCGTAAGAAAAAAAAGTGCGATTCTAACAGTATGTCTCAGTTTTTCCACATTCAGTCAGTCTAGTACTCACTGTTATTAGATGTACATTTTTCCATATACCCCTCTGTGCCTTAGTAATAGGGCTCCACCAATAGCGTTTTAAGATAGGACTCTTATACAGAATCTTTTGCACTGATACTGCTGAATGACAGTATTTTGCACAGTATAGAGCACAATAAGTATTCATTGTTTTTTCAGAGAACTGTATGCTGGATTAGACCCTTTGGCAGGCCGGTTCTGGCCCACAGGCCGTATGTTCGACACCCTTGGCATAAAGCATCATGCAAGATTATTTTTAAATATGAACTGACTTAAAACAGCTCCCCATGATCTTCTTTTCTGTCTTCATTGTGCCACATGGGAAATTTTGCTTGCAGCACAGCAAAAGCAGACACATCAAAACAGACTCGTCCGTCACTAAACATAACAAAAACCATCCATTAGGAAAGGCATTATGCAACTGCAGTAAAAAAAAAAAAAAAAACCCAAACAAACAAGTGATAGCAATGCATAAAATTAAACTGAAACAGGCAAAACTCATGAATAATAGCACGTTTTTTATCGATTTTCAATTGTAGTAAATCCACTTTACATTTGTTTCTAGCATATATTTAAAATTAAAATGTATACAAGCATATGACAGTGGTATTATTCAAATTATTATAATTTTGAAGCGTATGCCCAGATCTTAAGTAAAATAACAAAAATAGTTTTGATAAAAAGATATTTTGGTGAGTATAATAGCAAGTTGAAAAAAAAACAACTCTGTATTCCTCACTGCACTGACTCAGAATATTAACCACATTATAACATAGAAACATCACAGCGTTGTGAGGTCAGCAGTCTGACTCTGTTCTTGAGGTCTTGACCAGGTGCTTAAGAAGTGTCATTTTAGTGTCCACATGGCAGCGCCTGCCATGTCCTCCTGCTTAAAGGACCATAAACATGGTGACTGGATTTAGAAGATTAAGCTCATGACTAATCAAGTCCTGATCGGACGTTCCCCAACACAGTACCTGGCTTTGTATGGAGCACCAGTGTGGTCCACCTGAACAGGAGTCATACAGCTCAACTCAACTTTTATTTTAATTATATTATATTTTAGTTATATAGCACCTTTCATATAAACATGCAGCCCTAAGTGCTTCACGTGGCAAATTTGAAATAACACAGACACATTTTAAAGGATAACACAAACAACTAAATAAAGTTTTGCATGACAAGAAAATTCTAACAATAGAAAATAGATTATTAACCCCCCCCCAAAAAAATTAAAAGGCTATAGAATAAAAATAAAAGAAATCAAATTATATAGAATAAAGATAAGCAACAATGATAACATCAATTAAAAGCCAAGATTCTAACTAAAAATTAAGACTGTAATGTTACTCCAAATTAAAAAGATAGGTCTTTTAAAAATTCAGGAAGAGTTAGTCATTCTAGTAACAGAGGCAGTGAGGGCCACAGTTCAGAGGAGACATAAAACAGGAAGCACGCTCACCAGCGCTTTTAAACAAAACCTACATCAATGTTCCAAATTTTACTAAACTTACCTCCACGTCACTGTGGTTGGCCATGCTTGGCAATGCTGTCGTTATGGGCAAACGATAACGGATCGGTTTGGTCAGTAAGCAATATTGATCCTTGACTAAAAGTCATTTAAGTCATTCAAGCAAAAATTGAGTTTTGAACTGCTGGTCATCAAAACAAGATGATGTTACCACGGGGCTGTAATACTATGGGCAGTTTTCAGTGTTTTCCAATGAGATCAAGTGATTAATTGATTCATCGACAAAAAAAATCTGCAGATAATCAATAACGAATGTCACAGGTAGATGCAGCACTGTGTGTTTTAATTCCGTTAAACACATCTACAGTACAGTGAAACAACATGTAATTTGCGATGACGGTGGTAAAGTTACATTCAGTCTTGGTGACAAGTTTTCAGTTTTACTTACGGCAGCTTTATATCTCTCTTGGCATCTTTCCACCCCTTTCACGTGCTACTAGATTGCTGCTCATGCCCTTAATTTACATTTAATGTCACTGAAAGGACTCCAGATTCAGGCTTTGAAGCGTGATTAAACAACCTCAATGTGAACAATCGTTAAGTGTGAATTTGGTATACTCTTCCCTTCTGCTTCCTTATTAGGTCAAGGAGAGTGGATCTATTAAATAGGCTAAGTGGAGTACTCTATCTCAATGGACTTAGCGCCTTGTCTTAGTAGCTTAGATTCTGGTTGGCTTAAGGCAGGGCAGGGATGATGACGTTGTTAAAGGATCTAAATTATAGATTACAGTGTGTGAGTATACTGCACAGTTGCATGAGAGAGTGGAGTCTGCTGAAGTGTGCAGAGCTGCTCACTGGACTCGGGGAGTTTCCCATACATATGGGAAAATCTAACAGACACATCCTGCAGTTAAAACCACAGGGTTCTCCAGAGGCATTTATGCCTGTGAACACAGCCTCACAATCCTGCACTGCCTCACTGTTTTCTGTATTAGTCTTCGGCGTCATTTAGTTGCCATGAAAATACTACTTATGATTATAATATACAGTTATATATGTAATAATGCCAAAACATTTTGTAGAACTTACAGTAGACATGCACTATTTAGCAATATAGTTTTGTGTCATTATATGAGACTTACCTGGGGCTGCAGCTTACGGTTAGTTTCTTAATTTGGTGATTAAAAAAAAAAAAGTCAAAAATATCCATCATAACTTCCTAAAACTTAATGGTACGCTATGCAGGATTTTCATAAAAAACAGCCTTGTGCCTGTTTCTATGCCTCTACGTCAGCATGTACATAAACATCTTTTTGGTTAAAACTCGTGAAATCATGAGCTAAAAATGACAAAATTTCACTCAAATCTCTAATAGGATCACATGATTGAGTGATGAGAGTGACTTTGCTTTCACTTTCGCTGGTGAGCGTGTTTACAAGCAGTAACCGAAGATCCTGTATTCTATACTTTTAAGGTAGTGTAATCTGTTATAGATAAGCTACACAGCCTGAAAATCCTGCCATCAAGTGCACACTTAATAAACCAGTGCAACAGGGATTTCTTCTATACATGATTAATGTGCAGCTGTTGTAAATAACAACGAATACTTCATACTTTTATTTATCATGTGCACATTACTTGTCTCTGTTTCTCAACCTGTCCTTGTTTGTAAATACTACATCATCTGGATGTGAAGTCACATGATCAACATTGAGGTATTTTATCAAAACTATTGTGCTATTTGTCCTTGTAAAGACACACTAACATCCTCTCATCAAGTGACTCGGTTTCTAAATGAAGCAGGGTTTGTTTATCTGTTTGTTTTTCACTATCTAGCAATCGATGTATGTTTTATCAGCACTGAGACCTCCTGAGAGCTTCGACAATTACACAGCACCACTGCAGGCAGTATCACGGGTGTCAGCGTGGAGCAGCATGGTGCCATAGCTATCAACAAAAAGGGGCACCCCCGTTGCCATCTGAACAGAAGGCTAACCAGATATTTTTAATCCATGATATATATTCAAAATTTAGTCCGTGAACAATGACTGAGGTTTCACAGCTTAAATCAGTGGATATTGTTATTGTTGGTGCTTTGGCTTGTGTGCAAATTACTTATCACTGGTTTGTGACTGCAGAGTAGAGCTGTACATGCTGATTTGCACCCTCATCTAATGACCATCATTATCAGAGTCATAATTGGATGAGGATTTGTGTTACAAAGTCCTGTGGATGATCTCAGTCTTCTGCAGTGGAAGCTGTGACAACAGTCAAATTGAAGCAGTTATCTGCCACATTTCCTGATTGTAAACAGGTCAGTGCCCATGGAAAGATGTAAGGTTACAAGCAGTGATTATTTTCATCATAGCGTGGCTCATGTTGGTAGGGGTGTGCTGTATCATATTGTTCACAATAATACCAGTATAATTTTATTTTTTAAATATTGTGACTACGGTAATATTCTGAATTGTTGACATAATGACGTCATATGTTACACACAGTAACAACAAGCATTCCCAAAGCTAAATTGCTACTGACTCCATGATGGAGGAGTTAGTTTCAAAAAGGGGAGCGACTTCAGTTGCTGCATTTTGAGCAACAAATCTCTGTTGAAAATCTGCAGGAGAAGAGCTCAGTAACATTTACTGCTAGCAGCCAGCGGCCGCAACTAACTGCCCTCTTTGGTAAAAATGAGTATTAAGCAAAAGTAAATTGTAACATTCTATGTAAAATTTAGTTTTTGGCAGAAAACTTGAATAACGTAGAGATGTTTGAAGGAATAATTGGTTGATATTTTCACAGCAATAAAAAATAGACATATATGATAATGATATTATACAGCGAAAAGGCTTTTGAAGCAGTTTTTGTTAAAGATGTTTTTTATGTGAAAAAAACTCTTATTTCACAAGTTGTTTCAAAAATGTGTATGATCGAATTTGTGCTCATTAAAGGTAGTGTAATGAAGGGTATAATATAGATATGTTTGTTTCCCTGGCACAAAAGGGGGGTGAAATAACAACAAAAACAAAATAAACAACAATATGATCACATTTATAGTAGTTATCAGCCAAATCATTTTTTAAACACCAGTACTGGCTGAGACTTTGTGTGCATCCCTTTCATATACTGTGCCTTTAACTGAAAGTGGACACAGTTAGATACTCAAGTCAGTGCACTGTTGGCTACAGTTGGAACAACTAGCACATTGCTCTATTTGTCAATCAAAAATGCTACAGTATCTCATGTTGCAGCTTCTGAATTGGGAGGATTTCCTGCACTAATCTGACAGCAAACTTGATGTAAGGCTTGCCCAGTAATGCACATGTATATGAGACATACACATGTATATGTACATGAGAATCTTAAAAACCCATGCTTCAAAGAATGGACCAGGGTGTCTCGACTTCGCATCTGTGAGTCGGATTAACATATTGAAATTGATGGAGGGTAGTTCTTAAAGCCGAGGAGAGGCCCAGACGCTCATTTCTTCATTCGTTTGATGAATGACAGTGCGGCTCTGTCTTTGGTATAAACAACAGCACTGACTGCAATAGAAAGAGGAAGGTGAAGGAGGTGCAACAGTGTAACTTCCTGCCTTTTTTCTTTCTAGATGAACAGAAAGCAGTGAGTGTGAGGAAGTGTAAGAGGATGCTCCTGATCTGCAGGGCCCAGTGCTGAGGAGGGTCCACAGAGTCAACTGGTGCCCACCATGTCTCACCACCAACACTACCAGCGAGGGCCCCACGGCCGCACCTTGAGCTCTGAGGAGAGGGCCTCCATGCCAGTCAACAAGACCTCCACGCCAGTTCACAAGAGCGCCTCCTCCTCATCTTCTTCTCAGCGCGACAGCCGGCAGGTAATTGCCTGACTAGGATCTATATAGAAATAGTCTCTAGAGATAGAAGCACTTTGAATTAATGTAACTTGAGCAGAGTTAATGCAGAGAGGAGTGGATATTATTTTGGGCTTCTCTTGTCAGTGAGACAGTTTATGAAACAAAAAACAAGCAGATAGAAGGGAACTGGCAGGAAATAGTATAGCATGAAATATTAATTCAGGATTTTTAATGTGTGAAACATAAACATTAAAAACTATAATGTGATGACTCAGTTAGTTTTTATTAAATCAACTTCCCCAATTTTTCTCTGCAGTTGTTTCATATGTGCAGATAGTGTTTTCCTCAAAGGGCTGTCCTAAACCTAATTTATGGACTAATGCTGGACAGACATTTTTATTAATATTTTATATTGTGCTAATGGAACTGTTCACCCCAAAATTATATAACACATTATTTTCCTCTTACCTGCTGTACTTTCTGTCTATTTGGATTGTTTTGGTGTAAGTTTCGAAGTAGGAACAGTTAACCGTTAATCAGTGAACTGCTGAGAATATTTTTAGCGGTTACGCATGTTGGTCTAATAGTTGATTTTGCTTCTCTTAGATTACACCGCTGCACCCGACTTGGGTCTAAAGTGAGCTAGCTTGCCAGCAAAACAGTTCATTCGTTATTACCGCTTTCTCACTGTTAGCTCTGTCACCCCAGTTAGCAGTTAGCACAGGTAATGCTGCTAACATGGTTAACAATGCTGAAGATGTTACGCGCTCCAAATGAAGCCACTCGCTCAATGGGGTGACTTGGGGGAAGACCGGGGACATAATTTTCCTGCAGTAACGCGTTATGCCACCAGGATAGTGTTACCAGCTGATCACTTAATGAGGAATGAGCGCTAGTTAGCTTATGTTAGCTCCCACCTGACCTGGGTGATGCACTGTGCAGAGCAGCCGAGGAGACAGGAGGCTGGGCAGTGGCCGTGTTTACACATGATAATATGGCTGGCCAGCTGTCTGTCAGCAGAGCCAACAGAAAATTTGATAAAGGGACATTTACATCACAGCACATTAAGATTTTACCACCTCTCAAAACATAGTGCTTTGAAATGCAACGCTAAAGCTCACTGAGTCAGTGACATGCCGGACAAAAAAGAAACACAGTTTGTATTTCACATCTTATTTTTTCCTACAAATGAACTGGTCAGTAACCAGTTAATGAGTGTCAGACTTTTGGAAGAAAAATGTACCCGAAACTGACATCCCTAATTCCAAATCAGTAGTTTTAAGCAAGATGAATGGCTTCTTAAAAATGCTGACAAAAACAGAAAGCCAGCATTACGTCTAGCAGTTCTACTGTTGGCGTCAAGCCTGAAGAAAATGGACACATATTGACAGATGGCTGAGAAGATGCAGACAATATCTTTTGCCAGTTTTGCAATGAAGTTGAGTTTTATTTCCATCACAGTACAGTCCCAGAGAAGACGACAGTAGCCACAGACAGAGTACTCCAGAGTTGTTTGCCAGAGAACCATTCAACCATCCAACAGCCAGATTATTGATTGTTTTGGCAATTAATGATCACCAAATAACACCCGCTGTGGAAGAAATTTGGCCAGATTCTATTTGTACAGCGTTTAATTCAAGTATTTAGACCTTTGAAATAAGATTTCTTTCAAAAACATTGGTAAAAAGCTATCAACAACTTCGCATGAAATGTCCAGCTAATCGTAAAAAAAAATATTAAAAAGGGACAAGTAAATGACCTAAACTAAAAAAAGAAAGTGAGTTTCATTAGAAAATGACGAGGAAAAAAAATCAAGAAAACTTTCCGTATATAATTATTATAATTGTACATTTAAAATTAGATTAAAACATTGTGTCTGTTTCCTTTCTTTCTTGCTTTCTTTTTTAAGCAAATTTCAGGTAATTTTCTTGCAACTTTTTTTTTTTTTTTACAAATTTCTTGCTAATTTTGGGTCATTTCTTGTTAAGTTGCTCAATGCCTTCCTCCCATGTTTTTCTAAGAAATCAAGCCAATTTGCTCAGGTTTCAAAGTGTTCATCCTAATAGTTTCTGTCCAATTTAATGGTCATTGGACACCTTCAACTAACTGATAAGTTAAATTTGGCAATTGCTTCTCTATCCTCTCTCTGAGGATGAATTCAGCCATACAGAACAGAGTCTGATAATGACTGATGGTGAAAAGTATATGTACCGTTACAAGGCCATTAGAAAAAGACTAATCAACTATTAACCCTACGCACCCTTATCCGCTGATTAGATGACTAATCAGCGAAGATAAAGCAGCGCTTATTCCTTGGTTAGTAAGTAAAAACCTTGCAGAGGCGTGGTGAACAATGAGATACACTCTTATTTCACAGTTCAAAGGACAAGTGCTTAAACTTAACCCCTGCAGTAAGTCATCTAAAGCCCCCCGCTCGCCTCACCTCACTGAGCTGCTGTGTCACTGTGGCGGCGCAGAAACTGGACACCGAAACTTGAATCTCTGACATCACAGCTTTTCTGACGGCACTGGGTGATGAATATTTCATGAGGGACAGGCGGAGGCTTGGTGCTCTACTGAACATGTGGCACACTCTGGTATTTCTGTGTGGGAGCCCAGCATGTGTCCGTTGGCTCTCGGAGGAGAAAAGGGAGTTGTTTGAGAAATGGGGCCTGTTTGAAACGAACAGTCGAAGGCCTGCTGCTTGATGAGGCAGACAGTTAACCCTTCTGTCCTTTGTTCCTTTCTTTCATGTCACTTCATGCTTTTGATAACAAGACCTTCATGGGTGAAAGGGTTCAGCGTTTAATTTCCCAGACGCTCCATAATCTAAAAGCCAGGAAAAATCAGAGAGCAAGGTTATCTACAAGCACGTCTTTTCTTATTCATCTCTTTTTATGTGTTTAATGAAGTCAGGTACGCTCCAAAGAGGCAGCCGCTGAGATAGCAAAGTCTTTGTCAAGTAGGTTCCCTTAAATTTTGCACACCTGCTTGATCAAGACCTCAAGATAATCAGCGACGTATTGAAGGAATCAGCTGAACATTGTGAATTTAATTGGGAATCAGTTCTTAATTGTTGCAGTTGTTTTGAGTTACGATGTAGCGGTGTTCTCTAAGTGATGCAGCAGTTCGTCTTTGGGCGATCCTACACCTGATGTATCAACTGCAGAGGCAGGTGCAGTGTTCAAAAACAGTGTTTTATTCAGATTTCTTAGAGGTTTTAGCTCCCAAACATTATAAAAAGGCACATGAAAGACATTTTAAGACACGTTGAGTCACAGTAAAACGAAAGGAAAGTGCCTTTAGCCTCCATATTGTGACATACGTCCTAGTGAAACCAAGTATGTGTACAGGGGTTTTGTTTCCATTCTGCTGTTTGATTGGACTGATTGCAGTGTGATGTGGAGCTGTAGGGGACTGTTGTCCTCCACCCACACCTCCCTCACCCATGTTATATCAGGTCAAGTTTCAGTTGTTATCCCTCCATGTTGGTGAAAGATGAAGGTGTTCAAGAAAAGGTTATGTCTGCCTTTGCAACCACAAGGAAACCTAATAATAGATGGTGAATATCACTGACTAGGGCTGTAACATTTCAGAAACTGAGACCAAAACCACAACACCCACAGCCACAGTCTACGTGTTGCGCTTCTGTTGTATGTGTCGTGGTCTCTTTCTCTTTCTGCCTGCCGCCACAAAATCATCATTTACCGCCACAAATTGATTTTCTGTTTGTTTGTTTTTTGTTGTTTTGTAATTTTACTTTTTCAAATGCAGGGTTTCCCACACATTCATTTATTTGTGGCGGTACAATATCAGCATTTGCGACCAAATATTGATTTTCTATTTTACGTTTACTGTAAAATAGAATTAACTTTCAGTTATTCAGAGCAAGGAACATACTCTGGACACAGATGGAGCAGCAGAACCCCAAGTGCAGTAAAAGTGAAACTTAACAGTTCAGTTATTAATTTAGAAATAGCACACTCCATTTCTGAGGACTACAGGGCTCTCGTTTTAGTGTTTGTTTTTCCATCGACTTTTGATGAATCCGGCTGTGTTCCCATGGATACCCCACACTCCGTGGTCCCGCACTGGGTCTAAAAGTTTGCTTTAACATACCTCTGCAGCTTTTGCTCCTCTAATTCAATCAATCTGATCTGATCAGGTCAATTCGATCCAATTACAAACTGATCGAATGATTATTTCTCCAACCCTGCGGCTCACTCAAACTGCTGCTGCTGAAATTCATTTATAAAGTTAATCTGCCTCAGTGTTGTTCTTCAGTTAAGTAGAAGTCTTTTCGTAGTTGATTTAAAAAAACTAAGATAAACTGTATAGATTAAGAGATTTGTCACTCACAAAACAATCTCAACACAAGGTCTTTTTAGTAGCTGTTCTGGAGCTTTCAATCGTATCACATGGTCTCCCTCAGCAGATGGACTTCTCCTAGTTTTCATAGCTCAGATTTCCATTTTTCACATCCATTAAAAGTTCATTCTTGACCTTGGAAACTGCAATTAAGAAAAAAAAGTCTTAACACAAGGTCCATTTAGCCGCTGTTCTGAGCTTTCAGTTATGCTACATGATGTTCGTGACAAATGGGTCAATCATGTGTGAAGCTCCATAACAGTAAATGTACCTGGTGGTGAGACCGAACTGCCGTCCCCAAGGTCAAAAATGGACTTTTATAAATTACTATTTTACAAGTAACTTTGAAAACATCGCTGAGGTCATTGTTGAAGACGTCAGATAAGTGTGTATGAACTTAATTGACATTACGCAGCGTTATACCTGCATGCTCTTTGTATTTTAACCATGATGATGGGGCGCACAGTAGCTCACCTAGTAGAGCGGGCGCCCCATGTACAGAAGCTGTGTCCTCACAGCAGCGGCCACGGGTTCGACTCTTACTTGTGGCCCTTTGCTGCATGTCATCCCCTCTCTCCCCCTTGCTCATGCTGTAGCTGTCCTATCTCTAAAGGCAAAAGCCAAAAAATAATCTCTAAAAAAACATGATGGGGGTGTTTTACTGCATCACTGTCTGCTCACTGTGCTTTGAGTGGGATCTTTTCATTATATTGTGTGATGTTGTATTGGTGGACCGCTGTAGAGAACATGCAGTAAAATACATCTTCCCCAGGGACGTCCTAAGGAGGCACAGTGGACGCTGAGAAAAGACCTTAACTAGCTTGGCTGGGCTTCAGTTTTTTGACGAAAAATGAGAGTGGGGCATTTTGTTGGGGGAAAGCCTTAATGAGATCCAGCCCCCATTTCGTAATCAATACATGTCATGTTCCCCCTCTGCTGACGATCACTGTTTACTCTGGAGACCCTCATGAGAGCAATTAGAGGCGCCACCTGCAGAAAGCACACGCTCTCTCTTACAGTTTGTGGAGCGAGACATTACACATTGATTTAGGATGTCACTGCAACTAGCCATTTTTTTTAACTTGCTGCTGTCGTCCCTGGTTGGATAGATGGTTTTCGGGCTTGGAGATACAAGGAAGAATGGATGGAATCACATGTTTTGTTTTCGGCTAATATTTAGGAATGTTCCCTTTGAAATTTTGAGGTTGGAGAAATCAATGATTATCAGTTGCGCCAATGTCAGACATTGGCTGTTTTCATGGTAATAACCAGAAAATAGGCATGGGACGATATGAAAATTTCATCATGGCTAAAATAGTTGTGATTCGCATTGTTATGATGATAATAATAATTCAAGATATGCTTAAAACTCTTAAAATGACACTTAAACATCCTGGAATAACTAACTGGAATAATTTTGCTCAAAACAACAACAACAACAAAAACAATTCATAGACTCATATGAAGAAGTAATCCTTCTCAATCATCCTTTATTTCCCGTTACAAGTGTGTGGTGGGGATTTTCTGAAGAGACTATGCCCTCTGCAAGTATTTTTATATCTGGGTTTTATTAAAAAATAGTGACCAGGTACAAAACCAAGGCATCCACTGCAGGCACCAGGCATCCAAGAGACCCAGCGCTGAAAAACCCAGCTATAGTGAGGTGAAACACCAAACAGGAGTGAATATTGGGGAGGATTTACCTTTGGCTTTTTCCGGGGACCATGTTACACACAGCAGCCGACAATACTGCACAGTCATAGCATATTTTTAAGAAACTTTTTCATTACATCACAATGGGACACATCTTTTTTTTTTAGTGATCATCATTTTCAGTGAAAAGAAACAAAGAATCTTAAAAAGCCAGGCTTTTATACTTTTTGAAATGGCATCATATCTTTGCATATGAAATATGCCAAAACTTGATAAGAAAAGCAGAGTTGTAACGTGAAACTTCTTTATTCGCTGTTTTTTACCGGTTTTAATCACCAGGTCCGTTTGTTTGGAGAGGAAGAGACCTCTGCTGATAATTTAGCTCCAGGTAAAACCCTTCTGAACAACAAACACTGATGGAAATATAACTGGGAGACGTTTTAGCTGGTGGCAATGAAATTCTCTCTGCAAGACACAACTAAATCCCCTAAATCTTACTCACTGCTCCTTTAATAAAATGATTTTCTGGCCTTTATTTTGTTTTGGGGGGTAATCAATGATTATGTAAGCCCGTAAAGTAAAAACTCCCATTAAGAATTAAACGGATTAGTCTGTTTGATTATTTTTATCTCTCTTGTTATTGGATCATTATGTTTTATCACACTCTGAATACGCTAATGGTTAAGTAGGAAATGAACTGAAATAAGTCCAGAATCTTTGGATTCAAACTTGACTGGTTTGTTTTTGTGCAGTTCAGCACTTAAAGTTAGTCAGTATTTCAGGAGCTGCAGCGACCATTACTCTGTGTGTAGATGAGTGTCTGTGGGAGAAGCAGATGTGTCAGAGAAGCTTGTCATCAGAAGTGTTGTGCTGATATTTATAGGGCTGATTTAGCCTAAGGTGTCCCCAAGGAGTGTTTGTCCTTTCTCCTGCTCAGGGACACCTTAACTGTAATAGTTTGATTCATTGCAGCACTAAAAAGTCTGCTGTGCTACAGCGCTGAGTGTCTCTGCAGGTGGTGGATACCAGAAGACTGACACAGGATTGATTTGGTTTGTAATCGGGATAATAAAAGTTTCTTTACTCTTCTGGCATGTAACTGTTTCGCTTTACTGATATGATTCGAGTCTTTTTTAAAGGTATACTTCCCCTCAATTGAACCAGTGCCTCGATCTCCCCGCTCCCCTCCCAGGAAAACTGTCGGATTACGCAAATTGATGCAAAAGACTAACCACAGACAGACCCTCGTCTCTCCCTCTGAAACTCAGCCCAAACTTTAATCAAACAGTAAAACTAGGAACTGCCAAACATTTCTTTCGAAACAAATTTTAGTGCCATGTTTAGCTGTAATAGCGAGAGTTTGTGAACAGGAGGTGGGTGCCGTACTGCTTCCTGCACAGTGAAAACAGAGACCAAAAAAAGCTGAGATCAAATGGTAAAACTAGGCCACGCTAATCAAATATAAACCAAGATTCTGTTACTGCTTTGCCTGTTTCTCCCCTCAAATGTTTTCAGAAGCATGTGTTACTTCACCGTTTTAATGTAATACAAGATTGTTTCTTGCCAGCCGGACACAATTATTTCACATATATGAGTTTGGATTACGTCACCCACCAGTGTGAGCATTTATTGATGGTAGTTATAAAGGAGCAAAAGCTTCCTTTTTCTCCGTTTTCTCTGCTTATGTAGAACTAAATTCAAAAGTATTTGCATCTTTCCACTGCATATACAGCTTAGCTTTTTTAAAATGCCGTCTTTCCAGCAGTGTTATACTGTATTTCTTTAACGGATACTTGGAAAAGACAGAAAAGCTGAATCAAGTTAAAGTTATTCACTATCAAACGAACAAGCTTGTGGAGCAAACCTTTTCAGATCTTGACATTGTGAAGCAGACGGCCTCTTACTGAGTCAGGATCCTTTATTAAAGGGCTAAACTCACCAAGAGGGACTGGCTCATTCAGCTTTAAATTATTCTGCAATGAGATCAATGAATGTGAGCAGAGTGCAGGAAATCACTTTGGCTTAATTCAGTTCTGTTTTTCAGGGTCAAATAACAAAAGCAAATCCTCTGACTGTGGCAGTAATTTCCATACAAACCGATATCTGGCATATACTTTGTTGTTTATGTGGAGCCGGAGGTTGAGTGGACTGTTCCTCATGAAGAATTTGTCGATTTATATCATTAATGGTCCAGATCTTAAAACCCAGGAAAGTGCATTGACTCGCAATATTTGCAGCAGAAGCCATTCTTTATTTAGTGAAGTATTGATTTATCAATTTAGAGAGCATTGAGAGTCTGTTTGTAATGCCGCAGATAACACAACAGGAAGTTTGTCCAAAGGGTTTCTCACAGACTGCTGCTTGTTATGGCCTCTTTGGGAGGGCGCTCATCATGTGTGAGGCCAAATTCAGAAGCGTTAATATATCGATCATTTCACATTAATGTAGTTAAGTTCAACTGATCACGGCATAATCGCTTTGAGCATAATGAGACTGCTACCTTTTAGAATATGATTGCTTCAAATGGTGACGTAAATTTGGCTAATGAAGTCGAGCTCCTCCGTCTCCTCAGCTGCACACGGCCACCGGAAGGGAGCGGCTGTCGTCTGCGGAGAAACATGACCTCATTACCGAACAGATCTGTTCGACCAGTCATTAGATTAAACAAGCTGTTGTCTCCTTTTGTTAAATGTCCTGCAAGCCAAGGTCGGGTGTCGTAACACACACCTGATGAGCTGTCTTGAAGGTCGCAACATCACACCGAGCAGTGAGGAGCCACGGGCTGTTATTTGGTGTTTTCCGGAGATGCTTGTGCATGTTAAGTTGTGGGTTTTGCCTTCGAGGCTGATTCAAGTATGAAATTAAAAACTGGCCTACTTCACCAAAATTACATTTAGATCTGTTCCATTTTATTAATATTTTACTTAATCTGAGTCTGGGATAACTGCCCAAAAATAGACGGCTCATGTCGTGTTTAGAAATTGCTACTCAATGTTAATGCTTTTTACTACAACAGTGGTGCACCGTGGTGCAGTCAGACTATTAGTTGCACTGTGAGTAAAAGTTGTCACTACCACTTTTTCTTGACTCTAAATGCTCCATATAAATATATCAAGGTTGCGTTTTCCAGCTAAATGTTTGAAACACAGCCAAGTACAGTTCTGTAGGACTTTTTTGAAGCTACAGGAAAATATTTTATCTATCATTAGATATTAACAATCAAATAATCAACAATCAAAGTTAAGTGTGGGGAAGTGGAATCAAGCATTGTTGCTTTTTGGAGTACAACACTTGTGGAAAAAAAGCCAATTTGCTCCATTAGGACTGTGTGTCTGTGTTTGATCAGGTGTTATTGACTGTGGTCTGGTAACATTAGCAAACCGCCCAGCAGATGTCATTGGAATTTCATTAAAGTGTTCACTCCTGATTAGTGCACAGAAGTTCATGATATCACCTTTTTTGTGCATTTTAAATAAGTGACGGTAACAGGATAACACTTTCTTATGTTGTACACAGCTAAAATTACTTGTTTAAGTGATTATTCATGTACAGGCAGTATTTGTGAACGACTGTAACTTTACTTATGAGGACATATTTTAAATGATTACAACTGTGTTTTACTGTTGTCATTTCTTAGCTGTTAATATACAAGCCTCCACTAATGGGTGTGCACAGGAGTAGTTATAGTTGTTGAAAAATACATTATTAAAAGCTAATGTCTGCCTATCACTACATTACAGTGTGTTATAAGTGTTAATATACTCTTTATAAATGCTAAATGTGGTTTTTACATTTTATGTAAGCCAAGGCTATAGAAAGCTAATTTTGTTAATCAAGACCATAAACACATTAAATTAAGACCATACAAAAACTCTTAGCAAATTGATATTGAAGAAAACCATTTTTTTATTGACCAGAACAATTGAAAACATATTTATAGTTTACTGAGAACATACAGAACACATTTTTAGCAAATTTTTGACTGACTATTTGGGCATTTGTTCTTCAGGTAATACTAGGTATTCAGTCTTAAATTTATTGGGGTTTTTTTGTGAAATGACAATAAAGAAATTATAAACAAATATAAATATCAGTGCTTAAAATCATTTATTTGTAGTGGTCTACCATAATATCAGTATTAACCACCACATATTGATTACATTTGATTTTTAAAACAAAAAATTAAAATAGGTCAAATCTTACTTCATTGTAGAGCTTTGCACAGGATGTTGATTGGCTCAGCACCTCCTTGCCGCACTTTCACTGTCTCTTTGTTCACTAGGAGAAACTAGCTAGCACACCTCTTCGTCCCTCTGCCTCCTCGTCATTTGGAGACTCCTGCTGCGGGAGTGTGTGCTCCAGGCCGTCGACAGTTTGTGAGAGTCTGCCTTCACACACGCAGTGACAGGTAGTAGTGGGCTAATTGATTTAGTTTTGACAGCCCTGCAAACATGGAAGTGGATGCGACAGGTGCAAGGAAAGTTATCATGTCAGTTTTCGAACTTGCACACAATATAACCTCTGAAAAATGCTGAATGCATCATGTCGGAAAAGTACAGCAAAATGGTTTTTATCTTTTCGGAGACATTTTCTGCCATCAAAGCTGTGATCCCATCATTCCCAGTGTCCCCCCCGAGTGGGACGACAGTGTGATGTTTTACCTGGCCCTGCCTGACTTTGCTGTCCCTCCACTCCAGAGGCGTCACTTTGATTTACAGACCCACGAGCAGCAGGAAGAGCGCAGTCAGGAGAAAGCTAATGGAGTGGAAATGCTGAGGGAGCAGGAGGAATTTGAATGGGGCAGTATTTCTTAAAATGTGTAGAACAGGGGCAGGAGAATAAAGAAGTGTGAAGTGTATTTCTGTGGTTTTCTTTCGTCTATCAGACTGTGGGCATAACAGGAGCGTCTTTTCTTTTTATCACGGCAAGTGTATCCCCTGTTTTCTTCCTATTCTAGAGGTGTGAGGGGATTTGTTCTGACACAATTTGTCTTTTTATTCCTCTCCAGGAGGCAGACAGCTGGGAAATCATTGAGGGGCTGAAAATTGGCCAGAGCAACGTCCAGAGGCCTGATAAACACGAGGGTTTTATGTTGAAGAAGCGGAAATGGCCCCTGAAAGGCTGGCACAAGGTAAGATCCACAGGCAAAGCGAAACACTGGTGGAAAAACACATTCAGAAACAGCTGCTCCTTGAATGTTAAACAGTTTGCTGTCTAGTAAAGAAATAAGTTCCCCTTTTCATGCACCTTGCTTTGCTCTCTCTGGGCCTCTTCCGCAAGCATACTGAGCATTTCTTTTGAAGTCACCACCTTCAGCATCAGCTTAACTGTTGTTTTCTCCAAACACTGGAACACCAGTGGAAACCAGTCCCTGTTGCTGGCATATTTAAACTCAAAACACTACAGAACACACAGAGCCTGCAGCTATGAGAGAATAGATGCAAAGTCCACGATATAAACCAGTCCAATGGGATCTATATTCAATTGCTACCTTTCTTGTTATTTAACCAATGCATTTTTTTTCTGTGCTTACATTCTCTGCAGCGTTTTTTTGTTCTGGACAATGGTATCCTGAAGTACTCCAAGTCCCCTATTGATGTAAGTAACCCTGACTATAACCCACAGGCAGACACAGGGCAGCCTGGCCTGACATCAGCTCGGCTCGGCAATGAGTCAGCAGAAACATCTGCAACGGGGGTCATGATGTTCAGTGTGTTTCAGCACGCCATGTCACTTTGCAGGAAAGCTAGAATTTTAGGGGCAAAATGGAAACATAACACATGACTTTGAAGAAACCAAAGACTCAGGCACATTGCGGATCACTTGTTCTCACTTTATTTTTCTCTGTTCTTAGACCTTTATCAAGATCACAAGTGTTGTCTGTAGGGTTGTAACTAATGATTATTTACATGGATTAGATTTGTTGATCATATTTTTGAATAGTTGATTAATCATTTTGGCCATACCAAAATGTCTTAAAGCCAGATGCTTACTGGTATAGCTCTATCTGGGGTTCTTTGTTGCAAGTAGCACCGCCTCTTTGTCCCTGTGCTTCCTGTCGGCCTCTGTACTGTCATCTATCCAGCGAAGGGAAAGATGCCCAGAAAATTTTCTTAGGAAAAAAAATTCAAAAGCCCAAAAGACATCTTGACATGTTATGTACAACCAAAAGTCTAAAACCAAGATGGGAAAAAAAACAAAAACAAAATATTACTGTATTATCATGCAAGGAAAAGTAAAGCAGTAAATCTTTGCAGTTCATATGTCAGATTTAGTGAATGTTTCTCAGTGTACTATCACCTGTAATCTCACTGCAGTCATACTGCAGCTTGTAGCATTATTGTGTGTGTTTCTGTTATTGCTGTAATAACTCACAAGTTCTCATTCTGCTGTTTAGATTATGAGTTGCAGTGAGTCAAGCAGTTTTCCACATGTGCTGCATTTGATGCCAATGGTGAACTTGCCAAATTTAGTATAAATTTGGAGTGAGGTGCACCTTCACTTAATGACTCTGTAATATAATTTTTTTCTGCACCTTCATGCACATTTTTACCATATATTACTTGATCCAATCAATTAGTTAAAAAACAAATACGCAGCACTATCTATTTAATAGTTTTTATTATGGGTCAATTTCAGTGACCGCTATGTCCGTAGATACATGCATTTCATTCTCGTTAATCCAATAACTGAATAACGAATTACAGGAATTTACTCAGATTTGACAAAAACACCTACCTGGACTCAACAATGATCTGTTTAGATTTTGATGGTCAAAGGTCAAAGTTTACTGTGACCACACAAAACAGGTTCTAAAAATACTCCATAATATTGCCAAGTACCCACTGGCACCTCGAGAAGTAGCATACATGTAGCCCTGGTTGGGAATCCCTGACTTAAATGATTTATTGATTATCAAAATTCTTGCAGTTAAAATTTCTTCAGATCAAATAATCAGTTCATCAACTCATCGTTTCAGCTCTGCCCAAAGACTATTAAATTGGACACAAGGATCAAAAGCATGGAGGACGGAGTTTAGTTTCAGTAGACCTGCGTAAAAGAAGTTAACTATAATTGACGTGTGCACAAAATTTACAAATAATTCAACTAACTATAAACTTTGAGTAAACTGAACAAGTATTTTTGTCATCACCTTAGATCCAAAAAGGCAAACTTCATGGCAGTATCGATGTCGGCCTCTCGGTCATGTCCATCAAGAAGAGAGCCCGTCGCATCGATCTGGACACCGAGGAGCACATCTATCACCTGAAGGTAACACTGATGGAACGAGTCGATATTGTCAGTTTTAACGTTGATAAACGGGAGGTGATTGAACGACAGAGTTTAAGCTGTCTGTTCTCTTCAGGTCAAATCTCAAGACATCTTTGATGCCTGGGTGTCCAAGTTACGTCATCACCGGCTTTACCGACAGAATGAGATTGTGCGATCTCCCCGAGAGGCCACCATGCGAACGTTTCCTCCACCGGCTGCCATGGAGTCCCCCCAGCCTGCCTGCAGTGTGGTACGAGAAGCCAAGGTGAGCCCTCCAAACAATTAATATTTTATCCATTACTCAATTATTTTCTCTGGTTCATAAAATGTCAGAAAATAGTAAAACAAAAACAAAAAAACAAAGGCCTATGGCTGGGAGCCCAATATGACGTCTGCAGATGACTTTTTCTATTACATGTAATATACAGCTGAAAATGGTAATAGAGGAAAGCTGCAGATCCTCCCATTTGAGAAGCTGGAGACACCATTTGACATTTTAGTTTGAAAAATGTTTTAATTTAATAATTATCAGAGCTACTGTTGATGAACTAAAAACACAACATTACAGATTTGATGTCGATATTTAGACCACTTTAATCACAACAGCCTGGACGTTTTTCATTCTGTGTATTGAGCTTAAAAAGCGGTCTGTCTCTCTGTGCTCTGAGCAGAGTGCAATTACTTATTCAAGAAGGGTATGTCATGGGGAATGAGAGATCGCCTAGTTCTGTTTTTACTGGAAACTGGGATAGTGAACCAAAATATCATCCAGAAGAAAGGAAGTCAAATTTCACTCGGAACGACAAGAAGACTTTATCATCAGATAAGACTGCCTCTTCTGTGATCAGCAGTCTGATAATTTAGCAGTGCGCAACATTGTCCTTTCAATTAAACATTTCCATTTCCATACAAATACTGTAAATAGCCGGTGTAAATTTAATATGAAACTAGGGATGCCAATGATTAATTGATGATTGATTGGTCGTTAAGACTTTAATCGATTAAACAAAGATGTGATTCTGATATATAAACAATGTACGCTCTGCCGTTACATTCTAGCCATCAGTAGAATGGTGTATTTTAAAAGCATATTTCAATGAGTACATTTGCATTCACAAAATATTCCGTTTTTTTTTTTACCTAATTCTGAACAAGACTATATTCCTGTTAAGATGTTTACATGGCTAATGAAAAAGAATAATAACTAATCCAGAATATCCAAACAGAATATGTTATTTACATGACCCATCCAAATTCAGACTATTGTCATATTCTGAGTAACAGGAGAATATTACTGTGTATGTAAACATGGCCATGGACTAGCATGAGAAAACAAAGGGCACAATATAACGATGAAGAGGTGGCCATCTTTTGGTCTAAAAGGAGAGCATGGTGGCGACTTTGAAAAATAAAGGACGTGAAACGAAGCATTATATTCAATGTGTGTCGTATGTCTATACATCTTTATATATTTCATAGGCTATGCCATGCTGCCAGAGAATATGCAACATGTTGCTGTGAACTTTGATTGAGGAAAAAAAACACTTTTTGTTGTGTTTGGTATAAGCAAAGTTTTTGTTTGTTTTTTTTTCTTAATCACAATTAATCAATCTAAAATGTTACCATTGACAGTGCAACTAAGGAAAGTTCTTATAATTTGCAACCTTATACGAAACAGTTTACATATATGGAAATCTATTTACTAAATGTGATCTGAACACTTGTAACCATTGTGGCCCTGATCTGTCCCGTGTTACTAATGTCTGTGGATGTGTGTCAGATATCTGCCCGGTGCAGCAACCCTAATTAGGCAGGCAAATGTAAACAGATCATTAGGATAATAAAATGGGTTGTTTGTCCAGACTGTTCTGAGTATGGTGTGAGCCCCCGGTTCTTGTTGATGTGTCTGAAGTGAGCGTTAAATGTGAGGATGCAGCCAGAGTAGGTTCTCCTGGGAGTGCGGCTCTGCGCCTCATGCAGCCCATTAGAGGTGATCAGTAGGATCTGGATTCAGAGCAGCTGGCTGCAGCCTGATGAGCTCTCCCAGAGGAACAGCTTTTAAATGAGAGACTCCAATCCTAGCGTCAGAGTTATTTGCCTTGCAAGGAGGACTATCAAGGTCTCCTGCAAATACGAAAGAAATCCAGTAGAGAAGCATTTGTGCGTGCTCCTGAAAGACGGTGATATAACACATTATTGCTGTCATGATTTTATAATGGTCCATTCAAACATCAGTTATGTCTTTGTATCCAGAATAATCGTCATGGGAAAGATTCGAGGTGTTGGTAAATAGTTATTTTCCGGTGCCTGCATGTGTGTCTCCCACAGTTGCGTCATTTTTTCACACACTGCCTGCCTCGAAAAAGAGCGACAGTCATGTTATTTAAGTGATTTTAGTTAAATGATGCAGGTGAACCAGCGGCAGGTAAGTGAGAAAGACGACAGTTAAAGCCACAGTTGGTAACTTTTATGAAAAAAACTACATGAGTCAGATAATCTTTGAAAGAAAATCATGTCCCTCCTCCTCTTCTTACTGCTCCATAATGCATTCGCTAGAATCTACCTCAGCTTACCGTATACAACCAATCAGATGCGAGGAGTCTCTAATGCAGCTGTCAGTCAGTGCCGGTGAACTGCGGTCAGGCAAACTAGGCAGCACTGAACAAAAATGAATCACGGTTCTGTTACTGCATTGCCTATTTTTGATTTGAGGTGTCAGAGGCATATGTTGCATGCACCATGTTGAAAACATTTGAGCTGAGAACTCAGCACCATCTGAGTATCTCTCTTATTTTACACTTAATCAGTACACTAAAATATGTTTGTGAATGATTTGAGGCGTCATTTGCGATGCAGAAACAGCATCTTGATTCATATATGATCAGAGCTGCCAGGTTTGACAGTGTAACCGCAGTTCACGAGCAGTGATTGGCATGACTGACAGCTGTTTGAGAGACTCCTCGGCCCCTCAGATTTTTTTATTTTATTTTTTTTAACATGCTGGAAAGCCTTTCAAAGCGTTTCAAGTAATAGAGCACACAGGAAAATGTGTTTGTTTTTTTCCCCGACAGATTGTTTCTCATTTAGTGGTGTGTGAATACAGCGACAGTGTCAGCAAGTATGAAAAATGTTATCAACTGTAGCTTCAAGCAAACCTTCAGCTACAGTATGTCTGTAAAATGTAAATCTCAGGTCTCATGGCTCATCAAAGACATTTAACAAAGACTGACTTGTTAAAGATCTACGGGGAATCCATATGGCCTGATTCAGAGCCTGCAGCAAATCAATAAAAGTTTACACCATGGGCGACGCAGCTTTGAGGAGCCATGCGGCTGGAGTATCCCACAGGACGCTGCTCTGCAAGTTAATGATAATTAACTTTGATCCATGTCTCAATGTTGGGTCCTTGATTGGGAAAAATGTGCATGGAAAGTCCTTAAAAGTCACTGAATTTTATGCTTAACAGTGTGGGTACACTGTGTACTAAATCAGTCAAGAGACAGAAAATTAAATTACAGCAAGTTTGATTCAGAAAAAAGCCCAAATATTTGCAGCTTCCAGCTTCTCAAATGTGATCATTTTTCTTTAATCGGACAAAACCAGAAATTCAGAGACAACAGTATGAGGAAATGAGAACAACATTTTTATTCGTTTTTGGCATCTTTCAGACCAGAGGTTTAAAAGCTCCTGAATTTTACTTCTTTGACACTATTAGTGCTTGGGATTTTTTTCATGGATTGACATTTAAGGTTTGACTTAAGCTTGAATTAAAATAATTATTCATATTAATAGCAACATTATTTGCAACAATAAGAAATATGCATCTACCTTGTCATTGTTTCCTAACCTGAATGTTTTAGTGTATTATATGGTGTTAAAAATTACTAAAATGAATGACATTTATGTCACCCTTTTGAAACCTGAGCAAACTGTCTTGATTTCTTTTAAAAACATTAGAAGAAGGCAATGAGCAAAAAAAGAAGAAATGATCCACAAATTAGCAATAAATTAGTAAAAAAGTACAAGAAAATGACCTGAATTTTATTTTTTTAACAGACAAAAAATGAAAAGAAATAGCAAGTTTAAAAAAAGACAAACAAGACTTAAAAATGCACTTAAAAAAGGGCTTAAAAATATTATAATTCTGTAGCATAATTTTAAATGTTATTATGATAAATAAACATAATTTCCCTAGCCTTTTTGAAAATGATTTTCTAAATCTAATAATTTCTTACAATGTGTGGCAAATGTCTGACCAAGTTATTGTCTGCCTTTATTCCCATGGATTTGAAAGAAAACTACCATAAATCTTCTGATGTTGCTCCAGGTTTCAAAGGGTTAATCAACATTAAAATAAGCAGAGTTTTTTGCAGTTTGTGATAGTGTTGAATGTAAATCTGTCATTAGCTGCCATCTCTGACAGTATTTCTCCTAGGGGAGTGTTTTGAATAACATGAATTTCCAAATGTTTCCAAATGTCTCAGCAAATGACTTATTGGACCTCTGGCACATTTGACCGCTCGCTCACAGAGCACACGCTTTGCATTGTCTTTGTTAATCCTTTGAAGTATTTCCATGCAAAGCTGGTGGCAGACACCATGTTGTGTTAGGCTATTTTACTTTACTTTTAAATTAATGAAAATGGTGGGCCAACAGAAGTTTGCCATTTGCGTTTTGCATTCCCGCTGACTCAGGGAACTGCATCCACAAGGGAGAACGTAAAGTACTGAAGTCTATCTGTAGTTATGTGTAGTTATTGAAAGTACCAGCTTAAATCATTTCCGAGCGTCAGTAGTTTTTGCTGTTATTATAATTTTGGGAAACAGGAAATTGTATGTCTTCCTGACAATCCTGTTTTCCCGGATGAAACCCTAATCAGTGCACTTGAACAAGTTTAGTATGATCAAAACCAGCTGAACCACTCCTAATAAGTACGTAACAACATACAGTGAACGCTGACTTGAAGTTACAGCTAAAGCATCTCTGTGTGTGTTCCCGTCTCAACCCTCAGCAGGCCAAGCCAAGCAGCTTGCCGTGGACGCCGGTGGCCCCCAGCAGCAACAGCAACAGCAGCCTGCCTGCTTCCTACAGTAACGGCCAGAGCAAGGTGGTCGCTTGGCTGCAGGAATCAGAGGAGATGGACAAGTGTGCAGAGGGTGAGTGCAATTTTCCTCCTCAACCTGGGAACAAATGTGATTTCACAAAGAAGCAAATTAAATCATGCCTCGGGTCTTACGATAAGTCTCCTGGCCCCCGAGAGCAGGATTGATGGGCATTTTATGACACATAGCACTGTGTTTGTGTGTGTGTGTGGGTGTAAACTTTATTTTCAGAGCTTGCACGATGCCAGTCCAACCTGACTGAGCTAAGCCGGCTATTGCAGAGTTTGGAGATTCTACAGAGGACACAGTCAGCGCCCAACTTCACAGATATGCAGGTAAAAAAAGACACATGCACCGGTACAGAGAGTAGAGGAAGCTCTTTAGGTAGTGTTTCATTTAGAGGTTTGTGTATGTGAGTGTAATGATGGAGGTGTGTCACTTCTAAGAAAGGTTTAGTCTTTTAAAACCTCAGCAGTCACCTTCATTACCTGCCTAAACAGACAGGATTCAGCTGTGCTCACAGAATGGCTGCCAGCTTCTCTAACTGATCAATATCTATTCAATTTTTAGTTTTTCGTGTAATAGTTTTCACACATTCCATTTGCCTCATTATTTCCTTTGCGACTCATTTTTTGGGATCTTGTCTTGTTTTTGCCATTTCACTGCAATTAATGTGTGTGCTTGTGCTTTTGTTTGTGTTGTGTTTGTCCTATTAACCACATTTTGCATATTTTGATCCACGTGTGCCGCAAAGTCCAATTGTGTAGAATTGTCAAAGAAAGAAAAGCGCTTGAACAGAAGATGGAGAACAAAAAGTGTCGGCAAAGATGCAAAATTCCAACTTCAGGTACCTCTTTTCAGATTTTTGCTTTTGTCACACACAGACACACATATATACTGTACTACATATATACTGAGCTACTCCTTTACACATTCAGGTATGCAGTCTCTTTGTATTCAAAAATGTTCCTGGGACACCCTTGAAGGAATTTCCCCCACAAAATGACGATGTGTAGATAAATGACTCACCGTGTGTTATCCTGAACTCATGAAGAACACGTTTTTTGTCTCATGCCTCCGATGTGAAAGAGAATTCAAAAAAGGCGATATTCTTCATGAACTGATCTAAACAGGAGCTGCGTTTAACAACAACAAAACTGTATTAAAACATTAATTTACAAACTCTCACACAACCTTTGTAGTATAATCCAAGTCCCATTTAGCCAATCAAGTGCTCAGTGCTTTCCAGACATTGATTTTCGCCAAAACACTGGGATCTAAAACACGTCAGTACAAACAGTCTCATGCTTTCAAAGTAGTGCACCTGGGCATGCATGTGCATTTAAAGTGGAACTCATATGAACATGTGTGCTCAGGTACACTCAGAGCTCATTGTTAGTAGGCACAAGTGTTTTAAATCATGTTTTAGCAAAAACGCATGTGTTAAACTAGATAAATGAGTCTTGTATTATGTTGTGCTTGTTGTGGGAGTGATTGTACAAGACTGTTTTGATATTATTTTGCTGTAATTAAACGTGGTCCCCCTTATGACTTCAATTCAAAAATAATATTTGCCTTTTTCGGATTCTGCGATCACTGATGGAGTTTGAGAAAAAGACAGTTTTCTTCACAAATTCAAAGAAAGAAACAATGAGTAATATATACTGATATACAAATGGTTATTTTGGGAGTGATTTATTCTTGTAATGCTTAAATGTGTTTTTATTCAATTTTATTATGACACAATAGATTCATATATTAAAAGGCAATATATAAAATGTGTCTTTATTTAACTTGATTATTTTGTTGGGTTTTAATTTAAATAAATAAATAAACCATTTTCCATATAAAATACAGTATTTTTCAATCTTAGAGTGGTTTGCATTGTTTGTAAGTGGACGGAGAGTGTGATATAACTGAGAAGTCACAGGTTTGATTCCTGCTTGAGCCTGTATGTAAAGATGAATTGTTACTTAGCAAGAGTGAAGTGTAAAATGTTCTCCCACTGCTCTTTTTACTTTTTTTGAAGATGGGATTTTTATAGCACATTTACACAAGAGAGCGTTTCTGTCATCTTTGTTTCTTTTCTTCATCTTTTTTGGTCTTTAATCTGTGTGCGCTGCAACCGGCACCCAATAATGTGATGTGTCACAGCCCGAGTAATGCTTTTTCCATCTCTGCTAATTTCCCTTTATTTGGCCTCATATATTAATCTGTGATTCCTGAAAAGACTAAATATGCTTTCATACACTGTTGCTTTTCTTTTAAACCAACACAAAAAGGCACATTTCTCTCATGAATAGATCACAGAATATAAAAGCTTCTCAATAGAGATTTCCAAATGTACCAGTATAATAACAGCTGGACTTAATTACAAAAAAAAAGCAAATTAATATAACTTCTGTCACATCCTCAGGACCAAACAGCACATCCAATTACTTTTGATTTACTAGTTCTTGATGTCTAATGACCTTCGTGACTGAGAATCTGTAAATTTGACCTCAGAGGGAATATCGGGAGTAGGTGCAGAAGAGTGAGGATGCAGTTAATTTGTTAAAGTATTTTGCTTCAAAATTTTATTTTAGCACAGTAATGAAAAGAGCATGTCACCGCTCCTCAGTGTGACATGTCAGGCACTTAGATGAAATAATTGGTACCATTATACTCCAAAATCAGAGTTAGCTGTGCCTTAACAGACCAAAGTTCTTGCTTTTCACAGTTCTGTCAGACACACAACACACGATTGCTGACTGACAGTGGTGCTCTGTGTCCGTCATCTTTCTCCAGGTCCCTCTGTCTGCCAGCATGTCCCCTGTCCGCCTCCACTCATCCAACCCCAACCTGTGTGCCGAGCTGGTGGACTTTCAACCCCCTGTCTCCCGGCTGACAGACAGCGTAGAGTGTGCCAGTGACTACATTAAACTTCAGGAGGAATTCTGCACCATCGCCCAGAAAGGTAGGCAGGCAGCATGCATGGCTGCAGGGTTAAAAGGCGAGATACGTCCTAGACGGTGTTTTTTATTTCATATGTAAAAACACACACACACACACACACACACACACACACACACACACACACACACGCAGAGTTCTCTTTACTTAAACTACTTGCACCTTACTGCATAAATATTCTCAGTATCCTTCTAGTGTTGTTTGACTTTACATTTGTTTACATTTATGTACACTACATGTATTAGGAAATTTCTGTTAAAGCACTATATTTTTATTATTGCACCATAGGCGTTTTTGGACTGGAGGAATATTTTGTAGGTATGAGAACCCCACTTTATTGTGTCAGCACTGTAGGACACAGACAAATGAAGTGACTGTGAGGTCCATGCTTTACTGAGCATGTCATCACATGCTCAGTAAATTTTGATTCCTCAAAGCAAAACATAAAAATCTTTGATAGCATGATGTTACTATACCAACCGTCAGGAGGCCGCCTTCCGTCACTTCAGCGTTCCTGTTGGTGGTCAAATGCAATCAGAAAATGGGATGTCCCCAGCAATGTTTTGTCTGAAATTGCCTCATATGTGTGTATTAGAAGTGTAACGGTTCACCAAATTCACAGTACGGCTCGATATGATACCATAATGTCACGGTTCGGTATGTTTTCTTTACAGCAAAACTGTAGAAATGCCAGAGAAACAATTGTGTTTCTCTGTTTGTATTTGTTTGTAACTGCAAGTTTATAACTTCAGCAGAGTTCAAATGCACATGTTTGCCCAGACGTGCTACTACTTGTAGGCGGAAGTGTTTCATAATGTAATGTTGTAGTGAAAATGCATGTGTGAGCACTGAGCATATGACTGGATAAATGAGACTTGGATTTTATTACAGGAGTTGCTTGACGGTTTCTAAATGGATGTTTTCATGTAGTTTTTGCTGTTGTTAAACGCATCCACGTTTATTTCAAGTCAGGAAGAATTTTAGCCTTTTTTGGATTCTCTGGATACATTTTCTTCACGAAATAACTGTAACACACGGTGAGTAATTAATAGGCAAGGCAAGACAAAATGTATTTATTTATATAGCACATTTCACACCCAAAGGTAACCCAAAGTGCTTTGCAAATTAATTAAAAGTTCATTGTAGCCCAATCACAAAGCATACCCCAAAGGGCTGTACAAATAGTAATTTTCATTCAATTTCAATTTCAATTTGATCTATAAAGTTCAATAACACAAATCATAATTAGAGGGCTTTACAACATATGCCATCCCTCCTTGGACCCTCAAAGCATACACAAATTCACACATTCTGTGGTTAAAGTATTTTTTAAAGCAGTTTCTGAGTTCTGTGTTAAAATGACAAGAAATGCGTGTACCGTTTGAGAAAATGAGGATAATGTCTTCTATTAGAGGATTTTGTGGAAAAAAACAAGACTTCACAATTTAAAGGACACTGATTTCCTTTTGTCCTGTTTCTGTGCAGTCCACTCTCTGCTGAAGTCGGCCTTCAACACGGTGGCCATAGAGAAAGAAAAGATCAAACAGATTCTGTCTGACCAGGACCAGTCTGACCAGTCAGCCCAGATCAACTCTCTCAGGAAGTCTCTGTCACAGGTAATGAGCCATCCTCAACCATTATTCCTCCTTCTTTCTAATATCAGTTCATCTGAGCTGTTTGTCAGACATATTTGGCTACTTTACATCCCTAATGCTAAGTATGATGCTGTTTTAACATGTAATTACCCGGAGGAATCGGGACATTACTGAGGAAATTACTGCAATAATTTGAGTGAAGTGTCTTTAAAGTCAAACCCATTTTTTGGCTGTCATGTTAAGAGATATGTTCAGGATGACGGGTTGTCAGAGTGAACACATAAGCTACAGTTTATTCCGAGCAGTCGCTGAAATCACAATTGAGAAAGATGATGTGTGGAGATGAGCGCACAGCCGAGTGAGTAGTGAAAGTTCAATCATCTTTTCCCATATTAATTGGAGAAAGAGAGAAATGTGCTGTGCAGATCATTAACTCGGCTCCTTAGGGCTGTCTCTCCACCCCAGTGATTTAATTGGACTGTTCCTCTGCTAACAGTCGACATCATTTCGGTGAAATGTTTCTGCTGCTTTATCTCTGCTTTGTTCCTAATTGGATGCTTGTGTGACAATGTTGTTGTAGGCTGGAGGTCAGGTTTTCATGGCAAAGCTCTGTGGGAAGTTGAAAATCAGGAGTCATGGTCATTACAGCTGCTGATGTCAACTATTTTAATCTCTGAGGAAATATTTCTTTTTGTTGTTTTGTTGTGCATGTAGACATTTATTTAAAGTGGTTTCAATCAATATTTTTTATATTTAAAATGGATAATTTGACTACTTGCATGTGAAAGGGGCGATGAGTGATGATTCCACAGAGAGTTGTCACCATTTGCTCGGAAGAATTGTATCGGATCAAATCTTAAAAAAACGGGCTGTTCAAAAGCAGAAAAGGGATTCTGAAATCGGATTGTATCACATAATGGTATGATCTGGATCAAACCTTCATTAAATGTGGTTCAGCCCGACTTAGTATTTATTGTAAGTTTTTGACCATTAGATGAATTTAAGTCCAGTATGATTTACATATACATACACATACATATATATATATATATATAGCAAATATATACATGTATGGGTATGTGTGTGCATATGTGTATACACACACACACACACACACACACACACACACACACACACATATATACATATATATATGTCAGATTGGACTTAAATTCAGCCAATGGCCAGAAACTTATAAAAAATGCTAAGTCTGCTTGATGTATAAAAAGCAACTGTCAGTCAACAAGTAAGTTGTTGTAAGTTTCTCTCCATTATCAGAGTTCAGTCAAGTCGTTGCTTGACTACGATGCTTAATGCCCATATGCATGTTGAAAGAGTTATTCATCATTGGAATCATTCCCATTCTGTCCAAGTTTGACATGTAGAGATGACACACAAAATCCCCTCTTCTCATTATGTACAATAATGTATTTCAAAGTTTGGCTTCAGATGTCCTTAGTTAGTGTTATCTTCATTTGGCACAAAGAAAATCCTGTCCGTGGAATCACAAAGAGGGAGTTTCATGCTAAAATGACCGTAACTTTGGAAGGTCACGATTGATACTCATTTGACTAACACAGACTTCTGAAGTCTCATATAAGCTGCAGTGTCATTGTTTTAGCAAGGGATCTCTTTAGTGCCAGTACGGAGAGGAGGAATGGCAGCAACAAATCATATGAGAGTATTAAGATAACCTTGAAGCAGATCCAAACCAATCTTATTTTTTTCCCACAATTTTATTTTTATCATAAATATCAACACTCAGTGCATCAAACACTAGATCTTCCCTCCACTCCTGACCAACAAAAACAGAAAAACAACGAAGCATGTGGAAAATAAACCACACTTTTCATTATTCAGGCCCTGTCCCAAAACGCAGAACTTCGAACCCGACTCAACCGCATCCACTCTGAATCTGTCCTGACTGAACAAGTTGTCAGTGTGAACATCATCTCCACGCCTGATGAGGTAGGTCGCTGTGGTCAGTCTGTCACTGACAGAGCTCATTTCTGACTCTTACATTGATGAAACAACAAAGCTGACGGGCTGACGGGGCAGTTGCAGTGTTTGCATCATACATTCGTCAGTGGCATTATTGACTCCAGTCCTCTTAGATTGATGTTTTGTGCGGCACAGCCTGACATGTAAGCTCAGAGGATCATTATTTCATGCAGAACCTGACACCAAGGTTAATGGAAAAAATGACTAATTAGAAACGGATGGAAGCTCGCCCTCTGGCAAGGATACACATGCTGCAAGATGAACTCTGTGTCGTCTTCTGGTGGTGTTTGTGTTTGTCCAGGTCTGTTTCGGTTCTTAAAAGTGTCATCGTAGCAGGGAACAGTGAACGTCTCGTGTGTTTGCATGTGTTTTTCCTGCAGGCTGGAGAACAGATGGGGATCCCTCTGACTCAGCAGGCCTCTAATGAGAGCCGACTCTCCATGTCGGAGTCCGTCTCCGAGTTCTTTGACGCCCAGGAAGTGCTTCTGTCAGCCAGCTCTTCGGAGAATGAGGTATAACAGAGGAGATATGAGTGTTTTAAGTGATGCTTTTCCAATTTTCCAACCAGCTTTGTATCATAACAGTTTGGGTAGTTTGTGTAAATGAACTCTGTTAATATTTCCCCTTCTTACCAGCACCCAGATCTCCCTGCTCATTTGCCACCGAAAATCTCTTTCTCTTTAATACTATCAGTTAATACTATCAGTTAAACAGTTAGAAATACGTATTAAATATAATATGGGGGGGTATGATAAAGATAACCATCCTCTTCAGTGAGTGAAAGAATCAGCATCCTCTGTTACGCAATGTTTGCGTGATTAGCATGAGCCAAACTCAGACTGACATGGCTCTGTTGTTAAATAACATTAGCTGTGTGATCCTAACAGTTAGCCCTGTCACAGCGTGATTGGGGAAGCAGATGGACTTTGAATATTTAAAAAATGAAAGAAAAGTCTTGTTCACCTGCCCACACACACATCAGTAAACGGTTATTGATCCATTAGTGAGGGTCATCTATGGGTCAGGAAAAAAAATCCAAATTAGCATCCCTAATTACATGACAAGGTCAGGTGTGGCTCCTTTTCTTCTGTTTTATCAGGTCATTTAGCACCAATTTCAAAAGTATTTACATCTTGCTACTGCATAGACAGCCTAGTTCTTTCCAATAGTGAAATACATCGTTAAGACAGGACAGCAGTTTGGATCGTGAGGAGCAGGTTGCAGAGGAAGGAAGGAGTTAAACCAGCCCTGCTGCTGAGAAGCCAGATAAAACGTCACTGTAATGTGTGGAGCTGGAGTTAGTCAGCAATTAATGAGGGCAGCATGAAAAGCAGAGATAGCGTGTAACGGAAACTCAAACAAAAGTCGGGCACACGGGAGGGCTTCTTTACAATCTGCCTCGAGGCTTCATCCCTCAGTTGTGCTTCAGAATCATAACACTCCTCTGCGGTCTGTTCCTCTTGATTTGTTGCTTCTAGCTTTGTTATAAAGGCAATTTGCACCATCACTTGAAACTATCATTTCTGCCTTCTCCCTTTTTAAACTGCTACGAACACCCAGCTTCAAATGTATGTCGTCTCTGAAGGACCATTAAGCATTGTAGCTCCCCAGGCATGCATTGAGCCACACTGACGGATTACTCACCGAGGAAATTCATCAACACCCCCCTTCCTCCAGCTCCAACAGCAGGCCCATTCAGACCTGTGTTACACTGTCGGCCCAACCGTCACCGGCAGCAGGCGACTGTAATAGAAGCCATTACAACAAGTTGCTACAATATGCTACTCTTTGGCGGTGTAGATGGCCTCATTGTGTTTGCTATATATAAAGTATGAAAATGCTGCAGCGTCTCATCTTATGATTACTGCAGTGGGACAGATAGCCGACGACTGCTGCAGTTTGTTAGCCACTGGCAAACTGCAGTATCTGTGTGTGTGTGTGTGTGAGGCTTTGGCCGTCTGCTGTTTGGATCAGAGGTTGTGTTGTACTCTACTGCACTGACTCACTCCGCTCTGTACCTGTTCCCCCTTGTAGGGCTCAGATGATGAGTCATACGTCAGCGATGTGAGCGATAACATTTCCGAGGACAACGCCAGTGTGACTGATAACGTCTCCAGACAAAGTAGGTCCAATCCTGCACCGTCACAAACCCAAGCATCCATATGTTCCCTATTAGAAAAGGTGGGGGGTTAATAAAGTAGGGGATCCCAATTGTGCATCAGCCATGCTTACATACATCCACACACACACACACACAAACACACACAGACACTTCTGGCAAGATCATTTATCAGTGTGGCGGAGGCAGTTGACTTTGCAGAGTTGCTTTGTGCCAAGGGCTTCTCTTAGACTTTATGAGAGCTATCTGTGTAAGGAGATTGGACCTTCATCTTTGTCACACACCACACAGTGATATAAAGTATCTCCTGATGATGAAAATACTCTGCAAGTTGGGGAAAGAATTAGAATTGGTCATTTTATATCAAGGGGATTTTGATATAAAGGGACGGCATGAAAAGGTTCAAAAATGATGACAGTCTTGATTAGGCCTGTCATGATAATAACGTTATCGACTTATTGTACGATATATTGACATGACAACAGTCAGTTTGCTTACCTTGATATTGCACCTAGCATTTACATGCATGCTTGTTTTCATAAGAATGTCACCGACTATTCAGCCTAGAGACAAACTATTGCACACTGTCTATCTTGCAAAAATCATTATTTCAATGCAACGTTTCGGGGCAATTGTGAGAGAAATTTCTTCCAAAAATATGAGAATTGCTATTTCTTTGTAGAAAATACAACTGCAGTGTGATAAATTAAAATCTTAAATGCATGAGCTCATGGAGAGACGACACACAGTAGTTCTCTGTTGACAGTGCGGCTTGGACTGGCTTAAATACCTGGTCATCTTCCACTACCACCACAGGGAACAAGATATCAAAGAATATTGCACATGAACAATAAAACAATAAACTGATAGAAAAGACAGAGACAAGATCCCTTTAGGGCAAACAGAAAACCAAAAGGTGATAAACCACCAGGTGGAAAGGCATCAAAGGGACAATCACCACACCATGAAATCTTATAGATTAGATGTCGTACAACTGCTCCTATCACACAGATCAAACTTGCCTCAAAATCTCTGGTGGTCTAGTATTGCAAGGAAATCCGACCATCAGATTTGCCTGATATGCCCAAAACTTTGCACTAAAATAATGATTTTTGTAAGTTAGACAGTGTGCAGGAGTTTTCCTCTAAGTTGTGATCTGCTCGCCCCTTTTTTACACACCTGTTTGAAAATAGATGTGAAAATCTTTCTTTTGTTCTGACCAGCAATTCAGACAACATGATGCCAGAATAAACAGCAGGGTTTTCCCGATCATAGTAAGACTTGGGTGCAGTGATTCTCCCTTTTTTCCCCTTCACCCCAACTACTTGTGCAAATTGAATGAAAAATAAAGCAGCACTTCAGAGATGGCACAGCATAACTCACCAGTAGCCTGCAGCTGCACTTTTTGAGTGGAAAAGGCACAGTCCTAATAGTTGTTAAATTGCCAACTTCTGGCAACAATCCAAAAAGCCTGTTGTTTGTAGTTTTACCCTTAAAACATCACACATGGCAGCTAGACCATCCATCCCTGGCAGCACACCCACCGGATTATGGAGTTAATAGAGGTGTCCCCAAATCTTCACTAAACCTGTCTATTAGTCGCAGGAGGCATCACTTGGTTTTCTTTTTTGTCAGCTAAATTTTGTATTAAGTCTCAAATTGAGAACCTGCTAAGCTGCTCCTATAAAGATGCTATAATTTTATCATATATACTTTTTCATGTATTAATAAGTCAAGTCAAGGTTATTTTTTAGCACATTTCATACGACAGACATTGAGTCAATGTGCTGCGGGATAAAAATACCATCATACATGATAAAAATAAAATAAAAACATGCAAGATGGAAAAATATTACATTTATAAAGAAGATGATAAAAACATAAGATTAACGTATAAAAATGAAAAGCTAGGACATTAAAAATGAATTATATAAAAAGATAACATAACATTCCTTTAACACTTGTTAATCATATTTAAATACATTTTTTTCTCCATATTTCAATGTTTGAATATTCTTAAAAATTAGGTTTCAAAATGATGATAATATTTATCCTAATTTGTCGTCTCACAAAAGTAGTTATCGTGACAGGCTTAGTCTTGATACACATACTGCGGGATTTCTCGTAGAGCCACTGTGTATTTTAATGTTGTAAACACAACTGATGTAAGATTGATGTGTCCCAGTTAGTTGACAGAAAATCCAATAAAGAAATGCCAGTCTACCATAAAATAATCCGTGCCAGGCTTCTAACCAGAGCTAAGAGACATGACCACATCACACCTGTTTTAGCCCCCTTTCACTGACTCACAGCATGTTGTAGGATTTTAATATTTTATTGATGACCTTTAAAGCTCCTTGTGACCTGGTCTCCTTGCTTTATTTCTGCCCTTTTTATCCCATTCAAGCCTGTATGAGGCCTGACATCCTCGGGCAGAAGTATTTTCTCTCGTCCAGACACTGTATTGCACAAGACTCATTACCAGAGGGGACAGAGCCTTTGCAGGGATTGTCCCGAGGCTTATGAGGATCTGCTCGTGGGAATGAGGCTGACTGATTCATAATCAACTTTTAAATCTCGTCTTAAAACATAGACTTATTGCAGAGCTCAGCCTCATTTTAGTTGGATTATCTCCTTACTTTTTTTTTTTTTTTTATCTGATCTTACTTATATTGGTTTTACCTTCTTTATTCTGGTCCAGTTAATGTCTTTTGTTTAAAGCTGCATTTTTAATCCCTTAATCTGATTGATTAACTGATTAAAGGTGGAATCTACAACTCTGGAGAAACATAGCCTGTATTTGATCTCAACACCCAAAGAAATATTGTAATGAAACTAATTAAAGCACAAATGACCCTTTTTGTTAATTGGCTGAAATAGTGTTGTGTGGCTCAGTCCAATCCACTGTGTTTGTTTCCAATCTACAAAACCAGGGCTGTGTATAAGTATTAGATATTTTTTTCAGCACTCACACAGAGCAGACAGCTAGTGGATTGTGATGAGATAGTCACCAAATTCATTTTTTTTATGTACTGTATTAGAATCGATGCACCTTTACTTGTTTGATTAATGAAATGCTAAAAAAGAATTTAAAAAGTGATTATTAGTCATTGCAGATTAATTTCCAAATAATTGCTTTATTATTGTAGCTTCCATATTGTCCCCTAAAGGTTCCCCATGTTAAGATTTGCTGGTTTAAAATAGGTTGCATGATATGCATTTTTTATTTTATTTATTTTTTGATATTGCAATATGTGTCTGGATTTTATGTTGGAATGGTAATTTTTGCATTTTGTTTTCACTGGTAAAAAAATTAAATGAAGATGCGTGTGTGTACCAAACAAGCATGTTCCCTTATGTCTAGAATATGATTTGTAGACTGGATCATCTCTGTAGAGTGACAATGCTTCATCGATGATGGTATGTTGTGACACCTTAATCAAAATATTGCAACACGTGTAATTTGGATATTGCACTTGACCAAATTTTTAATCTGATAATATCTGGATTCATTTTGTACCCCAAGAGTTAAACATACTGCCATGTACAAAACACCTTGTAACCTAAATTTGATGCTTTATAAATTAAGTTGATTATTCAGTGGAAACCCTGTATTTTGATCACCGTTACACTTATCAACCGCTTAAGTGGATTGCAAAGCTTGGCACAGAATCAGTCAGTCAGTCAAACTATCCTTTTTTTTCCATTTTATCTAGTGTTTTTCCCTTTTTCTTATCATTCTGCATCCATAAATGTAACGCTGGCAGAAGTCTTCATGAAGTCATTTTTTTTCTCAGCAGCACTTTATGGAGTAAATGACAGGAGAAGCTACTACAAAAGCAAACTTTTAGACCCATCTTTAACTTACAGTTAAGTTTCACTTTCACTTTATCTGGCGTTCTACTGCTCCATCTGTACCCAGAGTACTCCCTCTGCTCTGAGAGTGTGTTGCAATGCATAACACAAGTGTATGTATTATAGCTGTCCTAATGAACAACAATATAAAATCATACAAAAATTTTTTTTAAAAATTAATGGCAGCAAATGCAGCCCGCCACAAAAAATAAATATGTGGGAAACCCTTCACTTATAGTCATCAAGTAGTCAGTTTACAGTGCTCATTTTGGGTCTCTTCATACATGACAACATATGGGAAAACCATTTTAAACTATTTTTATTCTATGCTCTTTTTTTTCTTTGGTTTGTATTTTTTTTTAAAACTTTACTCCAATGATATTCTGCCTCGTGATAACCTGTCTGCTTCCGGCTACCTGAGACTGGTGCTGCATCCACGTTGAACTTATGTAGGAAAAAAAGTAATTTTTTCAAAAAATTTTGGTGGTTGTTGGGCAGCCTTGTGTGGTCAAGTCAAGTCAAGTCAATTTTATTTATAGAGCCCATTATCACAAAACATGGTTTGCCTCAGAGGGCTTTACAGTGTACGACATCCCTCTGCCCTTACACCCTCACATCACCCAAGGAAAAACTCCCGAAAAAGAACCCCTGAACGGGAAAAAAAAAGGAAGAAACCTCAGGAAGAGCGGTAGAGGATGATGAGGGATCCCTCTTCCAGGACGGACAGACGAGCAATAGATGTCGTAAATAACAAATAAAATACAATCATGGCAAAAAAGGAAAGAGAAAGACAGAGGGGGAGAGAGGCACGGCAATAATAGAAACAGATGCATGTCTACTTAAACAATGAGAAACAGTCATGGCTGCTTGTGAAGGAGACAGAAAACAAATGCACACGCTGAAAGCCCCTGTGGTTAAAGCAGCCCTCATCAAGTGGATTGATAATGCCCAGGCACATAATGACCCAGCTGTCATGTACTTTTTAACAGTCAGTGAAATTAGTAAATAGCAATGCTATCGGTTTCATTATTTTATATTCAAGTTATAAATATACTAATGGCAATTTATATTGTAATCTACATGAGAAATAAAGATACAAAATATAATAATCACCTGCCATTAGTGATCAATTTGCCTGGACTATAAGAGGTTTCTACTGTATTATGTTTGAGAGAAGAGCACAGACTGTCACAGATGATGTTGTACCAAGCTTAGATTGATAATGAGATGTTATTATTCTTCTTCTCAGTGGCCAACGGAGACTTTGCTGGCAGTGCCTTCCGCAACGGGCGTCGCAGCTGCCTGCCGGCGCCGTGTCCTGACATCAGCAACATCAACCTCTGGAACATCTTAAGAAACAACATCGGCAAGGACTTGTCCAAAGTGTCCATGCCTGTGGAGCTCAACGAGCCCCTGAACACCCTGCAGCGCATGTGTGAAGAACTGGAGTACAGCGAGCTGCTCGACAAAGCTGCCGAGACTGAGGATCCCTTTGAACGCATGGTAAAGAGGCCGTCGGTTATAAACACTTTGTCAAATCCAATGTCAATCAGGCTCATGGTGACATGGTGACCCTCCAGTGCTGCTCATGAAGTTAGTTGTTTGCTTTTGTTTTAAATTCCTGCTGTGTATTTGTGTCCATCATACCTGTATGTGTTTGTATATGAGGTGACATTGCCAGTCAACAAAAAAAATGAAACTCAGAGGCACGTCTGCAAGGCGGCGGTACACTCTGGTGCAGCTGTCGACCTTGGATCCTCCTATTTTTATCTGTCTCTTGTCCTTTTGGTAGCGCCCAGTGCATGCAAATGTTTGGCTTATTCCTGACAAAGCCTTTTAATATGAAGCGATTAATCCACTCTCATTCGTATTGGCTGTGTTGTTTTGACTCTGACAGGTTCTCGTCGCCGCTTTTGCCGTCTCAGGCTACTCATCCACTTACTACAGAGCAGGAAGTAAGCCATTCAACCCGCTACTTGGAGAGACTTATGAATGTATTCGTGAAGACAAGGGCTTCTGTTTTTTCTCTGAACAGGTACGTCTGCTTTGTTTGATGTAAGAAATGTTTTATGATTTGAAGGAGCTCTTTGTAATTTCCAGCCACCCAATCCAAATGAATGGGGGACAGCATTAGTTTTGTTTGCTTTGGTATTCTTGGTTTTTGACTTATTTATTTATTTTAATTTTAATATTGAAATTGGCTGAGCTAGTTGACTTCTCACGTAGAGAACAGGCCGTTTATTTATGCTGTATTTCCACTGTGACGAGGAGCTCCATCACTTGGGTTTACCCACACAGATCATGACACACATGCACACTTTGGTTTACATTTGTACATCTTTCACTGAACTTTTTGAAGCTTTACTCTTGATAACTTTAGTATACAGCAAACTAAGGAAGCAATACATTTTTTTTTATTGAGTAGTTTGTGGATTATTTTCTTGAATAATTAACCAACTGTTTCATGGATCAAATGTCAGCCAAAGCCCAAGGTGCACATGTTTATATTGCTTGTTGTGATTGCTGTTTTCATCTTGCTGTCATATTAGGGAAAAAAAGAGATAAATCTACTAATTTCTGAAGCTAGAACCTGAAAAATCTGCATGTTTTTAATGCAGAATGACTCTTTAGTAAAGATAGAAATACTGCTGATCAAATAATCAGCTGATTCAGCTCCACAATAAAGTCACAGTTTGTGCACTTGTTGTAGTCCATCACATGTCCTCAGGGTGGAGACCCACAGAGATGTACATGATGTGTAATCTCAACAACAACAGCTGTCAGACTATTTTTATTTGATCTTATCTCAAAGGTGAGCCACCATCCTCCCATCTCCGCCTGCCACTGTGAGTCCAAGAACTTCACCTTCTGGCAAGGTAGGTTACACACCTAATTAGTGAGGGGTTTTCAGATGAGCCTTCTTTATTTTTTTCTTATATCTTGAGAAGAAATTCAGAGATTTGAGTGATTAGTACATTGTCTTAAATTTCTGATGTTTTTTGCTTTTCAGATGTGAGATGGAAAAACAAGTTCTGGGGAAAATCGATGGAGATTTTACCGATCGGCACAGTGAATCTCATGCTTCCCAGGTAACTTTATAAAGCTGCATTGTTTAGTGACTAAAATCTAAAGAAGACAAATCATTCAGCAAGCAAGTGGTACTGTGTTTATGTCATATTAGAGTTGTTGTAATTATCAGTTCTGACTTGTAAATGGCATCCGTGCCAATGTGTGAGGTCATAATTACGACTGGGTGTTTATGAAAACTGCAGTTAGTGTTTCCCACAGAATTAGATTGTATTTGTGGCGGTATCTGCCTGGCAGAGGTTTGAAGCTTTGATGCAATGCATCAACTTTCTTTCATGAAGTCCGATGATACTGTATAATTCTCTGGTTTATCAGTAAAGTGTAAAGTGAACTACACTGCAGACTGAAGTCTTTACTCACAGTGATAAACATAGTGACGGCTGACTCATATGAACAGTCCATTACAAACATTTGTTGTGTTTGTGCTGCATTTTTAAAGACTTTGATCATCTGGTGGCATCCAGGCACACTTATACCCTCTTCCTCCCCTTGCTTTTCTTGTATTCATCAACTGAAATTACATTTAGTATCTTACTAATACTACTTAGGGGGTGTGGGGGGTGGTAAATTACACAGAGGTTTTGCATGCCCAATTTTGTGAATATGTCCATGTGCTCATGTGGGCCAGATTAATCTATAAGGGGCTTTGAATCTGGGGCTTTTAAACAAGCTGCCAGTTTAAACTGGGTCATTGACAGTTGTACATTCATCACTTGCTTTTATCATCTGGGCTCATGTCGTTGCATTAGCACATCAGGCCAATAAGCTGTTATTGTGTATTTTTTTCAGGTTTGGAGATCACTATGAATGGAACAAAGTCACCACTTGTGTGCACAACATCCTCAGCGGACGACGGTGGATCGAACACTACGGGGAGATCACCATCAGAAACACAAAGAGCAGCGCTTGCCTCTGCAAACTTACCTTCGTCAAGGTGAAACACCTCCAGCGATCAGCAATAACTGTTTACAAGTGATTCAAATGCACCATCATTGTTGCCATGCGAGGATTCCCTGTGTATTTTAATGTGAAATTCACTATAATTGAATCTTAAATGTGGTAAAAGAAACTAACAATATGGGATTTTTCTCTCAGGGAAACTATTGGAGTTCTAATGTGAACGAGGTTCAAGGATTTGTGATGGATCAAGAGGGGAAAGTGATTCACAGGCTTTTTGGAAAATGGCATGAGGGGCTCTACTGTGGTGTCCCACCTTCTGCCAAATGTGTCTGGAGGCCAGGTAGGCACTGGATCTTTATCCAGACTTATAGCTGGTCCTCAAATGAGACTTATAACTGGTGTTATTTAAGGTCCACTGGAAGTTTTTAAGGGACATTTTTGACAAAATATTTGGTTCCTTGACACATTTTATTTGTTGCAGGAAAGTTATTGATAAATTGATATTTCCTCTCCCTGTCAGGCTCCATGCCCACAGACTATGAGCTATACTACGGCTTCACAAGGTTCGCAATTGAACTGAATGAGCTTTGCCCCGAATTAAAAGATGCTCTGCCACGTACAGATGCTCGATTCAGGCCCGATCAAAGGTACAGAATCACATTCTCAACTGCCAATATGCTGCTAGAAAAAAGTCACAGATTGCAGTGTCTGTTAATCTGCTCACAATATTTTTCTGTCTGATGAGTGCAGACTAAAATGTCCTTCTTAAGACGCTGAGTGAATTTTGCAATGCGGTTTTGTTGTTGTCTTATTCACTGTTTACTGAATTGTGATGTTTGGGTCAAACAGGCATCTGGAGGAGGGGAACATTGAGATGGCGTCCCTAGAAAAGCAGCGCATTGAGGACCTGCAGAGAGTCCGCAGGAAGTGGAACGAGGAGAACAACATCAAACTGGAGCCACGCTTCTTTAGGTACGCACAGAGACCACTGAGAGGAAATTCTGTCTCCCCACAAAGACAAAAATCCATACATTTACATATTTGAGGCACACATATGTCTGGTATATTTATCTCACATGGCTGAGGTGTAATCACAATACTTCAGAAAGTATCAAATTGTCCCATTGTCTTATTTAATGCTCTCATAATGTGCATAAAATTTGGCAGCAGTCAACATAAATTTCACAACAGTTAACCTCAAACACATTTATTAGTAATGCGTTGTTGTTCCAAGTCTGGGTTCAAAGAAAAGAAAATTGCGTAGCTAGACTGCATACTAGTTATGTTGAGACTGTGAAGCATAGGTTGTATATTCTGTGACCTTATTTTTGTAATATTTAAAAGATGAATAGCAATAGGTGAAATGTGTGGGTGATATGTGTGGGATCTACACTTTTCCAGTGTCACAAAACAGCTGACGCAAGCTTACAACTGTTATACAGCTATGGTCGGTATACGTCATAGTGTAGTATGTCAAAAAAATCATAAAAAATTAATAGTATGTATTAAAATAGTTCTCTTAACCGTCATAGTATAGTAGGTCATTAAAAAGTTGTTTCAAAAATTCATATCATAGAATGTCATGAAAAAAAATAATAGTGTGTGCACTTTTTCTGTTTAGCCCTCAGTTGTATGCCGGCCCTGACCCAGGATTTTTGTTTCAAAATGTGAAAAAAATTGTCGTTTTTGCTGTTTGTCTGCAAAGAAATTACACAATCAGCGAAATTGGCAAACAAACTTAAACTGTTTTTCTAGATTTTTTCTGCACCTTATCATATGAACCTCTGATTGATCAAAAAAAAAATACACAAGTACATACATATATATATACACATGAACTTAAAATGCAGTGACCAAATCATCAATCCCCATTTGCTATTTATAAACACCAGTTTATTGTCAAAAATGCTAATGCTTTTTATTTATGCTTTCAGGCATATTCACCAGCCTCGATCATGTCTGCCTGATGTGCCTCCATTTCTTTATGAATGCAATTTTCTCCTCATTGCTTTCAGGTTTAAGAGTCACAGCTGTCACTTTTCTGTCTTTTCTTCCAGGAAAGTGGTTGATGCCAATCACAGGGAGAGGTGGGTGTCCAACAACACGTACTGGGAGCTCCGCAAAAACCCCGGCTTCATCAATATGGAACCTACAGTAAACCTGTGGTAGCACACGAATTGACACGTCCATCATATCGTCATTGCAGACGGGACGGCTGTTACCTATGCACAATAAGGTATTAATAGAAACATGTTAATAATGAAGCATCCGTGTGCAGGGATACAAGCGACTGCAGAGCCGAGGGATGGCCTGATGCCCAGTGACCCTGTCGAGGTTCTGTGGCACTGCCACACGGCCATCCATCCATGGAAACATCCTTTAGGATCACCTTCATTGTGCTTGTGGAAGCTGGGTTGTCAGGGCAACAGTCGTACCACTCCTATGTAGATCTTTCCTCAGCTCCTTTGACTTCTGAGTATGTCCTTGCCTTAAAAAGACACCCATACCAGTCACACGATTTAGCGCTTTTTCGTTAAAGCCATTTGATTTCTGACAGCAGTTTGGGTTAGATTAGTCTCTGAAGTAGACCTTTCGATTACCTATGATACCTACGTGCATGTTTAGAGAGCAGCTTTCACTGGCATAAAGCCGAATTTACTATATCATCAATTATTGTAGAAAAAAAAGAGGTATTTTTATAAAATATCTTCAACTCAGAATTTAGTGAAATAGTATTATGTGAACTGGCAGATTTTATTTATTTTTGCCTTTTAATACTGTGGAATCTGTGTGATAGCAGTACTGTCTCTCGGGAAAAAGCTCGTTTCAAATGAATCTCGACTGCAGCAGAGGAAACGTGGCATCAGTAGATGGAATTTTTAAAGAATATTTTCAGCGGCTCTCAAAGCTGACCATGTGGTGGAGGGAGAGGTAGGTATTAAAATGAAAATCCTATTCTGGTGTTTTGGACATGTGATGCATCACACACCCACACCCTTTACAGATGTTTTCTTTTTTTAAACAGTCAACACAGATCTGTCGGGGAGTCCAGTTTCTTCTCGCAGTGGACATTCTGTGTACACAGAGGAGCCCTCCCCTGCTGCACTGCCTAATTTTAAACATTGTTACATGAAACCGGCTCCTCTGAATCACATGGTTACATAAATACACACATCACTCCCTCCATATATAGTGGGCACATGATATATATGTAATGGACTCACCATGATACCTTTATCCAAATCAAATGTCCAGGAAAATATGGTGTAGTAGGTTGTACGGACTGTAACGCCCTCAGAAACACTGTGATATATAAATGGAAATGTAAAGTGAAATAGTCAATTTTTTCCAATAAGAGGCTAAAAACGTATCAACGTCCAGCTATGTAAACCTTGAGCTGCAATGTGCAATGCATTTTAAATGATCAAAAAGTATTTAATTAACAAAATACTTTAAAAAATATTGGAAAACTTATGAGAAACCGTTTACCAAAGCCCCAGATCAATATCTTGCATTTACATGCTTGTAATAGCAACACATTTTTTAATTTAAAATGATAAATAACAAAGAAAAGAACCTATTACCAGCAGCTGTTTGGTATTGTTCTTGATTGATAACCTAAACTATTAATCAATCATCATAACTGGATTTTTTAATTATTAATTAATTAATTAGTTTATCATATCAGCACTCCATAACTCATTCAGCCCAAAGCACACAGTTGAGTCCACACAGTTGAAACACCAGAGCCACCTACAGGTCATCACATTAAAATGCAGTTTCAGGATCATGTGGATACTCAACTTGCTTTGCCTGGGGGCCACTTTTGCAAAATGGCAGGAGGTCAGGGGCCAGTTGATTAAAAAACAAACATTACAATATTTATCAGCAGATAAGTTAAATGAACTGCTTCCTCTTCTTCAGTGGCAGCAGCTGTGCAGAGATCAAGTGTTCGCAGAGGAGTTTCTAGAATGTTTTGACAATAAGAGTTTAGCCTGGACCTCTGTTCAGGGTTCCCATGGTCATGGAAAATCTGGAAAAGTCATGGAATTTCACAATAACATTTTGCAGGCCTGGAAAGGTCATACAATTAGTAAAACATCATTGCAAGTTTTGGAAAAATCATGGAATTTTATTTTGTGTAATGGAATTGTTATTCCTTGGAAAACCTTCTACATAATGTAACATAACTGCAATTTTTTTTCGATAGCTGCTGGAATAGCGTAGCTGCAAATGTGTCGATGTGTGACAGCGCTTCGTTTACCATCATGGCACGTTTCTTTATTTTCTCCCCGTATTCCCTCTCTGTCCTCGTTTGTGCCAGCTTGCGGAAATTATGTGTAAAAATGTATTATGGGGTCCTTGAAAAGTCATGGAAACATTTGAAATTATGTCCAGAAAAATGTGTGGGAACCCTGTCTGTTGGGGAGCCTTCCCTGGCACTTTTTCTTTGATAAACAAGCTCTAGCAACATTTTTTCAGTCAGAGAACAGATAAAAACTCCCAGTGTGAATCAGCGTCTTGTCATTGGAAATCAGAAAAAAGTTTGCAGGCCACCTGGCACCCTGTTGCATTCCAGATTTGGTCCACGGGCTGTGAGTTGAGTATCACTTCTGTGGGTCAACAATAAGCATTGTCTGAAATGTTTCAGACATTAAAGTCAAACATGTATGTACAGTAACAATTCTACTGTTAAAAAATCAAAATGTGAGTGATTCCACAGAGACTTTACTGCTATAATCTGGACTTCTGCAAAGCACCAGTTACCTATTTGCAGTTTGTGTTTTTATGCAAAGCAGATTAGCTTTAATAACTAGTGTCCTCCTTTTGTGTTACAGAGCAGGAAAATAAAACACTTGGCCCCTGATTGAAATCAGCCCCCAACACACACACACACACACACACACACACACACAAATTACATAGTCCCACATTGTGTGGGAGCACATTTGAGTTCCCCTCATTCAGAAGCCCAGGGTGAGGACACTGAAGGAAGAAAAAAATAAATAAATATAATATGTAGAATGAAAACTATGTGAAGCAAATCCATCTTGCGTGCACTGTTCATATGGTACTGTAGATTACAAACCAAAAAGGTAGTACTGCTTTGCATCCATATCCTTTTTTATCTTGTGTGCTTTTACTTTTGTCCTTGATCACAGACTCAATGCTACAACTTGTTAGCGTCAGTTTCACTTGCTGTGCCTTAATGCATTTATTAATGCCTCACAAACACAGTACTGACAAGAATCCCCATGCCAAGAAGGTATGCCATTAACAAACACATTATCCAGTCTGCACCTGCCTACAGATCATAAATGATACTGAAAGCGTTGAGGGTTTAGCTGTTGACGAAATGTCTAAAGTCTTAAAGGGAAATGTTTCTTTTGACAATAGACAAGAAAAACTAAAGGTTTAACTGTAAAATGCTTGCAGTGTTAAAAGATGTTCTGCACTGCTCTGCGACTCGAACATGCAACCAACACATTTTTGGTGATCACTGTAAATACAGCACATTTAGAAGATGGGTCACTACTGCAATAGCTGATTCCCTTTTCCTCCTACATCAGTGATTTTTTTTAAAAGAGACTGAATCTTGTGTGAGGAGGTAGGAGCAACGCTTTGCGTAGTGTTTGGTATTGTAGAGTTGGACTGTAGTGGATTAAAAAAAAATCATAAAAACCTCCTCATGCTTTCTTCATCCACTGTTCTACCTGCATGTCTAGACAACTTAGCCTGCCAATGAATGTTGCAGATGCCTTACAAAAAAAAGGTTTTTGTTTTCTCAATTGGACACTTTTTTTTTTATTTGTTTTGGACTGACGTAGATCACGAAGCACTGTGTCAGCTCAGTTTCTTTCAAATCTATTTCCTGATGGGTACCTTCTGAAGTGCAATTTTAACAACGTACATATCTTTCCATGAACACTGTACACTGCTGCTACATAGTGCTTGTTCTAATAAAACTGTAAAACTCAACTAATGAGGAATTTTTTGGTCTATGTCTAAAAGAAAGCGCCATAAGAGTACGAGAAATGATATTTTGTTAACCAAATCTCCAGGAGACATAGGATGGAGACATTTTTAGAAAAATACCAGCTACACTAATATTTTGAAGCAAAATCTTACAGGGTTAGTATGTATTACATACACATATATACTATATATGTGTATGTAAGTATAGTATGACTTTTTATGATATTTTTGGCAACATACTATGACTTTTTTATATTTTGAAAACATACTATAGTATGACTTTATATTATTTATGACATACTACAGTGATTTTTTTTATATTTATGAGGACATACTATGATACAACTTCTTTATGATAATTTTGATGACATACTATAATATTATTTTTTTTTAGACATGCTGCACCATAATCTTCAATCTTTTTTCTACATGCTAAAATATAGCCTTTTTCAACATACTATACTATGACTTTTTTCAACATTTGAAATGTGGGCTAGTTTTGCTGACATACTGTACTATAATCTGTAACATGCCATGCAATGACTTTTTTCAACATTTGAGTTTTGGAACATTTTTCAACATGCTGTAATATAATCTTTGTCAGTATGCTATACTACGATTTTTTGACATTTGGAAGGATGACTTTTTCGACCTTTTTTTTTTTACATGCTCTAGTATACCGTTTTTCAACATACTTTCTATTTTTTTGGACATGTCATATTTTGAAACTTTTCAGGCATTTTGTCGACATCCTATATTATGATGTTTTGGACGTTTTTTCAGCATTCTATATTACGATGTGTCTCGACATGCTATACAAAGTAGTTTTCAGCTGTTTTTTGACGTCATTTTTTGATTTTTTCGACATACTATAGAATGACGTTTTCGGTTATTTTTTCGACATGCTGTATTATGATGTTTCTGGACGGTTTTTGACATTCTATACTATGACGTGTCTTAACATGCTATTTTATGTAGTTTTCAGCTGTTTTTTGGATATGTCATATTTTGACATTTTTTCGACATGCTATATTGGATGCATAATTAATGATTTATTCATAACCGAAATAAATATGAGGTAGATACAATATTAACCGTGTTTTTGTTCACGATACAGTGCTGTTGTTGATTGGTTGACTCACCAATATGAAGTGTCAGATAAACTTTTTTATTTTTGTTGAATTTCAGAGATTTAAAATTTCAGTGTCTTATTTGAAGGTTTTTTTGTTAACAGAGTACCCATGGTGGGATGCAATAATTGGAGACTGTAAACAGACTGATAAACGATATGATAAGATCTGAATGAATGAATAGGAATCCAACCTAACAGGATGTTGGTGCTTCTGTGACTTCCTGTAAAGACTAAAGGCTGCTGGGAAAGTCAGAAATCTGTCACCACCTCCTGCTCCTGCTCTGGCCTCCTGCGCTCGTGCGCTGTCCAAGCGAGACGCAGTTCAGCTCGAACGAGCTTAATGTTTCAAATAAGCAACGACACAATCAAATAAAGTTTGCTCCCGTGTGAGTTATGGATAGCGTTACTGTGCTTGCACATAACCCTTAGAAAGGTTGCATCTGCCTTAACTATTGACTCATTTAATGTTCAACGCGCTGTGTATGCTAATGACCAAAATAAAACATACCTGCGACGTTGCGTGACGGAGATGCTTAACACGCTGATGTCCACGTGCGTCCGTCAGAGCTTTGACTAGAGGGATTTTACATTCACCGGACTTTTTACTGTTTTTGACAATAAACCATAATGTGACCGCATTCAGCTCAATATTTTTGGAAAACTCTGAGGAGCGCTGTGGCACCAAAAGGACGAGTGGACTGTTATATTCACGTTATGCTTTAAAATGAACGAGCAGAGAAGTTTGACGAAGAGCAGACTATGTGGGGGACTTCTCGTGGACACAGCTCAGAGTGACTCATACAGGTGAGTGCAACAACTCGAGATGATATTATCAACAACGAGTACAGGCTATATTATATACAGTCCCTTATTTTGCTTCTCTTTAATGTATTTTTTTTCTCGCTGCAGAAAAGATGGGGGACTTCGCGTGGACACAGCTCACAGAGTGAGTCATACAGGTGAGTGCAACAATTCAAACGATATTAACAACAACGACAGGCAACGTTGTGTAGCCTACAGTCTCTCCATTTGCTCCTCTTCGCTGTAATGTGTTTGTGTTTGTGCAGAGCAGTGTAAAGTTTTAACAGCTCCCTGTTGTCTGTCTTGGTGATGATTATATTCGCTGTTGATGCTACAAAATGTGTGGGTTGGTTTGTTTAGCTTTTCTCGTTGCTTAGTGTTAGGCTACTGTTTGCACTCACCACTGGTGTCCATTGAGGGTTTTTTTTTTGGTTTTTTTTTTTGGTATTTTATTGTCTGAGTTTTGTCTTTTTTCTGATTTATTTCCTGTTGGACATAATGGGGTCATGTTGTTTTTGTTGTTCTACTAGTGTGTACATCCACATTTAATGGGACTAAGATGCCCAGATGCCCCTAGAATTGTTTTGGGAGCGGGGACACAATCTCTGTACCTCTGTCCACTGAGCCGCCCCAGCCCCATCTTGTCCATCTTTATATACAGTTTGTGTCAGACGATCACAACGGGACTGCCCCATTACACTGTACTGTATGTATTTGTTCTGTCTTTATTGTCAGTGTAGCACAACATGGCACTGTTAATTAAGGAATGTATGAATTGAAGTCCGTTATGTTGTTGGGATATGTGCGATGCTTTTGTAATGACAGTAGAGTAATTTTATTTTGGCATTTCCTTGCCTCTGTACCCTAAAACTGACATGAGACTTAGTCTTAGCTAACATGGCTAGCGTTAGTCTAGCCACCATAGCCAGTCTGACTAATTGATAACAGACAAAATAATAATAATTGTGTAATTTTTGGCATTTTTAATGTCAACACTATCACACTGTACATCATGTAATCAGCCAAGTGGCAGCACATTAACCAGGCATAAATATGGCATATTTTTAATTATTCACAGTAAATTATTGTAATGAGTAACTGTCATGTGGCATAAGCCATTTGGTACTAGCAGGCATAATTTAGGAATGATAGATCTCGAGATATTTTCTCACTATGATATATTGGAAATGGCGGTATGTATTGATTACACCTAATATAGTTTCAGTGTAAATAACAACATCATCTGGAGTCTGCAAGTAATGTTACATTAGCCTGGGAGTAAGTTAATATACTGATATAGTGATCTCCAACTGCTGATACAGTATCTCGACTTGTATTATTCCCAAATTATGCTGGGGCCAGACGGTATATGCCACATGCAATGATTGCAACCTGGTGCTTGTTCAAAGTATGGTGAATGCTAAATAATTATGCCTTACTTATGCCTGGTTAATGTTCTGTGACTGGGCGGTTTATCATTAAACATGCCAAAAGTAACACAATTATTATTATTATTATTTGGCTATAACTTTCTGTTCTCGTTAAGGCAGACTGGCTACAGTAGCTAGGCTAACAATAGCCATGTTAGCCAAGGCTGGCTAGCCAAGGCTGGCTAACAAGTGTCAGGGTAAATCATAGGGCTGTGCATCTACTTTAATCTCTAGATTTGATTTGATTATAATTCCGATTATCATTTCAAGGATTGGATCCAAGTCCATGATGCATCATGATACATTGCATCCTCAATTTTCTGTATTAATGCACATGGCTACTTTTTCCATCAATAAATACAAGTAGTCAGATAAATATGAACTCCCCTTTTTACAATTTAAAAATTTATTTACAAATCAAATCGAAATGTTCCAATTCCAAAAACAAACCTAATGCTTCTGCAGTCTAGCTCTAAGAAAGGAAACTGAATGTGGCAACCCTCACAAACATTATTTATTTTATGAAATCCTTATTTAACCAGAATGGTCCCATTGAGATTAAAGATATATTTCCCAAGGGAGCAGTGAGAACACAAAGTTGCAGACAGAGACGCAATGGGAGACAAAATACAATTCTAAATCACTGAAATTTGCATTAAATACAACTATCTATTAGCCAAAAGAGAGCTTTCCAGAATTCATAACTTGAGTCTAAACACAGCAGACAACAGGAGAATTTACAACAGTTAATACTAAAATGGCATCAAACTTTAAAGTAGTTTAAATAGTGCAATGTACTTCTTCATAAAACAAAATAATTTTAATATTAACATAGATGTTTGTTAAATTAATGGTTGGTGCTGGGAAGTACTTTTGAACTGTAAAACTTTATTGTCCAGTCACACCTGGAAAATCAACAAGCAATGTTACATGTCTGATTGATTATGGGCTGTCACTGCATCGATGCAGATTCATTCACATCAGCATTGTGATGAATCTTAGAAACAATTAAATTCAACACTCCTTGTACATTGGCAAGGAAATGCTGATATAAAATCACTTTAAGCATTGAAGCATATCCTAATAACACATCGGGCTTAACTTAAATTTATACATCCCTTTAGTTCTGTTGCTACGTTGTGCTACACTATCAATAAGACAGGAAAAATATACATTTACAGTAGAGTATCATGGGGGTAGTCCTGTTGTGACCGTCTGACAGGGAGAACCTCCCATTTAGAAACTTTGTGTGCCAGTGGAGGGCATGGGGGCCACTGTTCAACAACTTATGCTGCGAGGGGATCACCTCATGCTGCTGAATCAAAATTGGCGCACCACTGAATGGCAGCATACCACTCAGCGATCAACTTATGTCACTGAATCAAAAGTGGCATAGTTTGCTAAAAAACAACTCCCAAACCTGGAGCTGAAACCAGACTAGTTGGGTATAAACCAGGTGTCCTGACCACAAGGCCATCTGGGACAACAGGATACTGAGATCTGGTTTGACTAGCAGCTTGACAAAGAAACTGGTTCAACACTCATAAGTTACAAGTACAATGAAACTCAGCACCACCTAGAGCCTCTAGAACAGACTTGAAGAACACAACAGCTTTAAGTGTGCAGGAAACGTTGTTTCTCTGCAGAATGATGAAGGGGAACTTTTACATCTAAGGTCTCATCTTCTTTCTCACTCTCCTTTGTAGAGTTCATTGATGCCTGAGACAGTCCAGCAGTTAAGGACACCGACCGCCAATGTAGAGAGTAAGCTTCAATGCAGGCTCAAACCCTGCCTGAGGTGTGTCACACGGGACTGCTTGTGATGAGTGAATGTGGGAGTCAAATTTCAAGCGTTGTGTCGGTTTCACGTTGATTTTACCATTTTCAACTTGCGGATTTCCCAATTTCAACTTACGAATTTCCCAATTTCAACCTGCGAATTTCCAATTTCAATGTTCGAATTTCCCAATTTCAACTTGCGAATTTCCCAATTTCAACATGTGAATTTCCCAATTTCAACGTGCGAATTTCACAATTTCGACGTGAATTTTCCCAATTTCATCATGATTTCCCAATTTCAACATGTGAATTTCCCAATTTCAACATGTGAATTTTCCCAATTTCATCATGATTTCCCAATTTCATCATGATTTCCCAATTTCAACGTGTGAATTTCCCAATTTCAACTTGCAAATTTCCCAACTTCAACATGCGAATTTCCCAGTTTCCACTGTGGACCACAGAGGAAGGAATAGAGAGAATGTGAGTATATGTAAGCCCAGGGGGTTGAGCCGGCTTAACTAGCTAGCTCGATGGGTAAGTGTGTTCATTTTAAAGAAAAACTTGTAAAATGGTCCAGATAACATTAGAGGCAATGTTAATATGTGCCTTTAAGGACCTAAAGTTTTGGTTCAGATGAATATTTGAGTTAATCAAGGGCTTGCTGTATATAATAGACATCTGATTAGCTCATATCTACAGTTTTGTCCTCATAGAGCCTCGTTGGATTAGTAGATTGTGCTGCTCGCCTTACCATGTAGAAGTAAAACTAGATCTCAGTGTCCTTTTGTCCCACATGGCCTGGTGGTCAGGACTCCTGGTTTATACCCAGCAGAGTGTAAACCAAGAGTCCTGACCACCAGGCCATGTGGGACAAAAGGACAACAGGGAATGTAGGACACTGTAATGTTAGTAGTTAAAGTAGGTATTGGTGCCCACATCATGCTCGTACTTCATGCCACCCCTGCACAGGTCATTGCCCCACTTGGGCCACCCCAGTAAGAAAAAAAAAATCTGGATGTGCCATTGGGAAGAAGGAGGGAGGAGAAAATAAAGACCACCACAGAGAAAGGAACAAAATCAAAGAAGAAACAAGGAGCAGGAGGGCGATGTAGTTCCTTCCTACAGAGGAAGGAATGACAGTAAAGAGGATGGAGGAGGATGAGGAGGAAAAGACTGTAAGAGGGATTGACAACAACAAAGAGGAGGGTAGAAGAGGTGGAGGAGGAAAAGAAATAAACCAAAACGGAGGAAGGAACAATAGCAAAGAGGAGGGAGGAGGATTGGAAGGAGGAAAAGATGAAAACCACTGTGTAGGAAGGAAGAACAATGAAGGGAGGAGATGGGGAAAAGGATGAGACAACCTCCAGAGGAGAAATGAAGGACAAGAGGGAGATAGAGCAGTAGAACAAGAGCACATCAGAGGAGGTATTGACACCAAAGAGGTGGGAGAAAGAGGGAGGAGGACAAGAAGAAGACCATCACAGAGGAAGAACCAACAACAAAGAGGAGGAAGGAGATGACCACCAGATAGGATGGAACAACAAACAAGGGAAAAAAAAGACCACCACAGAGGAAGAAATGACAAATAGGATGGAGAAGGAGAAGACTACCACAAAGGAGGAATGAGGATGGAGGAGGGTAAAGAGAAGTAGAAGATGACCACTGCAGAGGAATGGATGACAACTAAGAGGAGGGAGGAGGAGGAGAAGATCAACACAAAGGAAAGAATGAAGACAAAGGAGAGTTAGGAGGAGGAGGACAAGAAGACCACCACCGAGGAAGGAATGTAAAAAGAGGAGAAGGAGGAGACGAAGGCATCATTGAGAAGTCAACAAAAAGGTATGAGGAGAAGAAGACCACAATGGAGGAATGGACAATAACAAAGAGGAGGGAGGAGGAGGAGAAAAACAAATGTCACCACAGTGGAAGGAATGACAAATAGGATGAAAGATGAAAAGGTGAAAAAGACCCCCAGAAAGGAACCAACAGCAACAAAAAGAAGGTTAGAGGAAGAGAGGAAAAGATCACCACAGACATGGAATGTAAAACCGAGAGTAGGGAGGATGAGGAGAAGATGACTACTACAAAAAAAAGGATCAACATCAAAGAGGAGGATGAAGGATAAGAATAACAGAGAAAGGAAGGACAACAAAAGGGAGGAAGGAGTAAGAGATGTGAAGAAGACAAACACAGGAAGGGATGACAAAAAAGAGGAGGAAAAGAAGATCACAACACAGGAAGGAGCGACAACAAAGAGGGGGGAGGAGGTATTGGAGATAAAAATGACCACAATGTAGTAAGAAACAACAACAGAGACTAGGGAGAAGGAGATCAAAAAACACAACAACAGAGGAAGGAAGGACAATAAAGAGTATGGAGGTGAAGGAGCAGACAAGACCCCCACAAAGGAATGGACAACAACAAAGAGGAGGGAAGAGGAGGTGCAGGAGGAGGAAACGAAGGAAACTACCACAGAGAATGGCACAACAACAAAGAGGAGAATATGATGACCACCATATAGAAGGGAACAACAATAAAGAGGAGGGAGGAGGAGCAGGAGGTGAAGATGAATGCCACTGTGTAGAAAGGAATGAGAAAGAGGAAGGAGGAGGAGGAGAAGAACAGAAGGACGAGGAGGGGAAGAAAATGACCCCCACAGAGGAATGGATGACAACAAAGAGAAGAAAGGGGGAGAAAATGAAGACCTCCACAAGGGAAGGAATGACAAAAAAGAGAGAAGAAGAGAATAGAAGGATCACCACAGCAGAAGAAGTGGCTGAGGATAAAGGAGGATGAGCAGAAGGAGAAGACCACTACAAGGAAAGAATGGCAACAAAGGAGAGGAAGGAGGAGGAGGAGGACAAGTAGAGTACCACCACAGAGAAATGGATGACAACAAAGAGGGAGAGAGGAGGAGGAGAAAATGAAGACCCAACAACAACAACAACAAAGAGGAGGGAGGAGGATTGGAAGGAGAAGATTAAAACCACCACATAGGAAGGAAGGACAATAAAGAGAGGAAGGAGTCAACCACCACAAAAAAATGAACGACAACCAAGATGGAGGAGGAGTAGAAGAGGACCACATCAGAGGTAGTATTGTATTGACACCAAAGGAGGAGGGAGAAAGAGGGAGGAGGATGAAAGGAAGACCATCACAGAGGAAGAACCAACAAAAAAAAAGGAACGGGGAGGAGAAGATGAAGGCCACAACATAGGATGGAATGACAACAAGATGGGAAGATGGGGAAAAGAAGACAACCACAGAGGAAGGAGCGACAAAGAGGATGTAGGTGGAGGAGATGACTATCACACAGGAAGGAATGACATCAAAGAGGATGAAATACCACGACAAAAGAAGAAACAAGAAAGAGGAAGGCAGAAGAGCAGAAGGAGATGATGACCACCGAATAGGAAGGAAAGAAAAGACGAGGAAGATGGGAGAGCAGTAGAAGACCACCACAGAGGATGAACAACAAAGAGGAGGAGGAGAAGACTATCACAAAGGAAGGAATATCAGAGAACATGAGAAGACTACAAGGAAAGAAGAAACAACAACAAAGAGGAGGGAAGAAGAGCAGAAGGAGATGATGGCCACCAAATAGAAAGGAATGAAGGGACAATAAGAAGGGAAATGGGGTAGGAGTAGAAGAAGACCACCACAGAGGAAGGGACGACAACAAGGAGAGGAAGATGACCCCCCACAGAGGAATGAATGATAACAAAGAGGATGGAGGAGGAGGAGAAGAAGACCAACACATCAGAAGGAACAACATCAAAAGAGAAGGGAGGAGGAGTTGGAGGCAGATGAGATTAAGATCACAGAAGAAGGCATAACAACAAACAGGATGAAGGAGGAGGAGAAGACTGCAACAGAGGAATCGACAACAACCAGGAGGAGGAGGAGAAGAAATAAACCAAAATCAAGGAAGGAACAACAACGAAGAGGAGGATGGAGGATTAGAAGAAGACCACATCAGAGGAAGTGTTGACACCAAAGAGGAGAGATAAAGAGGGAGGAGGAATGAGAGGAAGACCATCACAGAGGAAGAACCAACAACAAAGAGCGAAGGAGGAGATGAAGGCTACACATGGTATAGATCAAACACAAGGAGGAGGGAAGATGAGATAAAGACCGCCAAGGAGGAAGGAACGACAAAGGGGAGGAAGGAGGATGAGAAAGAGGACCACCACAAAGAAATGAAAGAAAGGAAAGATAGGATAGAATAAAGAGGAGGGAGCAGAGAAAAGAGATGAAGACCACAGAGTAGGAATGGACAACAATAAAGAAGGAGGTAAGAGTTGGATCAAGAGAAGAGGAGGAAGACCACCACATAGGAAAGAGTGACAACAAAGGGGAGGAAGAAGGAGAAGAAGAACATGACCTCCACAGAGGAAGAATCTCCAACAAAGAGGAGGCAGGAGGAGGAGGATCAGAAGAAGAGGACCAACAAAGAAGGAACGACAGCAAATAGAAGAGAGTCGGAGGAGATGAAGACCACTACAGAGACAGGAATGACCACAAAAGGGAGGAAGAAGAATGAGGAAGAGGAGAAAATGAAGACCACCACAAAGGAAGGAACGACATCTAAGGGGAGAAAGGAGAAGGAGGAGGCTGATGAGAAGATCAATACAGAGGAAAGAATGACAAACAGGATGAAGGAGGAGGACGAGAGGACTGCAACAGAGGAAAACAAAGAGGAGGGTAGAGGAGGAAAAGAAATAAACCAAAATGGTGGAAGGGGGAGGGTTAGAAGGAGGAAAAGATAAAAACCACCACGTAGGAACAAATGACAATAAAGAGGAGAAGGGAGGAGGAGGAGGAGGAGGAAAAGACCACCATAAAACAAATGAACAACAACCAACCACAAATCAGAGGAAATAATGAGAGGGAGAACGAGAAGAGGAAGACCATCACAGATGAAGAACCAACAGAAAGGAGGAGGAAGGAGGAGAAGATGAAGGACACCACATAGAATCATGCCACAACATCGAAGAGGGAACAGGAGGAAAAGAAAAAGACCACCTCAGAGGGAGGAACAACAAAGAGCAAGGAGAAGACTACCACAACGGAAGGAATGACTTTGAAGAGGAGGAGGAGAAGATGACCACCATAGAGGAAGAAACAACAACAAAAGGAGGGAGGAGGAAAGATGAAAACCAGCACATAGGAAGGATTTCCAAAAAAAGAAGTGAGCAGGAAGAGAAGGTGACCACCACAAAGGAAATAAACGACAACAAAGAGGAGAATGGAGGAGGAGGAGACAACCACCACGAAGGAAGTTAATGACAACAAAGAGGAGAATGGAGGAGAAGACGACTGCCACAAAAAAGACAACAAAGAGGAGGATGGAGGAGGAAAAACAGAAGATGACCACCACACCACAGTGGAAGAACAGACAAAAAGAAGAGGGAGCAGGAGGAGAAGATGACCTCCACAGAGGAATGAATGACAACAAAGAGGAGGAGAAGACGATTACCACAGCAGACAGAACAACAACAAATGGGAGGAAGGAGGATGAGATGAAGACCACCACATTAGAAAGAACAACAAAAGGCAGGAGAGAGGAGGAGGAGGAGGAGAAGACCACCACAAAAGATACGAACAACAACAGTGGAGAGTAGGAAGAACGAGGACAATAGGAAGATCACCACAGAAAATGAAATGGCAAAAAAAGGAGGAGGCGTAGACAATGACCATTATTGAGAAAGGAAAGACTAACAAGGAAGGAGGAGAGGAGCCACCATGGAGAAATGGACAGTAACAAAGAGGAGAGAAGAGGATTCAAAGCAGGAGGAGAAAAAGGCCTAATGGAGGAATGAGTGAAAAACGAAGAGGAGGAAGGAGCAGGAGAAAAGCAAACACCACCACAGAGGAAGAAGTGACAATAAAGACGAAGAGAGAAACAACAAAGAGGAGGATAGAGGAGGTATAGGAGGAGAAGAAAAGAACATTACATAGGAAGGAATGTAAAACTTAGAGTAAGGAGGAGGTGACCACCACAAAAGAAATGAAAAATGAAGTATATAAGAAAACAACAAGAAGGACAACAAAGAGGAGAGAAGAGGAGTTGGAGCAGGAGGAGAACAAGGATGGAGGAGGAGGAGGTAAAGAAGATCCCCAGAATAGAAGCAACAATAACAAAGAGGAGGGTTGAGGAGGTTTAAGAAGAGAAGAAAAGATCATCAGAGAAAGGAATATAAAACAGAGGGATAAGGAGGCGACCACTACAAAGAAATGAACAACAACAAGGTGGATGAAGGAAGGACAATAAGAAGACAGCAGAGGAAAGGACAACACAGAGGAGGAAGAAGGAGGAGGACAAGGACAAGAAGCAGATGACCACATAGGAAGGAATGGGGGGAAAAAGAGGCAAGACTTTTAGTTATGTTCAGGGTAAAAAGCAGAGTATTACCAGAAAATATACAAAAAATGTTTTTAGTTTAGAGGACAAGGATTATAGAGGGAAATTTCACTTTAAACATCAGTGCGTAAACTACTTTAAAGCAAATGTTTATTTCAGTATGTGGTGTCGGACTGTGGAATTCTTCAGAGCATGATTTAAGGGGGAATAACATCTTTAAGTTTAAAAAATGTATGAGAAAATAATTAGACATTATGAAGTTGCCAGGTAATGTTTGACTGTTTTTGTTTTTTTGCTGATTTATGGTGAGCTGCTGTGTATGGCTTTTGATTATCTCTCCCTCTCTCTCATTTTTTCTTTAAGTATTGTCTGTAACTGACAGACAAACCATTTTTCCCCTCCGAGAACCGCCACCTTAACGTGGTGGAGGGGTTTGCGTGTCCCTGTGATCCTGGGAGTTGTGTTGTCTAGGGCTAATGGCCCCTGGTAGGGTCTCCCAAGGCAAAGTGGTCCCAGGGGAGGGGCCAGACCAAGAGCGGTTCAGAAAAGGCCATGACTGAATGGTATTTTGGGGACACGAGTACCTCGCCTGGTATGGTCGGTATACACGCGATGGTGAGCGTCTGGTGGCTGGGCCTGCCCACAGGCTAAGCCTGAAAAGACTACATGGAGCCACCACCCTGTGGGCCCACCACCCGCAGGGACAGGAGTCAAGGTCAGGTGCATTTTGTGCTGTGTGAGAAGCTTGTTAATTTACTAAGCAGCAACTTTTATAAACCTTCTCACATTTTACACAGTAACAGTGCGGGTGGTAATTTATGTGGGCGTGATTAACGGTACATTGGAATAATTAGTTAACATATTTTAACTGGTAATGGTAAAGTTCTGTCCTGCAAAGTGATCATATCTGCCACTATAATAACGTCAATCAGGGTAATATTAGTGGCTAGCATTATAATAAGTTGGTTGTTTATTGTTTTCATTTTTACACCAGCTAAAAATGAAAACAAGCAGCAGGTTTATGAATTGCACACTAATGTTCACATTCTGCTTTAACAACACAGGGATTCCTGTGATTACAGCAGACCAGGAGACTCATTCAGTTGTGGGTGGAGAACAAGGATCAGTTCACAAAGACGAAAATATGCTGTCAAGCAGCTGTGGGAGTGAGTGACCAGACTGTTTTGATTTCCCCACCAATGTATAATTTCATATTTCTTCTAAGCATGACATAACTAATCACTTTTTTTCAGGACAATGAACAAAGTGGAGCGTTTCCTGGACCTTTTTGAAAGGTTTATTTATCATGCTGTTGTGGAACACACAACATGTAGCAGTGTTTGTTTACATGTTTACATGTACCAAAACATTAGTAAAAAGATATGTGAGAATATATATATATCCATGGGCTCATTGGATTAATAATTGGGTAGGAAAGAAGAAACAAAGTTCTGCACAACCATCAGTTTTGTTTTTTAACTTCACCTCTTTTGGCTTCAAATAGTTAATTATATTAAGCTTTGTGAGAAACTTGAAAGGGTAAATGTCTCTTTATTTGAATTGCTGACACGCTGATCTCGACACAGGCTGACCCTGTACCCAACGGCCTAAGAGCTCTACCTGTCATCTACGCCATCACCATGGGCATCAGTCTTTTCTCCGTCATGTTTACAGGGGCACCACGTGAGTACCACATCCACACACCACATCGTGTTTACGTTGATTCACAAAGCAGCTGTTGAAAGCCCTGGCACAAGATAAGGTCTAAATAAATGCCACTGCAGACACAGAGGAGAACTGATTGCAATCTTCTTAGGACAAAGTAGGTGATGGGAAAAAAATGAGGATGCATTTAAAACAAAACAAACAAGATTTTAGATTGTTTTTGTTTTAGTCATTGACATTTTTTCATCAGTCATAAATGCATCTACCCTGGCATATCTGTCATGAAGAACCATTCTCTTAAAATTATACCAGTGATAAAGCAGTCAGACACTAGGACTTGATTGCACAGGACCAAAGCCACCCAACACAACAAAATTCAACTCCAGTTCAATGCGTTAAACTCACTGTTTAACATTTTCCACTGAATCATAAACAAAAATGAATAAATAAAATAAAAATAAATAAATACATACTAAATACAGACAGAGTTTGGGGTCATACCCTCTTCCCCCTATATTTTCATGCATAGCATGCAATACAAAAACTTGAATCTTTTTCTAACAATAAATGCAGCTACCCCTGCTAATGTAGTACATTAAAATATCCAGTAGGTGGTAATGCTGCTGCAGCAGCCACCACCACAGTTAATCTCTATTAAATACTTCCTGTCAGGGACAGGAAAGGAGCTCTAAATAATCTTTTTTTTCCCTTTAAATTGTATTGATAATCAAAAACTGGCTTTTACATTCATGAATAGAAACATGAAGTAAAATTATAGACTAAACGTCATTTCATAAAATAAGCAACAACAAAAACACACAAGTAGCAAAAGATTTTTTTTTTTTTTAAAAAAGGAGAAAATAAAAATAGTCAGAGATCTAGTCAGGAATTAAGATATGAATTAAACTATTTATGTGCAAGGCTTGTTTAGTTCTAATATATTTCAGTGCTACTTTGAAATTCAGCAACTCATTCATAAAGACAAGAAATATTGGTCTGAGGAGCTCTACATAATCACTGCAGTACATCAACCATCTGCAGCAGGCTTCTTTTAAGTTTATTTTCGTATCCAAGGTAATTTATGTATACTAATACTCTCATAGGCCATATAAACTTTAGGCTGCTCGACACAAATTCATTTGTAAGCAGGGTTTAAGATAATTAAACACATGTACTGTCATCACTTTAACAAAGTTGTTTTTTGTGTACTTGCACTTTCTTGTAGTTGTGAAAATATGTAATTTTACTTTAAGTCGATCTACTTTTTCTCATGTAGGCCTATCGTTTGTTGCCACATTTAAATGTAGCATTTACGGCTGCATCAGTCACGTGCCAGTGGGTGGGTGGGGTACAGGGTGTCACGTGGGTCATGGCTATCCTAATAGTTCCAAACATGGATATTTCCAGTGCTGAGCCCCATTTAGAGGAGCGATGGAGTGACTGGTGCAGCTATGGAGTGGGTGATGGAGAAGTGGAAAGGAGCGATGGGAGAGGAACAATGGAGTGGCTGATGCAGTGATGGAAAGGAGCGATGGAGTGGCTGATGGAGCGATGGAGCTTCAGGGGTAATGATGATGCTGTAAGATTAAGATAGCATAGAATTTTGTCTGAAAAGATGTAGACAATCACTTTTGAAAATGATGTAGTTTAAATGATGTAGTACCTGTACTGTTAGTGCCAGTACAATCCGCAATCAAAATCAGATACAACAACTTACATTTTGTGTAGGAGCCATTGAGATGACTACTGAAGCGATGGGGTGGCTGGTGGAGCCATTGAGAGACTGGTGGAGCCATTGAGAGACTGGTGGAGCTTGCCATTCCTGTTAGCGGTGAAGTGATGACGAAGCTGGTAAGTGGGAAATAGGAGGGGTTACACGCACATCTGTTTCTTTCTCTTTGGTGAAGGTGCGCCACACCACAAAATTTTTTTTTATTGGCTCACAATGTTTTGACTTTGTTTTTTTTTTTCATCATGGCATGAGGGAAGTCTGCTGTCCAAAAGACTAGCCTCTTTCTCCAGCAAATCCATGCCATTTGGAAGCTCAATGAGGGACGATTTGGTCCTGATTGGAAACAGCTCCTCAGTGTGCGGGACTAGGTCAGAGGCCTCTTGCTAGGGCTGACAAAGCACACCTGGCTTGAATTCCTTGAGCTTCAGTAAAAAACTGTGCTCTTCTTCAGGTTGCTCATCATTGTGCTTGATTGCATTTTCGCATTCATCACAGATGTTAGAATATCTGATGACGCTATTCACAACATAGCCTGTCAGATGGTACAGAGCACTGGTTTCACTTTTTGTGAGTTCAGGTGCAGCTTTGCGCTCCAAAGCTCCTCCTTTCTGAGTCCAGGACTGGCAGATGTCTCCATTGTCTCCAGAAAGTCTACCATAAGGCTGTTGTTATCCTCTTGCAAGAAACTGGCCAACAGATAATGATCGCAGAGCCCGGTTAAACTCCGCTGGAGTTGGCACTGGATTTCGCTGTCATACGCAGCTGAACAAGTTCACAAGTCAGTCTTGGTTAACCTGCTGGTCAACACAAACTTGTGTCCCTGTTCTAGCGTATCCTCTTGGATAGACAGAATTGTGGATGTTGCCATCACAATTCCTGTTTGCACAGGTATCCAGCTTTCAGTTTGTCCAATCTTTAGGCCACCAAACAAGTGGATCATTTTCCTAAGGAACCCAGTGGTCTTTGGTATTCCTCCATGTTGTACCTGCTCAGGACCATTACTGGGTGGCGAGAGGACAGAAGATCGAACCAGTTATCCACCTGCTCCAGGAGCCTTGCTGTTGTACTGTAAGAGGAGCGTTCCTGCTCCGCCATGTATTTCGGGCTAGAACTGGTGACTTTGCTGAAGACATTCAATGCAGGGCTCCAGACTTTTTGTAGGGTTTTGATGTCAGGGAGAAAAATCTCCATCTCCTGAAGCAGCCTGTAGCCTGATGAGCAGGTGGCAAAACAAAGTAATATGGCCTTTTTACAGTGTTGTTTCCCCATTGCATGCCCCTCTTACTCTTCATAGAAATAGCTTTTATCAGATCTTTTGAAAAAATGGCAGCCAATTTGTTTTCCATGACTACATTTTTTTTTCGCAGGGCCACATATTTTTTTCTGTTGTTTAAGGGCTCTCCCTGCTTGTCTTGGTTGATCTATTTGTCTTTCCAATTCCTCCCTCAGGTATTTCTCCCTGGCTCCTAGCTCAGTTGGCCCCTGCACACTGGCTCCTGGCTCACTTGGCCCCTGATGACTGGCTCCTGGTATTATCTTGTTAAACTCCTGAAATTTTTCACCTTCCTTGCAAACTCTTTCCTCACCATCCCTTTTCTCACAATCATCACTTTTTCCCCTCAATCTCTGAAATGATAACATGGCGTTGTTATAGGGAGAGCGTATAAGCTAGTCATTAGAATAAGAATTTTAAAATTATATGAATTGTGACTTCACAATATTCACACCAGTGTTCATTACTGTACAGTGTCTGTGCTCTGTGTTGAGGACTCTGTTGTGTTTCTTAATGTAGGACTCTTCCTCCTTTTGGGCTCAGGGTGATGCACAAATAATGTTGGAATAGCATCATCCCTCAGTTTCAGTCTCCCTTTTTTACTTGTTGTAAAATGCTCTCCCTCAAAATGTGCCTGCAGAGTGGCTTATGGGTTAAATTTCCACACACATTTCAGATGTTAAAACTTTTAGCTATTGTAACTTACTGTACACAGTTTCCTGTTTGAATCTTTCATGATTGTCAGGTTGCTTCTGCTGACTTAGGCCAACCATTTTTTTCATCCTGGTAATATCAGTGGGGAAGCCAAACATTATGGGTCACTCTCTCTAAGCAATTGGTGCACCCAAATGTCACACAGCCAACAATGGTAAGATATCAGTCTATAAGTTAGATGAAACAACATGGCTATAATCACTGCACTGTTCATATATGAAAATGCCCACAAATGTAAGCTGAGTTATATATTAATATTGCATGACAGAGTTACTAGTGTGTTCAAGCGGGGATAGAGTGAAAGGGCAGGATGGAAAAGTTAACGTTAACATTTTTCGACATTGTATTATTGCGTTATCTGACGTTTTTCAAAATGGTATGTTATGATGTCTTTGGCCATTTTTTTTCCATTCTGTACTATGATGTGTCGGGACATGCCATACTATGTGGTTTTCAGCTGTCTTTTGGACATGTCATATTTTCATATTTAAATACATACTGTATTTTATCTGAGAGGAACTTTCATGTCCAAGAAACAGTTGGTGAGGGCTAACACGAAATATGATTGTATTACAGTCAAGGGGGTTAACTTATGGAACAGCTGTAGTGTGGAACTGAAAACAGGTAAAACATTTAATGAGTTGAAACATGGATTAGAAAATAATACATTGAGGGGACAGAGCTGGTAGGACAGAGAGGGAAACAGGCACAGTAAGAAATGATACAAGACGGGTTGGCTGCTTTTCTTAGTGTGGCTATTTTTCTTTTTTGATGTGTTTCTTTGTCTGTGATTTGTTTTTATACAGATAGATTTGTTCTTGTTTTTTGCATTAATTCCTGTTTGACTTGATCTAGGTGTGTATGGCTTACATGTATATGTGTATGGAGGTGTATATATGTGAAAATATGAATGTATGTGTGTATGTATGTATTTATGTATATGAATTTAAACGTTTATATTTGTGTATGGATACATGTGTACACAAAAATTGCAAAGAAATGGGGTAGGATTTGTATTTACTTCCTCCTCCTTCTTTCCGGACATTGAATACTGATGTTTGTTTATTGAATAGGTATGGTAGGAATCTGATGTTAAGATGTTACATTTTATTTATCTGATTTTATTTGCCATTTTCGAAATAAAAATGAATCTGTCTATAGTATGGCGGTTTCCGTCAATTTTTTGGACATGCCACATTATGATGTTTTTGACCTTTTGTTCAACACTTAATACAATAATAATAGCCTTGCCTTTTGGGTCATTTTTTTCGACATGCTATTTTGTGACGTTTTTGGCCATTTTTGCAACTTTCTATGCTCTGGCGTGTCTCGGCACGCTGCCTTAGGTGGTTTTCAACAGTTTTCAGCTGTTTTTGGGACGTGTCAATTTTGGACATTTTTGCCTTACTATAGCCTTGCCTTTTGGGTCATTTTTTTCGACATGCTATTTTGTGACGTTTTTGGCCATTTTTGCAACTTTCTATGCTCTGGCGTGTCTCGGCACGCTGCCTTAGGTGGTTTTCAACAGTTTTCAGCTGTTTTTGGGACGTGTCAATTTTGGACATTTTTGCCTTACTATAGCCTTGCCTTTTGGGTCATTTTTTTCGACATGCTATTTTGTGACGTTTTTGGCCATTTCTTGCAACTTTCTATGCTCTGGCGTGTCTCGGCACGCTGCCTTAGGTGGTTTTCAACAGTTTTCAGCTGTTTTTGGGACGTGTCAATTTTGGACATTTTTGCCTTACTATAGCCTTGCCTTTTGGGTCATTTTTTTCGACATGCTATTTTGTGACGTTTTTGGCCATTTCTTGCAACTTTCTATGCTCTGGCGTGTCTCGGCACGCTGCCTTAGGTGGTTTTCAACAGTTTTCAGCTGTTTTTGGGACGTGTCAATTTTGGACATTTTTGCCTTACTATAGCCTTGCCTTTTGGGTCATTTTTTTCGACATGCTATTTTGTGACGTTTTTGGCCATTTCTTGCAACTTTCTATGCTCTGGCGTGTCTCGGCACGCTGCCTTAGGTGGTTTTCAACAGTTTTCAGCTGTTTTTGGGACGTGTCAATTTTGGACATTTTTGCCTTACTATAGCCTTGCCTTTTGGGTCATTTTTTTCGACATGCTATTTTGTGACGTTTTTGGCCATTTCTTGCAACTTTCTATGCTCTGGCGTGTCTCGGCACGCTGCCTTAGGTGGTTTTCAACAGTTTTCAGCTGTTTTTGGGACGTGTCAATTTTGGACATTTTTGCCTTACTATAGCCTTGCCTTTTGGGTCATTTTTTTCGACATGCTATTTTGTGACGTTTTTGGCCATTTCTTGCAACTTTCTATGCTCTGGCGTGTCTCGGCACGCTGCCTTAGGTGGTTTTCAACAGTTTTCAGCTGTTTTTGGGACGTGTCAATTTTGGACATTTTTGCCTTACTATAGCCTTGCCTTTTGGGTCATTTTTTTCGACATGCTATTTTGTGACGTTTTTGGCCATTTCTTGCAACTTTCTATGCTCTGGCGTGTCTCGGCACGCTGCCTTAGGTGGTTTTCAACAGTTTTCAGCTGTTTTTGGGACGTGTCAATTTTGGACATTTTTGCCTTACTATAGCCTTGCCTTTTGGGTCATTTTTTTCGACATGCTATTTTGTGACGTTTTTGGCCATTTCTTGCAACTTTCTATGCTCTGGCGTGTCTCGGCACGCTGCCTTAGGTGGTTTTCAACAGTTTTCAGCTGTTTTTGGGACGTGTCAATTTTGGACATTTTTGCCTTACTATAGCCTTGCCTTTTGGGTCATTTTTTTCGACATGCTATTTTGTGACGTTTTTGGCCATTTCTTGCAACTTTCCATGCTCTGGCGTGTCTCGGCACGCTGCCTTAGGTGGTTTTCAACAGTTTTCAGCTGTTTTTGGGACGTGTCAATTTTGGACATTTTTGCAACTTTCTATGCTATGGCGTGTCTCAGCGTTTTTAGGCTATAGTAAGACAAAAATGTTCAAAATTGACACGTCAACAGCTGAAAACTGTTGAAAACCACCTAAAACAGCGTCCCAAGACACGCCATAGCATAGAAAGTTGGTGGCCAAAAACGTCACAAAATAGCATGTTGAAAAATATGACCCAAAATGCAAGGCTATAGTAAGGCAAAAATGTCAAAAATTGACATGTCCCACAAACAGCTGAACACTGCGTAAAATAGCGATAGACAAGCCATAGTATTGCATGTTGCAAAAAGGGTCAAAAACACCACAAAATGGCATCTGGAAAAAATTACCCAAAAGGCAAGGCTATAGTGTGGTGAAAAATGTGAAAAAAATGACATATCCTGAAAACAGCTGAAAATGTTATAAAAACCTCAAAAAAAGTACAGAAAATGCCATACTATAGTATGGTGAACAATTCAAAATATGACATATCCCCCAAAGGGATATTTGCCAAGACACAACATAGCATAAAATGTTGCAAAAACAGACAAACCACCATAACAAGGCATGCTGAAACACAACAACATTGAAACAGCCGAAAATGCCAAAATACAGAATGGCAAATAATGTCAAAATATGACATGTCCCAAAAACAGCCGAGACATGCCAAAGCATAGATTGTTGCAAAAACAACCTAATATGACATGTCGAAAAATCACCAAAAATGCAAAACTATAGTATGGGAAATAATGTCAAAATATGACTTCTCAGAAATAGCTAAAAATCGCACATAAAACTGCAAAAACAAACTTATATGGCATGTTGAAAGAATGACCGAAAATGCCACACTATAGTATAACCAAAAATGTCAAAATATGACATGTACCAAAAATAGCTGAAAACTGCGAAAAACCCTATACAATAGCCTGTCGAGAGGCCAGAGCATAGAATGTTACATAAGTGTCCAAAAACACCCCTATATAGCATGTCGAAAAAAGAATCGAAAATGCCACACTGAAGTATGACCATATATGTCAAAACATGACATAACCCAAAACATCTGAAAACTGCATTAAGTAGTATGCCAAGACACACCGTAGCATAAAATGTTACAAAAACAGTCAAAAACAACCTAATATGGCATGTCGAAAAAATGACTAAAGATGTCATACTATATAGTGGGAAATAATGTCAAAATATGAGATGTCCCAAAAACCTGAAAATCGCATAAAATAGTCGCGTCGATATGCATTCGCATAAAATGGTTCAAAAACACTCTTATACAGCATGTCGAAAAAATGACCGAAAATGCCATACTATAGTATGGCTAAAACCAGCTGAAAAAAACTGAAAATTGCATAAAATATGCTAAGACATGCTGTAGCAAAGAATGTTGAACAAACAGCCAAAAACATCATAATATGGCATGTTGAAAAAATTGACGGAAACCGCCATACTATAGATGGATCTTTATTTCAAATATTGCAAACAAAATCAGACAGTAAATAAAATGTAATAAGAACTTAAGGCAAAAAAACATCAGATTTCTACCATACATATTCACTAAAAACACAGTAGTAGAAGTATTTCATGTCAGAGGGGGAGCAGGAGAAAGTAATTACTAATCAAATCTAATCAAATCGTACCCCCTTTTTTGCAACTTTAATACACACACACACACACACACACACACACACACACAATTACAAACATATACATTCATATACACATATACATATATATATACACACCTGCATATGTACACACATACATACAAACATACATACATACATACACCTACATACACATATACATGTAAGCCATACACACCTAGATCAAATCAAACAGAAATGTATACAAAAAGAACAAATCTAGCTGTATAAAAACAAATACATCACAGACAAAGAAACACATCAAAAAAGAAAAACAGTCACACTAAGAAAAGCAGCCAACCCGTCTTGTATCATTTCTTACTGTGCCTGTTTCCTCTCTGTCCTACCAGCTCTGTCCCCTTAATATATTATTTTTCAAAACATGTTTCAACTCATTAAATGTTTTACATGTTTTCAGTTCTACACTACAGCTGTTCCATAAGTTAACCCCCTTGACTGTAATACAATCATATTTCGTGTTAGCCCTCACCAACTGTTTCTTGGACATAAAACTTCCTCTCAGATATACTACAGTATGAAGAAAAATCTCCAAAAGACAGCTGAAAACCGCATAGTATGGCATGTCCCAACACATCATAATACAGAATGAAAAAAAATGGCCAAAGACATCACAATATAGCATGTAGAAAAAACTACAGAAAATGCCATACTATAGTATGTAGAAAAATCTCATAATATGACATGTCCCAAAAACAACAGAAACTGCATATAACTGCTGAGACACAACATAGCATAGAATGTTACAAAAACGGCCCAAAACACCCTAATATAGCATGTCAAAAACAACCAAATATGCCATAGTATAGTAGGGCGAAAAATGTCAAAATATGTCCCAAAAACAACTGAAAACTGCATTAAATATTGTGCCAAGATAGGTCATATGGCAAAAAATGTATATTACAGCATGTGGATAACTATCATAGTATAGAATGATGAAAAATAGCAACAAACACCACAATAGAGCATGTCGAAAAAACAACAGAAAATGCCATACTATAGTCTGGTGAAAAATGTCAAAATATCACGTCCAAGAGAGAGCTGAAAACCACATGAAACAGCATGCCAAGACACGTCATAGCAGAAAGTGTTGCAAAAACAGCAAAAAAACACCCTAAAAAAGCATGTCCAATAAACAACCAAATGCCACACTATAGTATGGCGAAAAATGTCAGAACATCACTTGTCGAAACATATAGTATAGAATGTTGAACAAACGGAAAAAAAACCATCATAATATAGCATGTCGTAAAAATGACCGAAGATGTGATGAATATGTGTTGCAAAATGTCAGAATATGACATGTCCAAAAAACAGCTGGAAACCACATAAAATAGCGTGTCGAAACACATCATAGTATAGAATTACTAACAAACAGCCAAAAATATCACAATATTGCACGTCGAAAACACGACCGAAAATGTCATACTATAGTATGACAAAAAATGTCAAAATATTAAATGTCCAAAAAACAGCTGAAAACCACATTAAATAGCATGTCGAGACATGTCATATTATTGGATCTCGAGATATCCAAAATTATCATAATATAGCATGTCCATAAAAAACAGATGAAAACCACATAAAATAGCGTGTCGAAACACATCATCGTATAGAATGTCAGACAAACGGCCAAAAACATCACAATATTGCATGCACAGAAACGACCAAAAATGGCATATTATAGTAGGACGAAAAATGTCAAATTAGACGTCCAAAAAACAGCTGAAAACCACATCTAATAGCACGTCGAGACATGTCATAGTATTGAATGTCGAAAGGATGTAAATATAGCATGTCGAAAAAACAATACAGAAAACGCTATACTATAGTACGGCGAAAAATGACAAAATATGACATGTCCAAAGAACAGCTGAAAACCTCACATTATAGCATGTTTCGACACGCCATAGTAAAGACTGAAGAAAAAACATCCATAAACGTCAAAATATAGCATGTAAAAAAAAAAAACAACATTAAATAGCACGTCAAGATAATGTCAAAAAATGTCCAAAAATGCCATACTATAGTATGATGAAAAAAGTCAAAATATGGCATGTCCCAAAAACAACTGAAAACCGCATAAAATAGCATGCTGAGAGACGTCATAGCATAGAATGTTGTAAAAAGGGCAAAAAACACTATAAAAAGCATGTCCAGTAAATGACCAAATGCCATACTTGAGTATGACGAAAAATGTCAGAACATCACGTCCCAAAAACAGCTGAAAACCTTATATTTTAGCATGTTGATCCACATCATAGTATAGAATGAAGAAAAAACATCCAAAAACATCAAAATATAGCATGTCACAAAAATGACCCAAATGTCATAGCATAGTATGTTGAAATATTTCCGAATATGACATGTCCAAAAAACAGATGAAAACCACATAAAACAGCGTGTCGAAACACATCATAGTGTAGAATGTCGAACAAACATCCAAAATCATCAAAATATAGCATGTCACAAAAATGACCGAAAAATGTCACAGTATATTATGACGAAAAATGTCAAAATGACATGTTCAAAAAATAGCTGAAAACCACATTCTATAACATGTCAAAACACATCAGAGTATAGAATGAGTAAAGACACGGCCAAAAACAACATAATACAGCATGTCGAAAAAATGACCGAAAAAGTCATAGTATAGTATGTTGAAAAATGTCAGAATATGACATGTCCAACAAAAAAAAAACTGAAAACCACATTAGAAAGCATGTCGAGACACATCATAGTATAGAATTACGATCAAACAGCCAAAAATATCAAAATATTGCATGTCGAAAACATGACCGAAAATGCAATACTATGGTATGGCGAAAAATGACAAAATATGACATGTCCAACGAACAGCTGAAAACCACATTAAATAGCATTTCGAGACATGTCATGGTATTGGATGTCGAGAAAATGTCCAAAAAACAGATGAAAACCACATTAAATAGCGTGTCGAAACACATCATCGTATAGAATGTCGGACAAACTGCTAAAAACATCACAATATTGCATGCACAGAAACGACCAAAAATGGCATATTATAGTAGGACGAAAAATGTCAAATTAGACATGTCCAAAAAACAGCTGAAAACCACATCTAATAGCACGTCGAGACATGTCATAGTATTGAATGTGGAAAGGATGTCTATAAACATCAAAATATAGCATGTCGAAAAAAAAACACAGAAACCGCCATACTATATATTGGCGAAAAATGTCAAAATATGACGTCCAAAAAAAGCTGAAAACCTTATATTATAGCATGTTGAGACACGTCATAGTATAGAATGAAGGGAAAAAAACGTGCAAACACATCATAATACAGCACAGTGAAAAAATGACCGAAAACCTCATACTATAGTACGTCGAAGTATGACATGTCAATGAAAACCCAGCTGAAAACCTCATAAAATAGCACATTGAGACACGTTATAATACAGAATGTTGAACAAACAGCCAAGTCAGCGTAATATAGGTAGCACTGCGCAGTGTTTGCCATTAATAACAAAGACTAGTCTATCGTCTCATTTGCCCCGCCATTGTCTCAAGACCGTTAATTAAGACCCGTATTAAAACTGCGTTGAGGTATTCATAGTGCAGTCGAGGAAGACAGGAGCAGCAGAACATCACGAGCATTAATGGCGAAACTAAACCGTTCATTCTGCTGGGCCAAAAACTCTTTCATTTACAAAGATCCCCAAATACCTCCTCTTATCTATTGATCTGATCAACTGTGAATATATAAATAGATCAATTATCCTCCCCCAAAAGTGACAGTGCGAGTGTGAAGGAGATAAAAGAACTTCGTTCATGCACCCATAAAAACATCGGATATTAGACTGACACCAAAGATCAAGTGACAAACCGCCGATACAGTGGCAACCTTTCGGAAACAATATTTTCGACATTTGGAACAATTACCTTTTGGACCGTTTTTTCCACATGGCGTTTTTATACTATGACTTTTTTCAACATTGATGTGTTTTTTGGACCAATTTTCAACATGCTGTTCTATAATCTTCTTCCACATGCTGTAGTATGGCGTTTTTTGACATGTAGATGACAAACCGACACTTGTTAACAGTTAGTGTTTATTTTATGGGTTCACACACATGTTGCTATTCTCTTACCAGAGTTCACTTCATACAGCAGAGGACAGCAGTCAGTAAATTTATTAAATATATAACAAGGTATTTTGAGGCACACTGCAAAAAAAATGGCAACAGACCACCAGGATGGGAATATGAAGTAACATATTAAATCTAAGTCCAACAAAGCGGTGGTACTGTAGGTTGCATACTGACACATGGAAGAAAAAAAATAATTTGACGCATCTGTAGATAAAAATACAGACTATCCTTTCAAATATAACACAAAATAATCTCTCTTTCGATTCACTTTCATTTTAGGATTTAACTGAAAGGCAGGTATTTATAAAAACAAATTAAACGTTTAAGATCTTCTATTGGCTCAATATATAGCTACAGAGAAAACTGAAATAAAAAAAAAATGCAACTTCAAAATATCTGCACCCTGACTAAAGAGGAGTCAAAAAATTCCACCAAAGCAACACAAAAAAATGTGGATAAACATGTACAACTATGATAAGGAAGTGCTTCATATTATTCACTGCTCCTACTTCATTAACACGCATACTTTTTCTTAAATATGTCGGACAGTTCAAGTAAAACATGATAGTTCTGTGAAGACAACAATTCATTTATATTTGATTCTTAATACTGAGAGAGTTTGTCTTCTCACAAAGACTGCTCTAAAGCTGCCTACTTCGAGTCAGTGTACGTGGAGTTATTGTTGAGCATGATCTGCTTTGTCATACACATAATTATAAAAACATACCTTGACCTCAAATTGTCCACGGCCAGGAAGACTAGTGGGAAGAACGATCTACAGCCTCATCGTGACTGGTCATCAGCTTATACATGTGACGATACAGGTGAAGCAGACAGTGCGGGTTTTACTTGGTGGAGGCCATGATCTTGATGTACTGGAGGGCGCTGTGTGCTGCGTCATTGTGAGCGTTGCTACAGGAAATGCCGGTGCCGTGGCACACGGTGACCGGGGAGGTGGACAGCTCTGCCAGGCACTGGTACTGGCCGTTCACCGTCAGCTCGTCTGCAAAGTACAGTAACACTTTACAAGACGCCACCACCAGCACAAAATAATGATGCAGCGTTCTCTCTGAGTGCCTCCATTAAGCTTACTATGCTTCGTCCCATCCTCCAGCAAAATCTTCCGAACCACATTTTTTCGTACTATGGTCAAATTTTGTCTGCATTACCCATTAAATATATTTCTAGTCAGCAATTATCTTTCTGTGTAGTAGTTTTCATTGTTAGTGACATGCAATCCAGCATTACTGTTTGTATTTTTGTTTTATTGATATCAGAGTGTAGTTACCTAATATTTGGGGACACTGTTTCAAGTGAATTTGTTGAATATTTTCCCAAAAAGTACAAGTACACACACACGCAAAGGAGAAATTGATATTTGCAGTAATTTTGTGAACCCCTTACTTTAGGAGTAAAGTTACTGAATATTTTTGTGGGATCTCTTTTCTGTGTTGAACTTTATAAACTGTCCCTATGCACTTGTCTCACAGCTGGCTGCATTTAGAGAGCAATGTCAGTCCAGCTTGGATGATGGCTTATTTTGATGAAAATGAAAATGTCATTTGTGTTTTATTAACATTTTACTTAAGAGTTATTGATCTGGGAAATTTGAATATCGAATATCAAGCTGGTTAAGTCAGCCAGCATTCAATTTTTCTAGTGGTACAGAGTACCACATCGGACTGACCTACTTCCATCTCTGGTTACTGCTAATCCAAAAATGTCCTCCTGCCGCTGCATCGCGTTAGAGGCAAAAAGGGAAAAAAAGTGATAGGAGACACAATGTATTTGTACAAAAAATTCTGCAACTCATGAAAAAAAAAGTCATTTGTGGCTTTTTTATTTGTCTGCAGCAAATGATAAAAACACTCCAAAACAAGCAGCTTTGTGCTTTTTTGCTCTCTTCCAAGTCAATCTGTCAAAAACCTGAGAAAAATTAAAGTCTATTGGAATATTTGTTTTTCAAAGCTGTGCTTACAATCAGGTCCTATATCATCTGTCTGAGTCTGAAGAGGAAAAACTTACTGTACCTGCAGACTTTTAATGCAAATTAAAGGCTTAATTTAAAATATCCATACTGTAGCTGCTTTCATTAATCACTTGTGTCCATTTTCTTTTTTGTTACAGACTAATTTTAATTATCTATTGGCGGTGTTTTTTCTTCTTCTACACTACAATAGATCTATAGCCAGAAATGGAGCAGCAGCCTCAGGTATTTTCCTTTTATAGTGAGAGAAGTGAGGAGCCACATTAGCTGAATGAGTAGCACCCTGTATCTTAGCAACCAAAGCAACATCACTATAGTGTTAGGTGCCTCACCTATGTCGAAGTATGTGACCTCAAATCCCTGCTCCATGGACAGCTCCAACATCATCTGAATATAATCTGTGTTGGGAATGCTCAGCGGGTTTCTTCTCAGTAAAGATATATTCTCAGATGAGGAATTCCTTAAGTTCTCAAATCGGACGCTCGGTTTAGGGGTCTAGAGAATGAAATGCAACAGAGAAACAGCACAGTTAAAAGACACTCAACTCAGAAATGTTGCAGATGCCTCCAGCGGTCAATTCGCAAAGGCGAGAAGTATTTCATGTACCCATGTGATTTCAGAGCAGCCTGACAGACTTTGAAGCTTTGAAACCATTTTCTCTGCAGCTGCCTTTTTCGCTGCCTTTTTTGAATTTCCTATAGCTGTTGAAACACAAGACAAGAGAGTAAGAACAGGATGAACAATTCTTGCAGTCACTTTAAAAGATTTAACACAAATGTCTCAAAAACGCCCGTGCCTTTCTCTGACAGGGACTCCATTCGACAAGTAACAGTGAACTCTCTCTTGTGTGGTGGACCAGCCTCCATTAAAACTGTGTATTCAGGAAGACGCCATCCTCTCTGCAATGCCAACTCCTGAAATGAAAAATCAGAGTTTGTATTGTACTTCAGAATACTCACTGTGTATATAATACAGGGCACAGTGCTATTGCTGAATGCCAGTTTTATTTACACTTTTAGTCAATGGAAACCATTTTTAACTCCTGTTTGGATACATTTTTTTAAGCTTTATCTACTTATATTTTTTACACTTTAATCTGAAAATTATCAAATAGATATACACATGATTTTTTTTCATATACAATTACAGACAAGACATACACGCACATACCCACAGCGCAAATCAAAACCACAAGCACAGCCCTGATTTTCACACCTGCAGTATCCCCACTGAGTTGGGATGGTTGTTTGTTTCTGCTGCGACGCCGTTACTCTCAGACTTCACAGGAACGTTTCTGTTGGGAATTACATCAAAGCAGTTACCACAGCTGCAGCAGATTAACGCTTACTGCAGGCCGCCAGAAAAGCATTACGATGTATGCATGGCAACATGGCGTGGCAAAGGCTAATAAGGTTTTGGCAAACTCAACTTAGGGCTGCAGCAAAAAAAAAATATATTTTCATTATTTACTAGTCTGATTATAATTTCAAAAATTAATGGTCCCAGAAAACAGTGAACAGTGCCCATTATAATTTATCAATTTGCCTCAGTTTTTTTTTTTTTTTTTTTTTGGCTTTTACCTTTTTTAGTTATAGAACAGATTCAGCGTGAAAGGGGAGAGAGAGAGGGGGATGACATGCAGCAAAGGGCCGCAGGTCAGAGTTGAAACTAAGGCCACTACGGCGAAGACATGGCCTCTGTACATGGGCTGCCCGCTTTACCAGGCGAGCACCTGGGCACCCCCTACATTTATTTATCTATTTATTCTGTCCTGATTCTTATTATCATCATTGTCATTATTATTATTATTACTATTATTAGTTTTTATCTCTATTTCTCCTTTTCGTCTGTCGTCTTTCTTCCATGTTACTGCATCTTATCTCCTGTCTAGTTTTACCTCAGTTTTGTCTTGCCTTAGTTCAGCATTACAGTTTGGCCTCTATTTTCACATGGCCTCTGGGGTATCTTAATTCTGCTTTGCTTTGTTTGTCAAAAGGCTGTAAACTCTGTTTTTAAAGGTGCTATATCAATAAAGTCATTATTATTGGGAGTTATTAAGTTGATATGATAGTGGTTAATTTTGCCCAATTAAAAGTCTAAATGACAAATAAATTCAGTTTACTGTCATTGATGCAAAGTATTCACATTTGATATATTTGATGTATATATTGCATTCCAACACTGCCCACCTATAGGATCATAGTTTACAAAATACATCCAGGTGAAGGAGGGAAAACAGTATAACTTCATCAAACTGTATTAATTACTCAAATAAAAGTAGGAAGAGAGGGAAGAGAGGAGAGAGGAAAAGAAAGAAACAAAAGAGGAGTAAAACAAAATATATTATTATTATTATTTATTATTATTATTATTATTATAATATAATAACATAAACTTTGATTAGATATTGAAACCCCTTTTGAATTTTTTTTTTGATTCGTTACAAGAACCACTCAAATAATACGTTGGTACCTTTAAATGGTGCCTTACAGCAGAGAGCTGTTTTTTGTGTATATATTATTATTGAGAGCACCTTCTAAGTTTGTATTTGATTTTTTCGATTATAATAATTGTTGCCAATAATTGTTTTTTAACAATCACTTAACTTCTACTCACACTGTCCCAGCGTCTATCTGCAGAATATTCAGGGCAGCCTCTGCAGCCTGGTGTTTAGCAGCCTTTTTACTGGGACCCTGCCCTGAAACAAAACACAATAACGGACACACAAAACACTACAGGTGATATGGCGTCTTAAAAATATTATTTCACAATCCAATAAAAAAGCCCATAACCTCAAGTCACTTATAGTGTCTTATGTTCCAGGAAATAATGGTTAACACTAGAAAGAACATATAAAAAAAAGGAGACAGATCTGTCCCTTTTCAAGTACATGTTGTTATTTGAAGATGTCAAATGTAAAAACTGGATTATTTCTCATCACCTCAACACTGACAGCTTTGCAAATGCTTCTCATCCTCTTCTCTTGAACTGCACTGTTCTATCCCTGAGACGAGACACCTCAGTTAAAAAAAACACGGCATATAGAGGATATATTTAGGACTGTGCTGCAGTTAAGAGATGCACCTGACAAAAAAAAAAGAAGTGACAAATAATAATGTTGCAGGCTGGAGTGCTCTTTCTGAATTATCAGTGTATGATTTTCAACTCAAACAAAAACGCTTCATCCAGTGACAGGCAGCTATCAGCACAGCAGCAGGAGGTGAGACTGTAACTCACCCGTGCAGCCAACTTCTCCAATTTTCACGCTGAAGACGAAGCTGGGTTGGTGAGCCTCTCCTTCAGTCTTCTCCATCACATACACGGGGAGGTTACCACTTTTGGTGCCATATTCATGCAGGATTTGTATAGGCGTCTTCCCGGGGTTGGTCCTCTGCGATTCATTCGCATTCAAGCTGCATGTATTAAACAAGCGTCCACATACGGTTAACTGGGAAGACGCAGCAAACCCGGAAAGTTTACAGAGCATAAATAATTAAAGCAAATGCAAGAAACAATTGACAGAATGGAGAATTTACTGCAGAATAAAAGTGATATGTCAATACTTATACTTTTAAAAGCATTTAGACAAATAATTCATTTTGTCAACAGATACTAGCAGCTTATTCTAATGAATCTATCGCAGTACCCTGAAAGGTTTCAATTTGTTGTCAAGATACATTCAGTAACCATGAAAAAATGAAACCTCTTGCAAAATATAATGCTACCTCATAAATTAACCTGTAATGAATTTGGAAATGTAAATAATATCTCTGTCTTGTAAATGGAATTAACATAAATTTCGAAAACTCTTTAACACATTTCAATACATCCTAATCAAAAAGAAAAAAAAAAAGAAAACTCTATAAATGATTTTTTATAGAGGTACTATCTATAACAGGTCTTTTTAACTGAATTTTAAAAAATTAGAGTGCATTTTTTATTTATTTATTTTACAGATATTGCAGAGACAATTTTTGGGGTGATAATTTTTGCATTTAATTTTTAATGAAAAAAAAGTTATTATGTGATCCATACAATGCAAGCATGTTCCCTTGCACTCAGAATACGATTTTCAGGCCGGGGCATCTCTGTAGTGCCACAGTGCTTCAATTGTCCAGAAAATGTATCTAAAAATTGCAGCTCCTGCCCTCTGTCATATTGCACTCTGTCATATTGCTATAATATTTTTGAAAAATTGTACAGCCCTACCATATAGAGCTTTTCTATTTTACTGGTCACAATATAAGACATCTAGGCTGCACATCTTCTACTTTCCCTTTAGTGTTTAATGTCCAGATTTGACAAAGATGTGAAAAACGTTTTGCAAGAGCTTAAGGGTGTCCCACTGTGAAACTGACAAATAATCGAGGTCTCCAAGCATTTTCTTTTCATTTTAAATATGTCTGTAATATTGCAGACTAGTAAGAACTTTCTACATTTCATGGTGGTTTGATTTAAAAAATGGGGATGACAAGTGAAGTCTATACGCATTAAAAGAAACAAAACATTGAAGGATTTTCATGTAAGTGTAGCAGCGAGCACCATCTAGCTCTTTGGTCTGGAAAGGTCAGCAGGTCATTCAGTTTCAATAAAACGCATATGAAATGTAAGCTGCCGATTTTTTCTAACAACAGAAAGCTTCTGCCGCAGGCTCTCTGCACTTACACTTGGGCTGGACAAAATGTCAATAACATAAAATAATATTGTAATTATTGCTATATTCAAGTAGTATTCAGTTATATTCAAAGTGTTTCATCTTGATATGATTCATAGGCTATGCAATGCTGTCAGACAATACAATACATGTTGCTGTGAGCTTTGATTGTGGATTTTTTAACAATACTGTTAGGTATAAGCAATGTTTTTATGCCGTTTTTAAAAAAAATCACAATTAATCGATTATGTTATGTTCATACTCCTCTACATAACACTTCCCGTGGTCAGTTTTCTGTCAAATATCGTGGAGTGGTCTTATGGAATGAGATGAAATGTTAATTTACTGGATTTTTCTGTCATTGTCCATGTACAGAAACAGCCTTCAAAAAGCTCGGCTGTCAAAATATCTTGCTTGATTCAAGAATGATACCTCTTTGATCATTCAAATCACATGTTCACAGTGATTTTGCGTATTTTATTTGTTAACCATATACTATACTTACACTTCTACCACAACCTTGTACTATTTATTCTTTTCTTTATTGTTGCTTTCTATTATGTAAATAAAATAAACAAATGATCGATAAAGAAAAGCGCTTACAATTTGCAACTATGTCTGGAATATGATTTGTAGGCTAGGGCATCTCTGTAGCACCACAGTGCTTCATTTATCATAGTAAGTTAAACATTTTACCTTTATCAAAAAAAAAAAAAAAAAATAGCTCCTGCAATTTGGATATTACACTTCTCAATATTGCAATTTTGATACTATTTAGATGAATTGTGCAGCATTAACTTATACACTTGGAATCGACATCACTTGTCATTTGTCAACTTGCTCCAACCATTATTTTTGTTTGTTTGGGGATATAATCAATCCAATTCAGACCCCAAAACAGATCTATTAAAAAAAAAAACATTAAAAAAAAAAAAAAGAAAAAAAACGGTCATGCTATGATGCTGAAAATAAGAGTCTGTCATAAAAACTATAGCAATAAAAAAAAATACATTAAAGTCACCGAAGTGCAGTTTTTGGGTTGAGATAAAAATTTGTTGGTGACAAAATAGTGGTTGCCAAAAGTATAACTCACGTTGACAGTGTGTAAGATATCATAGTTATTATATTTTGCTACAACAAACAGATGTCTTTTAAATCATCAGATACACGATGACATATGGGAGTACTGTGGCTTATTGTTCTGCACATTTAACTCAAGAATCACCAAAAACTGGACGCGGAGTTTTAAGCATCAACACTAAAACACTGCTCGTTAGCCTGCTAAGCTAATCAGTGTGTCGGTAGCTTTCTGCCGTTGACGCAGTTAGCTCCGACATCCAATTAAAAGTACATCTTCTCTAATGCTAACAGTGACCCTCCGAAAAGTTATCTGTCGAGTGTTTTATTTTAGAAATATATCTTAAATGAGGTCCATTCTGGTGGCAAATACATTAAATAAACACCCAGTTCAACCTCCGTTAATTGCCATTAGCGTTACCAGCAAACATTAGCTAACTAACAAAAAAAATAACCGCTTACAATATAGCTAACGTTAACGCTACTTGCTAAAACAGTTATTTTAACAACAGAAGAGTAATAAACTCATTATGATAGCTGCCTGTCACTGAATGAACAGCGTTACCTAAGAAACTTTACAGCGTTTATTTTATCATAACTACATACGTAGCGTCATTATTATTATTATTTAAACACTTGGCGTTGGCTGAATTTGTGAAATATTGTCAACAGGTCTATTTTAATTCACAGCAATACGTTTAAATTAGCAATAAATCAACGAACCTCGTGTCTGCGGTGGTTTTCACTGCTGGTGATTGATATCCCTCCTGAGACATGTTTACAGTTTTTTGTCGTTTTCCTTGCGGGATGATTAAATATTATAAATCGGGTAACTGGAAAATATCTCAGACAGCACTTTGAGGTTTATTTCTGGGCATCTGGTTTTGTTTTAAAGCCGAAAATAAAGTGGCCTGAAATGCTAACAACTCTTCATTGTAACCTGGCCGGTACAGTTTAACGTCATATCAACATCCGGGTCAGCAGCGGGTCAGTAGCCTCCTGTATGTGGAGACAAACTGTTTACCGCCCCCTGCTGGTGCTGGAGCTCAGCGGCGCCTCACAGTTACAGCAGTTTTATGTTGCTGGATTACACTCAATTTATTCCAAAAAATAATTCAAAACACAGCAGTATAAATGCTTAATGCAGTATTATACAGTCTTTTATTTTCTTTCTTTATTTATCTTGTTTTATTATAAATGGTAATTGTTGCGATAATAATAATAATAATAATAATAATAATAATAATAATAATAATAATAATAATAATAATAATAATGATGATGATGATGTTATCATGTAACTATCATTATAATTATTTTAATTTCAATGATTTATTTTATTGTTTACTTTTATTTGTTTCTGTTGTGATATACTGTTATGTTGTCTTAGACCCCAGGAAGACTAGCTTGTTGCCTAGGTGTCAGCTAATACAATAAACAAATTAACGTGATGAGCTTTCCAATAACTTTTTCTTTTTTTTTTAAGTTTTGATAAAGGGGCCTTATCCACACAATATGTGTATATTATCTATCCTTTGAGACAAGAAACACAACTGTAGCAATCTGACTTCCCACTAATGTTTTACAATAACTTTTATAATAGGCTGCTTAATATTATTCAATTTTATTTGTATTAGTTATTCATTTTAATTTTTTGTTTTTTATCATCATCATTATTATTATCATTGGTAATAATAAATAATTTATTATTTTTCTAGATTGTAATTCCTTGAGTGGACCTCATACACACAGTATGTAGATAATATCTATGCTGTGAGACCAGAAAATTACAGGGACAAGCCTGTCCCTTCTCAAGAGAATACTTTTATTTTAAGACGTCACATGTATAGACTGGATTATTTCTCATCACTCAACAATGAAAGTCTGCAAATTAATTCCATTATTAAATATTCTGTCAATTATAAATCATTTTTTGTGCAAAATGTCAGAAGACTGACTCTTTTAGCATTATTTGGTGATACACATTTGCTTTGTACCCGTTTCCTGTCATTTCTCCATCTTTCCTATCTAATAATGGCCACAAATGCCCAAAAAAAAAAATCTTTAAAGAAAAGAAAAAGAAAGGATATAATAACAGCTACAGTGGACAAATGGGTTTGACCTCTGTATGTATCATAGCAGGTATAAAAATAAAAATAACGGGGTGCCCAGTGGCTCAGTTGGTAGAGCGGGCGCCCCGTGAACAGACGCTGTGTTCTTGTGGCAGCTGCCACAGGTTCGAGTCTAGCCTCGGCCCTTTGCTGCATGTCATGCCCTCGCTCTCCCCCTTTCACGCTATGTCTATCCTGTCCAATAAAGCCCCCAAAGGATATCCTTAGAAAAAAAAAAATAATGTGACAAATTTATCTACTTCATTTTGCATCATGTGTCATCACGAAAATATTTTTAAACCTTAATGGAGTGTATCTGGCAGTTTTAAAACTGTGAACACTTTTGTCTCAGGGATGAGTCTGATGAGTGAGTCAATCAAACAGGCGTCAGGTTATTGTGCGCAGTGCGACAGGCTGGGGGCGAGAGCTTCGGGTTTCGGAAAGATCACTTTCTTCCTGAGTGTCAAAGCTGGTTGAGGCATCTGCTTCTTTTTACCGTGGCAATCAGTCTTCTGGCTAACATCTGAATTCACTTTGGTCAGGATGGACAGAAGGTCATGACCCCTGGAAAAAAAAAATACTATGAGATACTGAACTAAAAAATTACAAAAAAAATTATAATTTGTTAGTCTCCAACTTCAACCTAATACATATCGTTAAGGTTGGTAAAATTAGAGGTAGACGAAGAAAAGTGTCAATAACAATAAAAATACAAATAAAATCATTTTAGTATAGCAGTAGCAACAAAATGTACTTTAACTATCAAAAGTAAATGTGCCTTTACATTGCTGAATGGCCTCTGTCAGTGTACATTTTTATATTATTGGATTACTGTAATTTAAACTCAATGGTTGCTGTGGTGTTAATTTAAATTATTTTACACAGTGCTGGGTAGTCAAATCAATAAAAATTAATTGTATATTTTATTGTAAAATCAGTCAAATGCGTAAAGTAAGTAAAAAGTATGATATCTCCCACTAACGTAGTGGATTAGAGGTACAAAGGTAGCATAAAGTGTAAATACTCAACTAACAATTCTTTATTTTTTTTTTACATTTTGCTGATGCCATTCATTATTGTATGCATTACAGGTGTCAAACACAGGTGCCCTGGCAGGCCTGGATGAAAAACAGCTTGGGTTTTTCTGCCAAAGAGGTGCACTTAAGTGCATTGACAGGTTCCTTCAGGTCCTTAATCTTGACTGTCTGGCCGTCCACACCATACACACTTCCCTCTTTTTTGGGCTATAACAAACTTTGACTTGACAACTCAGGACCTTAAAGTTCTATTCAAATGGTACTCGTGTAGATTTACTTTCCTCCACTGAAAAAAAAAAATCACATCATGCAACAAAAGGTGATATTTTGTTTCACTGACCTTGGCACCATATTGACAAGATTTTGGCACAACGACTGAATAAACCACGTGCCATTCTTCCTCTCTCTGTAAGAGACAAAAGAAGGAACGGTGGCCATTCCCAGCAGGAAATCTGCATCACATGGGATAGACTCGTTAGCTTTGACAGCATCGTTGCAAACATAACGAAGCGAAGGACCATCAGCCTCGATGGAGACAGCCGTCTGCTCACAGGTGCCCTGGCAGGCCTGGATGAAAAACAGCTTGGGTTTTTCTGCCAAAGAGGTGCACTTAAGTGCATTGACAGGTTCCTTCAGGTCCTTAATCTTGACTGTCTGGCCGTCCACACCATACACACTTCCCTCCTTGCCGTGGCTGAGAATGCAGCATACGAGACAGTCCATCTGACTATGGTTTCTCCTGCCGAGCTCACACATCAGGGACAGCATCTTCTCAGTCATACAGTCTCTATGTACCTCTACCTCAAAGCCGAGCCATTCAAACACCTTGTGCAGACACTCTGGAAGACACACAGATGACTGTAAATAGAAACATGCATCAACATGCCAGAGCAGGAATGAGAAACATGCACCGGTTCATATTTTGAGATTTCCAAAAGTTAATTAGACACACCTTCATCATGCACTGTCCCCTCCCGCTTCTGGAGACCGTTTATGGAGTTAGTGAAGTTGTAGTTGTTTATTATCAAGCAGATACCTCTCTTTGCTGCAGTCATAGGATATGTTCCCAAATCCTACAGAGATAAATCAGAAACGCAGCACAGGATTCAGTGTAAAACTTTTATGTTGCCACAATTTACACATTCAAACAAGATATTACAGGTCTAGTATGTGGGATTTAGGGGGATATGTTGGCAGAAATGGAATATGATTAGTATGCTCTCTTTAGTATATAATCACCTGAAATAAGAATTTTTGTGTTTTCGTTACCTCAGAATGAGCAGTTTATATCTACATAAGGAGCAGGTCCTTGTTTGTGGACATCGCCATGTTTCTACAGTAGCCCGTAACTGACAAACTAAACACTGGCTCTAGATAGGGCCATTTGTGTTTTCTCATCAGCCACTAAAGTTAGCAGCATGGGAAAAACACAGACATGGCTCTGCTTTATTCAGTATTTTTAGCAGTTTAAGTCACCAGGTCCATTTGTTTTGGTGAGAAAGAGACCTCTGTGGGTAATTCAGCACCCAGGAAAAACCCCCTGAAGTAATCAGTGAAAAAAGGTGAGCACAGGCGCGAGGTTAGCCCATCTGCAAATAGTCAAACAAGGTAAGAGCAATGCTGATATGTAATATAAAACTGCTTCATTCTGTGGTTTTATCGGTTTAAATCGCCAAGAACATTTGTTTTGGAGAGGAAGAGACCTCTATTGGTAATTTGGTTCCTAGTAAGAACCTCGTGAACAACAAGCACAAAAGGAATTCTTACTGGGAGAAGTTTCAGCTGGTTGTAATCTGCAATCCTCACTGTCAGACGCCACTAAATCCCACATGAAATTGTAGAAGAAATAATAAAGCACGCACCTCCACGTTTGTGTTTGTGATCTGCTTTTCAGGGGAGGCCTTGTTTTCTTGAGGCGGCATTTCCGAAACCTCGATACTCACTATGGGACAGATGATTGTAGGGTGGTAGGGCAATGATTTTCAGCAAAGATAAAAATAAACATTTATATAATAAAATAATTAAAAAGTTCAACATGTTGTTTTATTGATAGCTTAACACAGAAACTACTTACAACGACCTTTCAAGGAGGCATATCCACTTTCAGTGCTTAAACCCCCCATTGAATGTGACAGAGCCGTAAACTCATCTACACCATGACATACATTTGGAAAATCTAGGAAAAGACAAAAGAGAATTTGGGAGAAATTCAGCTGCTGCACTGCAATTAAAATGTTTAAATCGTGAGACAAACAACCTGATGCAAGACTCACCCACAGAGGTGTTGGAGGTATTCATGGAAGACTGTGTGCGACACAGAGGAAGTTTTCATTAAAAGGCACAAAGAAATGTCAGCGTTTATTTGTCATATAACTTCTAATACATGATTCTCACCTCAGCCAACGGTCTGAATTCATCTGAGAAGAGGGACATCAGGTTTATAATTCTCAAATGATTAAAAACAAAACATAATGTTCAGTGTGAGCCAATGTGGCATTTTTATAGTAATAATTAGACATGAGACTTGAGAGTAGAAGAAAATTCAGATACCCAAAGTAAGTGTGGGTGCTCATTTCTGTCATTTGAAGGAAAAAAGTCCATCATCTAAGTTTTTTATTTGTTTTATAATTTTGTATTTCATAATTATGAGACACTAAATTATATTTATGAGGAAAAAAATACTTTATAATGACAAGAAAAGTAAGGTGGACCTAAAAATGTTTAAAGATACTGCTCATTTGAAGAAGAAATGTACATCTCACAGAGTGATTGCTTTCATACAAGCAAAGCACATTATGGAGTATTTATTTACCTATTTGAAATACAGATATACTGTAGAATCACTGTCTTTTTACCTGACATTTCACATGAGGTAGTCCTCTCAGGATCTAAAGACTGGGGGGCCTGATAAACAACAAGAAGAAAAGGACATTGCAACAAGTGGCTTATGCAAAGAGAATAAAGTGTCAGTAAAATGTTGCGTGATGCTGCAGAGATGTGGTAATAGTATCAGGGTAGATACGTGTCACTGAAACATACAGGGATTCAAAGGAACATACTTGATTTGGTTCAAAAGGATACGTCATAGCCCTTGGTCGACCCGTTTCTTCAGCGACAGGGCTGGTCTGAGTTACTGTAGATAAAAATGACACAAGGTAATCAATAGTAATGTGTGCAAATATCTGCAAATATAAGGAAGCGAAATATTAATCATACGAAGAATGAGAGATTAACTGTTACTGTAATCAAATGTGTGTGAACATGTACATTATTGGACGTTAATGGACATAAATCTTTTCACACACTGACACTCTGAAGTGAAGCTGGCGCAACATCGTGCAAAGAGTCTGTGTAGTGCGTAAAAACAACCTGCTCTGCACTGCAAACATGACGCATCACATCCTTCCCCATGTATCTCAGCTGTTTCCTGTGCTGCTGTCCTTACCTCACCACTCTGACTTCTGAAGTAAACTCTGAAAGTAAACCTGCTGTCTCCACGGTCTGCTTTTGGTTCCTCATCTCTGCATTTAGCGTTACAAGTAGAATGTGCATATACAGTTTTTCTGTAGCTTACCCTGCTGTGCTTTAAACCGGACAATCCTGTCTTGCAGCATGGGACACACTGCCTTAATTATGGTTTCTAGTAAGTCTAGATTAGTGTCACTGATGAGATCCATGTGCTCCATCTCCAGGAAGACCTCCAGTGTAGTCTGAAGAGTAAAGCAGATTTACAGTTACACTTTTTATCACCATGAGGTAATATGATGCATATTTTATAGCAGAAGCAGAATTCAAAATCAGACATAATTAACTTCAGAACTTATTTATTATTTCTGTGTGTGTGATAAATCAAACAAGTGACACTGTAGTACTATAAATTAAATATAATTTGGTTGCCCAAAACACCATCTAACTCATGGCTTTCAAACATCGATGCTCTGAAGATACACTTACAACATTTTCCTCCAGTTTTCTACGAGGCAGCTTTTTGACTAACAAGAACTTCACATCTTTCAAGTCGTCATCAGTAATCTCCTCAGATAGGTCGTACAGCAGCTTCCTGAAAAACATAAAAAGTAATTAAAAATGTTCAGTGTTGTCAAAGGAGGCTTTGTGCTTTACTGGACATAGGTCACTGTAGTGTGTCACTATAGGAAAAAAGCATATTTTTTGTCAACATTGCAAAGCAGATTTAAAACAAAACTGTGAATGAAACTCAGCACACAAAGCTGAACTTGCAAACTCATATTTAAGTTACAAGAACAAATTTTGGCTCTGCTTGTGGCTGTGAAATCAGGGCAAAACTTAATGCTTTTGTCTTAAATCTGTGTGTCTGTGATTTCTGCTTTGAATCTGTACTTACATGTTCACAGAAAATTTTGTGTAATGTCACTGTCGATGAAAGTTGTGCAAAAAACATCCTACAATTTGTTTCTGCAGAGACACATCTTTTCTACAGTCACACACTTTCTCATGCAAAATGAGTTCTTTACAAATTGTGATACACAACAGACAGAATTATTTGCATACATTGTTTCACAAGCTCAAAATTATTTGAATGTATTTCCAAAGGTTTCTCTGTGAACTAAATCATGCCTAATCATTTCCTTAAACAGTAAACTGTAGGCACTGCACCTGAAAGGAGAGATGAGGTTTGTGGTTGTAGATGCTTGGTCTGTGAGCTTGAGGTCACGAATCAAGGTGGGGCGTTGGATGCTGAGGAGAAGCTCAGTCAGCAGGTGTGGTCGCTCAGCAGAAAGGTGGTCTTGATGCGCCAGGCGAGAGAAGAGGTCACTGGCCGACTCCACCGAGGTCGGGCTTCGGCCCAGGAGGTCAGTGCAAAGAAATGCTAAAGCTTTCACCTCGTCCTTACCCAGGGCCCTCCCTACCTCTAACAGCAGCTTCTGGAAATCCATTCTGTGTGCTAAAAGAGGAATACAGGACAGATCCAACCACTGGTTTCATTATTATTTCCTGACAAGTAACAGTATAAAAAGCCTTGTCAGCTGTTCCTCACTGATCACAGATATAAATGTTGTTAATACTGGATGGTATTTTTTTGTGATTTGCTTTTAAGGACAGCTGGATTAGGTATCAATGACAATGGAGCTAATCTATTCAAAAAAATTCTACGTTTATCTCTGACCAGTCATGACATAGTATGTAATGCTTCAGCAGCACATCGTTAGAGCACATCATGTTCACATATTATGTAGCTGCATTATTTTATACTGGATTTTTATTTTGTGCTCATGCCTTTGAACAATTTGTTGTTTCATTTAAAAGGAATACACTGCATCAATACCCATGTATCACAACACCCCTTTTTGTAACTAGGGATGTAATGGTACATTGATCTGGACTGATAAATCGATTAAAAAATTAGTAATCCAAAGTTAATGATGCAAAGTGAAAACATAAATATATATCCTAATTTATAAGATTTCTAAGTGCTATAAACAGTGCTGGCAGTTAAGTTAAAAAGTTCGTCTGCAAGAAAATAAACCTCATGAAAAGAAGGAGACGTGTCTTACCTCCAACTATAACACAACAGGTTGACACATGATCATATTAACACGTACAGCTACACCACAGTCACTATCCAACATCGACAAACTTTGATTTGATTTTCAGCTCTATTTAAGCAGTAAAAAAAACATTTATCCACTCTAAAAACGTGTTGCGCAGTGTTGTTACCTGTGTGAAGTTTTCAGCAGGTCTGACCGAACAGCATATTAGTCGTCCTCTTCAACATATTAAAGTGCCGCTGGTGATTGGAAATCAATGATAAACATACGACTATAAACAGTAGCCTGTATTTATTTAGGTCTTATTTCTGTCTTTACACGAATTTAACGAGGACGTAGTAGTTCGGACGCAGTATTTTTAAAAACAAGTCTTCAGAAGCAGGAAGCACAAATCGAAAGTAAAAAGAGAGAACGTGCGCGGCCTGACGTGATCCCAAATCAGTCACAGAGCTCCTATTGGCTCTTTTTGTTATCTGAGACGTGACTGTGTGGCAGACGTGCCCTGATTTGAATTTCACCCCATAAAGTGGAGTTCCATGCTTCCTGATAAGGAGCCTTGACTGGACTTTGACACCAGCAACAAGCACAGATACAGTCAGCATGTCATAAAAACAGCTTATTAGCTCAAATTAGTCTATTTTGCTAATTTAACCTATATCTATATCATGACAAAATGTGTATTATGTTAGTTTTGTCATTTATTTATTATTCATTTACTTACTTACTTACTTACTTATCGATAGATTAGGCTATTTGATTATTTATTTAGTTTTTACTCATTTATTTATTTATGTATTTATTTTAGAACATGCGCTGTCTCATAGTATTATGGATATTCAAGGATAGGCTATACAACTTGCAGCCATGATGCATAAATTTATTATACTTAAAAACGACCATGTAGTCCTACATCATCACATAGCCTAAAACATTACTTTGATTGGGACATATCATATAGCAGCATATAAAAACAAAATACAACAACAAAAAAAAAAACTACGAAAAGCACATCAAACATAGTTCAAATGTGTAATACTATTTTGAATTGCTGTGTATTAAACTGCAGGCAGCAATAATAATAATAATAATAATAATAATAATAATAATAATAATAATAATAATAATAATAATAATTTGTGCTTTCAATTTATTGATTTATTTGATTTGATGTATTTATTTATTTTTTTATATAAAGACACACCTTAATGGAAAATATACATTTAGATGTATGGGTCAAGGTGCCCCTTATTTTTTTTTTATTTTTTTTTTTTTATCAGGACACCTTATGCCTTGTAACGTGTGTCAACAAAACCCACCTGACATGATATTATAGTGAAATATTATAGTTTTTCAGTGGGGAAGAAAACATTAAATAAACCTGTAAATAATACAAATTATTAGTGGTAGTGTGTGCTTGATTTGGGTTCGGTCTTCAGGGTCTTGAAGTGTCCTCTGCGTCTCACTCTAACACTGAGCCACGCCCGTGAGTTTGCTCCTGAGCTGTTGAATCTGAAGGACTCTATAGAGGAAACACACACACACACAACACACACACGCACACTTTGATGAGGTGTATATTTTGAGTGATTCAAGACTTCCATGAGAGGTGAATAAAGCACCCAGATCTTGTACTTTATTAAAAAGTAGACTTCTCTATTACAAGCATTACATTTTTTTTAACTAAATGTAGTGATTATGCAGTGACCCATTTCAGAATAATGTGTATTATTTTTTTGGATTACAATTATTTATCCATTAATATGCAATCCACACAATTTAAGTGTTGCAGCTAATAACGGTGAATTTTAACTACTTTAAGTTTATTATAATTATAAATATATTTTTCTTTTCTATTTTTCAAACAATCCTTTCCGTTTTTGTTTTTTGGGGGGTTTTTTTTTCAAACAAATTGTTTGGTAACATTTCTTGCAATTTGGTTATTTTGTTTTTTTCGGGTTTTCAGAAGAAATAAGACAAATTTTTTAATTTACTAATTTGATTTTGTACTATTCATCTGACTATGTAAAGCTAGCAACTTAAGTTATCAGTTAAATGCAGAATTGCACATTTTAGTCCGTGGGTTTTTTCGAATGGTTTTTAGGTTGGACGCCTGAAATAAGGTCTGTAGTTCACATGAGTTTAAGAGACTTTCACAGTTTGTTCTATGCCATAAAATACAAGAGTAATACCGCATTTGTGAATTTTAAAGCTTTTATGTGTCTTAAAAAGGCAGTTGCTCACATGGACTATACGAGACTGCAGAGGGTTATCACACTGACCACAGCTTTAAGCCTCATTGTGGCGGCAATGTTAAAGCATGCAACCGTGGTGTGGTTTGTTTATAGCCTGTTATTAGCTTTTTACTTCTGGCGATTGCATTTGGGCTTTAGAAATGATAAAGGTGCACTGTAAAATCTTACGAGTTGATCTCGAACTTAAAATAATCTAGGAAACTAATTGCCTTGAAAAAGTAAAATTAATATAACTAATTATTTCATCTGTGTTTACTTTATGTTTAATTGTTCACTTTGTATTTTATTAATTTTGTGAAGTTGTTGCAATATAAAAATGACAACTGAAATTACTTGGCTCTTTCTAAGTTTTAGCAACTTCAGTAAACTAAGTTAATCTGACTTAACTTGACCATGACAGAGAGGATTTAGCCAATGATGAAGTTACAAGATCTGTGAATTCTGTTTTATTAACATGTTTAAAGAAAGCATGAAGATGGCTGTTTGCAATCAGCAGAATGTAGATATATAGCACAGTAAACTTGGTTTACTGGAGTTGCTAAAACTTTGAAAATTAAGTAAATGTGACAAAATTTTAAGTAAACTTAAAAATTAGATGTAAAGTAAACACAAATTAAGACTAACAATGATATTTACTTACATTTTTCAAAGCAACAGGTTTCCTAGAGTTTTTATGTAAAATCAACTTGTCAGTTTTTACAGTGTGGTGTTCATTTATTAAGATTATCTTGTAACAAAAGGTGTAAGTATCAAACTTTCATTTTCTACAGAAATTCAAAATCCAATGGAAAAATCCTATTGACTGGCCAGAAAGCATCATCCCTGGGGCACTCTATTGTGGTCATATTTAAAGATATTGAACATTTGCAAATTATTGTCAATCAGCAGCTTCAGTACAAAAGAATCTGTATTAGACTTCTGTGTTAATCAATACTGTTGGACCCTTTTTGCTAAGGCACTGCCCAAACCTTTTATATGTAAATGGATTGTAAGGCATCTGCTTCCTCAATAGATTCCACTTTAGTTGGTGTAATGATACCAGCATTAATGCATAGGAGTGGAAATGTCTGTAAAATGCACATGTAATGACAGTGAGTAGACTGAGTCAGTGAAGAGAAACAGAGACAGAGAAACAGATTACTGAAACTTCACTTATTTTTCTGAAGACGTCTCAGGCTGATGATCATTTGTTTTACAAAAATTAGTGAATGCTTTCAACATGATGTGCATCTTTATTCTAAAATAAAGGGACAATTTGGAGATGTTATGTATAGGTTATTATGCATGGTTTGCTTTAAACTACTTTATGTACTGCTGAGTGGCTCCAGCTATTTTAATGCATCATAATTTATTAGGTGATTTATTTTGTATTAATATTCTGGACCATGTATCTTAAAATGTCACATAAATGTAATGTAGTAGAAGTATATCTGTTTTTAATCATTTTGAGGGTGTTTTTTTCTTTTCTATTATTTTAACTTTGGAGATATTTTTTCTCTATTTATTATTATCATTATTTTGTAATTTTGAGTGTTTTAGATTTGCTTTTGTCAAATGTTTTTTTCTGCATTGGGTACTTTTAATACTTTCAGTAGCCTACATTTTCCTGATCATACTTACTTTTACTTAAGTGCTATTTTCAATGCAGGACTTTAACTTGTTACAGTATGAGTATTTTCACAGGGTAGTATTAGTACTTTTACTGAAGTAAAAGTCTGATCTGAATACTTCTTCCACCACTGCTCCGAACATTAAGATGAATATCATGACCACTTACTGTCAGTGATGAGGGAGTGCACAGCGGTGACATGTCTCCGCCCCAGGCCGTGACTCCTGGACAGCACGCAGTCCAGATAGAGGTCCCAGAAGACCCGGGCCAGGTCCCAGAACAGCGCCGTGTGCTTGCTGTTGTCTGACGCCCTGAGGAACACCATCAGGTCCCAGAAGGCGGGCACCGTGTCAGCGATCCTCGGAGAGCGCATCTCCAGCAGCAGAGCCGAGGAGGAGTCCCAGCACTGCGGATTGGACCGGTGGGCCGTCAGGGGGTCGACGTGAGCCGGCTTCTGGTCCTGCAGCTGCACGGCACTCATGCAGCTCAGCACAATCACTGTGGCCACAGGTATGTTCAGGAGCACCGGGAGCATCTACATAAGACGCAACACAGGACAGCTGATTTTATTGATTATCAGTTAGTTTACTAACAATATTGATTCAGCCATTTATTACATTTTTAATAAAATTAAAGATTAAAGACAAAAAACGAGTTGCATGATTAATATAGCTTTTTGAGTGTTTCAGTAACACCCCAAAACACAAATTTCTCTCAAATATAACCGTTAAGATCATGTGGAAGCTTAATGCATTACTCGATTTTGGAAACATATCAACACACCTATTCTGTCTATTAAACTTAGTAAAAACATAATTACAGGCTAATAATTCACCCTACAATCAACAGTTTTAACAACAAGTAGGCCTATTCTTTCCGCAAATCCAAATATGCAGATTAGTCCTACCATTAAACAAAAACAGAATATAGGATCGAATATAAATATAATTTTAAAAGTAGCCCAAAAAAAGAGCAGCAAAGACAAAAAAGTACTTACCACCAAAGCCGACCGACTAACAAGACTACTGTATAGTGCTGATTGTAGTTTGGTAAATATCTGTTGGGTCTAAATTGACGTCAGTGCCTCCCTCCCTCCTTCGCCAGTTGTGTTACTTGTTGTGTTGCCTATACTTGTGTGATTTTTATGTACAGTCTTAATTGTAGCCTTAATGTTAAGAACATTTTGCTGGCATTATCAATATTCCTATTGAGACTTTTCTTCTGTTATCTTGTTTGATTTTAATCACTGAGAAGCCCAAGTAATTTTTTTATTGTCTTTGTTGCATTATTTCCTAATTACTCATTAATTAATTTCCTGTGAATTTTGGGGAAAAGTAACTGCTGAATTTCTCTTTGACATGTTTACAAATTATTGTAATTAAATGAGAAATGCAAAGGTGTAAACTAAGAGTGGGGTTGGAGGGAGGGCACAGAGAACATGTTCCCCTTAATATTTAGGACATATGCATTTATCTCCCTTAATAAAAACATTAAAATTGCAGAGGAGTTTTATTTTGACAAAAATGTAAGATATTTTGTCAAAATAACCCTAACCCTAACCCTAACCCTACCCTGTAAACTGATGCATAAAAAGCCACAAATTGGTGCATAAAAGAAAAACCCCAGAATGTTCTAGTGGAGGACCCCCAAACCCCCTCTTTCATATCTTCCCCTGCCCCAAATGTTGAAATAAAACCTACTTCAGTGTAAGATTCTAATTTGATTTTTATATTCACAATTAATTGAACATTTTCGGGTTGTCTGTTGACCATCCACCCGTCCCTCGCATTCCTGCATACATGAGGGGATTTCTTCAAATTTGACACAAACATCCACTCAAGGATAAACTGATTAGATTTTGGTGGTCATAGATCAGTGGTCACTGTGACTTTGTCTGTCTCATTCTCGCAAACGTGACATATCATAAACATCTTGAGGTCAAAGTTCAAATTTGGCACAAATGTTCACCAGGGCTCACAGATGAACTGATTAGACTTTGGTGGTCATAGGTCAAATGTCAAGGTCACTGTGACTTTGTCTCACTCTCACAAATGTGATATATCAAAAACATCTTGAGGTAAAATTTCAAATTTGGCACAAATGTTCCCCAGGGCTCACAGATGAACTGATTAGACTTTGGTGGTTAAAGGTCATTCTGACCTTGCATCAGTCTCATTCTCATGAACACAGTATCTCAAGAAAACCTTGAGAGATTTTTTTCAATTTGGCACAATTGTTCACTTGGACTCAACCATGAAGTGATTGGATTTTCGTGGTCAAAGGTCACTGTGGCCTTACTGTCTCATTCTTGTTCTTCTTCACGCGATATCTCAAGAACGCCTTGAGAAAATTTCTATAAATGTGGCACAAACGTCCACTTGAACTTAAGGATGAACTGATTAGATTTTCGTGGTCATAGGTCAAATGTCAAGGTCACTGTGACTTCACTGGTCTCATTCTTGTGAATATGCAAAATGAAGAACACTTTAAATTTGGCACAAATGTCCACTTGGGCTCAAGGATGAACTGATTAGAATTTAGTGATGATATGATGACATGTAATTTCCAAAATGTCAAAGGTCAACTTCACTGTGATATCCTAATGTTCTGCAAAAAGGTATTTCTGACCATTACTCAACGTCATAACTAGAAGAGGAGACAATTGACTGGTGCACAGTGGCCGTGAAGCTAGTTTAGTCAACAATGTTAAACTTGAAGATAATCGAATGACTTTAACGTAAGAAAAGGAAGAACATCAAATCATAACATTTGATAAGTTGGGGTATGCAAATATTTGACATTTCTGCTTAAAAATGTCTTTAAACATTAAAATATTGTTATAACAATTTTAGTCATTCAGTCAACTGATTTCTCGATTAAATTACTATTTGTTTCTGCTCTACATGTATGTATATTGGGAACTAATTTTTGCAGTAATTAATCCTCCACGCCATACTGGCTGTTAAGAGGTCCATCCCTACACCTCTGATATGGGGGACAAAATCTACTATCCTTGTTCTGTGCAAAAATCTCTCCAGAGTTAAACTGAAGCTGATATATAGCTTCTGCAGCACGAGGTAGCAAACAGATTATGCTTGATTCCTTTGCATTAAGACAATCAAATCGTGTATGGCATATTGTGCTAAATGTATATGCAAGATGCAAGTTTTTAGTCCAAGACTAAAAGCAAAAAATATAAGCAAACTGACCTAAGAAACTTGGGGGAGGGGTCTGCTTCCTGTAAAAACAAACTCAGTCATGAACAGAGAGTGGTGCACAAGTTACATTTCTATGCTTTTACTGAAATGTCACATGCATCCTGATCTCAGATGTAATTACTTTCTCAGTGAGAGGCCATCACTAAATGTACTGGAAGGGTTTCTTACTCACTCATTCATTCTTATGATGATGCAAAGAAGCAGACTTTATGACAATTTCCGCTGCAAGGCCTAAATTATAACTTTTAAACAAAAACCATTTTCATATTCATATTGAAACACAAAATGTGATGTTAGGATGCTTCCAGACTGGAAGAGTGGCTGGAAGGCACACATTATTATTATCACTGGGAAAAAAACAATTGTTAAGTGAGCATCTACTATGAAGGAATAGCATTTCTGAGACAGGACATTTTTTCCACACATCGACTGATCCCAGTCATACAGATCAGTGGTTCCCAACCAACAGTACTTGTACCCCAGCTGGTGTACTTTGAGTACACCTTTGGAATTGTACGATCTACATCTACAAACCTCTGCATTTTTATATGTGATAGTTTTTACACTAAACTTTTAATCAAAATCTAAATATTTAAATTAATATCTGATGACAGCTTCTAATCAAACTCTAAAATAATGGCTACTTATATGTTTTGTGGCTGTACTTTACCTTTGATTGTTGCTCATATATTTAGGATTTGAAACCAAGTTGTCATTTAAATGCAAAAATGAACATTTTTAACCTCAATTTAAACTGATTTGACATTAAATTGTCTTTTCTTTTTATTTAATACTTATTTGTTTAGTTATATGCATTTATAATCTTTTTTTAACCATATGAGTATATTTTGAGGCACTATATCATAATAATAAATGTTTTGAACTTAACTCAAACTGAATGAGCCATCTCTACCATTTAGTTAAGGTATGGTATGTCAAAACAATCCACTAGATGTGACTGTGTTTTTAAATAGTCTGACTTTTTAGTTCACCTCCCGAAAGAAGTTAGTTCTAGTTAGCAATAATACTAATTCCATGGTCAACAGTAAGCCTGCATAGTTTTTGTTGTTGTTGTTGTTTTCCCATTACCATTACCATGAACTGCCATATATTTTGACTATATATAGACAGACAGATAGATAGATTCATTTTTGTTATTTCAATACCAAGAAAATAAAAAAAACCCACCCTTTTTGCCTTTTCTTTTTTGCCAAAGCTTTCAAGAAAATTGGAAATTATTTCATTGGAAATAAAAAAAATAGAATATATATATATATATATATATATATATATATATACACACATAAATACATGCATATATATTTGTGTGTGTGTGTATGTGTGTGTGTGTTATTTTAGTCCCAAGGAAATGAAAAAAAAGGGTTTTTTTTGCACTGCTTTTCTTTAGTGAGGACTTTAAAGGGTTACATTCTTGTGACTATGCATGTGATTTTTCCCCTTTAACGTGATGCAGGAGTTGTATTTCATTCATGGATCATCATATATAATGGTTATGATTATCATCCTGGAAAGATCTTGTTCTATATGAGTCAGTGACAAACTGTCATGATGTTAAATGTCAAACATAAATGCAAAAAACTGTGTGCTCTTTCTAACTTATATCATACTAGACAGGAAAAGCAGATGATGTGTTGACTACTTGCATCTGCAACTTGTTCTTTTATCTTTAATCTTTCATTTTATTAAAAAATGTAATAAATGTTTGTATTTGTGATTTATGTGCATTGGACAACTTTTTGAAATCATTCTGTGAAAAAAGTACACATGATTTCTACTTTTGAATAATGCTATGTTGTGTGAATAAAAGTCAGTTATAATCAAAGTAACATGTTGCCATAATTGTTTTTGGTTTAACAGAGCAAAAGATCTTTAACTTTAACTCCCCCATTTCAAATGTTAAATAAATTTAAGGTCCATCAACATATATCAACAAGTTTAACTGTAAGAGCAGGCTTAAATCCTTCATGCCTTATGGAAAAGATACAGTGTGATCTCTGTTAACAAATTTAGAAAGCCACGCTTGAGAAAAAAATAATTTAGTACCCCACAATCACCAAAAACTGCAAACACATAGGTCCTTGTAGAGCAGCCTAATGGTAGGCCTACTGTCGAGGATGCAAAGACACTACAATATGCAATATAGTCACTGAAAAAGTGAATTAATGTAAGTTGATACATTTCTAGTTTAGGCTATATGAATAGGCTATATTGTTTTGATTTTTCAAAGAGTAAAGCAATGACTGTCTAGTTGTCAAGTGCTGGTGGCTTTCACCGGATAGCCATATAGTTAATCATTTAGCTTTAAAAATCATATCCCTTAGCTTTAATCCTGTGAAAGCAAAACATCCTGTAGTTTTACTAAGTTAACTGGATAGTTTGACATTTTTGGAAATCTCTTATTTACTGTCTGTCAGGGTTACAGGTCAAGATTAATGCCACTCAATGTGTCCACACATGCAGCTAACGTCACAGACATTAGCTTCGAGCAAAGACAGGAAACAGCTAGCCTGGCTCTGTCCATGAAAAAAAAAAAAATCTGCCAACTAGCACCTCTAAAACTAAACATCTAACACTTTATGTTGTGTAAATATTAAACCAAAGTGGAGAAATACAAAACTGTTGGCTGGGTGCAGTGACTTTCTATCGTCATCTAGGCTAAACTAAGTTAAGAAAAAACTAGGCTGGCCTATGCTAAATTGAAGTAGTCTAATCTAAGCTAAACTAAGACAAGCATTGCTGTAGCTTCATAATCAACTGACAAATATAAGGTTGATGTATTGTCATATCAGTCTTGGCAAGAAAGACAATAAAAAAAATTCACAAAATGTCAAATAATTTCCTAAAGCAGTACAGTTGTCTCTGCAGGACCCAGCTAATACCTAGAAATTTGTTTATAAATTTTTCTGTGTTTTAAGAAACGACTAGTCTTTTCTGTGAAAATAATACTGATACCCTGAGTAATAATGCCCCTGGGATGACGTTTTGTAGTAGGTCAACAGGGAAGTTAGCTATATCCTGTTTCCCTCTTCAAACTGTCTATGGGATTTTTCCATTGGATTTTGGATCATTGCAGAAAGTAAGCTCTGTGACAAACAAATGTGGTTTGTTGGGCAAGATAATCTACACATAAGAACACCACTTTTAGGGTTTTTGAAGCTTAAATGTAGTCACCAGAAGTAAAAAGCTAATGTCAGCCTATAAACAAACTACACACGACTTAATCTTGCCATAATGAGTCTGTAAAGCCATGTTTGGCGTTATGAGGTTCTCTTTTTCAATGAGCCACTTAATAATAACTGTCTTTTTTAAGACACATTAAAGCTTCAAAGTTCACTATGGGGTATTTACTTACATATTTTGTCATACAACAAAACGTGAAAGTCTCTTAAACTTGTGTTAACCACAGATCAGATTGGCATCTGACAAAAAACTCATTCAAAAAATCTGTTGACCATGAGACGAGGGAACTGGGATGCTAAATCATTTCTGGGTTTTAGGACTCATTCAGCACTAAGACCATTAACAATGTGAAGTATGCAGGGTCAAATAAGTGTTTTCTACACTAATTCATAAAGTTAAGATTATCGGTCATATTGACAATGTTACGGCGGTTCTTTGGGGCTAGTGGGAATGGGGAGGATTGCGATCGGATTTCAAGCTTTGCTCCTTGTCATATATATGGCTTGTGAAGTCTAATTTTGTTAAGTATATAGTTAAGATCATACAGTCAGCTTCACTCAGTTGCGGTCTTAAATTTATCAGTCACATTCTCTCACATACTAGAGATCCTAAATAAGATCATTTCAGTGCTGATTTTGGAGGGAAAAACACTAACATGCTCAGTTAAAATTTGTCAGTAGTTTATTCATCGGTCCAACTGTACATGATGCAGTGAGAGAGGGACACTAGATGATGAGTAACATGGAGGATTACAACGATGCCAGTGCTATGGCAGCACCTGGAACACACCAACTATCAGCTGGACTAGAAATAATAGCCCTGCACAAGGAAACTGTTCAGGCCTCGATATGTACAGGCACCATACAGTGTGTTTTTGTGTGTGTGTATGTGTGTGTGCATGTGTGAGATTAAAAATATCAGACTGGATGAAAAACACACAAAAATGATTTTCAGTTCCACAAATGTAAAAGGGTGCTCTCTCGCTTTTCATTGGAAATATTAATTCATCCTTTTTTTTTTTTTATTATTCGTCCATTCATAGTTTGAGTATGTTGAAGCGAAGTGAAACGAGACATCGGAGTGGCCAAATACAAAAGGTTAGCTGATTAGCAGAAGGTTTTTTGTAAATTCCATGTTTACATTGATATCATTATTACCCATACGTTTGTGCAATATCTCTCTTTGCATAGTAAATAAAAGTTAAATGTTTTTTGTTGTTGACATGCACCTATCTTTTGTAGCATATTTTTCTTGCGGATTCTGGGGACTCCCATATAGAATTATAAGCCCACTATAGTGATTGCATGCAGCGTTACCAGTAGAGCTGAACTTGATTTCTAAGAGTTTATGAGAGCAAAAGGTTAAGCCGGTATAGTGGGTGTTGATGAGGACTGTTATGTGAGACCTGGCTGGACAGGTGAGCGCCTGCACGGACAGACTTCATGCCCTCAGCAGTAGGAGAGGCACCACTGGCTGCAGACAGAGGGGCAAAGTGCTCTGTGTGCAACAACATCCATATGTTCAGGTGATTGATTCTTTGGCTTTTGAGATACTTCGGGGAGGAAAGAAGGGGGACGGGGTTGGATCTTGTGACATTAATCTGACGTGTTATTAGTCTGAATCCTTCTAGAACTGACATGCTTCTCTTCGACCACCACGGCTGCTCTGTCCGCTGAATCCTCCAATCGCAGGAGCGTGCAATTACAATTTTGGCTCCCCCCCTTTTTTTATATAACATTGCCAAAAACACCCGCTATACAACATGCTGAGATAAAAAATGAAAGCAATTGATGTCCTTGTAAAATATGCTGTTAATTCCAAACCTGAACTCCTTATTTATGTACAATTTTGTGTGTGTGCATTCACTATGTGGTCTGCACTGCCCTAATGGGTCCTCACATGCAGCCTCCTTAATCATCTACAGCACCTAAAACATGAACTATAGGAGCTTTAACCGGCTCTCCGCTGGGTTTGGTTTTTAACGAGGTTATCTCCTGCATAAGATAAGTTTTTTTTTTCTCTTTGTATGTTTTTTTTTTGCGGTATATTTGTAGCTTTCGTAGCCATGCAGAGTCCTGCAGAGAGAGGGCTCTTCATGCCAGGGGGCCAGCAAGCAGCACATTTTTGTGCGGATAATCATGCCAGGTGAAAGAGTGGTGTGGATTCCGCCTGAACGCCTGTGCACTGGCACTAAAGGATGGAAGAGGAGCTCTGTCACTCTAGAGATCGGAGTGTGGGGTTTGTTACATGGGTGAAGTGGAGTTGAAAAGGCTGCATTTTCTAAAGTCACTACGATGGAATTTGTTAAAATGTCCACTATGTCTTTTTCAAGTAAATCTAATGCCAAAGATCAGCAGCAATAAGTGCAGTCCAGCTCTCAGGTAGCCAACTAAGGAAGCCTTGGAGGAGTCCGTCTGTGATTGCCATCTCTCCTTAGGTTAAATGGCTGTGGCATTGGGGTCGTATCGCCGTTTCTTCACATTTCTTACGTGGAGACAAGAAACAGGAGTTAGAGTGTGCAATACTCAATCTGTAACACAGCTGGTGCAACCTGGACAAGCAACCGCACTCATCTCTTCAGTTTACGACAACAGACTCATTAATATGCAATAAACAAGTCTTTAACCATTGTTATATCCAAGGGCAGGAAATAAAAATGCTCTTCAGGATCAAAATGCTGAAGACAGTGAAGTGAGGAGAGGCTGGTCCATGTTGAGCCAGTTTGGCCACGAAGAGGCAGTCTGAGGTATTTATATTCACAAACCTCTACATCCCAACTTATGACTGACAGTATGGTAATTTTTTTTTTAAATGTATTTTTTGGCACTTTGAGCACAACAAGTGCCATCTAGTTCCATTATATTGGAGGGAAGGCAGACATCTCTACGGCTGAAATCTCGAATACTTGGTTACTCACACCAAAACAATCTAGACTGATGGAAAAAGAAAAAAAAAGTATTTTATATGTATTTTCTTTTACATATATTTAATTTATGTATATTGATTTTGAAGTGAACTGTCCCTTCAAGTTTTTCGTATTTTCTTTTGCTTTTGTGACACCGAGTATCACATAACCAAGACCAAAATGAAATCTTTGACAAAAGAGCAATCAAATCGAATTTCAAACTAGCGATTAACTGAATTTTAAAGGTCTGTGAATATGAATGTCCTCTGCTGTCCTCCTTCAGACTGACCTGCTTGTGCGTGCAACATCAGTTAACAAGGTGAGGAAGTGTAGGAGACATGTCTCATTACCAGTACTGATGGGAAAGACATTAGTTCCACTCAAAACATAACCATCTGGGAGGAAAGAGCTAACATAAATTATACTCTATAGAGCAGGGAAAAGAGGAGACAACCACTGAAACAACAACCACAGCAGCAGCAGCAGCAGCAACAATAACTACTACCACAACGGTGGAACAACAACAAATACGACAACAGGAGTGATGCATAACCTCCCCGTACTGTGGCTTGTTGTGGGGCTTCTATCACTCTGTCATGCACCTGTTCCAATAGTAGGCCAGTTGAAGTTGGCACTATTGCTGTGCGTGGTTCATGCAGTGCAATGCGCCGTGTCTGTACCAGGTCTGTGAAGCAGGCAGCAATGGCAGCTGGTGTGGGCGGGGTCCGAGAGTCCTGCTCTGCTCTAGGGCGGAGCCTGGCCATCTTAGGTGAGCCATGGCACAAAGGCTGCGGCCAACAAAAAGGGTCCTGGCTTCTGTCTGTCTCGCTCTCTCTCTCTCTGTGTCGCTGTCTCACCACTCCATTTAAAGTCTCGCCCTCAAACAGTAACGGACTGAGAAAAAGATCATGGAGGCGATGAGACAACCCTGGACCAAATCACACAACTGGGTTTGGCTCAGCCTTTGTGCAATGAACTGACCTCCTCCAAATTAAAAAAAAAAAAGTCAACATGCAGACATGTTTCTTATTGTGTTTTCTTTCTTTCTTTTTTTGTTTTGGTGACAACAATGATGCTTTGATACCTGGCATGCTTTGGTGGCTGCAGGATTGTATTACTCAGTTAACGCTTAAGCCTATTTAGATTAAGATGTGTAACACCCCTGTTGCTCAAGACAGCAGGCTAATTAGCGGTAGATTATTAATCTATTGTACAATAAAGTACATTTCCTTGCTACACAGAGATATCGTACAGGCCTATCTTTGGATTTTAGAATTTCAACTTATCAATAAAAGCACACACAAGTTTTTTTTTAATAAAATGATCTAGTTATTAAAAGTATACTTTCCTCTCTGTTATCAGAACAGAACATGCATGTCAAGCATTGAGCTCTGCCCGTCCAATCAGTTTGAGGTTCTGCTACAAATCAGACGACCCCTTTGTCCAAATCCCCCTCTATCAAACTACACAAAGCTGAGCAGTTCACACATGCACGTTTTTCCTCCACCCCGGAGTCCACACTCTGTAGCAGGAGCTCAAACCCTGGTGTCTAGAAGCAGCAGGGATGCTAGAGTTACAGCAGGAGAGGCATGCGGCGTGTTGCTTACTTAAAGCCCCATCCAGTCCCCCCCAGCACTATGGCTGCCACAAGGATGGCTCCGGCGATGGAGCCTATTATTAGATTGGTGGCACTAGGACCTGTAAAGGGTTATGGGGAAAAAGACATGAGTTTCTATACTCACTTACTGTATAAATAACATGTAACTATACAATGACGATTTCACATGGAACAGAAAACATAACCAGAAGTATACTATAACAGTAAATGACTGAGTCGGAGAATTTGCATGCCCCCTTTAGTGTGTAACATGAAGATAATGGGATTTTTTTTTTATCTGGTGTCAGTTGAGATATTATCAGTGGTTTGTCGGTTAAGGTTGTGCAGAAGACTCTGGGTATCCACCACTATAAAGGTTTAATCAAACAGAAGAGGTGATGTGTACATGTGGCCTGCAGTATGAGCAGTAGAAAATGTTTTTAGGGGTCCCAGTCACCACACAGCCTACCACTGACTGACAAGCCAGGTCACTAAACTGGACACTTCTCAGGACTGTTTTCCATCTAAATGCCCCACATGCCCCAGAAAGGAGAGGATCACAGGAGCAACCACATAATGACTAAGAATAAGAGGAAGAAAAGGAGGAAGTAAAGGGAGTAGGATGAAGAAAGAGGCTTATAATAATGGGGGAACAACGGGAAGTGGCAGGAGAGGAGGAAGAAGAGGAGGAGGAAGAGGAGGAGGAGGAGGGGGAATCCATCAATCAATCACACGACACTGAAAACATCCAATCACATGACAATTATATGGTCATCACCAACACACAAGAAAACACAAAGCCACCGGGACGCACACACGGGCTCAGGCCGGCTCACGAGACCGCCCGCACACTGAGGCACCACTATGAGAGGAAGAGCTGTGAAAGGGTTAAAGATGCTTACTCTATTCCCCACCCTGTGCCTCCAAAAATCACCCCCAGGGCCAGAATGGTCCCTGCTACTGCCCCTATCAGCCTGTTAGTGGCCACGCTCACTGTGCAGAGGGAAAAGGAGCATTATTACCACCCTGTCAAAAACAAACAGCAGGCTTCTGCCTCAGAGTCATGGATGAAGTGACACGGTTCCCTCTGTGACGCTTTCCTCCCCCTTTAACCCCCCCACTTGTGGTCATAGTATCACGTATTTTTTCATCATCTGCAACTAAACAAATGTAACACTACTTTTATACCCTCCTCTGGTCGCCTTTTTACATGGAAATTCTCTACATCCCCTGTACACCTGTGAAACTGTGCTGACTCAGATCTAACAGTGTGACTGAGAATGACATTGCTGTTTTGCAGAACAACGTATACAGTACAAAAGTCAGCGTGGCTATATTTAATCAGTGCACATAAATGCGTGTGTTGTTCATTCTATCAGATGCCAGAGGTTAAAAGAGGAGGAAACCGACCCTTGGGTCCTTCGTCCTGAGTGGCCTCAGGCTCTTTAGGTGGGTCGGGCATGCTACAGTCTGTCCCCGCCCAGGTGGTGTCGCAGGTGCATGTGGCTTCATTGTTGCACACCTGTACAGATGAGACAGATGTAGACAAGGAGATGAGGGGAATGAAGAGGCTGTAAATAAAAGATGCTGACACACTGGGTTAGTTTTTGTTCATTCACAGATGAAGGTATGCTATACAACATTTTCTTAAAAATAATGTATACACTCATACCGAAGTAATACCTCTCAAACATCATTTATGCCATAACGATACTTAAAAAATAGTACTAGTGCCTAAACAGTGCCTGAATGGACACTTTTTTTCAAAATGAAGCACGGTTAACGACGTAAAATAGTGGCTTATTTAATGCAAAGGCCTATTTGAACATAAAGTTAAATATAATACCTCCTATCGGTTTATAGTGCATTTAGATATATAAATATAGATTAATACAATTTTTAAAAACATTTACATAACAAATTAACACAATCAATAATAACTTAGAAGACCCTCAGCAACCAGACATTTCTCCATTATCTGGAGTAACAGGAGTGACAACAGTGAGAATAGCTGGTCCACCTTAATAGTCCACCTTAAGTGAGCCTGGTCAGTTTTTATCATGATGCGAACAATAACTTTGGGACTTACCTCCTTCACTGTAATCAGCAGATGTCAGGATTTGCACTGGAGCTTTCCTTGGGTCTTGAGGAGTTGTAGCATTTATTCACTGACAACCAAACTACACACGCATTGCACTATTTAAAAAAAAAAGGTAGCAACTGACCCATAAGCAGTATCAAGCAGCAACCTCCGAAGCTGAAAAATTAAACCAATGTGGAAGTGTCAAAAACTGCAATTCCTCCCTCTACTTCTGCCACTTGAGGCTGAAATCCCCGTAGACCCCCATGTTAAAATGCCTAACTTTACAGCAGAAATAAACAGGTTTACAGCCTAGTACAAAAAAGATTTTGCTCTCTATAGCTTTTTTCAACATTCATGACAACTGTATGGAGGGGTCAATTTTTATATAACTATTCCATTTACATTTTATTAAAGAGCTTAATGTTACATATATTTAGGGCAGGGCTGCTTGAGTGAGAGGTGGCCTGCAAGTCGTCGCTGTAGTCTGTGAGTCAGATACAGCCCTCGCTCCTCCATAGCTCCAACCTCTCGTCTAAATATGGTCACTTCTGGCTTCAAAAAAAACAAGACAGCAACTGCTGACATGCTGAATTCGATGCTTTAAAAGGCAGTCCACAAACCAATGAGTGATGTCACAGTAGCTACGTCCATTATTAAAACAGTCTATGAGCAGTACGCATCCAAAACGAAGCTACGAAAATTGCAAAGTTCCAAAAACAAAGTAAATATAGCAAGGCCAAACGCCAAGCAGACACAACTGGGACTGAATTCCAGTGTTGCTGGTGGTACTGTTCATAAAGAGTAGCCAACACTTCCTGCATAGTATAACTTTAAGACTTCCACATAGAAACATAATAAACTGTAAAAGGTTGATAAAGATTAAGACACATTTCCAGATCTAGTTAAATCATTTCACAGCACACCTGTTTATCATTTAATGCACAGCCTACCTAACAGATGTCTGTATTAGAAATGCTAATAAGCTTTGCTGGACCACAAAGAGCAACGTGTAAATTATGGGTTAGTTTACAGGAGGACTCACCCCATGGGCAGAGCACACCTGTCCATTAGGTCCACTGGGGCAGGTGCTCATGTTGAGTGACTGGATGGGCAGACACTTGCGGTCAAGGCACATCATTGACGGCCCACAGGGAGTCCCATCCTCCACGTAGCCTAAATCAGTCTCATCATCCAAGAGGACATGGCCACCACTTTGAGGAGAGAGTGGAGGGAAGAAGAGGGGGAGAAATAATGAGGGGATGGTGACTCATGCAAGGAAGATTAAACCACGAGTGTGAGAACTGGACCACAGATGATGGTATGTTTTTACCTGCAATCTACCAGTCTGCCTTGATGGTTAAAGGAGGCTGGGGTAATATCTCCTTTCATCAAGCCGATGCGTGGGGTGCGGCCGATGTTGGAACACAGAAGGTAACCACAGAACACATCACTGAAAAACACAAGAGAGAGAAGTCTGTACAGGCACCAGTCCTCCAATTTTATTCATATTTTCACTTGTTTTTCAATCTATCACTTCTCTTAAAACCGATCTTAACATTCAGCTTTAAATAACTGCTTTCGGTTGACTTGACTCAATAGTCTCATCATAGTCAGCCATTAAATTTGCTTTCAGTTGTGGAAAGCATCCTTATGTTCAGAAATGACCCTGGATTTAAACATGCATTTAAAGCATTTAAATGCATTTAAAGAGCTCTGCTGCCAAAACACACTACTGCAAATAAACTGTTGATAAGAAAGCTCCAGCCACATGTCTATGGTCTGAGCTTGAAATTTCAGTGAACGAGGCAGTGATACGGAGAGGACCATACAATTAAGTGTTATTATAACACTTAAACACAGAGAAAAAAAATGGCTGACAACTTTCATTAAAATGAACACCTGCCATCCTTGGGTGCGGTATCTAGTTCTTAAAAGATGATAAAAGTTCCTGCAAAAATGTGCCCTCTGTTGATTGACTTCAAAATATCATGACTCTCCATCCTTGTCAGTAATTTTTAGGAAAAAACAAAGCTCTGTCTCTGTGCAGACAGAGAAAGCATCTCTTAAACTTAGAAAAAAATATTTAACCCAGAAATTAAATCACACTGGAAGAGGGAACTAGATGGTGGGAACTAGATTGGTGTTTTAACTAGTATTAAAACAGGTTAACTCCTCTTCAACATGTACTTTCTTGGCACTCATTCAGGTTTTACATCAAATTTATTTAAGTATATCCAGGCTAGATTTACCCAGTCTTAGATCCATAGATCTCTAACTTTACACAAACTATGCTGCATCTGTGTATTATTCAACTTTACCTTTGCCTTGCAATTTTGGCTGGCTGGCTGACTTTTTCATGTATTTCATGAATTTTTATAGTTTAGTGCTCTTCCATATCAAACTAAATCGATGTCAGTCTGGTGCGACGGAGACATGATATTTTTTCATCAGTTTTTTCTGTTTTTCTTGAAAATATAAAACACTAGATATCTATAACTTGTGAAGACTGTATTTGTAGCTACATCTCCATCAATAAAAATACTTAAGAGAAACAGAAAGCACTGACATGCTGACATGTACTGAGGAAATACCGTGGGTAATTTAATTTTTCTTCCTTTGAAACTCACTGTTTGCTACACTGGATCCACTTGTCTCCATCCTTTCCACAGTTACCCTTTTCTGTGCCCTCCGTGTTCAGCTTCTCATAGCAGAACTTCTCTGAACCTCCGGCCTCTGAGGGAGAGAGAGGAGGGGTAAACTGCACAGCACCGACTACACAAGTCTCTTCTCATTCAGTATCTCTGCACGATGATACTCTGAAACTTCGCTAATACGAGCTAATGTGAGCCAAAGAATATTAATCTTACTTGACCCCCAGATGTATTTACACTGGTTTTCTCTGGTCTTGCACTCTCCGTTATAGCAGCGGCCCTTCAGACGGAGAGAGAATAACACAGTAAATTTACTCTCATCAGCTGCTCCCAAACTACTATCCTCAAGTACGACTTCTCCTTCTTCTAATATGCATACCTGGTTTACCTGGCAGAGGTAACCATCTTGTTTATGAAGATTGGGAGGGCACTGCAAACAGTCACAAACAAAAGACTTCTTCTTCCTCACTGTGCACATTATCTTCAACATGCAAACAATGAATAGTTTGAAACCAGAATGTAACAATGCAACTCAAGAACACCTGTCCAGAGTCCCCAGAGCATGTCTCTGAGATATCACAGTCGTTCACAGCATAGCGGCAACTGTAACCTCGTGGATAAAACTGGCAAGAAAAGGAGAAAAGATAAACGTCAAATGTATAAATAAATATTTAGTGCTGCAAAACTTTAAAGCAGTTACAAGAAGTTATTAAATGGTTGTGAAACTGTCTCAGTTTAACACAGATGTCTCTATAAGACCTACATGAGCAAATGAAACCATCATGAGAAGACTGGTCATTTCTGTATAGTTTTTCTTAATGTTTCCCAGAAAATCAGATGAAATTATTTACAGCACAAAGACTGCAAGAGTGTCTTTATTTTCCCAGCGAATAGCACGATAACCAGTTAAAAGGAGGCAGAAGGGGATTTTTCTGTAGAGAATCTTATTTTTTAAAGTTACATTATGTGGTTATGGCCAAAAACATAACATGAATAAAAAGAGCACAGAGGAACATTGGTAGAGCACGGCAAAAACACGAGTCAACCTTGGCTGATAAGTCAACAGATGGAGAGAACTGTGTTATCTGAAAGCCCTCAAAACTGATTCTGAATTGTCCCTCTTCCTCATTGATAGGCATGTAATATGTCTATTTGATTTGTGAAAGAGAACGCATCTTTCTTTCAATTGCTTCGAAAATAAATGCATGCTCATGAGAAATGCAGTCTTGGTTCTTGGAAACACTATTGCTTTTGTCTGCAAGGGAAGCAAAATCGACAAAATAAAAGTTGCTTTACAGGGGACCTGTTATGCTTTTCCATTTTTTGGTATTAAATTTAATATAACAATGACGGATATTCATCTTAAACACGACCAAAGTTTTAAAATAATGAGGTAAACTGTGAGGCTTCCGACTGTGCTGCATACTGTATGGGTTTTTTCTGGTCATTTGCTCCAGGCACGCTTTGCAAGTGTTTACATTACATATCCTATGTTGCTACATAAAGCTGCATGCTACTTTCTGTTAATTTGCCAATGTCGTTTATTTCTACTAAAGTTTGGTTCTTATAACTGCTGAAGCATGTCCAGTTGTGTTTAGAACCTTAATTGGGGATTTTTCACATTCAAACTTTTATTCTCCAAAACAGTCAATCACTGGCTGTAAGTGCACTGCTCAGGGAAACTCGTATTCTGGGTCGTTGATGTTGTATATTTCTCCCTGATTTCAAAACGTATTCCTGCTGGAACACATGCAGTTGTGTCTAGAAGCTTTCATTGGGGATTTTTCACTCTATTCTCTGTTTCAGTCAATCGCCATCTGCAATGTGGAGGACCTGAAAATGTTAACCAGTAAGAGCAGACTGGGATTTTTTACGGGACGGGGGCTTAAAGAGACAGGGACTGAAACAGAGAGTTTCAGACAGAGAGTGAATACAGGTGTTCCAGCGCAGACAGTTTGAAGAAAATAAAGTGTTTTTGACCATCAAACCATGTTAATATGTCCTAGTATGAAAGTGAAAATGAGCATAACAGGTCATCTTTGGGAAAGATAAAACTCATACCAGACATGTGTTATTGCAGCACGGGCCATCACTGCAGTGCGCCCCATTGGCGAGGGAACACTTCTTGCAGCATTCCTTATAGCACTCCTAAAAAAATAACAAGGGAAAAGAGCATCATACACCTGAACAAACAGGCGACAAGAAACATACCTGACATTCTCAACTAGAAGAAACTCACCGCTCTCGCTCCGCAGTCGCATTCTTCTCCCACCTCCACAAATCCATTACCGCAATCTGTTAACTCAAACAGCTAACAGAAGGAGACAGGAGAGTGTAAAGGATGGAGCAGAGGTGTGTGATTCATGACAACTGGGGGGCAGAGTTGTGAGCGTCTCACCTTGGTTGGCCTGTTAAACAGACAGGAGCCTCCACCTTTCAGGAGGAACTCCTTGTAGTCTGAGATGCTGCATTTGGAGAATCTGCGTGGGTGTTGGACCCTAAACAGAGAGAATACCAGGTGATTGCTGACCAGTGAGGATGGACACATTGATTAAAACACTGCCTGGTGCCATGTTTGGTTGATGACACCTTTTTATTTGAGTTTGTGTAAAAAAAATTGTGCAATACTGCTGAGCAAAAGGGTCGACACCAGGCAGAGATTCTGAAATATCAGTCAGATCAAAATAGGCTTGGGCGGTATAATGATATTACTGTATACTAGGGTATTTAGAAATTCTGAGGTATGTTTTTAAATGCCGTCATAAACTCAGGCACTCCTCTATTTAACTTATTGTATGTAGTGCACAGCACGCACCACCAGAGCTCTGTCTCTGGTCTCTACTGGTGGAACAGGCAGCTGAGCTGAAAGAAATCGCGACACTTTGTGGTGAAGAATAAGTTACAGGACTGTAAAAAGCCGGTGGCCAGCAGTGGCAGAGAGAGACTATGAGGACTCATGGCATGTTTTTTAACTTGGTGAGTTAAGCATTCATTTCAACCAAACTGGAGCTGGTAATTGTTGGAACAGTGGACTTACTAAATAATTTACTAGCAAGAGAAACCAAGACGGTTTGGGTGTCTTTTATTTTGTTTCTGTCCAGTTTGAATGAAGTGTGTTTTTATGATGAGTTAACAAGGCAATTAAGCCTCATTAGTCTTCTGTGACAGAGAGAAAGTTGAATTCAAAAGGCGTACAGTTATATTTCTCAGTTAATAAGGAAAATGGGTGTGAGAATATTACTTTTCTTAACATTTTGTGGGTTTCAATTGTGTTGTTTTTTAGTGAGAAAAGCTGAAAGGAAATAGCACACTCGCCTTCGGGATGGGATGGGGTGGGGTTAGTGCCGTATATCTATACCCCTGTACACATATATTGTCATACACCGTGCACCCCTGCGAAATTTCAGGAAGGTATGAAAGTATGAAATATTAATTACCACCCAAGCCTAGGTCAGAACAGAACATTGGGGCGGCCTCTAGCTCAGTGACAAGAGCGTCTGCCCCATGTAGGCTGAATCCTTAACAGCGGCCCATGTTCAATTCTGGCTTGTGGCCCCTTGCTGCCTGTGTTCCCCATTCTCTCTCCTCCTCTCCTGTCATTCTGTAACTGCACTATAATAAAAGCATGAAAAGGCAAACAATAACCTGTGTGTGTGTGTGTGTGTGTGTGTGTGTGTGTGTTTCAGAGGTATTTTGGACATTACCCAGTGTCCTCCATTATGCAGCCAGTCCACGAGTCAACACAACCGCATTCCTCTGCAAACAGGGAAGAGAGGGCAGAAAAACCACAGAAACAAACCGTGAGAGACCAGAATAAACATAAAACAGAATGTAATAAGCACCTTTCACACATGCAGTCCATCCCTGAAATATTCAGTAACATTTCCTGAATGGAGTCATGTGTGAATGGGAGCAGAGATTGACATTCAGGAAAATCTGTACCGCCAGTTACTCACGACAAAACCTAGTAACATTTCAGGAAAAATTCTGGTTTGGCTGTGTTGTGAATAGAAAGCAGTGACATTTCAGGTAAGAGCATGTGAAGGTTTAAGTCAATCTGATAAAGGGCGCTTTTACATGGTGCAGGTGAACAAATCACAAGACTCCACTGATGACGTATTTCAATCAGCAACATGTTTACAGCTTATGATTGATGCCACTGTTGCTCACATACTTGTTGAATATTAAATAAAATAAGAGAACACTATCACCAGACTAAAAATTTTACATCTGGCCTTGTCCCATCTCCTTCTTCTGTTGGGTTTTATAGCGGTTAAATCAAAAGTGTTGAATTACTGCCATCTGCTGGACTGTCCTCTTGCCTCATATAGTCTAGCATTGCTATGGCATGTGCAAAAAAGTGCAAGACAGAAATGTCCCCAAGTGTGTGAAAATTGCCAGCAGTGCCTTAAAAGTTATCCCGGTAATTTACTGGGAATTTGATCATTTATTTATTTATCATTTCAAGGAGAATTAGCATTAATTACTGGATTTAAACCTGATTTCATTAGCTTTCACTTGAATAATTTCATTTTTCACCAACATAATCACAATCTACTGTCAAGCTTGTCCAGTTTCGGGACCATAAAAAGAATCTCTGTGATGGCTGAGCTTCAAACATGCCAGCTGTTCAGCTCTGACTTTGGCTCATTAAGCACTGTGATCCTCAAACTAATGGCACAAATCATCCGTCTCGAGCCTGACCATGTTTCTCCAAGACAATCAGTTCATCTCTCCATCTGTCACTTCTGGACTTCATAGATGAGAGTTGACAAATGACAGTTTGGTCCAGTCAAAAGACATGTTTTTGTTTTTTAGGCGCCATCTGCTGCTTTAAATGATTAAGACATGTAAGTGTCTGAACCTCAAATCCAAGACAACCCTACTTTTTTAAGATGTAGATTGCGGATAAAATTACATTCTTTGATTCAGGCTTTTGAAATATTATTAAGACCCAAAACACATAACAACATCTTATCCTACTTATGCCTAGAGGTACCTGACCATGCCAGTAGTTTTGGTTTATTTGCTGAAGTTAATGATTTAATCTGTCATGACAGTGCAGTGGAGGCTAATGGAATTTCTGATGCTCAAAGCAAAAAATTCAAAAGAAACATCCTTTGTTAACTTCTATGTCTCAGATTAAATAAATACTTCACCCACAAAATGACAATTTACATTGTATTTGTATTTGTCTACAGAGACTCAGCACTCTCCCTGTATTTTCTGATTTTCTTCTAATTGTCAGTGTTCAGGATATTTATGTGCAAGCACTTCCACAGCACTCAGATGAAGTTGAGGCTTAATAAAAAGTTGCAACCAGGTGACAGACCGTAAGTAACAGGAATGCCAAAAAATGCTAATATAGTGAGGCGAAACACTGTCCCTTTTCCTGGCAAGCGCATTAACAAACAGTAATTGACAATCTTGCATGGTATAGCTTTAAATTTATTGAGAAAATTTTGATCGTGATGGAGTCATAGTGGACCACATTTAAAAACAGCAACACTATATCAAAATATCTGTTTACAAACTCCCCCAAACTCGTCCAGTATAATCCAAGTCTCACTTATCAAGTCATATGCTCAGTACATGGTCCCCTATGACTTCAATTAATCAAGAATGTTCTCAGTCTTTTTATTCTTTGTTCAATACTGAAGCATACAAGAAAAACAAAGATTATTCACAAATTCAATGTAACAGTGTGTGATTAACTGATATAAAGATGGTCATTTTGTGGGTGAGGTATTCTTTTAATATGGTTGAACCATGGACTTCTCTGTGGAGAGTTTTACTGAGAACTTTTTTTCTACCAAATGTTAAAAATATTAGAAAAGAAAAGGTGAAGTCTCAGAGCACTGTATCTCAAAACCCCAGAAAATTACATCACATTCATTTGACAGATACAAAATGTCTTACAATAAAAGTAAAACCATTTGCATGGCGAGATACAATGGAGATAAGTGGACATATATGTTTTTTTGTGATTTGAGCGATCTGAACATTGAGATTTTGCCTTTTTGCCCTCTTTAAATCCACTTATACTCTCTGAGAGATAACAATGTGTGTTTCATGTATACTTCTCTTGGATGCCGGGTCCCACTGTATGCCCAGGTTCTGTGCCAGGCTCTGGGACAGAGATGCTGACATGGACCAGGTGGTGCCGTACTGCGGACACAGCAGAGAGTGGGGATTATTCACCTGCTGCAACTCTCTGTGATACGGACTGACACTCAGTGTTTGACAGCAAATCTGACCTCATTGACTCCGACTCCTCGGCTGATAGAACACATGCCTCCGAAGTATGCTACGCTGCTTCTGCGGTAGTGGAAGGTCACATTTCTACAAGAGTGATGGAAGATAAAGAGGCAGACATAATGAACAAGGAATGAAAGATAAAAACATCACAGCAGATTAGATGAGTCAAAAAGTGAGCCCAACACAAGTAAATATCCTCTCCTGAAGACACTGTGTTGTTTTTCTTACACAGACTGAGAGAATACTTTGAGAGCAAGGGCAAAGCATGAATTAGGCTGCATAAAAGTGATGCCAAACTAACATCTTGGTTACTTATTTTATACAGCAGTTATCTGTATTGGATCCAGCCCATGCACTGTGGGTCTCGAGAGTGAAAATACAGGGTCATATTTGTATTGACTCCAGGCCATGATTACACAGTACAGAGACAAACTAGAATTACCACCATGCGGTTGTTTGCCTCTGTGCATCACTCAAGTTGCAGTTACAGTTTACATCCATGTCTGTGAAAACATGGATGCTTCACAAACATCTTCCCACCGGCAGCAGAGAAAATCTATACAATCAGCAAAGTAGGCACCCAAGATTAGTGTCACAAATTCAGTACCTAACCAAACATCTCCTCATCTGTTCCTGAGTTATGACACTGAATAATGGCCATGAAGTGTTTTTTGTAGACCATTATGGCAAGTGCAGTTGACCCTTGACCTTTTAAATATAAAATGTAATCACTTTATAATTTTATCCTATTTGTGAAAAATTCTGTCATAAATACTGTGTGGATTCTTGAATTATGGCAAAACATGTTTTGTGAGGTCACAGTGACCTTGACCTTTGACCTTCGACCACCATTTTCTGATCAGTTCATTCTTGAGTCCCAGTGAATGTTTGTGCCAAATCTGAAGAAATTCCCTCAAGGCCTTCTTTAGATATTGCATTTAAAAGACGGTGAGGGACAGCCTGGAAAAAAAACATGTCTCCAGCCACAGCTATTGCCGGTGTGGAGGTTAAAAAAAATCATACACTAATGACAGAACAAAGGCATCTGGTGGAAAGGAAGATAAATAAAATGGGAAAAAATGCTAGAAGCCACCTACATTTTACATGGAGTTATGTAACTGTTATATTAAAATTAACTTGAACATAGTTGGACAGTTTAAATAACAGGGGAGACTGGGGGTTAATGTTTGCTTTCTTGAACACTTGAAACTCACTAACTTTTTCAGGGAAGGACAACATTTCAGTTTTACAGTATAAAAAGTAAAAAGTGACATCAAAGTGATGACAAAGTTGGCTCAAGTATGATGGCACACTGATTTCAGAGTTTGTAACAATAACAGTTATAACAATTACTGTATTTTGAAAACTAACTAAACTAAAACTACTCTGAAAGATTAAAAACTATGTTTATATTGTTGGTCAATTATTATTTTAAACAACTGCAAATGAATCTTATGTCTTGGATAAACTTCCATAAAGAGATGTACCAAAGGTGACGGAGAGATCTTGTTGTTATAAATAAACTTACGAGAAGAGGTGCACGGTGTCGGCATGGTGCTTGATGCTCTGCTGTCGGTACTTGGAGAAATCCCGCAGCATCTCAAGGGGCCTCACACTGACTGGGATCTGATCCTTCTCTGTCCATACCTCCACAGCAACCAGCACCACACGTGTATGTAGCTGCTCTTTGAAGATCTGCCATTGAAGCGCGCAGTGAATGGGAGGAATAAAGAAAGGCAGAGAAAGAGAGAGAGACAGCACAGGGAGAGGAGAACAACACTGGGTATGAATTTAAATCCATGCTGCCTGAAGAGGACAGATGATAAAGGGATGCAGCACACTGGGAAAAAGGAGGAACAGGGGATTGTTAATGCACATCACGAGAACACAGAGCACAATAAAATAAAGACTAACAATGAGAGAACTACAGGGTCGACTCTGGCTTTTACTCCATTATGAAATGAGGAGGTCTGCAGCTGTGTCTTACTAAATAATATGTCGAAGGACACACACTGTAAGGACATATTTGTAAGCAATGTTGTCAAAATACCAGAATTTGTTTAAAACTTTGTGTGGTTTGAGAGCCTCAGGCAGAAGACTTTTGTCTGTTCCAGAGACCAGGTTAGAGCCGAAAGGAAATAGAGCTTTTAAAATCAGGGCCCCAAGGATCTGGAAAGACCTGCTTGAAGATATAAGGCTGTTTGAGTCAGTGTGTTTGTTTAATACGCTCTTAAAAATGTGCTTTTATTGGAAAGCATATCCTGATTTTATCTGAGCTGTTGATTTTATTGCTATCTTTCTAATTTTAATTCTCGTTTATTATGTTTATTTTAGTTTTGTCCTTCTTGTATTTTATCTTTCACTTGGGTTACATGGCATTTTAGCTTGCTGTATTCTTCTTGGGTTTTAAAAGTGTTTAGTTTGATTGAAAGGCAGTTTGCAATTGTGTTTAGAAGGGTGCTATATAAATGTGCACTTTGCACATAGACAAGACTGCTAATACACTTTTGTCCTTTGTATGAATTGTTGTGTTGGTTTCTTTCTATTGTCTGTTACCTGCCAAGGGACTACAGATATAAATAAGCAGTCCTAATAACTCTGGCATATTTACGTTTGTATTTTATACTAATATTCATTGATATGCTACGTCCCTTTTAAATTAAATTAAATTAAATTAAATTAAATTATTATTGCTAAAATAAAAAACAACAACTTTATACTTTTTTCGATACCACTGAAAAGAGAAAAAATATAATAGGATCATTTATTTCTCTTTTTTTAATGAAGAACCTGCTGGTGCAGTTGAATTTTTTCTGACTGAACCAGTGTGGTGAACCAACCAACACTGCCATTCCTTGAGCCACACAGCTAGAGCGGCTAATAAAAAAAAACAATTCACTGCATGTGTGTAAATTCTGAAGTTAATGTATAAAAACAAACACAGGTTAACTAAAGAGTTTACTTACAGCGTCAACAAAATTCACGACAGACTTTGCAAAATTCTTTGTGTGCTGCTTGGTCTTGTGTCGTTTAAACTGCAAGCACAAAGAAAGAAGAATAAAGAAGTATATGCTGCAGTGATTTGATGGTGCTCACTTAAGTATGCAGCATTCAGTGGCACTGCTCCCTCTTGTGGGGACAAAAGCAGAATAAGTATGAAATATGAATGAGTTATTTTTACATAATACATGAGAAAAGGCCGGTTACATACCATACTGTGGTCACTGACAATCATGATCTCCAGATACTTCATCTCCTCAAATATACTGCGAGGCATCTGCAAAATAAAAACCAACAGTTAGACTTTGACCATGCACATTATTGCAAAGTGATTGAATGTATTGTGTGACAATTAAAGGGTGGGTGAACTAAAGTTTGTTGCATTACTTCAGTGATGGGTGAGATCAGAGACTTACTGCTCGCTTTTTCCTGCGCCTCAGCCAGGACAAGTCATCGAGCTCAGAGAGGAGCTGCTCCTCCTCCTCAACTGAGGAAACAGTGACACTTTAATACACATATTTACAACTGGGTTTGCCTCTTTAATGAGTTCAGGCCAACAGGGAGGGCGTTTTTCTCGTGTTTTTATACAGAAAATCCAAAATAGATTCTCTGAATTTCCCATTAAGTACTGTGTTTAATTACAGTGAGTATGCTAGACTAGAGGACAGACATTAAACATGGCAAAATGGTAGTGGGAGCAAAACATCTTGTGCTTTATGAAAATAAAGTTAAATAACATCAGTGTCTTACACTGTACAATTCATTCCAGTCAGTACCTCAGGTGTTTTCACTTTCTGACCTATTCAAATTAAATTATATAAAATGTTATCCTGTAACAGCCACTGAATTAAAGTTTTCTTTAAAGGGGAACTATGCCAATTTTCAAAACTCATAAATGTTATTCTCGTGGTTTAAGAGAGCCCAAAAATATTAATAAACATGAGCAAATATTTCCAAAAACAAAATCTACAGTGAAATGATGAATAAAAAAATTAATTTGTGATGTCATGGGGTATAACTTCGGGAGCTGCTCCATAAATGATGAATTGGCAAAGATTTTTTAGATGACACTGAAAGCAGTCAGGGAAATGTTCTTGGTATATAGGTACATTTTCTGTTTTAAAACCGAGAACGCTACATTAGAATAAAGCTCATTTGGCTATAGAATAAAGCTCATTTGGTTATAAAATCAGTCTCCCCCAGACTTAATACCATATGACATAGCAAGTTTGAGACTTACTGATCATTTCTGGCTTTGAGAGACAGTAACTCTTGATTACAATTGATCAAACCTTCCTCTTCCATGGAAATAACAAATTGGTGTTCTTAATTTAGGTGGGGCTCCCCTTTTAGCTTTATTTCTATAATTCCAGGAACTACTACTTGCAGCCATGCTTGCGTGCCTTGTGGTGAACACACACTAGTGGAAGGTCATGTCAGAGTCAAGAAAGGTGTGGCTGTGGTCAGAGGTGGAGGACTGATGGAGGAAGTTTTATGTAAGATGATGGATGACAGAGATGGAAACACTCACCCTGTTCCTCTGAATCATTGTTCCACTGAATGGAGGCTGCTCTTCTTAGTTTGTGAGGCCTTGCAGCTGTGTCCTGCAGAAGCAAACAAATGTCAACAGATTGTGCAGGTTTATGCCACTTCTATGGTGGTCTTATGCGAATATGAAGTTACAGCCAGCAGCTGGTTAGTTTAGCTTTGCATTAAGACTGGAAACACAGAGAAACAGCCAGCCTGGTTGAAGTCAACAAAATCCACCTGTCAGTAGTTCTAACGCTCACCAAATTGTATCTCATTTACAAAATCCATATAAAAAAGAAAGTGTGAAAATGGGCCGGGCTATTTTTTGGCTTGTCACAATGACTTCCTGTTAGTTGCCTGGAAATCCTCAAGGTGATGACAAGCTCCAGGAAGTCACTGCTCCTGACCAAGACATAGTCTGCACAGAACAGCCCTGTAGATAGCTCAAATAGATACTTTGTTGATCCTTAAAGGGAATTACTTTACACGGCAGCTACATTCACAATCAAACACAACGACAGAATCCAGCTAAACATAAAACAAACACATCTAAAAAATGAAGCACAAAAGCTAAAATAATTTCATAAAGGAACCCAAATCATACTGATAAAGCAATAGAAACTGTATGTAATGTATAATAAAGATAAAAAATCACAGTGTGTTATATGCAATGTTGCTTATCTAAAAAAAAAAAGTATAAAAATATATAAATATCTAAGTTATATACAACAGCATCCCTGAAAATATCAAATGTACCTGTGTAAATATTCAAACGTATTGTATGTAAATACACAAATGTGTAAAACAGCAAATTGTTGTTTTTTTAAAGAGAGATATAAAACGTCTACTGCTAGCTCACTTAGCAACACTCAGCTAACGATGCTGTTAATGTTTACATCTCTTTCTGTCACAAGCCTCTCAACCGTTAGTGGATGGTGCATCTCATTTTTCTGACAGTTGTAGTTTGATAGAAAGAAAATAGTTCCAACATTAAACTGCTCACAAGGTCTGTGGATTATCCTAAATAACCGGGTCATGATTTCTGTAATGAGACTTGCTGTTGAGTTTTTGAAATGTATTTATCTTTTTTTTTCCGAGTGCCATCTATATCCATTATATTGGAGAGAAGGTAGACATCTTAACAGCCGATATCTCTGAAAACTCACAACAATACAATCTAGACTGCTAAACAGCACCACAGGCATGAGGGAAAATCTGTATTTTTGATTTTATAGAAACTGTCCTTTTTATATTACCACTTTCAGCTCGACAAACTGGAATTAACATGCTTAGTATAAATATCAAGTATTGCAAGAATGTTTCTTTAAAATCAAGTAAACCTTTACAAAACGTCCAAAATGAGTGCACTAGTACATCAGCTAATGTGCTCAGTTACATTGTTAACAGAGCTTCAGTGTCTCATCTCCTTCCTTTAAAAACAGGAAAGTGAAAGTCCTTGGAGTGATGAGGATATCCTCAGCTGAAAATCCAAAGAGCAGCAAACAGCAGAGGGTGTGGTGCATGTGAGGTGGAGGTGAAACCTTTGTGTGATACATATTTTGGTTCTCTGTGACAGGAATAACTTACGATTGAATGAGTCTGTTGTAAGGGCTCAATTAGATACACATACACTCCATCGTCAAACATCCCGCTGCCAGGCAGAGAGAGTAGAGAAGAGAGAGAAGGCAGTCAATATTGAGTCAATAGGAGCTGAGGAGCAGAGACGCGTGTATCTAGAAATATTCTGAACACAGCAAGAATTACACACAACTCTGCTGTTCACTTACTGCAGCCCGTTGCAGGTAGATAAGGCCACATGGGAGTTATCGTTCCCTCTCACCTGGCCATGGTAGTAACAGTGCTCACCGCCCTGAGGGGAGAAGACACAGTGCTAATGCAGCATCACAGCAAACCCTTAGCCATTACAAATGCACCATTACAGGCAGCACACACTGACAGATGATGCCTCAGATTCGCCATTACACTGTGAACGTGTCATATTTTTTACTTAATTATTATGAATTTTCCAACATCTCAGAGGAGGCAACAGCTTGTTTCACAGATGCCAGTTTGGTACGTTTGCAACGCCTCTCTGCAGGGGGGTCTTTGCTTGTTAAGATGTGAAGTTATAAAATCGCAAAGTGGGTCCCGTCCCTATCTGTGACTCAGCTGTCAGATCCAGGGTGAGCAGAGGACATTCATCCCCCCCTCCGTCTCTCGCTCTCTCTTACTTCACCCATCCCACGCTGCACTCATACTGCAGAGGGCTTTCTCTCCCCCATCACGTGACCAGAGCTCCAGCAGGAGGCTGCAGGAGTGCAAAACCCTGCTGATTCAGCTACAGTATGCCCAGCCCAGCCCTCTGCCTGAATCAGCAGCAGCAGCAGCAGCAGCAGCAGCAGCAGCAGGAACCAGCTCTCATTCCCAACCAGTTTTCTCCTCCCTCTCTCTATCTCCTCTCTCATTCTCATCTATCTATCTATCTATCTATCTATCTGTCTGTCTATCTGTCTGTCTTGTACATTTTGTTCTTGAGAAGATTTTCTGGCTGCACTTATCTGGATGGCAGGGTTGCAGTGTTAATTTGAATACCGATTTACTGAAGATTTGATGATAAAAGACGATGAGCAAACTCATTATGCAGGAACTCACATCTGTTTCCATCTTTTATTTCAAAAGCTATTTCCTAAAGTTGAGACAAAACATATTTGTGGGCCTCTTCCTTCACAACCTGCGTGACTGTACAAAATAAAAGCAGCAGCTGAAGGAAAGACCAAAAACAGGAAAGATTGCGTGCACTGTAACATTTTTTACCTTTGACAGAACAGGTTTGCCCGCCTCGTAGTGGATCTCGACATAATCTGAAGACAGCAAGTCACTGTAAAAAATTATTTAAAAAAAAACATTGCAGTTGGTTAGGGTGGACGGATGTGATGCACAAAACAAAAGTCTGTCTGCCTTTGCTTTCTCTGACTCACATATTGTGGTTTTTAACTAGCGGTGAGTGGTGCTTTGGTTGGCAGATAAACAAGAACACTCATCACCACTGTGCCTGGATTAGCCTGCACAAACACTCCTGTGGCATCTGAAAAGTGCAGCGGATATGTTAAATGTCTGCCCTCAGGAAAAATGATGACGCATTTACTCCAATAAATACTGTCAAAAAGAGATGCTAATTTTGCAAAGTGGCCTTTACTTATCAAAGCAAGACAAAAGATCTGAAACCATCATTCTGAAACTGAATTTTACACAAAGTTCGTGCACAGAACATTGCTCTTCCTCAAATCTCCCAAAATTAGATCAGTAGTTGAGAAACAGCATACATAACAGGAACAGAAACAACTAATGTTGCCTGAAAGCTGCCAATGAAGCCCTAATGTGATAACTGATTGCGAGGCTTCGGCTTCACCTTGAACACAACGGTCTTTCCGGCAGTTCCCGCTATCTGAGTCAGCGTCCCTCAACCGTTTCACACACTCAATCTGTTAGCTGACAGCTGACTTCAAGAGACTTTCTGCAACAATGGCGCTTTTTTTTCCCAAATAACCTTGCAAATAAGAAAAAAAGCATCCTCCCCTCTGTCATGTAGTGGCATCGCAGCAGAAAAAAAAGATGGAAGTCTCCTAACACCAGCAGCATGACATTTCTGAGTGATGCTCAGCGGCATGTGAGCCGGAAGTGCACCATTATGAGGGGAGAGTTGAGGCATGAGCGGCTTCTGTGAGAGATTCCTGAGTGAGGGGCTATTAATAGCGTGACAGATGAGGCAGGGCGAGGAGAGAACGCCACACGAGTAAGAGTGTATTTGTGTTTGTATGAGAGTGTGTGTGTGTGTGTGTGTGTGTGCGGGCAGCACTGCAGAGCATGGAGGGGTAAAGGCACTGTGAGTGTAATGATGTGTGTGTGTATGTGTATGTGTGTGAGCTGTGAAAGTGTGTGGAGACCATGAGAAGGGAGTCTTGTCCTGAGGTCTCTCAGTTCACAGGAGACTGAGTGCCACAATGCAGCAGCAGGGAAGCGAGACAGAGGCGAGGCAGAAAGGGAGGACCAAAAAAAACTGCAGGAGGTTCTTCCGTCTGGCGCCAGATCAAATGAAGCTCTGAATCTTTTAGTGACACTTGTCATTACTGTGTGTCCCTATAACACATTGAAATAAGGGCTAATAAATATATCATATCGATACTGTGATATGAGACAAAATGTTGTCTTAGGATATCATAGGTGTTGTCTTGTCCTGGTTTAAAGGCTGCATTACAGTAAAATGATTGATAATCTAAACATACCAAATTGTTCTGTTATATTTTGCCTGATCACATTTTACCTCTACGCTTGTTATGAGCGCTTCCTTGCACCTCAGAAAAGTATTACAAGGGACAGTGGTTAAAATGTTGCCCAATGAAATGGGATAACCCTTTATGACGTAAAGTGTTGCCGTACAATACAAATACAGTGCCCCAGTGATTCTAGTTCCCTCATCAAAAAAATACTATGAAATATTTCAATTAGATTTTGGATTATAGCAGAAAATGTGCTCTGTAGTGAACAAAACTTTATGATACTTACATGCTTTGCTCAGTGAGATAATCTCCACAAATAAACACAACTTTCAGGATTTTTGAAGCCTAAATGCAATCACCAGAAGAAAAGCTAACCTTAGGCTATAAAAGAACTACACTGTGGTCGCATGATTTAACGTCGCCACCACAACAAGGCTGTAAAGGCTGGGGTGCCTGATGGGACCACAATATGCCAACAAGGGCTTAAACACTAACAAAATGCCTGTAGCTAGCTAAAAACATAAGATATCAGCAAGTCAAATATATTTAAGCACCTTATGTCTCCCAGTAAGGAAAAGCAATAGCTAGGCTCAACCTCCTCAGTTTGTCAGGTCAAATTAGAAAAATATTTGATGCTCACTGTCAGGATCCAACAGTTTGCCCTCATTCACTCTGCTGATCCCTAACTTTTGCATCCACTTTTGTTTTCTTAAAAGCTCAGTTTTTTGGTTCAGCATCTCATAAAAACTTAGTTCTGGCTTCTGGGTTATTTATGAAAAGTCTTATTGTGTAAATATTTTATCAAAGCACCAATAGTCAGCTCTACAGTAATGTCACAATATCAAGGTAGTTGGTCAAAGATATTGTGATAATTGATTTTCTCCATGTCACCCATCCTTAACAGAGATATTAAGTATAACAACATGGATGCTCTGGAGAAGCAGCTCTAAACATATTCACATTTCTCACTCACTATTCAGTTCTGCCAATGCATGTTTTATATCAACTTTCAGCAGCAAAAAATACATCTCCTTTGGTATGCAGTCTGAGGTACAGTTAAAGGTGAGCAGATAAAGTAGCACCCATTGGCAGGTTGCAGACCTATCTATATTTAGATCAGTACTGTTGCAGCTACAACACCAAGCAGAATTCAAACCCCTGTTCCCACACAAAAGAAAAACGGCACACACGGAAGTTAGCTCATGTATCTCACAGATAACCTACGGTACAAGCAAACAGCTGGGAATCAAGGTCACGCTTTCCTCTCTGCTGCTGTTGTGTTATGTGGTGATTCCTCAATGTCTGATTATGTGCAGGACAACTGCGTTTAAACAGGATGTTAGATCGTGTGAGATGAGAATGACGAGATGAGAGTGCAAGTGTCTGTCTCTTGACATTATGCCACAAACAATACCAGTACACAAAACACGTCAACAAGACAATATTCACCTCTGCTTTTTTCCATTTTCATACAATGAAAATACTGAATATTTTCTATTTAGAGCAGAGTAAATAAAAAACAGAAAAAATAAAGATTTCATGGCAGAGGAAGACTCACTCGCACAGGGTGTTTTCAGGCACTGCTGGTTTGAATACCTTCAAAAAGTAATGCAAGACAGTTCATATAACACACCCAATCATGAGCCAGAAATTCATGTAAAACCCATGTAATGTGGAAGACTGAGATCACACAACAACTGACTGAGCTGACTGAAGTTAAGCAGAGTGAAGAGCGAAACTCTGCATATGGAGGCCGGTTCGATTGGTTGACAGGTCAAACAGATTTGAGTTAATTAAGGTATGTCATCACCATGTTTCTTTTCCTAAATTTAACATATATAATTTTACTTGCCTAAACCTCACCTTTGTAACTTTACCTCCCTAAATATAGCATACCAAACGTTACATGCCTAAACCTAAAATATGAACTTTACTTGCCTAAACCTAACATATGTAACTTTATGTCATTTTTGGGGCACTCATTTGTTAGTTATCATACAAAGCATGGCACGAGGCATCAACTCTTTAGTAAATATAGTCAGATATGTGGTCTTACACAATAGAGCTAAATAGTAAATTCAGAACTCCTGGAGTGTCTCCTGTATTATTTGACCTTGTACATTTGCACACTAAGACACAATATTCAGTGGATTTAGCTGATGAAATCTGCCCTTTGTAGGTTTCCAGAGTGACATTGAGGTGATGCTCACACTTACTACAATCACAGAGGAGCATCCGGTGTTATTTCAATTCATTATCTAGCTATCAAAGTAAATAAAAATATCTTTAACCAACCTGGTAAAAGCTTTCTATAATTATTTTTTTTGCTAAACTGATGGAATCCCCCTCTCTGAAGTAACCAGGGACTGAAAACCAGCAAATAGACTGAAAATCCACGTCAGTCTGTTAACATCGAACATAAACTCAGCTATGCAGAGAATATAAAATTACAATATTTTATGACAGAATCCAACTTTAAATCGCTTTAAGGGACCTGGAATTCAATCCGCACTTTTAAGTCCTTGTACACATGCACATTAAGCCTTCACACATGTAGAATGGCGACTTTGTGAAAGGAGTAAATCAATATCATTGAGTGTCTGGAGCCTCGTGTCTCTGAATGTGATCGCAGACCGCAGAGTGACTGTCTCTCTGCTGATTCTGATGCAAACCAATCAAACCTTATTAAAACTAGAGACTGCATGCTTTCCAAGTCATTTTCTTAAACAGTTTGTGTGTAGTCTGGCAGCTGAACAAAGACCGCTTTTAGCACTTGGAGGATTCTGGAAACTAGTGCGCTGACCTATTCAATTACACTTTCCCTGATTACATTATCGCTGACTGACGCTGCATTAATCACTGATCTGACATATAATAGCACATATCCTTTACAAAAACAGTCATCTGCAGACGGGAAACACAAGTGTTGTCAGTTTGGTTTCAGCTATGACAGATATCACTTGCTCAGAGAGTGAGTATCTTGCAGTTTATGGTCATTTTGATGCCCTAAGCCAGACCTCCACTGTGAGGGCATTGATGGTTTATTTAGTCATACAACTAAATGATGCTGAGGTAAAATTCATTTTTATTCAGCCTTACTCAACTTCTGCTTTGCGTCATGTCACAAAATCTGTCGACACACCAGTTCAACGTTTTTTGAGACTCAAACTGCTTTTGATCCTGTTTGGGATTTGATGCTGCTTCTGTACTTGTTTACTCACTGAGCGTGTTTTTCGTGTCTTTCTATAATCAAATATTCATTTAATTTCTATTCTTGTGAAACTTTTCCAACATATTACAGCTTAAAGGTCCAGTGTGTAGGATTTAGTGGCATCTAGCAGTGAGGTTGCAAAACTGAAACTTCTCCTGTGTGCCAAGCGTGTAGGAGAACTACGGTGGGCAACATGAAAACAAGAATGGCTCTATCTTAACCGACTGTTTAGCCATTTTCACACAGAGATCATGACTACAGGGCCCCTATAGAGTCCTTTCTTTATATGCATTTTTACACAGAACCAAATAATGCTGGCATCATCCCGCTCCAGAGTGTGACTTTAGATAGCATGCAGCACCACAAGAGGCATGACGGACATGACGTTTAGCACAACAGTGTCGGCCTATAGTGTGAAATATAGCACATGCATGAGCAGGGATTTCTAAACAATAACAATGGCATAACATGTTAATAACAATCATTTACCAATCCATGTTATATGACAACTGATCTTGTCCTCTGCTCGGAGAGATAGGAGCTCCCAAATCTCATTGTTTTCCATTTTTGCAGACATTTACAGTGGCTGTTCTACCTCTTTGTGCTAGCCTCAAACTGCTGCTAATTGTTTCTTAAATTTCCTGTGGTGTGTTGCACACGTAACACGTCAGCAAAACGTCCCACCCATCCTGCCCATGGTCCTGTCCTGCCAGCTGTCCCTTCTACACAGACACTGTTTCTGCGCTGTTACTACCTCCCGTGGTGGTTTTTAAGGCAAGATAACTTTAACTGAACCTTTTATACAGAATGACGAGGCAGCATAACGGTGCAATATACTTGCATAGAACAGGCAGTGTAAAAGGGGCTTTTGATTTGTCCGCTCTAGGATACTGTAAAAAATATGGCGGACTCCTTGAGAGAGGAACTGCTCCGAATGTAGATATAAGTGGTTCAAGCTATGGTAACAAAAACACAGCATTTTTTTTCAGGTGATTTTAACTTATGACAACATAGTAATGAATATTAGATACCATTTCTGCCTCTAAATCCTCCACACTGGACATTTAAATTAGTACCACTGAACAGCACAGCATTATAAAAATAAAACCCTGAATCAGATCCTTCCTTTGATGCTTTCCTATAATGTACAGTACACTTAAAGTATTTTTTTTCTATAATATCTGCATCTAGAGAAAGACTGTGTGGATGTGTTGTGACAGGGAGGTTTACGCAGCTTCTCTACAAACCCCAGATGAATCTTCACACTTTCAACACAACCTTGACAGCAGAAACAACAAGATCCCTCTAACTGGAAGTTTATCCATAAAGTTTGCTTTGATTAAAGGGAAATTACGTTTCTTCCAAACTAGTGTATTTCTGCTAAATGTGGCTTATGTGGCTCTATGAGTTGTGCAAACGTTGCATTCCCCACCTCTGTTGCAGAGATTTGGGAAGTGAATCATTTCACAATCTTGTCTCTGAGTTTGACTGGTAGTAAATACAAAAAGTAGCTCCCTGTAGCAGCCATACAGCTAAAAGAAGAGGGATCTATTTGGAGCTTTCCTTTAATAACCACAGTAGCTTACTTACTTTATATGAATGGATAAAATGTAGTACATTTAAGTACACATAAGTACATTTTTTTCAACATTCCAGAAGCAAATTTTAGACTGGGAAAACAGGGTAAAGTGTCATAAACATATCACAGATCATGGAGGTTCTCTCTCTTGACTTGCATACGTACACAAAGCTATGAGGGAACGAGGTGTTACCCGTGTGATGCTAACATTTATCCCCGTCATTGTAGTCCCTTCTACACTGCACAGAAAAAAGGAGCACACTCTTAACCGCAACTGAAAAACTTTTTCAGGTGCACGACTCAAAAAGCAATATACGAAAAAACTGACTGTCAGCACACATAAATGTCAGCACGACGCTGATGAAGACTGTTGGTTGAAACGCGTTTGTCGTGTTGCTGTCACAGGCCCAGAATTAAAAGCTTCTACAAAGGACATATTCATGTGCTGACAGTCAGTTTTTTCGTACCCCTTTTACACTACCTATTTTGGTAGAAATATCGCGCCATTATGCTGCCTCGTTGTTCTCTATAAAAGGTACGACTGCAGAATGGGAGAACACAGCTGTCTTGCCTTGGAGACAGCATTGTAGGTAGTAACAACAGCAAAATCTTACTAAAACCTGCAGGATGGAAACATAGGTGGGAGGAATGGGACATTTTGAATGCGTTATGTGTGCAACCCACCGTGGAGGATTTAAAAAGCAGCTAGCAGCAATTAACAGCTAACTTAAAGAAGAAGAACAGCAGTTGAAAATGTCTATGCATTTTAATATACTAAAACCAGGAAAACAATGAGGTCTATGACCTCCTTACCCTGTGTGCAGAGGACGAGGTCAGCCGCCACATAACAGGGACAGTACATGACTGTTATATTCTATAAAACACTGAACTGCCCTGTTGTGTGAAATGTCCTCTACAAATAAAGCTGCCTAGCCATGTGATGCAGTTGTTATTGTTAAGAAAGGGATGACAACACAAATGTTATTTGTCACACTAGAGGCAGACGCTGTTGTGCTAAACGTCACGCCCGACACGCCTAAACTTCAGTGTGCTGAGGTGCCACCAAAACATTCAACAGTATGGCTATACAATACACAACTCCATTTAGGTAATCAAATTGAGCACTATATTGGTATCACTTTAAGGGTGTTGGTATTAATACTTGTATCATAATTTCTTAAACAATACCCAGCCCTACTTTGTATAAATTCAATTGCTTTAGCTAAAATGAATTAGTGTAATCAGATGAGATGAGAGGAACCTACCTGTTCAAAGATAGATCCAGAACAAATCTGGAGCCAAACGCCTCTAACTGGAAACTGGCTTGGGCGAGGTGGACTGCCTGTGATGGAGAAAAAAGCATTTTAAAGAATACGATTATAGCCATCTATGAACATAACATCCTCCAGAGTCCACCTTCAACATCCTCTAGAGCACAAATAACAGATGTGGCTGATAAATGGCAGATGGTAATGCACAGTGGGTATACTGGAAGAAAGGCTCCCTTCAGCATGGTCGCTTTGGCATGATTCCAGTTCTTAAAGCAAATCTGTTAATGTGTTGTGAGTGATGTGTGTCTTTGCTTTGTCTAATACAGTAAACAGGGTTAAGGTTAAATACGAGCCATAATCTGGACTTCAAAGCCTCAACCACACAGCATGTTTTTAAGAGACTAAACACTTCGCTATTGATCACAAGCGTACTTCTAGGAAATAACTTCTCACTACATGCTATTATCAATCTCTCACCCATCCTCCTCAGCTGCTGGCTTACCTGCCCCTCTGTGGCCTGATTCTTGGCCCGGGTGTCCAGATCATGGTAAGTACTCTCCGAGTCCTCGTTTAGGTAGTAGATCAACCGCGAGGGGTAGGTGATCACATGCTCTGCTGCATGCTGTGTTGTGTTGTCTGTGGCAGGTGCTGCAGTTGCCTGTTGCTTCAGCAGGGCTGGCACTGCGTCCCTCTCAACCTTGTCCCCCACTCCTTGAGAATCTGCAAGACAATTCCCAACGCACAGACATGAAAAAACTGACACACACATAAACACACACGTACACAGCCAACTGTCATCCTTTATTCATGAAACGCATTGATAATACTGAGGCAAGTGGCTTCACTGCGATTCTTGAGGACACACTTCAGAGAGATTGGTTACATGTCCTTGTACACTGACAACCTTGTATGACCAGTTTAAAATACAGAACATGAGTAGATACATTTCACCAAAAGGCACTTTTGATGTGGCTATTGCCAAACTGAAAAACTCTGCACCATAAAGATAAATACAGTGTGAATTATGCAATATCATCCAAACAGCCTCTGGCAGATAATATCATGCACTTTAAATGAAAAGAGTCCCAGCAACTGTTAATTCAAATATCACACTTATACATAATAAAAAGCACTATTTTTTATAAGCAGAACAAAAGATGCTGTAGTCTGCTTCATGCACCATCACGCTGAATACGCCGCATATTAAATCAAATGTCGTTCGGGGGGTTAAAAAACGCGATGATGTGCACCTGCAGTGCATCGCCAGATACTATTTTGGATTAAACATAAAGTGAAAGGTGTATTTAATCAGACATAAGTGCCATAAAAAAGAAGGCAGCAGGCTAGTGCGATACCTACCGGATGACGCTAGTGATGGATGAAGCCAAGGCGAAAGGATGCTGACGAGCAAAGTGGCCAGAAATATCAAATGCATGATTCATATTTGATAACTGAAATATCTCAATATCAACACAACAACGCAGTATATAGCTCGCGGCCCATCGTGGCGGGGGACGTGCCGTGAAGGGGGGCTGTCTTCATGGATCCAGGAGGCACCGGGATGCTGCTGCAGTAGCGGCTGAGGAGGAGGAGGAGGGTGAGCAGGATGATGGGAGGGGAGGGGAGCAGAAAGAAGGCGGTGGCCAGGCAGCTACTGGAAGTCAACCAGCAGACTCCTCCTCGGAGAGCAAAAAAAAAAAAAAAAAAAAACATGTCCTTCCTCCCTCCTGGACAACAGGAAGCCTACACAGGTGACCTCCACGACATGGCTGTGTGATCACATCAGGAAATGACCCGGTGACACTGAAATGACGATCACACAAAGGAGAGATTTTGTTGTTGTTGTTGTTGTTGTTGTTGTTATGATTAAGAGAAAAACTAAGAAAGCATAATGTATTCACTAAAGACAAAAACGCCGTTTTTTCTGAATTAACGAGATTATTTTGTCAATGTTTTGTTTTTCAAATGATTGCACTACAATTCTGTAAAAACAATATCAATTATTTAAAAAAAAATAACCCTGCTGAAAAAAACTTGACCAAGCTAGCCACTTTAAGATGGTCAAGCCCCCCCCCCCCCAAATAACTATTTTATAAATAAATAGAGCAACAGCAAGCATGTTGACTGATCAAAACTGTCTTTGCAATAGCATTCCAAAAAGATGCTTTGACCGGTCAATAAAACTTGAGGTACTAAAATCCTGAGGTACTATGTCAGTGTCACACATGGGTATAAAGTGATTTTATGCCACAGTTAACCAAGTAAAATTAAATGCAATCTGAACCAAGCTTGTTGAGATGCTATGTGAGGAAAATCATAATGCTGGTTTTAAAGAGTGATGACAAGTGCTACTTTAAGTTTCCTCAAGTTTAAAGTCCCAGTGGGGACGTGTAATGTGCCCTATAGTCTGCTTCTGAGATAGCATAGTATCTTCAAGGCAGACTGTGCGACATGGGCTATGAACTATTACGAGTGCATGGCGTGACTTGTAGGTTGGCTATGCAGATTGCAGACTGCAAGCAAACACACACACACACACACACACACACACACACATTCACACACACAGCTCTAGGAGGATGTGACAGCTCCCCCCTCAGGGCTGAATGGTCCACAGAGGAATGAGATGGTCATTTTGGGTCGCTGGATATCAAGACAAGGCTGTCTGAAACAAAAAGGAATGAGTAAGCAGCAGAGCCCACATGAACAATGCAAGACTTTGTTCGCTCAACCTGCATCAGGTTGAAAAGTTTTGTTCCTATTAAATTTGACCAATTTAATAGTAACTAATTTCTTTTCAACAAAGGTCAGCTTATTAAAATTTCTGTAGTAAAATTTAGTGCTATCTTACCTGAAGTGTCTGACCTGTGGAAAGCAATGTCACTGGGTTTAAATGTGATTTACTTTCTCCACAAGATAAATCCAGAATCCTGAATCACACAGGACAGCGAGTTAAAAAATGCTCAGCCTATGGCTCCTTCAGTGATGTTACAGCAGGTGTTTTGTCCTTATTGGGTGTCTGTGACATCAGCAGTGACTGAAGAGGTGCCAGCACAGCAGTAAGTTTGTTGAAAACTGCAAGTTCAAACCTAATAAGAGCAGGCTGGTGGCACTGATAAAGACTTTCATCTCTATTTTTCGCTCTAATTTGTGATTAAGGCAGAAAAGACAAAGTCAGTATTTCCGACTTGTGATCTAAACGCATCCCAGTGCATCTACTCTGGAAAACATGGACACCACTGTAATACTGTGCACCGCCATGCCGCTCTGACGTCAGGTGTGTTTATGTTGGCAAACTTGTACTAGACGAATCTCAAACATGTTTCTGACTTTGAAGACCGTCTTGAGCAATTGTTCCATTGCACTTGTCTGTGTCGGAGACAGATCTCTCTTTTTTTGTGCGAGTACCAAGTACAATGAATTTCAGCAGAATGCTGCATTATAGGAAGTGTTGGATCTGTTTGGGATCTTGACTGACACTATAGGTCCTAAAAGTCAAGATATCTCGGCCTCTGTTGCATCCACTTCTGTTATTTCTTCCTCCCGGATAATACTACAGAAGTCCGTTACTAAATTGTTAAACGTACCGCAATCATTCTGCCATGCATAGGTATTATTAGAAATAAAAATATTAGATTATTATTGATTATTATTAGAAATAAAAGATTTAAAGTGGTACTTCAATGATTTTACACATGAACATTAGTTAACTTGTCATCAGAGTGCAACTCAGCCTTTGAAAACAGTTTTCTGTTGCTCTGAAGGAGCTGTAGAGTCTGAGAAAAAAAAGACTGTGGTGATGACATCAGGGTTATCTCTGCTAGGGTTTGAGGCTTCATTTTTTTTTTTTTTTTTTTACGAGGATGATGGATTCTGACTGTGACCCACAATATCAGTTTGGACTGTTATATTTTCTATTTAAATTTACTTATGTAACAGCATTTCTGCAAAATTGTCCCTAACCCTGAGTAATTTATGTGAGTTCATGTTTCCTTCATTTCAGTTTTTGTAAAACTGGTGTTAAATTTCATTCAGAGAGACATTAAAAAAAGTCTTTACAAGTCTTAAATCTAACTTGCCTTACAATGTAAAAAGAAACTCTGATCACTGTAACCATACCTAAACTGTGCTGTAGCTGCCATGTGCTGATACTGTGGGAATAAATGTAATTTCAAAACTGTTGGCAGAGCACACAATACGGCTTTTGCAGAATCGTCCAACATCAATATTATGTCTGGAGATAGGGTTGAAATACCACTGGATCTCCTAAGTTGTTTAAGCAACCTTTTTCACAGTGTAATAAGCCTGCCTGCGCGTCCAGATGCACACTGTGAATGCCTGCCACAAGCTTATTCTCTTTTAATGAGCACCAATCAACTAGGTGATAAATTAAGGCGTTAAATGCCTTGTAAGAAGAAAACAAATGCAGAAGGAAAAAGCAGATGACAGCCCCAAATAAACAGTTGACCATTCCCACTGACTAAAGCAATCTGTGCGATTCAAAAAAATCCGCAGCATTCAAAACTTTTCCGTTCATTCACTGAGGGGGAAAAACGTGAGCTGAGGCTTTACTTTGCTGTTATGAGAAGCAGCCGCAGCTCCTCTGAATGAAAGCATTCTTCAGTGCGGGTGACCAATAACTTTTCTTCATTCTGTGGTCCATGTTTGACGCGTCAGCCAGGCGCGCCCACTGCACATCTCAGCTCCTCTGCACACAGTGTCACGGAGCGGAGTTTGGATGGACTCACGGAAAGACTACACATGCCGCACAAAGAGGTTTGCAGCCGATTGGGGAAGTTACGGACAAGGCCCAGCAAAACGGAGCTAAACGGCTAAAAGTTAGCGGTCACGGTCATCCGGGGGCTGTCGGTGTTTTCCGATCCAAACAGTGATTAAAAAAAGGAGCGCTGGACTTTTAGGTAGGCGATGCACTCTCTTCTTTAAATCTAAACTGGAAAACCCCTTCATGTCAATCCCATTAGTATGCCAATAGTGTATATGTGGCACTCACTATACTATGAACTGTTATTTCCGACTCAACAGGTTGGATTTCTCTCATATAATGTTATTAATGTTTTTGAACTTTTAACTAATATTTTATATATATATAGTCCTTATATAGGCCTTATTTTTATAGTACATGTTCTACTTCTTTTTGTTTGTTATTTGCACTGATTTTGCATTTAGCATTTTGTCCATTTAGCTTCTAGTCTTTGTATTAGGCTACAAGTTTCTCTTTTGTTTAGGCTATCAATATCTGCATATGCTTTCTAATTTCTAAAGAACTTATGTATTTATCAACTGCGATGGTTTGGCATACAGTTTCATGCCAGGTCTAGTAGTCAGCTCTTAACTGAGATTTTTATGTAAATACAGTCCTTACACAGCCCTTATTTTTAAGGACACATTGTACTTCTTTTTATTTATAACATGGAGCATAGCTCAATATAGCATTGATTTTGCATTCAGCATTTTGTCCATTTAGTTTCTAGTCTTTGTAGTTCAAGTTTCTCTACTGTTTACTAAAATATTAACACATCCATAAGATTTGTAATTACTAAAGGACATATTCTATTTATTTCTTTTGATGACTGCAATGATTTGGCATACACTTTATGTCTTTTCCTTTATTTCTCTTTGAGATTAGGATTGAATTCATGTTCTTACAGTTGTTCCAGTAGTTTAAAAATTACTTTTCATTGTATTGTTTACTCACAGTGCCAGTCCTAAAACATTCAACACACAAGCTTCCCATTCATTCTTAGACACCAAATAATTATGGTGAATTTTTTTTTAATCTGACATGAGTGAAATTTGCAGTGGCCATGAACTCTTTCTGGCCTTTATGAAGATACAGATATCGGTGATATGTGAAAAAATAACCTTTCACCCAACTGACTGGACTGTAATAACCTTGGGAATTATGCAACAATTGCGAACAACAACTATGAATCATACTATGTGGCCTTTTTCTGCCTCATCTCTGGGGCATCTCACTATCCACATTGTTTATCCAAAGGCACGCTGACACTAAGTTCCAGGGTTACTCAGGACACACCCAGTCTCAGCTCCAACCCAGGAACTGGATGATCAGAAAGAGGGACAGGACAGACAACAGTATTCTTCTGGGGAATAGCAATAATCACAGAGAGTGTGAGGAGGCGACAGGTTGATTATAAAGCTTGGGAATGTCTGTGTTTACGGATTGGAATGCATCTTATCATGTACTTTTCCTTCCCACAGATTGCTTCACCACAGAGGTTACATCCGTGCAACAATGGGCGACTCCGGCGAGGACTATGGAAACTACACTTACGAATACTACCTGGAGTACGGCGACCTGGAGGAACTAAAAGTAGAACACAGACAGAAGGAAACTATGCACATCATCTCAGTGGTCATCTACATTATTTCCTTCGTCCTCGGTCTGATTGGAAATGGAACTGTCATCTGGGTGACGGCATTTAAAAGCAAAAAGACAGTCAACAGTACTTGGCTGCTCAATCTCGCCATGGCGGACTTTGTGTTTGTGCTTTTCCTCCCTTTCTACATAGATTACATCCTGCGGGACTTCCACTGGGACTTTGGTGTGGTCATGTGTAAGATTAACTCATTTGTGTCTGTGATGAACATGTACGCCAGTGTGCTGTTTCTCACCGTGCTCAGCATAGACAGATATGTTTCTCTAGTCCACCTCAACTGGTCTCAGAAGTATCGCACCATACAGAGGGCCTGGTGTGTATGTGGTTGTATATGGGTGCTTGCTGCCATCACGAGCTGCCCTGCGCTGATTTTTCGAGACACCATGCGTCTACACGACAAGGTTGTGTGCTTCAACAATTTCCACACACAGGACGGACATACGGCTGCCATGAGACACATTATGATAGTGGTGATTCGAACCACTGTGGGCTTTCTTTTGCCTTTTACTGCCATATGTGTGACTGGTATACTTCTGACAATCAAAGTGAATCAATCTGGTGGTTCGGTTCGGCTGTCCAGTTTCTCCAAAACGGTCTCTGCTGTAATTCTCGCCTTCTTTTTATGCTGGGCACCTTTTCATGCTTTCAGCTTGATGGAGTTATCTATACATTCCTCACTGTACCTTCACAGCATACTGAAAGCTGGCTTCCCTCTCGCCACCAGCTTAGGCTTTTTTAACAGCTGCATTAACCCTCTCCTGTATATGCTCCTGGGCAAAAAGGTGCGGCGTATACTGAAGCGTGCATGCCTGGACATTACTAAGAGTTCACTGAGAGAGCTAAGCCAGTCAATCTCTGCCACTGAGATGGAGTCTTTGCCCGAAGTTCAACAGGACAGTGTGCCAGAGGAGCCCGTGGAGTTGTCGACTCTATGATTACAACCATCCTCAGACCGTAGTCGTCGTCTATGAAAAACATTAACCAGGGTAAGACTGGCTATTGCTTTAGAGTAAATGTGGACGATTACCGAAGCTGTTCTTTCCAGCTGTAGTGTTAAGATTTTCCAGTTTTGTTTCATTTGGACAGAGTTAGGCATAATAACTCTCGATGGAAAAGCTGAGTTCAAGTGTGTCTATCGTGCACATGGAGTCAGACCTTTCCAATTGTTTTTAATTTGCATAATAAGTGATTTGCAGAGAAAGGTGAGATGAAATCAGATCTGAAACAGCTGATTGGTTGAGCAACAGAAAATTAATCTGCAAGTATTTTGATAATCAACTAATCATTTAAATAATATAAAGAAACAAAGTATTCTCTTGTTACAGGCTCTCAATTGTGAGAATTTGCTGCTTGAATATATTCGTCTTCCATGCTAGTACACTGAATATTTTTGGGTTGTGGACTGTTGCTTGGACAAAGCAAGCAGTTTGAATTTGTTTTGCTGTTTTCTGTCATGCTATAGACCAAGAAGAAAACTGGCATATTAATCAGTAATGAAAGTAATCATTAGTTGCAGCCTCATATCAAATGCATTTCATTTATTGCTGTTTTTGTTTTTAATTTTTTTTTTATAGTTGTACTCCTGAAGCAGGGCATCTTTGGTTCTTAGAGATGAGATATACTGCATAAATCTATATGTAGTCTAACACTAGGTACCACTTTATTTAGGGGCCACCTTCACATGGTTTATAGAGTATTTGTAGCATTTCATAAACATATTGGTTGAGATGTAACAATTTAAATGTTATGCTTTGTCTGTTGATGTTTATCTACTGAGAATATGTGAAAATTCCCAACATATTCTCAAAATAATACAGTTGAACAATTTACCCAACGTTTGCTGCATAGGTTGAGAGAATATTCCTAATTCAACTAAATTATTCTGAGACTATGTAGACATGTTCGTTAACTGTCAAATGTACTTTTGGGGTGGGATAAAATTGATAAAGCATAGTATCGTAATATTTTGCATGGCAATGTTGTACTGATACGTGGACGCCAAGAATCAATATTTTTATTTATATAAATTATATATATTACTTTTACAAATTAAACCTTTGGAAACCTGCTAAAATAAAAAAATGAATTGCTTTTTTAGTCGACTAGATACATTTTGCTGCAATAAAAATGGCTGAAGTGGGGCGCCTGGTGGCTCAGTGGATAGAGCAGCGCCCCATATACAGAGGCTGTGTCCTCACCGCAGCAGTCATGGGTTTGATTCCGGCCTTGACCTTTTACTGCATGTTGCCCTCTCTCTCTCTCCCCCTTTCACGCTTAAACTGCCCTGTCCATTAAAGGCAATATAAGCCCCAAAAAATAATTTAAAAAAATATAGTATATAATGTGCAGTTGAAAAAAGATAACGAATTGTAATACATTACAATGTATCTTATCGCAAAACATTTCAAATCACAGTAATGTCTTGACTTTATATGGTATCATGGTGCCTCTGGTGGTAAATATACTCTTATATACTCTCGGCTATAGCTAATCTGCATAACATTTACAGAGTAAAGTAAATCAGTTGAATTGTTGAAACTCAAATAAGTTTTTGAAATGTTACACATACTCCATAAACCATCTGCAGGCCAACTATCCAAGTAAAGTGTTACCTAAACATTAGCGTATTTATACTTGTATACTAGCTGCTAGTCACTTATTAATGTATTGTAAGATTTTTAAAGTAGCTGAAAGTTGTATAAATGTTTTAATCTAATATATTAAAAGTAAATGTCATATTTCTAAATAAATGTCTTCCTCTGAACACCTGCTGTTCTTTGTTTGAATACTTTCTTTATATTGTTTGACTTAATGTCAGATGAGTCTGTCATTTAAAAGTAGGCTTTGATGTTTCCTGGACACACTAGAATTTCCAGGTGGAAATCGGTATACACAAGCCTGACGCAAATCCAGATGTGCATTTCCTTCCATTCCCTGAGGATCTGTTTACAAGCCATTTCCTGTTATTTATTTCTGGTGAACTCTGTCTTGAAAGGATTACATCACTGTGAAAGATACCATCCTGCCTGTGACTAGAAGATTGCTGGTTTGAATCCCTGGAATAACTAAAGATACGGAAACGAAGCAAACATTTTACCCCTCTCTAACAACTACAATCAGTACGACCTCATGGCACTTTATGGGCGAATCACGAGGACCCTCCATATTTTCATTTAGCGACTGTACTTTACTCATTACAGTAGGGGGATGGGGGATCAACAAACTTTCCATTTTTTGAGTGCGTCCTTTTTATTCTGTGTCCCCACAGCGCAGGTGGAACTCTTCATGAGTTTTGACTTTCCCTCAGCTGCACACCAGTTTGTTAAGTTTGAGCTGCAGAGAGGATGATTATTCTGTTGATCTGATCAGAGTGGATCAGATCAGAATGATGGATGAGAGAGGCAGCTAGGGCAGAGGCAAGTGAATGCAAACTTTTAGAACCAGTGCAATTAACAAATAAGTTTCACTTTCACTGCGCCGTCTGTATCTTGAGTTGCACTGTGCTCCAAGTGTGATGCAATGCATCAGCGAAGAGTGTATATATTCCAACAATATAAAATATAAAATGAATGGCGACAGATGTTTTGCTTGTGGCAGGCAGTCACAAATAAATGAATGTGTGGGAAACACTGCTGGAAAATGCAAAAATGGAAATGCATGACCATCCCTGCTCAATAAATAACCATATGTCACAGTTTCTGTCTATTACAAATTGTGTCATTTTTGAGAGTTTTTAAAGAAAATCTGATTTTCAAACCTACCATGGGTGTTGGAGTTCTGAAGTATGTAAAATAATGCAAAATAGCAGTGGTGTAATGTAACAAAGTAATAATACTTTGTTGCAGTAATTAACTTTTTCTCCACTATTTCCCCTATGCATCTTTGTTACTTACTACAAAGCAGGGAAGGAAGGGAGGAGGGGATGGACTGACAAATAAAGGAATGGGAGGGAAGGAAAAACTATTTTGTTCTAAAATCCTTAAAGTTGTAAAAAGACCTTTTTTTTCTTCAAATGTAATGTACAATACATTTTAAGGTGGTGTATGTTATGAAAAAATAAACTTCATAATCCTCAGAATTCTACTGCTTGTTTTTTTATTAACAGCATTTACTTGTACTTTTACTTTCAATGCTTAAGAATGTTAAATATAATAAAATTACTTTTGGTACAGCGAAAAACTGATATTTTAAAACTTTTACTTAAATAATATTGTAACAGGTGACTTACTTATGGCATACCAAGTTCATTTTCTGGTAAGAAATCTGTACTTTTACAATCTGGCTTTCAGGTACTCCACCACTGCAAAATACAACCATTTAAAGTTGAATGTTACTCCCCAAAGCCAGATCAGAAAACATTAACTCCATCCTCAGCCCTTAAAAAAATATTTGAAATGCCTTCCCCATTCAGCACCACTCCTTTCCCTCTCATAAATAACGAACAGTCCCTTATATGCTCTTTACAGTGTGTTCTCACAGGCTGAAAAACGACTCACCCACATTAGATAAAGTCTGAATGCTGCCACTGTGTCACTTCACCACAGTCACAAATTGGTGTGGATATGATGAGCATCTGTTAAAGAGAGGGTTTAAATCACTGTCATGGCAAGTTCTGTATACATGCGCGATTAAATTTGTCAGTATTTACAGAAAAGAAGCCTTGGATTATGGTGAACAGGATTACTTAATCCGTGACGCAGCAGAATAACAAGACAGTGCGCAATCTGCGTCGCAGGCAGTCTCATGAGGACGAGCAGGCTATTGGCAAGGTAAGCAACTGGTCACTGTTGTCTTTATGAAATATTATTAGCTATGTTGACAATTTATACTCCGTATACAACTGCTTAACTAGCGTTATAAACGGCTCCATAGAACTGAATAAACTGGTAAAGTTTGTCAGCAGTAATAAGGTTGACATTACATGTTACGTTAGCTTGTTTGTAGCATTGTTTGCTACATTTGTTAGTTTGGAGCAACGTAACAAACGCTTTAATACTGTTCACGCGCTTGCAGTTGATGTTTATTATTGACGCAATGTTATGATGGTGATGTCGCGAGCTAACGCACTCAGCTAACGCTAACTTGTATCAGTGTTTGCTAACGTTAGCTTGGCACACTTAGCCAGGCAAACGTTACCTAACATTACAGTTTGATGATTCGGCAAATTACTCGGGCATGTACTTTAATCAGCAGAGCCTCGTCAATGTTACTTACACGTTTCTTTGTAATATGTCGCAGCATCATTTAGCTGCTTTGAGTGACAGCCCCTGCATTAAATCACAAGCCAACATTGGTACTTCTGTTTTCTTTTGCTAGTCGCGTGGGAGCTTTAATGGTTTTCCAGGGTTTAAACCAGCAAACAACTTTGAATATCTTTTATCGACACTTGCGAAATGTGTTAACCAGAAGACCTTACACGTGATGTTGCCTCTCTTGCAGCATGTTGCGTTTGCCTGTTGTGAGCCGGAGCCTCTTTCCAGCAGCAATTACTAAAGGGGGTGCGGCTGCAACTAACAATGGTAACAATATGCCTCTTCATCCGCTGATTAGTTGATCGTGCTTTGGTTGCGTTACAATGTGTGCCTTGTATTTAGGCAGAACACCTATGTTTTTGTTGTTTGTTGTGTACAAGCTCCGGTACCCTTGTAACTTTTTTCCACTGATGGATTATAGGCAGGATTACAGTCAGATTTGCCAGCTACCACATCTGGTGCCAGACCGTTGCTGCCCCAATTTAACCAATTAGTAGTCAGCGGCAATCATATGTTATAACCGTAAAACTTCAGTTAATAGCCCGGGCTTTTATTTGCTGAAACCATTGAACTCAACAGAGTTATATTTGGGTAAGGTTTCTATACGAGACGGACTCTTAACCCCTTTTGCACAAAACTGTTGCTCAGCAAAGATGGGAAATACAATCAATGTATTTTCCCCCAAAACATGGGAAGAAAAAAAGAAAAAAGAAATGACCCAGAGGTTAGTAAAAAATCAATGAAAAGTGCAAAAAAATTACCAGAAAATTTGCACCCAAAAAAGAGATAGTAAAACAAAAACATCCAAAGCCAGAAATCAACTGAAAAAAAGCTTCAACATTATGATGATTCTATAAAATAATTTTAAATATAGAATTATTATAGTTCACTTGACATTTTTCCTTTGCTTTTTAAAATATAGACATCTACATAGACTAATCTTTTTTTTTCTCTCTTTTTCATTATGCCAGTAATACTGTCTTCTTTGGTGCTCATGGTTTCAGTAAAATTAACTATGTGGAAAATCTTACTAGGCTAACATTGTGAGTAGCATGTCCATATTGACAAAAGTTTAAACATATATACATATTTGTATGTGTGATCTAATCAGCTAACTAATGTTATCTCTGGGGGGTAGCTAACAACCCTGTTTTATACATCCAAAGAACTTCTATAAAACATTAACTGCATGGCAACTGGGCCTCGACTTGAGACAGACATTTATTTGTCAAAATGTGTTGCCACACCTGGCTTGTAAAAGGTGTGTCTAATTGGGACTAGGCTTATATTTGAAGATTTACGGTACTATGGACTACCAGGGATTCATTGTAATATAATGTAATATAGATCATGATACATTATGCAGCTGTTTCTCCATTAAAAGTTACATTACTTGAATGAAAGGAAGAGTTTGCCTAAAAATGTTTCCTTTGTGTGCTTGAAGCTCGCACTGCAGCAACAGCAACAGCACCTGCCAGCAACCTCCTGGAGGTGTTTGTGGATGGGAAACCTGTCATGGTGGAGCCAGGAACCACTGTTTTGCAGGTATTATGCTCAATTCATGCATGCAGCCATATTAGAAAAAAAATTCTTGAAATTTTGACCCATAATATCAGATTTAACACTGTGACTCAATTTCGTCACAGGCATGTGAGAAGGTAGGAATGCAGATTCCTCGCTTCTGCTACCATGAGCGCCTGTCAGTTGCTGGAAACTGTCGCATGTGTCTTGTGGAGATAGAGAAAGTTCCCAAGGTATGTTTTAGGCTGTATATGTGTTTGCTTTGTTTCTATTTTGGTAGCAAATATGTTTTTTTTAGTATGTATTCGTCTAGTTTAACAGAGACAAGACTATGCCTTCTTTAAATAATTAGTTATCATTTCTTCATTCATCTCGTAGCCAGTGGCAGCGTGCGCTATGCCAGTCATGAAGGGCTGGAACATTTTGACCAACTCTGACAAAACAAGAAAGGCCAGGTATGATCAAACTCACTTGTTGAGAGTAAAGGTCCAATGTGTAGGATTTACGGGAGTCTATTGGTAGATATTAAGGATGCACAATAATATTGGTATGTCATTGGTATCGGCAAACATGCTTTTATTTATTTTGCTCAATGAATGAATAATACATGCATTAAAAAGCATTTTATTTTATGTCTCCATCTGCTGGTGGGCCATCACAATTAGAGTATGCATAATATGATGTCAGTTTCACTAAAGAAGGAACCTGATGATAAATTGGGGGGGGTATTGATATCGGCCAAATGAGCTGTCAACATATGGAATATCGGCAAAAAATCCAATATTGTGCATCCCTGGGAGATTTAGCATTTAATATTGAGAACTATGTTTGCATTACTGTTCTCCTACATACTTGGCACATAGGAGAATTTTCAGTCCTGCAACCTTGCTGTTAGGTGACACTACAGTAAATGCTACATTGGACCTTTAATATTTCTCTGTAAGTTGTCTGTGGTCCTTTTTCAACTGATATTACATGATAAGTCAGGCATAATAATAATACTTTTCTTTGATTTTACACAGAGAGGGTGTGATGGAGTTCTTATTGGCTAACCACCCATTAGACTGTCCAATTTGTGATCAGGGGGGAGAATGTGACCTACAGGTAAGAGGTCATCACAGCCAGTGCACAATAGATGTGTCATTCATAGACTTGATTGAGCATATGGCAGATATTCTTTATCATTTATAATTTAAGTTAACTAATATGAGTGAATACCTTTTCTGTCTGAAGGACCAGTCCATGCAGTTTGGCAGTGACAGGACCCGCTTCACAGAGGGCAAAAGAGCTGTGGAAGACAAAAACATTGGCCCTCTCATTAAAACCATCATGACTCGTTGCATCCAGTGCACTCGCTGTGTGCGGTGAGTTAATTTCTAGAATTAGTTAAGTTGCAGTGTAAATTTAGATTATGAAAAGAAATGCCTTTTTTTTTTTTTCTTTTTTGCTTCTACAGCTTTGCCAGTGAGATTGCAGGTGTGGAGGACCTGGGCACCACTGGCAGGGGCAATGACCTACAGATTGGGACCTATGTGGAGAAGATGTTCATGTCTGAGTTATCTGGAAATGTTATTGATATATGCCCAGTGGGGGCCCTCACCTCTAAACCATATGCATTCACTGCTCGCCCTTGGGAGACCAGGTTTTTTGGATTTTGCTCTACATTTTGATCGCCGTTTTAGTTTGAAAGATACGTCTTTATCCTCATCTATTCTTTCTTGTTTTTCTGCAGGAAGACAGAGTCCATTGATGTTCTGGATGCTGTGGGTAGTAACATTGTGGTGAGCACTCGTGGGGGTGAGGTGATGCGAATCCTGCCTCGTCTTAATGAGGACATTAATGAGGAGTGGATCTCAGACAAAACCAGGTTTGTTTCTAATCATGCAGAGTTTACTCCACAGACAGGTTTGTGTATGATGTTTGCATCATTGCTGAACTCTTCCTTCTGTCCTGACAGGTTTGCGTATGATGGACTCAAAAGGCAGAGGCTTACTCAGCCTATGGTGAAAAATGAGTCTGGGCAGTTGGTTACAACAACCTGGGAAGATGCGCTGACTCGAGTTGCTGGAGTAGTATGTATTAAAGATAAAATGACATTTTTTCAACAGTATATGATAATTTGTAATTTGTTGTGCCAAATTAGGCTGTCCTCAGTATGATCTGTTTTTGTTTTTTTACAGTTGCAAGGAGTCGAAGGAAATGATGTAGCTGCTGTTGTCGGCGGCTTGGTGGATGCAGAGGCTCTCATCTCCTTGAAAGACTTGCTGAACCATTTAAATAGTGAAAACCTGTGCACCGAGGAGATGTTCCCAATAGCTGGAGCTGGGTAAGGCCACAGAGAGAGTAAAACTGAGGATGGGACAAAGCCAGCTGAACTTGCCCTGATGTTAAAGGACAGGTCCATCTGTGTTCTTTTCCCTGTTTATCAAATGGAAACTTCCGCTCAGCAGCGAGCATAAAGCAGTGACACAGGTTACTAATGCCCTCTCAACACCCACATATGCCATTTTCTGATCTTCACATAGAGAGTAAGGACAGTGTTAGCCACACACTGCATTTACACTGTATAAACACATTTATAGAGCTAATAGGAGTAATTACAGGAGTAATGTGGCACAGAAGCTAAGTAATGTAGCATTGTGGACAACACATTAATTTAGTTCAGAAAGTCACACAATGACACAAACTAACACACACAGGAAGTGGCATACCAGTAACTCCTCGTGTTCTCTTCGATTAAAAATCACTTTTTTTGTCAAAGGAATCTGGTTGCTGTGGGTGGGAGCGGCAACAAAACATATTTCATCCACCTCAGAAAGGAAAACCTAAAAATAAAACTCAATATCAGTTTTAGTGTATGCTATACTTAGAATATTTTTTTCAGATTTACCTGCAGTCATACAGCCCTTTCCAACCTGGGAGTGATGCCGTTATATATCCATTTCTGCCCTCTTCAAAGCCACCAGAAAAATAGCTGTTTGATGCTACACCATCCACACACAACATACAAATTCATATATTCGCATTTGATTACAAAAAGAACACTACTGGGAAGCTACAGAACGATATAAAACAACAACAAAATAAAAGAGCTGCCCTTAAAGTTTATGTTTCTACCTTGGCTTCTGTAGATCGGACCTTCGCTCAAACTATCTTCTAAACACTGGAATCGCTGGTATTGAAGAAGCTGACCTGCTGCTACTGATTGGCACTAACCCGCGCTATGAAGCGCCCCTGTTCAATGCACGAATCAGAAAAGGGTAGGTTAAATGCTCTAAATACATTATCTCAATGTTGAGCTAGTAAATCTGAGTTATGTACAACAAAAATGCAAGTTCGTTAATGATCTTGGTATCTCTGGTTCAGTTGGCTTCACAACGAGTTGCAAGTGGCTCTTGTGGGGATGAAAGTGGACCTAAGTTACACATATGACCACCTTGGGGAGTCTGCCACCATTCTTCAAGAAATTGCATCAGGATCTCACCCATTCTGCCAGGTAACACTGAACACTCTTGGGTGTGAATTCACAAAAGAATTGCCCAGCCACTAAACCTGAACAAATGAGACAAAAAGTCACTGTCTAACTCTCAAAGCACCTGCAGAGGGTGTAAAGCACCCCTACCTGTGATTCCAAGCAAATACCAGATCGGTGCTAATGTACTATTTGCATGTATTTGAATGAGACTTTATGCATAGATTCGGTGAAAAATGTGCCCTTTTATGGAAATAAACTTCATTGGAAAAACAGTCCTATTCACAAAAATCATCGCTTACAACCACATGCAGTTAAAATGACATTACTAGCGTTCTCAGAGTGTTGAAACCAGATGCAAAAAATAAAAAAGGACTAACTGCAGGCGGCTGCAAAACTTTTTAGGGCATGTTTGTGCTGCGATATCATTAGCAGAATATCTTTCGTGAATTGGACCTTGAGATGGGGCAGATAACAGCAGCAAGTAATGCACAATTCATGGTGCCATCAGCCACGACAATCTACTCTGTGCATACGCCTCTCAGTGGTGCAGTGAATGTTGCCAGTTGACTTGAATGTCTCCTCCCAACTTTGTGTCTTTTATCTCCTCTTGAAGGTCTTGGCTAAAGCAAAGCATCCTGTTATTGTGGTTGGAAGCAGTTGCCTGCAGAGAGAGGATGGGGCTGCGATAATGGCCGCTGTGTCAACGATTGCTCAGAACGCTCGTGTCAGCAGTGGCGCAGAGGAAACCTGGAAGGTTCTCAATGTGCTTCACAGGTCATACTCTTAAAAAAGAGGGGGAGCTTTCAGTAATGGGAGGAGTTTCAAGAGGGATGTTTACTGCAATTTGTGTGCTGTTCTGCCCATGTCTTTAGAGTTGCCAGTCAAGTGGCTGCGCTCGATCTTGGGTACAAGCCAGGAGTGGAGGCTATCAGGAAGAACCCACCCAAAGTTCTGTTTCTGCTTGGAGCTGATGCCGGCTGCATCACTCGCCAAGATCTCCCCAAGGACAGCTTCATAATTTATCAAGGTCAGCTATTTTACTGCACAGCAGCAGAAGCTCTTTCATTTACATCAGGGCTAATTTATGTATGGCATATGAGAGAGGCAGTGTAATTTCTGATATTTTTTTGCATGTACAGAATAGTGACAAAGAAATACCTGAGTAAAGAAACCTAAATGAATGAAGGTGCATCGATACAATGCACAAAGTGTTCGACAATCATCAAAATATCACATAAGGGAATATCTTTGGTAAAAATAGTATTTATCTCTCCAGTAGAGACTTGCAGAATCTATTCGAAGTGGCATCAGACTTTTCATTAAATTTAAATTTTCTGTGCCATAACTGCCCAGGTCACCATGGTGATGTTGGCGCACCAATGGCTGACATCATACTTCCTGGAGCTGCGTATACTGAGAAATGTAGCACCTATGTGAACACTGAGGGCCGTGCCCAGCAGACCAAAGTGGCCGTGACTCCCCCAGGCATGGCGAGGGAGGACTGGAAGATCATCAGAGCCATATCTGAGGTGAACTACAATAAAAGTTTGTCATGTTATTATAAATAATGAGAAATAGGACTAAATGTTGTGTATTTTTTTTAAGCTTGCTGGAGTGACTTTGCCATATGACACCCTTGATGAAGTGCGTGACAGACTGGCAGAGGTTTCCCCAAATCTGGTGCGATATGATGACGTTGAGGAGGCCAACTTCTTTAAGCAGGCTAATGAACTGTCTAAGGTCAGCAGTTATCTTCCTTCAGCACGTGTTTTAGATGATTGTAGGGGAGGCACGAAAAGAGCATTTTTTAAATGTTACTTTATTCAGTTGGTTTATCTGCTTTGTGCTGTCCTCATCTCTTTCAGGCAATGAATCAGGCTGTCCTTACTGAACCTTTAGTCCCTCCACAGCTTACTGTGAAGGACTTCTATATGACAGGTGGGTCAGTAATACTCTAATACTCCTCTCACTAATTTAGTCTACATGTTATTTTTTATCCCAAAATCCTCCAAGAAACACAGCTATTTTGCATCAGTTCTTTAATGTTAATATAAGTTAATATAATCATTGTTAGTGTCAGAAGGGAAAATGCTAATAATACTTTAAATAATACTTTAAAGCTGTTATAGCTGCATGTAATTAGCAATGTGCTATTATTTGACTTTATTAGCTGCAGCTGCATGAGCTATTTTTCCCCCGAATGAAATAAATCCAAATTCCCACAAAAGTGTTAAATTATCACTGAATAAATTAATCAGTTAAGGTGTCTTGTATACATGTCAGTCATCAGAGGAAGGTTTCTTCCAATAACAATATCAAGTTGAACAAAGATTTAGTGGTGTTCACTATTGTGACTCCTATTGAAGAAAGTGTTTTGTCACTTCTGTTGTTATGAAGGAAACCCACTTGCAACACGCTGTAATTGTTGTGTTTATATGTCACATATAATTTTGTTTTTTTTCCAATTCCTAACGGGTGCAGTGTAGAACCAGAGTTTTTTATTTGAATTGACAGGATTCCAGTGGGTCCTTAAAAAGTCTTAAAAGGCATTGAATTCATTAATATAAAAATATAGCCTTAATTGGTATCAAAATGTCTTAAATCAGTATTTTCAAAATTGGACTAAAATTTCATCCCTGGTGACATTTAAAAAGTCTTAATTCTAACTTGCCTAAAGCTACAGAAACCCTGATTAAATGTTTTTCACATGTTGTCATTTGTATTCTGATAGAGCTCTTACTTTTATTAATATAGGAATAAAAGCTTCCTTTTAAATGCAGCTATCGTACTATATTTAGATACAGATGTTATTACCCTTATTTCAGAATGGCATGAACATTTAGACAGCTAATTGTTATTGTACAGTAAGAGAGAACAAAAACATCTTAGAGCACTGCAGCTGAAGGAATCACATTGAAAATGGCAATGAGGTCATGGGGCAATTGAATTCAAAATATGTCATCTCATTAAGAGCATAGTATGTGTTCAGTAAATTTTATTGCAATTTCACTCATAAGAGATACCCTGTGTGTTGAGTTTTTTGCCAAAAAAAATTGTGAAAACAAGCATCACAATTTATATTTACAGCTAAATGTGATAGAAATTAATTTGTAGCAGTACTTTTCTGAATTTGACATGGACAAAATACCTGTTAGTTTGAAGCTGATAAGAGGTGGTCAAATTTAACTGAAAACCAAAAATTAAGCAGCATGCTGTCTCAAATATTACCATGTTATCTCTGTGTTGGTGTTCCACACCCACATGATAACACAAAGTGACATATTTATCCCTGAAAAATAATGCTGTTGCAACACCAGACTGAACAACACCATTGTTTCACTTGGAACATTAGGTTTTTAAATCCATTCATGCAATGGCAGCATTATATTTGTGAGCAATACAATTTTAATTAATTTTCCAGTTGGAGCCATTATAATGTTAATGTTAGTCTTACACTAAATAAGGTGTGCAGATTTAAAATTTGCTTTCAATCTTTACTCACAGATCCAATAAGCCGAGCCTCCCAGACGATGGCAAAGTGTGTGAAAGCTGTCAAAGAGGGAGCACAAGCTGTGGACGAGCCGGCCATATGTTAAAGCACAGTGAATAGCCATCCAGTCCTTGGAAGAAAAAAAAAAGTTATACGCACAATATTATTTGCACATTCCTAGAAATGTATTTATTTGCACTGTTTTATTCTAAGTAGATGCCTCATCATCTATGCACATTGTGGACCTAACTACTTTACTAACCTGCAGAAACATGTATGTGCTATTTGCAGAGTGAATATGTGAACTTAGGGTTGATCAAATCTCCAAAGATGCACTCCTGGCAGTTTCTTTTCTCCTGTTAGGTTGTTGTGACCAAAGGTTAAAAAACCCTAGTAAATCTAGTATTTTGTCTTCTTGTAAAATTAAAAGTGTTAAGATATATTTTCCTAAAGATATATGGATTACAGTTTGAAAAGTTTATCTATTTGTGTGATGTGAGTAGTTTCCTGTAGCAAGTCTAATGAATCTTGCAAATTTAAGTTTGAGCTCTTATTAAAAATTGCAGAAGTATCAAAAATACGCACTGGTGACATGGATGACATTGTCCTTGTTTGTGTGAAATGAGCAAACTTTTCCAGCCTCGAGCTCCTGTATCTGCCTGGCACGTGGGCCATCATCAGTGAACAGCCGGCAACAGTGGCAGCAGGGCTGTTAACTCATTCATATGGAGGACGATAGCCGGGGTCCAGGTGGATTTTACACTGTGCACACTTTGCAGGACCTCTCAGTCAATACGATTGAACGCAAATGTTTTAAATGTGAAAAATGCAAACGGCACTGACATTCACACAAACTGCGATTTCGGTCATAAAGAGATTAACATGACAATTCTCACTGTAGGGGCTTTTAACAAAGTTGAATTTCCAATATGGTAGGAGAGGTTGTTGTTGTTGAACGGATTGTTGTCATGTCCCCGCAGTGCCTGTAGTGGTGCTGTGAGGAGTCTGCTGTGGATCCAACAAAAATCCTCAGCCTGCCTACTGCTTGTAATTTGCTCTGGATAGCCTATATTTAAATGCATCCTTATATCAAGATATACCGAGCTCGATGAAGATCACTGGTATTATCCTGTCTCGAATATCGATGCACAAATAGCCTAGCCGATTCTAATAGACATTTCGGCCGTCTATCTGGAGCGAATACCTTACACAGCCCATACCAATTCAAGGTAAGCGAAATCGTATACAGCCTCGGTGTCGATTTCTGAGTGTACCGTTTTGCACAGGCTTCCAGCAGCCAGACATTCGACTAGAGGCCGCTGTGCTATCCGGGCTAATAGGCCTCCTATTGATGACTCATTTATTTTATAACTTGTGAACTTACCAATTGACTCAGTCGCCTAAGTAGGTATGGGGAATTGTGCAATGTTGATAGTCTCAAATCCCGTGGCCTGCTATTGTCACATTATGTAACGAAAGTGGCTATAATTCATATCGATTATTAACGGAGGCCTTCGGGGATAGGCCTTAAGCCTCGTATGTAGACCCTTTGTTTGAAAATATTTGGCTCTAAATGTATCGCGTTTTAACACACATAAACCCCACGGTTGGGCCCAGTTATTCCCTGTGAAGTGTGATTACGCTCTCTTATTCCTTATTGAAACTTATCTGAAAATAGGCATTTTACAGTGTTGCCATTTGCTGATGTTTCCGTTTCCTGGTTAGCTACCGCCTACCAATTTGTGTTTTTAGCTTTCGATAGCTAGTTGGCTAACTAGCAAATTGGACTTTCCGTGACTGCTTTAATTTGATAAAATGTATTTCTGCTTGAGCATGGATATATTTTTGTATTCTGGACCAGGGCACTTTAGGTTGTTACATGAACATGCGTTTATACTTTTACATCGTAAAGTTTCATGTCTGTCCATCGGCTCCAAGCTAATGTTGGCAGGCTAGCTCCTCGGGCTCCAACGGTAGTTACGCTAGTTAGTTACCGTTTGCTGCCTGTCCGGTTCTCCACATCTAAAGTTGTTAATGTTTACTCTGGCTCCTGTAAATGACTCTTATCCAAACCGCCCCTGTGCTTCCAATATATACCTTTGTTGTCAGTACCGTAGCGCTTTAAAAAATATTTTTAAAATACACGATTAAAGTTAAATGTAGCGGCTAAGCTACTACTGAAGCTGGGCAGCTAACGCTACAAATATCGTTACAGTGTATTATGATATAACGTTTCCCTGAGCACCCGGTTATGTGTTTGTTTACTATGAAGCGTCACATTAAAAAACGTTCGCGTTTCTTTTGCAGCTGGGAACGGTGGCCTTTTTGGGGGGGTTATTTAAGTGTACAGCTAGTTTTGAAATGATGCCTACACACTGGCGAGTGACTGTTTTCTAGCTTTTAACTTTGTCATGCCAACCGCTGTCATGCAATATACTGTTTTACCACCATCATATCATATTGTATGTGCAAGTTTGACAGGTGGTTGAATGAACTGTTTTATAAAAATAGCTATTCTGTTTTCCACCCTTTTCACAAAGAGATATTTTCAAAATGATAAGGTGTAAAAGCAGCCAGTTAAAAGCACATTTAGTCTTGACTAAATTTTTCTCAAATAAGGGACTGCACTTTAATCATCAGAGTAGCGGGGTAGCTGTGGTCTGACTTGTTTTTTTTTTTTTTTTTTTTAATGTTGACCTTCCTAAAAGCTACAAATATTTTTTTCTTTGAGCCTCGATTATTGACCAGGGGAAAATGCATTACCCTCCCACCATCACAAATAAACATATTATTTGCCATAGGTAAAAAAGCCTCGGATTTTCACTTTTGCTATGCATGCAGTGGCACCAAATGTAATGTTTTTCACAGGATCTGGTTTGTGCACTGTTTATTTTTAGAACTACTTTAAATAAGACATAGAATCAAGTGATTTTTAAGAGAAGTCTATAGTATGCACATTGTGTTTAAGCATCGTAGAAATTTGAAGATCCAACAATTTCTGGCTATGATAGTTGGTTAAATTTTGGTGATTCTTAAATAAAGCATGTTTTTTTAAACCTACCACCTGGATTTGAGGCTCAGTGGGTATTTACAATAAATACAAAATACAGCCATTTAAAGTTGTGTATCCCTCCCCTAAGCCGAAATAAAAAAATCACAAGTCCTTCCGCAGTGCTTAAAAAAGTATTTGACATATCTCCACACCGTTTCTAGTAATGAACAGTCCCTAAGTATTAACATTTTTCAAAATGTACAGCCAAATAGTAGTTTAACAAAAAAGCAATCATGAATTCAATCTTGGAATGTCATTTACTTTTTAACATGACACCAAAATATATTGCATATAGGCTTTCTGAATATTGATTTTCTCCAAATACCTACATTAGCTAATAGCCAGGTAAACAGTCACCTGTCATAGCAGTGACTATTTCCCTGCCTCATGTGCATGCATGGTTACCTCCTCAGTATGAAGTGTTAGTGATGTAACTCTTGGTTTCCCCTGATTTTATCCCGTCAGCTGATGTTGTCAAGAACAAGAGTCACGTGATGTATGAAGGCAAACACATACACTTCTCAGAGGTGGACAATAAGCCCTTGTGCTCGTACAGCCCAAAGCTCTGCAAACAGCGCAGGCTAAACGGCTATGCTTTCTGTATCCGGCACGTTCTGGAGGATAAGACGGCCCCCTTCAAGCAATGTGAATATGTGGCCAAGTACAACAGCCAGCGCTGTACCAACCCTATCCCCAAGTCTGAGGACCGCAGGTGTGTATGACTATGTGCATGTGTAGCATATTTCGCTATGCTGTGCAGAAAACATAATGCAGTGCACAGTATGCTGAGGATGTGTTCTTGTTTTTTAGATACTGTAACAGCCACCTGCAGGTTCTGGGCTTTATCCCCAAGAAGGAACGGAAAAAGAAACATGACGCTTTGGAGGAAATGCGCTCACGGGCTCACCTGGAGTCAGTGGCTCTCAACATAACTGTGCCCTCTCTAGCTCTAAAAGCTCCCAATGGTCTAGATGAACTTCCGCCATCTCCTCCCTGTACACGCCTGTTACCCCTCCCCGATGGGGAACTACTAGACCCTTTTGCCTTTTATGAGGACGACACAGATGGGGAGGAGGTGGGTGTGCCTCGGAAGGGCAGCGCCATCAAGAAGAAACTACAGAGTCGGCTGGTGCTCAACCAGAAACTCTGCCATGACACGGACCTCTTCCAGCCACCCCCTGAGCACTTTAGTCCCTCCCCTGCCCCCCGTGTCCATCCCTCTTCGCCGCTCAACACCCATCTCCCACGGCAGCAGTCAGGTCTCCTCCAGCCGCCCCAGCACTCCAGCGTGACTTCTTTCATCTTCCCAGGACAGCAGCAGGGTTTATTATGCAATCCACCACCACCTCAGACGGTCAACTTTCTGCCTCCAGGGATGCCTCCTAATGCAGCACCCAGTCCAGTGCAACCTTCTGGGCCATCACTCAGCAGGAAAATGCCTTTCACTGCTTCTCACTTGCCTGTCAGTTGCAAGGACAGTGGCAGTAACAATCAGCGGCACATGGTTGTCATGCGTCCCGCTGCCTTCTCACCTTCTGCCAGCTGCCTGGCCAGGTTGCAACATCTGGTGCAGCTCTGTGCCAAGAGACACCAGGAGCACGGAGACCTCTTTCCTCATCTAGGTGCTTCATTTAAATACATTTACCTTACTTACAAATTCATGTGCAGTATTTAGGGATTGCTTACGATAGGATAGTAGTTGAGATTTGCTGAGATAGATGAACTGCTCTAACAAGTTCTCTTCCAGGACTGGACTGGTCAGAAGATAGTGCGGATGATGAAGAGGAGGAGCCAGAGACATTTGTTCCTTTCCAGAGCTCTTGGAGACCACAGAATGGGTCAGTATCCAAAAAACTTAACCCCACAGTATAAAACTTTGACAGGATGACGCCTTTCGTCATGACTGCCATTGATTGTTTTCTAAATAGGTTGGAAGATGACAGCGGTTCCTCACGGAGAACACGGCTACTTCGGCTTTGCTCGTACCTCCAGGAGAAATACAAGCACATGTGCAGGCAGGAGAGGGCGAGTATCCGCCAAAAGAGATACCGCTATGCCTTCCGCAAAGCCTTGCTGCACGCTGCCAGCAACAACCCCGATTGTGCAGGGCAGCTCATCCAGGAGTTACGCGGTGCCTCTCGAAGCTCTTCAAGGTAATCTCACAAGTGTCATATTGGTCAGTTTTTCTTAGTTCTCAGGACTAACACTAATAAACAGGGTTCCCTGCAGATATATAGAAAAGTCTTTAAAGGCATTGAATGACTTAATCTAAAGACAAGGCTTTAATTGTTGTTATGAAAATGTCTTAAATCAGTCTTTCAAAAGTCTTAAAAACTCTTAAGACATTTGAAGTGGGATTTTGGGACAAAAAAGTCATGCTTTATGTTACAAAAACATTTAGGCAAAATTTCCCCTAACCATTAGTCAATAATGATGGTTCATGTTTTTTTTCCTTCAGTGTTGGTTATCATAAAGTTGGTTTTAAATTTCATTTCAAATGGCATTTTATAATTATTTTATTTCACAAAAAACAACAAATGTGGTGTGTGTCAGTGTTATTGCTGTTTGGTCAGTCCTGTGTCTGTGTGTCTCTACAGCGAGGCTCCAGCCAGGCAGCAGAACACAGATACGGGGACCTGCACTGGCAGCACAAAGGGCCAGGCCTGCAACAACAGGGCTCTGCCCTTCACTCGACACTGCTTTCAGCGTATCCTTTCCACCACATCACTGATTGTGAAGCTGGTCGCTACAAGTACAGAAGAATGGCTTTAAATCTGTTTTCTAATTTGCAAATATGTTGGGTTTTTTTTTTTAAATCACATACTGTGATGTACAGTATCCTGTAATGATAGCTTACCATGATCAAATGCACTCTGTCTGGTGCGTTGTGTTATTTCCTTCATTGTTCTCTGCAGACATTCTGTTGAATCGTTCCCAGCAGCTCTTTGCAAGTTGCACAGCCAAATTTGCAGATGGTCAGCAGTGCTCCATCCCCGTGTTTGATATTACGCACCAGACACCACTCTGTGAAGAGCATGCCAAAAAAATGGTGAGTTCAATATTCAAAGGACACTTTCAACATTTTGAAAATAGTAGGCACAAAGACTGGAAACAAGGGGAAACAGCTAGCCTGGCTCTGTCCAAAAGTAACAGTATCCACCAACCAGCACCTGTAAAGCTCACTAACAAGTTGTGGCTTGTATCCAGTTGCCCGACAACCAGCAGAGAAATTACTGATCCTGAACAAAAACAGTCCATCAACATAACCCATTTTAAGTGGGGATTTCTTTTTAAGTGGATCAACAAAGGAGATATAACCTGCTGCATGTGGACAGAGTCAGGCTTGCTATTTACCCTTGTTTTTAGTCTTTGTGCTAAGCTAAGCTAAGCTACCTGGTTGCTGGCAATAGCTTCATATTATGCATACAGACATGTAAGAGATGTCACTTTCCTCATATAACTTGGCAAGGAAGCATGTAAGCTATTTCAAAAAAATCCCAAACCTTCTCTTTAATGTCCTTTTCATTGTTTGTGACTGCTTCATTTGATTTCATATGGGCTAATGTTCTGATGAGTCAGTGCTCTCCCATACAAAACACACAGGATAACTTCCTGCGAGGGGATGGTAACCGACGAGTGCAGCACCAGCAGCAGCAACAACGAAAGCCACGTAAAAAGACCAAACCACCGGCGCTCACCAAAAAACACAAGAAAAAGAGGAGGAGAGGCCCAAGGAGGCCTCAGAAACCCATCCCTCCAGCGTTACCACAGGGGAACCTGGGAATGCCTTCTACAAGCCTAGCGATACCCTCACAGGCCAGCATCAGGTCTCTGCACTGTTGACTTAGAAATGTAGTGTGAGGGATCAAGTATCAGGCAAGGTTCCTGCAGATCCTTAAGAAGTCTCAAAAGGCACTGAATTCATTAATTTAAAAATAAGGTCTTAATTGGTATTAAACTGACTTAAATTAATCTCTTCAAAGCCTTATAAATGCTTAGACATGGGAAGTAGGATTTTATGAACCAGGGTTTTGGGAATTTTTTTGGTGTTGCATTGTAAAATCTCAAAGTAATTTGGAACATCTTTTTTTTTTTGTTAAATAATTTAAACATTTGGGCAAAATAAAATTGTCCATCTCCAATTTTGGTTATAAGAAAGTTGGTCTTAAACTTTTGATGGGAAATCTTAAAAAGTCTTAAATCTACCTCGCCTTTAGCTGCTGGAACACTGGTCAGGAAATTCCCTTATTCGCAGGCTCTCATGTTGCACGTGTTTGAACAGCTCCTACTCAGCTGTAGCATTTCTTCACTAAGCTCTGTTATCTCGTCTTTGTGGCAGGAGCCCTTCGACTCCAGACCTGAGCACAGAGGAGCTTCCTGACGACATCACCAATGAAATGGCAGACATTCCAAATGACCTGGAGCTAAACCAGGAGGATTTTATCGATGTGTTACCCAGACTACCTGATGACCTGCAGGATTTTGACTTGTTTGAAGGTTGTATTAAAGGTCACTCTTTTTGTGTATTATTTTATGAGCTAACAAACTTCCCCTTGTCTGTGATTCTATAGCTACTTTTACACTGTCTGATCAAGGCAGGAATGGTGTCTGTATAAACAGCACAGCCGGCAGGACGGGTAAAGTATAGCGGCCATAATGTCCGCAAATTAGGGAAAACATCCTCTGAGCAGAGGATGAGATCATTCGCCGGACAGACACTGGACAGAAATGATGCCGTCGTTGTTTGGCTCTGTGTAAAATTGCAAATTAGACATAAAGAAGGGACTTTGTAGTGGCCCTAAAGTGTGATCTCTGTGTAATAAGGGCTTATAATGATAAATCTGTGTGTATTTGTAGGTAAGAACGGGGATTTGTTGCCCACCACGGAGGAGGCTGAGGAGCTGGTGCGTGCGCTACAGGCGATGGGCTCCTACCCAGACTCTTTGGTGTGCCTGACCTCCATGGGCGACCTGGCCCCGTCTGAAGGAGTGGACCACAGAGCCATGACTGTGTTCCCTGGTCCGGTCCAGCCGGGGGGTATGGGGGACCTGCTCAACAGCCGCATCCCCACAGAGAACTTCACCAGCCTCGAGCTGGAGGACAATCTACTGCAGTCCACGGGGAGTCACTTTCCCCCCTCACCGCCATCTCAACCTGCGAACCAGCCCCAGACATCGTGCTCTAACCTGACCTCATCTTCCTCCACAGTAGCCCCGGCCACCACCTCCCTGCTCACTCAGACCTCCATAACAGAGCGAACGTTTTCCCGGACACACACGTCCCACGTCATGGCCAAGTCGGATGCACCCACGTCATCTCCTCAAGGCAGCCACTACAGCAGTGAGCATGTGCCATCCCCGTACAGCGACCACATATCCTCTCCCCACGCCAGCTCCTTCCAGACAGACACTCCTCTGCTGCTGGAGGTCCCTCTCAGCGGGGCACCAGGACCCCCGCGCTCATCATGGAACAATATCCCCCTCCCCCTCACGGACCCGACGCAGTTTGGCAATCTCATAGGATCAGAAAGTCATCTCATATCAACGTCTCTGTCCACGCCGCCAGCCACCACCCACTCTGTGACGCTGCAGCCTATGGCTGCGCTCTCAGCGATGCCCCAAAGTGGCTTGACAGGTTTAACGACTTCCTCCGCCCCCTCGTCCTCCCTCCCATCCTCCTCACATGATCTTCTGACCTCCACACAGCCCAAACAACAGCTCCCACAGTTCAGTGCGGCCTTTGGCCATCAATTGGCCTCCCATAGTGGCATCCCGAAAGACGTGCAGCCTAGCCACAGCTCCACAGCACCCCCCGCTGGCTTTTCCATAGTTAGTGCCACCGCTGCAAGTGCCAACAGCGCCACACCACCCTTCACGCAAAGTAAATGAGAGCAGTCGGCCTGCAGCGGCTGCATGACGGTCAGTGGACTCACAGTCACTTACAAACCAGCCGGCTGGCTCCTGATTGATGATCCCTCTTCATCTGCTACATGTGTGCAATGTGGTAATAGTGCACTATTTGATAATGAATTTGCACAGCCTCAGATTTTCCTCAGTAGTTTCTATTTTCGTTTTTATTCTGTAGCCAGGCGGTCTCTGGGATTCTAAGTCAGTGTGAGTCCACTTGTTTGATGCCTTGTGGTTTCGTCAGCAGGGGGTAACAGTCGGATTTTGTGATGAAATAAACGGGTGAAAATTGGCGGACGGACCTTCGCAGAGATTAATCTGTCACAGTGCTCAGAACTCATTGACGTAGAAGCCTCAATCAGTGGTCGGTTTGTTTGCTTTGCCAGTTTAAGTCCTGTCTTTAAATGATCAACTGTACCCTGCCTTGCTCAGATAGCCATTGCAATTTTTTTTTAATTTCCCACCTGTTTCATACACTGCTTCTGTCACCCTCTGAAAAACAAAGAGTACAGGTTGTGATATTTGTGACCCATTATGTTTCAAAGCTATTTAACTGTTATCATGATATAGAATCTTACCGAGTCAGATTTCACAGTCATATAAAATTTACCAAAATACTTTTAAACAGCTGTTTTTATATTGTGTATACTGTATATGTGCTCATTTATCGGTTTGCTCAGACGTCAAAATCTCTGACCTCACCATTGGTTGTGGGACTCTGAGTGGCCTAGTAGACACTTGAAGGTAAATATAGTTTCTTAAAGCAATAAACACATTAACCTAACTCTAGCATTGTAAGGTATTTTATTGGTCTCATTACATGTAGCTTCACTTGTTGAATCCAGGCTGGATCAGGAATATATTTTGGCCTCTATAAACTGTTGTAAACTTTTTATTTTTTATGTTACAGCAGTTTCACGCAGAACTATAGAGATCAGTGATCAGGTCAGCCTAACTTCTTCTCTGGGGTCACACTGAGTGGATTTTTAAGGCTAATAAATGAGTTTCAGTGTTAATGGTTGGGGCGATGATGGCGTAATCCAGGGACTTTAAGTGTCTACTCTCAAAGGTGCTCTCTGGTCCACATACACAATGGTCACAAGTGACTTATATGTCAGGCAGAATCAGTGTCAGGACAACAAGGAAACCCACTATCAGACGTCATGGACAGACTACCAAGTAGGGCTGGGTATCAGTGCGCGATACCTTTAAGGACTGAAACAATCCAGTACCGAATAGTATTGAAATGTCTCCAATAAAACGATTCCTGCATTCATTTTCGCGCCTGGTGTTTAATCCCAGATTACCATGACATTGTTCCGACCGGCCAAAATTTCGAAGTCCCAAACGTCTGAAAAATGTCGCATTGGACTGAAATGTCATTTCTTCAACAGCCCGTTGTCACAAAAACAAATCCCATTGCTCAAAAGTCCTGTTCCTCTGAAAATACACATTGCACATTGTTTTAAGCGGAAACGTAACCTTTTAACCCAAGTGGTTTTTTGTGCCTAAATTCAACCAAACATTCACTACAGCATTATTTCTGCTACAAAATAATGTATTTGTGGTTAACAGAAATGTACAATGCTAACATTTTCTGTTGTGATTGGGTTGTCTAACTGCAGGGTGCTTGTATTTTCGGAGAAAGGGACTTTGGTGCAATAAGTGGTTATTTTTAGCATTAATGGACTTTTGAAGAAATGAGGTTCGGACTAACAGTGCTGACACGACTCTGCAACATTGCGTGGACATCGGGGGCAGTGCCTCTGGACTGGCAGACCGGGGTGTTGGTCCCTCTTTTTAAGAAGGGGGACCGGAGGGTGTGTTCATAAATTCATTTTCTAGGGGGTTTGTAGGTACTTAAAAAAAAAAGTATCCACTGATTTTACAGATGTCTCGTTAGCCCTGTGATGCTAACAAGTGGTCATGTTACTGTGTGTGTGCAGCCAGGCAGACTCACATTACAGTCCCTGGTTACAGAGCTCACACTCCCGCAGCAACAGCTAAAACCTAAATAGTCTGTTACGTGGGGAGTTGACTGCATTGTGCTTGACGAAATGCCATAAAAACGTTCAAATGTTTGGCTAAACTACACGCCGCTCTGTTCACATTATGGGTGTTGAAAGACGTACTCTCGGTACTGGTAATTTACTTTTTCAATGATACCCAGCCCTGCTACCCAGAGAGAGCTTAGGTGGTAATTTAAATGTATACTCATTTTAATGATCAGTGTCTGTTTTACTCTAAAACTCACTTATAAAGTCATTTTAAGCTGCACACCTGGGGTCTGATTTTTAATTTAGAGAAAACGAGAAACACACGAGAGCTCCTCCTGTCTGTGACCGACTCATACAGCAGTACAACCATGGCTTTTGATAGATATTATTAGACATTTGACAGATTGTCAGACATTGTTGAGTATTAGGTATATAGAGTAGCGAGTCTCTATCTTGGGGTTTGTTGGTGAATTATTGAGTAGCAATGGATTGAAATTGTTATTTGCAATGTATTCAGTGGAACCTGTGTCTTGTAGAATGAGTCTCTTGTTTTTTAATGGCTATCAAAATGATTGTAAGTCAAAGGGATCAATGTTTGTATGCCGTCAATTTTTTAAATATGATGGAGAGTATTTTTGATAGCTATTAAACTCCAGGAAGAAGTCTTGAGATTTGCATGGGGCGGCAAACTTTTGTGTGAGAGCGTTATAATAATACTAGATTATGGTCACTGGCTTGATTCTTGGTGGTATATGAACATAGGAATATATGCATCGCCATTTCATTTCATTTCATTATGTGGAGAAAAACAGATTACAGTATGTTGTTTTTCAACATAGATTTGCACAGGAGTGGATGAGGCCGGTGGTGTTTCACATGTCCCGTGTCTGTCTTGCCTTTTTTTTTTTTTTTTTTTTTTTTTTTTTTTTTTTATATTTGCTTGGACGCTCATTAAGTGAACAGCTGCCATCATTACCAGCTCTGAGCCTGCACCAGAACCCCCCTCTCCCATTTCCAGCTGTGAGAAGGCCCAGTTCTGTCTCTCCCTTCCAAAGAGAAAACACAAAATGAAGTGTAAACCCGTAGCTCCACCAGAGACAACTGGGCTTCTCAGTGACTGCAGTGTTGTAACTATAATAGTGATAAACACAGTGCCCCGAAAAGTTTAAAAACAACAAAAAAAGTTGGATGAAAATGTTTGCAAGGCATTACTGCTGTATCCACATAGCATGAGATTAGTCACGGCACCAGTTTACTCTCCCAAAAACCACGTAGAACAAAATTAACAGGGCTCGTACTGTAGGCACATTTAACTGCTTGAATTCAGAGATGGCTGACAAATTCCTATACTCATTGAATGTACTGTATTACTGTTTTTAAAGATAGGATGAGCTAATCTAGTCACCTTTTGTTATCGGTCCTTGTTTAATTTGTCTAAGGTATTTTTTGTATACAAAGGTTTACATTTTTATGTATATTTTTCTTGTGTACAAATTATGTAATATGTGTACAAACACTGTATGTAATATCTGTATATAGTGTGAGAAATTTGATCTTTTGTTTTTGGATGTATAAATAAAACTTGCTGTGAGGTATTTGCTGACACAATTTGTGGTGTTTTTTTTTTCTTTTTTCTGGTCACTTAGAAATAATTTCTGCTAAACGTGTTGAGATGAGGAGTTAACATACACACTGCCACAATATGCTTAAATCAACTATTGCATTTAAATGACATATTTTCATACACCTTGGAATCACAGTCATTTAGGGGTTTTAGCTAAATTGGTGAATTGGTGCCAGATGCACAGACAGGCTACAAGGTGTATCTTAAACTATACATTTAAACTATACATATATATATATATATATATATATTCCAAAAATGCAGGGGCATTGTCTAAAACAAATACATATAGTGACATATTTTAACTCAAACAGTACAAAGACAAGATATTTCATGTTCAAACTGTAACTTTGCTTTTAATAAACACACACTGGGGAACTAAACAAGTGTGGCCCAAAAGTTAGCAAGAAACTCATATTAAATTCCAAAAACATTACGTGAAAATAAATAAGGTAAACCATTAAGAAACAACCCAAAAAGGTTTTTTTTTCTGTATTAAAAAAAAAAGTCGACTTGGAAAGGTGATCATCGGTATATCAGTTACTCACCCCATGTTATGATGAATTCGTGAAGAAAACTTGAACGGAGAATCCAAAAACAAAGAAAATTCTTGAAGGGCTCTGCATTTAACAACGGAAACACTGCACTAAAGTTTAAATGCTTTAAAAAGATGGAAGACTTTTTAATGCACTCGATGGATACATATATCCTAAATTTTGGTGGCAAACTTGACCATTGTGTTTGTGAGCACTTCTCCTCTTCCAAGACAATCCATCCACCCGGCAGGTGCTGCATATCAAGACGCTGATTGAACAGCATCGTTACTCACTGGTGTGCATGAGGGTGGTGCCTCCTGGTCTGTCTTTGCATCTGGCACCACAGTCTTATCAAAAGGTCCATTTAATGGCTGTTCTGCAGCTTTCCATCACATCACTAGGCCTTCCTAGATAGTATAGCTGTCACACAATTGTAGATGTCAACTTTTAAGACCACACAAACAGAAAGAAATTGACAGAAATTCTTATAAGTGATCAGAAAAATTAGGAATTGAAACATCTACAATTCTATGACAACTGGGCAATTCCTCCTGCAGCTAAATATTATGTGACATGATCAAAAGCTCCACAACAGCCATGATAAAATCAAATATATACATAACTAAAATTAAAAAAAAAATCCTAAAGTTTATAAAAGACCTCAAACTGCATAAATTCAGATAAATGGCTGTCAAAGTTAAACAGAAATTGATTAAATAAAATGAGTGTTTAAATGTCAACAATAAACAGCCTATTAAGCTTATTCTTTGCAGTTGCTGTTAAAATCTTAACTTTTACAGCCTTTTTTTTTTTTTTGGTACCAGACATTTCATCCAACAGAGAAAATACAACTCCAATACAAGTTTCACTGCGTACATCCACTGTACAGTGTGGAATTACTGAACATCTAAATATAATCCTACTACAAAATCCCAATGTGGTCATTGACAAATCTTAAAAAAGGTTTTGTTTTGAGAAATACCTTTGACAGCAGCTTTGTTTTGAATTTGGTGTTTGTGCTGCTCTACTTTATACTATGTGGTTTGGTTATATGCTTTTTCTTCGTGCCACTTGAATTTGCATCTGCAGCATTAGATTTGGATACTTTACTCAGTAATTCATATATTTAATCCCTTGAATGTTAACTGACAGGTGCACTTTAAAGGAATCCTTGCAAAATAACAATCTGTTTATCAGTTACTTGCTGCGTGTTAACTTGAATTCGTTAAGAAAGCTTTGTTTTTCTCGCATGCCTCCACATTGAACAAAGAATCCACAAAATGTGAACACTCTTGATGAATTGCAGTCAATGGGGACCATGTTCAACAACAGTAAAACTATGTAAAAACTGTTTACATACTCTCATACGCCTTGTGCGGTATAAATCAAATCTCATAAATCCAGTTGTATGCTCAATGCTTCAAAAATACAAGCATTTTTGTTAAAACATTACTATTTAAAACACAAAAGTACAAACTGTCTAATGCATGTCTGAGTAACATGCATGTGTTTGGGAAGTACTTAGCAACTGGACGAATGAGACCCAGAATATACTTCACCAATTTCTGCGTTTTTTGATTCTCCGTTGCAAGAATGCAAGAGAAAAAGGTTTTCTTCACAGATACAATATGAAACACGGTGAGGAAATGATAAACATATTGTCATATTGCAGGTAAAGTCTTCCTTTAAAAACCTACCATAGATCTTAGTTAAGACTCTTAACAGTACCACAACATGCAAGACGGGTAATATTTTTCTGGAGGCACTTCAGGTTGATGGATGCACTTACAACTGTTACAACTATTCAAATAAAGTCACTTTAAAATGTATGACGCAAACAATGTCAAAACTATTCATTAAATTTGTACTAGATTTTTATTTTTTCCTTAACCATTTGACAACCTTCAATAAATCCAACAGCACTGTCCTGAATTAGCAAACATGTATAGTGGACTATAGACTGTTAGCAAAGTCACACAAAATGAAACACATTTCAAGTGATTGCTATCCAGTGTTTACTGAAACTTTAACACATCACAGAACCAAACTTTACTCCCACTATTACATAATACTGCTCTTTTGGGTTATAAAAATAGTTTAATAGAATATATGCCTACTTGTGCTAAGAAATGATTCCTGGGGATCACACTGCTTAATTGCCATACAACACACAAAGGGAGGGGGGGGGGGGGGGTATTCTTGTAGCCTTTTTAAGGGGACAGTTCACCCCCAAATCAATAATACATATTTTTCCACTTACCTGCAGTGCTATTTATCAATCTACATCATATTGGTGTGAGTTGCCGAGTGTTTAAGATAGAGATGTTTGTTGCTGAGTTCTTCAGATGTATTTTATTGGTGCTTTGAGCACCACCAGCCTGATGTTATCTAGTTCTATTATACTGGAGAGAAGGCAGACATCTCTATGGCTGATATCGCCAACATTTGGCCACACACACAAAAACAATCTAGATTGATAGATAGCATTACTGCTAAGAGGAAAAACATGCTATTTCAAATTTTGGGTGAACTGTCCCTTTAAGTACCATTAAAAAAAATTGCAAAGTGCAACACATAAAAAGGTAGAGTCCTAACAGACCATGTAAAAGGTGCAAATTGTATTGAATTTGTCTGTTTGGGATGGAGAGCATGGCACATTTCACATGAGAAGTTTGACTGGAGAGTAATTTTTCACCAAAGAGCAGAAAAAAAACAAAGGAAAACAGTAAAAATGGAAATCCTTGAGTCTTGTACCTTTTCTTGATGTAGTTATCCAGTTTCTACTTACTAATTTGGACAAAATATTGACTTTTACTCATTAAACTGTATATTCCAATGCAATTTGCAAGCAGAAAAGAAAAAAATAAAGTGTTTATAGAGAAATGGAAAGAAAATGGTCTGTTGAAATAATACAATTAAAAGGAGTTAAAGTAAAAAAAGTTTGACATTATGGGAAATACGCTTTTTCGCTTTCTTGCGGTGAGTGACATAAGAGGGTGAATGACGCTCTTCAGTCTTTCAGGAAATGTGAAGCTACAGAAAAGCAACAAATCAAATTTTTTGTTGCTAGGTAACCAGTAGAGACTCCAGGGAATTAGTGGTCTGAGCCAAGAAACGCTCTACACATAACCCCCTAAAAGATGCCGCATGGCTGTTTTACACTTCAGTTATTTGTACGAATTAAACACACAACATATAACGTGTTAGTTGATGAATTTTAGAGGTGCTGGTAGGCAGATTTTGTTACCTGTTTCATCCCACTTTTAAACACTGTGCTAAGCTAGCCGCTTAGTCAAATATTTTACGGAAAAATATAAGATAATACTGATCTTTAACAATTCACCTCTCGTCAACACGGGTTATCTACTCTTCAGCGAGAATTGGAGGTGACATTTTAACTGAGTTCTAATATCTGTCAACAGCAGTATCTTATAATGTTATCTCAACACCGTCAGCTGCTTCGTACCAACGTAATCATTCAGTGAATCTGGGATAAATCGGCAAAAAACTCCTGCAGTGTGAGCCCATCTCCCTCTCCAAGAAAGCAAATAATCATATTTCCCAAATGCTGAACTCATTTTAACTTGCCCTTTTTTCTGTGTACCGTATATTGCCCATGGCATTAATGATATATAATCTGACTCCATAAGAATGATGAAAATGCCTCTCATCTGAGAAGAAGAAAGATGAGTCCATTTGTCCATGCATGCATCACACTGGCAAGGAATGACAGAAATATCTTTGATCTTACATCTTTTAAAAGTATTGCTGCAAATGCATTTTAATGCCAGAGAGGGAAACAAAGAGAAATCACAACAAAAAGCATTGGATCTAACATTTTAAAGCTGATACTATTCATCCCATTCATTACAAATACTCTAAGGCTGGTTCAACTCTGTTCAGGACTCGACATTCCTCCCATCCTGCAGCAGTGTGCTACAACGCATACTGCGCAGGCCGAGCGATAGGCTTTATACTGTTAAACTGTCATGCACATTCCTTTTAAAACTACAGTCAGAAGTAGTAGCAGTGCGGCTGGTCTCTGAACACCTCCTGGCTTTATGTTAATATGTACATCTGAGAGCAGTGTTATCTACTGTGTGAGAAGTCATATGCATTTACTGTACAACTGGAAAACCTCTCACGAGTCCAAATGGAAAGATACAGCCAGGCAAATATTAGACTGCATGACCAACTCCAGAATCCAAGCTGCGAGACTTCAGGCGGACTTTTTTTTTGTCCCAGATAGCATACCTGTAAAACACTGTAAGTCTCGTGCTACTGTATTATGGCTACTTTGTTTATAGTCAAAAGGCATTTATACTTTAAGTGCAATTAAAGCTGTAGGTACGCTGAGGAGATAGATAGTACCACTGCAGCTCCTAGGAAGACTAACAGAGTCTGTTGAGTTAAAAACTAGATGATGGCACTGCCCTGTTAATGGAATGAATGGACAAAACCTCAGTTTATCTAACCAGCCAAAAACACACAGCAAAAAAAAGAAAGGATGAGGCAAAGTCCAACAAACCAACACAACTCGAGGCATTATGGAATCGGGGCTGGCAGCAGAGCATCCAGTGTTTTAAAACTGGCGGGGGCTTCATCGATCCAGCCTTTTGTTTTTTTTTACATTCTCCAACATTATTACAGCCACAGCATAGAGTGTGAAACCAAAAGAGAATTATATAATAAATCAATAGTAAAACATGATAGAGGGCAGCCATTTCCATTCACTGGATGAGTACTGAAAAAGTTTTACAACTCGAGAAATCAAAGACTGATATACAAAAGAACAAGTAGAAAGGCAAGGCAATCTCATGTATGGCCATTTTAGTCTCTCAAAATATTTACCTCACAACCATTATCTACAGTTTGCATTTGGCCATTTGTACACAGTGGTTCCATTACAAACGCTCCATTATTTTTTCATGAATCTGTAGAAATTAGCTTATTTACAAGTCTGTACAACCACCCGATAGAGCTCTCTCCGTCTCCCAGAGGACCCAATCCACTTAAAGCAGGATACCTGAGTTTTCAATAGAATGCTTCAACCCACTCGTCACTCTTCTTCACTGCACATTTCACAGGATATCTCGCACAGCCACACGCGCAAGCACACAATTCATTAAGCAAGGTACTTTCTGCAAAAGGATACTGAACCTTTGTGAAAAAGCCACAAACTCACCAAAACCAAAAATAGAAAAAAAACAAACAAAAAACAGTTGTGAAGGAGGTATTGAGAAGGGACATCTTACAGCAGGTGGCAGTCATGGTGGAAGCTGATCGGCTGGCCACTGACTGTCCTGAATAGGAGCCTCTGGTGGTGTGCTAGCGTATGAACAGACATTAAGTAGGCCAGGATTTGCTTCAGGCAAATGCGTGATGGAGACCTTCCTGGGAGACTTCATCCCGGCTGTGGAGGTCAGAGGAAAAGATCTGACTGCTGCCACCAGGGTGGAAAATTAGAGCAGAGCTGAATGTAGCTCCTCTCAGTGACTGGCGGCTGCTTGAGGCACAGAAAACCTGACAAACATCACAAAATAAGATGAATATTTAAGTGTCTGAACAGGCCTCAGGGTAAAACAAGACTTAAGGCCTTGAGACACTCAACAAAACACATGATAAAAGCTGTCGGATGGATGATAGGTTGCCACTTTATCTTTTTTATGTCCTGTATTACTTAATTCACTGTGAACCAAAATATTGAACCACTGAACTCATAGACTGTCAGATGCAGGGCTGAAAGTAATAAATTACATCTACTTGCATTCCTGTAACAAAGTCATTCTTTTTTTTGTGTATGTGTATTTTTAAAAAAATATTTATATCAGTAATTTCACTGCTATTTAAGTACTTTCTATCATACTTCGCTACATTGCAAGTTGCTTCGGTTACAAAGTAAAAACAAAAGCCATATGAATCAGTCATGATGAACTGAAAGGAGTTTGAAAGAGGAGAAAAGAGGTTAATCAGCAGCTGCAGCAGAGAAGAAGCTACAGGTGTGTCTGTGGCCGCAGTGGGGCAGAGCTCAATAGAGGTCACAGTCTGCACTCAGCTGACACCGCAAGAAATATTTCCTGTAGAGTGTCAGGGGGTGGGAAGGGTGCGAAACAGCCATCAGACCCAGGCTGTGACTGATATTTAGTGAACAATACGAATGCACGACAACACAATCGATTTAAGGGTCATGTCCTCACGAGTTATGGTTAGCATTTAATTTATCCCTCATTTAATGCTCTGCCCCATGAGCACACTGAGTGACTCAAATCAAACACACCTAAGCTGTGCGACCCATGTGCATGCTGGGTCTAACTCCCGCAGTAAACTGCTCACGGTGGGTACTCTCGTGGCGACTTAAGCTTTTATCGATAAACCTTTCACCTTCGGTGAGGTGTGTGAGGACTTTCTGTAAACAATAATCCCTGCTGTGACTGCATTCAGTCCAACATGTTGGAAAAGATGCTCTGAATGATCCATTAAATAGGCTCACGCACAAACATTACATTTAGAAATTAAATATGCAGTTTCATGGGACTTTTCCATGAACAAATGTATAAAAATAACGAGAAGTGATAACATGAACCCTGATTACCTCTGAAGCCTCTGCACAAGTTCAGCTACCAGGGAGTCACAGATCCCTGGGTGTGTCTCTTCTGCCAGGAAGATGGCCTCCCGCAGCTCGTCTGCAGCCTCCGGCTTGCCATTATTTGTCTCGCCCTTTTCTTTCAGCTGCAACAATTTTTTTAAATGACAATTAGAAGATAAAATTCCTAAATAATATATTTGTGTCCCTGTCAAAAGATTTCCATCTGTATGACAGGCTTTGATAATTTGATTGATTACACTTTTACAATGATTTTATTTTAAACTATGAACTTAGTGATGATCATTTTAACTAGGGGTCAACAGATGGCATTTTGCCGATTATCAGTGTTTGAATTTTATCTTAATTATTGCTAGTAAAATTAATTTGTTAAAAAGGGCACAGAAAGTACCAGCATGGGAGGAACTTTTACTTTGTAAAACCTCAGAGAGCTTTTTTATTTCATTTTTTAATTAAATTTTCACTTGACTTTATAAAACAAGTTGCTGGGAACTTGCTGTATATAATGTTGAAAGTCTTTGCTAAAGGTTTTTAAACACAGGTTCGTGTTGGAGTTTGTAATATTCCAAATATTAAATATTGACAGAAAGATTTTCAGTTTTACTGTAAATGCATGTCAGTTCTAAATATCAGCTATTGGTCTCATTAACTACTAATAATCGGTATCGGTCCTGAAAAACAAATACTGGTCGACCCCTAGTTTTAACGTAGGTTAAACTGTTAGTGCCATTACCTCAGTAAACAATGGAGAAAAGATTGTGGATAAGCTTTGTGACAAAGGCCTCTTTGGACTCTCCTGCACCTGGAAAAAAAAGGATCATTTAAATGTTAAAAAGGGAAATCTGAGAGACGTGAGGTGCTAAACTACTGATTTATTACTTTTCTCTCTACACTGGCGTCTGGTCTCACCTGTGTCCTTTCGAGCTCAGCAGGCTGTGCTGCCCCATTCTGGAAGTTTTTGAGGTCCTTCTCTCTGATGGTGTTGAAGATCCAGTCATCATTGGCAGAGTCATCTCCTCCAGACGCCTGGCCGTTTGGCTCCCTACGGTCAACATTTTAGGATCAGAACAAGTGTACCCCGAGTGTAAATTTGCCACTGAATTGGAAGGTGATAGTACAGACAACTTACTCGTCAGAATCATCAGAGCTGGATTCGTCCCGGGACTGCTCAGACTTCCACCTCTTGTATCTGTCAATCAGCTCCGTCAGATAGGACGTCTTTTTGGCGTGCCTTACAATATACTTGTGTTTTAACAGCTCTTTGGCAGTTGGCCTCTGATGAAAACACACAAAACACACGTAACAGTGAATATCAAAAGAATACTGCGCATTATTACATTAGTATTAACAGAAGACGTTTAAACTTACAAAGCTGGGCTCCTTATTTAAACAGGCTTCAACAAATTCTTTAAGTGGTTTACTGTAGTTTCCCTCCAGTGTTGGTGGATTGTTCTTTGGGATGAGGAATAGGACCTTCATAGGGTGAAGCTCAGAGTGCGGCGGCTCTCCTTTAGCCAACTCTATTGCTGTTATTCCTAATGACCAGATGTCTGCCTGTAAAACAAAGACATTCGGAGCAGGAGAAACAATCTTATTAAAGGTCCCAAATTGTTAAAAAGTCAGATTACCTTGTCTTTTTTTTTTTTTTTTACCTTAAATCAGGTATAGGTGCAACATAAATACAGTACCAAAACATTCAATCTGCAGTGATTTGTATCGCTTTGCATTTCCTGTTGAAATGTTTTGCAATGTGTGAATGACATCAGCTGACAGGAAGTAAACATGAACCCAAGCTATTATCAATGATGCAAATCTATAGATCTGACGCCCCAACACTTTGGGGTAGAAAACTGGCAACTGATCTGACTTGCAGAGATGTGTGAAATCTACAAACTTGTTTATTTCTGTTGTAAATGTTTCTGCTGTGCTTATTTTAAGTACTATGTTGTGTTGCTAGCATCTTTAATAAACCAGATCTACAGGCAAGAAAGCTAAGCAATACCTGTCTGCAGCAGAAAGCATTTTAGCTGCCAAAAACTAAACAAAAAATCCTTTTCACTTGAAGTGTATGCTATATTTGGAATATTTTCTTGACTTTATACTAACTGGTTGAGGCAGCGGTAAACCAACAACTCCCGTGTTCTACAAAGATGTTTTTGTAAATGGAGTCTGATGGCTTTGAGATAATAGCCACAATTCCCTGTTAGAGACGGCTGTCTGACAGCAAGATAAAGCATTTAAGATATTCTTAATATAGTGTGTACCTACACTGATGTTGATCTTTTTAGGCGGGGCTTTATTTATGTGGCTAAAAACTAAACAACTTATGTAAATAACATGGGGGTTTTCTACAAAGGAGAATTAGGGCCATGTTAAAGAAAAAAAATCTTGAATTTCAAAAATAAAGTCATAACATTATTTGGTTAAGCCATAAATTTACAAGAAAAAAGCCATATTATTATGATTACAGTCATATATTTGCGAGAAAAAAAGTCATAATATTACATCATTAAACTCAAATTCACCAGAAAAGAAGTTGCAAATTGAAGCTGGACAGTTGCTTGACATGGTATGGATAATTCCCACAGTCAGCCGATAAATAAATGGTTAATGCATGGGAGCCTCAAGTGTGAGGGCACTTGTTTAGGAGATTTTTAGACTTGGTTGATTTATTATTTTAAGTACCATTAAATCATTTCCCCCCCAGCTGCAATGATGATGCAGATACACTGAAAGCAAGAGTTGGGGAAGACCAAGAAACGAGTACCAGTCAGAGAAGAGAGGGGGAGGAGGGTGTTGAGGAGGCAGGTGCTATAACGGTGTTTCAGAGCGTGAATACAGGTTTATTTGTGAAGACAGTGTTAGAAAAAAAGGTGTTTTTTGAACATTAAAGCATGTAAACATTTTTAAGTAGAAACCCAAAATACAAGTCTGAACCTTCAAATGAGTATAATATGGGGCATTTAAAGCAGCAGTATCTCACACACTGCTCCACAAATACACACTGACACAACGCTACGTGAAATGACATTTAAACTGTTTGACAGAAGCAGCCTGGATGTATTTGAGGAAGCTCTGCAGACCGAAGACTGTGACATAGTGGTTGTGTCGACAGGCTGCACTGACTCATGTTGTGGTTATTCTAAAAATATGTATTCGGTAATTTCTAGTCTAGAACACCAGTCTTTAAAAAGTGCTTAAAAACTAGCACACATCAGTCAACAGAGCAATAAAAAGGACAAAATGGGAACGACTTCACACGCAACAATGTGTTCTTTAGACTATGTTCTCCGCTTTCATTTTAAATATTGACTCATTATATTGACGCTTACTGTTGACACAGTATGGTTAAGGTTCACCTGGGTTCGACAACACAAACACTCATGACATTTTAGTAAGCCTGTTATATCTGCCTTTACGGTCTCACTGTCCCCTCTCTCCTGCTTGCATTGGTGCTGCTGGACTCACAGCTGGCTCACAGGACAACAAGCCCCAATAAAAAAACTCCCACAACTCCAGATGCTCAGTCCAACCCAGCTGATGCGTTAAAACTAGAGTAAGCTTTTATGATCCAGCTGTCAAACTCATTGACTTTGCTGCTGTGTCTTGAAACTGTACATGTGCACTTAAAGAAGTGTGTCACCGATTCAAAGAGGGTCCTCACGTAAAACTAGGCTGTCGAAAGATGAAATTACTTTGGAAATTGGTGCTACATAACAAGAGAAAAGGGACTCAGAGGTACCATACCAGACCAATACACGCTCCTACTGGTGGGTCACGAAATGTGTGCTGGTCCGCGTGAAACATTGGTAGCCAGCCAGATCTTATTTTACAATAAAACTGTAAGCTAAAACACCTTTTTTGAAAACATTTGAAGCAAGAAATTTGCAACGCAGTAACAGAATCTTGGTTTATATTTCATAAATGCTGCTTAGCTTTACTGTTTGACTGCAGTTTTTGGCTTCTGTTTTCACTGTGCAGGAGGCATGTGGTGCCCACTTCCTGTTCAAAATCTCTCACCATCACAGCTAAACGGGGCACTAAACTATGTTTTTTTTTTTTAAAAAATGTTAAAAGAGAAATAGGCTGACATCATCTGGTGGAGTTTGTTAAGATTCATAGATTGCTGCAAACTGGCAATGTATTCCTATCAGTCTATTTTTTTTTTTTTTATACAACATGACTGACAGATGGCCTGATATACATTTTTATATTTGAAATTAATATTACCAATTTATTGATAAAAAGCATTTTCTCCCCAAAGACTGTACATTGCTTTGGGACTCTGGTTTTTAACACTGACCTCGACTGTGATAAAAGTAAAATATAGAGATAATTCAGACCTTTGAGTCGTAGGCTGACTGCTTAATGACTTCAGGCGCCATCCAGAAAGGAGTACCAACAAATGTGTTCCTCTTTATCTGAGTGTCTGTGAGCTGGCCTGCCACTCCGAAGTCTGCCAGCTTCACATCGCCTTGTTCTGACAGCAACACGTTGGCAGCTGAAAGCAAGAGGACAAAAATATGGGCTCCATCAAATATTGCTTTCGAAAACATTCAGTGCTTAAATTATTATTCAGTCTAAAAAGACGCGAACAATGCTGTCTCAACCACTTTCGTAATTTCATTGATGCAAGCTTCTGACAGTTACCTGTTTCCTAGTAATGAAGACCTCTGTTAGAAAAAGCTGATTATTTGGTCTTGTAAAGCATTAGTCAGGTTTCTAAAAGCTTTTAAAGTGTTTTGCATTTGCATGATAAAGACCCGTGACAGAGAACTCTGACCAGTGTGCCCACACACAGCTTTCTAAAGACAAGTACAGATAAAAATAGCTGAATACATCCTCTGTTTGCATTGCTCTCTCCACAACAACATGCCTGCTCTAGTACTATTACCGTCAACAGATAAAACATGCTCATCTATCATCCATTAACACTTTAACACAAAGATTGTTTATAATATTGTTCAGGAGACAGACATTACAGAATATAGACCTCAATAGGATTGACATTCGACTGTGAAATGTGACAGATTACATTGCTCTGACTTGTGTTTGGGTCTGATTACAGACAGCATTTGACTGCTGGTGAACAGTGATGCCGATAGCCTCACTTCAGCTTTTTAACAAGAACATGTTGTCAAGATTAAACCATTTACAAGACTGTTGTAAACCCTCTAACACCTGGATTGTCATTAGTTCTCTTGTGCTGCATTGAGATGCCTTTCGCAATCATTTCAACCTCTAAAACCTGAAAAAAATGATTTGATTTCTTTAAAATAAACCCCCCGGAAAAAAAAGCATAATGAGCAGCCTGGTAAGATATCAAACTGTTAAATAAAATTAGCAAAAAGTGACAAGGAAATGATTTAATAATAAGCTGAAAAATCCCCAGAAACTATATTTACAATTCCTATAATCATATATTTACAATTATGTTACAGAAAAAAAAGAAAATTTAATATTTTTTAGCACTTTCTTGAGGTCTTTTTTTTTGTTGTTTGTTTTGTTTTCTACTTTCCAGTAATTTTCTCATAATTTTTCTTACTCATTTCTTGCTAATTTTTGGCCAAGTTGCTCATCACACTCCCATGTTTTTGAAGAAATAAAGTCAATTTGTTCAGGTTTCAAAGAGTTAAAACATGGCTGTGGTATATGCACTTGTCTTACCTTTGATATCTCTGTGGATTTTCTTTTCAGAGTGTAGATACTCCAGCCCTTTCAGGATCTCTCTCAAAATTGTGGCAATCTGTGTTTCATCCAGGGCACCCGGTTCCAACTAGAAGAATAGATAAATTAGAGGACATAGTGCGATTAGACTTACTCTGAAAAATGGTACAGACTTAACACATCAGAGAATGACCACAATGGCTTGCACATCAAATTTTTTTAAGGTGAAATCTTCAAATACAAGATCTTACCAAATCCAAAGCTGATCCTCCACCCAAATATTCCATGATAATCCATAATTTTGTACCCTGGAAAATAAATCAGGAATTCAGTCATATAGTGTTCAAAGCTGTTGTAGTTATTGGCCCCTTGAAAGCTGGAACGACATCCCTTTTCTTGTGCTGCTTTCAGTTGTTTTTCTCGAGTATTTAAACCTTGGAATCCTGAGCATATTGGTGCAATTTCTTTCAAAACATGGAGAAAAACAGTGAGCACTTTGGTAATACATGTTTCACAAATCACAAAGAATAATAAACTTAGAAAATATATTTTTTGAAAAAATAGGCAAAAACTATATTTACAGTGATCATAATTACACATTCAAAATTATTGTTATTTTAAAGCATTTTTTCAAGGTAAGTTTTTTAACTTCCTTTTTTTAAAAAACTAATTTTCAGATTATTTTTTTGTACTTTTTACTAATGTCTTACTAATTCTTCGCTAATTTCTTCTTTCTCTGCAAACTGCCTTCTTCCCATGTTTTTAAAAGAAATCAAGCCAATCTGCTGAGGTTTCAAGGGATTAAAAACAGAGTAAAAGTTCACACTGACACGTTATTCCACTTAAACAACAACGGAACAAAAACAGTAATATTACTGTAATGTTTTTTCTTTCACAGTACCGTTGCCTCATGTCTCTCCCCCTGAATGTATCTCTTGTGATCATTTCCTTAGTTTCAACCTTCAGGCTACCTATTTAATTTTATTTCTTTAATTCTAACACACACTGTTAGAAAGGACCCATCTGATAAAACTTCTCTGGCACACACAGCAGCACGAGCAGTTTGTTTGAAAGAAAAAAAGGAGAAAAAAAAGAAACTGCCATTAGCAGGATCAATGGCTGCCACTGCTGCCACCCACTACTACTGACCAGAAAAACCTGAAATAAATCAACAGGGAAAAAAATCCCTGTACTGGTAACGCTTGATCTCTATTTAGGACAAAGTGCTCAAAATGTTGCCAAACTAGAATACTGTAGATCTTAACACTACCACTTTAATAATTTGTAGCACACATTCACACAGCACAAATACGATGCTTACATACTACACACAAACAAATCTCAATTCTGTCCTTCAGCAAGCTGTGCATCTTGAGCTAATGGACCACCACCACTCTCTTCACTGCTGTTAAGTACCATAAATGCTGTGAGAAGCACTCTAAGCACCATCACACGTAGCGTGACTGAAACAAGGATGTTAAAGAGCTGACTTTGAGCTTTAAGGTTGCTCCCACTCACATCAGGTGAATATCACAGAATCTGCACCCCTGTAGCTGTATACAAAAGGCTATAACACCTACACTGTTCACCTAATCTGCACATGAACATCCTGATATTAGAGCTGAAAGTCGGCACGCTGACCTTATTGTCACCGTTTTATTTCAAATCTAATCTGCCGTAGTACAGAGCAAAAAGAATAACACATATGTCAGTGTCCAAATACTTCCAGACTGTGCTTTTAAAAGCCCTCAAGCTACATACTACAGCAACGTCTGCTTATTTCATGTTGTTCAACAGCAATCTGTGCAATATTACACAGGCAATACTTGTTCCATTGCCCATATGCATTATTTATTGACCTACATTGCGTATACTTGCTAGCAGGAACACACTACTCACATATCCATTGTGTCGAGCATGAGTTATTAGAAAGCTGACGATGATATTCCTCCTGAGATTAACGCTTACCTTAAGATAGGATCCATAATACTTGGTGATGAAGGGACTGTCACACTGGCTGAGAACTGTGATTTCCTGTTGAATGTCTTCTATTTCATCCTCTGCTTCTTCCAGGTCAATAATTTTAATGGCCACAACTTTCTGAGTCCGACTGTCGATGCCTTTAAAAACTTCACCAAAAGACCCTTTTCCTATTTTGTCCAGCTTAGTAAAAAACTCCTCTGGATCAGCTCTGAAATTCTGTGTGACAGAGAGAAGGATGGGGAGATAAAACAGAGCGCTTTTTTAAAAAACACCGAATCAACAGACAAGTTTAACATAAAAACACAGGAGGTAAAATTACAGGTGTTCATGCAGTTGTTACACAGCTCAACATGAACCTGCAGCTCAACTTACAAACAAATTAGCTCCCTCCAGCAGTCTTAATAATATCTTGCTAACTGTCATGCACTGTTATTTTTAATCTGACATCTTTTAGATAAACCTTTATGTCTACAGAATGTCAGCAAATAGAGAAAAACAAGAAGAAAACAACAAGAAGTAGCAATTTTTTACATTTGAGAACCTGAAAATGTTTGTAATTTTTTCTTGAAAAATTACTAAAAAGATTAATCTTTTATCCCATCCTTTCTTTCATCAGCCCTGTTCAAGTTTTGTACCGCAATCTGATCTCGACCTCTGCACCTAGACCAATATTTTTATCTTCCAAGATGCATTTTTGTGGCTGTGAGTGACACTTAAATCACAAGACAAGGTAACACAGACGTAAATTTGGCTTCATGACCTCTACCACAAGGGCTAAACAGAAATTGAAGCACTACACCCAAACTTATTGACTAAACTAAATGGCTTAATTCCCTGTGGAGCTCCAGGGAGGGAATAATGGTCTTCGAGTTGGCCAGTTCAATTTCCTTTCATGCAGCAATCATTAGCCTAAACCATCTGAGTTTGCAGGGTCATAATTTCTATGAAAAACATAACACAAAAAATAATAAATATAAAATCTTGTATATTAAATCTTCATATTGCATATTATGAAAATAGTCTGAACAATTAAAGATCCCAACAAATCCTATTTTTTTTAGCAGCTTTAATAATAAAAAAAATAAAGTAATGAGCCAAATTCTTAATTTACCAGGTAACCCAGCCCTAAGACGATGATTTGTTGGCTCGCATAGTGTATTGCTGCACAATTACAGCCCCCCCCCCCCCCCCCCCCCCCCCCAGTTTCCTGTAAAAGTGCTAATGCATGGTGGTCAAACCTATATAGACGGGGAGACGAGCAGCTGCACTTTGAAAAATTGGCAAAGAGGTGTCTGCTGAATTTGATAGCAAAGGGCCTTTACAACAACGACAAAGAGACAGAGCGGTGCAGAATAAAGCAGAGTAGAAACAACACAACCAAAATACTATCATAACACTGGTGTGGTCAGTCATCCAGGTGAAAATTATAATGTCGAGGCTGACCTCTGAAAAAACAATGGGAAAAACAACAAGGGCGCTGCGACCACAGACTACACATGATGGGAATGTACTTGCCATATCCACAGTCAGCAGGTTTACTGCGACAGCTAAAGCTGCCCGAACCTCGCTCTAAAAGCATGTGTTTGATGCTCTCCCATCTGCACCACACAACTGTGTAGTCTAGTGTCATCCACGCACCACACCCTCAGGGTCGGAGGCTCACTGCCAGCCTTCCAACTGCTAACACTCCTCTGCATACTATCCTCTAGGCTCAGATCTGTTTTATACCCTCTAAACCTGTTTTTGTCTGTGCATATGTTAATGAAGCATTCATAATTTAAGAGTATTTATTGTGTGCAGTCAGTGGAATGATCATGCATGTGTTGGCTATGTCACCTCAGGAGGTTGTCATTCTTACATGGGCTGTAGCGTGACCTACTTTATATCAAGTCTTCAAACAGGACATGTACTGACTGCCAGCTAGTGGCTGGTCCAACTCAAAAATGATTAAAGCCTCTGGGAACCCAAATTACCAAAAATGTTTATAATATTAGCCTAAATCCAAATTGAAATACTGTCATTTTATTTTTTTCCACAGCTTCCTGAAGCTGTGCTGATTTGGGCATGGTTATACCCAATCCATATTCAAAGTAAGGAGTCAGCTGATACTAATTTATCATGCCACACTGAAGTATCTCAGTGCTGCCACAATTTATCATGGCATTCATAATTTTGATAACAAATGGGTGCTTTTCAGCTCATATCGTATGTGTTATGTTATGCTAACTGTATGCTAAAGTAATATGGACACAAAGCATTTTGTTAACTCACAATTCAGTGACAGAGTGAAATTTAACATTTTGAGAATCTTCTGTTTCTGAAAGCTCAGAGTCAGAGCGCTTGAACAGAGGTCTTTACCACGCCAACTCTGTTTTGCTTTATGGATGTCGTGGAGAGGAGAGACAGTTGACCGAGGTGGGCTCCAAGGAGGCGTCAGTCAAAACGTGACCTAACATGCCCACACAGTGTGGAGAAATACTATTATCCTAAAATTAGCTGTTTTGAACAGGTTTTCAAATAGTTGGGAAGATTTATTTTCACACAGGTTTTGTAGATACTTAATAAGATACCCACATAGTATGACACAGTATGTGTATTCTTACTATTTAAAACCATGCTTCCAGAGGCTTTACAGTTAAACAGGAGTCTATAAAAACTATTAAAGCTACTATGGTATTGGTAACTCTACTACTGTCAAAAATCTGAGATATCAAAACTAGAGCTGAAACAATCAATTAATATATTAGTTTGCCAACATAATATTAATGATGGACTATTTTCTTGTTATAGTAAACTGACTAAAGATTTTGATGGGCCAATGGGCAAAAAGAAAGCAATTTTACATAAGTGACACTATTATTAGTGAATTAAGTGATTAGTGGATCAATAATTGACAATTATTTTTAATAAATTAGTCACTTTATTCATTTATTGTGCAAAATATCTAAACCTTCACTGGTTCCAGCTTCTCAAATTTCAAGACCGTCTCCTTTTCATTGTTTATTTTAATTGTAAACTCAATATCTTTAGTGTTGGCCGCAAAAAAATGAACAACTTAAATGGGTTGGCTTAGGAGCTATTGATTTTGCAAGATTGTTCAATAATGAAGTCATTAGTTGCATGGTCTTTACCATTTTCTTAATTTAAATGCACCACACTAATATTGATTGACTGACAAAGTTATTGCTAGATTAATCAATAAAGAAAACAAAAGTCAAAACCAATGTATGATAAGTGGACTGCTTTGTTAAAGAATAAATGTCAAATAGGGTTTAAGATGTGACATATCAACTACCGTAAAAAGTAAAAATACAGGTAAAGTACTACATGTGAAGCATCAGATCAGTTACATGGAATTATTAGAACTGAAGTTATTAGTCCTGCACCCATGTGCACTGCAATCACTGTAGTCTGAAAAGGTATAAAACTTACCACCACTCCTGGAATAGGTAGCCCTCGCTCTTGACTGTACGCTTCTTTACTGTGGCCATGTCTGCCACCAAGCAGGAAATATCTGGTGTTGGGTAACTATTTGTTTGCTGATTTACTGTCTGTTTATGAGAACACATTAGTTCTGCCTGCATAGTTCCTACTTCTGGTGCATGTTTACAAACTGTACAATAGCTTTGCCATTGTGAGATGCATGAGGGAAAAAAGCAAAGTGATCTTGCTTTATTGACCAATATTGTGTTAATCATAAAGTATATTTAGAAAAACAAGCCAAGGGATGTTTATTGTTGTTCTGCAGGTCACAACTCGCCTCCAGGCTGGACTTTGGACATGACTGGATTAGACGATTTCTGTTATGACAATTGTCATTTCTCAACCTGAAATGCCAAACATTAGATGTTTCCGGCATTTAAAACGTGAGAACAGGGTGCTTTCGCTTGTCTTACCACACTATAATTTACATATCGTTAAGTTTTTAAATGTTGGTCAAAACTACAGCTGTGGACATGTGCTAAATAACAAGTTAGGTGCCAACTTTTCATTTAATTGTGATAGGCGTTTCTTTCTTCTGCAAACAATAAATGCTGTTTTTAAATTAGGATTAAGTTCAGTTAGAATACACTGTATGTATTTGATACGACAACCTGTAAGTCACTCAGTACATGTTAAATTTGACAACAAACAGACAAACGAGGCGTCAGTCCTCTTATCACATACTGTCAGACTGGACTCTGACAAAAAGGTGCATTTATCTTTGGAAAGCAAAGGCGATAAGGTCCCTGCAGATTAAGTTATTTACAGGCATCGAGTTTAACTTCCGAGCTGTGCATGGAAACGTGAAGTAAAATGTCGGGTGGCTCTGAACCAAAACTTGCCTCTGAAAGTTAATTAATATCATAACATTGTATTTTATTCACCTGAATCCCCGGCAGTCCACTTTGAATCGGGGAATGAGCCATGGCGTCAGATCAGCAAAGATGACGCCTCTCCTCGTCTTTTTCTGCTTCCCTTATCAGAGTTTCCTGACCGACCCCTAGTTTAAATGACCCGGTCCGAGCCACAAACTCCTTAACAAAAGTCAAAGTCTGAAAAGAAGAGGTCGCTTGTTATTAAAATATCCGCTCGGTTTGTCGGCTTGTACTTGGAGCCGCTGCCAGCTTCTCCTCACTCGCCTTCCGCAGTTAGCGAACGTTAGCTCCGCTAGCTACTTTAGCAGCTAGTTAGCAAACAGTTAGCTGAATAATTATGTCTCCGTAGACCGTTGAGGTCTCTCAGCAAGCGCTTGACAGCTCGCCAGTACTAAGATAGGAGTCCGGTTTTCACACAGTCGCACAGGGTGAATAAATGCACACTGTTATATAGTTGTACCGCTTGTTGTTTCTATTCTCTCATCACTTTTCTCTGTCGCCCAGCGCCATCTTGGTTAATGTCATTTTCATTTTCCGGAGGACCAATCAGAGAGAAGAAGAGCAGACCGCGTGTATGGCGTCATCCGTAAATCAAGGCGCGTCACAGCGGAAGAAGGACGTTCACAAAAGTGCCACCTTATGATCAGGGATGTAAATTATGATAAGACTTAATTTACTGGTTGTTTTCAAAGTTTTAACATTTCTCTTAACCTCAGAAAAAATGGTTATTTTTTTTAATGACTTTGCAATCAACACAATTATTATCCTCGGAAAATACATAAGAAAAACTATTTCGTATTCCATAAGGAGCTGTGTTGTTACATTTTGTCTATGAAATCAATGAAGGCAAATGCTATGGAGCTTTATAACTTGGCAGAAGAACATAATCTTGAAGAGAACCTATAGAACAACATGTCGTATTATTTTCCTTATTTAATTTTATTTATTTTGTGTTATTTATTTTATTTAATTTCTTTTCAATTCAGATTCTTCCCTGCTAACTGAATGTGTGCTTTGTTTCTTGCTCGTCTGACGTCTTGATATGAAGATATTGTCACTGTACAAGGCCACCTATGTTTGTAAAAACTGATTTGTTTCATTGAAGTTGGGGAAAAAAAACGTTCATATTATGATAATACAGTAGTCGTGTTCTCGAATATTTAATACATTTTGTTATTTTAAAAGCTAAATTTTTCATTTACAAAGAGAAATTCTCTTGGTCAACTCCTAAATTAGTATTTTTCCTCTTGGAACTGAAAGCTCTTTTTACGTCACTCAGCTTAATCAGTCAGTCAGTCATTTTCTGTAACCGCTTGTCCTCGTAAGGGTTGTGGGGGGGCTGGAGCCAATCCCAGCGGGGTACACCCTGGACAGGTCGCCAGACTATCACAGGGCCGACACATATAGACAAACAACCATACATGCTCACAGTCACACCTAAGGGCAATTTAGAGTCACCAATAAACCTGACCTGCATGTCTTTGGACTGTGGGAGGAAGCTGAAGACCCTGGAGAGAACCCATGCAGACACAAGGAGAACATGCAAACTCCACACAGAAGGGCCCCTGTCCATGGACCGAATCCCGGTCCAACCAGGTTTTGAACCAGCGACCCACTTCCTGTGAGGCAACAGTGCTAACCACGACGCCACCATGCCGCCCGCGTTGGCAATTATTAGAATATAAAACAAATAAAAGAGGGGCGAGCACGTAGCCTTGGGGGGATCCAGTGGAGGTGATAAAACACCCTCACCCACTGAGACCTCCCTGGTCAAAAGTCCATAAACCAGTAAATCAGGCCAGCATCAATTCTGTAAATGCTCTTCAACTCACCTGTTAACATGGGGCTGGATACAGTTAAAAGCAGAAGAGAAGTCAATAAGCCAGTAAATGGACAAGGGACTTGGCCCCCTCAAAGTGTTAAAAAACCATGTTCAAAAATGTCCCTGTCTCATCACCCATGCTTCTGCCCGACCTGTAAGCAAACTGGAGAGGGTCCAACTTATCCTGTACAGTGTCCAAAAGTGCATCCTTCACCACCTTTCCAAAAGTTTTCATGGCAAGAGAGGTGAGTGCCACCTGTCTGAAGTCATTGAGTGACTTTGGGGTGTTGTTCTTAGGCACAGGAACAATTATTGAGTCCTTCCAAAGACAGGGGACCTTACGCAGCTGTAAGGACAACTGGAAAACAAAGCAGAAGATGTCTGCCAGCTGCGCAGCAAAGTTTTTCAGGACTCAGCCTCCGATGCCATCACGGCCGAGACTTTTCTTTTCACAGACACAATGTGTGTGTAAAATTACTTTTTTTTTTAAAAGGTTGACTGCACGCAATTCTTTTATTGACACTTTTAGATAACCTTCACTGACGCTTCTACTGTAACCTTTACTGTTGATCAGGATTGCTTTTATGATGTCTTATGCCTGTTAACTGCAGATCAAATTTCCCGTTGAAGGACAATAAAAGCTCTGAACTGAACTGAACTGAAATGTATGTTTGTATGTCTGTACATCTCTTCATTTGCTTGTTATATATTTTGTTTAGTTTGGTTGGATTCAAAATTCCATGTAGCTGCTGCAGTTTCAGGGTCCTGGTATTGTCCATGCTGGTTCACTGTCCATTGTCACAGCCTACTAGGACATTTAATGAAACAGAGCCATCACTCTTGTTATCAGTAACACCTGTGCTTTCCTGCCATGGCAAGATGCTGTAAAAAAGGTCAATTAAACTAGTGAATAAAGTGTTGTTGCTATATACTAGTTGATAATTTAGCGCAGCACCACAAAGACACCAATGATACAATATTGGCACCAAAACATTCAACATAAACCTTGTCCATCACTACATTTTTGGAAAAAAAGACACCATGTACAGTAAATTGAGCAGACTCCATCTGCTGATGAGAACATACAGTTAAAGATTCAGATAATTCTGTTAAGTGGAGTTGAGAGTATTTTGTCAAACAACACTTCCAAGGTGAAGTATTTAATGCAGTCAAACAATGACAACCAGTTCTTTAAAGCCAATTTGATGGCCTGTTAGGCTGCGATGCATTTCTTTTTGTCACATAATAGGAAATTTAGTACTAATTAAACACATTTATTGCAAAAACAACACTATTCAGTCTTCTATGGCTGTAAGTTATAATGCTAAAGATTTGATATCAGGTTGGAAGAGTGCTATGAACATGAGAATTAAATTAGTGGATTTATTGAAAAAGATCACACGACAAGTATTGTGGATGGAAAAACACACGAAAAGGATTTATTTTTATTCCTACTCAAACATAACCTTTACTTAAAAAGAGCAATTACACATAATGATATGTTAATGGTTCATCTCTTGTTGTTGTAATACTACAGCTAACACTGAATTTGTTGCCAGAGAACTTTTTGTTCCTTGCACACAATAGGCATTTGAGCATCAAAATATAAAATATTTAAAAGGCACAAACACGCAAACACCACACACACACACACACACACACACACACACACACACACACGCACACAGGCATTATGAATATCTAATCTGTTTTTTAAACTGTTCACATGTGGGTCTGTTTGTCTGCATCATCATAATCTTTGTGACTTTTAACTGAGTCTCTTTTAAATGAGTTGCTTTTAACTGAGTCTCTCTTGACCATCTCAATTTCTGCCTTCTGCAGCCGGTCTTTATCATCCTCATCATCCTTATTAACGTTCTTGAACTGGGCCTCTATCGCTGAAGGGTCGATGTAAGTGTAGAAATACGCCATGATGGAGAAGATGCAACACACTGCAAACAAGAGGCAGGCAAACAGGACGTACTCCGCCCACTTTGAAAGAGGAGGAGAGACACAGAGGGACAAATGTGGCATTCATGTATGGCAACATGACATAATCGCACAGATATGAGGTAAGTAATAGTTGTCACTTTTTGTCTAAAATTTAGTTTTCTATTTAAATTTAGTTTCTTACCTGTTTGGGAATCTTTGCAAGCTCGGCCACAATCAGTACGATGAAGTTGCCAATAGCAACAGTAAACAACCAGCCTGCTTGCAGCACGGCTTTCATGTTACTCGGTGCCTTGAAGACACAAAAGAAAAACACAAAATTAAAAAAAAAAAACAACAACAAAGACAACCAATCGAATATAGTTCAAAGCAGAGCAAAATAAAATATTCCCATGTACAACTTCTTCTTTGATGGTGTGATTTTGTAACAATTTTACCTGTGAGTAGGAGAACTCCAGACCTGTAACAGAAAACATCACTTCACCAGCGGTGATGAAGAAGTACTGTGGGATCTGCAGAGCCATGTGAACTGAGTTGGGCTTGATGTCTTCTGCTGCAGAAATAGACTCGTGACACTAAAACAAAGAATCACAACAGTACAGTTTAGGACAATGTCAACAGCTGAGGATTATTGCTTATTAGTGAGTATTTATGACACCAGGACAGCGAGTGAATTTGACTCAAAATAAAATGGCCATGTTAACTGTCATAAAGGAACATGTCAGCCAGTGCAACTATTTGGCTCATTGATGTGTTTGTAATAGATTTTGAATGATGGAGGCACAGAGGAATAAGACACATCAGACTTACACACACAACTGTGAGATTAAAGTATACAGATTTACCTTATAGTTTTAGATACTTTTATGTTAATAATTAACAATTCCATAATAAATTAGACAGGCTAGAAAATGATATCTTACTTTGTATAAAACATCTCGTGGTCAGTTTTCTATCAAATTACGTGGGGTTATTTTATGGAATAAAAATGCGCATTTAACGGATTCGTCTGTGTCACTGTCTATGTACAAAAAGAGACAGAAACTTTCAATTTGGAAGAAAATGTTCACGCTTTTAAAATGTTGTCAATACTGTAAATTGGCAGGGGATTTGTTGATATTATAAAAAAACATAGAATATCATCATCCTTAAAAATCCAAAACTCACATTTGGTCCAAAGTCAAAAGTGCTGGGAATGAAGAAGGTATAAGAACTTCCAAATCCAAACTCTCTGCTGTATTCACATTTCTGTGAACCTCTCCATATGGTGAAGAGGGACCTGATCATTAGAAAAAAAAATCAGTGTATTAAACTGTATCACTGTCTGCATAAAATAATGATTCTGGTATAAAAACTGTGAATTAGTTAAAATGAAAAAACAAACAAAACTTACTTTCCATTTTTTATCTCGGAGTAGTTGGTATAAGAAAATGGCTCAATCAGTTCAAAGTCGTCTGCAGAAGTTGAAACGTTCACTTCTGTATTCATTCCATTTATAAATCTGAAATGGGTTCATATTGAGCCAGAAAATGTAAAAACAGTAAAAACAATTTATAACAATTGAGCCTGCTGATAAAGATTGAGACTGTTTTATTTTCAATATTTTGACTTGATAAGAGACTAAACCAATTAAAAGATTATATAAAAAGTCGATATTTTATTTTTTGTTGATGGCCTGATTTATTAATTTTTTATACTTAAACACTTAAAATTCAGCTTACCGGATTGCATTATTGCCTTCTTCTGGTTTCGAAGTCAAATCCTCAGTCTGGAGAAATAAAGTGACAAACGTTGATTAATTTAACAATTGAAAGGCTTCTTTTGTGTTTTTAATTACCAACTTACCAACAGCCATTCTTCAGTGATGTTTAAGGGAATCAGAAGAGTTTGACGCTTTTTTTTGGTCAGAGGAACAGATCTCGTCACCGCAGGGCTGCCTATTGAAACAACCATTATGTCCGCATCAAATGTGAAGAATTCACTGCTGGCCTGCAAGAAAAAAGGAATATTTGAAAATGTGCAATCAATGCAGCAAGAGAATGTGTGTTTTGGCTTGCATGCTGTAGATTTCACAGAATTTTTGACTTGGAAGTCACATTTTTGTAAAAGTTTTGTGTTATTGTATGAGCACAGACCTGAGCTGCAGGAAGTACCAGAGGATCATTCCCGGGAAGATTAACCGTCACCTGACTGGTGCCCATGTTGAGTAATTTCAGCTGACTCTGAGAGGCAGATGGGAAGGTGGGCAATGTTTTCTGAAAATGAAAAGTATATTAATTCTTGAACTGATGTGCATTTTCAAAGTATATGAGGAAATTAACACAATAACTGTTTCTACTTACATCAATTTGAGTCTGAACTAAAGCAGCACAGACAAAAGCTATAGCTGCCAGAATCATCCCGACTGTCATTCTTTTCAGAGGTCTGTTGGATTAACATTAAATCCTGTTACTGATTCATCCAAAAATGTGACAGAATGACAGCACCAAATGTCTCAATTTTTATACAGGAATATTTTTTTTTCTTTTTTACTAAAATACCAAACTAAACTAAACTAAACTAAGGGGCTGCTGGCTGTAGCTTTACCATAAAAACATAAATGTTTTTTTTTTTTTGTATGAGAACATTGACACCATGGGTGTCATAAAAAATGTTCTCATCTAACATTCATCAAAACATTTAATTAGCACATTTTTCCAAATTGTCAAACTATTACCTCAAACATGCAAAAAGGGCAAGGAATTAGAGTATTCTAAAACTGATTTTATGAGTTGTTTTTTTTTTTTTCAAATTCCTGAGGCCTCAATCTAGAAAATAAAACTAAGAAGGTGAGAAATGTAAGCATCTGGAAATGTTAATGCATAATGCAGATAAGTTATTTAATACCTAAAATAAAGGACTGACAGAAATATCCAGATCTATATAGATTGTCTCATTGAGTTCCAGCAGTACTTACGTAAAATTTAGGCCACATTTTTTGATGAGAGGGTAGATGAGGCTGTCCATGATCGGCACCAGAGTGAGGATCAGGATGGGGTTGACAGTCTTTCAAAAACATAAATTGCACAGTAAGAATCTGCTCAAACAAAGTGCAGCACATCAGTCCAAGCTAACGGGATAAAATTATTACCTGCATCTGATCAGGCTGTATAACAAGTGCCCCCTGCAGACACAAGGACATTATTAAAACATGAACACATTGCTCTAATTAATTCAAGTACATTTATTGTTGTTTTTATCACCAAACTCACAAAGTTTCCATCCATGGTGGTGGCTTGCAGAGTCCATCTAGAACCCTTTAATAGAAATACAGCGTTTAGCCCAGTTTCCTTTAAGTGATGCTGCCTTTTAAAAAGAAAGTTAAAATACCTTTTGGTCAAACAGAGTCCAGAACATCGGGAGCGGGATGTACAAAAAGAGCACCCTCAGCACCATTTTGATTTGAGCAATGAGGAGTTTCTGCAGCACACACAGACATATGATGAACTGCCGTTATTTCACTGAAGAAATAAGAAACTTTCGGGAGTAAAATGAAGTTAAACTTACATCATATTTCTCCTCTGCCCAGTCCATCCAGTGCTGCCTCTTTGGGTACTGGTTGCTTCTGTGCTTGTAGCGATTTTTAATGGCAAACTGATTGACAGAAGGAGAAAAGAAGTAAAAGAGAAATATTAAAGTAATAATAAGAAATTTTATTTATAGAGCATTTTTAATACAAGGGATGCATCTTGAGGTGCTTCACAATAAAGATGCAGCACAAAAGGACAAGATTTGCCAATAAAAAGACAGTTGATGATAAAATATGAGCAAAAATAAGATAATTAATGTAAAATAATAATCAGAAGAATTACATTAATTGCAAGCTAAACAGCTTTTCAGCCGTTATTTAAAAATACTCACTGAGCCCATGTGTCTTATAACTGTCAGAAGGGCATTCCTTAAATTTGGAGCACAGTTAACGAAAGCTACGCTTACTATTTTTTGTGCTGGTCCCAAACCATGAAGATCTTTAAAAGCAAGTAAAAAAACATTAAAATCTATTCTTAAAGATACTGGGAGCCAGTAGAGTGTAGCTAAAACTTAATAATATGCTTTCTCCTCCTTTCAAGTGACTGTTTCAAAAGGCCAGAAAATAGAGCATTGCAATAATGTTATCGAGGCTCTATTTGAAATCAAGCCATGAAAAGGTTTGAATAAGTAAACAAAGTGAGTAAATATGTTTTTAGAAACATCCAGAAGTCAATGTTGTTACACATTATTGCAGAATATGTTGATGGTGTAAAACAGACTCACCCCAATACATTTACACACATCCAGCATGATGTTTCCCTGTGGCTCAGCTTTGTAGTACATACCACTTCCAACGATAAACACCACTGTTGGACAACAAACAAACGAAAACGCAACATCATTACCGGTGTGCACAGAACGTGTACAGTATGCGCTTCACAGTATCTGTATTTAGACATACCGAGTGCAACCACCATTAGAACTGCAGGGACACCGAAGGCCAACGAATAACACTTCTGCGCAGTGTAGATGCCACATTCCTGAGCTGCAGATGGAGAAAAACAGCTTTCAAACTTTACTCACACTCAAGGACTGCTGTTAGCTTTTAATCACAAGCACTTGTATTTATGGCTCTGTTTTTCATAAACGTCATGTCCTGCTCATATCTACCTCTCAGGATTGGAGTGATAATGGTTGACAGGAGACTCCCACCATTGATGCACAGGTAGAAGACAGAGAAGAAGGTTCTCCTTTGGTTTTCCTGCAGAGAAATGTGTCAGTGACCTTCGATCACCTTTTGCATGCACGTTGTACAATGCTGGACATAATGTGTAACCAATTCTAAAGTTATATTAATATCTGTGTTTAAGATATTAAATTATAGAAGTTTTTTTTAGTTTTACTAGCAACATGACTCTAACACCAAGCATGGTCAATGTCCACCACTTTTTGTCCAGGCTGACATATTTTAATTTTGTACTGTTTGTCCTGAAATATCACATTTGGCCACCAGAGGATGAATTTTAATGACTTAAGTGATTTTCTTACATTTCCTCTGGGGCCACCATTATGTCCACCATTAATTTTGTGAAATGTCTTAAACTATTTGATGTTGTTGTTGTTCATTGTCATGAAATTCACTCCTTCATGTACCCCATAGGATAAAATGTGCTAACTTTACATGATACTCCACAGATTTTAGAGTTGCCCTCAAGATAGACAGTTTGGAAAAATGCCTATAATCTGATGATTTTGATACTTGGCTGTGGGCTATGAAGCCAAAATGACATAGTGGCCAAACTGTGCAATTACTACTTCACATGATGGATTGGGTCCAAAGAGGTTTTCCCATAAACTTAATTCTTAAAAGAGATGCCTGTACAGTAGATACGTTTTTAGCATCGCATCCCTCACAAAATGACTCATTTCACTATCAGGATTTAATCTGCTGGTCCCAAAATATTGCTAAAGGTCTAAAAGATCAGCATGATTACATCATTTTATCCCCACTCAAGTTAGTGAAGGGCTAAACAAGAAGTACTGCAGAAGATCCGGCAAATTCTACACATGGAAGTCAAACTTTTTTGGCTTTATGCACCACTAAGCAACTTTAATAGAAATACACAGGGCCCCTTTTCCAACGCTGTATCCAGTTCCCTTTATACATTCATGGTTATGCTAGCAACGGCTGATATAGCCTGAAGCAGGGATGAGGAGCAGGCTACAGAGTTTTGGTAAACTTATCTTGGGTCTTCAGACTCAACTAGAGCTGATTTACACAACATCACTTGAGACTATTAACAACTTTTTTCACTGATGCAGTAGTGCTCGATTCCCAAACACCTCTAAATAATTGGATTCATGAAATTCCCATCAGCCTCAGCTGTGCTTTGTGTTTGGTTCTAATTAAAGCATGCTAACATGAACGTGAACATGGCAAACATTTTGTCCTAAGATGACAAGAGAGAGGAGACAGGAATACTGGGAGAGAAAGAAAGCATGACATGCAATAAAGATCAGGCGATTTCCATCTTCAGTGACATTGTCAGTATTCTAACCTGATGGTCACCGAATTGGTCTCCACCAAAAGCAGCAACACAAGGTTTGATGCCACCAGTACCAAGAGCGATGAGGAAGAGACCCACCATGGACAACACACTAAATATGAGAAGGAATATGTGCATGAGCAAAGAGTACTTTAGAAATATGTGATGAAAACTTCCTGTCAACATCCTGGACTCAATTATTTCTTTAGTGGAATAGAAACCCACATATGATAGGTCATGTTGTCTGGTGTCCCGTCTCTGTCTTCGTCAGTGATATCGTGGATTGCACTGACAGCCATCGCAATCTGGCCAATCGCATAGACAATCGACAAGTAGATGATAGTCCTGCAAGAGGAAGAGCAAAAGAATCAGCAAGGGGCAGAGTAAGTACTACGATACCTTAATACAGCATTGTGAGTAAACATTCTGCATTCAAAATACTACTTAAATAAAACTACATAATTATCAATAGCACACTGTACTTAACTCACTTGAACTTTCCAAGCCATGAGTCAGCCACAATGGCCCCAAGGATGGGGGTCAGGTAGCAGAGAGCCACAAAGACATGGTAGATGGAGGTAGCCAAGTCATCATCCCAGCGCAAGAAGTACTTAAAGTACAGCACCAGGACAGCTGTGAATAGGCAGGGAAAACATATTTGTATTTTTCAATATATCAACATCAGTTTCAGACTGCACAGTATAAGCTTTGGGATGTTTGGTCATGTTGTGCATAAAATATCATGTGGTGGAAGTTCTCAGATCTTCTATGTAAATGGACCGTTTTTACTTTTACTTGCAGGACTGTTTATTAAGCTGAAGATCCAAACACCTTGTTGTAAGTAGTTTCATGTAGTAACTATTTTGTTTCTACTGAAACTTCTTTTAAAGTTTGAAAAATATACAATTTTGACGTTTCCTTAGTGTAGAAAATACTATTACATAACTGCATTTAAATTTTAATTGTTAAAGTACACAGGTATTATCCTCAAAATATACTTACAATATCAAAAGTAAAAGTTTTTTTCAGAATTACCAATTACAGAATAATTTATAATTGCTGGATTATGATTAATGAAGCATTAAAGTATACACAACTTTAATATTCCAGCTAGCTGTGGGGATAATTTAAAAATTATTATATAAATTTCAGATTTACATTATAGTATATACTGTTTATAACTCATTAGACTGCATATAAAGTTGATTTCATATAATATCATTATGATAATATAAGTTGTCAAACTAATGTAATGGAGTAAAAAGTTGGCCTAAATCAAAATTGTACTGGAGTAACTGTGCTTAATTACGTTCCATCAATAGGTGGAACAAATACCACAAAGTTTGTCTGTCCTAACCAGTTACAAATATTTTTTGATAAATCAATCCCTTTTATTATGTGACCTGTTCGGGACAGGAAATAAAGTGGCTTGGGTTAAAATAAGTACTCGTCGTCATGGTTACACGTGGTTGACGTATTCTCACCTCGCATGCCATAGTAGGAGAATCTCTCGCAGAACTCATTCACAACGATGAAGAAGATGCTGAGCGGGTAACCGCACACCTCTTTGCTCTAAACAAACAGAGAAACGGCAGCAAAGCGTTCAGTAAACACACCGTCCTTACCTTGGCTCGTGCAAGCATGACCCGCCCTACTCTCACTCTGATTGGCTAGTACTCGTTACACCTTCGTTAACTGGATTGGTTAAATTTAGGTAAAAAGCGTGACACTGGTTAGGGTTAAGGTGAGGTCGGGTCATGCTTTCATCATATTAGGAGAAATAAATTCGCTGTCAGCACCAGGAGTGTTGGAGAAAGTATTGTGATCATACATAAGCCTACCACAAAATAAAATAACCAGTTACAAGAAAAAAAATCTAAATTCGTAATGTTTAACCCTTCAAAACCTGAACAAAATGGGTAGATGAAAAAAAAGTGAAAATTAGGCAATAACCGACTTGACAAAAAATGTCACACAAATTGTGAAAAATTAATAAAAGGCCACAAGAAAACGACATGCAAATTTGTTTTTACAAAGGAGGGAGGATTTGAGGAAAATTATAAAAAAAATAAAATAAATTTAAAAATTGAGAAAATGTTAAGAAAACAATATTTTCATTGCCAAAAAATGTACAAAAATATGCCAGGAATTTGTTAAAAGTTACAAGACTTTTTGTTTTCTGAAAATAAGCAAAATTGCTGTTACTTTGAATGTCTTGCTAAGTTGCTCATTTCCTTTTCCCTATGTTTTTAAAAAGAAAAAAACAATTTACTCAGATTACTCAGAAGGTTTATAAAAGCACTGAAATATTGACAACAAAATGAACTTGCTTTAAGTGCTTTAAAAGTAAATGTGCTCATCATGTATCCTGTAGATTTATATTATTTGATCATTATTATTGATGCATTAATATGTGAGCAGCATTTTAATGCTTTAGTTGGTCGAGGTGGAGCAAATTTTAACTGCTTTCTTATATATCATATTTTTTGTAAGAAAAAGTAACCATAGATGTGAAATAAATGCAGCTGAGTAAAAAGAGCAACATTTTCCCCAAAGATGTTCTTGAATTGAGGTATAAAAGAACATATAACGGAAATACTTGTGTAACATACAGTGCTTGATATTCAGTAATTTAGCAGCAGTACAGTGAATTTCATACTGACATGGTTACTTTGTTACTATGGATTATTATTTAGTCTTGTACATTTTTTAAAACATTTTTTTTAAAGCATAAACTTCCAATAAATGAGGAACATTACCTTTCCCTTGTTCTGCCTCCCTTTCTTGGGATCCTCGTTATCTGTGCACAAGATGGAAGTAGCTTAAATAACTGGCTGTATTTCTAAGAAAAAAAAGTGGTTGCCGCCATTTAAAGAAATAAAATCTCTTTCTCCCAAAGTTTCAGCATGGAAGTTAGAAACAATGCAGCAAGAGTTCAGAGTTTGCAATATTCTGATTATTGTACTGTCTTGTCCTGAAGATGTGTGTCCTCACCCTCTGAGCTAAAATATTTACTTTTCTGGATTGGAACAGAAATACACACAAAAAAACTCACCAGTCATGGTGCTGGAGTAAAGCTGCTGCCTGCTTTCTGCTTTAGTTTGATATTCCTTTGAGATTCCTGCAAGGAGCAGTTGATAACTGATCCTTCACTGTGGGAGTGGGAGTGTTTCCGTAATATTGCTTCTTATTAGCACCTTGATTTGTTGTCCACGCTGCTGACTGTGTTGCTTTTATGATGGGAGGGAACAGAAGATAGGGAGTCAGCTTTGCTCGGTCCCTGACACCTCATAAAAAGCTATTAACTCACTTGTACTCAACAACTCAGCCAAATGTGGGAATAAACTTTAATAAATGTGGAAATAAAATAGGGATTTATGATTGCAGAGAAATGAGTGTATTTTATTTAAAAGAAAAGCATTAGGGAACATCTCTGTTTACAGCAGAACAGTGACTTTGTGTTAAATAAAAATAAAAAAAACCCATTGCTGCTCAAATATAAAACAATTTCTTGAACATTTCAATGAACACTAAAATGGTAAAAGCTTCATATTACTTCCACAGTAGGCATAGTGTCTGGTTTTCCACACCTTTGCTTTGGCAAAAAGGTGAACATCATCTTTACAGTGTTTGAGCCGCACACAGCAAGAAAGTTTGCAAATATTGCACACACTCCTTTTTTTATATTTACACTAATAAACAACTTGGAATATACTTTTTGTATGCAATGGCTTTAAATATTTAAAAATGCTCCTGTTCTAAGACATTGAAGTGATTTAAGGTTGAATGCTAACATGAGTCACAGGAGGCCCTTTTAGTAGAAATATAACTTCATGTACAGGGAGACGAGCGTATGCAGCATATACTGTTCATCAAGACATCAATACAGTGGCTTATAAAAGTGGAGTACTGTACATAAAAAACATAATGTCAAACTTTATCAAAACAAACAAAAATGGGCTGCTGGGAGGGTGGTAGGTGTAATGTGATGACATGCATATCAAAGATCAACCAACATGGAAAACAAGTCTTTTCAGGTAGAAACAGGTGACAGATGATGTCTGGCCATAAAGCAGGGACTCTCCTGCGTGATCCCCTCTCTGGTCCCCGCCTCAGTACTGTCACACACACAGTCACAATGCCGTGTGTGTGCATTAAATAGGTCCATTGCCTCGGTCATGGTTCACTGAGAGAGGTGCTTTTGTCAGTTTCCCTTAAAGCTGACTGAAGAGAATCAGGATCGGGTTTTAAAAGCAACAGTATGGCATCGCCGGCATGCCTAGTTGGTGAGCATAGAGGGCGCTGAGTTCAAGGCTAACCCCGGCACGCTTCATACCACAGAGGAAGAGCTGGGGATGCCGTGGATGGTGGCACTGGTTGGCGTGCCGCTGATGGCGTTGAAGATGTGAAGCGAGTCTGGAAGAACGCTCTTCATGCCATCTTCCACAGGACTGATCTGGAATTGAGGGAGGATGAGATATTTAAAACTATTCACTAAACCATCCTTAATATCTTAGCACCTTCATTACTGCCATGCAAAAGTGTATTTCATTAAAGGGACAGTTTGACATTTTGGGAGTTACGCTTACTTGCTTTATTGCTGAGAGTTAAATAAGAAGATCGTGACCATTATTGTGTCTGTACCATAGACTATATAACAACGATGGACGACATGGCAGCTACAGAAAAGTGAAGCCAAAAAATCTTTATCATCCCCTGCTGGCCGGCTGCAGTATAGGTCACAAATCCTGCCCCCTCTATGTTAGTGGATAGGACGTGGGCCAAACTAAAAGCTTAAAGTACGTGTCAAATAAATGTTTCTCAAAGATGGTGTCTGTCATTTTAGGTAGTTCTTATCAACCTGAGGGTTGTTCAAGTTTTTGTTATTTTTCTAAGTTTGGTTTTAAGTGATTGGATGCTATAAAACGGGATTTGACGACATGATTGACAGCTGTCTGTGCCAATCAGTAGGCTCACAATCAATGGCACTGCTCACAATTGGTTGGACTGGTGTCTGGGCGAGAACTCAGTACCTCAAAGGTCGCTACTGCGTAGAGTTTGGCTCCAAATGATGGCCCCACTGCAAGATGGCAGTGGGCATATCTGTGATATTATGGCTTCATTTTTGTACAGAGGGAGGATGTGGAGATGCGTTGGCCATCTTTATTTACAATCAAAGGGCTGCATGGTAAATATGAAGCTTCAGCCGCAGCCAGTTTACTTAGTGTGGCCTTGTATAAAAACTTAAAAACGTGGGAAAACAGCCAGCCTGGCTTTCCCCCTGCTCCAGTCTGTGTGCTAAGCTAACCAGCTGCTGGCTGTAGCCGTTTATTTACCATACAGACATGACTGTTTCCAATCTCCACGTCTAATTAACAGCAAGAAAGAGAATATTAATTTTTTTTCCAAAATGTCAGACTGTTCCCTTAAGGTGCAGTCTCAGCAGCTCTTCCATAAAGACTAACAGATACAACAACCAAACCTTGTAGCATCAACACAGTAATCCACTGAAAATCAAAAAAAGTATAAAACTTTTTTGTATAAAACATATTTTTCTACGTCTGCATATACAAAAACAAATGTAAGCACTGTTCATAAGCACACACATTCAGATGCATGTATATACATATACAAATGCTGTTCATACATACGCAAATGAATACGTACATACATTTACATACATGCATACACGTGCAAAAAAATTACGTCAACAATCCAAAAGAGAAAAGTCTGTGATTGTTGGTCTAGCCAGCTGCTGCATCAAAAGTGTTCATAGCAGAGGAGGAAAGGGAGGGTTTTGATTTTGAAATATCAGCAGTAGAGCTGATGCCATTAAATCAGGGGTGTCCAAACTTTTTTTTGAATGGGGTAGTATACCTTGGCGTTGGATACTTCTTGCGTTAAATGGGTTATTATCAGGGTTATTTAAAAAAAATCCTATACATTGTGACAGTTGCAACTGTTTCATTATTCATTGAAAAAGTCTTCAACTTTCCATTGCTTCGGAAAGCGTCAGTCGTCATTGTCAACTTAATACCTCCTTGCTGTCTGCTACCTAACAGCTGTTAGATAACTGTTCTGTTTATGAAAATGTATCAGTTCTGCATATTTCCTGATTCCTTCATATTGATAAATGTCTACAGACTGTATAATAGTACTGCCATTGTAAGGTAAAGGGAGAAAATGCAAAGTCATAAATCTTGATTAACCAATATACCAATATAGTGTCCTGAGGCAGATATATTATATTTTGAAAGACTATCCCAGGGCTATTTAAAATTGGTTTGAGGGACACAACTGCCCCCCTGCATTAAATGATTAGTCATAGAATTAATCCACAACTGTTTGATAAATCAATTTTCATGCAAAAATGCCAAACATTTAAAGTTAGTTTTGGACTGCTGGTCAGAAAATTGATTTATGATTAATGATTAATCAAGAGAGTAATTGTCAGATTAATCTTTAATAAAATAAAGCTAAGTTGCGGCCCTGATCATTCTGATGGACAGTGGACATGTGTTTCATGCGTGGGAATACTTCCATGTTTAGCTGATTCTTTATTTACTGCAGGGATGTAAAGATAAGGCCTGTCTGTGTTCAGATCAGATAACATTTCGCTGCCTCTTAAGGTCAAGAACTGGGCCCTAGCTTAAGCAGCAGCAGTGTTTTTTTTGTAACATTAGGCAGTGTTTGTTTCTAAGATTATGTTTCAACAAATCAAGAAACAAGACAGAGCATTTACTCTAGTATTTACTCTAAAGCCAAGATTTCCAACGGTCTGACAATGCAACATCCTACAGTGATCAAAATTTTGGGTGATATGTGAGAACAGATGTCTGTGTCTGGCTGGACCAACATTTAACAAGTCTTTATTGCATATGGGTGCTTCTTGCATTACCATCCAATCTGCTCATGTCAGCACAAGGGAAAAACAGAGAACGGTGTTATCAAAGACTGTTATCAATTACATTATCAAGCATTTTATGAACGTCCAAAACCCGTCGCAGCAGGTTACACTTTCAACATTTGTAATGCAAACTGTAATTACTCTTATACTCACTTGCTCATGCATGATGATGGACAGCTCTCTGGCCAGGTCTCTGTAGTTGGCTTTCATCTCATCGTGATACTCCTGTTGGTCTTCTTTGATCAGTCGCTCATTAATACCTAAGCCATGACCACATGCCTCCACAAAGTGCCTGCTCAGAAAAATGAAGATGTGTTAAAGTACAATTACACAAAGTAAATCTGCACACATCATAAGCTGTTGACATCTCATCTCACCTGAAGACCTCTTTTAGCTGTTTGACCTTGTTGTCTGGATACTTCTTGGCGCTTGCATCATCCAGAAAAGCTCGTGCATATGCAAGGGGCCCTGCATTCACCTGAGGGAGGATGGATGAGCTGTCATGCTTTTCCATGATAATTTCACATGTCCAGTGTGTATATGTATGTCAGTGTATATATTGACAAAACTTAAAAAAAAAGGCACCTGGACGCTGATGCTGCCCTGCAGTTTGAGCTGCAGACGAATCATGTCCACCTCGCTGGAGGAGCAGAGTTGTTTAATCTCGGCCACCTTCTTGCTCATCTCATCGATGGCCACTTCGATGGGGCTCAGGTCAGTGTGGTGTTGATACATCACTGCAATTCTTTTCTTTACGTAGGGAAAGCAATGCGTGGCTGGGGGACAGAAACACGATGAGGAGGATGGGTGAGCAGCTGGCCTCTCAGTTTATAAATCTTTGCTTGTTGCATGTGCTTTTCTGAGTTTTACAGCTCAGGATCCACTCATATGTTAACTGAACATCTTTTGAAAGCTCTAAGACAATAAAGATAAGAATGTAAAGTTGAACCTTTGTATCTTTTGCGCCATAAAACGATATAACTTTGATTAGGATTAGGAAAGATCCTTGACAAACAGCTGACACATTGAAAATCTAATCAAGATCTTCCATTCATGCACCTTTTGCTGAGCAATGTATGCCTTAGGGACTGATACACACGTGACATCCGTTCAGTGTGTATTTATAGCCTGTTTTCCTCAAGTGTGTCGATATGCACACAATAGGAGATGGTCTATAGTCTGAGAGAAAAGTGAAAAATGTAACTCACTTTTTGGATTATTTGAGATCATTTGATGCAGAATCTTGTTTATGTCCAATTATTAAAGGGTGACTACACAGATTTTTCATATCAAGATCAGTTTCCTTGTGGTGAGGAAATTTCTCAGCCTGTGAGAGCAGTTGCATATTGTCTTATGTGGCTGTGGAGGAACTTGGAGTCGGATCTACCACAGACAAAAAAACAGGGTATCGCTGCCCTTGTTGCACCAATATTGACATTAATTTTAAAATCTTTTCTTTGCAAATCCCCAAAAACACTCCCTTAAGGGCCATACATATGCCACGTTTTTTGAAAATCTATTGTTTTCAATGTAGATGCACAAAACACACACTGATGCAATAGTAATGCCGCCGTTATGCACTTGTCTTCCCAAGCTCCAGTTTTTCAGGGCATGACAGCTGCACCTTGTGATAAAGTTCAGCTTTTGGGGAGCAGCAGTGTGCACTTCATGTCATGTGACAAGGAACACTCACAACTGGTTGATACATTTCCTCTCTTCCATAACTATCTGTGTTATAGTTATAACTATTAATAATAACACTATAACTATCAGTGTATGATAAATATAAAAAAAGAAGTTGATCATACAAAAAAAAAGTTGATCATTTCAGTGCAGGCCTACCCAGTGCTTCACATCTATCCACAGGATCATATTTCAGGTCTAATAAACACTTAAAAAACATTGCCTGAAAGAAGATCGTCAACCTGCCCTGCACCCTTGCAAGTTGACACAGAGTAGGTATAAAAGTAGCGCCCAACCTAGCATTTTTCAGGTAGTTAAAGACGCAGCATGTGTCCTGGCCCTTACTTATGTGCTACTACCACCCAGAGTATACAAGGTTACCTACTGGTTAGTATGGTCCTGCGTTTGCACTGCTCCTCTACCCCGCCTTGCTTTTTGCCTGATATGGTGAAAGGCATCTCAAACACAAAGCGCCGGATGTTGTGGCTCTTCTCAAAGTCTGTCTTCCTGTCCACCAACTCCTTCTCCTCCAGGTATGGGGTCACATGTGTTACTTGGATGTATGCATACTTGGAGTCCAGGTCTTTGGGGTTAATCTGTGGAAAGTAAATGTCATTACAACAAATGTTTTTTAATGAATCTAATGGGTCAGTCCTCATCATAAATTAAATATCTTACCTTGCCAGAGTCCTGGATCATCTTTACATTCTCCTGTCCGAACTTGTCAGAGTACAGCTTCAGAAGCCTCTGAGATATCTCTGATAGAGGGGTGAATTTGGGTTCTTTGTAGATGTACTCTTTACCATCTTCATCTTCAAAGAAGCCCTTAAAAAATACAAAACATAGTCAGAATGAAGAGAAAGATTTTAGCTCATACGATATAATGAAACAGTGCCACATCAAACCATACATGAGCTGTGAGTGGAAGTCATTCCAACAATTTGCTCAGATGAGATGGTGAAATAGTTTTTAAGTTTCAGCTCCAGGCTGAAAGGTCTGGTAGACTACACAAATACACAACCCTCTATCTAATGTCAAAGCACAGAGACAGAAAAAAAGAACTCAACTGCAAGAGATCAACTAATGGCAGTTCAGTAAGGTGAGAGAGGTTGAAGGTTACAGATCTCACACTGTCAGCGGGAGCATTTAGTTGTCTTGTATGTAAATGTCCAAAAGTCCCATGAACAGATGGGTGAAGCCATGCATTTACCCAGTGAGAGATGAATCCTGCAATTATCCCCACAAGGGTTTCATACTAAGATGATGACAACACTAAGGCTAGACTAGAGGAGAAGTAAAAAGGCTAAAAGATATGCACGTGAAACAGCGCTGACTGCTTCAGCGAAGGAACACAACACAGCCCAACACATCACTGCAGTCCAACTGTTGGCTCTCATAGTGATTTACCTCAGCCTCTGAGTCTGTGAAGTGGTATTGCTAACAGGGGCATGGACAGCAGAAAATATAATCATTGTTATTCAGTGAGATCTACCTAAAAACTATAAATAAATTCACCACACTTTAATTCAAATGACTACATCACTAATAAGACCACCATGTTAAGAGAGACATGGATCTGTGGATTTCTATCAAAGCAAAGATAACCACACCCAACAGATTATTTATAAAATGTCACAGATATGACAAAAATTTGGTTCAGTACTAAAATCTTCAACTTAAATCTGTAACACTGAAGCAGAAACACTGGAATGAGTGCACAAGTGAAAACTCGCCATGCAACACAGTTCCAAAAACACAAAGCAGCAGCAGTGACTGATTGTTATCGTAAACTGCAAGCTATGACTGAGAAATGCAATGAATTACAGCAGCACCGGCACCACACAAAGACTGATCAGAGAGGCTAACAAGGTCTACGGCACGACTTACCGTTGCCTTCAAAGAGGATAAAAAGCAGAAAAGGGCATTAGAGTGGATCATAAAGTGCCACTGCATGTGCTCATGCTCTTAGAAACAAAACAAATTCAGCAGTCCCCATGCTCATTGTGAATTACTGTGCAACACCAGCGAACACATAAATACCTGTTGTGCTTCTATGTGAAATTAAGTTTGAATAATTTTAAAACAGTTAATGCAGAAATCAAATTAACAATATGTCTATTTGGGAAAACAAATAACATCCTAGTGGACAGAATACATTACTATTGTTGGATAGTTAAACTCACCTGGCCAAAGAAGGCCACTCTGAAGTAGGTGCCCAGTAATCTCTTGCCTGTGTGCATCACCTCTGTCACTTTGCTGTATGCACGATGCAGGGTGTCGTACAGGTGGGCCAGTTTCTGTGCAAAGCAATAAAAAACATTTTAGATACTAATGTCTCAACCTGTGCAAAATTAGTTTGGAGTAGGAGATAAAAAGTTAGATGCACCTCAAAGTCCCTGCGCTTCTCATAAATGGGGATTATGAGCTTGTAGATGTCGGAGATGAGCTCGTAACGCTCAGCTTTCCACAGACCGTCCGCACACTCCTCCAAAAGCTCCATTAGGACGTCCTGAGGGAACAAGAGCATGAGAGAACTAGAAATATAGCTGAAATTAAAAAAAAAAGTGTTTGATAAGTCAACGCCTCTGCTTTTATGACTAAAAGTGAATGGCATTAGCCAAAGTTGCCTTCTTTTAATGTTTGTTTTGGAGAGAACAAACATTGATTCACATGATTACAAATAGAAACGAATGAGTTCTTACGTCCAATCTGAAAATTATGAAATGGGTTTAATGCTCATACAATAAGTCTATTGTTTGACATCTTGGAGGTCAGCTGTTAAATCTACGATGAAATACTGAGAGGGAGCAGGCCAGTTATTACTTAAATGATGATTTACTATTTCAAAATTATATTATTGAAGAACACATGACAAAACATTACATGTTTTTGTCTTTCTGCAACAGATAAGCATATGTCTTCTTTGTTTTAAAATTATATTACACTGACTTTGGCAGATGCTTTTGTCCAAAGCAACTCACAACAGGAGCATTTAATTTCAGTACGTGCAACAACTAGTCTTTACTGAGATACAAAAGTCAGAAAATCTAAATGCAATCGAGTAAAACTGAGACATAATGTGGTCAGACCACAGAGTGTATCTGAATTTGTGTCGATTTGTTAAAATCTTTGTGCGATAGCATTCCAGGTAAATCATTTAAAGAGTGATTTTTCATTTTTGTTTGCATTAAACACATACTTCATTGAAATGGACGTCCTGCATGCCGACGTCTTCCATCATCGCTGCTTCTTCATCGATGTTTGGAGTCACGACACGAAACGCTGAGCAGCCCTGCTTGAACATGCCTGCACACAGCATGAGATAAGACAATATCTTAACAATTAGACACATTAGGCAAACAAAAACAAGAAAGATTTCACAGGCTACACCAAAAATACAGCTACTGTGTGGCATGCAAGTGAAAAAAGATTATGAAAGCACCTTTTCTCCGCAAGTATTCTGCCACAAGTGCTGCAACGTGCACGTAGCACATGGCTGCCTATAAACAACAACAACTCAGGTCAGATAAGTCAGTTATCAGACAGTATCATGCACATAAAGAGCACCAGTCAACATAAAACTGGAATAAAATGAAGTACAGTACTTGATAAATGGAAACTGTACAGACATATTATCATACACAGGCCTATACTAAATCTATCACATGTTTGACTGGCCAGCAACATATCAGAATCCACACACAGTCTCTTATAACAGACCTCTGACAGGTCTCCGTTCTTCACATGGATTCGGGCCATGCTGTCCAGCCATGTCTTGCGTAGCTCAGGCGTGCTGGCGTAAGACTTGGCAAGGCTGTACTGCAGGTCCACCAGCATCTCTGGGTCTCTCTCATGCTCCTTCATCTGAGCCGTGGCCATCAGAACCGTTCTGATGCGTTTGGTCAGATCCTTCACATCTGAAGGGAACGCTGTGTTCTGTTAAGGAGTGTGCAGAAATGTGAACAGAGAGCCAAGTTATACCTAGTTTAAAGTTTAAAGTGTATATATATATATATATGTATATATATATCTTTAACTTTTACACCAGAACATAATTGTGCACATCAATGAATTCCTGACCTTGATAGTTCTGTCACTGTTGGCACAGTTGTTGATTATTGACAAAGACTGCTGGAAGCGGGTACTTCCAATACTGATCACATCAGCTATCAACTGACTGACAGCAATCACCACCTAAAGAAAGGAAAAGATTATTAAATTATTAAATATTGTTTAACATTTCCCGTTATTTACAATAGCTTCATTTTGTGAATGTTTGAGGTCCCACAGACCTCAGTGCAACCCATATACATTTCATTGAGACATGAATGGCCTACAGCATATTTCACTACATTTATACAGGAAGTCGTCCATTCTGATAGATTTTTGTACTTTTATCTATTGCACCTAACAGAATGACCTACGCCACCTATCATCATGACCTATGACACATTTAACAAAAAGTAGTCCATTCTGATATATTTCGGAAAATGACTGCCATGGTCATGAGAACGCCAATCTGCAGTGGCCCAATATCCAGATTTCTTCTAAATACATTAAGCTATATTTGTACCAAATTGGGTGCTTTTATCACAAAATGAACGACAGATATGCTGCCTCATTATTTGGCTCCCCAGTCAGATCCACTCCTCGCTCTTTACAGCTTCACCCTCTTGCCCAAATACGGTCACTTTTGGCTCCAAAAAAACAAAGGATGGCAACAGAAAAATTCCGAACTTGAGGCTTCAAAACAGAAGTCAACAATCTAATGGGTAAGATCATGGTGGCTACATCCATTATTTTTATGGTTTATGTTGAAATAGAATAAGAACAACAATGATGATGATAATAATAATAATTCTAGCAAAATTAAGCAATTGTTTTCTTTTGTTCTGGTCTTAATAAAAAATCGAAATGTAGAAATATTTTATAATGGACTAGCACATTTGATAACGGTAAACAAATAACTAACTAGCTATTAAGAATTGTTATTACACCAGATAACAAAATATTTCAAATTTTAAATGTTACATTAGCTATGCATGCAAAAATATATACTATATATATATCTTTTTTTTGACAGAAGGTCATTCACATACAAAGAAATGCATGGTTTATATTATGTGGCTATCAATTAAATCCTTACTTTAACTTGTGTGAAGAGTGGGGACTCAATATATATGACTGAATGTGTGTGCACAGAAGGACTTTCCCACCTGTAAGTGCGTCCGAACAAAAGACTTGCGACCAGTGTAGTCAAAGTTGCTCTTCATGAGGAAGTAGAGCAGATGGGCTGCATCGCTGCGGATGGAGCTCAGCTTGGAGTTACAACACTTTAAGATCTCATAGCAGAAAGCAGCACACATGTCGGCACGCCCTTCAAAAAACGTGCAGGGAAACTAGAAGGTGAAGAAAACAGGCAGGTCCATCAGATATGGTGAACTCCCAAGACTGTCATTCATTGTCTGTAACCGCTTGTCCTCTCAAGGGTCACTATCCCAACTGTTACTGGGAGAGAGCTGGGGAACACCCTGGACAGGTTGCCAGACTATGCCGGGGTTAGACTTTTATTTAGTTATTTTTAGTTATTCAATGTCTTTTTTTCAAAGCAATACGATGCAGGCTTTTCGGTTGTTGGTTATTAATAGGTTCACCAGGGAAAGAGAATGTAAAAGCCACCGCAGATTCACTCTTGTTTGGCTGACACTTTGCTATATATTCTATTATGGCGCTCTGTTTCTTGAGCCCCTTTTACACTATCTGTTGAAGACAGGGACATCGCACTATTTTGCAGCCTTGTCATTCTGTATAAAAGATACAATAGCAGAATGGGGGGAGACAGAGTTATCTCACCTTTAAACCAGCAGTGGAGTTTTAGCAGCACAGAATCAACATCTGTGTAAAAGGGAAAGCTGGGAACCATGGACAGAACATGGTGTGACCTAACAGCAGCTAGCCGTTTACTCAGCAAAGAACCGCAAATGAAAATGTCCACAAACTGAGAAAGCCATGAGGTTCAGGAGCTCCTAATCCTCCGAGCAGATGATGAGATCAGCTACCATATAACAAAGATGGTAAATGATTGTCATTGCCGTATTTTGTCATTGTTATTTCATTATTATATTATTAGAAAGAGCAGCCAACACATATGTTATTTGCAACACCAGAAGCTTACACTGTTGTGTATTTAATGTCACGCCTGCCACGCCTGTCACGCCTCTTGCTTCCGGCATACTGTCTAAAAACACTACTGCCGCCATTTTACGCTTCTGCTTCTTCGGCAGCAATTAGGGGTTCAGTATCTTGCCCAAGGATACTCCGAAATGTTGTCCGGAGGAGTCGGGGATGGAACCGCTCTATCTCTGAGCCACAGCCCCCCCAAAATACAACAAATACAAGTTTTCTGACTACAAAGAATATAGTTCGGCACTGTGTGAAATTTCTGTAACAAGCAACAAAAGAGTACGTTAGGCGGGAAAACCAACATCCTTCACACCTTGTAGATGAAAGTGCGCAGTGAAGTGAAGACCTGCTTGAGGGCCGTTTCTGACTGATTGATCCGCAGGAAACAGAGGTGGACTTCAAACACCTTCTTCATTAGTGGACTGTGGCCGTGATCAGAGCACAGCTGGGTCTGTGGAGAAAGAGAGAATCATCTTAGACTTTGATTTGTGTTTAAAAGACGCAGTTTTATTAAGTAATTAAGTAATTATTAGAATTTAATCACAATATTTGAAGAGTACAGTAAATGTGTGACAAATAATATTTTATGTATGTTAACCTTGAATCCCATGATAAAAATACTCAGCGTGTCCAGGACGGTCAGGCACACTTCAGTAGCGATGTTAGCTTCCAGCAGCGACTGATTTAACACGTCTGCATCCGAGTGACTGTAGGCTAAAGAAGACAGAAAGCTGTAGCTGTTTCATCCCCACTAGTACACAGAAAGGCTAATAAATATATGAACTCTACTAAAACATGAGACCTTCAGGTTAAAGGCAAAGCTGGAAAATTTCATTATGTTGAAAAGATTAAGTTTCATTCCAAACTGAATGGTCTTACAATTTACAAAATTTACAAAACAACAGCTTTATCAAATGAATAATGACATGATGGTGAGCCCATATTCTTTATAAACTTATATATATATATATATATATATATATATACATATATATGTATAAGAAGCATTTTCATATTCACAGGAGTATTTTGGAATGAAACCCATAATATTTTGCATGGATTTCTTTGTTTTTTTCAGAGAATGAAATGTAAAATGAAGTTTAGAGCAGATGAGCTGGCCAGAGAGATGAGATTTTTAAAAGCTAATGTTCAGTTAAAATAGGCATGCTCTTAATTTTAAGATGAGTGGAAGGCAACACGCACACCACCTGCTTTGTCTTCTTTGTGGTGCAGGGAATGTAATCCCCCCGAAAATCAAGTATCAAAGAAAAAGTTTAACTTCTGTGCAGACTTAACACGTCTGCATTGATTTAGTAAAAACATGTTGACATTGTGGTCACAAAGGTTCTTGTGACTTAAACGTTGACACCTTTGTAGTAGGGTTGTCAGCATTTTACGCATTTATCGCGAAGTGATTAAGATCCATGATTGACGCGTACATTTTTTAAAATCACGTAAATCAGCGGCCGACATTTCCATCTTTAAGAAGCTGTACTGGGCTGAGTTTTAAATGGAACTATAAAAGTTCTGCAATTAATTGTAATTTTAAAAAAGCATCATTTGACAGCCCTTTAAAAAAAAATAAAATATAAATCAATGCAGAGGTGATAAGTGTGCAGGAATTCACTTTTTTTCTTTGAAATTGGCTTTTAATTTTAACCAAATGAACAAAGCCGGTCTGCAAACTGCCTGCCAACCTGATACATTCTTACCATGTTCTACAGATATTCCAAGTAAACTTGAAATCTTTCTTACACTGAAAACACAAAGAAACTGTGTTAAATGATGCCATTTGGAGGGACAGTTCACCTCCAAATCAAAAATACACTTTTCTCCTCTTACCTGTAGAGCTATTTATCAATCTAGATTGTTTTGGGGTGAGTTGTTGAGTGTTGGAGATATCGACCGTAGAGATGTCTGCCTTCTCTCCAATATAATAGAAATAGATGGCACTCAACTTGGGGTGCTCAAAGTGCCAAAAAAACATTTTAAAAACTCCACAACAATATCTCTAACCCACAGACCCTGTTGTGAGCAGTTTTATGTTTCTTTTCACTAAACTTAACACGCCAATCGTATCACCATAAAGAAGGAACTGTGTAGCTTCTAGTGGATGTAAAAATTGTTGGCGTCATCCTCAGCTGAGTTGTAATATTAGCTAGTTCAGTGGTGCTTGATGAGCTAGCAGTAGATGCACGCCTCCTTCTGCGCAGTGGGTGTTGTTTGATAGAAATAAAATAAATGTTAAAAATGTTTTAAGCACCACAAGCTGAGTGCAATCTAGTTTCCATTATACAAATGATAAGGCAGATATCTCTATGGCCAATATATCTAACATTCAGCAACTCATACCAAAACAATCTATGTTATAATTAGAATTGCAGGTAAGGTGAAATATATATTTTTGAATTTGGGGTGAACTGTCCCTTTAACAGACTGAGCACATAGCATAAGCCCTTTAGATAAAATCAGTAGAAAACTACACACAGCTACCTTGGCCCCAGTTTAATTTAATTTACTGATAATGCACTCGTGTCTTCTGGTGCATTTCCTGCTTGACAGCGGGCTGGGTTTAAACAGAGGATGAGGGGTGATGTTGATGATGTTGAAATGCATGAAAAGTCAGACTACACAGAGTGAGGCGGAGGAGGGCGGGGGTCCTCTGGTGGAGGAGGTTTGATGAAAAGTATGGAGCACTTACTGTGGTTAAAAGTGTATGAGTTATCCAGGCTGCTGAGCTGCTGTAAGCGGGCATGCATCATTCCCGCCCTGTTACGGGACACAGGCAGAGTCTGAGACTTCCGCTCATGTGCTACAGGTCCTGCCCCATCCTGGTTCCTGATGAGGAAACAGGACAATGTTAGATGAATGGCAGGTTAGTGAAGCAGGTTAGGGTGAATAACATGGCATTTTGCACATTTGAGTGGTGTAAATATCACTCAAACCACTTGTATTCCAACCTTTGGACATACAATCTAGTTAAATATTTGGCTCATGGGATTTTAAATGAATCTTAATAAACAATATTTGAACATTTTGGGTGACCTTTATACCCACTGTTCATGTATGCAGTAAAGTCATTCTGTATATATTGTTTTGCATGCAGTTTAATTAGTAATCAAAGCAGCAGAAGCAGCATTAAAGCAGCAAGTTACAGCAAATGTCATGCACTTAAATTTGAGACAGATGCGATGCATGCATTTAGAGGCAGTAGTCGTATCACAGCAATGCAACTTTTATAGGATGAGCAGAGGTCATGCATTAAGTCTGAGAGAGTCAGTTCCCCCTTCAGTCTTACCCAAGCAGGAGAGGGCAGGAGCCAGGTTTTATTTCATTTTTGTTAAACTTGCCAGCATTTAGGTGAACAGAGATAGAAACAGTGGTGGGAGGTTAGAGAGTGAACACCCAAAACCCTCTGGGAGTCAAGGCCAGAGCTCCCAAATAGTGGAGAGAGTATATTATGTGCATATATTTTAAACACAGACAGTCACACCCTTCAACAGTCACATGTATCAGCAGGTCAGCGTTGCACTGGATGATCTTCCTGAAGTTTCTATAGAATTTTTATATGGTATGAGGTACGGTTTTTAAGTAATTATGTAGCCTACTGCAGGAAGTCAATTGTGTTCCTCATAATATTCAGGTATCTATCTTCTAGAGCAGGGGTTCCTAACAAAGAGCGGGCAGCTTGAACCTCAGGGGATATTTCTGCAGCTACCAGAGTGTACATGGAAAGATTGTGGGATAGCTCAATGTATTAAAAATAGAAATAAAAATTCAGTTTTTAAAAAAAATGTCAGAATTGATAGTTGATAGTTTTGAAAATTAAACAGCAGAGAAGCTAAGTTAGCTAAAAATAATGGATGAACAAATAAAATAGGTACAGATATGTTAACTATTTAGCTAAGGGTAAAGTTAATGATATATCTGTAGAATGTTAAAATATTTGGCTAAAGGTGGCCAAAAGGTTGAAATGATTAGCTAAAAGTAATGGATAAACAGCTGAAACAGCTAATGCCAAGTAATGGATAAATGACTGAAATAATTAAACATTTAAATAATAGGATAAAAGTAACTGATAAACTGATAAAATTGCAAAAGTAATGGACAGACAAAAACATTTACATTAGCTAAAAGTAATAGATAGAATAGAATAGAATAGTTTTCTAAAAGTGATGGATAAATGGTGAAAAAAGCTAAACGTAAATAATGTAGATAAAGTTAATGGTTAAATGGTCAAAAGCTTCTGCTACTCCAAGTCAAAGAACAAAACTTGACCAAGTCAACCTAAACACTGACAAATCATATGAAAAAGACATTGTTACAATACAGACTGCTATTTAATTAGCAGTGTTAAACTAATGTTATATCCATTTTAAAATCAGCTTAGATGATCATGTGGTGTCGATAAAGGTTGGGCTACAATATTACATTGATCTGGGCTGTGCAGGTATGTCAGGTATGTAAGCTGGGAACCACTGGCTTTACTAAATGCATACAATAATTTATCAAGGATTCGTCTCAATCATAATTTCAGTCAAAAATGACTGAATTCATACCACAAACTCAGATACTGACGACAACATTACCTTGCGATGTATCTCTTTCCCATGTATCTGAACTGATGGAGGCAAACTCTGAGAGGAAAAGTATGTGAAATATCAGTCACAGTAAAATCTTGAGATTTATTTATAATGTCAGGGTTTTCATGAAAGCAATCCAAGATGTCTTACTCGACTAGAGTGAAGAAGTCCATTAAGTCCGCAGACGAAGCCTTGTTCCAGTATGTGAAGAGGGCATCTGGAAGATTGACATTGAAGAAACAATTTGTTTTTGGTTGCAGTTAAGTGTTAAAGCATCAAGACAGTAAGATGGTGAGTGCAGATATTAAGGAGAGAGATGGCGTGAGATTTTACCCTCAGACATGCTTTTGAGCACATGTAAGAAGCACATGAGGAGGCTTTTAATCTCTGCCTGGTCCAGTTTATCACATCGCAGCAGGGCACTGCCCAGGGACGAAGCAGCCTGGCTCTGAGGGACCAAAGAGACAGACAAATATATCATCCTGTCAGGGAGGGCACTTTGCTTTGTTGTTGCCTCAAGATAAACCACAAGTGCATTCTACAAAAACTAGTCAGTTTATATTCTGTCTTTCCCAAAGACAAAGGGCATTTGTCATAGCAATTTTAAGACTTTCTTGTAAAGTTTACATCTAGTTTTGAGTTCATAGTTCAAAGCCTAGACAACTAAGTCCCGGTCATTGTCCTGGACATTGTGTTGCAGTAAAAAAAAAAAAGGTAGTAAAAACTATACGCAGAGAATTTAAGTGAGGTTACGACATGATCCTAAATTCTAGGATTACAATGGCTATACTAGTGGAGTCATTCACATTCACAATCAGATGTTGAAGGGCTCTATGCATTGTGGAAAAACTGCCTGTGGAAAACAAACACCACTTCTCCCAGCTGAGGCAGACAGCGGGGAGAAAACAGACCCACAGCAGTGGAGCAACAGCTCTACCACAGCAAGCGGTTGGCAATGTACCAAGCACGTTCCTTTGCCAGCAGTAAGTCTAGACCATGAAACTGGCTGGGGATGACTTAATGGAAAGCATGAGGCTGTGGTTTTTTAGTGGGTGTTTTGGAGAGTGGATCACATCAAGGCTAACGTTAGTTTTCCTGAAAAGGTGGACAGAAACTGTGAAGCTGTGGTGCAGTTATTTTGATGCACGTTTTTGAGGAGTTTAAGCTAAAGCAGTTATGACAGTTGATAGTAACTGCTAAATATTTGTGAGTAGCCTTCTTTTATCCCTAATGCTGTTAAACTAAATGTGATTAAAGGTACCACAAACCACAAAAACAGCTTTAATTGCAGCCCAGTCGCCGGTAAAAAAAAGTTGTCGTACATTTCCGCAAACCAAAAAACTTACATTTGCACGTTTCAAATGTATCATATCACTGTTTCTAAAGTGACATAGTATGTCTGCAGACTTTGTCATCGGGAGGTGGAGGGGATGGTTGATGCCTGCCAAGCTGCAGTCCACTGTTTGAGACCAATAAACAACAAAACCAATTGTTATTTAGTGAGTCGTGCTGTTTCCAGATGCGTTTTAGGCACAAAAAGTGGTTGTTTTTATTGAGTCATTGCTGCAAAAGATCATATATTGGCTTCGGAAACCCAGTTTAGGGGGCTTAAAACAGAAACATATCAGTAAAAAACAGCCCTTTGTCATGCCACTATACTGGCAGGAAAAAAGGTTGTATTTGGGCAAGACATCACTGCTTTTCCTGCCAGGATAGTGGCATGACAAAGGACTGTTTTTTACTAACATGTTTCTGTTTTAAGCCCCCAAAACTGTTTTTTTTAAGCCGAAAAATGATCTTTTTCCTAACCATAGCCAAGATCTGACCACCTTAACCACGACGTAAATACATAATAATGTGCAAATGTAAAGTGTCCGTGGTTCACAGAAACATACCTTGCCAACATTTTTTTGTCAACAGAAGATAAAACACACAAAAGCAAAGACCAGGATTGAAAATTAGCAGCAGCCACCAGAAAAATACTGGTAAAATATGTAAGTGACTGCTAGATTTGCTTCACTCACCAGCCAATAAACAATGTTAATCGTAACCGGCTGGTAGATTTTAGAATCCACCAGCCGCAGTGGCAGGTGGCCAAAAAGGTGGCCATGTCCAACCCTGGCACAGACAGTGAAAATTCAATCATTTGTGTTTCATGGACTTCTTCCTCTCAGATTTAGCTTTAGGCTGCCCATCAGTGAAAGCAAAAAAAAAAAAGACAGCACACATGAGAGGAACTCAAAAGTGAGAAATCCCTAAGCGTGCATGCCTATCAACATCTGAAAAAAGAGCAGAGAGAAACCCTGTGAGGCCCTGTGGTACAGCAGCTCTGCTTTATGGCACCAGAGAACAAACAGGCTGAAGCCTGAGAATCATCTGGCAAAGAAAGGGCTTAGGATTTAGGACACTGGGACACTCTCACACACACTCTAACATTCCCAGATGGGACACTCCTAGGAGGGAGGATTAATGTGTGGAGAAAGGTTTTTGTACTTGAAGTGAAATGCTGGGCTGCAGGGAGCTCTCTGGCACACAGGGGACAGAGAGCAGGGAGAAGTCCATGGTGATGCGCTTGGTGCGCACGGCGGGCATGGACTCCTCTGTTTCCGTAAAGAAGCGCAGGACATTGACGGAGTGTCTCCGCACAAACTTCTCCGTCTGCCGCAGCCAGCCGCACAGGTAAGGTAAGGGGGTTAATGATACAAGTTAAGATGAAGCGAGGAGACCTCTGATCTGCCACAGGCTCACCAAAATGTCACAGGAAGCCTATATCTGATGTCTAATAAATGTTGCATAAAATGACCTAACAGGCATCTTGCAGCACTTTCTGAAATGTACCTTGTCCAGAGAGTTGCCCTTGTCGTTGTTCTTCTCAGGCAGGCTGTTGCCAGAATCAGTGCTGATGAGTGAGCCACGAGAGTCCGCATGGCGCACGGAGTTAATGTTGGGGGTTGACGATGTGTGAGGTGAAGCTGTCCAAAGCCAAAAGGGGAGCAGATTTACATCAATATAAAACTAAAATGGTAAATATATTTTTTATTTTGCAACATCATTTGTCCACTTACAGGTGCCGGAGATGACTCCAAAAACATCTTTGTGCAAGCTGGTGTCCAAAAAGGTGCTGGATCTGGGAGGTGTCATCAACGCGTTGGTAAGAAGATCTTCTCTTCCATTCTGAGGAAAAACAACACTTCAATGGACACAAACCCAAACACTTTCCAGGGCTATTATGTGACGTGCAGGACTTATGAAGGGTCCTTACGTCCTAAACAATCTCTGTTTGGTCATTCAAATTAGCACTTTGTAATGTTTAAAGATTTTTTCAATGTGGTATGAAATGGTAACAGTAAAGAAATTAATTCTTATGTTTTATAATTCAGAATCCAAACTACAGATTAAGCCCTGCCTGAATTTTTATAAGCTTGGACCAGCAGCTCTATAGCTCGCTCTGACATTGGTTTGGTCAGTCGGTCAGTCCACAAACATTTCCAAAACCTTGGGCAACCATAGTTTTTGCCCGTAAATGCTCAAATTTGACACTGGTGTAGCAGCTATTGCAAATTCAGGTTTATAAACTTAGATATGATGCCCCTGGAATTTATTATTTAATTTTTAAAAGTCAACTGTGTAGGATTTAGTGGCATCTAGTGGTGAGGCTGCAGAGCTAAATTAGTTTTAACGAAAAAACAAACAAAAAAAAAACAAAAAACGAAAAGACAAAAATGCATATGGCCAATCTAGTGCCAGAGTTTGATTTTTTTTCCTGGGTTACTGTAAAATACCATGGCAAACTCAGTGTGAAAGGATAGGGTCACTATAATTAAATGAAAACATAGTTGTGAATATTATTTTTGATTTCTGCTTTTTACATTTATGACACCCCTAAATTCCACACAATGAGCCTTTAAATACATGTAGTCCATGTCTTGCATACTTGAGTAGACTGTCTGGTACCACTTCAGCAGACCTGAGTGTTCAATACATTAATATAGTCATTAATATTTTTTTATTGACAATAACTGAATATACTGGATTACACTAAAGGCATATGTATGCATATATATTACCTGTCTTATTGTTTACAGGGTCATTTTTGTATGAGTCCATGAGTGATACTCATAATCTGAAAGTGCTTCAGCACCCTTTTATTTCTCTTTGTGCATATTAGTTTTTCTAATGTGTGGGTGTAGATGTCAGGAGGTAGGGTTGTGTTATGTTTTGGTCTCCTTTTATAATGTGAATGGAATCTCTGTATGGTAGATAAAATAAGAAAAAGAAGCCACTAGGTGGCTCCCTTACATTGTTGCAGTGATTGATGGTGAATGGAGATACTTCCTTCACGTTCAGTCTGTTGACGTTCTCTTGGAGCAGACCAAACAAGGGAAAGTACAGGGTGGCCATCCTGGCCTGCTGACTCTGAAAAACACACAAGTTTCTCAACAGAGTTTCTCAAAATCACACATGTCAGATATGTGAAGCAAAGAGGAAATGCAAGAGGCGGAGGTAAGAAGGCACCGCTTACTTTGGAGGTGTAGCGGTCATCGAATGTGTGCTTTATCATCAGGTTCTTCAGCACATGAATGGCTATCTGTCGAATCTCCTTAAACTCCTGCAGAGCTGCACTGACCTCCCTGAGCAGCAGCCCGACCAGGAAGTGGTTCTTACAGAAGTCATCTGTCAGCGAGTAATCCATCTGGAGGTCTGAAGGGAGGAAAAGAAGGATTAAGAGAACATATCTAATTTAAAATACTCTGATAGTCAAACTAATAACAAGAAAACACCAACACTTGGACAGAATATAGACTGTCAACTGCATCAAATCTTGCAAATATTTTCCTTTCTGACACCTGATTCTTATTGACTTACATCTCGCAATCTTTGTGAGGCAAGAACAGATTTACAGGAAAGCTTGGATTGTGTGTTTGACAATTTCAGGCTGTGCAACTGAGCGCCACATCAACAGTGTTCATCGTAGAGAAAGACAAACAGGATTAAAGCTTCTGATTGAACAGCTGTTCACAGATGGTTTCCAACACAGGCCGACTGCAGCAGTCTGAAATCACACTCAAAGATTCCCCAAATTGACTGTAATCAAGTTAAACACAGTGTTTGTCTTTTTAAAACCTGCATTTCAAGCATTAAAGATCTTAAGAGACAGAAAAAATTATGAATGACAGAAAAAATGTGTCTTTTGGAATCCTTCTCATCACTAGACAAAAATGCCAAACTACTTCAATAAAAAAAACAAAAAACCCAAACTTGCATTCATGATCACTCACATCTGCACCAAACTTCAGCTTCTATACACACATACAACAACAAATTATAAATAGTATAAACTTTCTGTTGAGTGTTTTGATAAGGATGGATAGTCAGCAAAGACTGGAAGATAACGGATTTAGCCCAAATTTTGGGGCAAATCATGTGACCCATTTTGGTCATGGTTGAATGATTGGATTGACATCTGCTCTTTTCGGAAATGACATGCAAGCAGTGCGTCCCTGCACGTACCTAGTAGAGTATCACATGACTCCACCGTATCTATGAGATAATAAAGCTACTTGAAAACACAAATAAACAAAGTAGGTTCTGTAGATTAAGGACTGCTACATCAAAAGGAAACAACTTTAATTGATATTTAGTTTGACTTTTGTTATATTCCGCTGCTGCCAGGCGCAAACCTCCCATCTCCAAAATTGCTATTTATTAGAAAAAAAACAATGTGTTTTTTAAAAAGATATATTCGAGATAGGTGGTTTAGTCACAAGCTTTTAAAATACATTTCACTGGATGAGAAATGGTAAAACCCACCGATAGACCAATAGAATTAATTTATGAGAAAAAAATGAAGAAAATAGTGAAATGTGGAGATACGAGGTTTGCACCCAACAACAACGATATGCATGAGATGTAAAATAAGTAGGGCTATTTTGTTTGTGTTGACTACTCAGACAGGCAATGTTTTGCATTTGACACTCAAGGTAAATCCTCTCACCTTGAAATCTCAGTATCCTTCCCTTTCCAAATGGCATCGGCAGGTTTAATGGGACGTAGTGCTCATGGTTGCACACGACACGCAAGAACTCAAACCTGAACTCAAACAGTGTCTGCATTAAGAAATGACAGAAACCAGTGAGGAAGAGTTAAAACAACGCTCAAACACAGCTGTGAGAATACTTGTGCTGTAGCACAATATGTATGTGTGAATGCTGTAACGGCTTGTGGTGTGTACCTTTGGGTCTCCAGGCATGAAACAGTTGATGTAGTTGTTGATCTGCTTGAACACGAAGCCTCTGTCCATCAGGTTGAAACAGCGCTACAGAATGACGGGGAAAGCACATAACAAATAAATGAGTATCCTTGAAAACTTGGTGCCCTTGAAACCGTACCGTATACAGTTACTGTGGCTCCTGACCTTGATGAAGACTGCCAGACTGTGGTTGGCATTCCTGGCTGCATCCAGGTTGTCTTTGTATTTCTGAGTGATGTGCGGCATCATCATGTTGACCAGAGTCTCCACAGTGTGATGGAAGGATGCTGAGAAGCGCTGATTTCTGGACAGCTGCAGGACACAGCACGGATATTCATACAAATTTTGTTATACAGCGTAAAAGACTGCTACAAGGATGTTTTTTTTTTGTTTTTGTTTTTTTTGGGAGATCAAACCTGAAGTCTTTATCCCCCTGTTTCCTTCATAAAAAAGCCAATTAATTTTTTTTTATTGTATTTTGGACTATTGCAGAAATAAGCTCTGTGGCTTATATGTTTTGTTCAGTAAGATAAGCACCGCTGTTATGATTTTTGAAGGGTAAATGCAGTTGCTTGAAATAAAAAGCCAGCGTCTGGCTATCAACAAACTACACCACAGTCACATGACTTCATCTCCATCACAACAACGAGGCCTGGTCCCTGGCAACCCCTGCAGTCATTTTTTTAGCAAGAGCTTTTTTTTTTTAAAGAAACTTAAAAGCTACATGACTGCAAGACTGACTTTATTAAAGGAATCAATTTCGTTAATATTGTTTAACAAAAATTAAATATAACAACACATATATTAAGAAACAGTTGTTAATTTCATTCAATAACAACAACAATAATAATATAATAATAATAATAATGATGATAATAATAATACCATTATAACCAAAAACCCATTAAAAAATCCCACTGACTTTGAGATGATTACACCAATAGCAAATGAATAACAATTACTGTTTGTGTAGCTAAAGACTGATTTAGCTTATTGCTCTGTATCATAGAGCGTCATTGCTGTCAAAAAACAAACAAAAAAACAAACAGATCAATGAGCCATATTGTTGCACTAAGACCACATTCCTTCATAACACATGGTTGGTTTTGGTGTTTTCGTGGGATTTACTGACAATAACAAAAATATATAATATCTCCAGGCTTGTATTGTAACTGAAACACAGTTTCCAGACTGATGTGATCTCTTCTATACACTGTGGCCTCCACATTACTCCAGTGGAGGTTAAACACAGGGATGTGGTTGCTTATAGGGCATGAACAAATGCAGCCAATTAAAGTGCACAGCAGTGTGGGGCAGACTGTGGATACAGAATACTTTGACTGTGGCACTGCGGCTGTCCGCAAGACTTGGCATGTTGTAAACCACAGTGAAGAGCTTAAGCTGTTAAAAAGCAGACACCCCTGAGTCAAACACACATGCTGTGGCAGACTTACCCTCACTTTACCACTCTCAATCAAGTACTGAGCCATGGACTTGACTAAGGCTTCAAAGAAATACCAGGAGTACTGTGGGGAAGACAAGCATCAATCAGAGAACAATAAAGAGGAAATTCATGTCAGTTATAATCACAGTGTGTAATCCTTTAAAAAAGAACAAATATGTACCTTGAGGAGCTTGTTACTCGTGAGGAAGTCAGTGGACGGCTTCAGGATAGCAGTCATGGCTTTAGCCAGCTCCTCATGCACTGTTCGGGTAGTGGAGGACGTATGTGGCTCAGTCTTGAATACAAACTGTATCAGACACATGCAGAGAGAACTATAAGTACAAACATTAGATTGTAAGTAGTGAGATATTTGGCATGTGAATTTCACCTTCACATATGATCGCAGGTAGTGCTCCAACCCCTCCTCGTGGCACTGAGCAACAATGTGAATCATGACTCTAAAAGGAAACGATGGAAAAGGAAAACGTGTGAGGAAATGGTTCTCAGAAGAGCCGTGGCAGCTGGAGGCCTCACTTATTAACAATTCTTACTCACAAATTCCCCACTCACAAAAACACCACATGTTTAAAAGGGAAACAGATCACAAATTACTTTCTCCTCCTGGTGTTTCCAAGCGGTACTATTATTGGTGTCGCCATTACAAAGACAACTGGATTGCTTTCAGTTTTTCGGGGAGTTGTTTACGACATGTAGTTCAATTCCAATTTAACTACAATTTACAGAAGTTGCGTAACAATTTATCTACATTCAGAACTCAGTGGCTTTTTCAGTAGTTAACTACTTTGGGTCGTGTATTTTAGAAGAAGGAAGGTAGAAGGTAGATTTATTGGTCATTTTTTAAACAAATTTAAAAAAACAAAATTATGTTTGTCCTTGATCCCGCTACATCATTTTATGTAGTTAATTACAAACTACATATTTATAATATTCTCTTGACGTTTTTTTGACATACAATATGGCACAATGCTACAGTTGTCATCTGATGACAATCACCCGGCGTTAGCTCAAAATCCTCTCTGGGTTGCGAGCAAGATGTCTCGCAAGAGTATAGCACTTATGATTCCACTCCAACAATTGCTCCTTATTCTCTCTTTAAACCACATCCTCAGGCCGCCTCTGTAAGGACTGGCCTGCCAAAGTCCCTAAATCAAAAACACCTTTAAAAAAGGACGAACGTGTAACCAAAAACACTGTGGTATAAAAGATCCAGGTCCAGGCACAGGATGGTTTGAAAAGCATAAAGACCTTTAATTCATAGGGCTGGAAAAATTAAAAATACACGTATTGGCTTGCGCCTTCTTCAGGGTGTAGTGACACACTGAGACAAAGAGAGAGACTATACACATACATAATCACTCTCTTTGTTTCAGTGTGTCGCTATGCCCTGAAGAAGGCGCAAGACGATAAACATTGGTGTATTTTTAATGTTTCTTGCCCTATGAATTAAACGCCTTTTATGCTTTTTAAACCATCCGGGAGTGCCTTGACCTGGATCTTTTATACCACAGTTTGGGGGTTTAATTTTTTTGAAGTATTCCCCTCCATGAGCACCTGTGGTCTAAGGGAGACCAGAAGTGCTCCTGCTGCCCCGCTTTCAAACACACCTGCACTTCACTCAGAGTCAGTTCAGTTTCGCCAATTTGTAACAATTTGAGAAAAAGACAATTTATAGTTTGGATGTAGTTTGACTACTTTTTGAGGTGTGTTCACTTTGACAGGTTTAGTGTAGTTAAGATGTAGCTTAATTACTTTTATTGTGAAGTAGCTAATAGATTGTATTTGTATTATACAGTTTTAAAGTAGCTTCCCCATCACTGGCTTCCAAGAGAACCGGTGAAACATAGGCACTGTCCCCCTCCTGTGCAATAGTTTGCACTTGTCCTTCGTGCCATAAATCAAGTCTTTATAAAGACTTCCATAGTGGAATTGAGGCTCATAGGGAACCAATACAAACACAGATGGTGTCATATTTTTTCTGTAGCCATTACATCGTGCAATCAACATTTACTTCATAATTATAAGTTAAAATTTAAAAAAAACTTTGTCGATTTCCACTTTAATATCAATTAAAATAGTTAATACAAAGTACTTGCACACTAGAAAGTCTAATTAATAGGCTTGTTGGATCAAATGCTTATTATAAAAGTGAAAAAAAAAAACATTCTGCACATTATTAGTCAATTAATAACATACCATCATCGGGCAAAATGTGTAAATTATCATAATTGGTGATTATAGTAGAGAATAGTAAAAGAGTTGTGATTTTTGTGGAAACAGTGATTGAAAACCAGCTAATTTAAAATCTAGTCCTCTTGAATATACATGCTGAAAATACATTTCCAATTCTATGTTAATTTCTGTTATCATAATTTACATGAAATTCTTTGAACTTTGAAACTTGAAACTTGCCTGGTGACATTGACAGCCACGTCCTCTTGGGTGGCACTGGTCAGCACCCTGAACAGCTGGTTCAGGGTGGTGGGCAGGAACTTGATCATCACATGGCTCTCCATAGCATGCAGGCTCTGAGGGTAAAACATAATGGACATATGTTCAGGTAGAGTTTCACTGTATGGCACTTTACGTATAACGAAGACACAAAGAACACAGGCTTATAAATAATAACATGAAGAAACTAATTTAATAGCAACACCAGGAGGACAGGATACACTGTGCTAATTACCCACACGTAATGTCTCAGCTGCCTGGAACATGGCAGAGTGCGGGTACATCATTGCGTGCACAGGAAGCTCTCACGAGCCCTGCAAGTCATTTGGCGAGCTGCCAGTCAACATGGCTGACCTGCTGTTTGACCCTCTGGCCATTGTTCATGTTCACTGCTGTGTTTACATTAGAGCCCAAGAGATGCATTGGACCAAGTGTTGTTCTCCTTGTCAGTGTTTGCCAGGAGAACAGTGAACTGAGATTCCCATGAAGTGGAATAAGAGCGCAAGTGATGGAAAAAGTATTAACTGAGCTTCCAGAACCACACAAAATAATAGTGGAAAAAGAAGTATGCCAGCTAGGGGTAGATATCTGACAGATTTACTGTGCTCAGTCTAATCTTTGCAGGTAAAGTCTGAAATAGAGAAAGCCCTGCACAAACCGTCCAGAAGAATGCGCTGTTAGCGAGCCGCACCACAAAGCAGAGCATTAATCTCCATGTGATTCAGCTCCAACTGAGCGTGACTGTCTGTGGTTTCACAGTGAGTATGAGCTACAGTTAGTTTGCATGTTAATACAGAGCAGTTTAAGTGTAAAAACACACCTTACCTTTCCCTTTAGGTATCCAAAAAAAGCATCAGATATCATTCTATTCAGATTTAATTCCCAAATTTTCCATTTATGCATCCGTGCAGAGCATGTGAACTCAGTATATGCTAACACTAAAATGTAAACTGTACGTCAGAACTGTGGATTGTGGTTTAAATATGACTCAGTGTAGTATTAACAGTCTCTTTAAAAATGCATGTACACACATTACCAGCCATGTAACTCACCCATAAGACCACAACAAAGCCTTTCATAAAAACATAAGACCTGCACTTTATGATATAAATAAACAATAACACGCAAAAGTAATGAGTCCAGTAAAATGCAAATTTTAAACATTTAGCTTACACATATTTTTAGCAAATTAACTTGGCATGTCGTTGAGTCAGTATTTGTACCGTAGTTTGTTTTTTTTACATTTTGCTTTAGGCATGCAATGATATGAAAATTCAATGGCATGATCATTATGACATTATCCCTATTATTATCAAAATATGCTCAAAACTCTTGAAATGGCAATAAAATATACTTAAAACATTAAGAAAACAATATTTTTACTGCATCACAAATAGAACAGTCAAACTTTTAAATGAAAAGCAAACAATGTTAAAAGGCTTTTCACTTATTTCAAATGGCATCATATCTTTTAATAAGAAAATATGCCAAATACTGATTAAAATATTGTGTATTTTTAATGCATATGCAGCCTGGTTTTGCAGAGTCTCATTTACTGTTGCAGCAGCAGTCCCTTTGGATGCAGCTGGACACGATATTTACGACTTTCTCAATAATGGAAATTCACCACATCCAACTTATTCTATTTTTTTAAATCACGGTCTGCAGTAAAATCTTATGTCGTGCCACCCCTTCATTGTTTTACCTTCAGGTATTTGACCAGCTCTCCTCCTGACACTTGGGGTGCAGGCACAGTGCTCTGACAGTGATGAAAGAAGTTGTGCAAATGTTGATCCTGTAAGAGACACAAAGACGGTCAGAAGTTTAAATGAAATCGCAGAACAAATTCAGATTTGACAAAAAAATAAAATGAATAAATTAATTTAAAAAAAAATAAAAGAACAGAAAAAGAGGGCAAAAGAGCAAAGCAGATAAATCAGCAGTGTTTCGTCACTCACAAAAACTCACCTGAGTGTAGACAGTGGACACGAGGTGAGTGGACACCTTAAATAAAGGCTTGCCTCCATCCACCCATTTGACTTCAGGACCTGAATGCTGTAACACAAAGAAAAAGCAACAATCCTACACTTAGTAACTCACTAAATATTCTGCATTATGTTATAGACAATATTTCTACAGACAGGCTCTTTTGTTGCAGATTTTAATGTCACACTTATATGTCATTAGCAGCCAAGAAAACACCCTGTAAGTCTGTGTGTGTGTGTGTGTGTGTGTGTGTCATAATGGCAAATGTGGTCCTGCAGTCCACTACTTTTACGAAAACTACCACAGACACTGCTTTTAGTATTTTTAAATTTTTATCTTTATCAGACTTAAAAGTGAAAGGGGGAGAGAGAAGGGAAGACATGTCGCAAATAGCCGAGGTTGGACTTGAACCTGCAGCCACTGCGGCAAGGACATAGCCTTTGTACGTGGGGCACCCGCTCTACCAGCTCTACTAAGCACATCTGCTTTGAGTATTTTGACAGGTGTATATGTTTGCATCCGTCTGTGGAGAGATTTTCATCAATGTCTGCACATAAATAAAGAAAATGAAGAAAAAGAAAGCACAGCACTTGAACTCTGAGTAGATGAGGCCCAGCCGTCACTGCTTAACTACTTGAGGATGTACTCTCTACCTTGCTGGCACCCTCCGGACAGTTGAGGTATCCAGCAGGCAGGTTGGCAGCCACAGGGATCTGACTCTCATTCATGGTCACCCGGCCGTCCTTCAGCAGGGGGAGCCAGGCGTAACCCACTGAGAGCAGAGACAAAAGACAAGGACAGCTAACGGCCTGATGCTTCCAAAGACTTCACTTCATGTGTGAAAGTCAGAAAATACAGATATTTTAGACAATGTCGTTGTGAATCAACGTTACCTTGAGCCTCAACCAGGTCTCTCTTTTTGGTGCTGGCCTTGCTGTTACTGTCACAGCTGATGTGGTGGAAGGTGAAGAGCAGGTGATGTTTCTCATGGAGCTGAGTTGGCAGCTCAATCTTAAACTGAGGAATAAGAACACAAATGAAGACTAAGTCATTAATTGCATTGATTTACACATACACTTTTAGAAATAAGGGTGCCACAGGGGTTCCTCCTGAAATGCCGAGGTTACATCCAGAAAAATTTGCTTCTGAGGAACCCTTTTTTAATAAAGAGTTCTTCAAGGACGTGCAAGACTCGTGTAAGACTCCATCCTCTCTTTCCATTTTGTCAAATATGACAGGCCCACTGACTCACTCTTCAGGTCAAGAAAAAACTGCTATTTTTTCTTTCAGTTGGGAACCAATTTTCTAGAACCACTTTACTTTTGGTCAAAATGTTCTGTGCAATTCAAAATTAGGTGCGGGAACTGAAACCTGTTCCATGGTGTGGAAAAGGGGTAATGTGGGTGGAACATTTCACAGATGGTTCAAGATATAACCCTATGAGTTGGGTGCTAGGTCCCTCTCTGAAAGAGAACCAGGAGGAACCAATATAAAGGTACTACCATCAACCAAAAAAGGATTCTCCTATGGGGACAAGAACCCTGTATGGTTCGAGTAGGCACATATATTTCTAAGATTGTACCTCTATGTTGACATGCAATGTGTCTAACCTCATCGTAGAACTCAGGATTTTGCTGGTGATGTAATACTGCAGCGAAGGCATTTTTGGTAAACAAGGGTCCTCCAGGTCGGCCGTAGATGCACTGTGGGATGATGACAATGGCTAGTTAGTTCCTGTGATGGGAGGGGGCTGTAGGAGCACTTCCAGGACACATTCAGTGAGAGTTTACCTTCAGTGATTGAGCCTCCTCATCATCTGAGTCCTTAAACTCAATGCAGACAGCTATGTTTCTGGCCTGAGGACACACAACGAACAAAAGTGACTCACAATATGAGAGAAAGGTCCTACAAGAACTGTTGCTGGAGAATCTGTCCAGTTTACTGTATACAGGGGTCCCTCTGCTTAGGGTAAGGGGGATTTGAGACTTTTTAAGACTTTTTAATGCCACTTGGAATACAATTTTAGACCAATTTCACTGTGGCCAATGTTGAAGGAAAAAAAACATCAATCAACATTAATGATTTGAGGTTTGGGAGAAATTTATTTTCATTTTTAAAATAAAGATTGAAAGATAAAACATGTCTTTTTAATGCAAAATATATTTGGTAAATTCTATTATCATTATAATTAATTTTTGTTATTATTAAAGTTATTTAATAAGTTGTAATTATTTAAAGTTATCCATTATTTTGAGCTTTGGTAACGCAATGTCAGAAAAAAAACCCACACAATTTCTAAAAAACCTGTTTCCCATGTCTGAGCATTTTTAAGACTTTTGAAAGATTGATTTAAGACATTTTTAATGCCATTTAAGTCCTTATATTTGGATTTATATATCCAATGCCTTTTAAAACTTTTTAAGGATCTGCAGAAACCTTGGGTATAACAAAGGAACATTGAGGCTACATATGGACAACATAATAATCATAATTCCTCCTCCTGTGTCAATTATCCTGCAAAATAACACAACACATTAAAAGCTTGTGATACCTTTGCAAATGATTTTTGGCTGTCGTACTTCAAGTGCTTCGGGTAGATATAGAGGTGATTGTTGTAGATGGTGAAAGGCTGAGAACATTTGGCTATGCACGGCACAAACTCCTCCACTTCAAAGAAGATGTTGGTCTTCTCACTGACATCGAACTGCTTCACAGGAATGTAGGATGAGGTAAGACAATCTATACACAGAAGCAGGAGGGAGGGGAGAGCAAATAAACAGCCTGCAGACAACGTGACCGATCTGCTCCGAGCAGAAACAGCTTTCATCTCTCATGTTGGCTGCACGGAGCGAACTTTAGAGGCCTTACTTGTCAAGTCGGGGGCTACATTGTCAATGGTAACATCAAGGTTTCCTAAGATTACAGGCAGCTTGGCCATCTTCTCTGGCCTGAGGAAAGGAAAAATAAACTCGAGTTAAGCCTCTGCTGTCTACACACACCACATTCACAGATGTGAGCAAACATCTTATTTTCAAAATTGACCAGCATTTTCCAAAGTACAACCTATAGGAACATTTTTCCTTTCCAGAACATCTGCAAGACTACTCAGACAATTTATATTATAGAGGACTCATAGAGCAGCGACTAACTTTCTGAAATCGGCCAGCAGTTTGAGCATATCCTCGTTGGATAGCTTGTTGCTGTCCTGTCTGTACAGAGCTGAGAAACGAGCACTTTTGTCGAGTGTCCCTGAAGCGTCTTTGAACAAGGTCCTGCAAGAAGGAAAAGAAGAGTCAGAGACATTTCTATTGTCCTCAATGCACCTAAAAACAGTTCAAGTGAGCAGGAGTAGTTGGATGATTATGTTTCAATGGACGAAGGACAAATATTTACAGTCTGGGCCCGCAACTAACAATTATATCCATACTTGATTAATCTATTAATGTTTTTTCCGAGTAACTGATTAATAACACAGTATGTAATTTCTACCTCCAGGGACCCATTAATCAAAAAATAACACTTAAATGACCTCTTGAAGTAGCGGGGAATCATGGGAATTGTGTTTTTCATTGTTAAACAACCAAAAATCTGTCTGTCATGTCTCAAGTAGAAATCACTTTCATGGAAAAGTAAATAAAGTTTTTTTTAAGTAAAATTTACTCATGTTAATTTTATCCTAAAGAAGAAGTAAGTTACTAAAGCTAACATAAAATGAACTTGCTAACTCACCACTTTAACTAGATGACCTACACAAACAGCTACTGCAGCTCATGTTATGTAGCAAATTCAGTCGTGGGGTAACCGAGCGCTGTTATACGTGGTCAAAGCAATCACACTAACTGAAACTTCATTAGCTGTTAAACGCTGTTGTAACATAATAACTTCACCCTACACATTCGCTTGGTTGCTGACATGAGCCGTATAGTATCATAACTGGGTCAATATTGAAATATAATTTCAATAAATTTGGTCTCTATTGGATTATTGTGTTGTAAATTACTGAAAAAAATGAGGCTGTATTGCTGTTACTGATTAAAATTCGGTGACAGTGTGTGATTTTTAATGACGTATCATCTGGTGTTTTTCTAAGTTTCCCCGTAAGTTGGAGAAACTAGAGGGGGTAAAGGGGGTGTGACACCACTGGCAGGTCACCAAATAAAACTCACCTTGCCTAAAATTACAGATTTTTGTGGGTTTAAACATCATTGGAAAAATTATGGATAATGTGAGTATACAACTCAACTAAAATATATAACATATGTCACTAATTTTAAGACATTTTAATGCAGAAATGTTTCGTATTATATCTTTAACTATTTAGTTAATCACAAATGTCAGAAAGTAGCTTAATTTTACAGAGCCCAAGGAGACATCTTTAAAAAGATATTTAATTTACAGTGAAACAAAACAGGAAGAACTAGTGAAAGTCTCAGCATTATTCTTGATAAATGACTTAAAAGATTGACTGATTAAAATGACGGATTATTAAAATTGTTAAGAACTGATATAATATGGAACTATTAAGGAATATAAAATAAAGTGGTTGTACATCTTAAGAATTAATTTGTGTGTAGAAAATGATAGATGTAGGCTTATGAACTGTAATGTTAGCCAATGAAGTGTAATACAGTGTAAACATTTAAAAACAAATCATAAAAGCATACTGCACTTTATTATTATCTGAAAGAGAAAAAAAGAAGTTATGGTTTCATTTTCTCTCTATGTCATAAAGACTGCACTGTATACTGTTAGTGTGTGTCTGTGTGTGTCTGCGTGTGTCAAAAAAACAGTTAAAAATCTTAATTATCAAACGAGATAAAGTACCTTGCTGCCCAGGCGAAAGGCATCCTGTACTGTCCTAACCGACAACACGCCAGCTTGGCATTTTTCAGGACCTTCTGTGCCACCTTGTGGAAAACAGGAACACAGTGTGGTTTCAGCTTCATCACTTTCGAGTTGGTCTCAGCTCTGCAGTACTGTAACTTATTCATCATGCTGCCATACACACACAAAACACATTTCCTTCTCGCCTGAATCACATTTCAACCCATCAAAGGTCCCTTCAGGGTGCACCACCACATTTGTACAGCCAAAGTCAATGCTTGTGTTGAGCGTTTGTGCAACTGGTCGGCACTTAAAAACAGGGATGATTATCTGTGTATAATGTGGAATAATCTGGTGGAATTTGCTGAGTGCGGAGAACACGCTGCCTCGTGAGGAGGACGGTGATGGGAGGTCGTGGGTGGGTCAGTACCTTGGTGGAGTCTGAGCTCTTCATGTACGGCTCGGCACAGTGGTTGATTCCCCCCTGGAGCACCTTCTCTATGCGAGCCACCAAGAAGATATCTGGGTGCGGGCATGTTACTGAGAACACTCCCTGTTGAGAGGATAAACATTTTAGAACCTCCTCAGTGTTGTAGTATTTTACATATGAATGGATAGATTTGATTTGATTTTAAGGACAAACTTGAGATGGCAATGTCAGTCACTTTGGACCAGACTGAAATATCTCAAGAATTACTGGGTGAATGTTTGACATGAAATTCAGCGCATGCACAAGTTTTGTTGACTGGGTGCCAATGTAGGAGTATGACTGCAGGCCGCACAAGAAAAGTGCACTCACAAAACAAATAATCTTTTCCATCTCACTTCCACATTAAACTGCGTGGATGTAGTCTTTCTTTTGGTTGTTGTTTTTTATTTACCTGTCTTGGATACTGCATGGCTGCCTCTGGTACCCCATGGACCAACCGTTGCCCTTCAGGGTGGGTGTCCCCTCCCCCGTTCATATACTGACTAGTGTTACTGGGCACCATGCCCCTTACGGACGGGTGGTTTAAGTCCACGTGGAAGTCAGAGGAGATTTTTCGGCCGTTCTGGATGTCGAACAGTGACAGGGTGACATAAAATGGCTCCACCTGGAGAAAAAGGAGAGTAATGATCTGCATTAGACAAATGATGCTGATGATTGTTTCAACTTGTGCATTTTGTCAAGCAGTCTGCATTATCAGGACATCACACATTAATCAATTCAACACCAAACTCTTAACTAGACAGTCACTGCGCTACAACTACTTTCAGGGACTGGGGCAAAGTCAAAGTCCACTTCAATGACCGCTTCAGCAGCTGAACAACAGGACTCTGACAGCAAATGTAATAGTTCACTTAACTGCTTTACTCGCAATGTTTCACTCTGCCAACTCCAATAATTAATAACATACAGGCAATGTCCACATTAGGAGACTTAAACTATAAAAAATAAATAACACTCCTTAAAAAATAATCTTGAGTTCCAACACATTTTCATAGACAAAATTTCAAAACCTTTCCATGACTTTTCAAAAATCATTTCAGAGATATCTTACGTATCAGCAACAGAAAATAAATTTGCCTTTATGTTACGTCAGTTGGAAGTCTGTCCGTGAAAGATACTGTAGCAATTTTATTACACACAACAAAATTCCATGACTTTTCCAGCACTTTTAAGGATTTTTACCAATTCAATGAGTTTTTCCAGGCCTGGATTTTATGATGGAAATTATGATAGTGATAGTCAGGGTTAGCTATGGCCATAGGAACCATGATAATCTGAACGAAAATAAATATAAAAACAAAAATAAATGTCATCTTGCATATCTAATGCAAAATGTGTTTGTCATATCAGTGCGTCTGTGGAGACACAGTCTTGACATGTTGTCTTTTTAACAGACAGTTTCTGTTGGGAGGGACAGCAGGACATCAGGCTCCATTATACAGATTGTTTGCCATTACTGAGCCTGTGGCCTGGTTGCTATGCAACAAGAGTCCTTCAGCAGCTCAAATAATGAGGGGAGTCCATCCGGCTGCTCTAACACACCATCTCCTCCGTCTTTACTCAGCCAGATAATGATATTTCTGTGATTTAGGGATCGGTCTTACGTTTGTGGTCGGTCCCTCCTCGTTCTCGGCCACACAGCTCTGCAGGTTGAATGAGAGGTCGTTGCAGTTCACCAGAACACGTTTGCCAAACTTCTCCTCAAACTGCTTCACATCCGGCTCTATTCCTGAGAAATCGAGTTTCTGAAGACAGCACAATGGAAGGTATTACGTGTCATTGAGGAGGGCCCAGTTGGATCTTATTACCTCCAGGGAATAAGTGGACTTAAATGTACTGTGCATTGAATTACCTGTGTGTCCGGGTCCAGAGTGAACAGCTTCAACCTGGTCTCGCTCCTCATCCTGGATTCGATATCTCTTGCGCTCTGAGGAGAAGAAAAAGCATTTCCTCAACCGATTTGAACCACAAAGTGTCTAAAACATCAGAAGCATAGTTTAAAGGATTTCCAGTCAGTTGGTTTTAACATTAGAACATTTGTTGTCATCTGGAAATGATACTTCATATTTTACAGGCTCAGCACTGCGAGTCAGGTGGTACCAGCTCACACTTCAGTGCAGCACACTGTAACCTGTCAAGCTGTTTCCCAGTTAACTGTTACCACCAGTTTCCATGTGCATATGGCTTTACTGTTGCGTGCCACTCAGTGCGGTCACAGCATGAGGAGCTGAAAAAGTTTGGCAGTGTGTAAGTCATCAGCCTGTAAATCATTCAAAAAACACAGATGCAATCTTTAAAACTCTTGGTGCAGGTTTCATTATGTCAAAGCAAGGCTATGTTCATTTCTTTCAGTAGGCAAATCAGATCTTTAAGTAAGACTGCCTGCATTGTTGTTTGCAAGTGATCAAATCAGGTTTATGTTTCCAAGCAACCTCTGTGCGTGTGTTGCTGTCACAGACCATAACAGAAGTGGACGTAGCCACTGTGACATCGCCACTGGATTATGGACTACTGTTCTGAAGTCTCGAGTTTGGCATTTCAGCTGTTGCCATCTTGGTTTTGTGGAGCTAGAAGTAATCAGATTTGGACAAGAGGGTGAAGCTGTGGAGCATAAGCTTTGCTTCACTGCTAATTTACTCTAAATGTTACAAAAATGTACAAAATGAACATGATGCTGTATTAAAGAAGACGACTGAGATTAAGTGAGACGTCATTTTCTGATAGGCGTTTATAAAATCAGACTTCTTTTTGCAACAAGTGAGTTCTGTTAATGCACTTCTGATAAACAGTTTACGGTTGCTGTTGTAAGAGAGCTTCACTGGTAAAGACGCTTGCAACACAGAAGCATATAAATCGTGCCTCTGCAGACGCCGCTGAAAAGCTGTCTGCTTTCAATCAAATGTCCCTCCCACATTGACACTTTCACCACAAATCTTAAGTAGTACTTGTTTTCAACGGCCTATGGTTTCTCATTGTTGTTTTAATATTTTAGTGTTTTATAATCTCTTATGTATGACAGTGATCCTTCCAGTTTTATTCTGTTTTAAATTTGTGTACATACAATATTGCTTTGTAATTTCTACTGCCATTTAGTGTTGTTTTTGTTACTTAAATTTTAACTGCTATTTCTGTGCCACTCACTTTACCTTGTATAGCAATTTGGTCAACTCTGGTTGTTTTAAAACATGCAACATAAATTAACTTGATTTCATTACATTTGAAATGGAAGTCCATCCTTTCACCCTCCAAATACTTGCCCCGTCAAGTCCGGGTGCAGAACTCCTCTGTCACACCAGACAAACTCCTCCAAATTGCTCTGCTTGTAGCAGCCTGGATTCTCTTCAGCATTTCTATCACTCTGAGTTTGTTGTTTGTTGTTTTGTGTCGTGTTGTTAGTGATGAAAAATAACATTTTGAAGTCTGATTTGAAGCCACAGCAGCTGGACTGACATGCATCTGTAGAAATCCGATCAGAATCGCATTTAAGACCATCTACAAGCGTGGTCTGTGTCCAATATGCAAACATGGCATTTAATGTTTTGGGTTTTTTTTTTTGCTGTTCAGACTTTCTAAAATCAATGTGGATATTCCAAAAATGGATTTGGGCTGGCAGTCTGAGCAAGGTCTAAGACTTCTTCCACTCCTGCAAACCTTGTGTTGAATATTGTTGGATTCGAGTTTAAAGGCCTGATGTTTATTTTGCAGTGTTGCTTTTTGGTTGAAAACCAAATAATACAGAGAAATTTTAGTTCATCAAGTGTTACACGGACCATCTGTGTTTAATGTCAGATCAGATCTACATAAAACAAATGAACGACTGAGAAATTAGGTGTGTAACCAGCGACTCTCAAATCTAAATCCAAGCCACATGTTTGTGGCAGAAGAGGCCCTCTTCCCTAAAACTACAACGAGGAACAGAAGTTTAATGCTGCAACTTGAAGATGATGTACTAAATGTGTGAGCACTAAGAGGAGACCTACCTGAAAGCTGTCCATGCTGCCAGAGGAGCTGTCTGATTTTCCGAGATCATCATCTAGAGGAAAATACAAAAAGTCATTGGATGTAGACCAGAGATTGTGGTACATAAACAAAAACCCTTCTTGTGTTGCAAAACCTCCTTAATCGCTGACTGACATGTCAAAGTTTGGTAAACACTAATTCAACCACACAGAAATCAGAAGGATGGAGAGATGCAGCAGGTCTCAGTGGCATATTTATGAAAGCTCAGAGATCTCCTCGAGAAGAAATGTGTTTTTTTTTCTCTCATGCACAGCGTGATTAATAAAAGCTGAGGAGTTAGGGAAGATTAGTGGAGCATTTTGTGCGAAGGCATTCAGCCTCGTTCCTCCATGGCTAAGCCTCCTATGAGACAGGAGGTGAGTATTAAAAGCCTGGGTGGTCCAGTATCACATCACTACATTACAGGGCCAAGAAGAAGTAGGGGAGAAGTGAGCCTCGAGTTGAGAGTGGATGTTGGTGTGTGAATGAAACAAAACATCCTCAGGTACAGACAGCTTGCCAGAGTAAATAAACTGATAAGGATGCAGAGATTTACTGGATCTTCAGGTTGATTATTATTTTGGATAGAATACCTGAGGGCGCTTTTCATCTTAGTATCTCAGTTAAGATATCACCAGCATAGGTTCTATAATCAACTGCATTAATTAAAGGGTAACTTTGGTATTTTTCAGTTTGGACTTCATGTTTTTGTGTAAGAACTTTTATGGAAAGTGGTCCAATATTGAGTAATGTAACCACTCATGGCATGTTCAACCGTCACTTTTGCATCCATTGGAAGTTCTTGTTTTTTGCCACTGACGGGCTAAGATTATTATTTTAGGAGTCTGACAACATTATGGAAAGGATCCCTACAGAAACAGACGATGCTGAAGAGTAAGATCCTGTTTGTTTAACCAGAAATAGTCCCAAAATTGCTACTGCCGAAGCCACTGAGTTGGTGATTGTTGTTACAGTGGAAAGACAAATCAAGAGGTTTTTTAGTGAGTTTTATTTTGTTTTTGTCAACTATGAATATTTTTTCTTAAAAATAGACTCAAAACAAGTAATTCATAATCAAAATAATTTCAGATAAATATTCTGTCCGTTAACTAATGAGTTATTTGAGTAATTGTTGCAGCTCTTAAAGTACAGAGTGATCATGTTAAACACTTGTATAATCATGATTATTATTTTTATATTCACATAATCTGACCTGTGTGAAAACACAAAACTGCTTTCTTCTGACATATTTCAGTCTGCAAAAACTATTTCTTAATGAAACCACAGATGCTTTTGCAAGACCGTGAAAACCATAAATTATTTCTCATCATGGACTTCAATAATATTTTGACTAACACAAAATAATATTCCATTTCATATTTGTGTTCTTTCGTGGACTGGAAAAACACGGACAGACAAACACACACACACACCGTCATGAAGGTCTCCATTTCTCTTCTCCTGCATGGCGATCTCAAAGCTGCTGTGCAAGATCTTGTTGAGCGTGTTGATCCAATCTTCCATCTCTCCTTCGCTGTCTGAAGCCAGCAGGTAGGTGCTCTTATCCTGCATCTTCAGTTCGAATGCAAACCGTCGAACCTTGTTATTCTGCAGCCACAGAAAGAAAAGAAAAGGGGAGAAAAAAAAGTCAAATTTAATAACAAGTCCAAACTTAGAAGATAAAAAATAATTTAAGAGTCCAAAACAAAGACTTTGTTATCCAAAAAGGCAAAGTTTAATGTTTGCCAAGTGTATCTGTATTTGATATTGAATAAATGATTGACTAAGTTTAGTTTTTCACATTTACAAATCAAATAACCATCTGTGTACATAGCAGGGCTGAATGACTACTTCATCTAACTATCCAAAGCTAACATTCACCTGCCAGCTCACCAGATTCTTACATGTAGTTTTATGATCTAAATCAATGGCTTGCTTCACTTTATTGTTTCACTTTCTACCCTCACTTCCTTGTCTTATGCAGTTTCAGCCAGCAAAAACAAAGTAAATGCAGCCACAAGCAGCGATCAGCAGGGTCCAGGCTGATTGGGAGCATTTGGATGCTTGTTTCTTATTAAACTGACAAGTAACAAAACACTTGATTTTCTTTAAAACAATTCACCATGGTCATCACTACACGCTGATGCTCTGTTAAGGTATAAACATCTACTTTCAAAAGCATCTGATGTAGCTAATGATCCTGAGTGAAGACTGTTTGGCTTGTATAATTGAAATGGATTGATGTATTGCATTTAACAATTTAAGATCAGTGAAGTCTGTGGATGATCCTAACTAACTTTGAAGGTTATTGGCCCAGTGGTTGCTGAGGAGAAGTTGAAAACCAGGTTTTGAGAGAATTGAGGAAAAAAGTAAAATATGACAACACAAATGGAGCGAACATGCAGAGGACTTGATAAACTGATGAAAGTATTTTGACTCCTTGCTTAGCTGTTTTGTAAGAAAATTGCGAAAATGTAAAATACAGACAATGACAAAGTCTGTTTCTTAATACTTCAGGATCTCAGTGCTACCTTTGACACAGCTGACCATAGCGTATTACTGGATAGACTGGAAAACTGGGTGGGACTCTGCAGCAGATCCCTTAACTGGTTTAAATCCTATTTACAGGATAGGATTCTTACAAATCTGATCCAACAGCAATGCCATGCGAAGTCGTCCAAAGGTCCATTCATGGTCAAGCTCTCTTCAACAGTCAAACATCCTACCATAACTATGAAGATGACAGATTGAATTACATTACAATAAAGCAGCCGCAGGTTTAACTCAAACTTGCAGCCTTTTTCGGCATGTCATCCCCTCTCCCTCCCCATTTCATATCCTGTCCTATACAAGAAGAGCAAAAGCCCAAAAAGAATATCGCTAGACTTAAAAAATGGATGTCTCAGCAAGATATAGAGAAACTTGTTCATGCCTTTGTTTCCATTTGATTTATTATTGAAACAGGCCTCTGTGAAAAATCAATAGGAAAACTACAGTGTATTCGAAACGCTGCTGCCCAAGTCCTCATTAAAACCAGGAAATGTAGAACACATCATCCTACTTCTTACATCTTCTGGCTTCCTATGAATCAAACAACTGATTTCAAAATATTATCATAAACCAACAAAACACTGAATGGTTTGGGGCCAAAATACTTGTCTGATTTGCTGCCTCATAACGAGTCATGCAGAGCTCTTAAATCATCGGGATAGGCACGCTGACTAACATCAGGGACAGAGCCAAACATGCAGATGCAGTTTTCAGTTATTATCCATCAAAAATCTGGAATTCACTTCCTGAAGACTTAAGGTCTGTCCTAAACCTTTGTTCTTTCAAATCGAGGCTTACCACTGCTTTTCTCAAGGTCTCCTAAGGATGTTAACATTGTTCTGTGCCTCTTAAATAATTTAAATCTAGTGTTATTGTTTGTTTTATGCTTATGTAAAACAATTTTAATTGGACTGGACTGAGGTCATTGGGTATCATTTTATGTGCCCAAGTAGTGGTTGGAATTTGACAATTTTGATGACTTTTAGTCTCACGGTTTCGGCTGAGAAAAATAATAAAGATGAACAATGAGAACATGAACAAAAGGGCTCAAACAGTGAGCATTGCTGCTGGACCACTGCTTATTCAACAACAACATATATGGGACTGAAAATGGCACTATTTAGCTCCAGAGATCTACAAAATGTGAGTCACTGTCTTGGATGGAGATGGGAGGCTAAAGCCCAGATTTAATTTAACTGCCACAGAAAGCAGATGGACAATGTGAGTTTGGGAGGGACACATTATTTCCATCTGTGTAACAAAGCCTCCAAACTCTGCCAGGACCACAGCGGAGACTTTTCTAAAGTGAGAGTGAAGTCAACAGAAAATGAGCTGAAAATATGACCTCAATGATGTCACTGTACCTTTGTCTATTACAGACAATTCAGACCCTAAAACTGCTGATTCAGCTGCTGCTGACCATGAGACAGCATTTTGATAAAGTATTCAAGCATTGTCTCTTTAGCTGGATATGGAAATCATTTCATTATTGTCAGCAGCCAGTGTTATTGTTATGCTGCGGTTATCACTGTTGCCAGCCTGCGATGTTGAAACAGCAGGGTGGGAGAGACTGGGAGGGAGACGGTCTGAGTAAACACAGAGAGGGGGAATACAACTGGAGTCTTGATAAATGGACTTAATCATCTGATAGGTAGGAGGACCCATCTCTATTTCCTCGACAACACAGCTGCACGCAACCTCCGGGAAATGAGTGGACCGTCTACTCCAAATTATTTTTATAACATATCTGTATTCTCTTGATAGTGAATGAGTCAAAAAGAAAAGAAAAAATAAAACCTCAAACATAGTTATTAGTCAGTTTTTAACCCTTTTGCTTCTCATTAAACCCACAGAAACTGCTTTCTCCTCATTAGCATGTGGTATAAATGCTTTGTGTGTTTGAGCATATGTTGGCATCTTAACAAAGCACAGGAGCAGCTTGAGGCTCATATGATGTCACCCCACATGCCATTACAGCTGCAGAGTTAAACATCTGCAGTTCCACTCACGGAGCAGTTTCTGCTGGTTGAGTTTGAGTCACATGATCTTTGTGACTTCAACAAAGCAGAAAACTCATCATCTGTTTGTGGTATGCAAGACGCTGCTGAATTTCTGCAGCAGGTTAATCACAAACAGAATGTTTTATGATGAAAGTCCACGCTCTGTATCATATAACCAACTGAGTCACAACATATTTTAGAAGCATCTCCTTAAAGGGTAAGTTTGGTATTTTTCAACCTGGATCCTATTTTCTTATGTCTTTGTGTCTAAGTGACTAATGGGGAAAAAAATATTTGAAACTGGTCCAGTACTAAGCAAAACCGGCAGCAGCAGAAAAGGCTGCAATGCAACAACTCAGGGCATTTGTGCACAGTTAATGTATGTCCACTAAAATATTAAAATAGACTTCTGTTAAAGGATAAGAACTTTTTTCGATTGAAGGGAAACAGCCCTGAAATTGCTATTACGGGACTCCATTTAGCCCTTTGAAACCTGAGCAAATTGGTTTAATTTCTTTCAAAAACATGGGAAGAAGGCGATGTGCAAATTAATGACAAATTGTCCAAAAAGTTACAAGAAAATTACATGAAAATAAGCAAAAAAAAAAAAAAAAAAGAGACAAGAAAGTTTGCCTTAACATAATTGTAAATTTATAATTATTAGAATTATAAACAAAATTTTCGAGACAGGATTTTTTTAAAGTAATATAATAATATTTAATAATATCCCTGTGGCTAATTTTCAAGTTATTTTGCTTGTAATTTTTACTTTTTTGCAATTTTCTGGACATTACTTGCTTAGTTGTTCTTTGCCTTTTCACCTGTTCCCAAAAGAAATCAAACCAATCTTCTCACCTCCAGAGGTTTAAATGCTTGTGAAAAGCACCTGAACACAGCATAACAAAGCTGATACAATTTCTTAAGGGTCAAATAAACAGAAAATTTGAAAACCTCTCCACAAAAGTATGTTATAGGTGAGGGAAACAGGATAGTGCTGAGACATTTAAGGTCAAACGAGAAAATCAGCTTCAAAGACTGGAGAGATAGGCTGGCTCAGATATATTATTCTAAGCAGCTTATCCACAAAGTTAATAATAGTTTAAAGGTTTTCAGAAATATCTGAGGTCCCTATCTGGAATTGACTGGTAGAGAAGATTAACATGTCTGTGTCTTCTTCTTTCTATTGTCCGATTACTTAACTCTATGAATATATATATATATATATATGAATATATATATATATATATATATATATATATATATGTATATGTTTTTCTATTCTCTTTTTTCTCTTTGTATCGTGGGCATGGAGAGAAATGCAATTTCAGTTTCTGTATGTCTAACAAACATGTCAGAATTGACAATAAAGCTGACTTTGACTTTGACTTACAGTATCCTTGCTCTCTGTGCATTATATAATTATTTATGCTTTGCTGATGAACATGAGGTGCAATATGATGTGGAATAAATGCTGTATGACAGCCTGTGTTACACACTGCAAAGGGGAACATGCTTGTCCCTTTATTTTTTATTGTTTGTACATCTGTAGTGCACTATATGGTTAAATACTGAAAAAGCAATAAAGAGTTTAACCACAACTCACAAAAAACTGTAATTTTATTGTGTATTGAGCCAGCATATTTTTTACACCTAACTGGGTCAATTTGAGCTTTACATTAACCAAACCAGAGATTGTGAGTTTTATTTGGGTTCTGTTGACTTTGAGAAAAGTGTGTTATATGCAGATAAAATAACTGTTTATTCAAATTCCATTTAATTACTGAGAGAATTCAAATTAAATGTTGAAAAATTACTGTTAAATTTCTTTCATTTCAAAACAATTTTTGGTTAATTTGTTTTCAAATTCTTGTTGTATGTGTTCTTATTATTTTTTGTTTTGATTAGTATATTCACCTTGTGTTTTTATTATGTACGGAGAAATACATATTATTCACGATGTGGTAAAAGTGATGGTTTTGTAAAATAAAATATAAAAAAACGTAACTTGCTGTATTTTGTGGTATTTTGTTAAAAATGTATGTTATGGTGAAGAAAACTGGCAATGAAATTTGTTTGTGTTTTTTGTCGTGTTTTTTGATTGGATTGAACCAGGAGGTTCATTCTTATTGAACTTTGTCCTCCACTGAGCTATGTAACAGAGCGAAGCAGGTCTGTGGTTAAAAGCTGGAAGGTGAACTCAGAGGGAGTCCATGGACACCTTATTCTGCACTGATAAAACCAAAAAAAAAGCATTCAAACAGCATGTCTATCCCTTTCCTCCTTCAATAGCTCGGGCCGATAACTCTCTCCCTTCACAAAAGGAATCAGACTGGAAAAATACTGATTGATGCCAGCTGGGTGCCTCATCAATAAGATCAGCTCTTTTCCATCTATCGAAATGATAGACAGATGATAATGCACCCAGTGAGTCTTGGCCTGCACTCGGATGCCTGCATGTGGCATTGATTGCAAGGCCCAATGGAAAGTGCACGGAAGTGAGACCTCAGCATTCACCTTGTTTCACCAGCTGAGAGTCAGCAGTAAAGCGTGACCCTGGGGAGGAGAGCGCTCAGGTTTCAGGGAAATGAACCACAGAGGGTCTCGCAGCAGCAGACCATCATGAATAGAGAAATCTGTGTTGAAATTTTGCCCGTTATATCTCATGTTTTACCCTGCATGTTGGAAAGTGTGTGTGTATAGAGAAAATAAATGTGAAGAGGAAGTTGCCATGTCCGTATTCTCTGTTTATTTCCGTTAAAGTGGCGTTTTAATTTCCACAAGGGACCAGGCCACGGGATATCCCGTTTGGCAAAGCAGGTCATCCAGGGTCGTCGCATGTTAACAATCACTGCCTTTGTGCCAGAGATAAATATTTTAGAGCGTACCTGAACCACACCCATGCAGGAATCCAAGAAGATGGTTCCTTTTGGCTCTTTGGAGATCTTCTCATCCTTGTAAAAGTTTAAATTATAAGAGCCGTCCCCGAGCTGAGTTAGATGGAAATACCTCCTCTTGAATGACTAAAAAAAGAAAGAAGGAAAAACAATCAACTTTCAATTAATGGAAAGCTAAATGCAAATGTTCTGGTCTTAATAATTTCAAGTCTGCTCCAGGACAGAAAGACATATGCTGTACAGATTGTAAAGTCCTTTGGAGCTAGTTTGTGATTGAAATTTATTTGACTCAGGGGAAATATTTGTGATGGAAAATTATACTTACACTTCCCCCGATAATGGAGGAAATGGAGCAAATTATTTGCAAGTGACAATGATACTAATATATCTGAATCTAAACAAAATTTACCCTTTCATGCATGAATTATTAAATCATAAAGTAATAATTGTTCTTAATGTTTGTTTTCAATATATATTATATTGAACGAATGTATCTTCCCAGAGCAGTTGACAGCATGCATGATGCGGCATGACGTAGGTGCAAGACAATAAAAAATTGCGTGCATCGAGGAAAAAAGCAACGTCTGCACACTTAATCCATGCCACACAAGTTTAATAGAGAAACAGTTCGATCCTGCTCAGATCAAAATCATTTTGACCCAATAAAGATTCAATTATGATCGAAACGTTATCTTTTTCAAACTCATATGGATTGGAATAATTGTGTAGGCATTACCTTTTAATCCCTTTATAAAAAGAGATTAAAAAAGATTACACTGAAGACAGAAATATACAATCTCCTGATTATATGTGTTTTTTTTATTATTATTATTTTCATTTATTTTTCATTAATGCTACATGACTGGTACATGATATACATACAATACTTTGCAGTTATGGAAATTTGTAAATTCATATGACTGCAACCAATTCTTATTTTCATTAAAGATTAATCTGCTGATTATTTTCTCAGTTAATCAATTAAGTGTCTTGTCAATCGAAAGTTAGAAAACTTCTACAAATGCCTTCTTAATCTTAAAAATCTTAAACTCCCTGAGACAAAAGGTGACACCTATCAATTACCAAAACCCAAACATTTTTAATTTGCTGTCATAAGAGAAGAAAAAAACTAATCCTGACATTTGAAAGGCTGTTTTTTTTTTTACATTACTCTGCTCTTTAAACTGCACTGCTATTTCCACTTGCCATATGTCTCTTTTTATGGTATCTTACCTATTTAACCAATGCTAGACTGATGGATTAAATAAAACCATTTAGTAGTTTGGGTTATTATTTTAAATTTAATTGTACATTACATGCACTTTTTATTTATTTTTTTTTTAAATCTAGACAACATGTTCCTAAACATATATATATTTTAAATACTATCTGTTTAGAGTCTGGGCTCCTGCTCAGATCCTCCAGATAGCTTTTCAGGGCGTCACATTTCACATCTCCATTAGTCTATGCATTATGTTTTGTATAAGGTTTTTTTTAAACTGTTTTTGTATTAATTAACTGAACTATGAACTATTTTTTGCTTGAAAAGTGACTTGATAGTCGTAGATGCCATTTCATTTTCTGATGATCAAATAATCGATTAATTGACAAATGCTTTCAGCACTGACTCACCCTCATGGTGACGCTGATGGCACTGTTCATGTTGCCTTTATATAGCCAGCCATGTTTGGAAATCCCGCCTTTCTGGGATCCGAGGGAGGCCGTATCCTGCAAGAGACACACAAGATCAGATGATCATTAAATCTTAAAATTTTGTTTTGTAAATTGTACAATTGTACCAACAGGGTGAAACTTTTCATGGTGAAACAAGTTGCAGTACTTAAAAATGGTGCAAATTACTCCGTACATCAAACAGCTGTCACCTTTTTTCAAGAAAGTGTAAAAATAAACATATATGTAGAGAAAACATATCTTAATATTTAAAAGATGGCAGATTTAGCTTTAAGAAGACTCAACATGTCTTAATTTGGATATTTTTGCAGCAGATCATCATAACGTGAGCTCATATCAGCGATGTTTTTAACACACCCCGCCTCGCCTCGCCTCACTGTGCAGAGACCTTTGATGTTGTGGTTTGAGACGACACAGAGCAGAACACCATGTAGGTCTGTCTCAGTCCAAACAAGCAGGCAGAGGAACATTAAACAAACTGTGACTGTTTAACAAAATAAATATCTCCATCTTCACAGCAGATCCGTGACATGAGGACCAGATTATCTGACACTCATAAGGCGGGCAGCATGAGATCACATACGACCAAAACCAGTTATCTGTTAAAAATGATCTGCAAAAATAAACCAATCAGGAAAGAAATTAAGGGAGAGGTGCTGAGCCCCGACCTGGTTATGATCAGCCCTGTGTGACATTTACAGTTACTTCCAGACTTTGACTACGGTGAGGAACTGTATTCCAACAATTTCACACAATGAGAAGAGAGAATGGCCTTTCAAGATGTCTCCATTCTGGTCCAGCACCACTTTTTCCTCTTTTCTCAGTCAAATAAAGCAAAAGGGAATTTTTAAAAGTGCTGGCAGGAGTTATGAGATTTTCAGTGTGCCTTGTGGAGTAATCCAAAAAGCATGTGGAAAGGTTCAGTGCGTTTTTCTCCTCATCAATGTCTAGACAACATTCACTGGTCCACAGAGAGGCAGACAAATCATGGAGTTCATTCTCTGTGAACTCCAGAAAACTGATACAAAAATAAAAATAAAAAACAACTGCCACACCATTATATGCCTCCATGCGGCAGTCAAGTTGTGTTCACGAGAATGAGACAGACATGATCACAGTGACCTTGGCCTTTTCACCTATGGTCACCAAATTCTTATAGGTTAATTGTTGAGTCCAAGTGTACATTTTTGCAAAGTTTGAGGAAATACCCTTGAGGCATTCTTGAGATAATACGTCCAAAGAGAATGAGACAGACGCAAGGTCACAGTGACCTTTGACCACCAAATTTTATAAAGCTCATCACTGAGTCCGAGTCTATGTTTGTGCCAAATTTAAAGGAACTCCCTGAGGGCGTTCTTTAGATTGGCTTATTATATTACATAAATGGGACAGACAGACGGACGGACAACCTGAAAACATAATGCCTCCAGCCACGGCTATCGCCAGCACGAAGGCATTAAAATGAGCAAACCAAACAGCTGCAATATTAAACTCCCGTCAGACAAAGAGAAGACAAAACAAATCTCAGTTGCATGTGATCCAAAACACACAATCATAAAAAATAAACGATTTCATGTGGGGATTTTAGAGGAAGAGTTCAATTGCTTTTCTTTTATCTGCACAAGCAACCTTGGCGTATGAAAAAAAACCTTGTTGTGAGGAGATGGAGGCCAGAGAGAGAGGCAAGAGTTGAAAGAAGGGTGATTTGGATCTTGTCGTTAGTCGAAGTCCTCCTGCCTCCTCCTGTCCTGTCGGAGGTGAGGCTGACTGTGAGGCTGAACAGGACAGAATCTGACCCGTGACGACCTGAGCAGAGCTTTCCTCAATCACAGCTGCAAAACACCAAAAGCTCCAAATTTCAACTAATACTGAGGCACATCTCGTGGCCTATGAGAGGTTCAGTTTGACATATCACGTGAGGAGACAAGGTCAGGATAATCACCATACATCTTGTGAGGGAGCGGGACCTTAAAGTATGTTAGATAACACATCAGCCGTCTATTATCATCTTTAAAGACTCCCATCAAATCTAAGTGTCTGTCAGGTGACTTATGAGCCTCCTTGTTGTGTTCTCTTATGAGCCTTTCCAAAGACAATAAACACACATTTAATCTGTATAAAAACACACACACACACACACACACACACACACACACACACACACACACACACACACACACACACACACACACAGTCATACAGGACTTGGAAAAGGATGAAAAGATCCAAACGTTGCTGGAAAATTTCATTGTGTAAAAAAACAGGGAGCTGTTTTGGGACATTGTGCGCCAGCATAAGTCTTTAAATCTAATTGCACTTAATTCTTTCCTTTAAATTCAGCTTTTAGATGCAAAAATGCCTTTTATCTCTTTACCAGCTGTAATGGAAACAGGAGAGGCAAGACTGATGACTGGTATTAGACAGATTTAGCAGCATGCAGTCTTTTCTGGGCTGCTTTTCTAATAAAGAGCTGTGATCCTCCATAAAAATACAGTAAAGAAACACTGCAAATACACATACTTCATTACTCTGAGCTGTTGATTGGATTAGTTTTGTTAAACCAAGGAATAAAAAGAGACATAGACTCACCTCATCTTTGTCGACATCCTCATCCACTTCGAACACATGGACAGCCAGTTTATCGGGCCTGGAGACTTTGCTGTTTTTCATAAAAATAAAAATAAAAAAATCAAGTCATTTATAGGCAGAGGTACAACCAAGTCATTATTTTCAAAGTCACAAGTAAGTCTCAAGTCTTTGCACTCAAGAATTGATTCCCAAGTCAAGACTGACAGGTCCTGAGTCCTAAACTTCGAGTTTCGACTCCTAAACAAGTCATAACGCACTCTTCACCAAATGTAAGGTTATTTTAACAATAGAGTTATAATATATCAAATTTACAAAAATCAGAAATGCTTTTAAAATTTGGATTTACTTGTTAAAACTAGTTTAGGGGAAGTTGCATAATGGCAACTAAACTGCAATACCAGAATTTCTCTTAAGTTTTCCATTTCTTCTGAAAGATTCGAGAACTTTAAACCCTTTATGTTAGCAAAAAATGGCGCACTGTATTAAAGACACATTTTCACAAAGAAAAAAATAATGCAAAGATGAAATAAAAGAATATACATATATTTCATGATAAAAACTACAGAATCTGAGCTAAACACGTACAAAAAATAAGCGATATTTACTATAAGCATAAAAAATACAACTAACTCGTGTGCAAACATAAGCAGCAGCAAATGTGCAGTTAAGGTGCACCATGATAAATATAGAGTGATGTCAGTGGTTTGGAGTAAATATTGCACTTATCCATTATTTTGAAGAAGGAAACTCTACTCAAGGGACACATTTGCTTTTGATGTTTAAAAACATTTTATTGCTGGTACTTGAATTTTTAGCTCTTGGGGTTTAACAGCACTTGAATGACTGACTGAGTTTAGCTTATCTGCTTTCATTTCAGTTCACTTTGCAAATGTTTCTGGCACATGTGGTCTGACGTGCTGTGACTGAAATGCGATTTTCCTTCAGTTTTTGTCATTGTCTTTGAATAAGTAACTTTGCATATTTGCAGCTGTCTCCACAGAGTCCAAAAGAAGGCAACATCTTAGCAAATGCAAATTCCAGGAGTGTTGAAAAGCAGCACTTGACTGTTAATGGAAACACACTCAGGTGAATACTGCCTGCTGGAAAATAAAAAATGTGCCAGAGCTTGAGTTTTTTAACTGGCGATCCACGTCACAGAGTATTGTTTTAACTTCCCCAGATTCACTAAAGTGACAGGACGTTTGGCAGCAGAGACAGAGTCAAGATCATAAGGTCATTGTCAGCTCATATTCTAACGTGTTGCCAGTAAAACAGATATTCTTTAGGGAAGAGGCTGGAGCTGATGACACAATCTCCGGACAATGAGGGTGGTTTCCACACAGGCTCCAGCCGGGAATTATCCAGTGCACCATAAAAAGGAAACAGTCTTTTGTTGTAGGGAAATAAGAATTATTTCCACGCATGCGTTTCCTTGTAATTAACTCAACATTTTTCCAGAAGCAGGAAACAACCAGGTGACAGTGTGTCTAGGTGATTGTGTGTGCAGTGTGTCTTTTGGTTTAAAACCTCTGGCATCCATTTATTATATGCAGTGTCTGTTCTTACTTGCCCTTCGTAAGAATGTCTTGGCCAACAACCACATTACCTCTGTGAGTATAGTGTACAGTGGTGCTGCAGACTTACTTCGGAAGCTGTCGAAAGTCCCCAGAATAGTCCTCATACTTGTAGTTGACGACATGCCAGTCAGACTTGTATGTCTTAATGCACTGAGAAGACAAAGGAAACGAAATACAGACCACTATAACACACTGTACAGTGCTGCTATAAAACACCACAGCTGTACTTTAGAGCTGTGTTAAGATGTCAGTATGGTTTGTGTCGCTGAATCATCATGAAGGCAAAAGCATTTAAAGATGTTCAGAACGGCCAAATTGATGGTGGGGTGCAAATTGCTCGAGAGAAGCAAGATGCAATTACTGTTTAAATATAAAGATAATGGTGCACACATTCAGACATGCACTCATGTACTCTTAAAAGTGATGTCTGAAATCTGCATACCACATTACAGTTGGCCAATAGATGCATTAAGCAGGCAAAACTGTTGAATTGTTGGTTTGGAAAGGTTACAGAAATTGTCAGAAGCAGCCCTCCCAAGTTAGATGTCAGAAAGTCGTGTGGGGAGGGGACTGTTCGACCATCTGATTTGGGCTTTGGTTGAAACATACGGAGTTCTTAAAAATGTGCTCTGCCAATCTCGCATTGCATTCCTAAAGGCCTTGACACAGCGGGGGCACTCCTTTTTTTTGGGGGGGGGGGGTAAATTGCACATTTACATGTTTTCAAACTGTTGTTGTCATGAGTGCTTTCACAAAACGTCAATATTACAGTGCAAAAAAGCAATATCATTATGCCAGAACAAGATCTAGATCTGAGCTTTTGCACTGCGAATAAAAGCATCAACCAATCATATTGTCCAGAACGAATATCATGTCATGGGAAACAATCGTGGAAGTGTTGCAAGTTTGTATCGCTGCTGATACGAATACTTTTGATGCAAATATTCACAGGCAAATATTTCACTTTTTTGTATTTATTATCTTTTTCACCTCCAGTGTGGAAAGGCCTTAAAAAACTGTCAGACTCACAGCGGACAGTTTTGAGAAAAAAAAAATAATTACAAATGATGCAGCACAACAAAAGATATAACCTCTTTTTGGCACCTATATTACCAACCATACAACTCGAACACCAGCAGGCTACAGTGGTCTGCCACACTCATTTTTTCAGATGTTTTTTTTTGTAGTTAAAAATGATAAGATTATGCACAGCTCCTTTTGTAACCAGAAAAGGCTTTCTACAAATTTTGGATAATAGGCAGAAAATGAAACCTACAAGATGAATGTTCTGATGAATAAAATTCAGTGGCTGACAAAACATTTTCTTGCAGCTGTTCTCATGAATCACAATAAAGCAAAATCACAATACACTGGTTGTTTTAACAATTAAAGCCTCTATGTGTTGAAATCCTCAAGGAAAAAGGGAGTGTATGGTCAGTGTTTACGCTCGACTTCCATCTAACCATGCACCAACTGGGAGGGAGTGTATCTCTGTCTGCCTTCACTTGGAGAGGAGACATCTGTTCATTGTTAGAGTCAGAGATAGGCGCACCTCACTGGTATCTATTCTGCAAAAATACGTGACCATTTACGAGAAATGCTCTGATGGGAAGACGAAATGCAACCTGATCAGGAGAGCGATCGGAAACAGAGGAGAGGCTCCTGCTGGGTTGATCCCCACAGCTGTCCTGGTGACGTCATGACCGGACTTGACCGGGAGTTTTAGTATCTTTATGACTTCAGACAAGGCTCCCTAAACGCTGACCTTTGACCTGGAAGGTAAACTGCCGGCAGCCAGTTGCTCTCTGGCTTTAAAAGACAGTAAGAGCAGTGTGCATGGGCCGGATGGTAAACCACTGTGCTCGTAAGAGGGAAAAACATTTGCCCTCTTACAGCAATAATTCATCATTTTATCAGCACCAACTGGAAATAATTCACAACAAGATTTTTTTTTTTCATTCCGACTGCAATTAAACTGCTAAAGAAACACATCTTAAAAACTTCTGTGTGTTTGTTTACAACTTGTTTAGTCTAAGTTTCGGCACAGACAGACAACACTATAAACCAACACTGACAGACAAAAACCAGAAGTTTGACAAACTTGCAGATTAAATTGATTAATTGTGCTTCATCCCCCCTATGCTGCCTGCCATGAATAGATATTACTGAGGAAACACAGCATAAATAGTCCAGTAATGATCTGTAATGAGCTGAAATACCATTCAGTTCAAAGTAAGATGAATGCTCCCTTTAGCGGAAATAAAGAGGTTTCCTAATCAGCTGTGATGTAAGATGTACATTGCTGCTGAAATAGGCCACAAATTGGGTAATGACTCACATTAGTGTCACTGTTCTGCAGGGACGTGTCTGTGCAGTTTACGTGCAGGTGATTTATGTACTTTCCTACCCACTTCCTAACTACTTGTACCAGACTTTGCACTTAGTAGCTCCATCAGATCTTCTTATGTTCTGCTATTAAATAAACTGTCTATATTTGTACAACCAGTTGTAGTACTTGAAGTGTTTTGTGATTTTTATTTATGGTAATACTGACCGGCACAAAAGTTTCTCTCATGATCATAAAGTTTCACTGACTGGGCAGTTTTTGCCTTTAGTTAAACTACTTAATGTTGACAATAGTTAAATTCTGTTGAATTAATGCTTCTTCATATTCCCAAAATATCACTTAAATTTACACTAAAGAAAAACAAAACTATTTATTTGGTGTGATTAACAGCATAAAACAGCATTGTCTTATTTTATCTGTTCCACTGCTTTTGTTGAAGCTATGTCACTGACATATTAGAACTCGCAGGCGGGGCCAGCAGGAAGTAAACCCAGAGGCTAAAAAACATTTTTGGCATATTTGCCAGACAAGCAACTTCACAGGGATGAATGAGAGTTGACTGAGATCGATTCAAGTCGAGCAGTCGTTTTTTTCTTTGCAGTGTACTTCTGGGGACATTTTGGTCCCCAGATTTTGCTGTGGAGTGCTCTTGACTTCCACAATAATGTTTGACATCAGCGGCATAGAGGGAGAGGGAGAGTGAACTGTAAGGTGAAGAAGTGGTGACTTTACAGCTCACAGCAACTTAATACATCGCAATCTCTGACTTTTGTTGAGATAAGCGTCGGCAAAAAATTTTGCAAATTTGTGCTCTGTCACTGGTACCGTTTGCTTGTTTACTATATTAAGTAAATGCGGCTGTAACGCTGAAATTCCCACGGAGTCAGTTCAAACCTTATATTGAAAACAAAATAAATTGCAGAATATTTGTTTTGAACAGCTAAGTCTGATTCCGCTCGCATAATTCTGAGTCAGGGTAGGCCCTACAGCCCTAGTGATTATGCTAGCCAATGTTAACGACAAGGGCGAGATTATTTGGCAACGTTGTTTGCTGCTCTGTGCCAACCTATTCATAATCGTAATCATCCAGTTTTAAATCTAAAATATCAAATAGCAATTCAGAAGGCGTGAGACTGGATCCGTGAAGCGCTCACATTAACAGATAATCTGGGATATCGGTACAAACCAATGTCCCACACCAGATTTCTCCTCTGATTGTGGTGAGGGGTTTAATCAAGGATAAATCGACCCAAAACTCCTGTAGTTTTAGCCGAGCTTTAAAAACGTAACTACTGCATCATCAGGACTGTGTGGGTGTGGTTTCAACAGATTTGATTGACATCAGTCTGGTATCCAGATTTTGATCAGAATGTTGCTAAATCATGATTGGTGCATGTAATAACATGACATCAGCTTTTTTTCTCCCATCTGAGACTTCTCCACTTCAGACAAAAACACAAATACAGAAATCTCTAAAGTGAAACAACCACGTCTGCCCAAAAATGTTTATGTAACAACCCCCACTGCTCATATAAGAAGTTGATTAAGACAACATGTTTCCAGGACCTTTAAATCAGCTTACCTCTTGGACAAATAGACTCTGAGCCTCCCTCTCTGCATTTTCAGGCACTGTAGGGTACAGAGTTCTCCCTTGCCGCCTCAAAGTTAAAATCTGCAAAAGAAAGCAGCGATTTATTCCAGAAGATAAACAGAGCAGCAAACATAACAACATTGTAAAAGTGAAAAGAAAATGTGGAAGACATTGCTCAAAGCTGGACAGTTTGTGGTCTCAGCTGGACACAGTTGGTCCGGGTGTTCGTTTAAATATTTTTCTACGTTTGAGTCAGGACTGATGTGTTTCGAGGGTTCAAAGGGGCAGCGTGTGAGGGAGGCAGACTGCTTGTCCATACTGTTCAGCTCCAGGAACCACAGACACACCCTGAGTCTGGCTCTCTGCCACTGTTGTGCAGCCGCACTCGGGGTAATCAGCATCTCAGCACCTCCAACGCCTCGTTTCACTAATGACCAACAGGTTCAATGTGTGCCGGAGCCAAACAGCAGTCTCACAGTGGAACAAAAAAATCAAGGCTCCTATAGCTTTAAATTAGAACAGACTAAGCGTGGACAGCCATGCTAGCTGCTCTGAAAGGCAAATTTAAGTACATCTCAGCACTAAATTTACAGTCTCGTCGGTTTTAGCTGAGTGTGAAAGCTCTGTTTAAACTAACTCTGGGTAGAATACTGCTTTGTGCAACACAATCGTCATCATCAGGTCTTAGCAGGAGGATTAATTTAAAAATAAAGTGCATCTGACCACACGTAATCCCTGAGAGCAAGAGTGAAATATGAGTACAGCCATTAAGTGAAGCAGTTCAGCTGACTGAGAGTTAAAGGGAAACTGTGAATTGTGGCTTTGTGTGACTTGAATGCTGGTCAGCTGTGTTTTCTGTGATGAGAGGGCTGAGACAGAACCTTCATTATCTTTTCCCAAAATATTTTCATTGAAATGAAAAGTACTTTGAGTAGAAATATGAAGAAATATACTCCATTTTAATGTTTACAGTCCAATTTACTGCAGAGCTAATCAAAAGAAACCGCTTTGACCACATAATGTGTTTATCTATTGAAGAAAAAAAAATGCAATAAAGTTTTTGTCACAAATGATAATCAATCTAATGGGTTTATAATCTTATAAATATCACTGTATCCTATTCAATCTGTAAAGGGACCTTGAGTCCTTGAAAGGCACAATATAAATCCAGTGTATTATTATTATTATTATTACTATTATTATTATTATTAATCCACTGACCCCTTGAAAATGACGCCAATGGAAAAAAAAATAATATTTTTGCATGCTATGATGTAACGGACACATTGAAACTTAACATTTCAACATTGCTGTGGTTAATGTGCACTTAGTTTGGTTAAAGCACAAAAAACACTTGGTTATGGTGAAGATAAGATCATGTTTTGGCTTAAAATAACAGCTTTTTTTGTGCCACTATACCAGCTGCAAAAGCAGCAAGGTCCATGCACAAAAAACCCCAGCTTTTCCTGCCTAAAAAATGCTGGAAACACACCGACAGGTTGCTATAAAACACTGCGTTCACTGACTAAAAAACACAGCAATGACTTGCAAAATCACAACTAGATTTATTGTTTGATACTTCGAGAAGGTGTCTTGCCATCCACCATCACCTCCACCTCTACATGACAAAATCCACTTATACAGTATGTCACCTTAAGAGTCGTTAATATGATACATATGCCATGTGCACATGCAATGTCTGAACTGACACTTGGGGTTAAATGTTTTCCTTCACCTCACGGTCCCTTTGAAAGACCTTACATATGAGCAGTGGTCGTGTCAACTACGACAAATTCCACACCGACTCATATTTGTGAACCTGAAGTCTCCCCTTCCTCTCTGCTAGCCAGGTTTCCTGCAGGGGAGATGATAATCTTTACAATCCAAGCAGCAGAAATAAACAGGCATGGAGGTAAGAGGGAGACGGGAAGCGGGTAACAGGAAGCTTTTAATTGGGCTACAAGTCACCAGGGAGAACCATGAAACTCTGGTGAAATAAGCCCTAAATTAGGATACCTAACCTGAACCAAGTGTACCCCGAAACATCACCGCCTCAGCACTGGCTTCATATTACTGGAGTTTAAACTGATATTAAAGGACGGCTGTTGATGTTCTGTATTTTGCCATTGTCAATAAATCTGATTTTAAAAAAAGACCAATTGCTATTATTATTATATTATTTTTCAACAATCAAGCCAGAAATGTTCCACCCTGGGTGGTGCACAGCGCAGAGCTGCCAAGGCTAATAAAAGCTAACAGTGGATATCAGGGGGCACTATGTTTCCACATGGTAAAACTAGCAAGCAGTATGTCAGGAAAACCAATAGAAAAATTAAATAAAAGGCAAGACATTTACAACAAAAAAAACCCCATTTAAATCTGTAAATGGGTGACTGTTTGTCATGGTAAAATATGTTTGCAATGTAATATATTGCAGAAGAATATTGTTGTCTGTGCAAGAAAAATTAATAAAGACATTGTTTAAAATTTTTTTTTTTAAAAAAATCTGTAAATGGGTAGCACTTCACTGAAATAACACATAACTTGAGGCTCCAGAACAGAAATTTTATTTTACTTATTTCTTTTCTTATTTCCCCAAGTCTCTTTTTTTTTTTACTTTTGTCTGTCATTTATGGACAGTGTACATTGCAACTGTTTGACCATTTGTATGTTGGTCTTGATTGTACTGTGCTAAATGTCTTTGACTTAATCAAAAATTAGTTAAAAAAAAAAAAAAGAAAATACTGTGCTAAAGCTCACTGAGTCAATGAAGCACCTGACTAAACGTAAAGGCCTCCTGTGTTTTTTACATCATTTTGCATTTTCTGTTCTTAAAAATTACCAATTAGTTACGCGGTAATGTATGCAGGGCTACTGAAAGCAAAATTTACTGAAACTGACCTCCATTGTTACGAAAAACAACTAAACAACTAAAACAAACATGTAAACACAAGGGCAATTTTGTAACAGTTATCCTAAATGTGGATAACAAAACTAAAACTTTTTATTTTTGTGACCCCCTTTTAAAAATGTTCATCTTCCGAAGGAATAAATGGATTTGGGGGCTGACTGCCACATGTGGGAAGCTGGCAAACGTTGAGAGAAACTGGCACATTGATTCACATGGGATTTGTTGAAAATAATAAACCTATAGGACATCGTCAGCCTCATTGTTTAAAGACATGGAAATGTAAAGTGATGCAAGTACAGGAAAAAGAATAATGTCCTGATCTTTGGGCTTTATGTCGGGAATGGGACTAGACCTGAGGGAAGGAACAACCCTTCTGGTAATCCTCGACAAATTTCTCTGAAAAACCCTGCAGAGAAAGCACACAGAGAGAAACCTGCACTGTCTGGTGCCAACAGTCTCCAGATCAAACCCAGATGGAGGTGATATAAACACTGGCTCACAAAAGACCAGTACCAACCGACATATGACTTTAAATGTGCCAGTGGGGATAAGATAAGGTTGAGACCTGATAGTGGTTTCTTTTCAGTAGCCAAAAACAGGATTTATACAGAAATAACAACACAGAAAGAGGAGCTCTTTCTGCCTGCTTTGGCTTTGATTCATCACAAACTAACTGTATACTCAGTACTGTTTCTGTGAGGTTACACACCGGCTGCACCTCCTTTCACTAAAAGCACCGAACACTGAAAGGGCCGTGACACAGAAGCTGATTAAAATCGTGCTCGAGTCAGTGGAGGTCGAAACAGATGTTGGGTTCAATCACCGTGCCTGTGGGTTTTTTTTTCTCTCTCAGCCAGAATCACCTGTCAGTCCCTGACAACGTACTGTTTGTGTGTAAAGCTGGTATGTTATGAAGGAGCATGATACAAGAGAAGTCAAGGCTGCCCCACTGTCACTGAGCACCCAGCTGCCAGATCTTTGTGAACTGTAACAATCAGTGACTTTATAAAGCGCCAAAGCCAAAGTTGGAAACACTTTCTTTTCACTTTCATTCTATTAAACACACATCGATCATCGACAGAGCAGTAACTGGAAAGATTCTTTATTCTCATAACGCTAAAGTCCCCATTTAAGCCGCAACATGGGTTTAGTGATCTGGGTCTGACAGTGGTTTTAGATTCAGGTGCTGCAACAGCACAAAAAACAGAAGTAAAAATAGAAATTATACAAGAGCAAGTAAAGACAAAGTTAGCAAGTCAGCAAGTCCAGTGTTATATAACAGTGTGCACCAGAATATTATATAAAGTGATTAAGTAGTTAGTATTAGTGTTGTATGTAACAGTATAGTTACAAAGTAGAAATACAATGTTTTAAGACAGTATATCATGTAAAACAGATATTGTGTGAAATATTACAGTTTAGAATTCGACATAAGATGTAGTATAGGGTCCAATAATAATTTTGGTAATGATATAGTATAACAAAATATAGTAAAGTTCAGCAGTATAATATAGTATACCAAATGTAATATATTGTGCAGTGTGGTAAAAAAGCAAAGTAGTCTATAGTATGTATGACATAAAGCCGTTCAGACTTCACACAAACATCACTTTTTCAGTAAAAGGTTGTGAAAATTCTCTTCTCACACTAGACCACCCCATCCCACACTGTGGTGCTCAGATGCATCTGCAAAATTCTGTTTTATTTTTGTCAGAAAACAATGTTAGAGTTGCATGGAAATGCTTTTCAAAGGGCACATTGATTTGGAAAGTCTACCCATCTGGTGCACTCAGGTGCTTTCATATTTTCAGAGCTTATTTGGGTTTTTAAGCTATCAACTAATAAAATAACATTATCAGCTGTTTGTTAAGAATCATAATGTACAATGGTGTTATCAGTGTCTAAAAGGCACCGTTTCCTTCCGAAAACAGTTGCAACCCCAAATGTACATGCTTCCATGCATTCATGCATTCACACATACTTGTCACTAGTAAAATGATGCTTCACTATGACAACTGGTTAGTTGGCCGGTTGGCATGACCACAAATAAACACCCTCACACACACACACACACACACACACACACACACACACACAAACACACACTTGAACTCAGTTCCAAATTTCAGCCTTCTTGGGCAAAAACTGTGGCTGCCAAAGGGTGGGGAAATCTTCGCGGACTGACCAACCGACAGTGAGCTATAGAGCTGCTGGTCGCAGCTAAAAACCTTTTAATGCAACGCTGCAATATTTTTCATAAACTGGGATTTTGACTCCCATTAGAGCTGTGTTTGAAGTTTTTCTGAAATCTCAAAGTGTCATCAGTGTCTTACATGAAAAATCAATATACGGCTCCTTCATCCACATGGCTACGAGAAGGAGAACTGATCCAGATTTACAGATGGAGGTGCAGGTGGAATAGGGACTTGAGAGGAAGCATCAAACCATCTCTCTGATATGGACTGTGGGTATTCAGCTTAAAGAATGAAAGACTGTAAAATTTCCACTGGACCGTGAGACCGAGCGTCAGGGTCAAATTTGAGGATATACTGCACACCTCATTGCTGCTGTTACTGAGAACATCTTTCAAACAAGTCTCATTTCCTGAAGTACCAGCACTGGGCCAGATTTCCATTTTAGATTTTCCATCCTCCTCGTGGAAAGTGTTAGAAAGCGTACGTCCTGTACAATGTTGCTCGAGATAACACTTGTTCTGTCACAACACTGGAGACAGTGTGAGCCAATTAAACAAATGGCCCCTGACCCCGCTCTCTCTCTCTCTCTCTCTCTCTCTCTCACTACAACATGGGAGGATGTAAACAAAAACAAAAAAACCCTCTCTGAACGACCCCACCCGGTATTCACATCAGTGACCACGCCCGGGCCAAAGGAAAAGACTGATGAAGCCAAACAAACACAACAAAGAAAACACGCAGCTTTCCGCAAGTGGGTGAGTAAACAATGGTGGAGGACTGAAAATAAATGGTTTTACCTTGTATGGTTATGGAGCAATTTTTCAACAAAAAAGAAGCTTTTTAGTGTCTTAAAGTAGGTTAAGCTGCAAGATTTGTCTGTCTACAATAATTTAAGGGATTGCTTTTCACCAATATAATCCCAGTTACAATATCAAGAGTCAGATTTATATCAGTAAGCTTTTATATCAGTTTTTTTAGTGGTTTTTTTCAGTGTGGATGTGACGTACATGCAGAAAAAAGGTGTGAAACTCACCTCAAAGTCCTCCAGGGGGAACTGCAGCATGTCTCTGAGGACATCACTAAGGATTTGTGTCTTCCTCTGCACCAGCACATTTTCATAATCCAGAGGCTCGATCACCTTCGGCTTCACCTGAAGAACACAGACGAAAAACTCTGTTACTGGAATGCAAGTTCACAAATGCTGGTTAAACATCCATGCAGAGACACAGGAGGGAATATATGCGGCACATTTTTGTTATTGCATTTTATAGCTTTATTAACTATAGAGATAGATGGATAATTGCAACCAACAAAGGACATTAACAGACATGAATATTACAGTTCATGGCTGCAGGTGTTTTTTCTAACTGTCCACAAACATGGTCAAGCACACTATTAGCAAAGTTTCTTCTGAGATTCATCTGGAAAAATTCACAGAAGCGGCGCACTACCATAGAACATGAAGATTTGTTTCCTTGAGGCATCATCTCCATAGTTTGGGTTGTAATTTATTTTAAACCAAAAAAAAATTAAGATATGGGTGAGAATTACAATTCTCCATGAATAAATGCTTCCTATGTGAAAAGGTTCAGATTTAGATTCAGGTTACTTTATTTGTACCCGTAGGTAGATTTGGTTTGCAGTATAAAGTGCAAGGCATCTATTTCACGCAGTTGTCAGACACCACAAACATACAGGATTAAACATGACAAGATGGTAAAAGATAAGACATAAAAAAAAGAAAACAATTAAAGTTCTCCAGTGCTAATAGAAATGTCAAATATGTAATAAATACCAATAAAAACACTAAACTACAAAACCAAACCGTAAAAAAAACAATCTAATAAAAGCTGCCATTAAGTTCAAGTGTTCCCCAAAAGCTCTGTCACACTAAGCGCACCCAAGGAGCACCAGTGCAGACTCTGTCCCTTTATTTCTAGTGCTGCCGGCACTCCAACACTGCAGCTCCAGTCACGTTAAGCATGTGTCGTACCCCACAGCTCCCATAGGGTCAAAGAGCATGTCCCGGCCTTCATTTTACATTACATTTTTTCTTGTCAAGCTCCACCCTCTTGTCTAAATTTGGTCACTTCTAGCTAAAAAAAACCAAACAAATAAAAAACAGCCAAAATGCCCAATTTGAGGTTTCAAAATGTGAGTCTCAAAGTGGCTATGTCAACTTCTTTTATACAGTCTATAGTTTAAGCCACAGCAATGCAGTGCTGCTTTTGGTCCACCTGCATTGAACACATGTAATAAAAATGCAGTCAACTCTTACAGTCTGATGATCTGGCCGACTAAGCACCAAAATAGCAGAAAGTTCAAGCCTAATCCAACAAATGACGCATATAACTGTGCACAGGAGCAGAGCTGGTGTTGCACACAAACAGGCCTCTACTGTATATTGAGTTGAAGTCATCTCGCTGTGCTGTCACATCAGGCTTTACCAGTACATGCTATCAGTTGGATACACCGCGATAAGTCTATCAGGGCTCCATCTGCCCGGAGCAAATGCATCGGCCTCAGCAGCGGGATGAGCTTATCCCTCCATGAGAGCAAACACGCAGGACACGTATGTCAAGAAAACAAGGAAACAATCACACTCCACCTCACTTAGAGAGTGATTATGGATTTATGGTGCACCGTGTCACAGTGTCTGTATAACATTCAAGTATTGACCCACTAAACTCCAGTGGCTGAGGCTGGGGAGAGCTTAAGCACCGCAAAGACACAGTAGCCATTAGATGGAGAGTCAGCTGTCAACACTTCCAGATGATGGGACTGGAGGATAAATCTTACAGCCCAGGAAACAGCAGACTGCAAAATGAACATAACACTTCGCCAGATTTTAGTGTTGAGCGACAGCACAGCCCACATGTTGCCTCCACATCTGGGACTGATAATACTAGCATGATCTCAGAGGGAGAGTCATGGATATTGACCTGCTTAAGTACATGTTGCTAGCAACCTTTGTTAATAACAGAGAACAGCTCACACTATGGACAGAGGGGGCAGGACCTTGTATCGGTTTCAAGGACAAGGAGGGGATAGCAGAACAGAGACGGTGCCACCGTGTCTGCCAGCTACAGCAGGCTGTGACATTATCAGTCAAACCTTTATTCACAGCTTTACCTGAACATAACGCAAATGTTCTAACAAGTAATGCTGTCACACTTCAGTGAGCTGATTTTTTTCATAAAAATAGAGTGAGAGAAGAACAGACATTGCCTTTCAAATCAAGGAGGCAGGATGATCTGAGCCACCCGCATTTTTATGTGTACAGTTTCCATTAAACTGTGACAGGATTGTGGCTAAATTGTGACCTGTAGATATGCAAATATCTCACAAGCTGCTTAATAAATATTTTTGTTGTGCTGTTTTATGGTGTGGCAATGCTATAGTTAAGGTCTGTTTAGTTTTTTTTTTCCAAATCTGGGGTTACCTTCTAGACATGACCCTGTGGAAAGTTTTATTTTTTCCAGGATGGTGAAAGCATGACCCACCCTACTCTGTCTGACACTTCCTCTGATCGTCTTATCCCAACACATTCGCACATGAGCAAAATTAACACTGACGAATTTTCACGTCCTGTTCATGTCTGTTCAATGCGAACAGAGGGCTAATAATACAATTCCCTCAGGTGGCAAAGCAAATTAGCATCTTCAAAGCTGGTAGAATTCAACTTTTGTGATATTTGACTAGCTTATTTGCAGCCTTCAACCAATAGCAAAGAAGTATGTGTGGTCGACTGCTCGTGAGAGATGCTGCCTGGCTGGCAGTGAGTTAGGAGACAGACCTGGGATGTAGGAAAATGGAAAATGTACTGATAACATCAAATTTCTCTGTATTTATTAGAGGGAAACTTTGTATTACTGTAATTTATGTGTGTGTAAAAAGTCTCCCTTTTTAAAATAACTGAAAATAAAGGTGATTTTCTCCATCTTTTTTGCATTTTTTGAATACCGTAGACAAAAAAGAAAATGTACATAGTAGGATAACCATCAATTTCTAAACCACAGCATACCTTAAAACTGGCTGCAGCTCTAGCTGTCACCGAATCAACTCACCACAACGGGCATTTTCTTCAAACTATAGTCAAATGACAAATGCAAACAGTTCAACATCTGTTCTACTCATTCTTTTTCTCTGTTTTATCTCTCTACTATGAGAGAGAAAAGTTGTTGCTCACCTGTCTACAGACCGGACAGGTAAGTCAGGAAGGGATTAAAGACGACTGAGAGATAAAATGTGTTTGTGTGTGTCTGTGTCTCCTTTGAACCGACCAAAAATCAGACAATCTGTACCAGACAGGTTTTGCAAGTGAGAGAGAGGGTCAGAACAGAAGTGAAAGGAGTTTATAATGAACACCCTCTGGACGTCCAACAACCTCACACCAAAACAAAAAAGAGCACTTGCATTTTGTCACTTCACCAACAAATCTTTTACTGTTCAAACACCTGCTGATGCTGAAAAGGCCTGCAGTTAAAAGGAGGTTCTGATATTTGCAGTAGCTCCTCAAAGATCTGAGCCCATCACAGAGATGGCGCCCTCCTCTCACCAGTGATGGATCCTGATCCCGCTCTGTTATTGCTAATGGTTTTCTGACTCCAAACCCCTCTGGGCTCTGCCACATTGCTTTGTCAGTGGCCAGTGAAGGTGGTCAACCGCACAGTTCACTCAGCACTGAGTAAGACTCTGAACGTGCATAAGCAAAAGTTGTGTCACTCCCTCAACCACATTTCTGCTGACCACCGTCAACAGATCTAGGCCCAAATTCTGTTGTGTCATTGTTAGAAATTCTTTACGAGGAAAAACCCTGCAGATGTGCCATTTTGCTTTCAAGAGGTGCCTCAACAAAAATGATACATTATAAGCACAAACAAACAGAACTGTAACAAAAGTAACCCTAACAAAATGAAATAATAGTAACAGGATAATTAAACAATACCAAATATAACCAAAACCCCCACACAGACAACATTTTTTTTTTTTTTTTTTTTTTTTTAACAAATTATGTGACATTTCATGCCAAGTTTTTGATTATTTTTCCCTCCATGTCTTTGACAGAAAATTAAATCAATGTGCTGAGGGTTCAAAGGTTTAAGTGCTTGTCTGAATGTAGCACAAGAAAACTGATATCAGTCCAGGTTTCAAAGGGTTAAACATAAAACCTTTTTTAGCCGTCCTTAACTTAGAGATTGTACGGACAGAAAAAAAACGGTGTAGTTTTTCCATTGATAATTACAGGAGATCACAGTCAAATCAGTCCTCTGAAATGGCTTTTTAAAAGACTTGTTGAATTGAATAGTGCACTTCTATGTCTATTTGTGTTTCTAAAACACACCATAAACCCTTTTGAATACAGTACTAAAATAAAAACAGACCAGAACAATGCAAGCTGCATGTTTCACATCTGTATAATTAAGTCAACAAACTTGACAGTCATCCTTGGAAAGCCCATAAAGCGGAGACGTATGAGGCCATCTCTTCCCCTCCCTCTCCACAGTGATCTAACAGCTGTTTAGCTGCAGCACCCACTCCTCCCATCACTGCTCCCTCTCACAGCAACGAACAATGGTGCTGTGTAGTGCCTCTCCACTAACTGATACATGCAATCTTTTTATCGCTACTGTCTGCTTCAGATGGCTCCGGAGATCCAACCACTGGACACCTTCATCACAGGGCAGGAAATTATCACCAGGTTGACTTTTGAGCCAAATAAAATGTTTTATAAGCCAAGGTCATCTTTGAGGGAAAAAAAAAACTGTGCACTGCTTCCCTCCAGGTGGTTAAGTGCTGGTAAAGTTCAACATTCCTCTCTGCTATGTGCTAACGTAGCAAATTTTTAATGTGAGTTGGCAACGTTGTGTTTAATGAAAAGATGACAAAGGTGGAACAGCGCAGACGCTCATATGACACCTGCTTCTGGACTTAATGACTGTGGTTAACCTTTGGAGCACTGCACACTGTACGATGTACTCTGACAAGCCAAAACAGTTAACATAAACCAAACAGAGTCTTTAGATAAAAAAATCCCTCAATGACTTACCAGCACCTGTGGCACTGCATCTACCTCAGCCTCAGCTGCAGCCAAGCTCTTGTACTGCTGCGGACTCTCAATGACCAGCTCCTTCTTTGGAGCTTTACTCGCCCTTCCTTGCATTGTCAACAGCTGCGGTAAGAGCTAGATCCCAGAGAGAAGCAAACAGCCAGCATATCCGATGGAGAAAAATCTTACTGTTAGAAAAAAAAAGTTTGGGCAGTTTGTATTTCTCCTGACAGACTCGTGCTCACGCCCTCCCTACTCAGACTGCTCTGTGTGTCTGAGAGTGGAGGACTCACACCCAGGCGGAGGAGAGGCCCCTCCTACACTCAGCTGTGCAGCCTGGGGAAGTTAAACACCCTCACACACACACACTGAAACACACAATGAAGCTATCTGACCCACCACTATCCACCTGCACGGTGACACAGGGTTGACAAAGGCAAACAAAAGATGCATTCCTCAAGTATTACAGTCCGGTCAGGGACCGTCCACGCCTTGTGTGGGACAGCTGAAATAAGAGCTGGCTTAAGTTTCATCAAGAACAAGCAAAGAGAGAATGGGACAACATTTGTGTCGCAGTATTCAAAGAAACCACCCAGGCTTCAGCGGAGCACATACAGTGAGAGCACAAACTCAAAAAAAAATCAGCCGAAGCGATTTAGAAGTGATTTTCTGCGTAAACATCACAGATAAGCTGCCAGACTGAGATCATCAGATTGCGCTTTAGAGACAACATGTACAAATCTTGACCCGCATTAAATGCTAAAGACTGAAGAACAAATCTATCTGAATCAGAAGTGCTGTACATCAAATTAGTCATCAGTCAAACACGAGTCCCCAAAGTTTTTAGTGCTGGTACCGTGTATGACTGTAACTGCTCGTAATCACAGAGTCTGAGATAAGGCCCAGCTTCTGTCTCGCTGCTTGTTGATGCAACTGCTTGAGGGGCATTCCAGCGCGACGCAGCCCCAGTCAACCCACCGAGGAGCGGGCCCGACCTACAGATTCCACAGCAGGGGAGGACGTTATCTTTTCACGCCTGCATCTAAGCTTAAGGGGGAGGGCAGGTCAGCTGCTCCCCTCCCACAATCACATGCCTCTACTGTATGGGCCCCACACAGGGATCTTTTGGTATTATAGTCAAACTCATTATGATACGAATAAGAGTAATTTTATCGTATACACATGTATCATTATAAAGACAGCTGATGGAGAATCACATATGAAATAATAAAATAATGAAATGGATGCTGAACAACGCAATTTGGCAAAGTGGTATCACCATGTCGTTGTGTCATCACAATACAGATCCAGTGAGTCAGTGCACCGTAATACCGAATTACTGAAATGATTCATCAGACAGTCTTCAGAAAATAATAATAAATGATAAAGACAGCGTCTGGGTGCTCCAGTGTTTTTAACTATCTGGCATGAAATTGGCCACTTTTCATGCAAATTGCACACTGCAAAAACATTCATCAGACAGTCTTCAGAAAATAATAATAAATGATAAAGTAAAGCAGCTGCTTTACTAATCAGTTCAATCGTCGATAACTGAGCAAGTTGGCTTGATTTCTTCTAAAACATTGATAAAGGCAATGAGCAACTAAGGAAGAAATGACCCACCCAAAAAACAGCAAATTGTGTACGAAATGTAAGAAATGTTCAGCCTTAGTCCAAAATATTCACAGGACCTCAGTCAGCCCTCCACGCTCAACCTAAAACTTTAACACCCCCACCTCTTCCTAAAATTACCTACCCACCACAGTTAACATGTTACAGAACACCATTGCCTCAGGCTAGGCTGTATGAAATATTTACAGCCTAAGTAGGCAGCTTAACTTTGGAGTTATTGTGCAAAAATCCCATTATAAACTTTGAACATATTGTAATGCAAGTGGTATGTGAGAAAACTAAACGTCTGTACCCCCTCTTGACACTGTTATCAGGCTTTAGAAAATCTAGCCTGTGACGGGGGACTTTGGCAAATCACAGATCTCTTCAGAGAGACTGCATTGCCTTATTTCGCCTCAAATGTCTTCAGAAACACATTTTAGTGTACCGTTTGGCTGTAAAATGAGAGAGTTTGTCACTTGGCTGCCATGTTGGAAACAGTCGCTCCAAGTACCAAGCACCGCCCACCAGGCGGATCAAGTTTTCACACATAAAACAAAAATAAACTGTAACTCCCGAAGCAGACACAAAGGGTGACATGCACCACTGACAGCATCTGGGTGCTCCTGTGTTTGCAAGTATCTGGCATAAAATTGTCCACTTTTCATGCAAATTGCACACTGCAAAAACAGTCAAATTCAATAAAATCAGTGCTACACACAGTTACAGAGACATTATTAGTGTCTTAAGGTAGTTGTTATTGTAGTTGTGTGTTTAGAAAATGCAGCACTGACAGACCCAAATACTAAAAATAAATTATTTGCCTGGAGTTTTGGGGATTGCCTCTCTCCTTCTCTCTTTTTCTCTGCCATTGTTCTACCTGCTGCTTTTCTAGCGCAAACACCACATTTATATTTGACCGCACGTACAATTGCAATCAGACACAAGAAAGGGCAAATTGCAATCAGCTGCAAAACTTTATGGGCTTGTTTGCACTCTTGTCTACTGTTTGAGTAATATGAGTGTAATTACAAGCTCCAGGGGGCACCGGGATATCCCCAAAGTTTCACCTCAACTTAACGTGAACCAAAACAAAGCCCTCACCCCAACCAATGAAGGAAACTCTACAGTAAACACTCTTCCGGGGGAAACAGACTTTGACACAAAATCAGGTCACGACACAGACTCTGATGACAGCATAATAAAAGTCTATCATGTGCACTGCCCTTTGGCACAGACCCAGATCAGCACACTTTGTGGGGACTGTGTGAGTGTTTAAGGGATATAAACTAATCCTGTGCATCAGATGGAAGCTCCAGTGGAGAGAGTTACAAATAAGTGTCATCCTGGGGGCATATCAGCTCACAAAGGAGGGTTTTAGAGCAGTTAAGTGAGCCGTCATGCACTTCCTATCTCAGATAACTGTGTGGTTTTTCTGATGTAGTTTACACAGCACTGTTGACCTGAAAAACTTCAGTTCATCCCATATATCACAAGCAGGTGCTTTCCAGACAAATTCAAATTCTGCAAGATAATAAATGTGCATCAGAAATGTGTTTGTTATTTCAGCTTTTCCATGAACTATATTTCATTGGATGTTTATTAAAACAAGAATTCCAGTTTGGATGCTCACTGCAGATAGTGCCGTGTACTCCTCCCCCTCCTTTAACCACAACACCAATTTTATCGTTCTATGTTTATAAAACACATGCTTGTTTACTGTATCACACTCTCTGATTTATGCAAAAGTTAAAAACTGTATCGCTGACACATAATTCAATCCATGAAGTCATTTTACACTCTGAACAACCAGACTCTCCAGGAACAACAGCAGACACTTTACAGTTCAATAAAAATGTAATTTGATTTCATATTCAGCTACACTAAAGCGCACAGACAATGATAACCAACTGGCATCACTGGACGTTTCCTTTAATGCACTTAATTGTGCACGGAGAGCAAAGCTACATTACAATTACAAGATGTTTGACTTTGATCTCTGAGTTTGAACAAAGGCAGACTTCCTCTCTCAGATGTCTCATATCTGCAGTAAGAGATAACCAACTTCAAAGAGACTTCCTCTCTATGCTACACTGTCCTAGTACATGATTCCCAAGTGACAGCTAAACGTTGGTGTTGCACAGTGCTTAAATTAAATTCAGGCCTTGCAATGTTATGCAGATTCATCCATGGAAACCAATACAAATGCATTTCTCTGGGGCGAGTTGGCATTTGGGTCTGTGCAAGAAGGCCTGCTGAGCCTTTTTAGTGGCAGCACAAACACTTGTGTTGAGCAACAAAATGTTCCAACAGCCAAAAGCAGACCAACAGGATGTTTTGGAAAAATTCAGCAAAATGTGCCCTGTGCTCAGTGTGAATGAATGTGCACAAAAAGAGACTATTTCATTGATGACTTCAAGCAAGGGGGTAAAAATTCATTCAGAGGTCTGGATTTAGGCTAAAACCAATCAAGCAGAATGTCATTTTAAAAATGTAATTCATTGAGATGTTTGTTCTATAAAGCCACTGAATGGCCCTGACACACCAAGTCAGTTTTCTGTTCGTTAATGTTGAGCCGTCAATAATACAATAATATATGATAGTGCACAGGGGCCATTTTTAATTTTACTTTTGGTCCTTTGAATACATTTAGCTGATTATAATATAGTTTTACTTAAGGGGACCAAGACTCATTTTTGGGCTTCTAGAACATGTTGAACATGCTTTTCTGTATGTTCATGAAATGCTCTCTCTTACTCAAACTTTCTGTGCTGGAACATCAGGTGTTCATACTGTCTGAAACACCCATTTTGGTGCCTGTCTCTTTAAGGGCCCTGACACACCGAGCCTTTAGTTAATATTGGGCCAACAATCTGTCATTGAGTGTCTGTAACCTTAGATTTTGCAGTGTGTCCCACACTACTGGCATTAGTCAGCCCTTGTTATCTGGTTTTGGGTGGATTCAGCATGTTGAATCAGAGTTGGTCTGGTTTTCAGGCTTCCCTTTTCAAGTTCTGAATATGGACTACCCAAATAGCATTTTTTCCCACAGACCCCCATTCTAAAAGAAACGTTGGTAAAACTGTTGACCGGACACCTCAACCTGCAAATAAGGTCAATTATGACTGTTTCTATTATGAATTTTTGAGCCATGGCTGTTTTATATTTGTAAAACTTCCCTTGAGCAGATAAAAGTGATTTAAAAATGTGTGATATCATCCCAACATGAAAGTCTATGAGTCAAGCGGAAACTACTGGGCGGGGCCAGCAGGAAAAACACTACTATCCATATTTAGTAGGCGGCGTGGTGCAGAAGTTAGCCCAGAAGCTAGAAAACTTATAGGACTGAATAGGTGCCATCTGGGGATCTGGTATCTAGTTAGCGTTATATATCTATGATTGTCGCCTAGTTAAAATTATGAGAGTTTGGTGTGTCTGAGCTTAAGACTTGTGTTGATTTAAAATGATGTGTCAACACTGAGTTATTTTATGGAAAACTGGAGAGAAGAAACTAACAAAGGAATTAATTCAAATTAACTATGCGACATCATCTTGCACAATAATCAAATTATGTAATTTATCTTTGTATAATTATAACAGAAGTTGTGTTTAATTACAGTGTTGCATGGTCAAACTTTATTTGCACAATATGTCTAAGAATAATAAAGCTCCTTTAAAATCTCCCCCTGATGCAATGCTGACCACACTCACTGGCATTCGTCAAAACTGTTTGAGTACAATAAACTGAAAGTATATTAGTACCTTAGTGCCCATAGTTGGCTGTATTTGGGCAGTTGGTGAATTTTATTGTACTTTTCTCCTCTCATTTCAGTTTGTTTATTATCGTTTTGGAATTTTTTTACACACATTTTTCAAATTTTTCCACATCTATCAAGTTGTAATTCTCAGCCTGGACATGACTTCAACTTGGCTTCTTGATTACATAACAAAAGGCTGATGCAATCTCCAGGCCTTCCCAGCATTAGCCAAAGCAAAACAGGGTGTAACCTGGAATGTAACAAAAACACGGCCCACCCCTCGCCGCCCCACTACAGCAGCGGCACCAGGACGCACCATCCTGCAGCTTGTTTTGAGTCCATCCCCCCCTGAGAGTACTGAACTATGAGTTGAGATTTTAACATGGAGGTAATAATGACACCGCTCTGCGTCTACACCCTCTGTTAATAACATTGTTACGGTAGTATGTGGGATATAATGGCATCCAAATTAACAGGATGTAATCACGAGGCAAAGACAGTCTCATACTATAGTAAAGCCAGTAATAATATCTAAATACATCATTGGTACAATACTTAATGCTAATACTGGTTCAGAAATGAGACCTTTATTGATCAGCGCCAGCCATAAATTTAACTTACAGTACTCAACACGAATAATGCTGCCGTCAAATCTGTGGGAAAAACTAACTGCTGCTGCCAGAATGTCTATTAGGTACATGAGTGCTGGAGATAATGGTGCAGTGTATCAGTCAGCAAGTGAGCAACACACACACACACCACATACACACACACACACACACATACAAACACACACACACAAACGTCAATGCTGCGATGTCTGAGGCCTTCCTCAGGGCAACGTCAGCATGGCTGAAATCTCAAAAGTAGGAAACAATGACCAAGAAAAACAACTTTGTCGTCATCAAAGTGTGCTGTTGTTTTACTGTAAATCCATTAAGCGAGGACTTGAAAGCTGTGAGGACGGTGATTCTATTGACTGTCGACGTCCTCAGGGATGTGATGGTGAACAAAGAGTGTATGTAAAGTTGGTTATCTGTCAAACTTTACACCTTTAGAGGAATTTCAAAGAGAAAACAGCATAGAACACTAAATGTTTAGAAAGAGATGCAGAATGTACTTTACCGTCTGTATTAAGTTATTTTATGAAGGACAAACAGTGACTCAATCATAAATAAATACATACATACATAAATCCTGAAATAAATACAAGAATATTAAAATGATTAAAGAAAAGACTAAATAATTGAACTTTTTAAAGCCTCCTGTGGACGGGTGTTGTAAAATAGCATTTCACTATAAAACTAAAAAAGAGCATCTGTTTCTTGTACAATTCAAAAGCGGAATCAATAAATGCATAAATAATTAAAAATGTATTAATTTGTAATTGATTGGTACCAATCTTGCACTTCATCCCAAATGTGTTTAATATTTTGAATTAGTCTCATGTGACTGATGAGTTTGAAACCAAAGACAGACAATGAAATTAACTGATTGAATGTGTTAACTGTTTTTAATGACCTCGCCTACATGTATGTTTTATCAACTGCTTGTCTGCTTTTCATTATGTGGACTTCTGTGTCTGGAGAGCCAAGGACAAATTTCCACCCTGGTGCACAATAAAGATATATTCTATTCTATATTTCATTCTGTTCCAGTGAGGTTAGTACAACCTACCTCATTAACATACAAACAAAGAAATAACAGAACATTTAAAAAGGGAATAAATACTAGTGAAAATGTATAAATGCAATAAAACAGAAATATAATATTAAATTAAATTAAATTAATTGATTTATTTAGGATTTTTATTAATTTAATAATCTATTTCATCACATTTTTTTGTTTATGAAAAAAAAAATCTTTTGTCCGCCATATTATGAAGGCGCAAACTTAAGTGTTTCAACAATGCCCCAGCACAAGGAACTTATAAACATTGCATAATTGACTTGTGAGACATGGTTCACTAAAGCAAAACCATCACAGGTCTGTTCGAAGGATTACTCCCAAAACATCTTTGGATAAAAGGCGCTTTTATCTGTGACCAAGCTGACATCATCACTTTCTCTTTCTTTCCCTGTAACAACATTCCTCAGATAAAACCAGCAGACACCTCAATGCTCCTGATACAGCAGTCAAAGACTTCACAATGATAAAAGGCGGAAACTGGACTTCTGTGGAAGCAAAGAATGACGATACATGAATGCTTAAAGGCGTTCTCGGAGAGCAAGCGCAATACATGACACTATTGTATTACAATAGCACGCACATTGATGCAGTATCTCAAATCAGTGATATTTATTTCTGAAGGCAGATCGCTTCCCGAGGGAATGAGATGAGAGTTTCCATAAGGAAGGAAAAGGCAGAGCTTTTGTAATCAGCGAGTAAAATAACATAACGGTGAAAATGCGAAAACAGGTTGTTTAATTAATCTGTGCCTAGAGAGTACAGATCAGCCTCCCGCAGACAGCTTTGTTTGTGAGTGTGTGTGAGTGTGTGTGTGTCTGGTCTTTACCCCCATCATCTCCGTTTTAAATTCCCAGAAATAATAACCTGCTGCAATCAGAGGGAATTAAAAGGGCAAACATAATGTCGTATGTCTTTATATAACCAGGTCTAATGGATTAAAAAGGTGCAAGCAGTGACGAGGAACAACATCCTAACATCAAGGACTGTGTGTGCTGCTTTTCAATTTTAGATATTCTTGCAGAAGTTTAAAGCATTTGTCTAAAGAACAAGACCTGCATCCACAATGTCCTTCAGTGATGCACAAACAGTGACAAAAAACAGTAAGTTATCAGATTTATTCACCAGTGGACAGGTTGAACAACAGCAAAACTATATCAAAACATCTCTTTACAAACTCTCACACAAGCCCTGCAGTAAAATTAGTCTCATTTAATCCGTCATATGCTCAGTACATCAGAAACGTGTGCGCTTTCACTGAAACATTGCACATGTCCACCTGAGAGTGGCGTGCTTTCCGTGTGCCAAAACACTTGCGAGTGCTGCTTGAGGGGAGTTCAGACCTAGATTGTACATAAAGATTGACAGCATGAAAGCTACCTAAAAGTGAAGCCAAAACATCTTGTTCGCCCCCTGGTGTCTGGCTGCAGTATAGGTCATAAACCCCGCCCCCTCTATGTTTGTTAGTGAGTGGGACATGGGCCAAACCAAAAACTCAAAGTGCACATCAAATACATTTTTCCAAACAATGTTTTTTTGTCATGTAAGGTAGATTTCATCACCCTGATGTTTTTTATTCAGGTGTTCATTCATTTTATTTGGTTAGTGTTTATAAAAATAAGGTACAACATCATGACTGACAGCTGTCTGTGCCAGTTGTTGTGCTACTTTCGATTGATTGAATGAATGTATGGATGGGAATTTGACAACGGGAATCATTACTACGACTCTAAATAACGCAAAATGGCAGTAGCCATATCCTGGATATTTTGGCTTCATTATTGTAGAGCAGGAGGAAGTCAATCTTTAAATACAGTCTATAATTCAAACGCATGCGTGTGCCTTGACCCAATATTCAGCTGTGTCTGAGACGCGTTTTAGATAGTGATACTTTAGCAAAAATGCACGTTTGGGAAGTAATGAGCATACGACTGGATAAATGGGACTGGATACTGCACAAGTTACACAAGATACAAGTTTTTAAGTTTTGCTGTTGTTAAACATTGCCCTGTATGACTTCATGACAAATGTTCACAATTTTCGGATCCTCCGTTCACCACAGACGCACCTAAGAAAAACAGACTTGACAAGTCCAAGGTAACATGTGGTTAGTAAGTGGTGTAGCCTACTCATCATTATTTTGGCAGTGAAGCATTCCTTTAAGCTATTTTGTTAAGACAGCTAGCCACAGCTCGTTCTCTTCACTGATGACACACACCCACACACACAAACACACACACCACAACCTAATAAAACTGAAACTCGAATGAACTGTTGTAACAATAGGTGATGCATTTTAGACAGCAGCTCATGCTAAGAAAGTAAGCTACCTAAATTAATTGTTCCCAGACAAACTGACTGATAGAGAAAAATGACAACAGAGCTGAAGAATAAAAGGAGTAGGTTAGAAAGTAAATAAAGTAGCCTATATAAGAATGTATTCATTCTATCAATTGATTGGTGGTTAAAGACAAAAATCAAAATTAATACTTATTTTTAAACTCAACTGTTATGTCTTAACTGTGTTATCTTTTGGTGCACGTTTCTATTCTTTTTTGACTTGTCTGAATATCTTTTACTGCCATGGAGTTGCACTGTTAAGCAAACCTCTGAACACATTTGACTATTGATTTGTAAGAACTGCTAAATGCTGACAGAGGATTAATTGACCGCGTCTGGGTGATAAGACCATCTCTGAGCCAAGAGAAGCAACCATGCCCTTGACCTAATTCCCTGCTCTCAGCCAAGGCCACTGTCACTCTGCTCTCTGCTGTGAATCTGATGAACCAGCGACGGGAAACACACACACACACACACACACGGAGTGTAGTAAGTAAACACAAACAAGAAGGGCAAGACAAGCTGGTACGGAGCAGCAGAATCCCTGCCAAGCCCGCCGGTTCACAGATGAAGAGCGGTGATTGATTTCCAGCAGACACAGAGCTCCCTGTCCCCCCTCCTCATCCCCCCTCACCCTCACCCTCATCCTCATCCCAGCCCACAGAGGCTTTAACCCATGCAGCAGCGCTTAGTGAGAGGCAAGATCCACTCCCACTGCCCTACATTTTATACTGTACCACTCATGGATACATATTCACAGAATGAGGATGATGATGCTGTAGCTGCATCTGGCAAATATGAGACCGGCGCCAGTTAAATGAATGATGTTTCAATGTGGTGAAAAGGATGCACGTATATATTCTGATATCATTAACGTCTGAATCATTTATCAAATTTGTGTCCTGCATTTTGCCATCTTAATGGAAGAAATCATGGAAGGAATGCAGCATAAATAATTTGCAAACATGTCAAAGTAAAAGACCCACTTAGATGTTTAAAGGCAGCACTCTCCACACAGCATGTGCTGTATAGACTGGATGCTATAACAACTAGTACATTAACCATTTGCTGGTTCAAGCTTCTTGAATGTGAGGATTTGCTGCATTTTATATCATCTGCAGTTCAATAATAATTTAGTGTTATGATACAGCAGCATCATGAGACAGCTGACTGAGTGAAAAACTAGTTTACACCAAATTTAGTGGAATTTATCATTGCAATGAAAGAAGAAGGGGTCTATTTGTAGTTTAGGGTCAAAACAATCAGCTGCTTAACCAATTAGTTTATAAAAAGAAAGCTAATTGCTGATTCTCAAAGGTATTTTTAAGTTGAACATTTACTACCTATATGTTTTTTAAAAAAGAGGATTTGCTGCTTTTCTCTGTTTTGCATTTAAGAAAACTAAACATATTTGGGTTCTGGACCTATATTTGGACAAAATAAGACATTTAAAGATGTTACCTGTGACTCTGGGTACTTGAGACATAGTAAAGTCACTTTGTCACAATATAAACAAAACGAATGAGTCAGCCTATTTTTAAGGCAGCAATTCTGTTAATTCCCTGCACACATGCTTAATGTGTAGCTTACTGTGTAGGCATTTTTTTCTTTCTCTGCTGTGTTACAGACAAAACAACACATCAATGTTATACAAAATATAATCTTTCATTTCATCTCTAATATATATGGATATAAAGTAGGGGTGTGGGAAAAATATCAATACAGCATAGTATTGAGACATTTTGCGTGGCAATATTGTGTCAATACAGATGCCAAGTATCGATTTTTAATTTTTTTTTATAAATTATTAATATTGCAAATATAAATTAAATTTTTGGTAGCCAAAAAGAATAATATAATCAATTAGTTTTTTTTAGTAAACTAGATACAATTTGCTGCAACAAAAATAACTGAAGTGAGAGAAACAGACTAAAAATGTTATCTCATCAATAAAACAAGTTTTCTTTTGGGGAAATAATTTGACTTAAAAAAAAAGGTAATAAAGACTAAATATATGTTATCGCAATAATCAGCATATCCCAAAATATTTAAAATTACAATAACATTGTGCCATGACTTAAGTATCATGATAATATCAAATCGCGAGACCTCTGATGATTCCCTCCCCTAATATAATGACTTTTGTCTATTGAAAGTAATGAACAGCAATACCACACATGTTGTGTCTGCACACAGAGTCACACACACACACACACACACACCTTAAGTACTCTCGGTGTTGGCACTGCACGCGACTCTCTCCGACTCAGCGCCCGCTCAGCCTCAGATGGCCCAATGGGCTCAGCTGCTCCCTTACAGATGTAGCCACTACAGTTCCTCTCTAAGACCGTACGCAGCCCATCAATCACAACGGTGCTGGTGGTGCACCCCATTCCTCCAGGTCCAAACAGGCATCAGTCAGGAGAGCCTGCCAGTGACCCAGTTTCCTCGATCGTCCCCTGCTCCTCCCTGGTCCATGATCTCCAACTCTGACCCGCAAATCCACAGCTCCTCTTGACCCGGAGGGAGAGAGAGCGCCCACGTCCAGGCAGAAAGGATCCAGAGAGGAGAGCCAAAAGGAGGACGGCTGGAGGATGAATTTATGCACACACACAGACTCACTGTAATTCCTAGCTGCCCCAGTCTGTGCTCGTAGGAATACCTCAGTCAGCAGGCGAGATACAGTGAGTGAGTGAGTGAGTGAGTGAGTGAGGTAGAGCAGAGAGCGAGGGATGGGGGGGATGAAGGATGCTGCCGCTTCAACCAATGCTGAGCTTCGGTGCAGCGCGAGCTCGCATCTGTCTCACTTTACCAACTCACTTCTCCTCTTGAGCCACAATGTGCATTTCTTAATTCTTTCCTATCTTCATTCTTTTCATTTCCACATTTGCATAATGTGGATTTGACTTCACATGCAATTTATTAATCCCTTTAATTTTTTACTCCACAAAATGAGACTCCTTTAGGGAGCCGGATGAATAATTGTGGAATAAATGGGTTACAATAAATGCAGTCTTGTATCCAGAGGGAGAGTCTGATTCCATGCTCAGGCAAACAGCAATATGGCTGAATGCTTATTTAGTTCAGCGAAGAGGCCAGAGCCACTGGCAGATCAAATAGATGAATCAGGATTGCATATAATATGCAGCAGTCTGCAGCCTATGTTGCGATAAAAAAATTTAATTTGTCTGTTAAATACTCTATCAAACAAATGAAATAATCAAAAAAGGTATCACATATTTTCTGCAGTGAAATGAAATCTGGTGGAAAAGCATGTGCCCTGACTCCAGCCTCAAAGAGCTCGCTGTTTATAAAACACACCAAGGACACGGGAGGATTTAAACCTTTTAGGCCAAGACATCAAATACGGAGTTTTTTTCTATTAAAGATTAGCTACTGCTTGATCACAAGCTGGCAGTTTGGCCAAGTACACAGATATATTGGGAGTGGAACAAAATTTGATCATACACAGGCTTTTTAAATGCCAGGGAATGATTCATCTGCTAACGTGGCCTTTGATTTAAATGTCTCATGACTGCAATCAGGGAGACAAATTATAAAAGCACGAAAGATGTTGCAATATGCAATCTTGAAAATTGAAAAAGCTTGAAAAAGCTTGAAAATTTCCTGTTTCTACAGTGTTTTCTGTCCTACATTTGCAACAACGATCTCTTTACAAAACCCAACTTATAAATCCACCAATGGTTACAGCTGTATTAAAAAACATTTGACAGTCCCATGCTGGTGTTTAACAGTACCCGAAAGCAGTTGTTTGGTTCGTCATCACAGGGAAACCTGTTCTGATGCTATGGACCAAATCAGCCTGATGTCACGCAAACAACAACAATCACTTCCAGGTAGACGACTGAAAATTGATATGAATTACAGACGTGTGAAATATTCAAACTTTCTTATTTCTGTTGTAATTTTCAGCCCTGACTGTAAGGTTTAAAGATACATTGTTAAACAAAATCTCCTGACCTATCTGAATTTTCTGCTGTGAATATTTTATGTACCACGTTGCTTTGACAGCTGTAGACAGAGCCACAGAAAAATGTATTTTAACCATCTAAAAAAAATATCAGTTTTCTCCACTTTACCTTAAACATAACCTAGTCGCAGCTGCAGCAGATCAGCAACTCCAGTGTTCTGCGAAGTAAAATTACAGTTTTTGTCAGTGGAGTCGGGTGGCTTTGAGATAAGGGCTTCAGATCCCCGTTGGGCTAGGGCTAGGCAAGGTAAAGCAGTTAAAATCTCTCACATATAACGTACACTTAAACTGATACTGAACGTTTATGGTTGACCTCTTTTTAGGTGCCAAAAACTAACCAGCTGAGGCAGTGTTTGCTCATTGACTTTTCTATTTATGTACGTTAAGCGGGGGTTTTCTACCTGAAGTTACTGTAAACAAACATTCTAAGTTGGTCTATATGGTACGTGTTTTTAAAGGTGATATACAGTGACTTTATTAAATAGTGCTACACAGAAGCATTTGAGGTGCCATGTAGCACTATATTGTTTTGAATTTGCTGAGTCTGAGTGTACCTAAATGATGCCAGCTGACACCATGAAGGAGTCAACAGGCTCTTAAATGACACTTTTACTTTAAGGCATACTGAGCAGAATTTGTCGCTTCCTATTTGAAAACACAACATTCAAACTTGGCCCCTCCTCCTCTGTTCAGCGAGACCCAGAGAGCGACAGTGGTCAGGCGAGCTTGAGAATGAAGGAGAGGGAGTGGCGAAAAAAATAATCACTCCCACACCTCAACACAACCCTGCAGGAAGGCGCTGCATTGCTGGATTTTGCATGAATTCAGTTAAAGCACATGCTTGTGTGTTTCTCAGCCTTTCGATCAAAAAGACACACAGACCTGCAGCTCACATCAGCAGAGCAGAAGTCCAGACCTCACATTGTTATTGACTGGGGGCTACACACCACTAATGAAGAGCGGACAACTAGAAACATGCCTCACAAACCAAAATAAGATGAAAATAAGAAAGTAAAGGCAGAGGGCAGTCTCTGCAGACACAGACACACCACACACTGCTGGTGGGTCAGAAGTGATGACTTTTTTTGTGTGAGTCCATATATTGTTTTTAGAAAATTCTGCATAGTGTGCCTTTAAAATATGAATGACTATTAACAACTTCTAACATATTGTGGGCTTGAAAGTTCCTGTACTAAATATTTACTGAGAAACACAATATATTACCTTCTCAAATTTGGCATATTTTCGTGAGCCACTGCTTTAATGTGTTATTATCGTATGGAAATACACTGCTTGTGGGCTATATTAACCCACTGAAACCTGGGTAAAGTGGATCTTTCTGAAAATATTAAATTAAGATGATGAGCAACTTAGGAAGAAATGACCCAGAAATTAGCAAGACATGAGTAGACAGTAAAGGAAAATTGCCTGAAAATTGGCAACACAAACAAACAAGCAAACAAACAAAAAACCCAAAACAAAAAAAAAGAAAATGTAAAGTTAAAAAAAAGAGATGACAAAAATAAACTAATTCTTTTGTAAAAAAGTTATATAATCAGGAAAATTATAAATATATACATTAGTATACTATACTATATACTATAACATAGTTCTTTTTTAAAAATCTAAATCTACTAATTTATTGCGATTTGCTTAAAATTTCCTGCTCATTGCCTATTCCCCCATGTTTTTGAAAGAAATCAAACCAATTTTCTCAGGGTTCAAAGGTTTAAATGCATGTGAAATGTGATGTCGATCCATATTTCAAAGGGTTACCGAAGTGTTTTATTCTTTCCTCAATAAGCTAAACTAAGCTAAGATGAAGAACCAGTGTAAGAAACCTGTAAATAACCACATGGGTCTTAAAAGGTTCTTGTGTGGAGATACACAGCACATCTAGCAACCTCACAGAACAAATGAGGAACGAACATTTTTTTGTGTGTACCTGCTGTGGTTGCCTGTGTTCAGCCTCCGATCAAAAAGAAAAATGGGAAAAGATGAGGAAACTGTGCATCCTGGTTTATTTGTCTCTGCCTCTTCCCTTCTTGCAGCTGCAAGTCCAACACTCAAAGACCTTTTATGACCTCAGTGGAAATTGTCAAAAAAAATTCTACTTGTCAGAGCAGCACGCACATGCTGCAGCTACTGAAACACAGTTAAGTCCCACCGGCAGCAGCTGGGCTAACCTCCATTACGCTTAGAAACAAAATCCTGATGGCATCGGTGAGGAAACTTCTTTTTACTAATTGAACATGTGAGAAAATCTCACCTTTTCTTTACGTTAATGGCGCTGACACACACACATATGCATGCATGCATTAACACACATGTGCATGTCTGGAGAAAGTGATCCCTTACATCATGCACTAAGCCAAAGATGCTTGCACTCATTCCTGCAGGCTGCTGTGTTAATATTTCAGTAGTGCTTGACACACTGAACTACATTCGACTGCACGACGAGATGAGCTGCGAAGGAATGCAGCTGAGCAGATGAGGGGATTCAGTTAGAAAGACAGAGGAAGAAAGGGAAGATTCGGGGGGGAGGAGGGACAAGACTTTGATTTGCTTATTGATCTGTTACGAAATACATCTCCTCTTTGCTTTATCCCTTTTCTCACACCTCGGATCCAGTCTGCACCCCCCTGCCGCTGCAAAGGGGGATTTTAGGCTTACTTCATAAAACAACAAGAAGCAATCTGCCGTAAAACTGCAAAGTCATAAATCCCCTTTTTGAAACTGTGTAGGCAAAAAGCAGCACACAGTTTCCCCAACTTGAACTCTTTCTTTTTTTGATTGCAGATTACACTTTTGCAAAGTGCTGTGTGAGCACAAATGTTTACATTACACTTGGTTTGAATATTATGGACATCAGTGGCGATATAGTAGTCACAAAATCCAACAGAAAACATCCTGACATGAATTAATTATTACTTTTGGAATAACCAGCTGTCAGTTATTGCTGCCACTTATTATTAATTGGGTATCAGCTTAAACAGAAACAAGACAAAGTGGACAACGATGCTCCACTACAAGCAAACATTGTTTGAAGTGTCACAGCCGGTGGTCATAAATCTTTTTGCCCTGAGGACACAGATTCTTCTTTTGCATGTAAGGACATGTCTGAAACAATGCAATGAGACTGTGAACATACAGCTGTGAGCGAGGGATTTTCTAAACCTTGATGAAAAGTGTGGAGCAGTAATTATAAACCAGTAGGGAAGTTTTTCTAGTATTTTCTTTCAATGAAAAAGTAAAGATACAGACAGAAAACACTGTGACATGTACAAATGGGCATCCAGAACTGGTGTTAATTTGATAATGCTCCTACCTGGTCAGTACGGAAATATCAATAAGCTCTGGGACAAACGGCGCTGCTATCAGTATTTATGCACCATTTAATGACAAAGTTGCCACTGTCGTTACGTCTTTACGTTCTGTGCTTCCCAGCGACGACTGAAAGGTTGGGCTCACTCATGAGTGTTGTTTTTAAGTCATGTTATTTTATATCTATTCTATTTTATATCTGAAAAGCTGAAGGACCTTTGTTCTTTGGTAATATGTCAGTTAGTTAAGCTTTGGTAGTGAAGCAGCATTTAGGAACATCACCACCAGATGTTTGTTGATTAGACACTTCTGGCAATTGTTCCTCCATCATATAAACAGGCAAATCAACTTTTTTGCACCAAATTATGGTAAGAAGTATCAATAATGCTGTGTTCACACTACGAGTGGCACAACAACAGGCTGCAAGTCATTTTCACTGGAAGCCAGTGACATAAAGCTACAAACCGACGCCGGACACATGACGCCGCTGACGGGGATGATTTGCCACTCTTGGTGTGAATGTAGTATCTTTAAAATAAGCTGCATCTGTTTCAATAAAATCATAACGATCTGCAGCTGGAATCAAACCAAGGACACAGCCATGCGCCATGACTTGGAAACATATTGATTGTTATATGCATGTATCCCCAAAAAAGGGGTCTAATATAAAGCTGTTATTATACAAACAATGAACGAAAAATAGTCCAAACCAGACCTGCATGCTGAGCTAATGGTTAACAATTAAGCCCTTTGAGGCAAATTTGTGATTCAAGACTTTGGGCTATATATTAAATTGACTAGTTATAACTACAACTGGTTATTTGCACTTGAGACCTGCACTTTATCACCTGATCACAGATAAAAAGTTATACTGTGGCAAAACAAGGGAGCTTCCTGTTGGATCAATCAGGAAACGACAATTCCTAAGTCTGCGACCCTGTCATTCCTGTATTTACTGTCACTGTCCGTGCAAAACTATCTGGTTAAACAAGGAAGCGATGCCAGCAGAAAGTTGGGATTAGATGCCACACATGTTGGTTTGAGTTTGTGTACTGCTGTATTCTGCAACAAGCTTCTCTCCAAGTGATGAATTATTAAGGTCAGACAGAGGATTGCTGAGTCATTAGGTGTCGCAGAGTTTCTTCCGCCTGCCCTTGTGTTAGGAAACACTGTCTGCAACAAGCCTCTTCACAACAAATGCTGCCGGGGAAGTAAAAATATCCTTTACCTTAAAACATCTTCATCTCACTGTGACTCAGTATAATCAATATAACATGGTATATATTTATGCATGACAGGATACACATTCTAGTGCCCCCGCACAGCTCAAGGACATCTATACTTTGTGTAGCTGACAAATGAAGTGTTTCTGTAGCCTGCAGCAGGACTCAGTTAGACTGTGTCAGCCATACTTAATCTTGAGTTGGAGCTGCAGTGAGAATGGGAGGGGGGTTTGAAGTGCGCTGAGGCACAGAGTGGGTCGATCTGTGGATGTTCAAGTGTGAACATCCTCTGTGGGATGTGGAAGCTTTGCTGCACAGCTCTGCTCAAATCTGCGGCAGCTGCAGAGGAGATAAGAGCCGGTCTGAAACGCGGCTGGGTGTGTGGAGCTGCATGGATTACTGCCGCTGTTGTTACAGCGCGGCTCTACTCTCTGCAGCGGGCTACACTTCCTGCCACAGTGTGAAGTACGCCCCCCATAATGCACTTTAGAGTATAACTGACAACTCTGGTGAGTATTTACAGCTTAAAAATTAGCAAGACATAGGCATAGACACACAAAATTTTTCCTAAACATATGATGAAAGATTCTATTTTTGAGGTTGATATTGAAGCGATTTCATCATATGAATAGCAAAGCAATTAATGTCTTTATTTGGATTTTCTATTCAATTATGATTTTTGCGTCTAAAATTTATAAAAACAAGAAAATCGTGATAAAAAAATGATTGTACCACATTTTGTTTCGCGATGATGCTCTCGTTTTGTCTTGTGTTATGAATCCAGCGCGCTCCTTTCTTTTACAGCTGGAGCTTTCTCCCCTTGATAAAAGCTCAAGGTCACTGTCAGCCAGGCTGTGACGTGTTTAGTTCACCCTGACCCTTTTTTCAGTTTAATTCTATTTAAACCTTTTTTTTTTTTTTAAGTTAAATAAATGCATTATGTTTCCAAAGTCAATTAGTATTTTAATATGACTTTGGGACTTTGTCCCAGACGGTCCCCTAAAACTAAAATATTGCTTTACCTGACTTAAGCTGGTAAATAACTTTTATAGCTAATCTAATAAGTCACTCTTCACAGACATCAACTAACAGGTTACAGGCCCCGCCCCTTTGCTGCGTGTCATTCCTTCTCTCTCCCCCTTTCACGCTTTAGCTGTCCTATCAATAAAGGCGGAAAAAAGCCCCAAAAATAATCTGTAATATATGCTATATATGTAAATTATATGTATATGTGGTTTCAATTTGATTAATAAAATGTATTAAAAGTTTTTTAACATTAATCGAATATTTAAATTTGGTTGAATATATATGATGTCAACTCAGAAACTTCCTCCCCAACAGTTTCACAGATTTTCGAGTAGTTTTTCTGACATGAGGCAGTGTTCACATCAATTTTCCTTGTGAACTGATCCTAGCCATAATGACCTGGACCAGCAGCGGCCCAAACTCGGCACGCTAGAGGGAATAAGTCAGGCTGCGTCTGGTTGCCCGACTTGGGTGAGAATTGGCGTGAATGACGCCCCAGAATTCTGGTTGCCGACACTGCAATCACTGGAATTTTTTTTTTGATTATTCCGACACCTCGTAAATGTGGGGTATGTGTCGGTAAAATGGCAGTTACATCAGATCACCTGGTTCAATTTCCCATTCAATACTACTCTGTGAGACATCTCAACTGTTTCTCTTCTTCACTCGGACTCACCGGACACAATCAACACATCTGCTGCACATGGACTCCATCACTGGCCCGCAGTAACCCCCAAATAACACCACTTGTACTAATACAGCACTTTCAAGCTGTTAGCAGCAAGTGGTGGGTGGAGCCGAATTAAGAACATCAAAGCTGCACATGTGGAGAGAGAAGGGTCAGCTCGAGTTTCCCCTTTCACACTAAGGAGCGGACAATGCTTCACACAAGACAGAAGTGTCCCTGAGCGGCTCAGAGGAGTAGAAGGGAGTTTAAGAGGAGTTGGCATCTCATCTGAGGCGCCTCTCCAGGATGAAGGTCAAGTACGCAGCTGGCCGTCTAACATGCCCAGGGCCTGCTGCAGTGGGGCTCTGCAGGGAGGAGTGTGTGTTTGTCCAGAGAGAGGCCACAATGCGGTGCACCACAGTGACATCACCCTCATATCCAGCAGTGCGGGGCAGATAAAACAGGCATGGCTCTGAGCTGGTTCTCTCCGGGGACTCTGAAAAGGAAGTGGCTGTTTCCTGCTGATGTGTGTGAGCAAACGCTGCCATAACAAAAGCCGCCTCTCTCTGCCCACTGTCCTTCAAACTCAATCACAACTCCTGAACACCAGAGAGTTTTAGTCAGAGTGTAACGCTGACCTCCTCCAAAGTTCAACAACACAAATGGAAGAAATAAGATTTATATTGAAGGAGCACAAAGACAAAGAGCTCGATTAACCCTAAAGAGGTTTTTGAGTGTTTCTCGGGAGTTTGTTTGAGGGAAAAGTTATGTGGGTACAGTTACACTTGTGGGTGGGCTACAAAGATAGGCCTGGAATTTCAATAAGCCAAATGCTTCACATTTCAGATGCCAAGTTTACATTGCAAGCCCAAAATACTTCTCACATAACACAACACACAACAGAGTGGACTGATTTCATGCATGAATTAAACCAAAGTTTCTCTTTGACCCCAAGTTGACACCAGGTTATCCTGTCCCTCTTAAAATGGTACAAACTAAATACAACAGGGGCCACATCCTCTTCCCTTTTTCTTGGTATTTTGGGATGGTTTATTTATCCCAGGAGAAGAAAATGAACCATTTTTCCTGAGGGGTACCGCTTCCTTTTCTTTGTAGTGGGCCACATGGGCGCAGAATAAGTATATCTTGCACAAAAGGCACAAATTTAAACATGCACTTTATCTGCGTTTTTCACCACAGCGCTGCTGGATCTGCAGTGAGTTTGCTGCGGTGGGTTCGGTTTATCATTAATAGATGTAAGTAATAAGGCAGTGACTCTGCTGCAGCACCAGCAGAGATGGTCTGAAGCTGTGCCAAGCCCCGAGGGCCTGCAGTCACCCTCTCACCCCTGCCAACTGTGTTTTGGCTCTACTTTACACAACACAGTGTAATCTCATCAAAAAAATAAATAAAAAAAACCCCCAAAAACTTGCTTACTCAAGCAGTGCATCACAAAGCTGATCAAATCACAAATTAAAAATTACCTCTGATCTTGGAATTATTTGTCATATCAAAAATATATATAAATATAAATGTCATATATTGCTATAAATGCAGAGGATGATACAATAAAGTTAAAAATAACTTATTTCCATTACGGGCCCTCTTTCCAGGAAAACTATAAACACACAGTTATTTGTTTTTCTTGGGAAAGTGAGCGATAACTTGCTGCGCAGCACACAAGAAAACAGCCACAGGGGAGCATTAAAGATAAAAAACAATCAGAAATCATTTAATTTGTTATCGCACTTTAGATGAATGCAGAAAGTGGCTGATAATATGCTGTGCACACACACAGACCTGCACACACACACACACACACAACACACACACACACACACACACACACACACACACACACACACACACACACACACACACACACACACACACACACACACACACAGAAATCTCACTGAAAGGCTCCATACAGGGAAAAGGTACAGCAGTGTATTAATGCTGTTACTGCCACCCACAGGCACATGATGATGCTACACTGAAATACTCTACAGCTTTTATTCTACGACGACAACACAAACCCAGTTGAAAATATAGTTTTCATGCATTGTTTAATTTTGAGATAAAATGTCTTCTCTCGGTCTAGTGGAAAGAAAATGTCCAAAATTCACATTTAAGTGTTAAATTTAGTTCAGATTTCTGTTCTGGGAATTTATGCAAAAGGATCACATTTCTTTCGATAATGCCTTATTTGCATATTTTAACATACAATTTCAGAAAACTTATGTAAGTAATCAGCTGATGGAGTTTCAAGGTGACATCTATTAGTTAAAAATGTACCCTATTCACCTCCCTTTAAATAAGAAAGTCTATTAATTTATATTTTTATGGAGAAAGATATCTCATTGAAAAACAAACAAAAAATAACCTTTTTTTTACATACCCTTTTTTCTTTGTTTAATATTGTTTGACCTTGGCTTTTTTATTTGTTTTTCCCCTTTTTTACAACCTCTTGAGTTGTGATGTTATAGTTACTGTTAAAGGGGGAAAAAGGTGATATACTTTTTTCACCAATAAAAATAGGTGTGAAAACAAGTAAACTGAAAAAGTAACTAACAGAATGGTAAGATCATGGGTTATTTAGGCAAAGTGACAAAACTCATTCACTGAACGTTGCAGTTTTGGTCTTTTATTGAGTAACCACACTGCCACTGTGTGACACTGCACTCTATAGAAACAGAAGGCAACACTTTCCTCCCTGCACTCAGATTAACTATTGTTGTAAAGCAGCCATTGTTTGTCACATGCATGTAATTTCCAGCAGCTCAGTGTGAAAACAATTATTCCCAACGCTCAACTCGCTCTACAGGAAGACAAGGTGACTGTACACAGACTGAACTGAACGGGAAGAGAGAGTTACAAGAAGCCTACTAAGAGTATTTTCACAGCTTTAAAAAACTCATTCAAATCACAAACCGAAGCAGAACTGCTTCCTCTCAAAGCCAGCAGGCTCAGTAATAAAACCGTGATACACAGAGCGATGACTGAACTTGTAACTAGTTTTTTGTTGACGCTCACTCACAACAAGGCAGGAAACCAAAACATCCAGGTGTTATGTTTTGCACCGAGTGAAAAAATGTTGATGCTCTCGATGACGAGCTGTCATCACTTATTGTGGTGTGTGATTTGATCTAAACAGCCCTCGCCAGGTCAGCGCCCAGGTGTGAAGAGGTTTTTGGAGGGAGTGCTGTCATCACGTTCAGGCTCTGACATGCAGCTCGGAAGCTGAGGGCTGAGAGATCCTGACACAAGCCCCAACAGGCCCAACGTGAGGCTGAACAGCTACACTCTGTCAGTCCCAACAATGTTTGACTGTTGGTTTATAAAGATTTAAATAGTTGAGGGCCACAATACATTACTGACCTTCTGCTACACTATGAACCACTCAGACCTCTCAGGTCCTCTGGGACAGGTCTGCTGTCCGTCCACGGAGTCAAACTAAACATGGAGAAGCAGCGTTCAGTTTTTACGCACCATATATCTGGAACAAACTCCTAGAAAAATTCAGGTCTGCACAAGACTGCAGATTGTAACCCGCTGAACCTTCTCCAGTTAGTACTCCTTCAGTGTTCATTGTTCAGTATTTCTTTTTTTTTAAACCGTAAACTGAATTATCCTCAGCAGATAACCAAAACTGAATGACCAGGTGATTAATGCCAGCAAAAACACTGAAAAAACGATTTATTTATATAGCACTTTATCATACACAAATGTTATTTAAAGTTCTTTCCAGTCTAAAGATAAGAAAAAATAAAAATAGAAACAAAGAATAAAATAAGAAAAATAACAGGCCATTGAGGTTTAATAATAGTACAGACAAGTTTAAAAGCTTATTGAAATAAATAAATAAAAGTGCCACAAAACATTACTACTAAAAAGCTGTATGAACTGAGCTGTTACATTTTTTTTTTACTGTTTTCTGAGTGTTTTCTTACATTTAGACAAGTCAACTAGTCTAAGTTAAAACCCATGTGTAAAACTTTTGGGATATTGGTTGTTGGGAAAATCCCTGCCACTGACAGATCACATGCTAAATTCATGTGCTGGCAATTACAGGTTTTAGTTGAAATAATAAATCAGCCAAAGGCTGGTTATTAATGTTGAGATTACACATTAAACTGGCTTCTTAATAAGAAACTGGAACGGTCTGCAGTTAATCATTAATCCAGGTGCATTGTTTTCTGTTTGAAGCAGCTAGCGGATAATATCCTCAAACAGTCTTAGGAAACGGATTAACTCAAATATCCCAGAATGACAACCAGTTAGACTGAGCAGATTAAATGGCAGCCGTTGCCTCACAGCAAGTCAGCAACAACTTGTGTTAATACAGGTTAATATGATTGTTCTTTAGGACTGTAAGCTTTAGCACACACTGTCTTATATAAAGTTAAAGGGGTGTTTTTAGGGTTTAAGGATATTGGGGGCTTAGCTATGACATTGGGAGGAAAAGTACCAAACTGCCTTAAAAAAAAAAAAATCATAAAGTTTTGTGAGCAGTTGTGTTAAACAGAACTCTATAAACTCTGTAAAACACTATCTATGATAAATTTAGCAAACGTAATACAGAAAATTGTTCCTTTCTTTGGCTTGTAGGCGTAAAGATTGACAGAACTGTGAAACATTTGCATTTCCACATATTTTCCTGCGAACCCTCTCTGATTGGATTTGTCTCACCTCTGTTCCACTCACTGATAACACACAATTACAACACCGACAGCTTCTTTAAAGGTATACTATGAAGGATTGTCAGACGCTGGGAAGAAAATAGGATGAAAATAAGAAAATGCAGTCAGAGGGCAGCGTCTCTGCAGAAAAATACACCGTCTCATATTTTTAGTGGGTCATTAGTGATGATTGAGTGTTATTACGTATAAAACTACACACTGTTTGTTTGTTTGTTTTTCTGGAAAACTGCACATAATGTACCTTTAACGACAGTTAACTTTTGCATTACTAGGGGCTAAAGATGGCTATATTTGTCGATGGTGGGACAGGTGGAGCATTTAGCGGTGCATTAACCCCTTGTGTCCATGCTTAGACCTGCCCTTGATACTGTGTGCACACACAGAGTGTGTAGGAGGTGTCAGGTGAGGTCATTGTTGGCGGGAGGAGTGAACACACTCTCAGATGTAGTGAGAGGGGAGATTAATCTTTATAGCCTCTAAACTGCAAACCAGCATGAGACTAGATTTAACGCAAAAGCGGAACCAAAGATAAAAAGGATAAGATGTCAGACAAGCAGAGTTTAAAGTTACAGGACGTAATTAAATCACGGAAAAATGCAACTGTAATGCCATCTCTAATACACGTTAATTAAAGTTAATCTACAGATTTCTATTTTTCTGGTTTGACAGCAACTTGAAGACAACGCGGGGAGATGGGGTGGGGATAATGGCGGAGGGTTGGGAACCTTTAAGGATCAGCTAATCTCAGTTGGCTCTTTGTTTGTAATCAGTGGAAATCCTCTTGAGCCGGGTTCAATGAGCGCTGCTGACAATCAAGGGAAACAGAGGATGGAGGAGCAGATGAGGGCATGTCCGTGCACCTGCACCTCTAAAGTGGTGGTGGATTTAACTGTAATACTATACGACACAGCTCTCTGGGGAGGCAGCAGACAGCTACAAGAAGCTGTCATCCATTATGGACAGAGGACAGGGGACAGAGAGCTTAATATATGCACTGTGCAGGTACAAGGACATGTTTTGTGATCCAAACTGTATCAATTTTGGATGTGACAACACAATAAGGGTATAAAAATCTTCAACCTCCAACAGCAATACCGCCTTGCACATTATAAGAATATCGGATTTCAATACTATTTCTTTTTTTTATTTTGGTCAAAGTGATCTGACTTTGTCTTCCAGATTTGTTCATATTGCAATACAAAATTACAGATTAAAAACAAAGGATTTTATCCATACATTTCACACCTATTGGATGTCATTTAAATCCCCGTTATCTCTCTAATTAAGATCTCAATATGAGGGTATTATGTGATGTGTTTAATGGTCACATAGTGTGTTTGGTTTGCTTTTATGGTTATGTGTTGTTTGTGTAATTGTATGTCTAATTTGGTTGTGAACTTCTTGAGTGAACTTTCTGAGGACACAAAATGAACTGAAAAAGTTGTATCATGTTGTATATTATCATAAAGAAGTATGTAAAAATATAAAAACAAAAATATGTGCATTAATATGAGTAATAAGCTAAGTATGTAAAGTCTTTAAAGAAGCAGAAATATGCGCATTACACCACATCACATGTACAAAACTAGTGTGTAAAGTTTTAGAAATAAAAATATGTGCGTTATTTCACAATGCATAGCGGCACGAAACTTCATTGCATTACACGAGAAAAGAAATCAGTATAATTTTAATGATTATTATGGAATAAAATCAGTTGTATTCAGGTTATTTTTGATTTCCTCATGGGAATGTCATTGAAATAGTTTTAGAAAATCCAGCAATGGTGCACCACCTTCTTCCTGTTGTAGTTTGTTGGCACTGCTAACCAAACTGTGCCCTGACACCCCCCCCAGTCACAGGCCGCCTCCCTTCCTGACAGAGGAAACACATGTTATAGGATACATCCCTGTTTTAGAAAAGCTTGACTGGGACAGTCAATATTGACCTGTGTGTTTTGTCTCCGGGCTGGAGTCTTTAATAGACCACTTTTTACTTTGGGAACAGCAGAGCTCCCTCAGTCTCTTGTGCAGAAACATAAAGGTGCAGCAGAACTCTTTAAAAAGAAAAAATCTCATTATTTGCTGCTGATCCCGTCTCTGTTGTTAGCATTTTGTGAGATTTAACCTGCCTCACGGATCAGGTTAATACCACAATGAGCAGAGTGGCTGCTATAGCAACTAAGATGGATTTAGATGGATTTGACATTTCTCAGCCTCAAGTGAGTCGCTTGAGAAAGCGCCAGTCAAGAAACGGAAAACGGATAATAGCTGGAAAAGACAATCAAATCAGAATCCATCAATACAAGCACAAGACTTTTGTTTGCATGCACGACTTGAGAAGTGAAATATTTAGGAGACAATGCCAAAGAAAATTAAAATAAAAGCCCTTTATGACAAATGTCTCTGTAGTGCATCTTTTGTAATATTGTTTTTCTTACAAAGTCAGTTAGTTTTCCTTTCCTTTCCTTGTCCGAAATCTTCCTTTTTGATATGACCACCATAAGCAGTCACTCGGCTCTAGCTGAGTTTAGAGAAAAATCCTAGCACAGAGGTGGACTAAGAGTCAGAGAGGCCTAAGACAGCTAGTTTTTTTTAATATATATATATAAAATTAAATCTTTCAGACAATTTATTCTGCTTATTTCCATTTATTTACACCACAAATTGCAAACAATTGCAAACAAAACCAAACTTTTTTATTCCAGGCTTTTTGGAGGGCCCTTCCTCCTTTGGGGCCTTTGGTAATTAGTGCCTCCCATTACAATGACTCTGCTGTTTGTGTTTGTCATGAAGTGCTTTTATTTGACTATATTTTGAGAAACACAAAAATTATGGGTGCAGTAAATTCAACACAATGTGAGTGGGGGATGGTGTTGTTAGAAGATGCTAAAAAGGACATTCAGTCAAGGCAGGGACGCAGAGCCGTTTATCTGCACAGTGCTGAAGAACAGGGATGTGATTCTGCAGGTTTATGATGTTCAGCACACTATTGTCTGCTTTTAGAAACACCATAAGAGCACAACGCGTGCCCGAATGTCAACAGTGCACCGTCCAGGATCACTTTGTCCTCCTCCGTCACAAACAAGTGAGATTAAGAGCAGGCCTGCAGGCACACTGCTGCACCGCTGCTCCTCCATAAACACCTCACAGCTCACTTTATTTATCCATCCGAGGAAAGGGACACTGCACACTTAGCACAATCCTGCCTCCCGATGCGAAGTCCCTGAAAAACAAGCAGGGAGCAAACAAAAACAAAGCCTCGAGGAGAGCTGTCTCTACTGTACACACAGGCTTTGACAGAAAAACCAAACACTGATTACCAAGGTCGCTTGATTTTCTACTGTGCACAGACTTTCATTTATGTCTTCAAGCACAGTTTCCATCCCTCTCATTTTTCTGAATGTCAGCTGATATAACCGCAGACGAAGGGATTTTCATAAATAAAGGCCCCAAAGCTCAGTGGATTTGTCACTTTAAACAGAACGCATTTGTTTATTGTGGGCAGCGAGCGCACAATGGGCTCATTTCAGCTTTCAAAGAATAAAAGAGAGCTGCGCGTTTCATGTAAATTTTTCTTCAATGGGCAGCAACTCATCAAGATTCCCTTTTCATCGGACAGACGTCTAAATTTTGTACTGTAAGTGTTTAGCTTTACAGAGAATGTCTCTGCCAGTGGTACAGTACATTTATTCAACAGCTGTTAGGTTCAACTTGAGTTTATTGTCATACACAGTAGAAAGTACAATGTACATACGAGTGCAATAAAATGCATCTGCCCTGGCTTTCTCAGCCCTTAAAACTATATATAAATCAGAGTCAATAGATAATAAATAAAGTAAATAATAAGAAATCCTGCAACACTTTCATTTCAAGTTCTTGCTGTGTGTCTTGTGTGTTCTACAACACTGAGTTATTTAAAGTTCTTGCTGTTCAATAATCTAACCACCTGGGGACAAAAACTGTCTTTGAGGTGGCTGGTCAGAGCTCTGATGCTCTGTAGGCGTTTACCTGAGGGAGGGAATGAGAACAGACTACGTGCATGTATACTCAAGGCCGTCCTTCTGCAGCAGAAGGCGCAAATGTCCTGAAAATGCATTGCCAAAGATTAACGTGTGGTTCCCAAAGTTTTGCCAAAGACAGATTTCCCCTTTAAAATGTTTTTATTTAAGTAAGAGTTCAGGAGGTAAAATGATCTAATACATTGCTTGAATGATATCAGAGAGAACTCATTACACTCTCTATGTCTTTTCTATCTTTATTCTGACTTTGTGTCCACTTTAATTAATTTCCATAGTGGCGGGGGATTTGATTTTCCCTAGAATAAAAACAAAATGGAAAAAAAAAAATATAGATATCACATTCACGAGAATGAGATGGATGAGGTCACAATGACCTTGACCTTTGACCTATGACCCCCAATATCTAATCAGTTCATCGTTGAGTCCATGTGGACGTTTGTGCCAAGTTTGAAGAAATTCCTTTAGGGCATCCGAGAGATATGGCATCCAAAAGAACGGGACTGTCGTGTACGTACGTACAGATGGACGGACCGAAAACATAATGCCTCCGCTCATGGCTATCACTGGCCCAGAGGCATAAAAAAATTGGAAACACATTATTGAGATCGATCTGAAGCCTGAGGCTTTTTGCTCATATTTACTTCATTTACATTCTTCTAATTATTTGAAACTTTGGCCAAGTCGTACATGAACATCTGACACTGAGAAATTACATAAGTGACAGAAAATAAGGAAAAGCATAATAAACCACCTTTAAGTTGGAGTTTGAATGCAGAATGTTGACCTAAAAGACACTTATTTTTACACTGTTGGACTGTTACTGAGCTGAGTCCCTCTTCGAACACTCAGAAGTCTTTCCACAATCAAAGTTTCTATAAAAATCCAGAGGTGAGATAAAAACCCTGCCCCATAAACCACCTCGCTCCTGTCCCGCCTCCTGTAGGTTGTGCCCCTCCCCCTCCTTCCCTCTCCGTCCTACAGTGTGTCAGCGTCAGGAATGTCAGCTATGCAGGCGGCCTGGTGAAAAGTCATTAGAGTTTATCCCCTCTGGCTGTGGCAGGTCCCATCCACACACTGCACAGTGCACAAAGCCACAAGAATGAGCGCGGAGAACTGCAGAGATTTTTGTCCCTCTTTAATTAAGCTAACAGCGTGCACTGTGGGAAAGAGGGAGACTTCATAAGGAAGGGTTCCCTTCACATTGAGGAGCCACTTACTTTTATCTGTTTACCTAAATAATGATGCATTTACCCGCCTGTGCTTTGGAGCCCTGGGTGAATTCAAATAAGTACCCTAAACTTCCAGGGAAATCCCAGATGAACGATAACTTCAGTGGTAACTTTCACTTTCATCTCTGCAGTCAGATAGCACTTACAAGGCAGCACGGAGCAGGAATTTTAAGTAGTTCCCCAAACACTTCACAGCAGCCCTCCATCCTCCTCACTGAACAAATAAATACTCCACAATCATTTCCAAACACATCTTAAATTTGCCTCTGCTCTGCCTCGAGTGATACTCAGATGTTACAACACGTCGGTATTCTCTTTTCACAGATTCTTCACAAAGGTTTTCGCTCTAAATCTCCACACCGGAAAGTAGCTTTTGTAATGGCTAATTGTATGCTAATCCATCCCTCTGTGTTGCAACACATCCGACCGCCGTTGATCCTGGTATGATCTGCGGAGCGAGTGTGAATGGGAGGTCAGTGACCACAGCGAGGCAATGTCAGAGGAGGCCAGAGGGAGAGAGATCGTGTGCAAAGCAGATTAACCTACTGAGAAGGGGCTGTTCGCCTGACACTAAATCCCAGGAGTCGCATCAGTCGAACAGAAGAGTGAGTGATAAAAACAAACAGGTTCACAGGAACACAAGTAGGAAGTTGTTTGTTGTAACTTGTCAAGAGCGGAGGTTTAAACACATGGTGGGAACACATTTATTGGGGCGCCTGGGTCATTTTTGTCTTTTTTTTACATTCTGTCTCTGTTTATGTAAAGAAAAATACAAAAATCAAGTGACAGGTGACAATTAAAAACATAAAAATATACTGGACTATAATGCAGTAAGGCTCTCTGGGATTCTGTGTTGCTCTCAAGTATTCATTTTCTGTAGACCAGCTTTTCTCGTTTGATATCATGCCTGCTTCATCTCCACACATGGAGGCATGATTTACTTTCGGTCTTCACTTAATAACTTTAATGTTTTTAGTTTGGCGAAGTAAACCTTTTAAGCGTTGCTTTACTGCTGAAAAGATGATCTTTCCATAAAACTGGGCTATTTATGAAGAAAAGAGAAGCAAATACTTTTGATATTGGTGCTACGTGACCAGAGAAAACAGAGAAAAAGGACTGTGGCAATCGCTTTTGCTCAAAAGGTAGAAAACCTTTAACCACCAGGATGCATTACACCACACGGGACCAATAAATGCTCCGGCTGGTTGGTGATGTAACTTGTCCATTTGACACAATGGCGGCCGGCTGGTAACAAACGATCTTGTATTGCAGGTAAACAGTGAGCTAAAATATATTTCCCAAAACATTTAAGGGCAGAATCCGGCAACACAGTAACAGGATCTTGATTTATATTTGATCAGCACTGCTTAGTTTTATTGTTTGACCTCAGATTTTTGGGCCTCATTTTCATTGTGCAGGAAGCAGTATGACACCCCCTTCCTGTTTACAAACTCTCGCTATTACAGCCACACAGGTAATCAAATACATTTCTGAAAACATTTGCGGTGAGAAATAGGCAGTGCAGTAACATAATCTTGGTTTGTATTTGATCAGCACTGCCTAGTTTTACCTTATGATCGGAGTTTGGTCTGCATTTGACAGTCGGTCTCTTGATGCTTTTCTGTACCGTCCGTGGTGGTGGCATGGGTGGCGGACAGTATGAAAATGTGGAAACACTGGTTATAAGGAGGGAAGTTTAACACAGTGTATTTACACATACTATCCACACTGTGATGATGCACAGCTGGTTGAAAATCTGCAGAGCATCCCTTTAAATGTGCACATGCCCCTGAAAACTTTCTAAAAACGTGATTGTGTTGAGAACAAAGTTGTAATAATTTGAGAAAACAGTTGTAATATTACTAAAATGAGCTCATAATCTAATAAGAATAAAGTGAGAATATATCCGTGGTGCCTATCGTCTGCTGTGCATGACGTTATTCAGACGCTCTGGTCTGTAGATGACACAAAGTTTAAGTGGCCGTGCACTGCTCTTCATCAGAGGTGGAAAACCAAAAATAACAGTCACGTCCGAACAGACATAAATCTCACCACCATGTGGCTTAGTGTCGACACTTCGCCACCTCCCGATAAATCGTAGCTCACAGCCGCTCCAGAGGAAAGCACGCGCAGCGACACGGAGCTGCACATCAGAGGACACACATCCAGTTGACAGAGCCAGATAAAGCCACAGCCTCTCACATGGTAGTAAGAAATGGTGAAGCCAATCCTATTAGGGTTATATAGGGTTAGGGAGGTGGGATTTGTAGAGGCAAACAAGATCTGTTAACCATTTATGTTCCAAAATACATTGTCTAGACCCTGACTGTCAACAGTATTATTGCTGCACACATTAGAGACGTGTCCCTACCAACCCTCCCTAATACTACCTCCTTGTTATTATCTATAATCTAATGTTGATATGCTAAACATTTCACCAAAGACCACGTATATCAACCTCATGGTGGTGCTGGAGGAAAAATCAGCAGATCAACAAAGTCATTAGAATTCATCCTCTGGGGACCATCAATGTCTGCACCAAATTTAAAAGCAATGCATGTGATGGTTGCTGAGATATTTCAGTCTGGACCAAAGCGGTGGAGCCAACAGACTGACATCCGTGGAGCCATGCATGGCTAAAACAAGCATGTTTATCAAGATTATCAAAAGGTTTAAAGTAGTGAAGCATACATCAAAGAATTAACTCCACAGCCGTCAAATACAGTGAACCTCCACTCAAAGAGCGGGCAAATCCTGTAACTGGCAGCGATTCAAAAAGGGAGAGAGAATGCCATCCATCGAGTGGAAAAAATAATGACATGGTTAACAGTGTTAGCATACTGCGTACCCTCCAATCTCTTCTGTCCTGGTAACAGCCGCGTTCCCACAATTACAAGTTAATGGTCAGTTTCAGTGAAGGATGGGAGGGAAACATCACTTTTATAGACAAATCAAAGAGGCTCGCACAGTAAATGCACCTCACAAAAAACACAGGAGGACTTAAAAGGCAATGTGCTAGTCTTTATTCTGCTCTTTCTAGGCATTTCTCGGTCAGCCAACATGGATGTGTTGTTCGGCCTCCAGTCAGGAGTGCTGTAGTGCTTTTCAGAGCTTAATCCCACGATCTTAATCTGCAGGCCGGTGCACGTGCGCAGACCGATGGTTTTGCCTTTGGAGCTTTAATCTTGACCAGTTTCACCCGTGGGCTAACACTCTGGGTTGGCCTCTCGCAATAAATCAGTGGCAGGCAGAGCAGCATCAACCTACACAGATATATTTCTCTAATTCACTTGCTCATGTGTGGGCTGGGCCATGTAAAGACCAGTTTGTAATGGCGCCATTCATGTGACCATGAGAAGCAGCTTGGGACTAATGGGGACTCTGCCATGTAGGCCTGCACTCCCTGACAGGGCTCTGATGTCCTGGAGGCTGAGAACCAGTGCTATTAGAGTAAACTGTGTCTCGATTTCAAAGATATTTGTATGCGGACAGATGAATGTTAAGGTTATGCGTTTGATATAACCTACTGAACCACTATAAACAAGACAGGTCTCACACATAAAGCGTGAGTGCGGCACCATGCAGAGCAAAGTAAGTATTTTGAACGAAGAGAGCGGTTGCACAAACCATAGCAAGATGCAATGCTCTAGTTGTTCACAAGGTATGGGCTTTTTTTGGGAAGTGGAGAATTTTTGTGCTGACAGCTTGTCAAACAGCAAAGGTGGGAGAGAGAGACGGGGTATGACATGCAGAAAAGGGCCACGGGTTGGTATCAAAGCCAAGCTGCTTTAAAGGTCTCAGCCTACATGGGGCGCACGCTCTACCAGGTGAGCGAAATAGTTCAGAAATTGAACTTTTCCACCAATAAAATCACAAGCATGAGGATGCCGATATAGAAATACTACAATGTAACCACTGACTACTGATGATCTAGATTTATTCCAATGTAAAATTCTAGCTATCACTGCCATGTAGTATAGCTACATCTGAAAACATCAAACACACTTTTAAGATAGTCTACTTATTTGTCTATTGTTGCACAAACTGAGATTTTGACCTGATGATGATGAAAAATAACATGTTTACCAAAGTTAGAACAATTCATCCTGAGGGGAACATGAATGCACTAAATGTCACAGCAATCCATTCAATAGTTAATAGTCAATATTTCAATCCAGGCCAGAGTGGTGGAAAAACAGACAGACCGACTGGCTAAACAAGATTCCCAAGACCTGTTTTGCTGTCTTTACTGCAACCAGTAAACTTCAATCTCGGTTCCATTCATTCTAATCTAGATCTTTATTAGATTACTGATGATGCAAGTCGTTATCAGTTTACAGAGGAAAACAAACTGGATAATTATCAGAGGAAAAAGAAAGCAGGGGTTGTGACTCAGTGCGTCCTCTAAAGCTGCACTGCGTTCACTCTGCTGACTCAAAAATAGCAGCCATAATGGGCTTGAGGATGGAAGCAAAGCAACGCTCCTCCTGATTGCTAAACTGTTGATGATAATGTGCTGCAGTCATGGCTCCATAGCAGGATGTGAAAGGAGGTTCAGATTGATGGAGAGTAACGGGGTTTAAAAAGCAGCGTTAAAGTCTTCCATAACATCGACCACCCAGCAGCTCTATTATTCCACATTATTTTCCATTTGGAAAGAGGAAAAGAGCGCGAAAACTAAACAAACCGTCAGACCGAGAGTTAGCATACCGACCTTTAAAACAAACTTCACCTCAGCAACAAGCCTTGACTTATGAATTATGAATACGTTGGTTTAGAGGAATGTATGTTCTCAGGATGTGAGTGTAAAACAAGTCCCAGAGTGCCATGCACTTGCTAACAGGAAAACACCCACTGGCCGGCTCTTCTGCAGGCTGCCTCTCTGTTATGGTAACCTCCTCCAAAACAGTTCGGCTCTATCAGGCAGAGCACTCAGACAGAGTGGGCGGTTTAACAGCGAGCCTTGCCCACAAACCTCTGGTCAGCCCAAATACAGCCACAGGAAACCTGCTCTATCTAGTAAACGACAGGCTCTCCGAAAAGAAGATGAAGGACAGGAAGTTTTTAGATTTAGCTCACAGTGGCAATGAGCTTATTTCTGGTGTGAGAGAAAAAAAAATCAGGGCCCCCCCAATTTCATTGCAAAGACAAAAAAAGCCTTTAAACATCGCAACCTGCCATGCAATCTTTCATGAAAGCTGCTGTGAAATTAAGGATTCCAGGCCACAACAATCGGCAAAACAGCCCGCAAAAAACCTGGAGGGTCTGTGAAAAGTTTTAATTTTTAGTATAGATATGGAAACTTTGAAAGTCACAACCCTAGATGTTAAATCAAACTGTCATTATTTTTCATGCCTCACTTGCTAGGCAGTTTTTAAATATAGGATCCGATTCAAACTCTGTTCAAACATAATTCAAGATAGCTGGCACACATGAGGGGAGAGACAGAGCGCGAGCAGAAAATGAAGAAAATACATGATCGTAAACAAAACGTCACACATCAGCCAATATTAGAGCTGCGTTATGTCAGCAGCAAGCCCTCAGAGAATAAATTACATCATTACATTATGTGGAAGATGAACCACAGAAGATTCCTGGATCAATTCATTTCATTACACACAACAAAATTCCATGACTTTTCCAAAACATTCAAGGATTTCACTAATTCCATGACTTCTCCATGTCTGGAAAATAGAATTTCCATGACTCTTCCAGGTTTCCCATGATCAGGGGAACCTTGAAAATTAAATGTAATCTAATGTTCTGTTATACTGCTGCCCAAATATAGCTGCATCTGTGCAATGGAAATGCCAATATAAAAAAAAACAATTATGTAACAACCATGGAGTCACTACACGGACATGGATGCCTGCACCAGAATCAAAAATCAATGGATTGCAGATTACACAGTCCACAGAGTGTTTGATGGGAAATAGCAGTCAACCATTTTCCCACGCAGAGTCAGAAAATTGTTAAATAATCTTGTGATGTGACCACAAACCAAATCTTAGGATTCAATCCTGGCTCAAAGTTCATATTTCACACTTATTTTAACATGTGGCTAAAATACAATCTGGAACAAGGAAGGGTTTATAAAAGTAAAAAAAAAAAAAATTAATTTAAAAAACAAAACAAAAAACAGCTGTTCCAGAGAGATAAACCAACTGTGATTCATGCCCACGACATGAATCAGTTTTCATTTGCAGTGGAACAAATGCTGCCACCGGATCACTTGGCTGTGCAGAAGTTAGTGATGTGTTAAACACAGGTCAGCAAAGGCTGGATGACGGAAATCATTTCAGTTTTTGACAAAGTCCTTAATACTATCTTGACCTTCGTGTGCTCAGTTGAGGAAATTCTCTCAAGCTTTGCACTCAAACTGCAAGAGCCCTGAGTGGCAAATCTGGTTTAGATTAAAACCACAACTGCTCAAAAGCCATGCCCAAAACCAAGCAGACAAATTTTATAGTGAGTTTGATGGGTGTGTTTTATTTCACACTTTCCTTGAAGCATTTTTGCTCCATAAGCCACGCATCACTGCTAATGTATCTGGAGGTCTTGTGGAGTTTAAATGTTTCCATTCCAGTTACTGTAAGTTACATATTCGGAGTGTTAACTTGAAAGAGTTTAGAGACAATAGCACGTAATTACTAAACTTTATAACGGCCGACAGGTGGAAAAGCAGTCGTGTCTCATGTGTGCCGAGCTGGAGAGCATGACGAGTCTCAAAACTCCACATGGGAATGTAATCAGATTCATGTATGCATTTTAACAATCTGTAAATAAATACAAGAGAATGTCAATTATTTTCACACATTTGTGTTCACAGGAAGCATTTTGAAACACATCAGACTGGTGAAGTTATAAATCTGTATATGAAATATTATTTCTAATCAGGCACTGGTGTGTGCATTTGTAAAACTGTTGTAGGCGTGTTTAAATTGCTTGGTGTTTTTGTGTTGACTGGAGTGCTCAAAATTACCCACAAATCATTTTACATATTGGTGAATCGTAGTTTTGATTTGTAGATAATGTAATTCACATTTATCAACATTCTGAGTGTCATTTTGTTCCATAACTACAACTATGTTAGCTCATCCACCTGTCAGCTGTTTTTATCCTTTATTTTAACGCAATAATCTTAACGCAATTCAGCAACGTCACAAACTGCAGCCTCCATAATGACCATAAAGTTAAATCGACACCTCCGTAAAACAATTTCAACAAACGCTGAACGTTAAAACCTGTTGTATCAAACTGCTTTACTTTTAGCTGGGTGTGCCGAATAATCTGGCAGCTGAGTGCACACGGCTCACTGTTTGGGAAATTAATTTCGGGGGCATTTGCCAACAGACATTTGTGTGAAACAAGTTCTACAAACTCTTGTTAGTTGTTGTGTAACATCATAATGACTTTATTATTGAGGCTTCTGAATTGTGAGACAGCACAGTGCTTCATGGTTACATTTAAATGAGGGCTGCATGATATTGGGAAATTTTGAGGGAGTTTTTTAGCTTCTGTTTCAGAGTAATTACTCTCCAAGCACAGGAGGAACTAAGGGTGAAATGATTGGTTTAACACAGCCAATGCAGCTCGACAACAACCATTATTAAAAACCTGTCAACAATAAGAAACACAAAACACACACAAGGAATAAATGCTGAACAAGTGGACGACAGGAAAGTCCAAACTTTACTGAGCATACATGTGAAAGTGGAAATATAACACCGTTTTGACTCGTCAGAGTGAAAGTGATGTTGCTACACCAACAACCTGCCGACTATTAGTAAATCACTTCTCTCCCACTCTCTCTCTCTCTTTCCTTTCTGTCATTATTGTAATTTAATTGTTATTTATGACATCTATTGCGCGTCTGTCAGTCCATCTGTTGGAAGAGGGATCCCTCCTCAGTCGCTCTTCCTGAGGTTTCTGACATTTTTTCCCCGTTTCGTTAGACGATGTGAGGGTCTAAGGCAGGCATGTCAAACTGGTCCACAGGGGGGCCGGTGTGGCTGCAGGTTTTTGTGCCAACCAACCAAGAGCACACAGTTTGACCAATCAACTGTCTGAAGACGGAGATCAGTTGATTAAATGAGTCAAGTCTGGTGTGCTGCTACTTGGTTGGAAACAAAACCTGCAGCCACACCGGCCCCCCTGTGGACCAGTTTGACATGCCTGGTCTAAGGACAGAGGGATGTCGAATGCTGTAAAGCCCTCTGAGGCAAACTGTGCTGTAATTATGGGCTTTATAAATAAAACTGACTTGACTTCAGCGTTCCTTTTGGTGGTTTCAATGCAAACTGAAAAAAACAACAAACCTGAACGAATGCAGTTTTGGGACCTGCCCCACTCCTCCAAGGGAGGCCCCAGAACTGTTTTTTGGTCCGGACACCTACTTCCTACTTTCATAGAAATGAACAGGGCCCCACCTCCAAAGCTCTATCCACTTCTTTTTACACATCCACGGGTCATGCTACGAGATAACTTCTTCTATCTTCTGCCTTCAGCTGAGAAGTGGAGAATTTAGAGCTCATAGCAACTTAATGGGATGCAGTCTCTGACTTTTGTTAAATATCTAGCAACAGTAAAAAAAAAAAATGTTTCTTGTGCATTTTTTATCCGTCATTAGCAGAGTTAGCACATTACAACATAACACACATCAGCTCAGAGGGCTCACTTGGTTTGTTTACTATATAACGTGAATGTCGCTGTCACCCTCGACATCCCAGCGTACCCTGTTCAAAACTCTGACCGCTGAGTAGAGTTTAAAAGTTTTCATTTAGTCTATATGACAAAAGTCGAGTTTTGCATCGAACACCTAAATCATATTTGACTGACATAATTCTAAATTGTGCAAACTGATATTGATATGACGATAAACACTGCATAAACTGTGCAGCCCCAATACAAAAGATACGTTGAGCTGTTCGAAAGTTTGATGTTTTGGGCTCGTCTCATCCACAGCAGGAGAGCGAGACAGAGTCTGTTGATGGTTGCATTGGTCACTAGAGCAGCCTCATGTATTATTGACCCATTCAGAGAACTCATCTGCTCTCATCTCTGCCCCCCTGGGTTTGTTCTCAGAGAGTACCTATCTACCATCACAGTGACAGAGGCAGCTTATGTGCCCTTTCAGTTTGATAAACAGGCTTTATAGTGACAGACAGAGGAATACAGAGAGAGGTCAAGCTGCTTAGGCCTCACACGACACTGATAGCTCTGTAATCCTTCGACTGGCAGCATATGTGACAGCCACCAGCAGCGTCTGCTCCCAACGCTCGAGAACGCAGAGAAGTTGTTTTCTTTTCTTGCAGTTTTAAGATCAATCTACTTAACACATATTTGATGAGTGGCATGGCAGCAATCCGGCTTCACAACATGAGAGGACTTGACTTTCTGTGAGCCATCAAAGACAGAACATGTTCTGTCATAACTGGAAGTTAAAAAAAAAAAAAAGTCCCTGGCACACTTGCTGAAAAACGCACACCCACTTGAGGTAATCCTGAGACTTTGTAAATTTTACAAACCTTGAAAAAGCAAGAAACAGAGGTGCGCAGGCTGATAAGATGACATGGGGCTGATAACGCGTATTGTTTTTTTATGGTGTGAAGCTGAAGGAGAGGCCACAGTTTGTGCAGTGACCTCTCCAAATGACAGATCACCACAGCTGCATCTTCTATGCATTACAGCAGAAGCTCATTATTGGTGATGTTACAGTTGTTCCTGTCTGTATAAAGGCCCAAAGAAATTAAAAGAAAATAGAAATAGAAATAAGAAGTATGCAAAAAAAGTGCCCTATGCTTCAATATAACATATTGTATACATATAAAGGTAAAAATATTTTAAAAAAAACATAAAAAGATATGCTGTATAAGAAACATAAATATAAAACATGTACAAATATGTGCATTGCGAACACAGGCTAAAAAATAGATCCTTCTATGGTCTCTTCATATTAACCAGACTCCATTGACAAAACCAGTAATTTTATCTTATAGGACATGGGAGCTGCTGGTCTTCTGCTGCCTCGGTCAGTTAGTTTGTGAATCTAAAATTGTCCTGAGTCAAATTTCTGACATTTATGTGATGAGTTGTCCGAATTCTGAGACCGTGTGATCGTCTTACTTTTTTCGGTGGTGAGAGCTGCCGTCTGCGCCGTTCAGAGGGATGTCTCCGATGCATCGTAGCTCTTTAAAAAGCCTCAGTATCCAGCATATTTTTACGGGACCTTGTTCAATAAATCCATGATGATAGTTCCGAATTGGAACTTCCGATAATGGGTGTCTTCCGTCCATATTTTAATCATATTTCTATGATAAAAGTACATTAGCATCGATGCTAAACGCCATATTGGTTTCCCACAGTTCCTTTGGAGAGAGGTCAGAGGTTTGTTTTGGACTTGTTGTCCAATCGGAAGACCGAACGACGCTTTGTATCCGGTTACGTATGCCACACGTCATCTGAAGCAAACTGCACTGTGATTGGCTTAATCCTGCCGTATCTATCGCTCTGTGTTATTGGTAGCGCCTCCTGTATTAGAATAAACTGGTAGTCCCTATAATAATAATAATGAGACAAGAGTAACTCAGGAGACAGTGTAACAAGCAGCAGGGCCTCATATGGATGTAAACTCTGTGTGCACTGCAGGCAGAGCAGGCAGGAGAATCAGGCCCCTCTCTGAAGTGTCAGGAGAGTGTTGTGGCCCTCTGCAGCATCACAGAGAGGAGCTGCTTTGCAGAATGGCACAGACAATGGGATACACAAACAACTGCAAAAAAAAAAAAAAAAAAAGCTTGTATATATACTTTTGTGTGATTCCTTACTAAAGATTTGTAAAATTCAATTTCCATCTTGTTTTTTCTTTTGTCTTTATGGTCTTATAACTATTTGTACATTCAAGTGACATCACTGCAGCCTAAACATTCTGATAGCCCAGGTTGTTCTGAAATATGTATATTGCTTGATTGTGCATTGAGGGACTGAGTTTTTAAGTGCATTATGACACAAAAAGTCCAGGCAAACCAAAACTAGGTAATAACAGCTTAGGGCTCAGAGGATTAAAAGTTTGATCTTCAACAGAGGGTCTGTGAGTTACTGCAAGGGGCAGCCAAATTACCTTGTGATCATTTTTAATTTAAGATTTAAAAAAACAAACTTAAGATGTGTCTAAAAATACATATTAACATGAATCCAACATATTATTGGCAAACATAATTTGTACTCATAAAAACATTTAGTAACAATATACAACATTAATGATAGGCTAACTGTTACGTATGAATCTTCGTGCAATCATGTGAGCTGGCTAACACTAAATCACTGTGCTGCACCTTTTTTCCTCACATATTGGCCAGTTATCTGTAATATTACTGGTATGCTGAATGTACGACATTCTTGTGAATCACAATGGATCATTTAGCAACTTTTTCAAGCAAGAGACTTTGACACATCTTCCACCTCAGAAACCACTGGTGCAGAAGGTGAGGCTGTGGCACCTAGTCATGGAACTGCTGCTGACTTAGCAGCTACAGGCAAGTGCAAACAAGACAGGACCAGATAATATTCAGTGAATTAGCTCAAGTGCAACTCAGTTTTATACAGTATATGTAGTAAGGAGTCCATGTTCCAGCTCCTGTGGTCTGCAAGGTATAATGACTGTTTTTGTCAATGGAGTCTGGCGACTTTGAAGAGTGCATAACGGCGCCAGTTCTCTCTCAAAAAGGCTGTGTGAAAGCAAGGCAAAGCAGTAAACATCATGTAAATATAGTGTACACTTAAAGTGATATTGATTTTTTTTAAGTGGCTACAACATGTTTCACATCTGCCCCCATCCACAGCAGTACATTGCTTTGCTTCTGTGGCCTGCTTCTCCAAACTGGGGGCGTGCAGACTGATAAGTAAATCATACAACCCCAGTAAAAAAAAAAAAAAATACAAACTATCCCTTCAATGCCTAACAGCAAGGCTGAGCAGTATGTCTGTTTTGTTGATGGTCGTAAATGTTGTCAATATTTTTATGTTATTTTCTGTAGCACACATGAAACGTCCACTTTCCCTTTCTGGTTGCAGTCAGTTGTATATGTGAGTGTGTGTGTGTGTGTGTGTGTGTGTGTGTGCGCATGTACTGGCCAGGATGGCTAATGGCTTCACTCCCACATAATGACACCCATCTGGCGTGTATAGCTCCCTCGGGTCAGGCACAACATAGGAACACTGAGTATCAGAGTATATCACCATTAGGTGGCAGGCAGTTAGGACTATTGATTACAATTACACAACTGCCCCCCAGCTGTTTCATACATTGTATACACTAACTAAACATTTCCCTCTGCCATTGATTTGTTATGTAGCCATAAGCTGATGCATAAATGACATTTACATGCTGTTGAGTGTTGCAGAAAACTCACTGCAAACTAAATAATTTCTGTTTTAATTCCACATGAGGCAAAGTTGGAGAGGCAGAGCTCTGTGTTGTATCAACGTGCATCACCAGCACAACAAATTCAAAGCTGATGACAGCCATCATGGAGCTAATAGTGTTCTCAGCATGCCTAAAGTGTGGAGAAACAGAGAGATGGCTCAGCTTAGAGCTCTGGCCTATTACAAGTCGCTCCGCTCTCCACTCCAACAATAAACAAAGAGGCTCTGGCCAGTGTGTGCCTTCGCCAAAATGCACAAACTGTTGGGAGAGCAGCACAGTGCACTTGACTCAAAAACTGAGCGGAGAAAATACTGTGTAACGAGTTGGCATGTTTGCACTATTCTGTGTGTTATAACGTTAATTATGTGTTTCTGGGAGTTTAAATGAACAGAAATGTGTGTGTTTTGAGCAGAAACAACAATCAGAATGGCTGATAACAGCTACAATCTGCTCTTTATGTCCCTGGAACAGATCCCTCTATTCCTGCTGAAGTATTTACATGTTTCATGGAGGAATTAATTACAAGCTGCGTGGATAGCCGTTTTGTGTACAGTCACATTCTTGTCCCACTGAGAAGCTTCAGCAAACACTTGAACTCAAGAACACGGCCATGCGTTCACTTCTACAGCTTATATATCCAGAGGGGCGGCAGGTCGTTGGTTTGGTCTATTAGCATCATGTAAGGATTACTGAAGCAGGTACCTCTGAATAAAGTGACTTAACATGTCTTGTTGGAAAGTCACTCAAGCAAGTACAAAGATGCACAAAATGACCAAAAATAGATGAAGAACCAGAAAGAGATGAAAAACAACCACAGATGAAAAAATACCTAAAAAACCCACAATATTATATGCATAAAACAACTATAATGAGACAGAAAAAGACCACAAAGACATGCAAAATGACTTCAGAGAGATGTAAAACAACCACAAATTCAAAACAGCTAGGAGACACAATCCAATCACCAAGAGACATAAAACGACTACAAAGAGATGCAAAGCAACTAAGATGCAAGGTGATTATTAAGAGACACAAAACAATTTCCCTGAGATGCAAATGAGTGCATTACGATGCAAACAACCACAAAGTGATGCAAAGTGAATGCAAAGAGATGCAAAACAACTACTAAGAGACACAAAACAACTGCAAAAAACTCTAATCAAATACAAAGAGATGCAAAACAACAAGAAGCAAAAACACAGAGATGCAAAACAACAGAGACAAAAAAAGACTACAAAGACAAGTAAAAAAAACTACAGAGAGATGCAAATTTACCAAGACACAAAATGCCTACAAAGAGATACAAAAACAATGACTATGAGATGCACAACAACCAAAAAAAAAAGGACAAAAAATGTCAATAAAGAGACACAAAATGACCAGAAAGAGTCCATTTGGGTGTCTTGCTATATGTCTGTCTCCATTTGGACTATTAATAATGTACTGTTTACTTCTGCCAGGGCCTGGAGGACTCAGAGACTCATAAGAGTCAACCCCCCCCCACTTAAAGCTGTGGCCCAGTGTGGTCCTCCTCCATTTAAAAATTTCTAAACCCACCCCTGTACATATCTACCTATAGGTCAATCTATGAGTGAACTGCTGAAGGCCTGTTGATACTAACACAAAAACAAAAGTCCAACGCAGAGTCTCTTCAGCTCAGTTCAGTCCTCCTTGAAAGATGTTGATTTCCCAACGTGCATACTTGTATCCACTTCTGCTCTCCTCCCTCAAGCGTCTCTGGCAGAGCACCAGAGTGAGAATGAATAAATAATACGAAGGTGTGGTTGGATGTCTGGGATCCTGACTCAGGATTCCATTTCCCTGACAGAGAGCCTGGACGGTGTCCGTTTCGGTTACCTAGCAACTTCTTCCAGGAAAGCAGGAACAATCAGCCGGCAAACACCAAACACACTCAGACGCAACAAAAGGGCCGACTCCTTTTTCCTCCTGAGCGCTGAGGAAAACTGATATTGAGGAGGCAGACTGCAGGTCCTCGTCACCCAGATGTTCCAAAGTGGACGGTCCAATTCAGCATTATGTCACTGTCACTGGACACTTTCTACGTGTCTGAAGCATGAAATTGAAGCCACATGCTTTCCCTTGTGGGGAGGTATTATGTCATCTCAAAGAAACCGATGCCCTCAGTGACACCAAGTACAAAACACCTTGATCAGGCACTGATTCTTCACAGACTCTCCAGGAAATAAGACTCTCAGAATAAATGAGACGGCAAAGTTTTTCGGTTTGTGGCGTTTCAACAAAGCTAACAAAGTTAGTGTGCTTATAAAGCAGGCATGAAAGATATCAGTGTCAAGAGTCCACCTAAAATTGGACAAAATCTCTCCAATCATGTACTTGAAATGGCTCTCTCTGTCTCTCTTTCACACATGTGTAGTTCAGGTAACTCCATATGAATAGTTTGCAACCTTTTCCTTAAGAGACAACTTTTCTATCATTGAGTCAACTAATGACCCCTCAAAGTGACACGTTTTATGGATATTCATATTATCTCCTAGCATAACAATAACAGCACCAAATGGTACAATTAAACCAAAAACTGAACACGATTACTGCAGGAAGTTTGTAAAAGAGCAATTTGGAACAATTTTGAGCAGATAATTTCTTCTGAGTATTGCTTAAGAAATTAGTTTTCCTGACATTTTAGGGATATATTATGCAATTCTCTGTCTGTGTTATGTTTTTCTTTTATTTTTAACAATCATACACAGGCTTATTATTTGACAAATTCCATCTTTTCTTCTCCTGGATGCTTGGATACTGTTCTGTTATTTTTTTTGGTTGTTTTAACTGCAGGATGAGCGAATAAAGGTTTCTTTTAGGTCTTTGCTTTGTCTTGCCCTGTAAGGTTTTTTAAGGTTAACATCTTGAAAGCTTTCATTTGCAGATTTTTGTTACCAATTTATTCTAAGATCCCTTGATCCTTTGGATTAGTTTTGTAAATGCACTAATATCTTCTTATTGCAGTTGTATATTTATCAATAATTTCTATTTTTGTATATATTTGCTAATGATTCATGCAAATTGACCCCACTCTTATATAATGCTTTAAATATGTTGAAATATGTTAAATCATGTTCTTTAAAAATAAAAATTTGGCATTTTTCCTTCCTTATAGAAATGAATGAAATGCTGAGATACAGGCCTACTGTATATTTACAAAAAAGTTTTCTTACACCCCCTAAAGTCCAGACACACCAACCTACATCAACTAGCAGCAACAAAAGCTGCCTGCTACGTTGCCTTATGTCCCCTGTGTCTTGGCCAAAAAGTTGCACAAGGAAAAACCAAACCGATGGCCAATCAGCACGCACATTCTGCACCTTTGTTAGAGGAAATAACCCTCCATACCAGCCGACGGCACTAATCTGTATTCATCTTTCCAAAAAGGAAACCAGAAGACTGTCTTGATGCTAGTTAGCCAATTAGCGCATTAACAACACAATCCAGTGTTGACATAATAAAGCATATTTACTTTGCACCAAGCTCTACAGTGCTTGATGGCTGAAGAAAAGCAATCTTTTTTTTCATTAATTTCATTATTTTCATTTCCTTAACTTTAGCCGACTGTTTACATTCCTCACTTGAGTTTCTCTTCATGTGCGCTGAGCTGAACGGCCAATCAGAGCGTTTTCATTCGCCAACAGGCTCTGCCCTCACAGACCCTGATTCAGCGTGCTTTTTTCTCAAAAAAAAAAAAAAAGCAGAAAAGGGTTGACGAGGGCCAATGGCGCAGGCCGCAATGCAGTGACTCGAGCACTGATCGAACACTGACCGACGGCCAGTGTGTCAAGGCCTTCAGTTAATATCTTAAAGAAGTAATCTGGACCTAAAACATGAAAATGTCATGTTTTGTTTTGTTTTTTTAAATTTCACAGTAATTAATGAATTACTGAGATACAAACCTACTGTATATTTACAAACACTTAGACCCCCTAAAATCAAGAAGGCCTCATGACCCTACATGAAGCTTTGGGGACCAATAGTGGGGGTCAGGACCCCCAGGTTGGAAACCAGTGACCAAAACCCACATGTGCTCAAACCTACAGGGATGAAAGTGACAGACTTAAAGAACTCTGCTAGTTTATCAAGACACACAAGGGCATTTAATCTTTTGCATAATCTACAATCAAAATATAGTTGTAAGAGCTTTTCATATCGTGAAATATGCGTTTTTTGCAGAATTTCCTGTTTCTTGATAAATCTCTCTGTCACAGACACTCTCATTCATTCACTCCAAATCACACTTAAAAACATTTCTAATTCAGACACTCCATAGTATGACCTGCACTTTTTCTCCGACAGCCCACGTGTGCTCCCTCCCAGCTGATCTACAGTCAGCTGACTTTTTGCTGAAAATGTGCGTAAAAACAGGTGATTCTCAGCTCCACATGGGCTGAAACAGACATGCTGACACTGAGCGAGGTGGTATTAAGGTAAAGGAGGTGAAAGGGGAGGAGGGGAGTTAAGGTGTGTACTTACAACTAGCACGGACGTCCTCACCACCTCAGAGACACTTTGCCTGAGTTCAGCCGCGGTGCCGGGTTTGCCCAGACCCCGCGTAAACCTCCTGGTCTCCGGATGCGCTGGAGTAGCCATCGTTGCGCACAGCTTTGCATCAATGACGGTTCAATCCACAAGTTAAACAAGCGACGTTCAGAGGAAAATCATCACCGGTTTATCTCCGAGCTAGTGAGCAGCACGAGTTTGAAGCCGCCTCATGTTGTTGTGTGGCTGCTGATTCACTCCCTCCTCTCGAGCTCATAGTTTTCGCTTTAAAAACTCAACGCGTGCTGCATTGTTCCGGCGCGCTGCCTTCTTCCTCGGGATTTATTGTTGTCATAATAAAGTATCCTCTTGAGGAGTGTTTCATTGGCCGTCCAGCGCCAGACAGGAGGTGTATAATCTGGCTGCCTCCTCCGCGCACTCCGCCCCTCACCGGTTTAAAGGCCGGCCCACCGGCGGCTGTGTGTGAGCTGCTCGGCCTGGACTTTGGACTGCAGGCGCTCATTACAGTGTGTATGACTGGGCCAGTGTTTTCCTTTAACCAAATAAATAAATACAAAATAAAAATAAAAATCCCAACTCCGGAAATGTGTTAAAGAGAGTTACCACTTTTGTTTCTCCTGGTATTTTTCCCATGTCTGGATCAAACTCCCAGAAAACTACAGGTGCGCTGCACTTCTCTAAATCAAATATATAATATCTATTCATTTTTTTGTTTTCTTCTGGTATTTTATACCTGTGCTATTCTGTTTTAGCTTGTTTTCATTTTCTAATCTCTTGGCTCTTTATTGATTGTTTTTAATGTATTAAATGTCCTTTTATATTGTGTTTCTTTTGCACATTGTATGAAAAGCACCTTGTTGCTTAAATGTGCTTTATAAATTAACTTGGCTTGTATTTTCTAGTACTTTCTATCCTCATGACTCTTTAACAAGTGTTTAAGTTATATTTAAATGTCATTTTGTGGTGTGTTTCTTTTGACTTTATCTAGATGTTGAAGTTTCGTGTAGAGCACTTTGATTTGTCTTGTTGCTAGAATGTGCAATATGAATAAACTTGTCTTACCTTGAAAAAGTCTATTAGGTCAAACTAAATCACATTTTCACAGAACAGACGGATAAAAATTGGTTAAAGGTCTAGTGTGTGGGATTTGGTGCCATCCAGAGGTGAAGTTGCAAATTGCAACCAACTGAAACTTTTCTTAGTGAGTGGGAGAACTGCAGAGGTCGACGTGAAAACGCAAATGGCCCTAACCTGAGCTGGTGTTTGATTTGTCCATCCTGTTCTACTGTAGAAATATGGCAAACTCTGTTGGAGGGGACCATATGTGAATGAAAATGGCATTTTTTTTTCAATTTCTACATGTTTTTTCTTTTTTTTTTAAGGACTTAATATATACAAACAAACAAGGCAAATAGGTACATTTTAAAAAATCAAATAACTTTTGTCTCAGATTGAACAAGATCACATGTAATTGATTTAACGTTTTCCAGGGAAACCATTGAAGAGTTTTCTTGTCTTAAAAGTTTTAAATGGCTCATGATAAGTCAAAGAAAACACAGCAATTCTTAATTTTAGGTGATTAAATACTAATGAAAACATAGTTTTAAATATTATATATTCAGCTTTGGCCAAAAAATGCCCCTAAATCAAATAATCAACCTGGTTCACTGACATTACATCACAAAAAAGGTGACTATACTCAATATTTAGTCCTTTTTCTCATCTAATGTCAATGTTTTGATTGCTGAGTGTCTAAAATGAACCTCAATGCTGTAGGACATAACTTCTGATATGAGAAGGACTTTATTAATTTATTTATTAAAATAACTTTGAAGAGTTTTTTTGTTTTTATAGTACATTTTTGTTGTCAGAAAAGGTACAATTTATTAACAGAAGAGAGAGAAGGAAATAATAAGCTCCAATAAACTATGAACATCCACACGCTCACTCAACACTTCATTTAGTGAGAGGATGCGGTACATAAAACACAATATTCAATAGTTTTGCTTAGTTTTATGCATACATGTTTCTATATCACTCCTCTTCTTTGTTGACTAATTTTGAATATTTCTCATATTTTTTTCATTATATAGAGGGTGAATAGTACTTTCAGACTGTCTAAACTATTTAATGTATAATCTGAGAGGTGCTGACCTCCTGCTGTCATAAAGAGATAAATGCAGATTTATTTTTTAAAAAATGCATAAATTACACAAATTGATATTTTGGTTACACTCATCGTGCAGGGGGGCTTTCAGCGTTTTTGGGGCTTTTCTGAAAAAATCTAAGAGCAACTGAAAAACACAAATATACCCAAACTTCATGTCATGACTCAACTGAAGCAAACGTCTTGATCAACGATGCCATCTGTAGGTCACAGCTGTAAACACACTGAAGAGCTTCTCCGTTAAAGTCAGATGGAAGACCAAATCACAAGCAAGTCTCAAGTCTTTGTACTCAAATCCCACCTCAAGTCAAGACAGACGAGTCCCGGTATAAAGCTGACCAGTCCAAAGTCCCAAGTCCTTAACTTTGAGTTTGTGTCCTAAATGAATCATATTTCATCCTTTACCCAAAGAAATGTCATGTTACCAACAAGTTACAAGAATTCTGATTTATTTTGTATGTTTCTGTCCTGTCTTGTATTCAAAATTTGGAGTAATATTTTTATCTTTCTCTTCCCAAATTGACTCGGAGGAAGGTATCAAGGATTTTAAGTCAAAAGGCTCAAGTCCAAATTAAGTCACATGTTTTTGGTATTTCAGTCCAAGTTGAGAGTCTTTTTTTGATTTTGTCAAGTCAAGTCTAAAATCATAAAATTTGCAACTTGAGTCTGACTCAAGTCCAACTAATGTGACTCAAGTCCACACCTCTGGTTACAGCTGATGATAAAAACATCACTCTATTCCTTCAGCTTCAACAAAAACACAAAAAACACATATATATAGTTTGAATAAGTTTTTTTTTATTGCTTTCATTTCCAAAGAGCTCTCTGTTGTCTGAAAGAAAAAGAAAAACAACGCTGCAGTTCTTAGCAGAACTGAGGTTTTTCCATTTCATTTGCTTCACTGCAATAACCCTGTCAAATGCATATTTCCATTCATTTAGACCCATAAAAAGATCTGGTATCTGTGTACAGGAGGCAGCCTAGTTCAGTGAGGGCAGCGGCGCTTGGAACTGAAAGTTTCTATTTTGTTTCACACATAATCTTTAAAGCTTTCAATAACACTCACTTTCATAATACAGCGATTATGACCAAGTCTCACATTTTCTCATACAGGTGAAGGGGAACTTTAGTTAATAATAATAATAATAATAATTAAAAAAGTCAGACATATTCATACAACAGATATCAGCGAATAGAATATTTACTTGAAATGGCGTTAATCTGTGATGGCAGCTACCCCTCTGTGATCAATCCTAGGGTTATGTCAATAATACAACAAAATAATTTCATATTTTCTTTTCTTTTCTTTTTTTGTGCTGGGCCAGCTGTGACCAGAGCATTGATCGTTAAAGGGCGGCCTGTTTTAACATGATTTAAAATGTCATGGTACACAGTATCAGGAGACGCTCCTCATCCCCAGTGTAACAAAATAGCATTAAAAAGTCAAGGACGTTGATATAAACCAGTTTGGCACTGAAGTTGCAGGACATTTTTAAAGCAGCAGTTCTCAATAAATGAAAAGGTACACAAAAATGAAAATGCGGTGATAGTTTAACTGTCTAAGAAAGAATGCAGAACATCTATATCAACATGTTACCTGCTGTAAAAACAACCAATGACAAAATGTAAAATCAGAAAGATAGGAAGTGGTTCAGACCATTAGAAAACAGTATAAAATGACATCCTTAAAAAGAGGTTTCAGAGTTGAGAGTAAAAATGCCAAAAAATGCAGTCTCTGATGCAGTCTAAACCAGCGGACATGTCACCATTAAAGCATTAAAAAGCACCAAATGTGCATGGACACATGTACAAATGTCCCAGATACGTGTAGAAAAGAAAAGCAAAGAGTCTAAGAGGAGGGACAGGAAGGGCAGATGCCACCTGAAGGAGACGACGTGTGGAAACAAGGAGAGCCGACTCAGTGAGGATGGGACTCTTTGCTGTTCAGGACACGAGCACCGCTGGAGGGGACCGTGGCACTGCGGATGACTTCCATCCACCTGCGGACAAATAAACACTTATTAGCAGACAACCAGGACTCAAATAAACAAAAATAACAAACAAACCTGCAAATACATTCAGTAAATGAGAATCTGCATGATTTCATTTGTACCTCTCAAAAGTGTATTCACTCTCCGATCGGAAATAGTAGACGTGAGACTTGAAATGCAGTTTGAAGACATAGTCCTTGTGGATGTTTTCAGACTCTGAGGGGATGGTGACTGAGTAACCCAGCAGAGGTAGACTAGCCAGAGGATAATCATCCTGAGAGAAAAATTAAAATGACATTAAATTAGAATTTTGGTCATTTAAAAATTAAAATAACAATCTGGGATAAAAGAAAAAAAACAAACAAACGGATAATATAACAAAAAAAAATTGCTTAAATAAATATTGCAACACTTTCGGCTAAAATACCATTGTGTTACCTAATTCTGCTGTAAATAGTGACTTAACAGAAGTTAGAGGAAGAACAGCTTAGAGATTCTTACTTTAATGAGAGAGAAAAGATAAAAAAAAAAAACCCTAAATTTTACCTCACAAATCTGTATTTTGATTTTATTTTTAGACACCGCTTTATTGGAAAGAAAGGCTAAGAAAAAAGAGCTTTAAGCTTCAGAACCGCATTTGTAAACTTGTAAAATCTTAACCCTTAAGTCCCCAGTAACTACAGCTGTCTGATTTATGTAGTGAAAAGTTCAAAAGATATCTCATAATTGCAGTGGAGTAGAAATATAAAGTAACACATCAGCAACTACAAGGGTTAAAAATTGTCCTTAAATTCAGAATAGGTTTGCTTGTAGTCCACTTCAGGTCAGCATCTCAGTGTGTTACACATTGGGACATTTATAGATGAGATAAAAAAACTCTGCATGGGAAAGCCTGTAAACCTCTATTTTGGCACAAAGATTTGACATTTTGCACAGAGATGTGATGCTTTTGAGCCCTGAGGAGAGTAAACGACAGAGTGGGGAGGGGAAAGAGGCTGTGGACAAACAGAGCGGAGAGTTCATCACCTGGTGAGACTTGTAGAAAAACAGACTGAAGTTGGTGAAGACCACCCAGAGCTTCTGCCAGCCGTTACTGTTCTTGAACTTCCTCAGTAAGTTTCCTGACAGCTGGTTCTAAAAAGACAAAAAAAACATGTTTTACATCTAAAACTTTATAAATGCATACACATTATAAGACCACTAGTACTTAGATTTTTTTTAAAAGTTATTTTAATTCATGAAATCAAAGGATATGTTTGGAGATATTCTTGATTTTTCTTGTTATCAAATACTCATAAAGATCCCAAAACCAACAGTGAACCGATCCTCCAAAACCTAATATATATATTTAGTCTGTGCCACAGACCTCCATGACTGTCCAAAACCTTTAAAACGGCAACTCAGATTTCTACCTGGAGCCTATTTTCGTATGTTTCTGTATTGAAGTGACTAATGGGAAAAACAAGTTTTGAAATCAGTCCAGTATTGAGCAAGACGGCTGCAGTCAGTGGCCGAGAAACAGGCTGCAATGTTACCTCTTGGGGCATGTGTGCACCATCAGTTTATGGCCACTGAGAGTGTTTGTTTTTGCCACTAACAGGCTCAGATTTTGATTGTAAGTGTCTGACATTATGTACAGGATCCCTACAGAGGTTTATTAAAGCCAAACCAGAGTTAGTGATGTTTGGAACAATGGACTGATGAGCCAAGATGGCAACTTTTATTTTGTAAATAAAAGTATTTTTTTATTTTTATTTATGATGATACAATTAAAGCTTATTTATATGGAGTCTGGTGGCTTTGGTGAAAGCAATTTTGGGGTCTTTTCTAGATAAATAAGGATCTTACTTTCAAACAAAAAGGTCTGCAAAGATCTTTTCCATAATGTGACACTTAACAGATGAACGTATTGGACACTGACGGTGCACAATTGCCCCGAGTGTTTATATTGCAGCTGTTGGCTGCAGCAGTACTCAATACTCATCCACTTCCAAAAATTGTTGCTCTCAGTAGTCTCTCAGAAACACAAACATGGTAAAACAGGCTCCACGTTGAAAAGAAAAGAAAATTATCCTTTAAATGCACATCAGTAAGCAACATGGTTGCACTGACTGACATGTTCTCTCTGACGATCCTGACCACTGTAGTTTAATTTTGTGTCAATCTTACAAACATTGTCCTAAATACCCACTAGAGTACCAAATGTGTATTGATCTGCAGCTGAAAATAGTCCCCAGCAAATGCATTAGTTACTCCTATTTAAGGAAAATGTACTAAAAACCACAGTGCCCTTCTGTTTAAGGTGATACTTTAGCCTTTTTACAAAGTTGTGACCTGATTTTCAAGGTAGTTGATTTTATTATCATTAAACACACAGGCTTGTTCCTGAGAACACCAGACAGCGTCAGGAAGTCAGAGAGTAATGAGAAGCGGATCAACACATTGCTGGTTTTGGTCATTTCATGGCATTTGTTGACAATAATGAAAATATTGAATATGGTAAGCCTTATTTGTTTGTGCTTATTTTGTACTTCCAAGCAAAGTGTGAATCTACTGTTGTTTTTAAATTTGTAATCTTTAACACCGGTAGTTTATAAAGTAATTATGAAAACAGGAACTGATTCAAACAGTTTTTGGCTCTTCTGTTACATTATGATTAATGATCATATTGCTTTGGTGGTGAATTTAATTTTAGGTTTTCAGCCGTCAATCACAAGTTTCTGTGAAACCAGTTAATGTCACTGATGTGACTCTGTCGCTTTTACGACAAAGAACTTTCGTCCTTGTGGTAAAGTTCATGTTAACACATACACTGGGCCTCTCCTGTCTGCCTGGCTCCTTTACCTCTAGACTCCTGCAGGATTCACTAAAGGAGAGGCTCTGAACACGGTACCAGCAGATAACAGACAGAGGCACTGGTCCCTGGCCACTGGGGGGCCCCACCGGGGGGGCCTTATTCTCACTGACTGGACTAGGGTCCTCTACCACGGAGGAACGCACAGACGCATGGGGAAAAGAGAGAGAGACAGAGAGAGAAAAAAACAGACAGGGAGGGAAGGACAGAAACACAGAGACTGAGTAGGTGAGACACAGGCATGCAGTGGCAGGGATAAACACGGAGGCCGACCACAGTGTGTCCAGGCAAAGCTGTGAAGAGGACGTTTGTTACAACTACAGAGGAAGAGCAGAACTAGATCAGGGCGAAACAGGATCCGTTCTGTTAGTGTGAGATGAGGACGTTTAGCACATCTATGTACTGCTCTCTCTCTATTTCTAGACGATCAGAGACTTAAAGTGCCAGGGGAGGAGAAAAAAGACAGAACCACACGGGAGAGCCACAGTTTAGAGTTGAGATAAGAACATCACGCAGGCAACTGTTAGCCAAAAGAGGGAAGAGGGGAACAGTATCCTCACTGAGGCTGCAAATAAACAGCTTTCACATGTAGTGACTTAAACATGATGTAAGAAAAGCTCAAACATTATTGATGCAAATCTCTAAGGCCCATCATTTTCAGTTTTCAACAATTTGTGTGGAAAAACACCTGGATTTTCAAAATGATCAGTTTGAAGGTAGTACTATGTGAAGTTTTTGTCTCATAGTAGCACTGAGTACAAGTGAGTCCCTGTTTTGTTTGCAGGATTCACATGCACCCGGTTTAAAAAATTTGCTATATTAACTGAAATAATGATGACATGTCAGTGTTGTTCACAACTTGTTTCTGCTGTCCCAAAGTAGCCAAAAAAATCAGCTATTGCAGGTTTAAATAATTGCAAATGTTTTTTGAGGATGGAAATACTTGTTATTTTACAGTATTTAGAGCATTAATACAGCAACAAACCACTTGCTATGTAAAGACAGAGTGGAGTAAAGGCATCCTGGGCACAGCATGAAGTTACGCTACCTGTGTGTGTTGAATGAGCCCCTTCCCTTCATGTCCCACTGACTGGCTAATTGCTGCCACTTTGCTCATGCAGCAGTTACTCCTAATAATGTGCTGCTCGTCACCACCATTTCAGCTCAATTGAAAGCCTTTTGCAGGTAATCCTGCTCCAAAAGTTGTATATAGCTTCTTTAAATCTGTAACTTTTGTTTGTTTACAATGACGGTCTTCAACGTTTTCAGGCCAAGGAATCCTCAGCTGAAAGAGAGATGGAGCATAGACCCCCTAATGCATATATTAAACTGAGTTACATAAACTGGGTCTACAATAAGGTATAGGGCAGTCTAGAGTGCTATTTTTTAACATACCTTAATGTATACAATACTAAGCCATCATAATAATAATTACTGATAAATTCATACTGTATGAAAATAATGATTACTAATAGATTCATACTGTAAATTTATACATCATGGACACATCTGGCAAGGATTCATGGGTAACAGTTAGCCTATCATCATGTTATGTACTGTTAATTTATGCTTTTGTTTTTTTTAATGAATAGGCCAATTCATCTTTACAATTAATATGTAGGATTTGTGTATATCTATAATTTTCAGATACATTTGAGTTTAAAAAAAAAGAAAGAAAAGCACGTTAGATTATCTGTCACTCGTTCATTTTTCTCTATTATTTTACTCTATTATTCATTTAAGTAATTGAGATTTTCTATTACCTTTTATTTTCTCAGAGAAAACAATTTAGTGTTTGCATTATTTTATTTTAATATTTCACTTATTAGTTCTTATTAGTTCTTACAAATATAGTTTATTATTATTATTACTATTTATGGCAATGGCATCTATGAAATCAATTTTCAATCAGGCTTTCTATTATTTGTTTACTTATCTGACTTTTACCCATTTATTGTTTCTGTATTTAAACTTTTTATTTTGAAACATAAACAATGAAAAGATTGAGCCTTAAAATAGTTTCAGTTCATGAGCTCAATGTAGCAAAAATGTAGCAAAAATCTGTTTCTAACTAAAAAAACAGTGAGATGACGGAGTGCAGTGCATGAGGATACTGTTCCCACTGAGAGATAATCAAAGTGAATTAAGATACAGCACACACTCAGACACAGAGAAAGAAACAGTGAAGCAGGAGGGGAGGAGCAGGTCTGAGGTTTGGCCGGTACCTCCACAGCTACGCTAAAGTCCACCATGGACACACTGGTGTTCCTGTGCCAGCACACGTGCACCATGGTGTTACCACGGTGAGGGGCGGGCCTCTCCAGCGAGGTGTGCGACGCTGTTATGTCGTCTTCAGACTCCGCCTCCACCGAGTCCTCAGGGCATTCTGGGAAAGTCAGGAGGTTGTTACTGCTAGACAATGAGCAGGGTGGTGAGGGGGAGAAGGGCGCTAAAGCACAGACAATGTCAGATCGTTCACAAATCAAACGTTGTGTATTTGGGGTTTCAGTCTGTAGGGCTTTTACTCAAAATGTTAGTGTTTCCATAAAAGTTACTTTATATCCACAGTTTATTTTTTAAGTATAAATCATTACAGCTGCATATTTATGCAGTAACTTACTGTTGTCCGTCAGATCGCTGGTCAGAACGTCAAATGAAGGCCCGTTCCTGGTTTTTGCTGTCTCTATCGCCACCTGTATGTCCTCCATCCACTTCTCCATCTCTGTTAGTGAACTAGGATGAAAAAATCACAAATGGACAAAATGCTCAGCGTGTCCCATCATTAGTCACAGCATGACGGCCTGGTGGTTAGAAACAGTCCAATAAACAAGAATGTCATAAGTTGGATCCCTGTTAGTCCAGGTGTCCTGCCAAATTTTCCTTGAAAAGACACTAAGACACCATCTGCTCCTTTATTTAGACCAGATCAGCAAAACGTTGGTTTGAAGGCAGAAAAGTGGTCAAGATTTTCTTGTTTTGTCACAATAAAAAAAAGTGGTAATGATGGTAATGAATCCTATTTCTTGCATTTATACATATTCAATCCATCTTGTATGTTAAGACAGTATTAATTAATTGCTATTAATTAATTGGGTTTTACAAATTGATGGCAGTCTATCATAAAAAAAAGTTAAAGATGTAATATCTGACTCTGTTGACAAAAGCAATAATTTATCACAGTGAACACTGGAGCTGCAGTTTGCAGTCCCTGCAGTGCTCCTCTCAGGCTGCAGAAAAAACCTCCACCAATCAGACGTAAGGCAGCAGACTCTTCGTAGCCAGAGAGACAAAGCCCAGGGAAAAGAAAGCACTGGTCTGCTCATAAAGCTTAACTGCTGTGAGATCAAGGCAATTATTTGGAAGCGACCTTGATGAGCATATCAACATCTTTAGTAATTTAGTCTTTAGTTCCTCTCTTCTCTCGTCTGGACGAAGGCAGCTGGACAAAAAGGTTTTGTTTGCAGAGATTTTAATGACTGAAATGAAACTGGAAAGGTACTTGAAACTTTACTATTTTTTTCCCTCCAGGCCTATATGAGGTCATGTTATATAGAAGGTTCTCTTTGTGGCCACATGCGGCTGCCAATTACAAGAAAATGATAGAGTAAATAATTCTCCAAAAGAGGGGCCTTAAAGTGGATTTTTGTGTTTCACTGCCACAACATTCAATTTAAATTCAAAACTCTTCATTTGTCCTTGAGGGGCAATTTGCAGAGGCATGTTGAGTAGGTTACACAATATAGGAAATTTTGAAAACCTGTGAAAATGCAAGGAAAGCTCTACATATTGTAAAACAAGCTGTAAAATTAATGATAATGGAGATAAAAACATTAGAGCAGAGTTCGATTTACACATCATTATAATAATGATATGAGAATGATAATATAGCATAAAAAGGATGTATGAGAATTAAGATAATACTAGTGCAAAAATACGCTGTACATGTTGATTATGAGAATAATTATGCCAAAAATAATAATCAAACAATAAAGTGTGTCTATGATGTCATTATTAACACTTATATGGTCTTATTAAGACATAATAATGTAGATAAGCATCTTATAAGGATTTATATGGACCTAATTATATATTGACTGAAAGTGTAAAGTGAGCGTGAAAAAAACTGGATTTTTAATGTGATTCTCAGTGGAAATAATGCAATGGCTGATAATGTGTTTTTTCAGTATTTGTGAGATCTCAACTGCATCTGACCAGAATGCGTGTAACACTTCTTCAGTGTCTCCACACCGAAATCCCACCACTCGAGCAGAAACACACATACTGCTGTCACTTCGGGTTAGACTTAGGTCCAGGTACAAGGTGTCTGCATACTGTCGACAGCTATTCTTACCTTGCTGCCACCACCACCGACTGCTGCTGTCCAACCAACGTGAAGGCGTGCGGCACACCCCACTCATCTTCACTCTCTCTGATCTGGAAGAAGAACACAGAGACACAGAAAAAACATTAGAGAGCAGCCGTATCTAGGACAGCAAGGACCAAAATAGACAGAAAGAGAGAGAAGGAGGGAGGGATGATGAAAAGGAACTGAGAGAGAGGGACATGTGTAGTTCTCCTAAAAGTGTGTGTAACTATGTGTGTGTGTGTGACTCAGGGCGGAGACGCTGCAAAGAGCTGCCGTTCAGCTGTTTGAGGCGGCTTTGTTTGCAGTAATGACAAAGTGGTGACAGACGTTTGTGTTCGACCGAGAGAAATAGCACTTACTGTCATGCCATGAAGCGGCAGCTGCCCGTGCACTTTGAACTGATTGGTTGCCGTCATCCCTCGACTCGTGTACAAAATGACATCGCTGAACTATCGTCGGAGAAAGTAGGAAAGGGTAGAAAATGTGAATGAACAGTCTTTCAAACCAAATGCCTTTGAGATTGTTTTCTGTTTAAATGATTAAAGTGAATGTGTATAATCCATGAATAATCCTGACACAGTCAAACAATGTGTCATAAATACCACAAATAACTGATTAATTAGACTATAAATTATAACCACACAAACACTTCTACAAATTTCTAATGCTTTGTTTATCAAACTTGTATTTCCTATAAAATCAGACATGCGCAAAACTCTTGAACGCCATACGGCTGTCAAAGATCTGAGCAACATGTGATATTTTTCCCCAAAATGAACTTTTGTAGTCGCTCTTCATCTGCCAACATCATCTGAGTGATGTGTGGCTGGAAAGGATGATTATTTTTCCACTGAGATCACTCCACTAAATAATTCGATTAGTGATATGACCTAATCTAAAAAGAAAGTGGGTGTTACCAGGAAAAACATTCGTTGCTGTAGGCCTTTTCCAGACAGTTTGCTGAGGCAGCCTAACCTGATGAACTCCTGTGAAAGTAAAACCATGCATCATTGATTAGACACATACCATCCAGGGTGTCTGAAGAGAGCTAAAAATCTTTACCAGCTCATTTCTTTCAAGCTTTAAACTCACCCGACCAGGAACAACAAGATTGTCAACGCCAATCAAATCCTTTTTCAGCTCCAGAAGCTTCTGGAAATTCTCCATCTTGATTAGGCTTCCCTGGAGCTGCTCCACCACCTCAGACACATCTGCCAGAGCAGCTACACACAAATGAGGAGGAAGAGATTAATTGAGATAGACTGTTAGATTTTGCTACAGTACAGCATCTTTTCATAAAACTGGGCTGTCTATGCAGTAGAAACATGCAAATACTTTTGGAATTGTTGCTAGGTGATCACAGAAAGCAAAGGAAAAGGGCTGTGGCATTTGCTTTTGCTCAAGAGGTAGAAAACCTACAACTATCAGAATGCACTGCACCCCACTGGAACAATAAACGCTCCAGCTGATGCAGGAAGTACAATCTGCAGTTCAAGCAACAGCCCTCAAGCTAACGAAAATTTGAGATGAGCAAAGAAATCTGGGACGGGTGTGGAGGAAAGTTAGCCACTGTTCATTTTCATTTACTACCCACATTGTTATAAAACAAAACTGGCTGAAAATCTGCCTGAAAACAACACTGGCCTGAGCGGCCGTACCTCTGCAGTCCCTGAAATCCACGTGAGTAGCTGGGTAGTGTTTGCACAGGCGCTCCAAGATCTGCTTGTAGTGACTGAGGCGGTGCAGCGGCCGTAGAATGAAGACATTGAGGGGGACGTAGCAGACCTTTTGCAGCTCAAAGTCCCTGCAGAGACTCTCCAACCTGCGTGATGCCCTGCACGCCTTCTCCAGCTCCACCAGAACTTCTGACTGTTTATGCAGGTTCGCTGTCAAGGGCTATGGACAAATATGGAATATGGCACATACGAATGAACAGGGTTCCTACAGCGTGATGCAAGTTATATTTAAAGCTTTTTAAGACTTTTTTAGTGCCACAAAAAAATGAAATGAAGACCAGTTTTACAATACTCAAAATCAAAGGCAAAAAATATGAACCATAATCAATTATGCCAGGTTTCGCCCAAATGTTGTAACAAAATATGGCTTTTTTGGTCAAGTTGAAAAGTAAGATGATCCACTTATATTCTAAAGATGTTCATTTGTAACTTGATTGGATGTGATAAATGTATATGAGTGCTGCTGATTCCTCTAACCTGATCTGCATGAAATAAATTACTTAAAAAATAGATAACACACATTATTATTTTACAATGCAAAACCAGAAAAAAAAATCATGGAATCCAAATCCCCTTGTCTTAGCATTTTGGAAGACTGATTACAGAAGATTTCACCCTTTGAGACCTGGATCAACATTAGTTTTCTTATAATACATTTAGATGCCTTTGAAAAGGGTTTAACCCTTTGACATCTAAGCAAATTGGTTTGATTTCTTTTGAAAACATGAGAGAAAAGACAATTAGCAACTTCACCAGGATATCAGAGAGAATGACCAGAACATTAGTATTTTTTATTTCAACAACTTTTGTTTAGTAATTTTCTTGTGATTTTTTTTTTTGTTTCTGGCTAATTTGGGGGTCATTTCTCATTAAGTTGCTCACTGCCTTATTCCCATGTTTCTGAAACAATTTCCTCAGGTTTCACAGAGTCAATACAAATGAATGTTATTTTCAGAATAATGAATTCAAAGTCTTTTAAGGCTTTTTAAAAATCTATAGGCACCCTTATTAGTTGTGCCTCACCTTCAAGCCTTGAAGGTTTTTCAGCATGACATCTCCGATGCGCTGGTAGTCTCCTTTTATGTGAGCATTGGAGCGTCCTTCCCTGAAACAAGATAAACATCAGCAAGCTTTTTATCTTCTTAAACACTATGGAGCCACTCGTAGACAGTAAGCTAACTGCAATAAAAGCTCATCGATTATTCAGACTAGCTTCAATTCATGCAAGTAAAAAAAATGAAGTTGTAAAGGGCTCTTTAAACTTTGAGATCAACCAGCAGGTGTCTCCCTTGAGCATGGCTTTCTCCACACACTTTGCAGGAGTGATAGGCTACCACTGCTGGATTCATTCAGAATATTTATTATTTTGGAACAGTATTTTATCAGGGGCTTTTGGGAAACATATCTGCTCTGTACACAAAGGGAACAATGTTCACAATGCATCCTTTCTTATCTATGATGAACAGCTTTCTTATCATACTCACAACCACAAAGGTACATGTCTGCTAAAATATTTGAGTATGCAAAGTTAAAAAAGAGACACATGCAGTGCTGGATAATTTGCACATGCATTTGAATGTGGTTCTCTTCTGCAGAGTTGTCTGTAATATTGCTTTCAGCTTTTATTTAGAGTTCTGACGATGACTAGTGAAAATAGGCTGTGAAATACAAATACTTTATGTCTGCAGTTAAAGGCTGTAAATTCTGACACGCTAACAGGCTTTAAGCATCACTGCCTGCATGGCTGTGTGAGTGTGAGTGTGTGTGTGTGTGTGTGTGTGTGGTTCAGTGTGTGTTTGATAAAGCACAACATCATTAAGGAGATCAGACAGCAGAAACCCACAGGCAAGAAAAGGCTGGCCATGGTGCAACTCGATAGTTGCCATGGAGACGATAGCTCTTCGGGTCATCTGAAGGGACCGGGTCGCCCTCTCAGACTAAATGCCAATAAATCTCATTAAAAAAAGGGGGCAGAAATTGTGATAAATTCGGGCTAAGATCAAATCACCACAAAGCTGGATGTGTCCTGAACCCTACAGGGACTTTTTTGGAAGTGAAATGAGTCTCACCACAGAGCCAGCCTCTGCTCCACCTCCCTGAGAAAACCTGCGTGGAACTTGTGTAGAGGCTCAAAGGTGGACAGGATGGTGCTCCTCAGAGAGTCTGGAGTCGCCTCATCTTGTCCTACAGCGCTCTGGAAAGACTGAGATCACAAATACACACGTGCATCAGAGTTCAAGCAAGAAAATGTGGCATAAAGCCAGATACTGTTTACATTAAAGCTGTAGTTCATAACTTCAGTAAATAATTATTTTCCAATAGTTTCTGAAACTGTCACTGTATCCACACAGAAGTACATGAGACAGTTTATATGGGGAAATTGTAAATACTTCTCTGCCTACTCTATTGCCTTGTAGCACTGTCAAACTAGGCAGCACTGATCAAATATGAAGCAAGATTCTGTTACTGCGATGCATATTTCTCACCTTAATTGTTCTCAGAAAAATATTTTAGTGTACTGTTTAGCTGTAAAATGACAAAGTTGGTCCAGCTGGTTTGTGGTGCTTCATTTTGGCTCAACTATTTTCAACATGCGGCTGAGTAACAACTGTTCTTATTTTAATGCTAAACAGCACACTACAATGGTTGGAGAAATAGGCAATGTGGTAACAGAATCTTGATTCATATTTGATCAGCGCTGCTTTGTTTTAAAGTTCAAGAGCAGTTAACACAATTAACATGCTGCATTAGAGACTCCTCTGCTGTGATTGTTAGTTTTTGGTAAAATGTGGTGGATTATAGCAAATGCTATTAGGAGCAGTAGGGAGAGGAACATATTTGTTTTTCACAGACATCTGCCTCATGTTCCTCTGCGTGGATATAATAACCATTTCAACAATTATGACAAAAGTTATGTTCATGAAAATTAGCAACTACAGCTTTAAGGATCCCCTCCAGACATGTTTATCAAAATACCCTTCTGTTAATAAGTTGTATCTGGTATGTTTTTTTTCTCCACAAAAAGTTCAGTTACTGAGGTAATAATTCTTTAAATCACATCTACTCACTGTCCCTCATTGAAAAATCCAGAATATATGTATGTGCAAATATTTTTAAATCTTAAAACTACTAGATGTCTCCTACTTCACTGAAAAGTCAGACCTCAGTGTGTGTGCATGAGAGGTTTCAAGTTTCCACATCACACTTGTTTATGTAATATACTGGCCCATGATCGGCTGCAAAACTAGTCGTGATATCACAAAAGCCTGGTCATACATGACATCTAAACTCAGATTAAAAAGGGATAATTTGGAGTTATTTAAAGCTGGGTTGAAGAACAGGCAAGAGTGCTGCCATGGATGCTAAGCAATGTACTAATGTGGATGAGGGAAGCAACAAAACATATTTTTGTCACCTAAAAAAAGTAGTATCAGTTCATGTGTGTGCTGTATTTGGAATAGTTTTCCCACATTACCTTACCATCAGATAGTCTCTTTTGACAGTGAACTGAAGCTGTTGTACATCAAAGCAAACAGACTCCATGGACAAAAACAGTCGTTTGATTTTTTAGATGGTTACAACAGGTTTTGCTGCTGCCCTCAATCCACAGCTGTACAATGGTTAGTTTCCATGTCAGTACTCCAGCCTGCTTCTCCACGCTGGGGAGAGCTGACTGTCATCTACTCTGACTATAGATAAGTACCTCATACAACGCCAGTTAAAAATAAAACCTTACTATCTCTTGAGCACAAACAAACTTCAACAGATGAATATGAAAATGGCCTTCTGGTGTCTGCACATACATCATTCTCAACAGGGAAGGTCAAACATTCGCAATAAGGAAAAAAAACACTTTTGATTAGAGGGAAACCATTTTCTGGCTCAGAACAGACAAAGCAACCATGTGCAAAATGTAAAAGGGACAAATCAAGTATTAGATAACTGCCATGGTTATCTCTCTGTCACATCAGGTAACTCAAGTACTGATTTTCTGGTCTCGAGTTAATAAAGAGCTCATTCAGTGAAAAGTTTCTTACGAGCAAAGACTCTTCAAGATCATGTGTTAATGCAGATTTTCCCAGGATACTAGCAAAAGACCTTTATCTGTGTGCTCTGCTGTTGTACTTCAGTCTTGTGACGTCTCTTAAATCCCTTAATTGCCTGAGAATAAATGGAAAAATCAATAGCCAATCACCCTTGACACTATTGTTCCATTAAGTGAGATTGAAGTCAAACGTCGCATGTTGTGTGTTTAACTGCAGCAGGCATGAAAATAGCTTTATTCAGCCGACGTGATGAGAAAGGGATGTGGGTTTTAGGAAAAGCAAGCGTTTCTAGAAGGGCTTGAGAAGAAACGCCAGCTGTTATTCGGATGACTTCACCCCAAACAGGGCACACAACCAGTGTACAGGCAGAGAGACTGCTCACACACACACACACACAGCTGTAAAAAGAACGAGGACACGAGCCAACCCAAATATTTATGAGATGTGTGAAAGGCTTCTCTGAAAATTACAAGACGGGAAAAGCTGTAGCCTTCTGAAGAAAAGCCAGAGAAAAGGAATGATGCATTTTCTCCACATGCATGTGCCGAATCAGACAACAGCAGCACTTCACTACGGCCTCATGAGAACATCCTCCTTGAAGGAGCTGTACCGCACATTTAATATCCTGTGTTTTGCTGCATTTCCTTTGAGATACTATCAAATGAAACACTGTCCATATGCTTGTACCCAGCCAGTGAAATCTAAAGGAAAAGACTGAACTGGGGAGCACATGCAGAGAGAACATGCGGCTAAATCCATCTATCTCTTTAAACACAAACACAGTTTAGTATTCACAGCCTTGAGTGAGACAGATAAATGCATTTCAGAGCGCGGGTGTGGGGAATGAATAAAAAATGAAATCGCATCTGCCAGAATATCCCTGTGTCACTGCCTGACTCTGTGTTTTGGCGGGCGCTCTGCAATGGAGCAGCTAACCGGAATAATCAATGTTTTCTCCCCAGAGGACAACGCAGGAGAAAACAAACAGTGGAGCAGCATGTTGGCAAACCGGCTTTTTTTTCCCTCACCACAGTCACCACCTCCAGGTCCTTCAGATACGTCCTTTCTGTGGTCAGCAGCTCCTTGGCGATGAAGTAGGCTCGATCTGTTGGGAACCTCTGCAAAGACATCAGAGAGGAGACTGTGAGCGAGAAGAAATTAACTATCCAACTATGAGCCAAAAGTCCAGCCAGTGTTATGGCTTGTCTAACCTATTTCTTTGAATAGACTTCCAGGAAAATACTTCAGTCCCTGCGGAGAGTTATTTAGGACAGGTAATCTAGGTCCACTGCTATTTTGAATGTAAGACAGCAGCTATGATGCACAAGTTTAGTAAAAAACAAACAAAACTGATACAACAAAGCAGCTTTTTGGAGCTCTTTTTTGTTGCTTTAATCAACAGAAGCTGAAGCATTAAATCCAGTGGTAACAGTCAGAAGGAAGTTGTTACATCTTTTACTCAAAGGGACAATTCACCTAAAAATCAAAAACATAGTTTGCCTCTTACCTGTAGTGCTATTTATTAATCCAGATTGTTCTGGTGTGATTTGCCAAGTGTTGGAGATATCGGCCATAGAGATGTGCCTTTGCTCCGATATAATGGAAAAAGATAGCACTCGGCTTGTGGTGTCGAAAGCGCCAAAAAAATACATTCTAAAACTCAACAGCAATGTCTCTTTCCAGAGATAATGGCCTGGTTTCTAAAGAAAACCCACAGACCTTGTTGAGAGCAGTTTCATGTAAAAACTAGAAAAGTGCACTCAGTCAGGTGCAGATCTCTGCCAGGTAGCTGCCTGAGCTGATCAACTCAACTCTAGTAATTCCAGCAGATGTGCTGCAGTGTGTTTTAGAAGCGTCCCAGAAGCTAAATAAAATACACACCCAGTGTATAATTGATGGAGCCTCGTGCGTTAGCAAAACAGATCAATTTCTGAGTTGCAGTCAGACAGCAAGGAGCCTGCAACAGATTAGGTTAGGCTTCTTGTTTTTAGCCATAACTTGCAGCTTAAGAAGAGTAAGGAGTCAGCAGCTGATGGCAGTACCACGAGAGGTCCATGAGTATACAGAGATATACAGTATGTGCACTCAAAATATGAGGCTGATTGCTCCAGCAGTATGTGAGATTTACTGTGGAAAGATAGATTCACACGCTAACACTTACACACACACACGACCAAATGCATGATCCCCTCCAGGCTCACATCTAGGGAAGATGACTTTTTTTATTTCTACCGAACTACACCAGACAGCTGTATCACCACTCAGAACGAAGCGTGCATCTACTCAAAGACGTGAGGCTCGTGCTTGCGACAGCGCGAGATACAAACATTATTGGCGTCCCCTTCAGCTGAGCTGAAACATTAGCAAGCTCAGTGGTGCTAGGTGAGCTAGATGAACGCTGCTCCTAAATGTCTTTTTTTTGCATTTTGAGCACCACAAGACAAACCAAGTGCCATCTAGGTCAATTCTATTTCTATTCTATTGAAGAGAAGGCAGACATCTCTACAGCCGACATCTCCAATACTCAACAACTCACATCGAAAAATGTATTTTTAAGGTGAACTGTCCCTTTAAGTAAAAGTAGTAGTACCACGGTATTGAAATACTAGTAGTGAATAGTGAAAGTCTCACTTACTTAAATAAAAGTGTTTAGTATTATCATCAAAATACACTTGAAATACCAAAAGTAAAAGCATTCATTATGCAGAATGGCCCATTTCAGAATGATGTATATTATATTACTAGATAGTAATTATTGATGCATTACTGTGATTATCATTTTTATGTTGCAGCAGGTAGAAGTTGAGCTAAATTTACCTTTATTATTAATCATACATCATAATTCATTAGCTGGTTATATTTTGTATTGGAGTGTAGTAAGAAGTATAATATTTGTGGAGTAGAATCATAATTAAAATACTCAGCTGAAGTACAAGTTGCTCAAAATTGTACTTAAGTAAATTAACTTAGTTATATTCCACCACTGACTAAATTACAAACCTTCCTCCGAACCTCGTCTTCATCGTCAGTGCGAATGCTGCCGGCGTCGTTGAGCAGCGGGCTGGTGAGGGGGGAAGGTTGTCGTCCGTCGGGACTGTGGCTGCACAGCTCGAGTGACTTCTGACCGTTGACCATACCGTGAGAGTGGCCAGAGGATGCAGACAGGTGAGGGCTGTTAGACACCACACCTGCATGAGATCAGCAACCAAAGTAAGGAAAGAAAAAACAGAAAAGTGAGCAACTCACACAGATGTGAAAACACAACATTAAATCAGATATATTCTTAGCATTCACCTACTTAAAGTCTCAGATGGCTGGAGTTTGGCACATTGTGAGAACTTTGCGACTACTATTAATCAACAGCTACTCTAAAACTCACATTTTTATATAAAAGCCCCTAACCTTTTCTGAAATGTGAAGATTTGCAGCTTTTCTTTTTTACATCATTGTAAATGAATATCTTTGGTATTTGGACTGCTGGTCGGACAAAACAAGACATTTGAAGATGTCACCTTGGACTTTTTTTTAACATTTTCTGACATTTTGTAAACTAAACATTTAATTAATTCACAGAGAAAATAAGTGGCAGATTAACTGATTATGAAAATCGTTAGCTGCAGCGCGACAGAAAAATCAAAGTCCATAGACACTCTGGTGACATTTTGATATGAATTAATCTTTCCAGCATTCAATCCCGAATCCAACATGACAAACATCGCCCATTGGGAAACTATGCAGGCTAAACCAGACTATCTGAACACTTTACAAACACAGTCTGACCTGGGATCAGTGTCTTCTTATGCAACACAAGAAAACTCTGCCTGCAGAGAGTAAAACATCAGCCATGACTCACTCTACAGTCCAGACAGCTCTAGCAGTCTCCGTCCAACGTCAATCAATACTCGAGCTGAGACACATACCGCAGGATGATCAAGAGGAATAGCTTACTTAGTGTCAACTATACTGACGATGTTCGCTGAGCTTACTTACTATGCTTTAGCTGCAACTTGCCCACCTGTCTCTGCGGTCCTGTGTGTCGACACAAACACACACTCAAACCAGCACCAGCACAACTCTGGAAAAGGATTTACTTTAAAACTTCATGAAAGGAAGGAATGGAAACCACAGTGTACTTCTACAAGAAGGCTACAAAGGAGAGTGGTAAGGAACTACAGTATATACACAGACATCCACCAACCAACGCTACAATACTACAGGGAGAATGAAGAGGAAAAGTCTACAGTGAGCACCAGACACCAACCTCTGGGGTCTCAAAAAAGATTCAGAAAAGCCTCACTTCATAAAGGTCTTCTTTATTGACTCTAAAAGAACATATATACATTGTTAAATGAATAGAAACCTTGAGAAAAGCAGCATTAAAAGGTCAAAGCCAGGTTAGAGTATAGACAGACACTGTGGTTGAGTAAGAGACTGAAAAGAAAGCGTAAAAGAAGTGTGAATCCATGCAGACTTCGAGACCTCACCTAAAAAATAAACAGATCTTTATGACTATTGAAATAAACCGCCCTGTGACAATTTCATGAATTTGTTATTGCTGCACTTAAAAAAGTCAGCAGGTAACGAGGAAACGCATGCATTATTCAGTCCGTGAATACAAATCAAGTTTTACATGAATTTACTGGTAAAAGTGACACAGTGAGGTGTCAAAATACTGTATATTAATAAATGTCTTTTTAAAATTCAGTCCCTAATCATATTACATGATTCTCTAGTCTTAAAATCTGCTCTAACATTACATTCACCAGTCTGTTAAATTAAATCATGACATTACAGTAAAGTGACAGAGAGCACTACCTGTATGTAACAGATCATACACAACATGCAGAGAGCAGGCAGGGCACAACAGCATGATGCGGATCACGCGCATGGTTTAGTGAAAAACACCCTGAAGGACACCGGTGGCTAAAAACACACAAGTCTCACCCACAGACCTGGAAATCTGAACTGACCCAACTCATGTTTTAAGGTTTGGAGTTAAATGACCTAATTCGCAGACTGGTATTTTCTATCTGCTCCAAATTATTTCTTTGTCTTTGTACGGCAGAACATTCCAGGTCTTAGGGAAAGCTTTGTGCACCAGAGAGGGTTTCCTCACGCTACAGTGATCCAGGAACTCCAGGTCATGTAGCTCTCAACGTTTTGTCATTGATAATGTTAATGATCACGAGGCGCATGCACAGACCAGGCATTACGATATTATCATGATACATTATTATTGCAATATTAAATGTGTTGTGGTATGCTTAGTATTGTAATAAATCATATAAAAATAAAATATTGTGATTTATTACCATTTTTAACTGCATATTATGTCCCCAAAGGAAAACCTTCTCAGCATCTGTCTTATCTAATAAGATAAAGTTTTCAGTCTGTTCAACTCACTACAGTCATTTTTACTGCAGCAAAATGTATCTAATAGACTGAAAAAAACCCACTTGATTATATTATTCTAGTAGGCTTCCAACAGTATTTTTATTTGTGCTATTATCTATCTATCTATCTATCTATAAAACTTCTTAAAAAAATACTTGTCGTCCCAGTTAAGATACAATATTGACACAAAAATTTTGCAATACTATGCTGTATTGAACTGGAGATCTTTGTAGCAGGCTACAGGAGCTCCTATTGTAGTTGTAATTTGTCGTGTTCATGTTGAATAACCCAACAATTGGGAATGAGTCACTGATAATAATGAAATATAAAAATAATTGTAGAATTCCAAAACACATCAATAATTTAAAAGGCTAATAAATAATAGATATCGATCAGGAAACACGGCAAATAAAAGCACAAAATCTCCCTACGCTGCTTGACGTCAATGCTAAAAGTGTCTGGAAGCACACGTCAGAAGCAGCTGGCAGTGATGGATGAGCCAAGAGACTCTGTGCTTTGAGGTGTTGCCCTTAAACTGCCTTTCACACACACAGTACACAGGCGGTTACTAAAACCTGCTTCTATTTATCTGCATATTCCCAAGCTCCTGTCATTCTCAACCTGACGTACTATCTGCTTTGGAATAATTAACCGTACGCTGGATCACTGCAGAGAAGGAAACCCAGATACTGGTAATCTCACACTGACTGTAGTGAATAACGAAACAGGTTCACATGCAGTCACAGCTGGAAAAAAAAGACAGAAAAGAAATGACAGTTTCATGCTGACAGACAGACAAGTGCTTACATTGGACAAAGAAATAAAAGAAAGAACAGAATGAAGATCATCGCTTTATGAAACAACACAAACATGAGGGCAGACATGCAAAAGAAATCTGGAAAAGTGACCATAAAAAAAACAAAACTACCACGCCATTTTGTTTAGGAGATTGAGAACTTGGTAAAGTAGTACAGATTTTGATGACACCATAGCTGTTGAAGGACTAAGCTTGATATGAAATAGATACTCGAGCAAAAGTCAAGTGCAGAGGGGGATGTCAATAGTGAGCGTAAGAGCTGTAAACTGTTGTGGAGTGGCTAAACTACCACTGCAACAAACATTTACCTTCACCTCAGCCTGACCAAACCACTGCTGCTCTTTCTAACGCTTTTAGACAATATTCACAAACATATTGCGAGCTTATATTCACTTCTGTTACTGTATATTTTGCAGGTTTCTACCACCTCTGTAAATAAACAGACCATTCTCATTCCCAGGTTGTCAAGTATCGCTCTTTGTCACGTCCCTCAGCATGTGATTCTGTGATGCTGAAGACACTCTTTAGCATCTTTCTAAGATGCAACAAGCTTTTAACTAACTTCAATGTAAACCTATTGGCAGCATCACTAAATGTGCAGATCAAGTGACGCAGTATAAAGTGCGAGAAAGTCTGTGTGGGGACAGTGGGAGGAGAGGTGGACGCGTCTAATAAACACTTCCACTTAGAACATGCCTTTTAGTGTCCTCTGTCTATCAAAAAGTCTGTTTCAGTGTAAAAGCAATGCAGACTCTGGCTCCAAATGACATCACCAGCACAAGAGGGCCGGAGCCGTGATATTTTGGCTTCCTCTTTGTACAGTGGAAGCAAGTAGAGACGATTTGTCCATCTTTATATACAGTCTATTTTTTTTACCCAGGAGAGGGTCTCATAGATACGTCAAAGGGTACCCTCATGACACGTCACATGCCAAAGGCATAAGGAAGTGTGGGTATTTGACAACCTGAGATGAGAACATTTTGGAATAAAACACGTTTCTGTTTCAAGTTAGTAACGAGCAGAAGGTACTGTAAACATAAACAATACTGAATTGCAATCAGGTGTTCAAATTGCAGCATATTATTTTCCACTCCGACTGCAGACACTTCAGGCAGATACTTACTACTCTAACAACAATCACAGGCCAGATGCAGCATCAAAAGTATCAATCGATCAAACAAGACAGAGGGATTATTCCCAATAAATGTCTATAAAATCAACAATTACTGCCACAATTTACACTTCCACAGGTCTTTTAGTACTCCACAATAGACGTATAACGAGTACAAAGTGTTTAATGCAGAAAACTGTACAACATTTTACCAACGTAATCAGTTTAATAGCAAACAGAAATGTCTGCGAACAACAGTGAAATATCTTTATTTCCCTATGGGAGGTATAAGGCATCTGAGACACAGACAATGAACGACTCACACTGACTTTGTTCTAAATGAAAAGTGCAACTTCAGCAATCAATTCTCTTTTGACCATTCTCAAGTTTAAAACTCCTCTGTAGTCTGTAGTTTCTAATAATTAATTTAGTGTTAAATCCTAACATGGCACTTACACATATCTGCAGGAACATGCTAAACAATCAGAGAACTGGGAGGCTGATAAATAAACCCTCCTCCATGCGACGAACAAGAAAACCCTGAGCAGTTTCTTTCCTTCAAGAAATTTCGTAAAGGGAAGTGCCTCTCCATGAAAGAGAGACTGATGCTGGGCTCATAAAGTGCTTCTAGTAGGTACCGCTGTGCTTCAAAAGACTACTGTGAACATGGAGCGTGGAGATTTGAATCGTCCTCTGACAGACATAATCTGTCACACACTGAACCCTGCTTTTCTTACACCATCTGGACCCAATCTAAACCCTTTAAACTCTCCTGTGGAGATGATTTAAAGCTCTCTGTGCGCTAACAGCTGAAAATCTGTCCGCCATCCTCATCACTGAAGGCATGGCATGCGTCCTCATCTGCCTCCTCATCCAGTTGGAGGCTGCCAAAGGAAAACTTGTTCCTGGGTATAGCGTAAGTAGAGTTAGCCTCCACTGGATTACCAGCTGTCAGGGGGCTGCTGCAGTTGCCCCGGTTTGTCTCCACCTCAGACTCACTGGACTCTGAACCACTGGTGGTGGTGCAGTCATTCATGTGAATCGGCCCCACATGTGTCACACCGGCCTTCCCTAAGCGCTTCTGCCCCGGGCTGGCCCTCGACCTGCCCGCTACTGAGAGGCCATTGGCCACCATGCGGCGCTCAAGAGCGGCCATACGTTCAGCCCGAGACAGGACAGGACGTGATTCATGGCCCGGGGATGATGATCCCTGATTTGGGTCTGCCTCAGAGTGGTGACGCACTTTGTGAAGCTTTTGTAAACGAGAGCGGCTCGGGATCGGGGAGTATCTTCCCTCCTCGAAGTGAGGAGGAGCAGAACCGAAGCCATTCTGCTCAGCGTAACCGAGGGAGCTTGACTGATGATTTTCCATAGCTGGACTGGTGACGCCACTGCGTGAACCCATATGTGGGGCTGTGAGAGGGCTGCTGCTATGCCTGTCTCTATTGTGGGCACTGAGGTCTGGCATATGGACCGGACTCTGGTCTACCTGTTGATATGACTGCTTGGGAGAGTCAACCAGCTCAAGACTCATGCTGAGCGATTGCTTAGAAGAGGAAGGGGACTCCCTGTATCGCATCCTACCAAGAAAGTGCTCCTGCTGGGCCTGCAGAGCCCCATTTATGCTCCCAGTGCCAGACCCCCGGCGGAGCATGGGCTGCTCCCTATAACTGTGATTCAGCCTTATAGCCTGGTTATATTCACTATCTAAGTCACTGCAGTCAACGAAGGGGATGGAAGAGCTGCTGCCTGTAGCAGCCCGAGATGCTGGACCTGTACTCAGATGTTCTGGGTGGGTCTGTCGTGTTGAGCCTCTTCTCTCCTCAGTCCTGGACACAGACCCCGTTCTCTCCTCATGGCCGTTTCTCTGGTGAGATGGGCTCGCCCGTGTGGTCCTCGAGGCCGAGGGGTCTTCTGCACTCACCAAAACCGACTCCTTCCAATGACGCCGAGAGGGAGAGCCTAGTCTGTCCACGGGAGCACCAATCTGACAGAGAGAGACACAGGAAGAGAATTACAGCATTTCAAGAGTATGTTTTATTAAAGCTGTGGTAGGCTGTTTCATTTTGGCATAACCGAGCAAAAAAAAAACCCATCATAAACTGTAACTCAAGTGGACCTAAAGAAAACTAGACTAGTTTAAAAAATCTAGCTTGTGATGGGGGAGTTTGGCTAATCACAGGTCGTTTCAGAGACAGGGCGCTGCTGTTAGCTGTTTTATAAATGCAGATGTGCGTGCTTGTCCCCTCTGTGAAAGCCTGATTAAATGGCGAAGAGTCCTGCAGAAAAACCTGCCTTTCCAGCATTGGCATTAATTGCAAGTTGGCATGTTGTTAAAATACTCAAGTAAAGTAAAAATACCTTAAATTTGTACAATACCTGAGTAAATTTACTTTGCTACATTCTACCCATGAATTTTTCTACTTTAAATCTACATTCTTGACTGTTGCAGTATTTTTCCATTGTTTTTATTTCTTCTTAATATGTTTATTGTATGCAACAATCACCAAGGCAAATTCCCTCTAAGTAAAAACTTATGTGATAATGAACCTTATTCTGATTCTGAGTATCCCCTTGTTTGGGTACTGTCCTCTGCTATATACTTGAAACCTAATATTCAAATTTAAAACAGGGCGACTGTGGCTCAGAAGGTAATTTATGGAGGTTTAGTCTACATGTCAAATTATCCTTGAGCAAGATATTGAACCCCGAAAAAAACCCACAAAATTGGATGTAGCAAGTTATTTCCAAATGAAAAAATATTTTGCAGAGGATGTGATTTTCAAATATGACCTGGAATATACTGAGTGTAATACTGAACAATATTTAAAAAAAGAAACTTTTAATGCAAAGTAACTGTTTTCTGTAACAAAACTTGAAACGCTGACATTGAGGCTTTCTTTGTGTAAATGGGTTGCATAATGACCTTATTGAGATTCATAAGCTGACATGAGGATAATTGTCAACTGTCAATGCATTGAAAAACTGAGACACTCACATCTACTGGCACTTCATGGCGGCGAGGAGAAGGCAAAGGCGACAGGCGGATATTATGTTGGGCGCGACTGTTGTGTTGGACCCGACTGTGTTTCCTGGCAGACAAGATGTTAAGGGTCAGCTTTAAACACCCCGAGCACCCTCACCTCGACCAAATGTGTCAAAAATGTCTGCAGCCTTTACCTTTCAAATGGGATCTTTTTAAACTCAGACTCCCTCACATAATCAATCACCTGCTTCTGTGTGCGGCCGCTGCAGAGACAAATACAGGAGAGATGATAATGAGCTATTCTTGGAGAGCCGTTAGTGATTTTGGGAGACTGCAGTCCTGAGAGACAGAGAGCAGCTTTATGATGCAACTCACCTGAATCTGAAGGAGGAGCCTCGTGTGAAGAGCACAGGCTTAGGCTTGGGCTTAGGTTCCTCAAAGAGGCGGAAGAAGGCGTGGTATTCCACACAGATCTTCCAGAAGACTTTACAGCAGTCCCTGCTGCCCATCAGAAACTCCAGAGTGTCCTGATATGAACTCTGGGGAACATTAAAAAACATGGCTTAAACAGAAAAACACTGATGACTTTTGTATTTTACAGTGTGATTGGGGGACATCACTTACATTTAGATCTGGTCTCAGCTTGATGAGGAAACGTTTCCTCTTGAAACTGAGTTTACGCACTTTAGACCAGTTGAAGGCGTTAATCTTTGTGTGTCCCTGCAATGATGAAAAATAACATTTTATACTTCTGGCTTTAAAAAACACAACATTTTTTACCACCAAACATCTACTGAGGTGCACCTACAGCACAAATAACTCACAAGTTTTCTCATAACCACATCTGTATCATGCAGACGACTTACTACATCACATGTTGACCGACAAAATTGTTTGGCTGACCTGAAAGACCAGGACACCGGTGTGAGCCACAGCCAGGCTTAGCCTCGTGCCCTCACGATCCTTGGCAGGGTGGAGACGAATCCCATACATTTCCAACCTGCGTGCCACTTCTAGTAACTGATAGTCTGATTCTGCTGGTGTTTGACCTCTAATAAAATAAAACACAACAGTGACATGTTAGTGAATAAGGCTGGAGATGTTTTATATTTCTCTTATTGTCAACTAAAAGGATTAGAGATTTTTTTTAAATCTTAACAGATGATAATGTGAGCGACTCTACACATGATGACATATAATGATGCATTTAACAGTTTTGTTCCCACAGTCTCTGGAGAGCAGCCTGTCCCCACCTGTAAAACCAGAAATCTAACAAATCTGTCCAGGCCAAACGTGACTGTCTTTAGAATAAACAATAGTGGCAGAAAACGGGCAGGAAGAACTAGTTTGTAGTTTTTCAATAATTTTAACAGAAAATTCATTAAGCAAAAAGGAAATAAATATAGTTAAAGTCATGGAGATGGCGTGGACATGGCCTGTTCATGTTATACGGTGAGCTGGAGATAAGTCAATTCTGAGTTAAACCCCAATAGAAAATGAAAGACCGCCAGCGATCCACAGGGATCCCTCCTTACAACCTGATTTTGGATGTTAATATTAAACATACTGAATATTTGTAGTAGTAGGGTAGTGTAGTCAGTTGAAGCTAGATATGACAAAAATAACATTTAGAAATGGCAGAGCAGAACAAATTGATAATATAGTAAAAGAATTCTGCGTCCACATGCAACAATGTATTTCATGGCCACCATGTCTGTCTATAACGCGGCCTCTGAAAGTACACGACCTTCTCCACCATTTGTTGTTGCTGTGTGAAGCTTATGACTCTGCCCTTTAGTGCCATTTATTGACTGGATCTATGCCAAGTATGGAAGTATGAGGGCTGTGACAGTAACAATGTCCAAAACAGACACATCTATTTTTGTACCTAAAAGGAGAATATATGAGTCTTTAGCACGCCTCGCACCACAGGAAAGTGTGCCAAGATGATCTTTAGAAGCCTAAAAAAAAAAACGCTCTTTGCTAATGATTGTCAGGAGGGGATAACTGGGTCCCAAACTGGTTTGATTCTCATGTAGCATGCATAATCCAATGAAAAGGTCAAAACAAATAAAAGCTAGGTCATGCTACTAACAAGAGTTGTTTGTGTAGCAACAGCCTGACATAACTTCTTCTAATCCATCTATGTCAAATATTGTCAAAAACTACTAAAAAAAACACAAATCAGCCACACTGCTGCGCTAGGTGACATATTTCATCATTACAATGAACGCCGGCGCTTCAGTTTATTCACGTTAATACTTTATGCATAGTTCTGCTGTAAATACTCCAGTTAGCACCAAATGCGTATTAATCTGCAGCTGCAAACAGTCCTCAGCAATTGCACTATTTAATTATGTTTCCGTCACATTTGCTATGAACTACAGTGCCCAGCTGCATTAGGAAATTGCTAAGCTTTTTTAAAAAAGAAAATAAACCATCTATTTTTGATCTGTTTTTAAAGGTTAAGAATAATTGTGCTTCTGGGGCTGAGAGCCACAGAAAGGGCAAGGAATTGAGGAAGTATTGAGTGATAAACTGGCTCATTATTGGTTTTGGTCTATTCATGAGATTTGTCGACATTATGAAAAACACACACAATAACAGTGACCTTATCCTCAAATCTCCACGTTGGTATTGTATAAATGCATGTTTTGAGAAAAAGAGGCTGAAGTAGGGAGGGTGAATTAAGGCACAGCTAAATTAAAAGGGCTAATCTTACTTCCAGGTGTTAACACTTTGACTTAAAGTGCAAACTGTTGCATTCATTATCCTTTCAGCAAATTTTCGGACAAATAAATTAAATCCTGGCTTATCGTCCTGCTGCGTGTCTCACTAATTGAGGTCAAAAGGCCAAGTCTGAGTGGATCCAGGTTTCTAATGTTTATCTGAGTTTTTGGAGCAGTGGTGGAAGGTTGGGAGGGGTTGCAAATACTAACTAACTTTCCTAATTCTTATCAGTGGATAAGCCTTCCTGTTTCCTGTGTGTGGTGCTTAATAAAAGATTTAACTCAGCATGGCACCCGGCCGAAAAAGCTGCAGTTTCAGTTATCAACTACAAAAAAACCCTTGGTTGGAAAACGGGCAAATGAGAGAGCACTCAAATCTAACGGAGCTCCTTTCATGTAGCGGCTGCCCACTGTGTGTCCACCTCTGGCACACAGAGGTGAGACAAGGCTTGGCAAAGCTCGGATTCAAATATGTGCACTGATGAGAACATTTTGAGGGAGAATGGTGGGAGGAGATCTGGAAAGTTTCCAGTCATATACTCCCAGCAGCATACCACTCTTAAACTCCAGGCTGATATTTCACTTTACTTCACACAAACTCCTGCATTGGACATGTGAGAATAGGCTCAGGAAATCTGTGATTTTAACCCACTAACCCAGCTCACAACAGCTGCGTGAGTCATTTGGTGGGTTGGAGTAAGTTCTCAGTCCTTTTTTGGGAGCAATGCAACCTTTTGTTGAAAGAGAAGTAGAGAAAAGTATCCAGCTCTGGCCACAAGCTCAGCTTACAATGACTAGTTTTTCCAAGTTATAATAAAAAACTGCACAGAGCATTCTCGAGAAAGAACCCATTCATTCAATGATTTCCTGAACGTGTCGCCTGTATAATGAAACTTCCCCACGGGACATGCACAAGCTCTGAAACAAACGATCTTGTTCATGGGTAAGGAATAACTGTTTTTCAATCATGGTTTCAGTGACTTACGAACGCAGCTAAAAAGAAACTACGACTAGGATCAAAGAAATGTCTTATGCACACACCACACAGCACTCCAGTTCCAGAAACTCACATATTCTTTGAGTGACACTCCATGATTTTGTCAATCAGGGGCATTTGATCTGGGATGTAGTTGTTGTTGAGGAGGTGTGACCGGCACTGACTCTCCTCAAAGTCCCCGATCTCAGCTGAAAAATTGGGGAGAAGAAAGAAGAAAGTTCATGTTTTTGTTGTAGAGATAATAAAGATAGGCAACAAAGTAAAGGGGAAAAAAGTCAGTGTATTTTCATTGCTTTACTTTGCCTTCAGACAGCCCGCTCCGATGGGGAAGCAGTTCAGTTCTGTGCCCTTGCTATAGCCACCAGCCTCCACTGAGAAAAACAGTAATTTAAGTTTGCTGATCACAAGAGCTGCTGCCTCAATCAGTTAGTTTTTTTGTGTTATTGTGTGAGTTTGGTGTTTTTGAATAAACCATTTCAAACACCAAAGTCTCACAACAACACAAAATTTAATCGATGACGGCAGCCTCTGTGTTCAGCAATGTTAAATGACTATTTTTCTCAGTAGGGTTTGGCTTTTAAAAGACAAATACAACAGTTTGAGTAATCTGTTGGACTGCAGTAAAGTAAAGTGGTGCTAATATTTTCAATATAATATAGACTTAAACTGTTTTTTTGTGTGGCTAGAATACATTTTACTGCTACCCCTACCCATAGCAGTGCATTGCTTAGCTTTGATGTCGGTACACTCGCCTGCTTCTCCAATCTGGGGCGTGCCGACTGACATGTACTGTATGAAATACACTGACAATGGATAAGTACACATATAACTTCACTTTAAAAAATCTAAACTATCCTTTTAAATGTTTCTTAGCAAAGATTCTCAGAGTCTCTATACTCTACTCCCCCAAAATGTAAGTTTTAGGGTAATATTCATGTGAAAAAGAAAAAAAAAATCTGCTATTTTGCATGTTTACTGTACATATGGACACAACATTTAAGTAATCTCCATCACCATGCATGTTGTCTTTGATCCCTTTTAGCTTACAGACTGTTGCTCAGAAATGTCAGGTTATAAAAAATGCTCAGTATTTTCTGCCATGAGGTTGTTCTGAAGCAGTCGTACAAGATTATATTCAGGCATCTGGCTGAAAGGTATCCATAGCAACACACAGATAATCAATTTGCAATGCTGCACAGTGTGCTATATGACAATGTTTGATGATAAGCTCTGTGTGGGGGGAAAAAAGCACAATGTGTCTTTAAAGACAGTTATCTGATCAGTGGAGTCTTTGGTCTCTTGAGCTAAATGAGGGAAAAACAGCCATGATGAACTTACACTGGATAATGTAAGAGACCATCAGTGCGGCACTGGTGTCGTTGCAGGTCAGACGTCCACAAGAAACATCCTGTTTGATCTGGAGGGCAAACAGGTACCTGGACACAAACACAAACAGCTTTCACACATTCGGTAGAGCAAATGTGGTCGCGGTTTCCACAGGGTGTCGACCGGTATCGGGCACTTAAATTTAATGATTTTAAAGATCTTTTCAATATATTTTTAACCTTATTTAAGACTGAAATGTTTTTACTCAAGCATTGCAGTTAATTATAATGGTAAGGAGTATTAGTACACTGTAGTGGTAGGTTTTATGTAGGAATATGGTTATTGGGACCACTGGACTCCACAGATAATTTGTTCATTTGTGCAAATCTGAAATGGACACATAAGGCATGTCCTGTAAGTTCCTGTCTCTTTAAAATGGCTGCTGTTGCCTCCTTTGATCATTCCACAAAGAAAGCCATTTGAACTCAATTTCCCACAGGCCTTTGCTTTTTCTTAGATTTTATATTGTGCATTCATTTTTTCTTTATTGTGAATAAATACTTTGTAATCATACTTGCTGTGTGTTTAATATTGTGAATCTGAAATGAATGAATCACCAACCACTTTGTCAAGAACTCCAAGTTTTGTGAAATTTCATCTTTAAAAATGTAAATGAGGCATTATCTAATTAAAAACTTACTGATTTGAAAACATTTCCAGAACAGAAACCAAATATTGAATAAAGCCTTGTTCAAAATTCTTGTTTCACTTTGTTGTCATATTAGAATCAAATATTTTTACAGAGATAATTTTATATAACTCTTTTTATCACTCCTTAAATTAGAAAATACTGCCAACAGCTATAAAACATTTGGCCCCATTCTGAGATTTTTGCATAAATTCTATATATTATTATCTATATATAATCAAAGCAAAATAGCCTAAAATCTGACCTGTGCATGATTTTACACGGGGAGTCTTGCCTTAAGGCCAAATGTTAATAAAATCAAATTTAAGACATTTTAAGACTTTTGAAGGACCTGTAGACACCCTGTTTCAGCACCGGAGCAAGATCAAATGAAACTCAATTAGACACACCATGTACTGAATTGACACTGGGTGTACAAGGGAGCTTCTGTAACTAAATTTCGGATTAAATATAATGTACCGCAGCTCTTTTAATTTCACACAAGACTTCCAAAAGAAGTTGGCACAGGTGCACATTTTGGATTCAGTGATTAATAAGTTGAGTGAAGTCATTTATTGAAGATTTACTGACTGTCTCGTGTTACAGTGCTGCTCCTCTTGGATGTAAGCCAGAGCAGGAATGCAGTCTTAATAAAAGGTATAGTAATAAGTTTAAATAATGAAAATTAAGTCATAATATCAAATACAAATGAATGGACCAGAGTGCGCACAAAATTCAGAGGTCCATGGATAAAAAGTGTTTAAAAAAAGCCAGTTTCATCAATGCACCTGATAAAATTCATAGTTCTGCTACCTGACCTCATGATGGAGAAGGGCCCACTTTGGCAGGAAAAAAACAAGAAAAACCACCAAAAGCATGCTTTTTAATAAAGGTGAGGTCTTAACCAAGCCTAACAGTACATACCCAAGAGTGTGAGAGGGACATTTACTTTCTGTACGCCTATTATTTATCCATTCTGACCATGAAAATATGCAAGTCATGAGCCCGCTCCACAGAGGCGAGGAAACAGAAACCAGAAAATCATTAGCTCCACGCTAATCTCCAGAGGGCTAAATCAGAAACATGGCAGCCATGACACAAGTGCAAAGAAGAAGAGGGAATAAATCTTCTGGGAACAGGAGCACATGTTTCATTTATGTTCTACGATCGCTTTCAGTCACAGCTGAAGTCATTTACGTTGACAGAATGTAAATAAATGCACATTTTGGAGCCGACTGGAGGACATGCATGATGCAGAGATAAAGGGAGTTCATTTATGTGCTCACCTTGTCAGCTCCTCCAGGAGCTGGGCGTGATCTGGAGGAAAGAACTTCACAGCAAACCTCAAGATGGTGTGCTTTGGTCCTGTGTGGGATGAGTTTTATAATAAAACAAAACCATCTCAGTTGTTAGTTTATTAGGTACAGCTAAACAAAACAAATGCAGTCATCCTCCGAAACAAATATTAAAGCTCTCAAACAGATTAAAAAAAAAAAAAAACAACCTTCATGAAGATAATATTTACTGTAGGACTGTTGTATTTGACTGCAGTTTTTTTTTTGCTAGGTATACCAAATAACCTGACCACTAAGTGTAGGTCTCTCAGTGAATTTTGCTTGGTAGCATAAAATACAAAACAGACACACACAGCTCCAACTATTTTGTTACTCTTAACTGATTCAATGGCTTTTTTTCAGGTTGAAACAGTGAAACAATTAAAGAAAAAGATGCCTTGAAAAAATGTATAAACCATTTAGAAACACTCACGTCTGAGCTGCTTGATAATGGGCTTGATGTGATCTAACCAAACCTGAGGAGAACAGAGGATAAAAACATCACTAAGCAGCCTCTTACAAGCAATACTAATTCTGAGATGTATAAGAGGATTTTGCTTCAGTTTTTATCCTCACTCACCATCATCTTCTGATGGTTCTGAAACTCCAAACCAAAGTAGTCGCCCTCGATGAGGTTCATGTGGGAGCACACCAGGTCGAACAGCACCTTGCCTGAGGCTTTTTGCTGTGAACAGGAGGAGAAGAAATTCTGGTTAAAATAACACTCTTCTGTAAAGCAACTGTGGCTGGACTGAATGTAATTTTTTTTAACATTCGGAGCCTCTCTTAATGTCACCACCTTAAAACAACGTTAGACACCCCTGAACAAAATCCTCAATTTAAACAAATTGATTCATCAAATCAAATGAGTTAGTTTTTTGTTTACTTTAATGAATACATATTATTTATGGTGCTTTTAGATTGCTGGTAGAGCTTTAACACGGGTGTGTGCCTCACTTTGTGTGCAGAAAGTGGGAGAGCAGACAGTTTTTTTGACTGCAGTGAAAAATGTTTCTGAATGACTAATCACCAACCAATATGGATTAACGATAGGGCTGGGTGATGGGGAGAAAATCATTTAAGATGATATATATTTTACAAAATTTTGGCAATGGTCACATCTATGTTTTGAAATAAATTTGGACTTTACAACTCTCTGCAGATACTGAACATGTCTGGATTGTATCTATCGTAAACAATCTTAGGCAGCTAGTAAGTTCATTTCAGTTTTGTTGCAAAACTATATATGGAAGTGACAATAAACTGGTTCTGATTCTGAAAAGAGGTTAAAATATAAGCTGAATTGATGAGATTTAATGGAGATGGGAAATGGGACAACCTGAAGCTATCTGGAGCTTATAGGGGACACTAAGCAGATAGTAATTAAAATATGTTTACTAACACACTATCTAGATTTAAGAGAAAGAAAGTGCATGCACTTTACATTAACACTGACAACCTACAAAACTCCTTGGACTAAACTACCCCATTGGTTAAAGAGGTAAGATACCACACCTGGAATCTAATTCTACAAATAGTATAATACTAATAATATTAGTGTTGCCTAATTTTTATCTGAAACTGTACATTATTACTGGGTTTAAAGAGAATAAATTCAAAAAAAAGAATGAATAATGATTTTGAATTCAAATGTCAACATTATGAATGAAGCTTCAAAGCTTCAAACTATTTGATATGAGAGACACGGCAGCTATTTTTATTTTTAACCAAACTCAGCAAATCAACACAAGGGACATTTCATATTTAAACGAAGGACAGTCAAACTCAGAAAAACCCCAACGGCAGAACTCTGACAAAAACATGAGAAACAAACTGCTTTGTCTGCTTCTCAAACCTTGTGGAAGTTAATGTCACCGAAAAAACTCTGTCCGTCTACATTCCTCTGCTACCCTCCCTCCGTCCATCCTGGTATTCAGCAGCACATTGGGCCACAGACAGCTATTGCAGCTGGAGGGGGTTGGACACCGTCTTTGATCTGTGTTTTCAGTGTCATCGCTGTCACTGATGATGGACCAGCGGCTTCTGAGGCTGACACAGTGTCAGGATGGGATAAAGAGTCTGACCCTGACCACCTCTGTCCTCACTCACCCCACATTCACAGTACTCAAATACTTTGAAGACTGATTTAACCGCCCACTTTCTTACAAATACTTGCAATGTGACAACACGAAAACCACAAAAAGCCACCACAACTTTGGAGCGAGAACGTTCCCATGGAAGGTCAAAGAAATGTCAGGGATTTCCGCTGTCTTCGGTTGGAGACGCCCCAAGGAGACACAGAGCTCTGTCAGGCAAACAACAGGAGTATTTCTGCATGGCTGCTTCCTCGTGACTGGTCTGCACCAGTGTGGAGCGTATCACAGCTACAGAGCGTGTGTTTATAGTAGCAGTTCCCCCCCGGCTTGGATAATGATCCAGTTTCAAGGAGTTTCTCCTCTACTTTTGCACAAAAGGACAGTGAGTTGCTAAGGCACAAGCTACAGCAAGAATCCCCTTCATGCAGCCGAACTGTGTCGACATCCTCTTTTCATCTGACAATAAAGGCGTTTGCCTGCCTGTACATCTATGTAGTGTTTCAAAGGCAAAGAATGACACTGCCTGTGTTCCTATTAATGCTTACAGAATAAAAACTTAATCTCTAACAGCTTAGTGCGAGGGTTTACACTTCCACAACCGAATCCATAATCTTCCCCAAACAAGCCGCCCAGCCTCTCCGCTCCGCCCCAAGTCCGTCCTTCCTGAGTGAAGCACCACTATCTCTCTCCTGGCTGCCTCATGCAGCGCAGAGGGCATCCCACCGCTGAGGACCAGCTGTTTCCATATGGTAATGGCACTGTTTGGGGAGCTACAAGGAGGCTGGAGGGAAAGAGGCCTTTAGCCAAAACACACCCCTTCCCAAACACTCACATAGCTTCCTAATAGAGCAAGCGAAACAAATATGAGTTCTGTGTCTCATGTTTTCTGCACCAATTTCGACAAATGTGCTTTGTAGAGCAGGGGTACTTAACTTGCTTTGACACTTTTGCAAAATGACAGGAGGCCAGGGGCCAGTCGCACCAGCCACATATATGTTTCAAGAATTTTAGGACATTTCTAGGATTTTAGGACATTTCTAGGATTTTAGGACATGTCTAGGATTTTAGGATGTTTCATAGACTTCAGGATGTTTCTCAGATTTTATGACATTTATAGAAGTTAAGGACGTTTCTCAGAATTCAGGACATTTCTTGGATTTTAGGACATTTCTTGGATTTCAGGACATTTCTTGGATTAAGGACTACGATGTTTCTAGGATTTTAGGACAGTGGGGGCTTAGCTAGGACCTCTGTCGGGAAGTGCTAGGGATCTTCCAGTGGCACTTTTTTAGAAACAAGCTCTATTTGTGATGCAATTTAATGCACTCTGGCACCTCATGTATATTTAAAGTACAAAAACAATTCTCAATCTTAATCAATTTATTTTTTATTGTGATTAGGAAATGGTTGGGGGACCACTTAGCACCCTATCAGGGGCCAGATTTGGCCTGAGGACCATAAGTTGAGTATCACTGTTGTAGTGGCTGCAGGAACAAGAACAGCAGCTGAATACAGTGAAGGCTGCAGAGTCCTTCCGTCCTACTCAGGGCTCTCTCATACCCAGCTTTGTATAAATCTGCCGTCAGTGTGAAATGACCACGAGCCGAGCAGAGATATGTAAGGCACAGGCTGATTAGAGCCAGCCAGCGCTTGATTAAATGCAGCTGTTGCAGACTGGAGTTATGTGCTGCCATTTGACACTGCAGCAGCCGACACAATAAGAGCGCTGTCGTTAATGAAGCACAAGTCGCAGAGATTGACTGCCGTCCTGATGCAGATGCTCAGAGGACACTGTAACACAGCCCTCACTCTCTGCAGTCTAATTGCAACACAGCTTATGTGTCAGGGTTGGGAATCAACAGAGGCCCCATGATACAATATTATTAGGATCTGAAACATGTTGTGCTGTATAGTATTGTGATTACATATATTGTGAAATATTGTGATTTCTTTTTTACCTGTTTTCAACTGCAAGCGACTGTATGTTCCAAAAGAAAAAAAACTTTGTCAACATCTATAGTATCTAATTAGATACATTTTTCAGTCTGTTCATCTCACTTAAATTATTTTTATTGCAGCAAAATGCATCTGGTGGACCTTATTGTAGTGGGCTGCTATTAATGATTTATATAATGAAGAAAAAACAAAAAACTTGGTGTCCGTGTATCATTATGATATTGCTGTGCAAAAATATGAAAATACTATGCTCTATTGATTTTTTCACCCACCCCTGCTAAATTTATATGAATGTTTTCCAAATTAGGCCTCTTACTGAATGCTGCATTTTCTGATAAATGCTGCACTCTATTTGCACCGGGAAGTCAGAATTTCCAGTTGGAAATTTCAACTGGAACTCCCCCTTAAGTTAACTTTTATCTTTTTGTGTCTCACGTAAACAGTTGAACACACAGTGCTGTGGAACTGCATCGCTAACAACGTCTTGAATTCCCAACTTATACTAAAATGTGGTTAACTAGGTGTGACATTATTACCAGCTCCAACTTCCGACTTCCAAAGTAAATGTACTGCAGCTTAACGCTTGACTGATATGCTAATACTATTTAGGTTTTAGGAGAATTCTTTAAGCATGTACACAGCTAATTTAGAAAATGAGTCTCTACTGGGGTTTGTACCACAGTTTGCGATGCATAGCCTCTTGTCTGTTTACATACAGCTCTGTGCGTTGTCATGGATACCTTGTACACAAACCAACTAGCCAACAGTTTATACGGATGTGGGGTAGAGATGCATGTCCACAAGAAAAGCCCACATTTCTGGTCAGAAGGAGAAACATACCTGCTTTTATACATTATGAAAGCCTTAGATAACAACAGGTTTTTGGATATGAGCACAAATATTGCAGCACTGACACTTTCCAGAAGGTGGTTGAAGGAAGGAAAGAAGCAGGTTGTTTTTGAATGTCTCCAATAAAAAAAAGCCTCTTTGCTGTTTATATGACAGCATCCTGGCAGTTTTTTTATGTATGCACAGCGTCTGGTCAGGTTGCCTTCAGTGAACTGTTAACACACCAGAAATCACACCATAGCACACTTTATTGATAGCTGGTAATGGCTGCCAAATGTAACTGCCAAATGTTGTCCAACACAATACTGAGGGTCTGCAGCCAGTGCTGCAGATGTGTTGAGATAAATGCTAATGTCAGGGTGCTAACAGGCCGAAAATGACAACGTAAACACACATGTTTAGCAGGTATTGTGTTTACCATGTTCAGTGGTAATTTAGCACATTGGTAATCTAAAAATATTTAATATAGCCGCTGAAACTAATGGCCTTATTCATTTATTTATTTCCCTTTTGATGGATGGAGGAAAGAAAAGTTAAGGGATCACCAAAGTTATTACAATTCATTCTGTGGGGAACATAAATCTGGACCAAATGTCATGCCAATATATCCAATTGTGTTCCCACAGAAATGAAATGGTCATCATTTTATTTTTATGGTTGTTCTAAATCCAGACTACACCTGCACTTGCATTAATCGAATAGCTGATCAACATTTAGTTAAATGGCAACTATTCTGATAATCAAATTGTTTTAGTGACAGTTTTTTAGGTGAAGAAGGCAAACTTTTGCTGGTTTCATGCTTCTTATGTGTAAAACCATTTATGAGCCTGGTGTTTAAAGGGTTAATATAGATACAGCAATGTCACACAATAACATAAACTTCAGACTGAGGCCACGTTAGACCAGCTGTTCCCCTGTTCGGCGATAGCTTCAACAATTAGTGCATTTATTGAGTCAAAAAAAGAGATAATTAACTGACATCTATTTTGATGATAAATATAAATATAATAAATATGGCAAACATTTGCTGGTTTTATACTTTTAAATGTGAGAATTTGATCTTTTTAATTGTCATACTAATAATAAACTGAACAGCTTTGGATTTTTTGGACTGTTGGTCGGATAAAATTGATAATGAAACTAACATTGCAAACCCTAGCTAAAAGATCTAAGGTAAAACTTCCAGCTAATTTAAGTTAATTTAGATAACTCCAGCACCTCAGACATACCTGAAAGGGAAAAACAGTTTACTTTGACTTTTGTATTTTAAAGGATTAGTTTGGATTTAGCAAGTCACAAAATAACACAAAACAAATCACAGATCAGGGCAGTGATAGACGAGCAGCTCCTGCATTCAGGGAGGTAAAATGACTGTATTTGTCGATGAAGTCTGGCTTTTTCATAAGTTTCACTTTTAATTCAGTTTCCTGTCACACAGGGCTGTCTGTTTGGGAGGTACTAAGAATACAAAACACAAATCTTACTTGAATTATACGTCATGATTTTTGTGAGAGTTTGTTAATGTAAGTCTTGATATAGTCTTGCTGTTGTCAAATGTGGTCCCCTATAATTTCAATTAATCAAGAATTTTTCCTGTTTTTGAGTTATTTGTTAGTCTTGGTGGCATGCAAGAGGAGCTTTATTTTTTCATGAATTCATTACTAGGTTTATGTATCTCAAATACACTTGGTAATTTTTTTGGGGGGGGTGGGGTGGGGGACCTTTTATTTTTTGTCTATTTAACCATCCTTTTCATTTTAGAGCACGTGCAACAAGACTTTTTTTTTTTTAAATTTCCCCTTCTCATCTAGTCCCAAAAACAAAATCATACAAAAATGCTTAATTTTCCGCGTGACAAATGTGCACAAATGCAGACCATGCTGTACAACCTCACAAAGCAGGAGCTGTGACTTCCTCACCCTGATGTGCAGCTGACACATGATTTCTCATCCTTCTCCATACATGATATCATGCAGCCTCTCCCCCAGCAGAAAGGTTACAGTCTTAAAGCAACATCATGTTCAGCAGATGACATTTCTTTCATCATCCACAATGCCAAGAAAATGTCACCAATCCCCCTTTTTTATGACCTGTATCTACAAAAGCACTGGAGCTAGTTTACACAGGAGCAGCCAATTCTAGAGTAAGGCTATGCATCCTGATTCAGCGGTCTTAGTCCCAGGCCAGGGAGGGTCTGTCTGGGTTTATTAGGTTGGAAGATAGGCTCACAGGATGCTACTACTGTTTACATGTGTATGCTCGCATCGCTACACTGACCTCCACATGCTCCGACTGACAGAGGAAGGCTAAATGAAGATGACAGCGATGTCTGCGCACATGTCCGCTTGGATTTCCACTTCAGGGTAGACCAAATATCCCCTCCCCCAAACCCCCACCTCTTGTTAGTAAGCTCCTGTCAGCAACAAAAACATAAAGGTCAGGTGTAAAGTAGCTTTGTGTTCCCTCTACTGTTCCCCTCCAGGAGTTGTTGGTATGCTCCACTTCACTTTCAATAAGCCAGGCCGGGCAGTGCTCACCAAACTCCTCCTGGGGGAGTGTGGTGGGTGGGTGGGCATGGGTGGTAAACAGACTGCCAATGCCTTTGGGCTCCAGATAGACAGAGAACAAAGGGAATGGTTGAATTTGGGAGTCGTGGTGATTGGAGGACAATAGAGAAGGAGCTGATGATGTTTTTCAAGCAAAGTTAGCAGCCACCGTTGAACCGGATTAGAATTGATTTCCGGGTTTGCCAGTCTGGTCTTGATACGAGCTTAAACCGGTCTGATTTTATGCAAACTAGCTGAACTGCCATTTGTTATTAAGATACATTCTGGCAAATGAAAAAGTAGCTCACATCAGCAACCTGTGCTTACAGCGTTGCAGTGCTAAAACCACCTTGTATTGTATTAGTTATAGGCAATATGACAAAGTGATCAACATGTTATTGTGTTTATTTTGGGTGCCAAGATGAGACATGGCAGAGTTAAGGCTCATTTATGCTCAAGTTAAGACACATACAGGGACATGGTAGTTCTGACCAAACTCTACATTAATTTCCACGGTATTTGTGCACTTTTTTTTTTTAAGTTTTCAGTTATGGATGAAACATAGCATTATCACCACAGATGTTGGGGCAGTGTAGCATAGTTCAAGCAAAATACCACCATAGGAAATAATAAAAACATTTAGAAAAATAGTGAAATAGGCAAAATTGGTATTAGAGTGATAATAATTCCCTGTCCCCATGTTGCGATATATTTAATGGACTGGTCTTACACACCATCTACAAAGCTGCCTTTGTTAAAAGATACATCATTATAAACTCCTCCACCATCGCCTTGTTTGTTGTTGTCTGAAATTTTTGAAATTTGGTATAATGGTCTGATCCTATGTTTAGCTTGATATAGAACCAGTTTGAACATTTTTACACTGGCCCAACCCTAGACTGGATATCAGCTAGGATTTAAAAATTTGATTTAGTCTTGTCTTGTGTTGTGTTGTGGGCCATGCTGGTTCAAGGGCCCCTGCTGGTTCAGTTATACCTTGGCAGATATTGGAGCTGTCATCTCCCAGAGGGGAGGTTTTCAGCTGTGACATTCAGCAACATCACAGGAAGCTGATCGAGGTCAAAGATTACAGAGACCGTGTGTGATTTACAGAACACAATAAGCAAATTGAGAAATGGGAAAAGGTCAGTTTTGGGAATCCCACTATCTCCAGTGCTCATCTGATAAGACAGCAAATAGGTTTAGCAAGATGTAAAAATGTAGATTTTTCAAGTAGTACCAAAACAACATTCTCAAACTGACTTATGAGGACTAAAAACTGACTTCAGGAGATGCATTTCCACTATTCACAAATCTGCACATGTGAGGTGGTAGCAGTGGAAAGCCCCAGGAATGATTTTGAAAACTTTTAAGTGAAACGTGTCTCATCTGATAACACTGCTCAGGGCCGAGCTGAGATCACAGAGCTGCTTTCAGACAGTAGCAGGCAGATACATTCCCACCCTGAATCCTCCTGCTGCTGTTACTGAAAGCATATGTGAAGACTGCACTGACTTCCCCTCCCATACTCCAATGGACTTAGGCGCAATGAAGCAAAAAAAAAAAACAAAACGAAATAAATTTAAAAGTCCCTCAGGGTGCATGTAGGCATCTCTGCATGCTCTGTGGCGTTAGCTTGGACACAGCGCAGGTGTATACAGCGTGCTGTAAGGAGAGGGTAGGACAGAGAGGTCAGTGGCAGCTAAAGCTCATTGAGATTCAGGTCATGTGCTGCAGAGGTTCCCAGGGTGACTCGACTACAGCGGGAAGCTGACAGAGAGAGAACAGTGGAGGCAAACCTACTGATAATCCTGTCAAATTACCTGCATACCCTCGCAGCACATACGGACGCGTGACCGTGCATATGTTTGCAGTAGTGCGTTCATAATTAGGACAGCTTTAATATAATTAGACCTAAACTAAAACATAATGCGTTTAACCTCGTCCAATAAAAGCAGTGTTATGTTTACACAAAATACTGAAGTAATTACATTTATTTAAGTATGAGAGCTTTCTCCTAATTTGTTTTTTGTTTTTTTAAAGCTGCAGATGAAAACTATCAACAAAAAAAAAATGAAAGAAAAAGTGATGATTGGGCTGCCACAGCTGTCAGAGTCATTCTGTCACAGTAGGCCAGCCTGCATGCCCCAAGAGGACAACCATGAAAATAATGTCCCCTGGATTCAATAGGGGCTGAGATGGAGGTAGCTACCCTTAGCAGCCTCCTCATTTTTCCCGACTTTTCCTGCCTGCCCTCCTCAGAGCCTGAACCATATTGATTTTGCATAAAGAATAATTAAGCGTCCTGTTGTGACCATTGTGCTCCTGAATATCTAACAGCGCATAGCTCTGTGTGTTTGTGTGAGGCGGACCTCCCACTGTTAGTCAGAGTGCCATAAATCACAAGACAGATCTAACAGTTGTGGGTTGGCATCATTAGTGCAGACACTAAACAAGCAGCAGCAGAGACTCAACCAAACATGGCAACACGCTTTGCTGTGCTTGCAAATATTAAGTCATGGTATAATGCCTGAGCTTAACATGGAGTATCATTAAAATAAGCAGAGGGCAAGTGGGGGTGTACAGGCAGCTGGAATTACCAAAAAGATTGGCCTCTTTTTTTTTTCTTCATCTGCCTGAATCCCTTTCAGGGCGCTTCAAATTCGGGACCCATGCTGGTTATTCTCCACTAGCACCCCTTTGCAGAGCTGGGATTACTGTCACTTGAGGAGGGGGGGGGGGGTATGTCACTTTGCATTTAGGCAGAAACTTCAAATATAGTTTAGCTATATTAAAGCAGTCTGAAGGGCTGGATTAAACCACTATTACAGTATTACCACAGAAAGATATTAAAGAATGAAGTCACTTGAAAAGACTTTTGTTCCAAATTCAGATATTTACTGAAAAAAAAACAAACAAAAAAAGAATTTTATATTCCATAGTTACCAGTTCATGTAATAAAAGTTACGTCAGTATATTCAATCCTGATTAAATCAGCATGCAAAACACATCTTTGTCTTCCAGGAGTTCAAAAACTTTGATTATTTCTGCTTCCCAAGCACGCACAACACATCAGAATGCTCTATTCAAAATGTCTTGTGTAAAAGTACATTACTTCAAACTTAAACTGGCTCTTCATAGGTACAAAAGCATCAGACTGACTTGACTAAGGTGTGCTTCTAAATACACAGTCTTAGTTCTTTGTATGGCTGCAGTCAAACCCATGTTGCATACTGAAACAGTAATACTAACCGGCAGGAATTTTACCATGGTTAACGTGAGGCGTATTACAAATATAGCTATATTTAAAAGTATCAGATATTCATATGGCTGGGTGATTTGGAGAAAATTAAATATCACAATATTTTTGACCAAATACCTTAATATCAATATTGTGATGGTATGGCAGGATTGACTATTGGTGCTTCCACAAAACGTTTATATAATAAGACTTTTAATATAAGTAATCATGAGTAATGTGGATATAATGACTAAGTTGGTTGAAGTAAATTGTAGAACAGCTACAGTCTGGTAAGTTAAGAAAATTACATCACTTAATCACTGTAATGCAGCCTTTAAAACCAGGAAAAGACATCACTTACAATCAGGGTCTGAAATTAACGCCCGTCACATGCTGAATGCAGGTAGATTACTCATTTGGCAAATAAATCTCAGGAGGATATCCATAATACTGGCGATAAATATTTGTATTTGTATTTAGAATATATTTTCATTATTATCTAACTTGTATTGTAAATTATTGCATATAATTTTGGAATAAATGAATGGAAGGAAAATGAATTCCAACAACAGTCTGTCTACAGAGTCTGCGTGTCATTTTTATGTGAAGCGAACCACCCACCACCTGCAGACTTAAGAGACAGCTGTGAATACTGTAGAGCACTGTAACTGTGAAAGTGAAGGCAATCAATAGGTTAATTAAGAGATTAATTAAGTGTAACTGTGAGAGGCAACTCCCACAAGGTCGGGCCAAGAAAGAGACAAGCCTTTCATATATAGTCTGAGTACAAAACGTGTCAGAGGCATAATTCCTTGTGATTTGGATTGATTAAGCGGTCAGTGGGCTCCAAGCATGCCCTGCTTCACCCTCAGGACAGATGGTCTTATTACAAAATACACCAAAGAGATGTAGTGGACAACACAGCTATGGCAGGCTGAAGATTACATCTGACACTTCACCACATGAGTGGAGCAGTGTGTGCCAAAGATAAAGTGTAAACAAATGTATCGTGAGGGTTGGTCTGAGAGAACTGCAGTCTAAATTTATCTCAAACTGACCACAAAGTCAAGCAAATAAGAAAGACAGAAATGCCTCCATTATGACACCAAGTCTTCATCAATCCTCTGCATAACAAGCTGGAAAAACTGCAACCCTGAAAAGTCACATCCAATCCACAATCTGTCACAGCCCACCAAGCCCAAGCACAAACCGAGCAGTGCTCCAGTTTCACACCCCTTTTCCCAGAACACCGAGCCAGTGAACACCAGTATCATTTACGTCTCCACTGAGCGTCACACTTCTAATAAGATCTAAATTTTAGATCAGTTGTGGGACAGTGAGCAGAAATGTATGCCTCTGTAATTGCGTGGGCTCGTTTATGAAACCAACTGTTTCAATATTTAGTTTCCTAATTAAAGTGTGTGACACTGCTGGGACTGTAAGACAATATCAGAAATCTCAAATTAATGTCAGAGCATGTTTAAGAGGCACATGAACAGCTGTTGAATTAGCGATGTGGGCACTGGCTCAGACAGATCAGTGACAGGCCAGGTACACTTTACCAACACATATTCATCAGAAGCAAAACAGATGGGACACATTCTTGTGGAAACATTAATATCCAAGGTATGTTAATTCAGTATAAGTAAGTGTGCCACAGTGCCTGTATAAACAGCAGCTTGCTAATATTGGAGCAGACACACTGATCTACATAATCACTGTGATGTCTGCTTATGTGCCGTGTGTGTGCATGCTGGAGAGATCAAGACGGAGAGAGAGCAACAGAGAGAGCAAAGTAATAATACGGGGATGTCATTACGATACGGTGCATGAGCATTAATAGCAACATAATTAATATGTAGATCCTGGCTTGCCAAATTCAAAGATATTCGTAATCCTGACACGTAAAAATGGAAAAATAGCAGCCAAAATAAACTGAGGAATTTAAATAAGGAAGAGATTGGAAACCAAAGGGTGAAAACTAGCGACTGTGATTCACTTTGGGTTTCATTAGGGCTGGTTTGGGATATATATTAGGTCTGTCACGATTCTCCAGATCCACAATTTGATTTGACTTTCTACTTAAAAGTCCCAATTTGATTCAGTTTTCAGTTTAAACATTTTTATTCAGCACAGAAGGTCATGCCATTGTTAGAATATTGAGTCTGGATTCATAAAGCTCAACAGATTACTGGTTTTATGATAACTGTCATTTACATTTTCAATTTGTTCCTTCAAAAGATACATAGTATCAACTGTGATATATAATCACCATACTTTTTTGCAATGTACCACACGAAGGCCATATGGTCAAATTTAAATAATATTAAAAGCGTAACAAAAATAACTTATTTCATCAGTCAAGTGGGATAGGGGAGTCGTGAATTCTGCTTTTGATTTGGATTTTCAAAATCAAAAGCCCGTTTCGGCAAATTTTCCATAATACATTCTATGAAAAAATAAAAATTTGACATACTGTTTTATATCGAGATAGCTTTTGTTTTAATATCTATGCTTGTATTAGTTCATTGTGGGCAATATGGTAAATTAACTACCAGTAAAACCTTATTAAAAGTACCTTAATTGTGAGCAATTAAATTAGCTACACTCAGTCCTATAAAACTAGGAAGGCCGCAACGAACAATTGTTTTCATTACTGATTAATCAGCCATTTCTGTTCCAAATGAATTTTAAATAGTTTAAAATGTTAATTGTGTGGTGCCCCAGTCTTCTGTTGCATGATATTCACCATCTTTCCCACCTATATATCTCTTTACTGTCTGCTGATATCTTTAAGGAAATAATCATTTGTAATCTTTGCTTGAAAAATAACTGAAACAATGAATCAATCATCAAATTAGCCGGTAATTCAATTTCAGACATTTGACAAATGGATTAAACATCTAATTGTTTTGGCATTTAAGATTACATATACCATGACAGATGATTATATCCATATCACCCACTCCTAATTAGGGCTGAAAACTAATGATTATTCTCATTTCTGATTAATCTCTCAATTATTGCATCAATTTATTTGATTAATCACAGTCCAGCTCAAGGCCTGACCTTAATTAATTAATGGATTGGGTTCAGCACAGGTTAAACTGACACATGATAAGGACATTTAATGTTTAGAATGAAGATAAATACACACATTGTAAAAAAAAATAAAATAAAAATCCTAATTTTACAGTCCATAATACAGTACTGTATACTGCACTCAAGGGTATCAAAAATTGGAGCAATAATCTCAAATTCAATAAATGGTAATCTCATGGTTTACATCTTTTTAGGAATTTAAAAAATAATACAATGTATTCTACATACGCAGTGTACTTTTACATTTAAATTCTGGAACAAAACAGTTGGTTTTCAACTGCCATGGTGCAAGAGAAAACTTGTTTACTGAGTGACAACATCACCCTGCTCATGATTTCTCATTCTAGGAACTGACTGCTGTGCTGAAACAATGTGTGGCATCAACACACTCTCACTCAAACGCTGAGAGCAGCTTTCTGCCTCTACACCTCTCTCCAGACAGGTTTTTTAAAGTGCGATACTATGTGTAGAAGATGAGACTTGGGAGCTCATGTGGTGTTCACGAGTCTTTTCAGAGCTGCAGGTCTCTTGAGAAATGTGTCGATTGTTGGTACTGTCCTGCTGCACATTCCCTTCCCCATAATCTCTGCCAGTAATAAATAATGACAGCTGCACATGCTGCTTTGCTGGTGAGGCCAATCAATTGGCCTCCTTGAGATTAGCCTTAAACTACTTATCCGGCAGTGCAGCAATTCAGAGGCCCTCTGCCCTGTGATGTAGTCGAGCTACTGTGCTAATGATAGCTGTTTACCTGGCATCCCAAATTTAACCAAATTTCATTGCACACACACACACACAGGTAAACATGTTTCAGCTCCTTCTGATATATAGTAACAATTAGCAAAGCATTGTTTGAATGTATCAACTTAGTCTGTAAACAGCGGCAACAATTAGGGCAACCCCTGCATTGACAAACTGTCTAATTTTAGGTTAAAAGCAATCAGATGAGACCAAACATAGACTAATCCTTTGCCTTAAAAATTATTTAGTCAATAGCTGCTGAAACACTATCTCCAGGGATACCCTTAAACCAAAAATCAATGAGTCAAAGATCAAATTTGAGCATTTTAATGAATTCACAATGAACCTCTAATTATCACTTAGACAGTGTAAGGGTGTTCTGGGATTTCCCTGTCTGAATATAGTTGACCTTAGAGCACAAAGATGTAGAGTCGAGCCTCAGACCAAAGGCTGCACTTCCTGCGGACGAGGATTAAGGTCAACAACCAAGAAAGCAGTCTCGGTTTAAAAAGCACCCGTAATGCTGCTGCTATAAACAGTGTGCAGTAAGATGCTCACTGAATTCAAAGAATGTGGTCATTAGAGATTAAAAAATGCTGTCTTAGTTCCTCTGGGTTGGATGAGACAGCAAAAATTTTTAATTTAGTGTCTTCTTCCTGAATATCACACAAATGCATGCTGATAATATTTTATTGATGTTTATGCTGCATTCTCACTGTATGGTACAGCATGGCTCAACTACACTCACATTGAAGTGCTTCCCATTAGGAAAAGTTGTGGATAGTACTCAGGAGCCTACTTGTTTTGGTACCATCTCAGACAAGTTTCCAAGATAGCTGAGCCGATACTAAAAAGTGGAGCTGAAGCACTGCAGACCACCGACAGTGGGTGATGATACGAACTTGTCCGTTTGATACGATGGAGGTTGGTTGGTAACAAATGATCATGTATTACAGTTAAACAGTGAGCTCAAACATGTTTCTGAAAACATCTGAGGTGAGAAATAGACAATGCAGGAACAGAATCTTGATATTTGATCAGAACTGCTTAGTTTAACTGTTTGGTCTCAGTTTTTTCAGCCTCCGTTTACACTATGTAAGAAACAGCTTGATGCCCACTTCCTTTTCACAAACTCTCACGATTAACAGCCTAATGTGATATTAAAATATGTTTCTGAAAACATTTTAGGGGAGATATAGGCAGTGCAGTTACATTATCTTGGTTTATATTTGATCATCTCTACCTAGTTTTAAAAACAAATGTAAACCTCATGGTGCGGGTGAACGCCAAATTCAGTTGGATCATCCTCGGGGGGACCATTAATGTCTCTGAATAAAAATGTAAATTTCTACATGTGTTGCTGTAGTCTGACATGGATGTACTAACTATGTATGTGTGCAACTAAACAGTGGTATAAGTGAAGTATACTTCAGTAAAGCACCACCGATAATAAGAGAATTTTGGTGTTGGGAGGCCTGCATTGGGAAAACATACGACTGGGATTCAGAAACATTCAGAGGCACTAACCTGAACGGTTCAGTCCAGGAGTCAAGTCACTTTGACACATAACATTCAGTGCAGCATTACACTGCCCATTTTAATGGGGCACAGTTTAAACCTTCAGTCCTCTGTGTGAACCACCCTGTGGTGGGAGCATTAGCGCTCGTTCTCCACAGCGTGACAAATGTGGATGCTGTCCTGAGGTGAAATCCCACATTTAAGGTTGTTCTCTGGAGAACCTGGGCACAAACAAAAGCCGGCAAACACATGCGAGAGCAGGCGCGGCCTCTGTGAGGGCAGCTGTTGCTCCACGTCTGCAGGCCACTGGGTCCAGCAGGAATTTAGGCCTCGGTGACTACAGAATACCAATTCCTCTCTGCTGGAAGACAGAGCAAGACCAGTAACCATGGCAACATAAGGAAAATTGTGATTCCTAATCTCTGAAAAAAATAAAAAATACAGACGAGTCATCTGGAGCTGACAGGAAGCATGTGTTTGAGGTTAAATTGTGAGTAATAATCTTTTTATTTTAATCATTCTACGGTGTAATGTGAGCTCCACTTTCAGAGGCACAGCTCCCTTTCTCCGAATAATAGTGTTGTAATTACTTTGACCATAACCATGGTTTCTGGACGGTAAAATACATAGGGGTGCAAACACCACACCCTGTATGTGGCTTCTCAAACACACCCAAAACCATCTCTATGTGCTATGAAATTAGTGTGACTTTAAGCTGACTAGTAAGGATGTAAAGGACACACACACACAGAGAGAGAGAGACTTACACACAAATCTGGCTCTAAATGGGAGCACCGGACTCTTGCCTTAGAGTGCTTGGGTTTAAGGGTTCTCAGAGACAGAAACAACCTACTCTGACTAATTCAGCAGCGCATAAACAATAGATGAGAAGTGAACACGAGTGTTTCTGCAAGTAAGAGGTTTAAGGCACAAGAAGTTCTCTGTGAAGTGTTTGGGGTTTTAATGCAGGCCTGAGGTTTGTCTCACCAAATGAGGTTAGCAAGCCAACACTGGGGTGCAACCCAGGCTTTCAGTCACACAATGCTGGCTCACTTTTTAACCAGGGACAGATCTCCATGGTAACCTACAGTATGCAGCAGCATGGCTACGCTGCTCTAGAGGCGGTTCAGTTCATGATTGGATCAAAAATGAGTTAAGAGTCTGTCTACTAATGTTAGTTGCATGCTGCTGTTTGTGGCTGTAATAACCTAAAATCTCCATACGTTTTGTTTTCATATCATCTTATTGAATACCCTATTGGTCTGTGGATGCTGTATTTTATTGACTGAGTGTTTTATAACCAACAAGGGTCATCATTTTGCAAAGCTCATCACATAAGCATTATATTGGTTACTCAGTATTAACACTTTAACTCCACTAATAATCTCATTTAAACCACGTGGTTCACATTTGTCTATGCAGTGTAATCACTTCACTTAAATCAGTCATTTAGGAATAATTCACTAACCAAATACATGTGTATTAGCCTAAATGCTTGCATGCTGTGTGTCTGTTGAAAAGCAGGTCAACAGAGCTTATGTGAACGAGCACTCAGACAACATTTCTATGTAATGGACCTAAATGAAATAAAGCGAGTCACACTAAAACCACAAGACCTGTGTCTCCAGCAGAAAGTAAAACCAAGAGGATTAGAAAATCAATTCAATACTCTAAAAACAGAATATACTTGATGTAGAATATGAATATACACACAAATAGTTATTGTTAGCACCCTTAGAAGGTGGAAAGGTTCTAGGTAGAACCCCAAGATACCCCGTTCCCACCGAAGTCGTTTTGTTCATGATTTTTGGAACCTCAGTGCTATCTAGCCAACCAGTCGACGTTTCCACCAGTTTTGCGCGGGATAACTGTAATCAAGGATGTGTCATAAAGGGAGGGTGTTGCACAATGCACAGTACAACTAAACAATAACAGCAACATTGTGGATTATATTGATTATTTGCCCTTTTTTTTTTTTTTTAACAGATATTTGCTTTTACCCCTCTAAAAAACAAGCATGGATAAACTATTAATAAGACCACTGCACTTTTTTCTGACAATTTCTAACTTGTCTCCGTTGTTGCCCTCTCCATCCCCTCTTTCCAACCTGTAGAATATGACACCGCTATCGTTGTCATCACAGTTTGCAGAAAACCTGCTGTTACAGCAGAAAAACAGCTTTTGAGTTATGAGCCAATTTATTTTTGGTTGGTGCAGGAACTGAAAAAAAACCCAAAAAGCAGTTCCATGTTGGTGGAACACCAACTATATCATTCTAGTTAGCACCTTTATTTTTAAGAGTGTAGGATGAGCAGCATTTTGTGAATCTAACTGAAGATGTGTCCGTTTTTAACACGGTCCACCCTCTTAGAGGCCAGTCACACCGAGACATATCGTGCCAGGCGCGATCGCTCCAAAAATGCCTTGGAAGCGCATCTGGAAAAACAGCTGGGAGCGCCTCTGGAGAGGGGCTGCGTGCACATGGCCAAAAGTGACACTGATGAGTGGTGCGACTCCGCGCCTTGAGTGGAAAAGTTGAAAATATTTTAACTTTTATGCGCACCCAAAACCCCCCAGAAAAAGACGTTGCTCAGCAGCAAGAGAGGAGCGCCTGACAGGCATGCTTTGCCACAGGAAAACTATGGTTTTGCTGGCGCACTTCTTGAGCAACGCATCTTGGTGCGATCACCCCTTTATTCAACCTTTGAGGCTCACAAGGACCCATAACAGGAAGGATTCATTATGACACTGACAACAGCCTGTTAGTGCCAGATACTCTGAAGCAGTCACTTGCTGCCATTAAGAAACTCCAGAGAACCAAAATGCCCAGAACAGACCAACCCCCACTGTTTGTGTGAAAGTGTCCCCCGGGACACATCCTTTGATATCTATTAAGGGCCATCCCCATACTGGCCCCCATTGACAGAGCTTTGATTCTTTTTACCGCTGAACTTCCACGCATCACTTATCAATAGAGACAGCAAGAGAAAAGCTCAACAGTCAGGATGCCCAGACTGAAGCCCAAAGGAGCCCAAACAAGCCGAAAGAGAGGAGAAAACCCAAAACAGACGGATAAATTCTTCTGGTTTGCTATTCTCTATGGTAGCTTATGCAACAGTTCCCACTTTAACAATCAGGGGTAGAGGGGCGAGTGTTGTCAGGTCACTACTATCCAGCAGGCATATGTGCAGCTGGGGCTACGGGTTTGAGATTTCACTCTCTTACTCTTTTTTTTTCTCTCTCTCAAACAGTCATGTCCCCCCCCTCAATCTTTGCTTCATTCATCCTCACTTTCCCTCCCACACACCTCCTCCATCTACCCAAGAGACCCTAAATTCAATTACTGCCAGGCAGCAGTGGGAGGCAGCCTCAGCTGCACAGGTACGGCTGAAGGAATTCTGATACGCAACATGTCAAGCAAATGCACCATGGGAGCGACTTCACTGCAGGCAGAGCTACGACACTGACCAAAAACAGAGCCGGGGTGAAATTTAGCGGTGTTTGTTTTAATTACCACTGAAGCATCGCAAATATAACAAGAGGAAAGAAGAGTAGCACACGTGGTGCAGCAGCACACCTTTCTAAGCGATAAGAACATTTCAGGAGTTGAGAGCAGGGAAGGTGAAGCCGGAGCACCTGGAGTAAAATAAGGCACTACAGGATAAGGATAATCCCATGATATCACACTGCTAGACTGGTCTGACATGTTAATTAGACCTCTGAATCTCAATGAGAAATTCATAATTCATTAGAGAGGGGCAGTGTGGCTGTGAAGCTGCTGAGCAGCCGAGGCAAACCGGTTCCCACGAGGGTTTCACCCTTTATTTGAGACCAGGAGGACATCACACAGGGAGTGAAGGCTAGCTAGGAGCAGCACCGCTGCCACACCCATCATGCACTGTGATGTCTACCAACCCCGCTGCTACCAAGTCAGTGGGATACAGCGTCACAGTTCAAGAGTTTAATGAAAGGATCAGAACGCTGTCATCAAAGGGCGACGTTCAGTGGAATAATGTATGTGCATGAACAGTCAGAGGATCCACCTTCATGCGTCTGTCACAAAACCCTACAAAGAGATCACAGGTTATGTTTGCATTTGCCTCATCCTTTCTTTGTGAATTGACAAACGGTCACAGGGGCAGATAGAGTCGACTTCACCGCCGCCTGAACCAAACAAACAGGAGATCTCCACAAAGACACATCCATCTTGGTAACCATAGGAACAAGACTTATTATAAAAGCATCACTTTTCCCAAAGCACCTGGGCACAGTATAGAAAGCAGTGCGGCATAATGGTGTCAGACATAACCTGACTGCATTAGTGACAGCTTTCCTCAGCAGCTCTGTGCTGCCTGTCCTTACAGGCAGCAACATGAATGATGCAGGGTAAATGGCTTTCTCTACACGATTGTACTACTTAAGCTGTGTTTACAACACGGCTGTTTGCTCGTGCTTTATGTAAAATGGAGAGGAGACATATGACGGAGGCATTAACCATTCAAACACTGATCAATTGCTCACATTCCTGCTATAGAAATCCCCTACGCTCTCCTCTAAAAATGATTTTCTGTCGATTATAGTACCTTTCACAGAAAATATGTAACAAATATTTCTGAGAGGGAATCATACTGTTTAGTGATGCACATTCCTACCAGATGCATGATGCATATCTAATTTCAGTATGCTGTTAAGAATAGCCTCACAATCTGTGAGAGCCTGGGCATAACATTAGTCCACCGTTACCAAAATGCTGCAGTTCTGCAAACATTGCTGTAGGAGACAAGACAGCAACGAAAGTACACTGGCTGTAGTGGATCTATGGCTGCACATGTAAGTCTACAAAAGACACAGCAATCCTAGATTTGTGAGCACTCAGCTCAGTCTCTTTTCTAAGTTCAAGGTCAAATTTAAAAAAAAGAATGATAATAATAATTTCCCTTTTTTAAAAGGGTCTGTCAAGTCTGCAGGTGTGCTGCTTCAACTTGGAGAGGAACAAGTGCTCATACCTGAACGGCAAAACAAACTGTGACTTCTGAAATATAAAAAAAAACAACACTGCAGAGTACCGGCGACAGGCACAGGTACTAATGGTCGCAGTTGCAAACACGTGGTTAATGTTGAAACAATTGCAGTTTGGTTTGGATTTGGCACCAAAACTTAATGGCTAGGTTTAGAAAAACAATCATGATTTGGGTTAAGATAACTTGTCATGTAACTTAGGTTATGTATGTAAGTAGACTCACTGTATTCCTGACATCACGGTAAAACTTTGACCATCCAAGAAGCATCACTTTTATTCAAAAGTGAGAAATCAGGGCGAGTTTCCCATGTGCATCCTCAGCTGCATGAACAAGGCAGGAGGGAGAATTTTGTAAACAGAAGCTCCGGGAGGGAAAGCCTGTGCTGGCAAAATACTATTTTCAGGGTGACCTTAATCACTATTAAGCTTAAAAAATTTACTTTTTAAAAACTTATCTGACCTTATATTATAAAATGTACAAGTTTAGAAGCAACGTTACTCTGCAAGACAAGACTGCTAACTGTATTCAATGACACTTGATAAAATAACACAGTACTTTTAGTTGTCCTGAATACCATGAGTTGAAATCATCACATGTCCAGAATACTGTGAGTGTCCACTGTAGTCCGGACACTGCGTTTCATGGTAGTTTTTTCATGATTTCTCTCGAATAACCGACCCTCCCCCGAGACAACGCATGCAGTCAAACTTGTGTGTGTATGTATTTAGGCAGCAAAGCAGATTTATCACTGCAAGTGTCCGGAGTGCAGTGAGAATACGTTAAGTAAAATTACGTACGTGATATGGTGCTATCTATGTGATGCAAGTTACGTAAGTGACATATGAGGAAAGAAGTTTTTTTCCTGATTGAAGGCATGATCCATCCTACTGTGCCTTACTCTGCCTCTGAATGGCTTACCCCGACATTCTTACCCTGACCAATCTCACTCCTGCTAAACTGACCCAACCAAAGACAACAAGTACTAGTAAATTAGAGGCAGACTACGGCAGATTTTGGCTTTGCCATCCTTCAAAAAAAATGGGTGTAACACTTAAGACACATTTTTTTAACAGATCAAAAGGTCCATGTACCCCCTGTGTGGATGTTAATGTTTCAATAAATTGATCTGAGGAAGCTGCTGTTAATGACTCAAAACCGTGTGATTTCCAGCATCCTCCAGAATGTTAATATTCTTATCCATTAGCCACCATTTAATTCCCACTGTTGCTCCTCTCCTGTGTCTCTCATCCTCCACGACCCAATTACATTTCAGGATGTGAGGGAGGAAGATGGCTGTATGTGGGAAAACAACCACTCCCCCCCTCCGACCTCATCCTGCTGCAGGATTTCAATTTCATGCCATGGGAGAAAGGCAACCATGGGTTCAGAGTTCATGTGAGGAGAGTATGAGAATATTTTCAGTCAGCGCAAGAATGATGCAAGGCACACAAATGCCACGGTCACATTGGTGACTTTTAATATTTTCCAGCGTATCATTAACCATTGGAAAGTCTGAAAAAAGACTGTCATCTTTGCATGTGTGAGCCTTCAAAACCACAGCATTGGCTCTACTGTAGCACACAAATCTTCCATTTCTATTTTGATGGTGACATCAAGCATATGACCCCCTCCCCCCCAAATCCTTGCCACCCCAAACACAATGCCATCTTTCAGGGAAACTGGGTCAATCAGCAGTGAAACCAAAACGAGCTGATAATCCCCCAAAACTTATTGTCAGTCATATATTAAGTCAAGGGATTTTAATACGAAAAGGCAAATCACACACGTACCCACAGCCCTCGGTGTGGTAGGCTGTGTCTCCTGAATATGTTAGTCATAATTGGTGTGCAGCAGCGTATCCCCATGCTAGCACACTACACTCACATTAATGCTCTGCATGGATACCCCCCCCCTCCAACTTCTCCTCCTCCTGCCCTCCCTGGCAGATATCAGTGGAAGACAGAGCTCTGCAGCATGGCAACCGGCTCAGACGCTCCTTATCCACCTCTATGTGTAGCCATGGCAACCCACACATAGACCAGCGTGATTCCATGTGGCCTTTCAGACATGAACTTGTATAGTGTTGAAATTTGATGTATGTTTGCAGAGAGGGGGTCACCCAGGGATTTCAACTACCACCTCTAAAGGGAGCAAACACACACACACCATTTTTACACAGAGATCGGGCTACAGGGCCACTACCACATCCCTTCTTTATGCCTCCTTTGCATATTTACACAGAACCAATCAATGGTGGCATCATCTCGCTCCAGTGTGTGATTTTAAATCGGTTCCAGCATGGCTGAACCAAAAGAGGTGTGGCGGGCATGACGTTTAACACAAAGGAGTATTCCTCTCATGTGACACATAACATACGCATCCTGGTGCTTTCTAAACAGAAATAATGCATTAACATGGCAATAACAATAGTTTGCCTTCTTTGATATATGGCAGTTCATCATGTTCTCTGCTTGAAGGATAAGGAGCTCTCAAATCTCGTTGTTTTACCTTTTTGCTGACATTTACAGCAACTGTTCTTCTTCTCTGAGTTAGCCACTAACTGCTAACAGTTGCTTTTTAAATCTCCCGCAGTGGGTCGCGCATATAACATGTCATCAAAACATCACTTATGTCCTGCCCATGATCCTGTCCTGCCGGCTGTCCTGTTCCTACAGATACTGTTTCTCCTGTGGTGGTTTAAAGGCAATATATCTCTGTCCCATTCCAAGATCGTACCTTATATAAGGTTCAAACGTGGCATGATAAATGATAAATAATTCCTTTCCCTGGCAGGAGGCCGCAGAGAATAACAGAGAGAGAATAACAAGAGATTAAAGTGGGCTGAAGCATTACTGTTGGGACAGCAGTCTTAAAGAAAAGAAACAAGAAATGTTGCTATTTTAAGGCTCCCTAAAGTGAACAAATGTAATATGTTAGCGGAACAGACAGCAGTGACAAACGTCAGATGTCTGGATGCCGGTAATTCCCAGGCTCCTTGCTGTATCAAGGCCTCTGTCTGGTTGTCTCCACAGTCAGGCTGCAAACATTTTCTCGGGTGACATGGGAGATAAAAATCAGAGAGGCGCTATTTATCTGTATACTGTCTCCAACAATCCTTTCATTCACAACTCTTTGTAAAGACCAGCTTTCTCTAAGAGGGGGGAGGGGAAGAGCGCCATGGTCACCATCTCCTCGCATATTTCTACTAGTTCCTTTAGTTCCACAACAGAGGGACACCTAAAAATGACCATCTGCATCAGGGGTACGCTACAGTGACAGCACAGTCAATCTAAATATATCTCACTGCTTAGCAAATGGAGAGTGACAGTAATGGGTTTAGAAAACTCATTGACATGGTGTAAACAGTGGGAGGGAGTTGGATTGGTTGCTTTGGGCTGCATAGCTGCTGCCCCATTCCCCGAATGCTCTAACAGCCAATCAAATCCCATTTGTATTCATGTTCTGCCAATGACAGCTCATCAAGGAAAATTGGTGCCAAATCATCCTCTGTGCCCAAATCATTCAACCACCACCACCTCTGTCAGTTCATCCCCCTAAAGCGCCGTGAGGCTGGGGAAGCAGACCGTGTCCCCACCGCAGCTCCGAGTGTAACAGGATTTAGCACACTGCTTCAAGACTAGACTGTCTTCCCCCCTCTGAGCTCAGCCTCCGTCTACAGTTGACATGTCGTGTTTGAAAATACACAACATGGAACGTGAGATACTGAGAACCTTTGGCGGTCTGTAATGTGCGCAAATAATATGCGGCTTGAATTTCAATTACACTGATGTTTCTCACCGTGCAGAGGTTATGCTGCAGAAGATGACATTCCTGAGTTTTTCACATACATTTGAGCTTGAACTGCATACTGACTGTGACGCTACCAGTTGCCAATTATCTAATACTTAGTACAAAGCTAATTCTTTCTAACCAGTGGCTATTTCCCTTCTTAGTTCACAAACTGTTGCTACAATATAAATAAGTCGACATAAACCAGAAACAATCTAAAAGTGACAAACAGACACATAAATGCCTTTAAAACAAAAGTATACAAAAAGTGTAGGAATAATCCAGCGCGTCACACCTTATAAGACCAACATTTTAATTAGTCAGTTTTAGAAGCTTCTTTGGTTGCTTTTGGACAGAGCCAGACTCACTGTTTCCTCCTGTTTCCAGTCTTTATGCTACGCTAAGCTGCTGGTTTCAGCTTTATATTTAATGTACAAAAGTGAAAGTGGAATCTATCTTGTCACCTAAATCTCAGCAACAAAATGAATATGTTTTTTTTTCCCAAAATGTGGAATGATTCAAATGGAGGGTTCGAACCAAAATCAAAAATACATATTTTATCTCTTACCTGTAGTGATATTTAACAGTCTAGATTGTTCTTGTGTGAGCTGCCAAGTGTTGGAGGTATTTGCCATAGAGATGTCTGCCTTTTCTTGAATATAATGGAACTAGGTGGCACTCGGCTTGTGAGGTAAAACCTTGGTATGAGCTGTTTCTTGAAGGAGTTATTTTCTTTCTGCCCAACCACACCCACCATCTGTATCATTGCACTGAAGGAAGGGTTCATCTACTTGCTAGCTCACCTAGCATCACTAAGATAGCTAACATTACAACTCAGCCAAGGAGGACGCCATTAATGTTTACATCTTGCGCTGTCACGAGCATGAGCCTCTCGTCCATGAGTATGCACGCTTCCTTCTGCAATGTGATGTGGTTGGTGGGTGTAGTTCAGTGGAAAGGAAATAGTTCCTACATAAAACTGCTAACAACACGGTCTGGATTATTTTGAGCAACTAGGCCATGATTTGTGGAAAGAGACATTACTGTCGAGTTTTTCAGATGTATTTTTTTGGCACTTTGAGCAACACAAGCAGAGTGCCATCTAGTTACATTATATTGGAGAAAAGGCAAGAATCTCTACAGCCGATCTCTCCAAGACTCCACAACTCACACCAAAACAATCTCGGCTGATAAAAAGCACTTCATGTAAGGGAAAAATATGTCTTTTTGGTTTTGGGGTGAGCTGTCCCTTCAAAGCATGATATTCCCATGGATCCTTGATAGCGTTGCACCAGTGATATCTTTAGCGTGACGATTATTATCAACTTTTCAGAAAAGTATTTTCTCAATGAGGCATTTGTGTGGTTAAAGTAACGTCAGGAAATGCAGAATAACGCTCAGCATAATTTCCTAAACCACTCAATTTACAGTCACATAGGACAAAAAGAGGCATCAAATTTTCACAACTGAAAAACTGGAATACATGGACCTGTACTTTTATGGCGTCTTTTCAGTCTTCCGACCGTAAAAGTGCTTTAACCTTCACTTTAACATTTACCCATTCACACACGAGTGGCCGAGGCTACTATAGAATCTGCTACTCAGCTTAAACACATCACACACCAAGAGCCAACAGCAGCACTTTGCCGTTCAGTATCTCGCCCGAGGATACTTCAACAAGCGGACTGGAGGTTCTGGGGATCCACTCTGCCTCCTGGGCCACAGCTGCCCCGTAATAACAAAACAGTATTTGATGAAGTTTCTGTTGACTAACAGTCTGATTAATTAGCTAATCAGTTCAGCTCCTTTTTTGTCCACGGTAAATTAGGTTACTTTAAATTTCTACGACTGATATCTTTAATAAGCTGCTGTAGGGAAACAGCAGGAAAACTGTCAGTGGTGAGGAGGTTCTTCACAATGAAACTGACACACAGATTCATGTAATTAATTCACTGTATTATATGCTAATGACAATGTCATGAATGTCATATTTAATAAGCACTCTGATCAGCACGCAGAGCACTGGCCGATCCAATTAATTAAGTAACTGGTATTCAGATCTGTGCTGAAATGTAGCTATTCATACACCATCACGGCATTGATCTACAGGTGACAACAGAGCAGAAACATCCTGGCTCCTCCTCCACGCTGCTGGTCAGTCAGTCATTGAGCAGCCATACTGAAGACGGAGTTGAAAGAAGCCCTTCATCATGTTTGCACTCATTAAGTCAGGATCTCATTGCCATTCAGCTGACAACAAGGCACACTGGAGCTGTTCTAATTGCTTCCCATCAGAGTGAATGGGTGGCAGCATATGGGGGATAGAGTGGTGAGTGGCGGGATGGTAAGCCCTCTGGACTGGAGTTAAAATCTCGCTCTAAAGCATGCAGGTTGTTCCATTGGTGACAAAGTCCCCTTTAGCCCTGGGTGGCCCCTGCTGCCCTGTAAACATGCTTTAGTGATGGGAATGGGGGAAAAGAGAAAACAATTTCCGTAAGCATCAGATGCCTTTTCTGTAGCCAAAAATAGGTTGAATATCTGTAGTCACAGGCAGAGGTGATTTCATCTGGTATCTCACTCAGTGCACGCCTCTGTATCTGCTCTGCTGTGACAAATGTTGTAAATGGTAGTGATAAACTATGGATTAGGCTATGGTGATGATGCATTGAGATCATGGACAGCGTGGTCAGCTTCTCAGTAAGAGATGAATTACACCCTGTCACATGAACTCGATAGCTAATACGATTGTGACTCAGTGGGTCGACCTCAGACATGCTTCCCGCCAGGATGGGGAGAGGACTTTACATTGCAAGAAGCTCCTAAAAAGTAACAAAGGCTTCAGTGTTTTCCGGACAGATCCAAGTGTTATGATATAATAATACATTATCAGAGGGTGACATCTAACTGAGTGCAAACACAGCTTGGAGGGGTGTCCTAAAACATCTTTATCCACTGATTTGTAATCTGACTGATCAAAAGCTAATGCTGAGAGTATCAACACCCCCCACATTCAGCTCTGATGCTCCCCACCTACTACATGCTGTGTTCAGAAAACCATACTGAGAACATTTTTTCTCAAATAACACACAATGTCTTGTGACTTCGCTGTGAATGTGAAACAAGACTGAGAGTCTATAGCCATTTTCTGTGAGGCTCTACTCACTGGCACTATGGGCTAGCCAACATTAGTATGCTAAAATGTTCACAATGACAACACTGATGTGCATACTGATGTTGGGTGATGTTAGCAGGTCAGTTGAACCATGTTAGCAGGGTTCTTAGGGTACCCACGAGTCTCCCTTTTGTAAACATACCCACTTATAGTACTAGTAATGTGCAGTTTTTTGCTGTAATTTGATTCCTGATCAATAGAATCTGGTAAGAATGGCTTTACTCATAACTGTTTTTGAAATTCAAAATTATGCAATTGAAAACGTGATTAAAAAAAACTGAATCAATTGCAATTAATTGAAATTCTGCAATTAATCGTGCTTTGAAAAAATAATAGTTTGACAGCCATACATCTTCATTAAAAGCAATATTATCTCCCCAAATAACCATTTGTACATCAATCGCTCACACCGTCATAGGGCGCCACATTTAACAACAGCAAAATGATATCAAAACATGACTGCCTGTTACACAGCTTGTGAAATTTAATTCTTTTAATTCTGATTTATCCAGTTGTATGCTCAGCACTTCCCAAATGCTCTCTTCAAAGCAAGAACCGACCAAAGAAAACAGTAACTTTACCTCACTAACCATGGGAGCTGCTGGTCTATTGCTGCCCCTGTTAGTTTGAGTGTTTTGGTGCTTTTAAGGATTAGTTTGGATTAACCAAAGTCACACAACAATACAAAGAAACTAACTGATCCAGGCAGCGTTAGCCTAACAGCTCTCGTATTCACCGAGGTAAACTGCTTTTGTCAGTGGAGTCTAGCTTTGAAGAGAGCATAGATAAGTTTCACTCTGTAGCAGTAATGAGCATATAACTGGATAACAGAATGTAATTATTCTGCACAAGTTGTTTGAGAGTTTATAAATAGACACTTTGGTTAAATTCCCTCTGACTTCAATTCATCCACGAGTTTTTGATTCTAGTTTTTGGACTGTGGAAGAATGCAAAAAAAAAAAAAGTTTTATTCACACTTGGTCAATAATTTCTATACAAATGGTCATTTAGGAGGAGGAGGATTGATGCTTAACAAAAAGTACAGATGAGGCTCGTGAATTTTATTAGTTCTGCAAGAATTCAGTCTGAATAAGTATTAGACAAATTAAAATGTTGACTTAATGATGATGCTAGATGAAGAGTCAGGGGATCAACAAAGTCATCAGGATACATCTTTCAGAAACCATGAATATCAGTGCAAAAGTTTGTGTGAATCCATGTTAATATTATTTATTATCACTTTTTTTTCATTATTAGATATTTTACAGGATAAGTGAAAATCTTGACCTGCTGGTGGCGCTACAGGTAAAGTCAGATGAAACACAAAAGTTCAGATTCATCCACAGGGAACTTTAAATGTTTATGGTAATCAATCTAACAGCTGTTTAGATATTTTAGCTTGGCCCCAAAAGGTGGACTAGCCGAGCATGGCTAAAAAATGGGTTTTACTTGTGCCTGTGTATTAATTTGCTGTGGATTTAATCAGTAATTACGAAAGCAAAAGTAATATATTGTAGTTTAATGAGACTGCACTGGGTAAAAATCTCATATGGAAAGCAAATGAAAATGCCAAGAGATGAAGGGGTCTGTAATTAATGAAATGGAGATTTCTCTCTGCACAGTAGCCTTTTAAAAAAGGGCTGTACCGTGACTGCAATGGACAATGCAATGGCTGGAGAGGATGGACTGCAGTCCTCAGTTGCTCATTACAGTTAGAGAGGAAGAACAGAAGTAGTAGTGCAACATGAGAGAGAGAGAGAGAGAGGGAGAGGGAGAGAGAGGGAGAGAGAGAGAGAGAGAGGGAGTTGTGTCTGAATTTGTAATGTTTAGCGCCTGTGCTGCTAATGTCAGCATTAAATGGGAAGTGGAATATTCCATGTTAGGTTGTATTCATTGGTATTCCAGCAGTTACATTCGGCTAATGGAGCCTGACTGTTTCCTTCATTCACAGGAATGAGCATGACTCTACTCTCTCCCCTCTGCCTTCATCATCCCATCCCCCACCTCCCAACCCCTAAATCCATGCTACATTCACACTCCTCACAGGCAACTTCTGCAGAGTCTCCACCAGCCATCAGCAGACATAAACGTCAAAACATCAGTACAGACAGAGTCGCTGTACGTTAGCCTCGGGACTGCAAAACAGACTGAGGGCTACAGTCTGGATTTCCTGCTCTGCTGAATTCTGCACAAGCAAAAGGGACAAAGGCAAGCTGCCCATCTTAATTTGAAAATAATCCCATGAAAATCCAAAAGTGCAACCAGACTATAATTTTGAATCAGGTGCAATTATTAATCAATGCCAGTTGACTGTTTTCCATGTTTGTGCAGCCAAACATCATCAGCGTCAACATAAGAGTGTTCAGAGCCAGAGTGCTAAGTAGGCCAAAGCATGGTATGTGACCCACGAGATGGCTCGATGGCCCCTTTTTGTTTCTCAACCATCTGATATTCGGCCCGCTGAGGTGGAAACTTATCCCTCTGAACCAGAGGAGCAGGAACTGAAGCCTTCGGTATCAGTTACAGTGAGGTTGGACATTTTATGTTTTCTTAAAGAGACACATAAAAAAAAATACTACCTCAGTTCACTCCGACTATAAAATCACCTAAGATGAACTGCCTCTTCTCGAACATTACTGTATGTTCCTGCTGCGAAATAAAGGACTGGATAATTGCTTGACAAATGTGGTTTGTAGACCATGCAGTTATCTCACTTCAGTGCTGCAGGGGAGAGATTAATATCAGCAGGATCTGAGCCAAGTTGACGTACGTTTCCTGTATCCTCCATAGTCAGCTGGCCCAAAAAAAGATGAGATTTTTGGGATGTATCTGATGTAACCGAAAGGAAATTATTGCTTAAGTCAAGCAGCTTCTTCCTACCATTCAGACATCCTTACCAGGTTAAACTCTTTGGAGGCATCTCTCCGCTCAAAGGGAGCTTATCTTCATCAACTCAACACGTATAATATCCCTTTCTGTCTTCAGAAGTGAACTAAATGTGCAAACTTTTACTGTTTTGCATTGTTTTTTTTTGTGGAAAAGATAACAGATCTTTACAACCTGGATGTGAGCGGAAGAAAATGTACTCCTTGCACACCTCTAGGCAAAAACAATATCAAGCCCACTGAGATTTTTATCTCAAGTGCTGACTTGAGATAGAGGACATAATGTGTGTTAAATTGAGCATGAATAAAGCTTTCTGTTAGCGGGGGCCTTTTGTAACCGCCTCCTGGGCAGCATCTTCAGCTGCAAGTCTGCTGCGGTGACAAAAGCTGTTTCTTGCTCGCCATCATTACAGCTTATCTAAACCATCACAGCCCTGCTATGTCCACAAGAAGGCCGACTTATGTCTACCAAACACTGGAGCACTTTGAAAATACTCTGACAAGACAAAGAGTCTGACACCCTCTCACATCTTAAAAAATGTAAGTTTTTAGTCACACACTGATTGGGGGATGTTGCAATGTTGGTATTTGCAAGACTACAGCTAGATTCTTTTTGAGAATATCTACAATCCTGCCCATGGTGGAACAGCCAAACTCCTTTTAAGTAGTATGACATATTTACAATCCCTTACATGTCCACAAAAAACTGTAGAATCACAACATAAAAGGTGCCATATGTCACCAGTGTTATTGTCAATTCTGCATCAGTATAATCCATAGATATAAACTGTATTTATGGGCAAACTTTACATACTGGATTTTGTCGTCTCAACTCGTCCTAAGTCTCCTGCATGGTGGGAATGAGAGGCGGACTTTTTTAAAAAATAGAAAAGATTTCTTACTGAAATAAGTGCTAACTGTGAGATCAGACATGCTCTGAATTCAACACTTGTTCACTGCACAACTCCACCAGTCTCCTCATTTTCTACAGTTCAAGAGAGTTAATCTCATGTTTTCTGTGTTGATTGTTTGCTGCATCTTGTTTGCTACTATTATGAAGACTAGATCAAATCTTGTAAAATCATCGCTTACCCGGTATTTGGACTTAAACTATGGTGCTGGAGCTGAATTGTTATCAACAGTGAAAAGAGCACATCTGTGCACTCTAATGCCTTGAAGAAGGTTTCTAATAGGTAAACATGATTTTTGCATAGATTTGAGTGTGAGGATATGCTTTTTTCACTACTATTATAAAGACTAAATGTTACACTAATATCAAACTAATGATGGGCAATATATCGAATATACTCGAGGTATCGCGGCTCGTTCCATGTGCGGTTGATAAAATGACTTTATCACAAAAATTGAGTATCAACTGTCACGTTGTTTTTATAAGCCAATGGCATTTCAGTTCTTTTGCTCTGTTCTACGGCTCTCCACCTCTCACAGTCACACACACGAAGTTTGAAAATTGACAGTTATCAAACAATGTATATTTGCTTATTTAAAGTATTGGGAAAAAATGCAACTGGATGGAGAATATCATCTTGAAACTGGTATATCACTGCCACCCTAGTTGGAAACAATCCTACACAGTCAAAACTGGAATCTAATTCTACAAATAGAATAATACTAACAGCATAATACTAATTATATTAATAGAGCTTAATCTTTCTCTATCTGCAAATGTGCAGAAATACCAGGTTTAAACAGAATGAAGAGACATGTTAAAAAAAAAGAAGAAGAAAAAAAGCTGCACAGCATTTGAATATTAAAGTCATGAATGAAGCTTTGAAGCTTCAAACAACTGAGTGCAGCCCAACAGCATATGTCCAAACACACAACAGGAATGTCACTGTAGTGCTTTTTTATTCTGGGGAAAGTGCTGTTGTTTTGTAATCACTGTATCAAACTGTATAAAAACCGGACAGCAAGTGGAAAGAAGAAGATAAAGGCCAGGAGGAAGACAGATTAAACGAGAGCTGCCATATAAACAAACCTGACATGTATCATGTCAAAAAAAATACAAAGCATCAGCGTGTATTCTTTGGAGGAAAGAGCATTCCCAAACACTCTGGGACACCAAAACCCCATAAAAATTGTGTGTATGCTAACAAAACTCTGTGCCTGATATCTCCTCTGAGAGCCTTAGAGAGTCAAGTTTCACTGCAGGTTTTTACAGATTACAAGCCCTGAAGCAGGCTGAATAAAATCCTTTCCTCACCTGCTCCACTTCATATCAGATGTAACCGGCTGGGTAATATTCAATTTTGAAAGGCTGGTATTGGCAAAATGATTGTTCTAACCTGAGAAAGGACAAAGCAGATGCCGCAATAGCCATCTTGAGTGAGAACATTCCCACGAATCTTGTCTTGTAACAAAAACAAACGAGGCTTTAATGCCTCACTTAATCCGAAGTACACAAAAACGTAATGTGGGTTAAATGAGGGCAATCAAACGGGACCTCAGTGTGAGAATCAAGTGAGCCTTAAGTATTAAGTACAACACATGATACCACTAGAAAGATTAGCAGTCATGCACAGGGAGCCTGGCTGCCTGCTTTAGGAGCAACATTTACCCATACTGCCTTGGGAAAGAGCCAGAAGGACACATCCGTGCTGCACCGCACCATGCACCGCACCCTCACTAACTGTCAGTAAAGCTCAGCAGCTTTAGTGCCAAGCCCAATTCATACACATGAAACGAGTCCTCTGTGGCTGCTGCTGTATCTCGTTCTCTCCATCACCACTCTCCACTTTTTCCTCTATCTACTCATCTCATTCGTCTCTTCCAGGCAGGAAGGACTGTGGTCACAGAATGTGGCTTGTTCATCTATTCTGAGACAAATAACAGTCTTTTCACTTACCCCACCCTGTGTTTCTGCCATTAAATCAAGGTCTGAGGACACCTTTCCAAAACACCACAAGTTCAGAGGAATGCTGGGGAAAAGAGTGCCATGTATCTAATCATCTTTTCATCTCCTTATAGGGTAATACTGGCGTCATACTGCATTTTTTAACAAATCGCACAAAAACGCCAAAACCAACTACGGCTAGGCGATATGGCTGATACACAATATTGCAATTTTTTTAGGTAATAGCGCAATACACAATAAGTGTCATCAATATTTTGTGTCTCCTCTAAATTACTGAAGACTACTAAATTACAAAATTGATGACTGTAATAATAAAGATAAAGTAAAATTAAGTACTGTTGTAATGAAATGAATTAAAGTAGAGCCACTGGTGCTTTTATTCTTAAGTACCTGGACTGTTTCTCGTAAATGTGGGGATTTATTCACTGTAAGCTGGAAACAAACTAACTCCAATGGTTTGCTAATAAATATACTAATAAAATTTGGAGGGTGCACTGGTGCTCCACGGTCGCAAGGAGTCTCTTTTTTTAAGTGTCTGCGAGAGGGGGACAGTCATATGAGAGAGCGAGACAACCAAAACACCAAACCAAGTCTCATGCTGGTGGCTTAAAAAATTACACAACAATTTATAGCACGTCTAGTCATTTTATACATTCCATGTGAAACAAACCATGATACATTGAGTATAATGGATTATATATATGGATATATGTATGTGGACTATTAAAACCAGCAATGCCTTGCTTGGTCTCTTAATATGTTCTGACTTACCAAACTACCCCATCTTTGGCACTCCAAGCTCATCAGTTTCTAATAAAAAGGTAAATCTTTTTAAATGGGTCACAAACCAGCTCAATAATTTCCCAAAACTGCTGGCCACTGTAGTTTTTAGAAAACACTACTCCAGCAGAAGCAAATAGTGTATTTGCTGGGGACTATTTTCAGCTGTGGATTTATACACATTGGTGAGTCAATGAGGTGGACGTTGTATGTGGAACCGATTCAAAATAAACTACAGTGCTGATTTTTAGCAGAATAAAGGTATGCTTCGTTCAGTGCAATCTTGTGTATTCTCATTTATGCTTTTTTTTTAATCGTTTTTGGACAACAATAGAGCTTAGAAGAATGTGCTTATCAGCTTTTACACAGGCGCTACTTTTTAGAGGAATTCACAACTTATTTTGGTCTTTTCATGGGATATGATAAAAAATACAGAATATCACCAGCCTTTTCCCCCGTGATATTTCCCAGTGGTATTATTGTTGGCGCAGCTTTTGCAAAGACAACAAGTTTTCCTAAGAGTAGCAACTACCACAGTTTCCACAGTTACTTTGGTTGTTCCACCATCCACCACTGGTTGTACAAGGATCGACGTGCTCCCTTTGTGCCGTGATTCAAGCCTTCATTTACCTTGAAGACTGTACCCGGCGGATGACAGAATTGCATTGTGAAAGCAAAGTTTATAGGGAACCTATCCAAATGCTGATGGTGTCATTATTCTATAGCAGTTGCACTGTCAAGACTTTTCTATTTCCACTTTAACAAAGTGAAGAGTAAAACCTATATTCACAGTGATTTTCAAAATACAAAACTTCAAATGATATCTGCAAAAGACTTTAATGTCTTTTTGGCATTTGAAGTATTATCAGCTAATAATATGACATTTACAATTAGCAAGTATCTAATTTTAGCTCAACTTCTACATAATCCGTGCAAATGGCTTAGACTTGACTGTCTAAATGCGGATCTCTGTGATGAGAAAGCTAATCCTCTAAATCCTGAAATCATGAATGAAATTCAAATGGCAGCTCCTCTCATTCAAAGACATATAGAAGTATTGTTTTGCTTCCTCTTTTGTGTACCTGGCTGCTTTCATTACAAGGAAACCCATGGATTCTTACACGTCATCAACACACTAATGTGGGACAGAATTGTGAAATACAATGGTGTGCATGGTTTCCAAATAATATCCTGAAAGGTTGTCAGGAGGACACAGTGGAGGGGAAAAAACATGTAGTAATGGATGACAGCTGCAGAACAGGTTTGAGACGGTTTGGGAGACTAGGAAGCAGCAAAGAAATACAACAGTAAACTGGAGGAACCCTGACACACTAAAACGATCCCTCCAGTTTCATCCGTGCATTCAACAACTTAACATCATGCAGTTGCCATGCCAACCTGTTTCCAGACTGCTGCTGCTATGATGAAAATGGGAAATGCTTCTTGGCTACTGTGCAATAATGAGGAGTCCCAAGCCGACATTAGTATTCCCATCAAGAAATGCGCCTGAGCAAGAAGGCTGTAAAAACTCACCGAGATGTCAAAGAGCTCCTCTGTGTCGTCCAACATGCGGACCCTGATGGTGACATGTCGTCCAGGGGGCATGGCCGGGGGTCTGTGCCCAGGGTCCAACGTACTGATGCCAAGAGTCTCCGGGGCTCCAAGACGCTGACCTGCTCCAGAGGCCATTGGCTCAGGATCTGGCTCTGCCATGACGCACTGCGATGCTCACTGCCCGGCCTGCACAGAGCCAAGAGAGGAAGGTCAGGGAGACAAACACATGTACACGCAGTTGTTCTCTTGCATCTGTATATAGAGACTAAATAGTGCAATTAGGGTGTTACACAAAGCAAAACCTCCTCTTAGAGCATTGTGGCACAGCAGGTGAAAAACAATGAAAGCATCAGAGCCCTGAGGACAGGATGCACAACCTTCAGTGTCACATTACCACAGTAATTACAAAAGCAGTATTTGCACTCTTTGCTAATGGCTGATAATTGTTGCCTGTGGGAGAACCAATTACAGTAAAAAAAGGATCCAAGTATGTTCTTGATTTTAAAGCACAAACCAAGCAGCTCTAATTTGATTTGACAAATGAATCATGAGGCCAAAGTGTAAAATCAAAGCGTCATTGCAATGACAATTGATTGGGGAAGTCGCAAAAGCAAGGCATTAAGGCCAACGGCATGCAGACATATACTTAGTTGGGTTTTAATTAGTCTCAAGGGTATCATGGCAAGTACGTGAGGACATTGCAGGAGATGTGAACTGAATAAGCAGTGAATTTGAGTAATCAGAGCAAACAGGGAAAAAAATGTAATGGAGAATAGGCTACCGTATCTGTTTTATAAGTTATACGTTTTTAATTGAATCAGGAATTGTTGGCTACTGTTTGGAAACAGCATTACCAGCAAAACTTAAAGCTAACCCCAGCTTTGCTACACTTTTTCTTTTTCTGCACCACGTCCAGGATTTTCACAGCTCCCTCTTAAATGCATGCTGTTTACAGTCTGGTAGCTGTTCCAACCTTTTCATAAAGTACCGACCTCACCTGCACGCTGTGTCCAGGAACATCCCGAACATCATAAAATAAGAAGAAAATAAGAAATACTGGACAGAGTCCAAAAGCAAAAAGTAAATGGTTAATTGTTGAAATAGTTTGCAATAAATAACTGACAAACTACTATAATACTTAGCTAAAATTAAGGTATGACTACAAGTATTGTTAATAGATAATAGTTGAAATAGTAAGTTAAAAGTTGTGGATAATGGTTGAAATAGTTGGCCTAAAGTAATGTTATTAGTTAACAGCTGAAATAAATAGAAGCAATGGATAATGGTTGAAAGAGTTAGCTTAATGTAACAGAATACAGTTGAAATAGTTGGCTAAAAGTAACTGATGAACAGCTATAATGGTTAGCTAAAAGTAATGGATGGCGGTTAAAACTTTTAGCTTAAAGTAATGGATAATGGTTGAAATTGTAAGCTAAAAGTAACTGATAAACAGCTTTAATAGTTAGCTGAAAGTAATGGATGACAGTTGAAATTGTTAACTTAAAGTAATGGATAACAGTTGAAACAAATAAACGATATTCAGTTAACTAAACAGTTGCTATAGTTAGCTAAAAGTAACTTGCCTGATTCCAGACCTTTGAATGTGTCCACTGAGTTTGAGTTAAATAAAGACGGGAACTGTGTGTAAAGAGTTGACAATTCTGTCTGATATCAGACAAAAAAGTAACCGATAACAGATGAAATAATAAGCTAAAAATAATAAGTAAGTTAACAGCTAAAAAAAAAAAAATGGCAGTGTCAAGCCTTAAATTGATCTGACGGGACTGTGGGAGTATGACTGCCAAAAAAGCCCTCAACAAACACTGCCCTGCCATATCCAACAATATTCATGTCAAAGTCAAGGTGCAGAATCTGCAATGACCTGCAGTGTGACTCTGTTTGTCCCAGGTGGAGGACCGTGTTTGGACAAAGTGGAGGACTCATTCACTCAGAGTTGTCACATGAGCAGGCTGCTATCCACCCCTCGTGTATCCACAGCCAGATCCCCCAAGGCCCTGCTGTCCTGCTTAATTCTCTCTTCATTGCACATTCCAGCAGGCTGATGTCATCCTGAGACCTCACCAAGTGCTTCATCAGAGCACTGAGGCCAGTGGGCAGTTGTTCAGCCGCCGCAGAGGTGAATGTCTGCTGCCAAGTTTAAGCTGAAAGCTGAATAAGGCATTTCAAGAAGAGCGGATAATGTAATCCAGCAGAATGCACAGAGAAAATAGGCCAAGGACAGCGGATACACCAAATTCTGTCTGATGAAGGTCTGCCTGATGCTTAGGAGAGGCACAGAGGAAGTTTGCAGAATGTAGTTGGAGTGGACGCCACAAGGCGGACGTGTAGGGCTGCAATTAATGATTATTTTCATCATTGATTATATTGTCAATGATTTTAGAAGTTTATTTATTAATCAATTCGTCAATTTTTAATGAACTGTGAAAAATGTCAATTACAAGTTCCACTAGCCCAAGAAGACGCCTTCAAATGGCTCGTTTTCTCTGACTAGCAGTCGAAAAACACCAAGATACTCAGTTTCCGGTGATATAAAACTGTTAAATACAGTAGCTAAATCTTCCCATTTTGTAAACTAGGACCAGCTCTTTTGCCATTTTTTTTCATTTTTTTCAAGACTTAAACAACTAGGGGTGCAACAATATGAGATTTTCATAATACAATTACCCTTGTCAGAAAATATTATGGTTTCATGGTTTTACAGAATTACTTTTACCGGTCAGAGTGACCCTTAAAGGAATGAAAACAGTAGTGACCCCCCACCCCCACCGAGTCAAGTTTTATGTTACAATAAATATTTGGGCAAAAATGTCCTTAACCATGACAAATTGATGTGGCGTTTGTTTGTTTTTCTTCAATATTGTTGTTTTTTTGGTTTTTAATTGGCCTTATATCTCACTCCAAGTAATACTAAAAAGTCTTAAAAACCACTTGACATAAGTGGTTGGAACTTTAATTTAAAATTTAGCTCTTCCCTATTTGTAAATTTGGTTACTTATAAATGCTTAAAGCAAGAAATAATGGGCTCAAAAGGATTTGGATTTAACAAGCAGATTCAAGTTTGATAATGAACCCTAAACACGAGGACCAAAGTGTTAAGAGAGCGTGTTCTCATTATTTGCACCTGTCTGTACACTCATCGGCAGACTAATACTCCCCTGGGCTGATGGAAACCAGACCAAACACTGTCACCTGGAGCGTGAATGGAAACAGGCATTTTTCTGAACTCAAGCCCAGTCATTTATGACATCTGATCCTCACACCATCATCACGCAGTGGCCTTGCCTTGATTACTGGCAAGTGTGTCATGCCGAGTCTGTAAATTCGTGTCTTGTATGACCTGCGCATGCATGCCGGTAACCAGACACTCCTCAAACAAAGCACCAGTGAAACAGAGGGCAGTGAAAGAGTAGACAGTGATTATTTCTGCCTACACGTACCCTCCCCTGCACCATGGATCATTTATCAACCAGTCATGAGGTCTGTGTGTTCCTCTGCATGCAGGTCCAAACACACCAGTGGTTCCCAACTGGTGGGTTGTGGTCCATTAGTAGGTCGTGGAATGGACCGGAAGTGATCATGTAAAGTTTGTAAAAAAGCCTAGGCCTGCAAGCATTAACACTTTTATCGCGATGCAGTTAAGGTCCGTACATAAGGCTTTTATTTTTTTATTGCATTAATCGCTGACTGACAGTCCTGTCTTTAAGAGGCCGTACTGGGCTGTATTTTAAAGCTAGAATGATGATACTGGTATCATATGAAAATAGAAGACTGAGGGAATCCAGTAGGCAGAGCACCAAGATTTTTTCTCTACCAGTGCTAAGGAGGGGCTAGACCAACACGTGGGATGCTGACGTTGTGGCTCAACTTTTTCATCTCCAATGATTCTGAGTCATCATCTTTCACATTGGCTGCCTCAGAGATAGGATCTGGGGCTGGATTCCATTTTCTACCCACACTTTGGTCAGAAAACTGTCCATGCTGCATGCAAGTAATGGGAAAAACCGATACGTGCTAGGACGAATGGTGAGTTCAAGTGCTCCTCAGAAAATCAATCTTTTTTATTTTAGTGTTTAGAAGATTTAAACAACACATCAATAGCTGTTTATTGCCTGACAGTTAGGAGTTATTTTTCATGTTTACGCAAAATAACACCTGAAGGGGCTGAAAAGGGGCTACCCGGATTTGTGATGTGGCTATAGCCACCCCTTGGCCTGGTCTAGCACTGTGCCAGGAATCCAGTGGTACCAACCATGACATGTTAACATCTCAGGAAGGAGGCCAAATAATGCTACAAACTCATGCTAAATTTTGGCGATGGGAAAACATCATAATTCACAGCAGTCCCTTGACCTCTGACTGATAGACATCTGAATGAAAATGGGTTCTCTGGGTACCCATGAGTCTCCCCTTTACAGACATCCCCACTTTATGTTAGTCCCACACAGTTTTTGGTAAATTTGATAAAAACCATCTATATTGATATATTGGTAACTATTTTTTTAATGCAAAATAACTGAATGAAAAATTCAGGATAAAAAAATGTGATTAATCCTGATTTACTATTGAAATCCTGCGATTATAAACGAAAATTTAAAAAATCAACTCTTTGACAGCCTTAAAAAAATACTTTGTTTTGAAATACAGATCTACAGACATTGTTAAGGCCCTCGTTTATCATGCCAAGCTGTTTTTTCCAGTACAGACACTATTTTATTGCCGTTCTTGGAATCATTTAGCCTATTAACATGCTGTGACTTTTGCAGCTTTTAAAGTCACGAGTTCAAAGCAATTGCATTTTATTCTGTTATTGTGTTTTATTTTATTGTGTTCTAAGCTTACATGTTTTTTTTATTTTGTCAAATAAAATTAAATATGTGGTAATTTATCTTAGGTGTGGACCTTTAACTAATGACTAAAGAGAAATCTGGACCCTGTGGCTGGACCAGTAGGGAAACAATGCACTAAACAGTCAGCAGTACAGCTGGCACCTTGTTCCAGGGGCCACAGTGTGACATAAAGCATCCAGTATGCAGTGCCAGAGGGACATTTACAGACCCCTGAGTGTTTCTCTGCCTGCCTTTGAACTTGTTTGCTTGAAATTCCCCACAAGTGTGTAACATGGAGCTGTGACTGCTGGCTCGAAGAGTCTCTGGGGTTGTAACAGTGGCTCCACTGTGTGCAGGAGCACTAGGGGCCCCTTGATGCGGTCCAATGCAACACAGCTGGAATCCTTTACTGACAGCTGAATGGCCAGAGGCCGGGTAATACAGCCAGCTGTCTACCTGAGGGAAGCTCCACAACAAAAAAGGAGTTCAATTTTCTCTGTGTTCTGCAACAGTCACTGATACCTGGGTGTGGCTGGCAATGCATGAATCACTAGAAGTTCCCACGTCTAATTGGCAGGGTTACATGCGTTGGTTAAGTGAAAAGAATGACATCCAACTGGATAAATGCATGTTGTAACCAGAGCCTGGCTGCCATTTAAGCCTCCCCTAAACCAGCCTAAATGACAATTGAGAAAATAGTGCAGAAAATGGTGAAATGCAACACTCAGTGTGGTCTTTCCCTCCTCACACAGTCTAGTAGTGTGTTCACACCATTAATGTAATGTAGGTTAATAGAGCAGGCTGCTGTAATCCTCAGGACATTATCAGTCTGTTCAGTAGATTGACATTAATGCACCGCCTGGACTCACCTGGACACCTTCTGGAAACTAAGTGACAGATATAAAAACGCACAGTTCCCGATCATTTAAATGTCACACAGAATTAGAGCCACGACACATCAGCGACTGCGGCGTCTGCACACATCCATACAGCTAAGGTATATCTGTGCAATGCAACCCACACTGGAGGACAAATAGGACAGTTACTGGCTGCACATGGAGATTTTTTTAACACGCAGAGATAGTTATTTCCCTCCCTCGAAATCCACAGGATCACAAAACAACACGGCAAAGATACTCCCAGGACTTAACCCTAATCTCCTCAAACAAGTTGAATCACTTCCCTGAGAGCACACAGGGTGAGCTGCACGATTCTTACCCCTTCTCTCGAAATGCGGACTTATCCACACGTTATGGTATTTCCCAGTTGAAAGGAGGTTTTACATCCACGTCCAGCGGTGGTGTCTGAAATAAAAGCAGCCCGGTGGAGTTTTTAGATGCTGCTCGGGCCGGAGAGGAGGCTTTCTGCGGTCGCCATGGCGGACGACTGAGTGAGTGAGCGGGGGAAAGACGGGATTACATTGAAGCGAGCGGCGGATCCACTCCCGGTGCCTTCTACTCAGACAATGAAGGAGGTGCAGCACCTCCACCTTCTCACAGCACCGACACACAGAAGGACAGCAGCGCCATCTAGTGGTGTCCACTGGAACAACCACATTCAGATATTAAACTAATGCTTTCAAGCTTTTTGGTTTGTGACTCCTTAAAGGGACAGTTCACCCCAAAATCACTAATACATATATTTCCTCGTGTCTGCAGTGCTATATATCAGTCTAGAGCAGGGATGCTCAACTTGCTTTGCTTGGGGGCCACTTTTGCAAAATGGCTGGATGCCAGGGGCCAGCCGCAGCAGCCGTATACATGTTTCTAGGATTTAAGGGCTTTTCTAGGATTTTATCACATTCCGAGGATTTGATCATATTTTTTGGATTTTAGGAAATTTCAAAGATTAAAGGACATTTCTCTGATTTTAGGACATGTCAAGGATTTTAGGAGGTTTCTAGATTTTAGGACATATCCAGGATTTTAGGATGTTTCTCAGATTTTAGGACATTTCTAGGATTTTATAATAATATAATATGCAACATACAATAGTGCAGAAAAGAATATAATGTAAGTAATGCAAATTGAAATACAACAAAAGAGTGGATATTGATAGAAATTTAAAGATAGAGAGAATGCACCAAATCATTTTTTGAGAAAAACTGTTTTTCATCCCATGAATTATCTTGTGAGTTTGGAACCAGATGGGGGATCCACTCCCAAACTGGAAACCAGTGTTAAAGCTGCAATATTACAAAAAAACGTTACAGTACCCAATTGAGAAATGTGTTAGCTTTTTGCATTTTTGTGTTGTTCAATAATCCAGTGTGGGCTTATTGATTGTAATAAAAAATAATAAATAGAGATATGTTTTTTTACTGGCACAATCGTTTACACTGATGTTGCAAAGTTACAGTTAAATCCCTGTACCTGCAGCTTTGAGGTCACATTGTCCTGTTTCACACCGTCTGACAGTGTAATATTTTTCACCAAAGCTATATGATTACACACTGAGTTAAGTGTTCAAATCAAACTACTTTTTGTATATGTACCATTCCATTTAAATGTAAATATTTTAGATCATTTTATAAACAACAGCCCAAAATAGACCTGACAAATTTAGTTTTTTGGAAATGTTGGAATTAAAAATCAGTGGGTAAAAACAACTAGGTTTAAGAGACAATTTATATTCTCTATTAAAATGCTTCTTAGCTATTTCTCTTGGAACAGTGGTGTAATTCAGAAAATTTCCCAGGGATTATAAACAACATGAGTCAGTGAATGAGCAAGATGCAAAACAATTGGGCAAATAAATGCAGGAAGGTACTAATGGAGAGCAGTTACTCAGACTAATGTATACATGTCTGGAGAAAGCATATATATATTTTAAATATTGTCAAACAAGTACTTGCCTGGATTAAAACAGATATTTTATGTGCTATTTATATTAAGGTAGTGGGAGTGCGTGACACCCTGTGGTCTGTCCCGTCCTGGTTGTGTTTACTGTCTGTGTGGCCTGTTTTTTGTCAGTGTAGCGAGACAGGGTCAGCCACGCAACAGCATCCGCTGGAGCTGCCTGAAATATTAAGTTAGAAGGATACATCTGCAAAACTTCTGAAAGACACTCTTTTCTTTTACAGTATACTATTCTCTGACTTAGCCTAAATTAATTTGCATTAGTGAGGTGCATTCTTCACACAATGTGGTTAGGAGTAGAGACGACACAAAGTCTGACTTACCCTCTGCAGTGTTTGTTGGCGGCCTGTAATACCATCCAACACCTTGCACTTTATCCAGGGTCCACTGGAGGGTGCTTTGGTTTACCACGCACCATGAGTGACAGACAGCAGCGTCACAAAACCAGCAGGTCTTTAAAAGTTCAAACACACAGTTTTTAAAGTGTTAGAGTGCAATTAAAAGTCAGCTCTCCATTCCTCTCATGCGTAACGACAGGCCTGTGTAAACTCTGGCACAGTTTAAGCTGCAGTTTTGTCACCAGACAAAGAAAGCCACTGACATTAACTTGGCATGATCGGGCTGATTTTACTGCAGAAAAGAAAAGACAGAATTCATTCCAGCTCTGTGATGAGCCAACAAGAGAAGTGTAATGCTAATCAACTTGTAATTTGTTCCACAACTGAGTTATTTATAATACTGGGATCATTTTAAAGAAGGGGGTTACATTTGTAAAATGAATAAAAACCTGTTGGATTTTTTTAAACTGGACTCTGTTTGTTTTTTCATGATTTTGCTTCCAAGAGACTAATGGGAACAACAGTTTTTGAAACTGGTCCAGTATTGAGGAGAAGGACTACAGCCACCGTGTTTTTATAAATCACAACAAACTATAAAAAAGGTATAAAATATGAAAATGATATATAATAATAATAATAATAATAATAAATGGCAGCTATTTGTAGCGCTAAACAGCCTTAATGCCATTCACAGATTCTTTGGACTTGGTGTCCTGCTTCTGGTGGAGGCACCAAGGGGGGTCAATGTGATTTCATGGGGGGGCTGTGTCACCTCTGGCCACCTCTCCGGATTAATTTCATTTTTCCATGCACGTCAATTGTCTACACTACATAATCATGGATTTACATGTTAGGCCTATGCTCCCATGTAAGTGCTCAGTGTTTCTCCTGTCCTTTTTTGGGGATGGTGGCCTGGGGCTTTGGCTGGGACCAGAACCTCCACATCGCCCACTCCTCCATGTATGTAGCAGGATGCAGGGACAGGGATAAAAGACGAGCAGTGTGTTGGAAAGCTGAACTGTGTTTTTTTTTTTTTTGTCTCTATTTCATGGCTGCTGCTCGCCCACCTTCTCACTGGCAGGAAGAGAAGTCTCCTACGCCTTGCTGGTGTGGGACTGAAGATGGAGAAATCACACTCAGTGTCTTGGCAGCTTCAGAAGCCCCCTGGAGGCACTGCTTTGGAACTGAGGCACAGATGAACATTTCAGCAGGAGCGTGAAAATGAGGGAGAGCTGCTGCAAGAAAGAGAAAACAGGCAAGAGACAATGCTGTTTTGGATTAGTTATGTAAGCAATTAAGATGTGCCATGTTCTTGGTGATCTCGGTTATGTAATAGTAAACGAAATCACGAGTCAACTTCACACTGATCACCATAGGGGGAGGAAACACTTTGACACATGAATAAACACATTGTTTTAGAGTACTATTTATTTGTAATATACTATATGATTTCCATTCAGGTCACTGTACATTTATCCATTACCTCTAATGCTCACTGATATCAATTAGAAAGTTTAACTTTTCAAATATTCACCAGAATTTAGCCCATAGATCTGGCCCTAAAATAATATCACAATTTTTCAGGGTATTTTTGCAACAACGATATTCTTGACAATATGGCAAAATACTGAAAAATATTTTATCATTACTTTCAAAAGCAACAATTACGACAAAAGGTGTTGTGGTTTTATATGTCAACATAAATATTAGCTTGCTGACAAAATATTCAGTAGAAAATAAACTGATTATCTCTAGTTTCTTTAGTTTGTAAATAACAGCCGAACATCGTATTCTGTAAAATATAAATAATAAAACAAAATAACAACAGTTGCCAGATACCTTAAAATGTACCTCAAATGTAGCGTTGAAGTAGCAACTTTGCTTGCAGCCCTGCCTGTTGTTGCAGTGTGTAACTGTATGACATCATTTTGTCAACAAGCAGAAATATTGCCATTGTCACGGTATGAATTTTTCTTATATCAAAAATTATACAGGTATTATTATGAGCGATATGATGTGGCACAGTCCTACCCTCTTGATTTCTCCAGCACTATGTATTTTAGGTTATGGGATTGAAATGAGGCCCCACAACTCGATTAATCTGTCTGGGGGCCCCGAAACAGACAAAATAGAGAGACAAAAAACATATAAAAATTAAAGATAAAACAATATATATATATATATATATATATATATATATATATATATATATATTATATTATATAGTAAAAGAACTAAGTACTTCGTACTTCTTTCACCACTGATCTCTGTCTTCAGATGTCTTGCAGATGGACCTGTTGACATGCTCGCTCAGTAGTTATGATATCAACCCATGTCACTTTTAGTAATTTTTTTTCAATGATTTTTGCTTTAAACATTAAATATCAAAGTTCATGTTGCAGTTTTGTTTCGTCAAACTGCAGTTTCTGCAGTTAAGAATGGCTGACTGACCTGTTATTTTACATTATTCAGTGACTTTACACAGTATCTTCTATAATTAGATACTCATACTGCATCCTCTATTGCTAAACCTTGAGAAGTCTGCATAATCCTCCAGTGGCCTATTCAACCTGACAGCCACCTGAAACACGTATTTTAACATTTCCACACAATATCCTTCCCTGAGGGTGTATTCACCTTAAGAGGAGATGGAAGATGGAAATGTGATTCCATTTCTATTTTAATCTCCACAGCAGCTGTATCTCCTGCCCTGTCACTGTTTCCCACCAACTTTGAATACCAGGTCATTAGCGCCAGAGCTAGACTTTTACATTTCTCCAACCCCCACTGTTCCAGTCAGTCTGGAGTCCCCTCCACACACACACACACACACACACACACACACACACACACACACACACACACAGAACACACTAAATACAGTCTAATTGCCTGTGCTGCTAGGCTTAATATCTCGCCGTCTGCTCTGTTTGAACTCCCTTTGCAAATGATCCTGTTGCTTATATTTGATCACAGCTGATGCTTTGATAAAATGGAGAAGGGAGGGTTGCGTACGTGAGTGTGTGTGTGGCCGTCTGTATGTATATAATTAAGAATTCTAAAAACTTAATTTAAATATCGTTACAGCAAGAAACTACTGAAATCAGCAACATTTGTATTAGTTTGTATGTTGGTTGAATCACATCCCTGATTACTTTTTTAACATTTTTTGATTGAGGCGTGCAATCTTCACCCTAACAGTTCCCAGAAGACCTTTCTCTCAACTGTTTGCAAAACAGGGGTAAAAGTGAATCTCAAGAGTTCAAAGGCCTTAAATGAGATCAACATTTGAAAAAAACTCCAAAACACAAGCACAATATATTAAATTCATTGACGTCTTCAGTCCAATAAAAATGTATAACTTCTAAAATATTAGAATTATTATGCTTCTGTAATCTAGTTCACTGTCTAAATTCACTCTAAATAAAGCATCAAATCCTATTTATCTCAATCTGGAACATTTCTAATTAGAGAGGCAATCATTATAGTCAGCAGTTGCCATAATAATACTCGTCTAGAGACATTTTACATCTGAGTGTATTTCCAGTGTTTGGCAACAGAGGCAACTCCCTGAATTCTTTACGCAGGGTGGAGAGATGGAGAGTTGTTACAGCTGATGAAGCAGAGGGAGGGAATCTGTTTTGTACAGAGAACGACCATCCAAGGCTCAAAAATGAGGCTTCCTCCTCCTGTGGAGCTCCTGCCGAGACCTCCACCTCCACGAGAGAGGGAAACCAGCAGGGGGGAGCCTCATCACATGCTCCTTTATACTAAATGTTTAAAGGCAGTGGGATTGCACTGATTTTATTACTGCCACCTTTCTGTGTGAATAACCTCGGCTAGAAATCATTTCCTGTAAAGATTCTCTGCCTGACTATTCACAACCATAAAAAGGCTTTATCAGATTTATGTACTATATTTGGTGGTGTTTATGAAAAACTATTCTTATCTTTCATTTTAATTGTGTTTATATCTCAGTCAGACTGCCTTGCACAGAAGCCCTGAGAGGCAAGTGAGAACAAAAATCTGGTGGTGCATTTTCTAAGTCTGATCTAAGATTGTTCTCTCTCCTGTGTTTATAAGTTTTAAGGAAAGGAGTTTTAAATCTGTGAATAACATGTGGGGTTAGTTGTTGTACTACTCACTGTGGCCACAAGAGGCTGAGGTGCACCACTCATGTTCTACCTGAGTATAAGCATTAATGTTTTCTTCCAGGTGGGTTTTAACCCTTTCAAACCTGGAGCAGCATTACTTTTCTTGTGCTGCTTTTAGACGCCTTTCACAAGTGTTTTAAACCCTGAGCAAATTGGTGCAATTTCTTTCAAAAACATGGGGAAAAAAAGTCAATGAGCAACTTGGCAAAAAAATGTTCCACCAATTGCAAGAAACTTGTAGATTTAGAAAATTCATTCAAAAAAAACTAGGGGAAATGTCAAGGAAAAAAAGAAAAAAGCTAATGAGAAACTGTAATAATGACCATAATCACATTTAAAATCATGTTACAAAATTATCAAAAGTTTGAAGTACTTTTTCCAGGTAATTTCCTTTTTTATACCACTATTCAGGTAATTTTCTTGTGCTTTACCAATGTCTTGATAATTTTTGCGGTCATTTTGGCTTTCGTTGCTCATTGCCTTCTTCCAGTGCTTTTGAAAGAAATTTACTCAGGTTTAAAAGGGTTAATTTCTCCATGCGCTCGAAACACAATCTGTATATTTTCATAAGAGTATATCACCTGAAAATAAGAATTGTTGTGTTTTATTTACCTCAGAGTGAGACGTTTATATCTACGCCTTGTCTACAGATAGGGACATAAATCTGAAACACTGGACCTTTAAGACAGAAGAAAAAAAACCAAAAAATTCAGATCCATCTCAGAAAATGGTTCACCAGATTTTTTTTCCTCACTTGGGCTCCTGTTGCACTACTATATTGCCAAGTGTTTTTTTATTTGTTTGTTTGTTTGTTTATTTATGTTTTTCATGTGAAAAGTCAGTCTGGGAGTATTTACTCTTGTCCCTCATGTAGGAATACACCAAATCCTTCAGCTGCATTATAAATCCATGCGATTAGTATTTCAATCTATAATTTTAGAGGACTACATCATAGCGACAGATGGTATAGATTTAGATTCTGGTGTCCGCGAGAACAATTTCACCACGATCATAGAGAGGCAACAGCGACGAAAACAGAAATATCCATCAGAGACGTTCTGCATGTGAGTTACTCACTCAGCTTTTCTCCATCCCTGAAGGATTGCTTGTAAAATGTGTTTTTCTCTTGTAAGCTAATCAGGTGGGAAAACTGTGAAAATGGGGAAAAATCTAGTAGGAATTTCTGGCACACCTTCTTAAAATCCCAACGTGCATGGAGAAGGGAAAATTTTTTAACCACTTAAAACTGGAAAAACAACAAAGTGTTGGTTAAATTTTAGTGAATCACTGCTCCAGGGACTGCAGCCATGGCTACTTCCAACTTATCTGTTTACATAACAACATTATATACATCGCTGTGCATTAGTGTTCAATTAAATGTGAAAAACACGATTAGGCACACTACGAGTCATTCATAATTGCAGATAATACCTTACACCTAACAAACAGACTAGTCACCAGAGCATATGTGGGAGGTGAATGAAATAACAGGGACAACTGAGCAATCTGTAGAACCTATTCAGTGAATTCTTTTGCTGAAATGAATCATTTTTGTCAGGACGTTGGGGGATAACACTTAAGAATATGATTTACGGCAAGGTTTTTCTATTTGTATGCATTCTTTTGAAATCAATTATAAATAGACTACAGGTTTAAAAACACAGACTCGACTTACATTGAAGGGAGTGTTTCCTGTATAATGCACTACGTCTACTGTATTGTGATTTCAGTTAAAATGTTGAGCAGAGATGGATTATTTAAATTCCTTATGTTTTTCTTTGTAAGACATTACAATATCTAAAGCCAACTCACCAACATTTTTAAAAAGCACATTTTCTCACTTATTAACGTATCATTGTGCCCAACAAGTATTTCGATAATATGCTTAAGTAAAAGTAGCAAAACCATACTATAAAAATAGTCAGTTTAAAGGTGAAAGTCCTCCATTTAAAGTAACTTACAGGCAAATGACATCAGTTTTCTTGCAGAGAGTTACATCGGAAGATTTATACTCTAATGTATGATAAACAGAAGGCTGATAGTGATACTGATTAGTGATACTGATATACTGATAATATAGTTTGATAGTAACAGTTACCAGCTGACCACCATTGAAATGGGAGCTTTGAGGGTTGTCCACCAGAAAGTTTTGACAATCAAACACCTACATTCCTTCATGCATGCATGCACACATCCCCAGCACCCCTTCTTAAAGCTACGTTTGCTGCTGCCAAAACACACAAGCTTTTAAATTTGAAATTTTCTTTCTACTGAAGACTAACTCCATATGTGGGCACATCTTGCCATTAATGACAACATTTTGTGACTTGGGTGAACTCACCCTTTAAACTTTTCAAACGTCTGCAAATTGGCTTGATTTCTTTTAAAAAATGAGAAGAGGGTGGCGAGCAACTCAACAGGAAATGGCCTGAAAATTACCAAGAAATTAGTAACAAGTTACAAGAAAATTGACTCAAAAATATTTTTTAAAAAAAGGAAAAAAGAAAAACAAACAAAAAAAACACACACATTAAAAAAATGAGCTAAAGGAAGTGTTTTTTTTTTCTATTTTCTGTAACATAATTTCAAATATATAACAAGGAATTATAGTTTTCGGGACAATTTTCCTTTTCTGAATATATCTATTATGTTCACCCAGCTAATTTTCTGGTAATTTCCTTGTCACATTTCCCTTTTTTTTGCAGTTTGTAGGAAATGTCTTACCGAGTTTCTCATTATATTTTTCCTGTGTTTATGAAATAAGTCAAACCAATATTCTTGGGTTTCTGATGTTTAAATGCTGGTGAAAGGTGTCTGAGTATAGCACAAGAAAACTGATGCTTATCCAGGTGTTAAAGTGTTAAAGTCTGATAATGGCACCATGGATTATGACATCGACACATGTATCCACTGGAGAAATTTGTCCTTGCTGTTTGCACAGATCACCCCCCACACGCACACACACTCCTCTGTTACAGCTGCAAATTAGACTGTGAAATTGACAACTCATGTGTTGCCATCTGGTTGCCATGACACCTAGTTATTAGTCCTTGTGACAGTCCTCGCTCGGCTTGTTTGTTCCGTCTTTCCCCTCCTGCAACATTGTTTCCGATATAAAAAGGCAAGAAACAACGTAGGGATGGGGGTGTGGGTGGGGTGGGGGCGTGGAGGAGAGTGTGGGCTGAGAACAGCTCGCCTCTCTTCAGTGTCGGCGTCTTCCAACTAAGGTAAGGCACCAGCAATAAATAATCTGTCACCATGCACTGCCAAGAGCATCTCAACTAGTGTAGTGTTTTACAATCCTGGAAAAAAATGCATTACCATTAGTGCATGGAGGATAGTTTAAAGGGATAGTACAGTTTTTCTGAAGCGGGTTATATGGGGTACTTATAGTCAGTGTATCATATACAGTAGATGTCAGTTGGCACAGCCCCAGTTTGGAGGAGCAGGCTGGAGTCCGACGAGGATGCTGAGCAATGTACTGCTGTAGGGGAATCAGCAACAAAATATATTTTAGCGACCTAAAAAGAGTCTCACCTAAAAAAAAAAAAAAAAATCAGTTTAAATGAACATTATATTTAGAGCATTTTAACTTCTTCACCTTAATGTCAGACAGCGATTTCAGACAGGTAACTATAATTGTTATATCGCTCTCTTCAAAGCCAGACTCCATTGAGAAAAGCACTGATTTAACCTCACTAAACACAGGAGCTGTTTGTGTTATTGTGAGACTTTTAAAGAACAGAAACAAAATAAAACTCACCCTAAGCATCTTGGTTAATCTTGTTAATAACGTAGTTCATTAGTCCACTGTTCCAACCATAGACTGTATATGTATATGAAGGATATGATGGATGGCACGCCCTCACTTACCCCGCTCTGCTAATGTGACGTTAAAATATCTGAGAAACAGGCGATAAGATCTTGCAAGGGTGATGTTATTGAGAGCTAGAGACTGCACAGTAGCGATATCCACGGTGGTGGAGTTGCCGCCAAAACACCCGTCCAACCAATCAGGAGCAGCTCCATTGCATGCGAGCATCATCAGGGTGACGAGAACTACCTTCAGTGTAAGAAACCATCTTTGGAAAGAATTTATTTGGTGTGTACTTTGAGTTTTTAATTTGGCCTATGTCCAATTCACTAACATGGAAGAGCGGGCTTTATGACCTATACTGCAGTCAGACACCAGGGGGCAATCAAGATTGAAAAGTTACGCTTTGGGGCAACTGTCTGATTGTCCATCCTCATATACAGTCTGTGGTTCCAACAATCACAAGCTCCAGTTTGGTCAAAATAAATCCATAATTTACAAAGTTAGACGTAAAATAACATGCCTTTTTTTTCCCCACGGTCTCTGTCTGCTGCTGCTAGCCGCCAGCTGTTTACAGTCCCTTAAACTCATCCCTCCACCACTAGGTGTCACGGTTTTGTCTCAGCTCAGCTATGCAGTACATACAACGAGTTCAACAGAAAGAAGAGCCCCTGTATTTATGACTGTATTGAAAAACATACCTTCCGAATTTCTAAGTACCCTGGTATACCATAACGCTGTGATACTACCCAAGCTTAATCCACAGCTGTACATTTCTTAACTTCTATGTCAGACTCCAGCCTGCTTCACCAAACTGGGGTTGTGCTGACTGACATCTACTGTATGTAATCCAATGACAATAGATAAGTACTTAAAACAACCCTGCTTCAAAAAATCCAAACTATCCCTTTAAACATGATGATATAGAGTGTAGTGTTTTGCCTCACTGTGAAAATTGTCCCTCTAAATGTATAATTTCTCCCTGTTACATCTCACCCTATTGATTCCCACAATCCCTCTGTGCTGCACAGGTACAAAAGCCTAATTTCCACACTTCCAGGCATCGTCTGGAACGCATTGAGACTTTAATGCTCCACTGATCAATGAGACGATTAAAGCAATTTAAAAGCTCCTTTGTTCGGCCTGTGCATTGGACTCCTCAAAACTGCTGGGCTGGCAGGGTGCTCCTCTACTCCTCGGGATAACAGCCTCATGAACTCATGTCCCCTGGATTAAAAGTTCACAGGGAAGACATGGCCTTTTTGTCATGGACTGCTATATCCCACACAGACACCCCAGGGACTGTGCTGCAGTTTGGGAGCAATGGGGGTGGGGGTGGTGGCGTGACTCATGCAGCTCCCCCCCTTTCATCTTGACATTTGACATACTGATGTAGAGGATCTCAGCTGGAACAAACACGGTGTGCTGTGTCACAGCTGTGGAGTCTGTGCCTCTGAGCCCCCGGCTTACAGAGCCAAGAACAGGTAACAATGAGTCAGCGCCTATTTAATTCATACACCTACGCCGTGCAACTCAGGGGGTTGTTTTCAAGCTGATTTTATTTTTCTTTCCCAGTCTGCTCCCCACTGAGAATTCAACATCTCATGATGCTACCTATCATTCCTTGAAAGTCAGTCTTGCTTCAACTCTGCAAGCAAAAGGGGAACCGGAGTGCACAGTGACATTTTAAAAAGTCCAAGAGACAAAGCTGCACAACGACTAATAGGCTGATTCCTGCAAAGCATTGGGTGCTCCATTCTCATTAAACCTCTTTCACTGGACAACAAGGACATTAAACTGTGTTTGACTATAAGTTACCACAAGCACAAATGATGCTGCTGAAGAGTGAGTGATGCCAGAGGGATTCTGGTTCCTAATGAACCCCACTGAGACCTCTCAGCATCAGGTCCTTCAGCCCTCTGCCCCGTCTCATCAGGGTGGATAAAGCACCTCGGTGAGCTCAAACACACCGCACAGGCTCGCTCTTTACTAGCTCCACCTACATCATGTAGCTGAATGTGGATGTTGACAAGCGCCTCAGAGGAGATGCTCACACACACTTTCCCCCGATCTATTAACTGCCGTTTCTCCCAACAGGCCACTTCCACTCTGCATCAGTGATTCAAAACAGTCTCTAAAATTAGTTGCGGGGCAAACCAAGGAGAAAGGAGAACTGAAAACATAGAGGAGCTGGTCTTTTTTAACCCTTTGAAACCTGTGAAGAGGTTAATGAGCAACTTACCAAATAACATGGCTCAAAAATGAGCAAGAATTTACTAAAAAGTTACAAGAAAATTACCTGAAAATAAATAACAAAAGATAAAAATCCTTTTTAAATTATTTTGAGTTTTGGGGGGTGATAATTTTCTGTGTGTGTTTTACAAGATTTTTTAAAAATTTTTCTACATTTGGTATTTTCAATATTTTAAGTACATTTTCAAGACATTTTCCATTTTCCTTACTTTTACCTTGTTACCATTTTTAAAAGCAGGACTTTTACTTGTAACAGAGTATGTTTTCACAGGGTGATATTAGCCTAGTACTTTTACTTAGGCAAAAGATCAAAATACTTCTTCCACCATTGTTTAAATGACAATTGCGAAATATCGCACTTTCCTTTTTAGTTGCCATGGAAACTGCCGATTGTAGGGCAGTGAACTTAAAGTTTGATCACTGATCAATATAATGACTGACAGCACATTGTCATCATAAAGCTAAGTTAGCTTAGTTTTCAAAATGTTGTTACACATATTATTTTAGATTCAGACTTACACTTCCGGTGTCCATCACGAATAAATGTCCCAAAAATACGTTTTCTTCAGTATCAAAGTAATCCAGTTAGTTAGTTAAATTGTTGTCTGAAAATTCGCTGCTAAAATGCAAACATGAGCTACTAAAAGATAATTCGGCATACCTTTAATGTTGCCGATGTACCAAAATGTGTAGGTATAAACATAGACAGTAACGCAGGTTGTGCGGCGGTTGTAGCTCGCAGATGACTAATTGACAGCGCGGCAGCATTTTACTTCCTGTTTACGTCCACAAATTTATGGGAACTGTAGTTCTAAAACGTATTTTCCCCAAATCAATCAACGTAAGGCTTGCACTCTCATTATTTTTGGCAGGATTAAAGCAGTGCATTAGGTATAGTATGAGATTTGATGGTTATCGTATCCTGTACATTTGTCCGACTTTTCACATATAGCCTGCTTCAAAATAAAATAAAATAAAATTATTGTAACTCATATTTAAAAAAAAAATGTAATGGCCTCCCATTTATCACGAGTGATAGTTTCTAAAACAATTATTGTGCTGTGACAATCTCACACCATTTCAAACCCAGCAGTACAAAGCATATACATCCCAGGCAATGGTGGAAAAGTAACTGGTGAATTTACTCAAGTACTGTACAAAAATTTTGAAGTACTTGTCATGCCACTTTATACTTCCACTCCACTACATTCCTGTGGGAAATACTGTACTTTTTACTTTACTACATTTATCTGGAAGCTTTAGTTACAAGTTATTTTTCAAATAAAGATTAGTGCGTAAAAAGCATAAGAAAATATTTGAAAATATTTTTTGTTATAAACTACCCAACAATGAATACAAGAATGCAAAAAGCTAACACATTTCACAATTGGGTACTCTAACTGGCAGAAAATTAATTTGCAACTATTTTAACAAGTTTATTTCAAAGCTTTTTGAATGATGCACATTATTTACCCTTAAAAAACATTTTTTTTTTAACTTTCCATCTTAATTATGAATTGTGATGTTAAAAATAATAGTTGTTAGTAATAACTATCGAGTAGAAACAGAACACTTTACAACTGCTACTGTAAATGTGATTAGGAATGAAAAAAAAATGTCTATTGTTAACAGAGGTGGAATATAATATATTAATATAATAAATAATATAACTACATTATTCAAGCACAAGTATGAACATAATGACAGATCATAAGACCTGAGGCTTTTTATTATTATTATTAGGCCTATTGTTATTTTTGAAACATAAATAGCCTATATATTTAGATATGGGGCCTTATAAAACATTTGGGGCTGAAGCCTCTGACGCCCAGACCTAATGATGCCACTGTTGAACACTTCTTCCACTACTGATGGGGAGTGGTCAAAACCTGCTGGTGATTAAGGTCTGTGCAGTATTAAAACAAACAGTTAACGGAGCGATCATGGAGAGTTAAGTTGGAGAAGCACAGAAAAAAAGAAGCAATTTGGTCATAAAACCAACGTCAATGTGCAACAAAGACCCAGCGTTACTGTCAGCATGTCGGTCCTTTCACTTCATTTCACTTAAGCTTGGAGGCCTTAGTCGAGTGTTGAACGCACTTTTATTGTTTAGGTGTCAAATGTAACAGTGTCACCATTCAGAGAGGGAATAAAGAGTAAATGGTCACATAAAAAAATATAAAATCAACAATGAAAATGGTCACACGGGGAAAGTCTGGCTCCCGCGGTAACACAGATGTACAGTTGAGACAGTGTCCAGATCCAGACGTCGTGTATGTGTTTGGTTTGCACGTTTCCACAGCCTATATTTATCTCAAACAGTAAGAGTCCTTTTTTGTTTACTAGCCATGCATACAGTTGACAATTCCACATGTGTTGAGTCAGTGTCTTCACAGGAGCTGGCACTTTCAATACAAAATATTTACACTACCGTTTATTATTATCATCGCCTTCGTCGTTACTATTTGTTACTATGGATTTGAATACTCTGAGCACATACAGAATGGGATCAGGATGTTGAAACTCTTGAGCACCCCATTTCATATTGATACCGGAGGAACAAAAAAGAAAGAAAAGTATGACAAATGTTGGCATCTTCACTTTAAATGTTACCCATTCCTGAAAAGAGATTAGAGAGATCGTCTGTAGAGATATTCAAACACTGAGAAGATGAACTCTTCGTTCCGTCGGGATGAAGCAGTTAGTTTATATTACTACTCGGCAATCTGCTGTCAGAGTCTCCCAGAGAGGAAAACGAAACATCACACGATATGTTAAAAGACTCTGCTATTGTTTGCTATTGTATCTCAAAGTGAGAAAATAGGAACAGGAGATGACTGCACCAATGTTTCAAGAAAGACACTGACTTATCAATCAATTTCTCTCCATTCCTTTTACAACAACAACTGGAAAAAAATAAGAAAATGGAGGTGCTTTCAGGTCACCTCTTTGGTTCAGCCCTGTGATGAGTAGAAAAACCTCCTACCAACCACTGCACAAAATAAGCTGGGAGAAAAAATGTACATACTGTAAATCAAATACTCCAATATTTAATACTGGACCCCAGAAATCTGTTATCGGATTTGTGTAGCTAGTGAGTCATGGTAACAAAAGATGCATCAAAACCAAGACACGATTATTTCCGCATTTTTAACAGTTTTGAGAACAACCTAAAGATCCTGATCTGTGATTGTTTGCTGATGATTTTCCCCCCAAAACTCAAAGGATAAAACCCAAACAGAAGAGAGTAACATAAGGCGAGGGCATGTTCCTTGTTGTCATTTGTCAAATTCTCTTGCGGCAAATTCCTGGCGTTCCTCGTTCAAAATCATTACTCACATGTTGTTATTAATAATCATGTCACTGCTGATTTTATGCTCCGTGGAGTTAAAATCCATCGCGTTCAACCATGAATTTTTCCTCCGTTTAATTGGCATGTGCATGTGTGTGTGTCTAAGTGTGTGTCTCTCTGCTGCAGAGTCGGGGTAGCTTCCTCTAAGTGGACTTTTTGCCTGGCCCCCGGGGCTATTGTATATTGCAAGAGGAGCAGCAGGGGTCATCCTTGTCTGGCTGGGCGGCGTAGTCCATCTGCCGAACGATCTCAGCGAACAGTTCATCTACCATGGTTTTGCTCTTGGCCGAGGTCTCCATGAACGGGCAGCCCCACTCCTCAGCCAGGGCCTGACCTTCGCTGGACGATACCTCCCTCTCGCTTTCCAGGTCCACCTTGTTTCCCACCAGGATCACAGGAACCTTCTCGTACCTGAGGACAGACACAGATCCACATTGTGTTGTCAGACACGGACAGAATATATTCTAAGATGAAAAACTAATGCTGAAGAACTGAGTGGAAGCAATAAGTGAGTTTTTGTGTTTCACTAAATTTGCAATTTAGAAAGACAAAGCTTACGCTTTCAAAACATGGTATTAACGTTATGTTTAGAGAAATACATTACCCCCAAATAAGCATTTTCTATTTTCTATAGAGTGGTGCAAGAATGAGCCCTAAAACCTGGAAATTAGTTTTAGCACTCCCAGTTCCCTCGTCTTACACCAGATACACGCTGCATGCATGAGCAGCGCGTAACCGCAACCTCACTGAGCTGCAGCGTGTTTCACGCTTGCGCCGTTCACACTGGCAGCGTTGTGACACTTCTGCAGGGCTGCCTGCTGCAATGGGTACTGTATATCCACATTCATTCCACTTAAGCTCTTGAATTGTCAACAAGATGGTCCAGCAAATGCTTCACAATAAAGTGCCTTGTATCAACAACTGATAGGATTCTGTGTTCTCAGAGGGCTTTTATTTTGAAACATAAGCAGAAGAGTTTGAGATGAACAGATATGTTTGTATTTCCTCATCTCTGTGACAGATAAAGATACCGGAACTTAAGGAAAAGGTGGTATAGAGTCAATATAATTATCAAAATGTCATTTTTATTGTCTATTTCTGCTGACAACTGTGCACGCAGGAAAAATCTGAGCCCCCGTTTCTCTAAGTGTGCCATGCCTTACAGACAACTGAAACACGATGGAGCAGCGCTGCTCACACAGGCAGTGGGGCTGTTCTGACTTGTTAACATGGGGAAAAAAAACAGGTTTGGCGACACACACCCTACTGACCCAGGAAGTGTGTTTCTGGGGATAAAGTCAGTGGGTCTTTTGAATGGCTTTATGGCTAGAAGCCTGAAATAAGGTCTGTGGTTAAAACAAGCTTAAAAATCTTTCACCTTTTTCTGTGACATAAAATATGTCAGTATATACCCCACTTGTAAACTTGGAATCTTTTGCGTGTCTTAAAAAAGGCGGTTGCGAATAAGTGAGAGCTAAATGAGACTACAGAACATCATCACGCTGAACACGGCTTCACAGCCTCGCTGTGGCTGCGATGTTAAGTCATGTGACGGCGATGCAGTTTGGTTATAACAGCCGATTGCAACAGTGATGTTCATTTATGAAGATTACCTCATTGAACAAAACGTGTTAGTGTCTTAAAGTTTATTTGCCACAGGGCGTATTTTCTGTAATAGTCTAAAATCGTATTCGCTTTTTGCCAAGGGAGCAGAGCGACGTTAACTTCCACATCAGTCTACCAAAAACCATAAACCCTGCAGCACCCTATTACTCACCCTGTGTTATGCAGAATTTGTGAAAATAACTGTTTTTCTTACATGCTTCCAGTGGACAAAAACAGAAAATTCACGGTGAATTGATGAGGTGACCACCATTAATAACAGCAAAACTACACAAAAACAACTATTTACAAACTCACACAGCTCATGCAGTGTAATCCAAGTGTCATTTATCCATTTGTATGCTCAACACACAGCTCTTTCCAACAGGAAACTGAACGGAAAGTGTAACTTATCTATGCTTTCTTTAAAGCCAGACTCCATGGACAAAAACAGTAATTTTACAGCACTGAACACAGGAGTTGCTGGTCTGCCACTGCCTCAATTAGTTAGTTTACTTGTGTTATTGTGGGACTTTGATGTTTTAAAGGGTTAGTTTTGATTCACCAAAGTCAGCCAATAACACAACGATATCAATAAAACATCATCATGATGCATTCAAATGTAACATCAAGAAAGAGAAAATGTAGTTTTGTCGATAAACTTTAATAATACAGTTGTTTGGGTGAGAAATTTGTTTTCCCAGCAATATTAAAGAAACCAGTTCTGTTAAAAACGTATTGTTGCCTCATTATTCCACCTAATGACTGAAAAGTATTACTAGTGGTACTGATAAAGACTCAGCTCGTTAAGGAGTGTCGATAATGGTATTAATATCAATCAAAATTAAAGAGCCCCATCCCATGGATCTATTACAAATCCATCCCTAGTTAAACACGGACCACTATGACTCCAATTCATCAAGAATTTTCTGTTTTTGCATTCTTCGTTCACCGTGGATGTATACGAAAACGTTTTCTTGAAGAATTCAACATAATAAGAGGGCTGAAGTATTCCTTTAATGCTTCAAAATGTTAATCATACCACTTAATTTACTAATTGCATGAGAAAATCCACAATTTAATCACTCACAATCAATAAATTTCACTCTGTGCTGCATCGCTTAAACATTCAACAGTCTTTCTTTCAATGGCAGCAATGAACAAACCTCATGACCTGCTTCTCCATGTTCAAAGGAAAGTGCAGCAGTCATCGGTCTCCCTCTTACCTCTGCCCACAAAATGAGTCTGGTCTTTTTAAACATCCACAGCTTAGTGAAGCATTTTCAAAAAGCTCAGTTGAATACAAAACATGGAAGGCCAAGATAGAAAGAAAAAGGCAGTTTAATAAGAAAAAAAAACAAACTTTGGTGCACACACGGGGTTTGACTGTGTGATAAAGGAGCAGGCAGCACCTTCTTGCTGTGGGGGGGCTAACCGCTGCTGCACACCCTGCCTTGTGTAAATATCAAGAAGTCTAAAGCCTGACCCAGTAAAGAACAGGAAATGAGTCGTAGAGCTCTGACCCCTGAGGGTGGGAAGTGGCCATAATCCTCTGAGCTCTGAACTCAACATGTCACTGTGGAACTGAACTACTTAGCGGACGGCCCGAAGAGACGGTCAGTTAAATTAAACAGCACTGCACTGTAATCATTCGAAGGAGCGGCTCCAATGCACCGATATAATCACTACATCAGTTTCGATTTTGGGAAACACGGTGGGCCTCTGAGGCGGTTTGTAACACATCAGAAGAGATAACAAAGATCAAAAACATCAGAGAGATAGCAGATCACGCGTATCCACATCCTTTGGTAAACAACAGGTTGTTATTTCTTTCATCCTTATCTGTGTGTGCGAGGCTGGAAAAAGGAGCGCTTTCCATCTGTTGGACGCCTCGTTTGAACCGAGTTTAAATGTCTCTGTTCATGACGCTGAACAACAACGTCAAATCTAGCCAGAGTCATGCACCCGAACATCATTAGGGTTTTCAAATGCTGCCCTCGCTCTATGAAATATACATGCTTCTAAATTATTTATAGGGGAAAAAAAACATCCTCATCCTTGATTGCTATGGTAACAGGTGTACGAAGGATTGACTGGAGAGAAGGGGAGACTACAGAGGAAGCAACTGTGATAGTTTTCCAAGTCGAGCAGCCTGAGCAACTCTCAGAGGCCAGGGGCTGCAGGTCTCAGCGTTAAATAAGCTTAAACTTTCAGAGAACAGGGAGTCGACTTTGATCTACTCATGAATACTTCATCCAGAGCGAACTTTAATCTCAACTATCCTGTTCTGTTCCCAGGATCGGCTCAGCAGCCGAGAGGAACTACCAGGATTTAAGAGACGATCTAAGAGGTCGGTCTGCGTGTAACCAAGAGCACGATAATGTTCTACGAGCTCGGAGGGAACCTGAATGAGAAACTACAGCTCATGCTTCTTAACATGCAGAGTACAGTGCTCAGGTCTCACTACAGCCCCGAAGTCAATACAAAACAAGCCAAGGCCATTATTTTCCTGAGAGCTATTTTGGACCACATCTAGTCGGTGGTAGGCGGCTCTTGCCTTGAACCTTGCCTTGAAATTTCCCACCTTCACTGAAAAATCCCAAACATAGCTGTGGGTGAGCAGATTGAAATGTTACTTTTATAGCTGCACTCGTTTAGGAGGAGCTACAGGGAGCTCTGCGTTTATTTGAGGGTAATGGTGCCATTTAGGTGTCTCGGTTCGGCACCAGGCTGTGGTTTCGGCTCAAATCTCCTGCTGTAAATCTCTCTCTATTTTATGTATCGACTACAAATGCATGCTGTTTCATACCAGCTCTCACTTTCCTGCCCCCAATGTCTTTGCTCCGGACAAAAGCTTTGTTTGAGACGGTTATTACCTGAGTTCTACGTATTTGAGCTCCTTGAAGGAGAAATAGTGCAAATGCAAAGTCACATTATTGTCAGTGAGATAACAGTAAAATTCCAACTAAACATTACCATCATTATCAGTTAATTAGGGCTGAGACTAATGATATGATGTATGATGATGATATATTTTCATTGTTGATTGACCTATTTTAAAAACATGGGAATAAGGCAATGAGCAACTTAAGCAATGATCCCAAAAAATTGAAAGAAATTAGTAAAAAGCACAATAAATATATATATACATAGTTGGAATTTATAATATATAATATATATATATATATATATATAACCAAACCAAACTAACCAAAGTTGCTTAGGGTTAAAAGGTTTTAATACTTATGAAAGGCGTCTGAACTCAGCCCAAGAAAAGTGGTGTTGACCCAGCTTTTAAAGGGTTAATATGTTGATTATTTCTTAAATTACTATGTTATTTCTTCAATTACTTGTTCAGTCTATAAAATGTTTCCCAAAACCCACCATGACATCCTAAAAATGTCTCGCTTTGTCTAAAACCCATAGGTTTTCAATCCACTGTCAAAGACGACTAAACAAACCAAAAATATTCACATTTAAAGGAGCAGTGTGTCTGATTTAGTGGCATCTAGGACCGACTGCTAATTGTAACCAGCTGGAACTTCTCCAATGTGCCAATTGTGAACTCCCGGCCAGAATTCAGTCAATAATCATTGTTCAGCAGGCCTTTGCTGGGAGCTGAATTATCCTCAAAGATGTCTTTCTCTCAAAAACAAATGGACCCGATGATTTACGTGACTCAAAACTCAAGCAGCTCTAAGAATTCAAAGTAGAAAAACTATACTAATCATGGATATCTCAAACAGCAGGCCGAAGTAAAGTCAGTCCAATGAGGTCCTATCAAACTCTAGAGTATGCTGTGTGTTTTTTTTATTTTTAACCATAATGACGGACTTGACTTGGTCAGCCATATGCAAGTTATGTAGCTCATTTAGGCCTCATCATGACACGAGTGCAGCACAAAGACATCTGGTACCAAAGGAGAGGGTCTATATATAGTCATAATAACAGAGGAGGAAACCGGCGGTCCCAGGAGGTGTGAGACAGCGGCTGCCACGGATACCGAGGCTCCCAGGGCCTCCACATAAAGGGTGTCAGCCACAGTGTGTCGTGACCCGACACCGGCTGATGCAAGGAAGCAAGGCTTGTCCGTAACACAGAACACATACGGAGCGGTTTCAATGGTTTGGACGCGAGGCTCAAAAGACAAATGAATAACAGCTCGTGTTTGTGCTGTGACACAAACAAACATGTCATGCTTTAGCCTTCAGTTTGTGAGCCTGACGGCGCCCCACACCAGAGCTGTCTGACTGCAGACACCCATTCGAGGTCCACCAGACACACCTTATCTATAATGCATGATGCATCAACTCACACAGGCCTCGCTGATGGACGGACGGTGAAACCCGGCGGTCAAAGAGCCTCTGGATTTGACTCCGGCCAACACCGCCAGGATGAATGAGGAAACAGGCTGCGTGCTCGGCCTCCTCCCAACGGCCCTTTTGTGGAGGGTCTTCAGTTTAGTCAGTGGAGAGACATCAGCTGAGTCAGAGAGAAAAGCTCTTCTCTTCTGGCACAGCATCAGGGCAAAGAAAGATTTTATCAGGAAAAGATATCTGGAGAATCTTTGGTAAACACGCCACGGCAAGCACATGACTTTTGCATTAAATGTTCTGCTTTGCAAAAGAATGAGAGATCTTTTAAAAGGACAATGTCAAGGATACTACTTAAAGGGACAGTTCAGACTTTTTGAAGTGGGGTTTTAGGGGATACTTTTCCATTGGTAGTATATTACAAACAGTAGATGTCAGTCTGCATGACCCCAGTTTGGAGAAGCAGGCTGTAGTCTTACATGGAAGTTAAGAAATCTATTGCTGTTGAAAGGTCAGCAACAAAATTGATTTAAGCTACCTAAAATAAGTCCCACTCCCCCAAAAATTATGTCAGATTAAATGCATGCTATATTGAGAGTTTTTTCACTGCTTTTCCTTTCCGTCACAGTGGTTTCCCCACGGGAAAATGAAGCTGTTATAATGCTCTCTTCAAAGCCAGACTCCACTGAGAAAAACAGTAATTTAACATCGCTGAACACAGGAGCTGCTGGTCTGCCGCTGCCTCGATCGGTTAGTTTGTTAGTTATTGTGTGACTGATATTTTAAAGGGTTAGTTTGGATTCACCAAAGTCACACAGTAGCCCCTTTCACCTAATTTAAGGCAGGAATATCGTGCTGTAATGCCGCCTCGCTGTTCTCCCTTAAAAGCCAGACTCCATCGATAAAAACAAACTCAGTAACTGATCGAGGCAGCAGTGGACCGTCAACTCCTGTGTTAGATGAGGTAAATTAGTTTTTGTCTAAGAAGTCTGATGGCTTTAACAATAGCATAGATGGGGAAACCCGTCAAAACAGGCTGTCTGACTGAAAGATAAAGTGGTGAAAATATTTTCAATATATCAAACATGTAATGTTGCTGACCACCTTACACAGCAGTACACTGCGTAGCTTTTGTGTCTTACGCCAGCCTGCTTCTCCAACCTAATGGCGTGCCAACTGACAGTATGTGATACATTGACTATGCAAGTAACCCATTCAACTCCATTTCAAAAAATCCAAACAATTCCTTTAAAGTCTCTTTTGGATTCTTTCAAGATCTTGAAAACAAATCCTCTGCTTCTCCTTTTATTAAAAATCTGATGCTATTAACAGATGACGGAGAAAACCGGCCAACACATGTCAAAATGGGAAAGATAAACGACGACTGATGTACTCAACAGACTATACGGACTACTTATCCTTGGATCTGATCTGTCACAGCAATATTACAGCACACTACTATCTCCTTGCGGTAATTATGCCATCTGAGACAAAACCCTCCTCCTACTGTGCAGAGTACAAGACCCTAAAATCTGAAATACAAAGTGCCACTGCATCGGAAATTTGATCCATAAAATAGTGGTAAGAAAGGAGAGGAATATGCTTTGAACAGCTCCGAGACTCATTCATAAGTCTGAACATTATACAACACACTAAGGATATTATTCCAGTGTCGACCATCTGCATAATGTCAGAGCAACCGTTATTAGAAGTCACATAGGAATAATATACACCACGATGTTTCAGACTGTTGTTAATGTTCCATGATGGACAACTTACTTCAGCATTTACAGGTGAATCTGCAATCTTTGCACGGATTAGGACACAAAAATGAAGCACTTATTAGCTGCCTGCTCTGAATCTTCAGGGATTTTTACGATAATAATAAAAACATTCACTCCCTGTATGACTTAACAAAAAGAAAGCCATAAACCACTTATGCCAGGACAGCTTTTTGCCTGGCTGTTTTCATAATTGCTTGTTGTTTTTGTTTTCTCTCTGATGACCCATGGCAACAGCTTAAAAGTCCACTTCAGTTTTTAATGGGCTTCTATAAGAATAGTTCAATGGCTTTTTGTCTCTAACAAGCAAATGCTATTTGAGTGCAGCGCACAGTTTGACATCATCAGTACGCTTTGTGAGAAGCTTTGTGAGACAGAACTGAACTTTATAAGATAAATGTTCAGTTTGTAGCGTCTGAGAGTCACATGAATATTTTTGGATGATTAAAAACAAAAACTACCATTTTTACACATGAAGCTTAATGTACACCAATTAGCCCAAACGTTAAAACCACTGACAGGTAAAGTGAATATCATTCATCATTTTGTTACGATGCAATGTTCTGCTGCGACACCTTTGGCCCTGGTATCCATGTGGATAGTTTGCTATTATGTTATATTACATAGGAGGATACCCAAAGAAGATTACTTTGACCATTTCATTACACACAACAAAATTCTCTGACTTTTCCAAAACTTTCAAGGATTTTGATGAAAAAGTGAAAAAGTGAGATTGTGAAATTCTTTGCGTTGCCCCTTAAAAGTCGGAGGTACGAATCATCAGTCAGAGACCCTCAATCGACTGAGATTGCTTGAAGTCGAGCAATTGTTTTGTTCTGTGCAGTATACGTCTGGGGACGGTTTGGTTGCCAGATTTTGCTGCGGAGTGAGTGCTCTTGACTTTCAGGCTACTCTTTGGTACAGGGTGCTGTGGACATGCAGGGAGCAGCACAGATGAGGAGACTGGAAAGACCTTTTGCTTAGAAGTGGTGAATTTACAGCTCACAGCAACATAATATGATACAGTCTCTGGCTTTTGTTTGATATCTAGTGTCTGCAAAAAATGTTGCACATTCATGACCGGTTGTAATGCTGCTGTCAAGCATAACGTCCCACAGAGCCTGTTCAAATTTTAAACCTTGCATGGAAAACAAATTGTTAAATAATCATATTGAACAGACCAATCCAATTTGACTGGCATAATTCTAAGTTGGGTACAGCTCTATGAAATTACATGACTTTTCCAGGATTTCCATGACTGTGGAAACCCTGTATTTCTGTTTGGACAAAAATTGTGGACCAACCAACCCTGAATTCATGCCAATCAAAAAGCTAAAAATGTTTTAACTAACTGGTCTGATTCGTGACTCCCAGAACATAGCAGACACAACCTGTTGGATATTTGAAAACACCAGTGTGTACTCCCTTTTCACACTTCCTTTTGAAGCCAAGTCAACAGTTCAGTAACCATCATTGAACTTTAGCTCAGTTCTTTTACCCGGTTTTCACAACACGCAGATGAAAGATGATCTTTCTGGGAGAACTGGGAGACTGCTGCTCTGCTTATTTATTTCGAACCTTTCAACCAGTTGGCATATGAACAAGCCTCTGAATGAGAACTCCACAGTTTGTATGCCTTTGTACAGTGCTCAGAGTACACACACAGTAGTTTATTATTACACTACATTTCACCTCTTTCTTCTTCACTATCCTCTGACTGTGTCTCTGCTATTTAAATGCTCCATATATATCTGGTGCATAGTTAACTGCAGCTGCAGTGAGGAGTGATGAGGTCCCCAGTGGACGCAGGCAGGCTTCAGTGTAATAACGTGCACCCATGGCCTCTGTGCTGAAGCCCGTCTGTACCACTAACAGCAGGCCCTGATGGATGCTGACAGGGTTCAGAGTGAGAACGACGCACAGCAGCACCTCTGACCTGAACCAGCGCTGATAGGGACACGACAGGTCTCCGCTGTTTTGGCAGCGAGGAGGGATAGATGGGCAAGAGATGACAACTGTGTAATGTGCAGGAGGAGGAAGACTGCTGAGGTTTACATAACAAAATTACATTTCCTAAATACAATAGACCAAAATCAGACAGAGACACCTGTTACTGCTGAAGCTGCCGTCAAAGTTGTACTTATTTCATTTCAATCAGCCCTCACTTGAATATGTCAAAGGAATAATTCTGTTGCTGCAACCCAATATTTTAAAAACAGATTATTCTGCTACTTTTGATAATTAATTACTTGTTTGGTCTACAAAAGATTAGAAAAAAATTGTGAATAATGCCATGTCATGCCAACTTCCCAGAGCCCACCGTGGCATTTCTGAATTTCTTGATTTCTCCAAAAATCAAAAGGTATTCAGTTTACGATGACAAATGACAGAGAGAAGCAGCTACATTTATCCCTTCTCAAAATAGTTGCAACTTGCAAATTATTTTCAAATTATTTTTTAATGTCTGTTCTTTTTCATGTCCCAACCTGCCTGGCCTTCTAAGACTACATTTACTGTATTTCCTACATTTCCCACAATGCCCCTCAATGCCCACAGAGCATATATGGCTGAACTGCAGTTCCACTTTAAGAGAGAATGATGCAGGTCTTTTTTTTAAGCAGGAAAGAAAGCAAGCTATTCACTTTGTTAAGTAAAACTTAAGATGTTTTGATATTGCATTGTATTACGAGCTATCGCCTGGATTCCTCATGGTGTAATGACTGAAAAATACTGCAAAATGGGAAACCAAGAATTGAGCTTTCTTCATTTGGCTGGATATCCAGAGAAGTAAAAACACTACAAGAAAACAACACTATAAAGGACCCAGAATCTAATATAATTCTAATATTGGAAATTGTTAAAAATGTTTATACAGGGATGCAAGTATGTGAGTGCATTTCAGTTCATGTACTTGTATTTATATGAGACCCTTTTTCACATTTAAGGGACCTGTTTCAGTGTGGCCCGCACCAGTCGACCCTCATCGGCTTTTTATCTGCTGATTGGCAGTTAAGCTCACTGCACAGGAAGGGAAATGTAAGGGAGGAAGGTAAACAAAGGGTTTAAGTCAAGAGGGCATGAGATCAAAACAAACTTATTATATTAAAGATAATGTTTTTATCCATTTAGCAGAAATGGTTTGTTTTATTGTTTGCAAGTGCACGGTAAATATCCTTTTTCTGTCAACATCTGGTTGTGTTGTTAATGTTGTTAACTGGCTAACTAGTGCCCTCATTCTGTAATGTCAGTCTTCTGGTTTAAACAGACTACTGCCGCCTGCTGCTGTGCAGAATGATTTCCTCTCACGCAGACGCAGACTGTACATGCTCTACTTGGCAGTTGGTTGTAGTCTTTGCAGACTGTTCAAGTGCAACTCTTTGGTCAAGACACAGGTGACACGAGGCGATGCAACAGTCGGCCTTTGTCGCCACAGCTTCTTGATGTCGGTTTGGTGTGTCTGAGATGTAACAACACGTTTGTGAATGAAGCACTTGAGTCAAGTTTCCAAACTGCGTACACGACAAGAATGTTCTCTCTGGCTGGTAATATTACGTCTGATCTTTCTCACACTTTATTTGAAGACTATCAGCGTTTGCCATCACACAGAAGATGTAGAGTCCCACAGGCTTCACTGAACAGGCTGAGAAATGATTTAGTTCCTCAGTCTTTCAACCTATTAAGTATGAGTATTGTCTGTAAGTAGCCTCAGTGTACCCGAGTCCAACAATAAATGTAATATCCACTTTTTGTAATGTCTGTGATTTGTAGCATTTATTCTATGTTTTTTTTTTTGTTTGTTTAGTGTTTTGTTGGTGTTTAGTTAGTAGTCAAGTCGAATTGAATCTAATAAACAACAAACTTTGGAAATACATCAATGTTGACTTATAGAAATAGCCATACAAGTTTGTCTTTACAATGTAGTGCATTATTAATGAAATCATTATTATATTCAGCCAATTTCTAATCTAAGAACGCTACACTGCTGGAGCTATAAATACAACTTGGCTGGTATCTAAACAGAAGTGCTAAACATGTCTAACAATGTTTCAAAGAATGTACCTGTACTTTGTTCAATATAATCACAGAATAATAGGATTGACCGGTACTATCTTCCACGACAGGAGAAATAAGGACCGACGGTCATAAGTTTGGGTCGTGTGTTAGAATAAATATACTGTGTGGTTCTTGTATTGATCTTTGATGTGTGTGAGAGCTAAGCTTCCCTCCAGCATGAGCCCAGTTTACAGGCAAAATGAAATCATATCAACTGAAAAAAGAAATGGTGTGAATTGTTTGTGCCGTTGTAGAAGTACGTGTTGAGTTTACCATATCCAGTATATTTACAAGCTCTCGGGAGCAGAAGTCAACTTACATAACTGCTGTCAACAGAAGCTTTTAATATCAGAAATCTTGTGTGTGTAGGTTTGAAAAGGCTGCGTACAAACAGCCTCAGTTTGTTCAGACCTCGTCTGTGACACGCAGCTGAGTAGAGCAAATCTTTGCAGATTTTAAACATAATCTTTCGCTGAAATGTTTTGTTCGAGGAAAACTGCACACAGGATGTTGAATTAAAGACTACAGATGACCTGACATTTTTAACGACACTGTTTAAAAAAGCAGCTTGTAAGATTTAGGGGGATTTTAGTAAGGATGCAGATTTCAACCAGCTGAAACTTCTCCCAGTTAGGATTCCTTCAGTGTTCATTGTTCAGGAGGTTTTGGTCGGGAGCCGAATTACCCGCTCAGGTTAGTGATTTAAACCAATAACACTCAACTAAGCACTTTTACGTTACTAATCAGTGTTTCTCCGACACTGTTTGGCCTGTCTGCTCACCTTTTTTCTGATCCAGATGTTCAGGAGGTTTTTACTGGGAGCCGAATCATCCGCAGAGGTCTATTCCTCTCCAAAAATAACAGACTGAAAAATAACAGGTGATTAAAACCAGAGACGCCGCTGAATAAAGCTGTTTCTCATTATCAGTGTCTGGCACTTTGCAGACAAGCCACTCGCTGACCACATACTAATGTGGGCTCACCTTTTTTCTTTTTTCAAATCAGACACTGAATTATGCACAGGGGTCTCTTCCTCAGACAAAAATGACTATAAACACAGAACAAAGCAATTCCATGATAAAAAAAAATGATGTTTCTCTGACGCTGCTTGTTGTGGAGGTGCTGGTAACTATGGTGGCTGATGCAGAGCAAGACTGGCCTGATCTCAAACAAGTGTTTGGTTTGTCCATTCTGGGCTTCTGTAGAAACATGGCCTTGCAACATGGCGATCCCCGTAGACAAGGACACGCTCCCTATGCTGATAAATGGCTAATTGTAAGGTGACAAAAACATGACAATTTTCATTTTCAGACTATTAAAGTAAACATACTTATATCATATTCCATTCTGCCACTATATCCCCCTTAATCCTACACACTGGACGTTTAAAACACAATCTAAAGTTTTAACTGTCTCAGTCGGCATGAAGCGAAGGACTTTGAAATGAACTATTGTGTAGGAGTAGCATATGAAGTGTGATGTTTTTGCTACAGAAAATAAATTCTGCTGGGACATTAGAGAGCTGCACCAGACTCAGTGTTAAGTGTGAAATCACATAACACCCTGGCTGCATCTGCTGTGTGAGCACATATGTATACATTTACATATAAACACACACACACACACACACACACACACACACACACACACACACACACACACACACGCACACTGAGGAGACTGATCATACCTCTCCTCATTCTCAGCTCATATGGGGGAAACATGTTGACCTCATTCTTTCATGCGGAGCCACAGATTTATAGGATTGTTTATCAGCTGCATTTGAGAAAAAGCCAATTAGGTGACAAAGACTTGGGCAAACTAACAAAAACAAGCATGGTTAAATTTCATTTTTAGGTTACAGGATGGAAAATAAACTGTCACAACAGCGACAGAAACACAACACCAAACCCTCGTATGGCTGCACTGTCCTTGGAAACAGTATAAGATTTAAAGGGACAGTTCAGATTTTTTTTGAAGTGGGGTTGTATGAGGTACTTATCTATTGTCAGTATAGTTCAAACAGCAGATATCAGTCAGCACGGCCTCAGTTTGGAAAAGCAGGCTTGAGTCTGACACCGAAGCTAAGCAATGTACTGCTGTGAACAGGTCAGCAATAAAAGATATATATGAGTACAAGACAATTAGCTGAAAATGTGTGGAAAAAATAAATAAAGGCAAAAAAAAGAGGAAAAAGTATTTAAAAATTATAAGAATTTTGTAACATAATTTTCGAATTATAATGATTATCGATTTAGTTTTTTAAAAATGTTTTTTCCACCTAAACATTTCCCTAGCATTTTTAAAAATAATTCTCCAAATCTATTTATTTCTTGCAGTTTGTGGAATATTGCTTACCAAGTTGCTTATTGCCTTATTAATTTTTAAAGAAACTGCACCAATTTGCTCAAGGTTTAAAGGTTTAAGTGCCTGTGAAAGGCATCTGAAAGTGGAACCACAAAAGTGATGTTGCTCCAGGTTTCAAAGGGTTAAGCTGCACTGCTTTGAATATGCTCCTTCATTAGAACGGCCTCCTCTCCCTGGACTCCATACACTGACACCTACAATGACTGATGAACCCACGCAGTCACAGCCCAGTGCGGGCTGCCGCCACCAACGCTTTAACCAGCAGCATCTCCTGTATGACAGTCTGTTTAGGCTCTCACTTATTCAGCATCATGCCATGTCACGCACAACCGCGCACAACATGTTGCTAAAGAACATGACGGCACAACCGCACAGCCTCAGCTAACCTCTTCGGCGTATCAATCAGCGGCTCACTCCGGTGACCTCATATCTGGATCATCTGTGTAACAGCTCTCAGACATCAGACGATTTCATGCTTTCAATTGTGCCGCTCTTCCTAAAGAGCTTGTGCAGCTGGTTAATTAAAAAACGCGGCTCTGCAGAAGCTGGTGAGCGTGCCCCCCCCCCCGGCCCCCCTCAAACCCTACAGACAGTATTTTCCTTCCTTGAAGCTCTGCAGAGCCTCTTGTTGCACTGAATCCTGGGTATCCCCGGCTGGGTGTTTCATAGGGGTTGCAGCATCCGGCACAGTGGGCAGCAGCTTGGCAGATCACAGACAGCGTCTCACATGTTATGACTGGAGGACCGTCTGCTGATGGACGCAGTGGATCCGCACCGGTGCCCTGCTGTCATTCCTAAGATGCAGCCAGCGGTGGAGTGGGAGCTGATGAGGTGGGTTAACCACCAGCTAGATGTGTAGGTGATGGAGGAGGGAGTGCCTTTTTGGCTTTTTGCAAGGGCGTACGTTTGATTTTATTAGCAGGGGGGGACACACACAAAACGGGCAGTTCGGCCGCCAGAAAATTTTGAGCTTTAACCACTTGATTTGCGGTACTTTGGCAAATTATTACGCACCATGTTTTTATAGACCGAATCACCATGATGCCGCCCTAACAACATAAGCAACTTTGGGGTAGAAAACTGGCTACTCTTTTGAATTGCGGAGGTATGTCAATTTGGCAAACTTGTTTATTTCTGTTGTCATTTTCAGTCGTAACTGTAACATATAAAGATACAGAGTTAAACACAGTGGTTTTATGAACTGTGTTGCCTTGGTAACATTTTTGATAAACCAAATCTACTGGCATAGAAGCTTAGCATCGTACTGCTGTGGATAGGGCCACAGAAAACATAATTTAGCCACCTAAAAAACTCAAAATTAGTTTAAGTAAATGCTGTATTTGGAAATTTGCTCCGCTTTACCTTACACAATAGCTGATCAAGGCAGTGGTAAACCAGCTACCCCTATTTATCGATTTATCGATTACGGGAAAGTTTGCTCGGCGCGGTTTGATTATATGTGACGCAGCGGTTTTCTACCTGGAAGTTATTGTAAATAAATATTATAATTCTGTCTATTGTGGGGGACAAATGCACATGTTCTAAATACGGACGTCTCACACATTTTAATGGAAAAAAATTCTCATGACTTTTCAAGGATACATAATAAAATTTCCATTTTGGAAAAGCATGTGCTTCACTGCGTTTAGGGCACTTGGCAGCCTGGTTACGGTGCTTTTCTATGCACTAACACACACAGGAGAGTCTTCACTTCCCATGACAAACGCTGTCACAGTGAGGGCTTGGCCAGTATAAGACGTGCAAAATAAAAACTGTGCCAGTTTTTCATTTGTATCAAGCAGCAATTAAGTTGTTTGAGTTAATTTGCCTCGCTTCACATCACACGTCCTTCGATGCAACTATCGCGCAATGTAATGTTGATGCTGAAACGGTGTATCCTGCAGCCATTAGTCAACACATATTAGTTTGTTATTAGCTTATGTCAACAGCTAACTTATAGAAAATAAATCTGCCATTATGTTACATTACATGGAAGATTATCCCTGGAAGATTACTATAGTAAATTCATTCTATTGCACCCAATAAAATTCCATGATTTTTCCAAAACTTTCAAAGACTTTTTTTTCCTCATTCCATTACTTTTTTCAGGCCTGGAAAACGAGATTGTGAAATTCCATAACTTTTCCAGGTTTCTCATGACCATAAGAGCACAGTAAATATTGAGAGGGGACGTGCTTCCTGCGTCCATCCCAAAATCTACACCTGTGGCTTTTCGGGTGTTACTGTAAACGGCCTGTACGTTTACCCTCCACTACACCACTGGATGCAAAACTACAAATATGCATGTCACAAAGTCTGCAGAAACACTGAGGAGATACAACTCTCACAAGTAATTTCTTTTTGAGCCAGGGGCGTGTCTATGGAGCGGCACAGGCCACCGCTGAAATCTGATTGGCCACCCCAGGCGCCAACCTAACATGACTGACTATGTGCCCAGACAGTCTGAACTGTACGACCAAAATTTTTGTTCATAGGCGCGACCTTAAACCTGAGTCAGTAATGTGCTAGATTAGTGTTTAGCCTGACTAATTTTACAAATAAATTCATACGACTGCTTATTTGAATATTTATTTGAATGTTTTGACACTTTATACAAGCTATTGTGCTATTTACACTTAGAGAAACAGTTTCTTTAACAAAGTATGGAAGTGTTATTTTACATTTGTGTGGTGTCGCTCTGTTGTGTTGTGATTTGTAGGCATATTTATCTCTTACACTAAACTAAAAACAGGAGTGTACGACACTGCATTGTTAGTAATTTAAGTAGGTATGGGTAGTGGAGACAAAAATGGTAAATTAAAGCTATGCCGATGTGTTTTCCTGCAGCAGTGCCACAACTGCATAAGTCTGTGTCCCACTTGGGCCACCCCAGTTAAAAAAAAAAAAAAAAGTCTGGACACGCCACTGGTCTGCAGTGCAAGGGGCCTACCTGCAAGCATTGTGGGTTACACCAAAATAGAGCAGATGTGTTGTAGTCTGCCCTGAAGATGCATCTCCATTCAAGCACAGATCTCAGACCAGGCCTCGGCCCACCCTGAGAGCCTGATAGGTTAGCCATATGTGTGAAGAACAACATCCACACACAACAATCTGGACTCATCATTTCACCAACCTTTTCACTCTTATGATCTGATCCCTCATCGGCTTTATGTCCTGGAAGCTCTGCTGGTTGACCAGGCTGTAGACCAGTATGAATCCTTGCCCGTTTTTGATATAAAGGTCCCGCATGGAGGCGAACTGCTCGGTGCCGGCGGTGTCCAGGATCTCCAGCACCGAGGGCGAGGAGTCCACCTCGATCTCCTTGCGGTAAAAATCCTCTATAGTGGGGTCGTACTTCTCAATGAACGTCCCGGTGACAAACTGCACAGTGAGGGCGGATTTCCCGACCCCACCGCTTCCCAGGACCACCACTTTATACTCGCGCATCGTGGATTTTAAATCAAGTCGTAAGGTATTAAATCTGCGCGCGTCATTGAAAATGAACTCAGAACGAATTCACCACTCGTGTCCCATTTTGAACGGGTTGTCAATAACACAGTCTTGCTCGCTGCTGCTCAGCTATGGCAGAGCACAAAGACTCGGTGCCCCAAGATGGATTTCATTGTAGAAATTCCCCCATGCAGGCCAGACACTGACAGCTATACGTGCATCCGAGGACTGCAAATGTCCAAAAAATGTGCACGGGGGGGAGGAAGGAAATATCGCCCGATGATGTGGAGCGTGCCGGTTTTCATCTGCTTAGCTCACCCCTCTGTATGCATCAGAAAAAAACAAACTTGCTCCATCGAGGACACTGGAAAAACGCTTGGCCTCTAGAATGAACTGCAGGCGCGATTTTGCAAGCCGGACGCCGCGTCGTAAAAACGCCACAAACACAAACTATCTCCGCTCTGGAATACACAAGTTGCGTCTCTTTGTTTCTTTTTCACCATCTCTGGCATGTCTCCGCTTCTCCCTCGCTTCCCAGCGCGAGCCCAGCCGCCATACTCTCGGGTGGAGACCCACGGCCGCTGCGTAACCAGCTGGTCCCCGCTCGGCTCCCGTACCGAGGCAAGGAGGAAAAAAAAAAAAAAAAAAACTCACGGACCCTCCCTCCTCCTCAGACGGATGTGCGCGCGGGCCAACAGCAGGCCTCCGCTCCCCTCGAGCCTGAATGGGAGCTGCGCGGAGGCAGCCAGTCACATTCAGCGGCCGCATTTCCGTTCATGTGTTAAAATTCCCATCATTCGGTTGCCCCAGTGACATCCAAAGAGAGCTCGGCCAATCACGGCGCGGCTCCGGGATGTGTATCCAGGAGGAGGAAAACATGCACCGGATGCTGTTGCTATGGTAACGCTGCATTTTGTTGCTGCTGTCCAAATTTGAGAATGCTGTGCAAAAAGCAACATAACCGTATAAAGTCAGGAGATTTAATTATTTATTATTTAGCTACCTCTATCAGTGCAGGCTACGTTCCCAAGACATTACACGTTAGATATACGAAATTAATGTAGCTGTATTTCTAGTCTATTCTGTTTAATGTAATTGTGTGTGTTTATGTATAATAATAATAATAATAATAATAATAATAATATAGCGCAATCAAAAACCCTCAGAGGCAATGTATAATTAGAAGCAAAACAATAAAGCTTAAGCAAAACAATAATGCCAACCCAAGAACAGGCAGAAATTAAGGTAAAGACATCAGAGACCAAACAAATTAGAGAGAAAACAGATAAGAATTGGAAATAGAGATAGAAAAAATAAAACCATACCAATAAAAGTAAATACTATAAAGAGAATGAGAGAAGTAAACACAAAATAATGATAATAATTGTAATAATAAAAGAAGTGAGTAGAAATAATGTGCTGTATAAATAAAGCTGCCTTGCATTACCAGTTATAAATAAATAAATAATAAACAAAATTCTAGAAAAAGTCTTATAAAAACCCATGACCTTCTTGGCTTATGATGTAAAAATAAAAGATTCAGTACAAAATCAAACAACAAAGAACACAGCACTGCATTTACTTCACATTTATTTATTTGCAATATTAGATTTTACACAATTTTGAATTTACAGGAACAAAACTATCCACAAAAAATGTTTCATTATGCCTGAATAAAATTATTTTCACAAGTTAAAACAAATATGTGAGGGGCTGTTTATATTCAGGCCAGGATGGATCCAAATGGCACCAATATATATCAGAGTCTGTAATTAATCAAGCAATTAAGCTTTTAGTCATATCAGGAAATAATTGTTTTACAAACTGTAATTTTGGCCTCAAACTCAAAACTTATATATCAATAACTTCACAGAGAACTTCCATGAAATGTATTTTATTTATTAGACAGAATGGAATTTGTAACTAATGAACAAATACAAACTTAGGAATAGATTAAAGATAAGGCAAAGTTCACAAAAAGCATGTCCTCTCAGTCTGACAGTTGTAAAAGTGCTTTAGCTGGTCGCACCAAACATTCTTACTGTCCACACTTACTGGGCGATCAAAATCTCCAACAACCTCCATGTGCAGGTATATCCATGACATTCAAGCTTTTTGCCAAAAGGTGAAACAAACATTCAATTATATGCCTTTTATTTGCAGGTAAAATAAATAAGGGAAAATTTGTCATATAACTAATAACAACCTAAACTTTGAAAACAAGGTTCTAACAGCCGCTGAACCATCAACTCATGACTGCGAATTCTCCGAGGGTGGATTATATGTTTGCTGCAAGATGTTAACATGCAGTGGAAACCATATAAAACACAAAATTCGCAATTCAAAATATACTCTTATGCATTTGATCGCCTACAGTGTTTCACCATGGCATAAATATCTGACAGTACAATCTAATGTTTTCTTGTGAGGAGGAAAAACAATTTCATCACCTACAAAAATACAGTTTTTCAATCACTGCAACTTCAGATTGCCTCGGCAACACATCAAAACAATTAAATGACAATCTATTATTACACTATTATGAAAGTTACTTTCTGTAAAATGTGGCCTGTACAATGCACTTTTGTACATAAAGAGCAATTCTATGGCCTTGTTCATACAAAGGTTTGTTGTCCCTCACAGGTGACAAGGCAGTGACAGAGATGATGTTTTAAGCTTCTCTTTGCTCAAACGTTCGATCCCTGGACACAAGACGGCTTATCGTAGGCTAATACAACAGATCAAGGCCCTTTGAGGAACCCTTCAGCAGAGCTAAAGTCAGTTTAATAAATTACATTCATCATAAAATAGAAGAGAAAACATTTTAAAAGTGTTCATTTCTAATGTTAAACTAGTAAAATATGCAAGTCCCTATATTCCAACCAATAATCTGTAAATCTTTTCACAACGAATGAAAAAAATGACATATCATTTGGTGGACTGTCTGAGTTAATCACACAAAAGAAAAGTGTACAAATTAAAAAAAAAAAAAAACTTATATCAGTCACTTGAAAAGACATCAGAAACATGAAAGGACAGGTTGATATTTGCTGCAAAACAGGGAACTAAAACTTACATAAAAGATGTTCAAGAGAATGTTAACATATAAGAGCAAAAACGTTTTAACATCTGTTTGTGACACAATACCCACTCTGTCAGTTTCAAACAAATACGGGTATTTGCATAATGTGGCTATAACCCTACACGACTAAGCTTCACCAAACTTCTACCTCCTCAAATTCTACTTTTCTAACATAAAGTATTTTTACTGTGCATGAAACTAATTAGGAAACATCATCGTACATTAACCATCTTAAAACAAATGAAGCTGGATATCAGCTCTTATACACACTGTAGTACACACATACACACATTTGAGCATCAGTGAAAATTAATTGACTAAATACTAATGCGCTGACGTAGCACTGCAAAACATTTCTCTCTAAATGTGATTTAAGTAGATTTAATCGAGTGATTTTTCCACACGAAGCCTTTTAAATTTGCACAGACGTCCTCGTCTGCACAATTCTTCAGGCACTTGTAACATTCAAATACAGTACAGACGAGTGACTGTCACATTAAGACTAACAGTTCACACACAACTCAACTCTTCCCTCATAGGATTAATACGGGAACTTTAGTTTGAATATGAGCGGTGGTAATAACAACATTTTATTGAGTTCATTTTGATGGCTCTTCTTAAAAACCAGGAGCCAGTTTCACAAGGATATTTCACACAGGTCTGTAATCAAAGGCCGGTCCTAATTTTGCTGTTTGATTAGTCTGATGTAAGTTAGGCAGTTTCACAGTTCTTGGCTTATTTTAAGCTTAAAACGTCAGCCACCTTTCCACCAGGTTAACTAAACACTAAGATAAATCTATGGTCACAATCATTAACACCTGGGCCGCATTCTGCCCTGACAAAATGAAGCAAAACGTGTGTAAAAAAGTGTAAAAGGTTGCACAGAATTTACAGGGATTGGCTGAATTTCCATTTATTGTTGGGATTGCAATATCACCATGTCCTTGAGGGACTGCCTTTTAATACACTTAAGTTTAATTCACGTCAGTTCATAGGGGCTTTGCTATCATGGGAAACATATGTTAACATTGCCAAAACAACAACAAAAATAGTATGAACATTACGTAAAGATCATCTTTGTTTATATACTCGCTGCTGCTGAACACCTCTGATACATTTTAGTCTGTTTCAAATTGAATGTGCCCCTGCTGATCAATGTTTCCATGGTAACAATCAGTGACACCTCCTAAACAGTGGCACCAAACTTAAAAAAGGGAGGAAAACATGGCTTATAATTTATGGCTTTATAACAATATAGCAGAGTGAGTAATGAGAAGGGACAGTTTTTAAAGACTGAAGTGACCTGTTGGAAATGTACAACGGTGAAGTCACATTTCAGTGACACGTCTGTGCTTGTTTTATTTGTGTTCTTAAACTCTTTGGTGAATTTTTCCAGTAAAATGTCTTTGTATAATTTAGAAATGTGACTGATTAATTTGAGTGAAGTGTATCTTTGTGAAACCAGTTCCAGAGGTGAAAACCACTTACAGACACAGCAACAAGTCAAACATCACTGTGACCAATATTTCAAATACATATTTTTTTGAAGTGGGGAAAATCTAAATGTTTAAATCACTGCTGCTACTTTGACAGCAGATGGATTATACAGTATTTCCTCTTAGCAAACATACTGTATATGCAATGCAAAGGCACACCAGGAGGTGGAGCGCTGATCCTGTTCTCTAGGGATGACAAGGAAAACGATACAGATGGACTACCCTCAGAGCATTTTAAAGGAAACTTTTGCCTTTTTTTACAATGTGAAGAGTTATAATAAGTGCTTTTTACTATTTTGTTTGAAAGAATTAAAGCTGGCAATATATAAACAATCAATGTGAAAAACCTTACAGTTAACATCACACATTCAAGAAAGGAAAAATAATTTGCTGCTCATTATCTTGAGGATTTAACAATCTCCAACATAGGACCCCTTTATACCTGGTATTAACGTTTCAGATCAGATCTGTCAGTCTCATCCTTTCCTCTTGTAATATTTACACAATTTCAAACGGTCAGTGAACAACATTTCTGCTTGTTTCCCTGTCAGTTAACAGTAATGTGTATCTGCACTGCATGTTTCTGTTTAATTCCCATGTGTTCCCTGGTTGGATTTGTTCATGAAAATGATGAGGTTCTCTATACGTGAACTGCATTTCAGCTGATTAAGAGGCTAAATGAACCTATCGCCTTGTCAGAACTTCAGGAAATAGAAACCAGGATATTATCCACATCACTGGGGATGCATTTCAATGCAGGTGCAGAGACGCGTGCATACAGTAACCTTCTGTGACACAACACAGAATAATCCTAGTAATTGAGCTATGTATTTAATCTGAGCGATCAAAGTCTACAACATTTTCATCAGTGACGTCATCAGCATGCAGCTTGTTGTAAGTTGTGTGTGGTGTTAACAGAATATTTACAGAGCAGTTGTTTGGCGTCTTTAACAGCAACACAGCACTGACTTCTGTTTCTGGTGGTTACTTGAGGATGATCTGTTTCAGGGGCAAAAGACAGTCACTTAGTGGTTGAACACAATGCAAATATACTTGGTCCAAATGTGTTTTTGTGACATGTATAAAATGCTGCTATAATGAAATGAAACAAATACCTTACAGGAATACCTCACACACAAAATGATCACTGTTTACAAACTCTCGGATTATACTCCACAAGTTCTGTGAGAGTTTCTGAACAGACGTTTTGACATAGTTTCGCTGTTGTGAAATGCGGCCCCATTTTTTTCAGTTCATCGAGAATGTTCACCTTTTTCGATTCTTTGTTCACCGTACAGGCATGCAAGAAAAAACAAAAAAACTTTTTCTTCACTAATTCAATGTAACACTGGGTGAGTAATTGATAAAGAAATGATCATTCTGTGGATGAAGTATTCTTTCAAACCCTTAAACTCTTGAGTTTGGTCTTAATTTTATCTTAAGTCTTAAATTTAAAAATAAATGAATTAACAAAAAAAAAAAAAAACAACACTTGGCTTTTACATCTAACTAAAATATTGCATAAATATACGATGCATCATTTCAGACATTTTTTCTGCCTAAAATAAACAGTATTGAAACACTGAAAACACTGAATAACTTCACTGCAATTTGAAGTCTCAGCTGCAAAACATGCATTTCTAACACCAGTGGGTGCAAAGTTGAAACATTTAGCTATAAGAAAAAAAAGAAATAATAAAGTAAAAAATATTGTTTTTGAGGTCCATATATTTTACATGGACTCCTCTACAATCTCTAACCGTCAAATGTTTTAATCTTCAAATCTGAGATGACCAAAATATAAATAATACAGATTTTAAACTCAAATGAGGCACAGATTATACACACACAAATAAACATACAGCATACATGGGTAACTTGGGTATTTTTCAACCCTATTTTCCCATGTACTTGTGTCTAAGGGACTAACGATGAGGACAATTTTTGAAACTGGTCGAATACTGAGCTAAAGCGTTGCAGCTGGCTGCTGTGAAACATGCTGCAATGTAACCACTCAGGGCAATTACACACTGTCGATGTACGTCCACTTACCACACTGTACACAACTGTTTGCTTTTTCCACTGACATTCTCAACTTATTATTTAAGTGTCTGTAAACATTAGAGAAAGTATCCCTACAGAGACAGTTTTTTTTCTTAAGAGTAAGATCCTTTTTATTTAACCTGAAACAGCCCTGAAATCACTATTACCAAACCCACTAGACTGTTTTTAAATAAACTGTCATTTTTGTGAGTGTACTCTACACTCACAGCATTTATTTCAACCAAACTAGTGCTCATTGAAACACTGGAAAGATGAACCAAGATGGCCTTGTAGAAATGTATTTTGTTTGTTGACTTGAAATGAAGCGTGTTTCACGATGATTAAATGACTGTTTATTTAAATGGAGTCGGGTGAGTCTGCAGATGGCTGTAGGGATCTTATCCATAATGCCATCAGACACTTATAATTACAATAAGCCTGTCACTGCCAAAAACAAGCACTAAGATAGGGTCCAGGCTGACAAATACCAAAGCTTCCCTTTAGCATCGCCACTTCTGAAAGATGTCTCATTACAGTGTCATGTATAAAAATGAAACCTTAATAAGGACAGCATCGTTTCACAGATGATAATAATACAATCACTGCATATATTAACAACTTAACACAAACAGTATGACGAGTATCTCAGCTACTTTTGTGAATTGAATATCTAGAGAACATTTTGAACTGCATACTGTGTAATGAAACAGAAAAAAGCGACAAAAAAAGCAAAAAACATGCATAAAGAATAAACACCAATATTTGAAGATGAAAGACCTCTAGATACATAAGTGATGTCTGTCATCTGGGAAAAGGGTGAAATGCAGCCTAGCTCAACTGAAGGTCTACAGGTAGATGAAGCTTAAAGACGAGCAATGCAAGCAGGGCAACGCTATGCTGATGAAGCAACTCCCCTGATTTAAAGATGAAGCACTTATTCAGAGCTCAAGGTTTTATGACAGAAAGCTTTAAAAAGGAGCAAACCTGATTGGCTGGTGCTGTTGCTGCGTAGGGGACACTTGTGGCGGGAGTAGTTGCTGCAGAGACAGTAGCAGGCGTAGCACTGTACATCATGGGGACTTTTTCAGGAAGGGAACCATGAAAGCAATGAAAAGGGAGGTGGAGCATTATGGTAACCATAGCAATGTTTTTTCTCTGTCTTGCCAGGCAAATACAATATGACATCAGCGGCAAGCCATCATTGGGTTAGACCAGCAGATGGCATGTGATCACACAGCAAAGCGAGACAGCGGGGGAGAACATAAAAGGAGAGCTGATAAGAGATAAAATTAGGAAATCTGTCCATAATTTGACATCCCAAAAGAGACGACATGTACAGCGATAATTTTACAGGATGTGCGAGGAGTTTTTAATTCAAGTAAAAAAAATCAAGAGCAGATAAAACATTGAAGGGATGCTGATCAAATTTCCTAATCCATGTGTGGCAATTCTACAAACAAAATCCACCAAATTGGTCAGATTTAAGTGATCTGTTTGACTATCTGAAGTGATGTTTGAGAAAGGATTATTAACATATTACAAGTCTGTATTTATCACAAGACTTAAATTGTTAAAAAAAAGCACACAAATATGCAACAAAAAAAATATTTACAGAAAAAAAATTATCGGTACTGATCATTTAGAAATGTGGTTCCTGATTCAAAGTTTCATGGGCACAACAAAAAAAAACCAGATTATATGAAACTTCACCTGTGTTCTCCATTCACAATTAGACAGTTTACAAATAAAAATAAGGACGGGACCTACCAACGCTGTTAGCTGGAGTCATGCAGAACACAGAACCTGCGTGATTAATAAATGGAAAGAGAGTATTTTAAATTGACTGACACTTCAGAATCATCAACACTGGCACGAGCCCACATGAATATATCTTAAATCTAGTAACCATAAACAAATAAGATCGTAAGTCTTTGGACAGCATAGATCTAACTGCGTAAATTCAGCAAAATAAAACACTGTAGTTAAGTCAAGTAACAAAAAAGGTTGTGTAATATTTGTGAGCAACAATAAACTCTAGAAAAAAAGCTTTAAGACAAATACCAAACTTAAAAACTGTATAAAATTCCTGTTTAGCTTTGAATCCACATTAAAGGGACAGTTCACCCCAAAACCTAAAGTACATATTTCACCTCTCACATGTGCTATTTATCAATGGAGATTGTTTTGGTGTGAGCTGTTGAGTGTTGGCGATATCGTAGAGATGTCTGCTTTCTCTCCAATGTCGTGGAAACAGATAGCACTTGGCTTGTGCTGCTCAAAGCACCAAAAAGTACATTTGAATTGTTACCGCAACTGTGATGTTGGAGGGTTAGAGCAGCTCTTTGGGAGTGCTCTTTTTAGGCACCCTGGGTGCGCTCAGCCTAAGAAAAATTTTGGGTACACTCAATCTAGATAGATAAGGAGCACTACGGGTAAGAGGACAATCATGTCTTTATGATGTTGGGGTGAACTGTCGCTCTAAATTTAAAAGCTTACCTGTGGGATAAAATGCAGCGGTGGGCTGCTGCAGCTGTGTGTTGGCCAGAGCCTGTTGATAGTGCAAAAAATTGGGGCTGAGTAGAGAGCTGGCCCAGCTGCTCTTCTCAAAAGCTGGTCTCTTTGGTAGGGGTACGCTGTAGGGAAAGGCCTGAAAGGAAACAAGAGGAGACATGACACACCAAACCTTTCTGTTATCTCAGTTCAGCTAGGTTTTAAACACTTAATATTTAGTACTCATTTACAAAAATATGGGAAAATGGCAAACACGACTACACAACAAGGTGACTGTTACCACATAGTGGAAAAATCAAGCATGTTTTAGGATTAAAATATGAATGGAATAACCAAAAACTTTTAAACATCTCTTAAATTAGGCACTTAAAGCTACTGATGATGACTGTGTACACACAAAGACTAAATGAAGAAGCTTTAAACCACAATGACAAAAATGAAAAGTTAATACAGTACAAGTAATAGCTACAACCAAAGCAAAAGGTGAAAATACCAGGTCTACAGTTGCCTCGAGGGATCGCTTCATTGCTTTGGCAGTCGACTGAGTCTTTTAATAGCAGGCAGCGAGCACATGATGGCAGTGGGCCAATGGGATTCAAGCGTTTAACATACAGGTAACAGCAAGCAGAGGTGCGTCATGGGGGACAGCATTGTGGATAGGTGAGAGGGGGAAAACAAAAACAAAATAATCTGAATGTAGTATACCACATAAAACACAATATGCATGCACAGTGACCAAAATAACTGATTAAAGGACACACTAACTAGAGCCTCCTTTATTAGTAGCTCAACATGTGCAGGTAATCAACAGCTTTGGCAACACCATAATACGGCATAATCTCGTATACTTCTTCATACTGTATATTGACCATTAGTATTACTTGATCAGAGTTTATTAATTGTAATCAAAAAGCTACCATGATGCAGTCAGTGCAACTACAATATGCACCCTCTGTGTTTTTCTAATACATTGGTTTAACAGGTTTCAGGAAGGGTAAATAATGTAACAATTTTATTGTTAAAGCTTGGGTAGGCAGTTTTGTTTTGGGCATAATTGGGCAAAAATCACATAATACCCTTTGAGCATATTCTAATTCAAGTGGTCTGAGAGAAAGCTAGATAACTGCACCTCCTCTTGACTCTGTTTTCAGGCTTTTTAAAAAATCTAGGCGATTATGGGAGATGTCGGCCAATCACAGGTCATTTCAGAGAGAAGGCGTTTTATTGACTGTTCTACAAATTCAAAATAAAACAATATCAGCAAAACGCTTCAGCACGGTAGAGAAAATGCTGCTGATGGTTTAGTCTTCTGCTAACCGAAGCCAAAAGCTCACTGCTAAGGCTCCAAGTTCACAATAATGTAGCTAATGTTTGAGCCGCTACAGCTGAAAGTCTGTTCCCTAAACTGCTGCCTGTTGTCCTCCCAAAGAAGGAGTCCGAAGAGCGTCGAAAGTAGAGCTGCAAGAGGAGGGTGTATTTTCAAACTCTTTTTTTTTTTTTGGCCATCCCATATTTTTGCCTGCCCCAGCTTTAAACGAAAAAAAGAAGACTTCGTTTCCTGAGAGATAGTCAGAGGCAACATCACGAATGAACAGCTGAAATAAACAAGTATGCGATGTCATGAAACACAGAATGTGGAGCTGCATTTACTACATTCACACTAAGGATTTTGGTGAATGGCAGATGTCTCTCACATTGCACACAACAAAACTTAATTGCCTCTGTGAGCTGAAAAAACAACCTAAATTTAATGCAGCAAAAATATTATGTAAATGTAAGTAACAATAAGACATGATAACTTAAAAAGTGACATAGCTGATCTATGAAGGGTACAGAGGGAAGAGAGGCACATTTTACGGACGCAAAATGGCAAACGGTGAGTGAGAGACCCGAAAATGCATTATAACTTATAAAGCAACTTAAGTGAAGTAAGTTAATGTAAAAGCTGAAACTGAAACAAGAAATGTTTTTAGCTGCAAGAATTGGAAAAAGAAATGGCAGAAATTTGAAGCAAAAAACGTCAGAGTCCAAAGTATGTAAAGATTTTGCTCTTTTGTTCACTTTTCAGTTGTCACAAAGCTGAGCCATTAAAATGATTCATACTGTATAGCACATAATAAAACTGTTTAACAAGCCATTTCTCAGGTAACTGCAATATAGCACCGGTTCTGCCAGGAAGTGCTTGTGCCCACATAGAAAATGTGCATCTTTTGATTGGGCTGAAAGCACGAGCCATGAAATGTCAGCAAAAACACTTCTCTATTATAAAAACTCATCTATTGCTCTCAGTTTGATTGACAAGCCTTTTAATACAGGGACTAATCCTTGACAACAACTACCATAAATCCCATCCCATCTCATCTCATCTCATCTCATCCCTTTTTAATGTTTCCGATGTCATCAAAGGTCTGTTTACATCTGCAGTGTTTTTAAACACAGGATTAAAAACAGGCATATGTTCTTAATTATCAGAAGACAAACAGACTAAGAGCAGATTTTCAACTTCTGAATAAAACTCCTTTTAAATTAATGTAAGTTATACAGTCTAAAACAGAGGTTTTCAAACTCTGATGTGCGTCTCCCCAGACTTGCATGAGTGAGCTGAAGGGCTGTGACGAGCGAGATGTAATGCTAAGATACTGTGTTCTAAAAACAGGAAGTTTGTTATTTTGTTTAGGCCTGCTGATTTCGCCCATAATTTAAGTCAAAATGACACTCGTTTGAGATAAAACTTGGCCAGATTACAAGGACATCCTTATCTTTGATGTCCATCGCAACTCAACATCCTGAATTCCCTTAAAAATCAAAAAAGAGTTGTAAGGGTGCATATCACATGGGCGTAAATACCCTGAGCTGTTGGTGCCTTGGCTGGCCAGATCGTTTGCTGCATGCCATTTTCTTACTGTCTTCAACCACATTTCCTGTCTTTCTCCACTGAAGGCATAAAATGCCCCAAAAATTCTCAGCAAAGAGGAATAACAGAAAAAGACGCTCACTATAGCTCCTAAACTTGCCTGAAAATCTACACATTTTTAAGTTTTCTTCAGTATCAAAGTAATCCAGTGATAGTTGTCTGTGCATCGATGGGTATATGTAAACAAGATCTTCTTGTAGCTAATTCACCATATTGTTATGATGCCAGTATACCAAAATGTAAACAAATGTAGGCTTAAAGATCATGGCATGAACTGAAAACCAAAGTGTATCTAATTACACTTCCTGTTTACAAGCAGGGGTGGTGGGTGGTGCACAGTAGTCTCGATTTTGTCAAGAGGGCTGTCACAGTGTTAGACTTTGAAAACGCCTGGTCTTAGAAATCACTAATTTGACTTTCATACTTGCTGTTGTTACTGAAGTTGCAAAACAGGTTTAACAATACATCTAATTACTGATTTTCTACTTTTTCTAATACTTAAACATCAGGTAAATTGAACCATTGCAAATGACAGAATACTAATATGTACTGCTCCACATTCAGTGACATCATGACAAACACAATTACACTAAAAACCACCATATTACTGACAGGATAATGTGCTTTTTGTGCAAACTAAAAGATGTTTCAGTGGTCAGAAGGATAAGGCTCTGTCTTACCATGGCTGCAGCTGCAGCCTGGGCTGCCACAGCTGTGTGATTGACTTGCTGCTGACTGGATTTGATTTTGGCCTGCAAGTGTGCAGGCGGGTGAAAATACTTGCACTTCTCCCTGGAGCAGCGGCTCTTGATGTAGTCCATGCAAACAGTGACAGTGTTATCTGTGGTGTCAATCATTGGACTGTCACTGGGGTGAGCGAAGCGGCAATCTGTTTCCCCTCTCGCACAATTTCCCCGCTGAAACTCGCGGCACACCTGAGAGGAGCAAATTATGCAGAGTTACAGGGATTCAGCATTTCAGCATGGAGCCAGAATTATGCCAACCCGCAGAAGTACTACTGTATTTTGTCATGTTAAATCACTCCCTTGCCATGTATGAATACCTCTAGTTTGTCTGTACGCTGCAGCTTCTGTGAGGGAGAAGAAGAAGATGAAGAAGAAGAGGAGGAGGAGCTCTGGACTGTGACAGGTGGGCTCCCAGAAACAAGGACCTGGGCGCTGGAGAGGTTGTCTGTCGGGATGAGGCTCATGCCATGGCTCAAAGGTGTCATGTATGAACCATAACCAAGACCAGTGTTTGTGCTCAGTCCCTGCGTAACAGGAAATGTTGGCTATAGGAGAAAAATGACATATTACAAGTGAGACAAGCACCATAAAACAAATTCAAGTACTTCCCTCATAACTGTGAGGATCTCACCACAGGCTGCAGACTGGGTCCTGGGATCACAAACGGCATCTGTTGTGCGAGCATGGCTGCTGCGGTCTTCTGCTGGATGAGGTTGTTGCGCCCATTTATCTCTAACTGAGTTTTTAAGTGTGAAGGTGGATGAAGATATTTGCAGTTTTCTCTTGAGCATCGGCCCTGTATTTGAAAGGAGAAAAAAAAAGGCAGTAAATACACTCAGGATTGCAGGTCAGTGATCCTTATAGTCCTCTATATAATCTCTTAGGGCTGCATAATATATCTTCATTTTTTCACTGCGATGTCAATTGTGTAAAAAACTCCAATATTGCACTTGTGGGTTGTTTTTTTTTTAATTCAGTTGAAAGAGAGTTAGAGGAAAACTGCACTTAAAACTCCAGTGTTTAGGCGGTGTCTGGTGGCTCAGTGGATAGAGCAGCACCCCATATAAAGAGGCTGTGTCCTTGCAGCAGCAGCCACAGCCGCAGGTTCAATTCTGGCCCTTGACCCTTTGCTGCATGTCTCCCTCTGTCTCTCCCCATCACACTCAAACTGTCCTGTCCATTAAAGGCAATAAAAGCCCAAAAAACAATCTTAAAAAAGTCCAGTGTTTAGGATTTAGGGCGATACATTGGTAGAGGTAGAATATAATAAGTATGTTTTCTTTAGTGAGACTTACCTTAAAAATAAGAATCGTCGTGTTTTCATTCCAGAGAAAGAGCCGTTTAAATCTACATAGGGAGCAGGTCCTTGTCTAAGAAGTCTGCCTTGTTGCACCATGTTTCTACAGTAGCCCAGAATGGACAAACCAAGTACTGGCTCTAGATATGCCCGTTTGTGTTTTATACACCGTAGTTGGCAACAACTTTGTGACAAGCTTAACAGCTACAACGCATATTTTTAACATGAAACTGCTTTATTCAGTGTTTTTACCGTTTCAAATCACCAGTCCATTTGTTTTGTTTTGGAGAGACCTCTGTGGATAGTTTTGCTCCTTTAAAACCTCCTGAACATCTGGAACTTAAGTTATCAGGGAAAAAAGGTGATCACACATCGGCATGTGATCGGTGTGTGGCTCGTCTCTGACATGCCAAACAGCGTCAGAGAAACACAGATTTTTAACATGAAACTGCTTTAAACCTCCTGAACACTGAATTCTGATGGGAAGTTCATGTTTGGCACATGGGAGAAGTTTTAGCTCCTACACAGTCCTACACACCACTCATTTAAAACGTAACTCTCCTTTTTTTATTGCCGCCTTTTTAGTTCATTTTAAGGTATGAAAGGTTAAAGGTTAGAAAGCAATTTATAGTATTTTAGCAGCATATTTAAATCAGCAAAATAGCAGAACTCGGTACACTTTAATACCCACTTATTACTTGTATTATTGTTATAGCGATGTTCAACAATGTTAATGCATATTTTCCTTAAATTGTGCAGCCATATTCCGATCATTAAATTTGACAGCTGTTCTTTGAAAGAATGGCTTTGATCATTAATCTGAAATGACATGCAAACTTCCTCCTCCAGCATGAAGAGCTGAGGTGTTACACAACTATCCGTCACCAATCACCTACACAACTGTAACTCTCACCTTACTACATAAAAGAAAGACGATTTCCCACATTGGCATTGAATATTAGCCTTGGATATAGATGATGTGCTCCAGATTCACCAAATATAAATGTAATAGACAGTGATGTAAGCAGCATGAATTAGATGAAGACACAATGCTCCCTTAATGACTGCACTCTGTAGCTTTTATGTGAGACTTTTCGAAAAAGCTGACTGGATACATAAGACGTCCCTGAGCTTGCCAGCTGCGGGAATCCAGTATCTCCTTTTAGACTTTAAAATGAGCCTAGCAACACAATTTCTGTTAATCAAGCATCTTTATTAGCCTAATGAGAGGTTAGCTTCCTCTGCCCTCCATATTCAAATCCTTCAATTAAGTTCACTAATTTCACCTCATTTGCATTTCTCCCAAGAGATTTATATTAATTATTTTCAGAGAGGATTTTACCATTATCTGTGTTTCATTAGTCTGTATGAAGCTCTGTAAAAAACTGCAGCGCCAATAAAAGTATTCACCGCTCTTGAAATGTTTTATGTGTAACTGTTAAACAATTACCGAGTTGCTTGAAAGTATGAAATAAAACTTAATAAGATTCATTCACCACAGCTTTGCAGGGTTCAATCAAACCCAAAGATGACTAAGAAAACTGCACAATGACTATTCTGTCCTGACAGGATTTATTGTCTTTCTATTTGAGAGAGCATATGTTTTACAATCTGTATGAAACAGAGTTAAGTTGAGATAAAAAATTGTGAGAGTTGGCCTCCAGGTCCACTCATTAGTAATAAGCAATATAACATTGTGATTAACATACTGTGTTAATAAACAGGCCAAAAGAACCACTAGTGTCTGACAGGCTGTGTGCTATTGACTGCTGAGTCTAGGCCAGCGTCAGCAACATGAAGAGGATCATAGTTTGGTAGAGGTGGTAGGGAGAAGAGCGACACATGCTGTTTGTTAACAAAAAAGTTCATGTGTTTTCTGGGATGAGGAGAGGAAACATGACAGAGTTAGTCTCTCAAGAAAACTAAAACTGTGCCATTATTACAAAATTTTGGATTTGAAGATGAGGAAAGACCTGTCCTAACTGGCTGCACGCAACACTGTGAGCTGAACTTTACTCGGCCGCCGTGTTTCTATTTATTCCTGACGCTCTCTTTGAAAGCACCACAATTGATTAGGAAGAGAAGGTTCATGATGGTGAAATGAAGTTATCCAAACAATGCCTCCTTATTTCACTGCAAAAACCCAAAGAAGGAGGCATCTGCCTGGAGGAAGGTGGCCAGAGAGCTGACACCACATATATGGTAAATGACCGTTGCTAAAAACAACTTAGAATACGTGCTGTTGGCTTAGTCGTATCTAATTTCCAGTAAATATCATAATAATAAACGTGTTTTCTGTTTTAAAAAGAGTTGTTACAAATGTAGGAAGATAGCAGGTAGGCTAGTAACCCATCTTTTAATTGTCTTCGGTCTGATCTAGAGTGCACAGCTGATATTTAAGTGGTTTGTTTACATGACATAACAGAAGTAAATATTTAATGATAACGATTCAAATCTCTGATATGACATGATGCTACACCATAAGACGTTATTTTTCTGTTGGGACACAGTGTCATTATGTTCCACTAAGGAGTGGCTGCCGAGTAAAGCGGGACACAGGTAAATTTCAGTAAACCAGTCTGGTGTGGTGTTTGGCTTAATAACAAACCGGTTTGAACATTTTCATACCAGCCAAACTCTACTTTCCACAGGAGATGGCTCAAATTAGATTTGTCTTTCAACAAGACTCTCAACTGTTTTTAATGGAAGTCATGAGATACTAGTTGCAAAAGCAAAGCATGTGCACATTCCTCTGTTTATTCAAGTTAACTCTGTTAGGAGTAATTGATGACTGGGTACTTTAACAGCAATTGTTTTGAGCTACAATTAGTAAATCACAGGCCAAAATCAGTGGACAAGCCCAGACAGCAAAGTAAGTCTTTGTATTTTAATAAATAAAGACTGAGGGTGGTTAACAGCCACTGAGTTAGCACCAGCTAACATTTCACCAGTAGCCATATTGGTAACAGAGATCTGAGTACTACTCAGACAAAAGCCTATTGATGAGGAAGAGCCGTGACATCGTCACATGACTGCAACAACTGTTGCTGACCTCTTATCTAACTTTTTTTTATAGGAAAGTGTTTATGAATATCTTATATGTTGCATTTTTTCATCATCCTTCCTTGCCATTTTATTTGACTTTTTTCAAACTTTATTCTTTTCCCCTGGTGTTTTTACGATTCCTCCATTGTTAGAATTGTGTTTTATCGTTGTTTTATTGTTCTTTTGTTTTTTATCTGTTTGTTGTGCTACATAAATAAACAGACTTTGACTTAATTCAAAACAGTTAAAGCAACTTACATATTTAAAATAACTTAGCCAATTGCATTTTAAATTCAAACACTGCCTTGGAAAAAGATTAGTGTAAAAATAAAAATGATCAAGAACTGAAGTGCAGTTGTGATCGACTCACTGCTGTAGTTAAAAATATTGAGGGCATTTACGTTTTCCACAACAGGAAGGAGTTTTAGCCTAATTTCATTACATCTCCTTGACCATATTTATGTATCAATATTTAAGATGAATTAATTATTGTTGTTTTTATATGTAGGAATAAGGTAACTTCTTTGTGTAAAAGCCTTTTGTCCAGGCCCCTGCCCGCAGAGGCACAAACAAGGCCCTCTGTCCAGACCAGCTGTGTATGAACTGCCTACAGTAAGGAGATAAGACGATGACTCAACATGAGAATAATCCTGGGGGCAAAGCTGCATTGTGTGGCGATAGTGACTGTGTGAGAGTGGATTAAGGCGGCCTTGGTCTCATTCAGGGCAACTGAGCAAACAGGAGAATAAATTGGCAGTAATCCAAATGGCTGACAGAATTTTTCTAGACTACATTAGATAAGTGATGAGGTAACATCTAACAGGTATTTCACTCTATTTTTGGGAGAGTGTGTTATTACCTTTGGTGCCACAAACACTGTAGCTATACATGATGGAAGATAAAGCTATGAATTTGCAGTTTTGTTCTGTGGTTTCACATCTTGCATGAGAGCAGGTGTAAGACATCTTAACTCGTTCAGATCTCCGGTCATTTCTAATGGATGTAACTTTTTCTAGAATTTGTTGATTACTCTTATCAGACTCCAACCAAATTCACACACTTATATCTGTAAGCCAATCACATTGTTGCATGATCTAAAATGGATTGCAGTAGAGGCATGCCCCCCTTTAGAAAAGGCATGGCCGACTGTAAGGCAAGGAGAACGTGCATGGCATGTTTCAGTTCATAAATCATATTGTTAAAGTACATAATTTGTGTTTAAACTGTGTTAAAAGTAAACATGAGATGTTATATTACTTATACGTGGCAGAAAATTAAAGAAAGATTTATAGCTTTTACTCAGGATTTTGTCAAAAATATGCATCTGAGTGTCACCAGAAAATGAATAGGGGTAATACTGTCTCAATAAATATTGGCTTAATTTGAGATTTCACTTTTAGGTGGATTAAAGAGGTACTCTTCTCCTCAAATGGCCAATTGTAAATCCAAAATTTAACTTGAGTGGTGTTGAATTTTGGGAAGAAAACTGTTTTTCTCACATGCCTTCACAACAAAGAAGTCAAAAACTGAGAAAATTCCTGCTGAACTGATGTCATTTTTAAAGTTTTGCATAATAGCAAAACTATATCAAAACACTTGAGTGTAATCCAGGTCACATTTATCAAGTAGTATGTTACTTTCCAAACACTTGTTTTTTAACAAAAACTTTAATATTTAAAACATCTTTGCATAATAAATAGTCTCAAGCACAGACGAGAAGTGCGCGTGCTGTTTCTGCAGAGGTGTTTTAAATAGTAAAATTTTAGCAAAAATGTATGTGTTTGGGATGTATACAAGCATACGGCTGGATAATGAGGTTTGGGTAATACTGCACTAGTTGTGTGGGAATTGTAAACAGATGTTTTGCCTTTTTTTGTTAAACATGGCCCCCCTTTAATCCAATTTGTACATTTTTGTCAGTTTCAGGATTCTTTGTTCAGCGTGGAGGCATGCAAGAAAAATTGTTTTCTTAGCAATTTCAGGATGACACATGGTGAGTGACTGATATACAAATGATCGATTACAGCGTGAAGTGTTCCTTTAAACTGGCAGTAGACGTTATGTATCACTTCCCTCCTCTATTATCAACACTTACAGGGAACTAAGTTGTTTTTATCCTTGTTTTTCATATATTGTAGAGTATATCTCTGAACCTTGTAGGGTAGAAAATTCTAAATTATATCAGGGATGCTTTTCCAAACTCAGTAAAGGATCATTAGGATGTTACAGTTATAAATACAAATAAAGTGTAATTCTTACCTTCAGTGAGTCAAAGCAGGCAACAACTCTCCCGTTGTCAACTTGGCAGCTCTTCGGTGGATGCGCAAACTTGCATTCCTCATCACTACGTGAACAGTTTCCTCGCTGGAACTGTCGACAGACTTCTAGAGTCAGCCATTTCGTGTCTCTTACTGAAGAAATGTTCAACGCCATGTCTGAAGGTTAAAATCATAAATTAATTTTTTTTCTTTAAAAGTCACTTATTGTGCCTCATACACCAAAAGCTGTAGGTTGGCTCTATGTGCAAAGTCCTCTTTGACAACAATCTGATGAGGCCTCCATCAGCTGGAGCAGAGAGATCAGGCTGGTCAATCTCTGAGAAATCACCCGTCAAACAAAAATAACTGCAGATGTCTGTGACACATTCAAGTGTGGTGTCCACAAATAATGGTGCCTATAAATATCAGACTCTAGTCATAAATTCTCTGGTCATTATTCTCTTTCCTCTTATATTATGGCTCTATTTGGCATTTTTCAGGTGCTGAAGTTGTGCAAAGTGTTGGAAAACAGCTTGCAGCTGAGGTTTCCTGTGTAGGAGCTCGAGTCTGGCCTTAAAGAAAGCATCGGCCGAAAATATGCAAGGACCAAGTCGGGGATATCATCTCAAAGGCACTTTTTGTTGCTGATCTGAAAGACAAAAAAACATGCATATTACTGAAATTGCATCCAAACAAACAACATTGTAATGTGGTGTTATTAGTCAACAGTTGGCACATTCAGAGCTACCATAAATTATTTGTGAACACTGATCGCATCTCGTGTACTTTCTTCTATTCACTAGAGGCTGTGTTCAATCCCCAGAGTCATCTGTTCAGTTTACAGCAGAAAGCAGATTAGGTCAAACAATAACAAATGTGATCTTTTGTAATTAGTCCAGTTATATTTAGTCATGTCAGACTCCCAAGAGACCAATCGTTTGAGTCATTTTTTTAAACAGAAACTCCAGATATTCTCTGGTCCCAGCTTGTCAAACATAAGCATTTGCTGCCTCTGTCTCTTTTATATCACTGTTAAATGAATCTCTGGGCTCTGCACTGTTGATTGCACAAAACAAAACACCTAAAGATGTCACAGTGGACTCTGGGAAACTGTGATGGACATTTTCCCTACTTTTTGACATTTTTGTGAACTTAACAATGAATCTATTAATCAAGAAAATAACTGGCAGATTAATCAACAATGAAAATGTTTGTTAGATGCAGCTCTAAATATACCAGCCCTGTCAAGCAAACACTAACAGTGAAGTAGGATTTCCAAAATCGGGCATGGACATTTCACAATATTTTTTAACCAAATTTAAGACTGAATTTTGGACAAATCAGCTTTTTCTTAAGCAAGTTTTGTAGGCTAAGAGTAAATCTAAATGGTACACATATATTGTACTGTGTAGTAGTAGGTTTTATGTTGGAATGCGGTTTTTAGAGTAAGTTAGGTTTATCTATATTTTGCCAACAGGCATAGAGTTTGAAGTAATAAGCCAGTATTAGGTTCAGCCGTAGGTTTACAGATTTCCAGCATCCGAAATGTTGATTTTCACGCTGAAGAGCTTGACTTATTTTGACAGGCAAAAAATTAAAAGATGGATAAATCAAATTAGATAAAAAAATGTTTGTGGCAAGTAATACCTTACAAATTAATATTTAGGACTGTTAATTGGCTTTTAAGGCCTTATGCTTGTACAATTAAATTTAAGACAACTGAAGACTTTTTGAGGACCTGCAGAAACCCTGCAGTATTATACTTTGTTCAATATCCACTAAACTAGCACTCAGCATCTTGCAGGCTAAGGCTGCATACAGACTGACAGCAGCACTGCGTCAAAAGTCTCCTCATTCATGTCAGTGAAACCTCTGTGTTTCATAGCAGGGGACACAAGGCACAGGGCTCCAGCAAAAACAAGAGAAGCATGGATTAGGAACAAGCAAGTCCCCCTCACCCTTTATTACTGTTGGTATGTGAAATACTGTAGGCTATATGTCACTGGGTCAAACACTGAAGCTCCAAACAACTCCACAAAATTCATAATTGATCAGCAGAGCATTGATTATACAGCCTGGCAAACTCTCTCTCATTATAGGAATCATAAACAGGCAGTAGCAAAGTCCATCACTTATTGTGTTATTTTTGTAGTTTCTACACAATAATTCCTTGATCTTTCTTAGTCGTTCTGATTGTTTTTTGCCCAGACATCTCAAGATGAAGATCTCTATGTTTTTCCAGCCGAGTGTTGCTAATTGTAGCTAGTTAGCAAAGAAGACAGACGCTCATTATATCCGATGGACCATTCTACACTTCAGAAATGTTGTGACGGTTGTTGTGTGTGCAATATTTTGTCTTCACGTTTAATAATTGATTTCTCCTGGCTGTACCTCTTCAGTAAAAGCGTAAGCATGTTACAAACACTGAGCCACATTTGGTGCGCTAGTTTGGGCAGTGTAGCTGTGATGTCATGGTAATCAATTAATCAATAACAGTACATGAACATTTCCAAAGTCCGAGAGCCAAAAGATGTGTTATACTACATTTGTAATACATTTTATTGATCAGTATTCAATAAAAAATAAACCAATCAAAACTACATTTCATGTTATTGACATGTATATTCTGTCCTTTTTCTCTGCTCACTACAACCTGTTTTCCATTATACTGTAACTTTATTAGCTTTATTTGCTAATACTGTGGGATAACAAGAGCACTCAGTGCAAAACTGCAGTCATCAAATACCGGTATGCTGACCTGTGACCGGCCAAATGCACAATACAAGGAAAGCAAGACAAAGCTTAAACACACCTTAAGTCAAACACAGGACAGGATAGTTCAGCACACTAACTGGGAAATACAGGAAGTTGCTGAGCAGCAAGAAAAGGTGGTTAACTCGTACGCTGAATAAATATTTACAAGGGTTGAGAGGTCTGAGAGTAAGTAACGTGAACTACAACGTGAACTAAAGACTCAAAAGGCACAGATTCAGAATAAACTCTGCTGAATTTAACCCAGATCTTCTGCTATAACAGCCGCTCAGCTTTACTGCATGCTATCCCACAGCATACTGCAGCAAATTCCTTCGGGCGCAAGTCAGGAAACAGAGCAGGAACACCTACCTCTCTTTCTTCATGTAACACTAGAAAACTTCTGCTCCAAATCGGAAAAAAAAACTAGGTTGGAGATACTTTGAAGCGGCTAACTTGTTAATATAATAAACAAAACAGCAGCTTTTATCCACGTTTCTGTCCCACGGATTCAGTAACCAAAGATTTTCCTCTTCACAACAGTAAAAACAGATTGCCTGTCCAACTCTGGCTGAAACATTTCCAGCCACCCCCTCTTCCTGCCTGGGTGCCTGCCCCTGGGAAGACCCTCCCAGTCAGAAATGGGCCAATAGAAAACGAGGAGCTGATAAACTGTGTATGCACATCTCAGAGCAAGACACTGCCGAGCCTTTAGCTATGAATTAAATCTTATAATTTAAAAGGAGACTAAATCCAACATTTCATCCTGCCTCCAGAATTGCTCACAGCAATGAAAAGCAAGTATAGACTTAATAAATTATATGGCTGCTAACACTGTACAAAGCTTTTGTCCTGATGAGACTATGTACAGAACATGTAGCACATAACTGGATGTCCTAAATATGCTTTACATAGTGCCTTGTAAGTTGGTTCAATTTCTGTACATATAGGCCTATGCCATCAGCTTCCTTTTGCATTATTTGCAGGACAGGGAAAAATGCACCATCAAATTTACTGCTGTACCATCATTTCATTTCTTAAATGCATGCGAAAGTGTGACATGTAATTCCTCATGCCATGTCACTCAGCCACCTTACAAAATGTGATACTATTTTGTAATACACTTTTATGTAACATTTTCACTTTCTTGACCCCAAATTCAGCAAATCCCCTCTAATAATTCAGGGCTAATTCATGATTTTGTGCCTAATGTTAGTTTATGCAAAAATGCAAACATGATGTATTCGCTTCTCAGGCTTACTGTCATCTGAAATTCTAACTCAGAAAGCGGTTTCATGTTAAATCCAGCATAACAAATCCCAAAACTGACATGACAAAGTCTCGAAATTGACCACAAGGGTTGTTAAGTATAATCAAGAATGCTACTATAAGTTCCTGACATGACAGTATAGCCACAGTATTTCATTAAAAACTCTGCCACTTAACCACATAAATACTTTGGACTGTTCCTTATTTAAAGGAGAGGAGGGGGGTTGTGCAAAACAGGGAGGGGTCACTTCAGCTTCATTTTTTTTTTGAGAACTGGAGAGGAAGTTTTTTGATTTGACTTAAGAAAGAGATATTCAACTTTAAATGGTTGTATTTTGTATTATTTTAATACCCTCAGAAGCCAAAACTTGCAAGTGGGTTTTAAAGATATGCTATCTTTAAAAAATCTCCAAAATCCAACTATTTATCAACAGCCAGAAATTGTGAAATATGGTTATTTATAGTGAAGGGAAGGTCATGCATTTACCCCCAGTTACATAGGAGGGCTCAAGGAAAAATACTGGTAGCTCCCGGGAGGGTTATACATTTACAAAAATGAATTCACACCTCAGCTGTCTCCCTTCTCTGACAGTCCCTCAGTGCTGATATGTCAAACATTTCCACTACTTTTCTAGATTTATCAGAGATTAACCTCCTGTTTACACAGCTTTCTTTTAATTGTATGGATGACATTACTGGTGGAGATTAACATTTTCCACTTTAGATAAATGTTTATTTTTATGTATTGCTGACACATGCTGCCATATTTAGGGCAGTAGGATGAAAAGTTACACACACATCGATGGCAGGCTATCAGATTGTAATCCTGTTTGACGTTATTAGAAAATACTTCAAATTGCTTGTCAAGAGTTGTTTTCCATATTTTATAACAGGGAAATACGAATTTGACTTGACTGATAACGGTTGTCCCGCCCCATGTTACTGTATATAATGTACTGTATATAATTAATGTTACATATTATATATTATATATATGTTATATATTTCAATTACCAAACAGCAGAAAATACAACAGCACTACAATGACTGTCAACTGCGTGACACTATCGCCTTATTTACACAGTTTGGTACTTCGACGGTAGTTAGCATGCGAGTCTCTGTTTTGCATTCTCATCGTCGGCTAACGTTACTTTAGCTAGCTATTCACAAACACACAGCTAGCAGGCTAAAGACGCCGCTGTCACGGGGCTAACGCTTTAAAAACCCGTTAAAATGAACGTTAACGTGTGTTAGCGTCCGTTAGCCACAGTGTTAGCTGAGGAGTGCACCTGCTTACCTCATCATCACGGATGAACCGCTTCCCAGAGGAAACAGCAATCACGCACCAGCCAGGACAGACGACACGGCAGCCCGGCTGAACTAACGAAAACAAGGTGTCAAGTGCCCCCGAAATATCTGTTCAACAACACGTTTAAATCTCGCTGTTTTTGTACAACTACAGCTTGTTATTTCGACCTCATTTCTTCATTACTTCACTGTTGCACCGCACAGATTTAAGCAACAAGCTTTTGACAGCTTACTGTACCATCGTCAGTTTGATGTGATGACGGGCTTTCCTGGGGAGCGCCGGCAAACCGAAAGGCTATCGATAACTGAATATACAACGTTTCATATAAAAAGCAGCGAGCAGTGTGTTTTACCACAATGATTGATGCATTACGTTTATTTTAACGGGATCATTTTTGGCATACGGGAGGTCAATCTATAAGTTATATCTCCTAATAACCCCCCTACAAGCATTAAGTGGTACGATCCACACGAATGCCAGTAGGCTAAAAGGGCAAGGGTTTGCTTGTTACCAAGGGAACAGCAATAAAACCATGTGAGTTTTTCTGGATTAGTTTAATGAGAGCACGCTTTCATGCACAGATGTAAACATATAATTAATCAGATATACTAATTTCAATTAAATCATTTTATTAATTAAAAAGAAAAATAATAGTACGGTCAAAATTCTGCAGATTAATTAGTAATGAAATGTCCCAGAGTTGTGTATCAAATATATTTGTGTAAGAAGTTTTAAGAGTTATAATAAATGATAAATAACTTGACTTGTATAATCACAATGAGAAGCAAAGCCCAGCCATATAGGACTGCTCAAGGTCAAATCAGATGGATGCTAACCCAGATAAGTCCAGTCAGAGAGGGTGAGAGGGAGGAAGACACAGAAGAGACGAAGATTTCTTTTATGTTTCACAACATATTTATGCTTTAAAAAGGTAAAAATAACTTTCTGTCAGCACCACTTACATGGAGACATTCAGTCTTCTCTGGATTGTGCTAGACTTATAAAAAAGTATGGGCCTTAGTTGTAGCTGTTTTTCCCCCCATGTCATTCATTTTCAAACATTGGTCGGAAAGCAGACTATTTATAGAGAGCGATTTCCTGTAGATTTTAAGTGGTAGGATGAACTACGGAAAAACATCGGCAGCCTGTAATTTCATACTGTGGCAGTGATGGTCATGCTCCACCTCGATGGCATACATACAGCATTTTCTTTGTGCTGGGGATGGGAGGATGCAGTTTGAATGTTGTGTGTGGCATGTCAATGTCTGTTCAGGGGTGAAAAGCCAAATAAATCCTTTAGAATAACTATTAAAAAAAAAATTAAAAATGTAATTCTTTTGTTAGCACCTAGCATATAACATGACCTCTCAGAGAAGGTCCTTCAAAATTGTGCATGAATTATTCTTAAATTATAATAATAAAAATAATATTATTAATAATGATAATAATAATACATTAATAAATAACATCATCATTAGTGCTATGATGTGTTTTTTTAGTTGCAGGGTTTCTAAACATTTGTATTCCCTGGCTTTTAATTGTATTTGACCAGTTTGCTGGTTAATCTGATTTGCGGTGTTTAAACTCTTTTTATTTTAATCTTTTTTAACCCATCTATGCACTGTTTGTGTATACATATATATAAAAATATCTATGTCTGTTAAGCACTTTGGTGCAAAACCCTTTTTTTATTTTTTAAAGTGCCATATAAATTAAAAATAAACTTGAAACTTTTCATGCCACTCTGTTTTTCTAAACTTTATATTTTATGGGAAAATCCTAAAATTCTTAAAGAACATATTCCTGATTATACTTACTTTTACTTTTACAGGTCTTTTAACATGTAGAAGAGTATTTTCAATGTGGTAAGTGGATTTGAATACTTTCTTCATTTATTTATTTAGCCATTGTTGGTCCTCATGAAAAAAAAGCACAAAACCAGTTATGACTAAATGATTGTTTGCCTCCTTTTTATATTTCTCCAGGCTTCTTGGGGCAACAGTTGAAATTCATCGGGCCTGTCATACTGACAGATCACTTCAACAAACTGGAGATGTGGCATCAAGTGCCACAGCAAAAGGTCACCATATTGCTCCCTTTGAGGAAAATGTCACTGTCAAAGTGAGTCACACATAAGAACAAAGAGAATGCAGCAATCTTTCATTTCTTTGATCTTAACCCTGTTCGTTGTTCACATATTTAGTTTTTTACACTCCATTTATATCACTTGGCATCAATATGTAGCTTTGATTGATGTCACAGTGTGGGTTTTGTTGGGGTTTTTTTTTCAGATGTCACATGCATTTTCATAAAATTTTATTTGAGCTAAACTGTGCATTGTTAATAACAAACATCCACTTTGAAAATGAACTGCTCTGCATCATTCAGTCAACCTGCTGAACTTTAAACGGGACTCACGTGGCAAATCACTGATATTTATTGTCTGTAAAATATATTATCACTGTATTATTCATTATATAGGAAATATATTATTTTAATGTATTGTTGACATGACACTGCTGGTAGAAAAAAATACCCTGTATCCACTAAAAATCTACTTTACCATAAAACAAACCTCTTATCTATCGTTTTTTTCAGTTATATCCATCTTAGAGTTTCTCTTTCACAGTGGTTGAATGTGACTAAGTATTATTCAAAATTGTACTGAAGTACAAATTTGAGGTTCTTTTACTTTACTTGAATATTATAATATCAAACACTTTCTGCTTCTACTCCACCACACTTCAGAGGAAAACATTTTACTCAGCTACTATTTTTTGATAACTTAAATTACTTCACAAATTAAGATTTTTGCACATAACAAAATGAAACAAGTGCAGCTGAATTGATAAGTCAATTGATTAGAAAATAAATTGGCAAATATTTTGATAACTGCTGATGTCATTTTTCACATAGACACATTTAATGGTTACAGCTTCTCAAACATGAGGATTTTCAGCTTTTCATTTTAACTATTTTAATATTTTTACTTATTAAATTTACCTTTGTTGTTCTACATGAGTATTTTTACTTAGATACATTTTCCTGTGTGTACTTACTTTTTCTAGTAACAGCGTATGAAGCGTGTGAAATCTGCTCTTTCAAAATAAGATTAATTAATGATATGACCCTAACTTTGCCTGGAACATTTTATTAAATTTAATTTTATAACATTTTTTTCTTTAATCTTTATTTGCTTGCTTTGCTTGTTTGACTGTCCTTTTATGTTTTTAACCGATTTGTTGTCTTTGAGTGCAATTTTTCATGTTTTCTTAATGTGTTATATTTAATGAATTTTTATTTCTATGCCCCTGTAAAGTAGCCTGCTTTTAACTATCTTGTATCTTAATAATGCTTTATAAATTAAACTTATAGAAAAACGTATATATAAAACAAACTTGCCTAGCCCAATGTCAAGAACATTGAATAAAAATGTAAAGCATGTGGTTGTACACAATTAATTGTTGACAGTAACACTCCCATCTAGTGGTTAAAAATGTACAGACGCAAAACTAAACTGGTGTTTGAGAAACAGATGTATTTGAAAAGGAAACAGGCTATTTACTGCTTCCATCAATTCCATTTATAATTGTTATAAAAATGTCATAAGGAAAACTGTGTGTTTCGTGTGTGGGAATTAACAGTCTGTAGAAAAATCGGGGGACACAAGATGAGCAGCAATTCTATCATACAGCCTGTAGATGTCAGTCTTCTCTAAAATATATTTTCACAAATTGACAAACTCAGAGGCTCAACATGGATGTCTGGTCCAGAAACCCAACTGTGAGGTGTTAGTTTTGTGATGCAAGCTGTATCACATCCTGCGCTCACAGAGGAGCGTGCAATGTGGGTAAATAGATGGCCTGCATGTTAAAATAAGGATCAATAGACTTCAATATTCAGAGGGCTGCAGCTGGTTCCAACAGTCCAGCTCAGCCTTGTTCTGACGGACTAAATGAATGTGTTATGAACTTCAGTGGAAACAAAAGCAAACCTAATGAACTTTATCACCCACTCATAACCCACTTACGCTCCAAAGAAATATTTTTTTGATTAGGATTCTTTATTGTGTTTTTTCCTGTCCACTTCAATAGACTAAGAATCCTAACTTAGAAACTACTTATTAGTAAAAGTGACAATATGCGGTCATGACAGATTTTTCCACGAAAAAATTAATAAAAAAAAAAAATCCTGAATTGTTAACTCATAGAAATAAACAAACTGATGCTTTAAAATGCACTGAATATATATTTTGTATTTTTCAGTGCTACACAGTGCATGTCAGCAGGAGCACTGAATGTTCTGTCAGGAAAAAGGACAGACTTGCTATATATGTAAAGTTACATATATAGCCTCTCATTAGAGGGAAGTGGTTGCACCTGAAGGAGGTGGCTCCTCCTGAGAAGGAGCGCTTGCTTTATTATCCTCACCTCAGGTGCTAATCTCAAGGAGACTTTTAAAAGTACATTTCTCTGTGATTATGTAGGAAGCTTTTGTCACCGTGCTCCATTTCACATTTTCTTTCCTCTTAATGTTGTCTGAAAATATGTATATTGGACATTGGTCCTGGCTTGTTTTGGATTGTATGGTGTCTTGTAAGTATATACGGGAAAACATAACTGTTTGCATTACACAACAATAAAAATTTCATTCATTCATTCATTCATTAAATTTGTCATAATGACTCAAAATGTCCTTAATTACTGAAGTTGCAGAAAACGGTGCATTAACAACCTCCTGAGATTAATATTCTGTGACTATAATCAAGAAGTATTATAAGCCCATTGTATCTTTAGAAAATCAGTATGTAATTCCTTGTTTAAACACCATTTCCCTTTTGACACTCAACATTTTGAAAAAGTCCTGAGTAAAAGTTATAAATATTTCAAAATATTTTGACATGAATAAGTTATAAAGGCTAACATCTCAGTTTTACTTTAAACACAGTTAGAACACAAATTATGTATTTTAACAAAAGATTTATAAACTGAAACATACCTTGCACTTCCTCTTTTCCTCCTGCTGATTAAAGAAAGGGGGCGTGGCACTGCTGCAGTCCACTTTACATGATGTGCAAAACTGTGATTGGCTGATAGACATCCCATGCATTTAGATGACAATAATCACAGACTTAAACATAATAAAAAAGTTATGTCCATTGGAATGGACAGGAGATCTGAAGGGGTTAAAAAAATAATCAGTTTCACATCAAGGATACAGTTTGCCATTTGCTAATATGATTGGTTGTAAAATAACTTTAAGATAATCTGATAATTTAATTTAATTTCGTTGTACATGTTGTTACAGTGACAATAAAGACCTATTCTATTCTATATATAGTAAGTTTTTAAATCAGTTTTAGGTATTTTGCGTATCTAAATATAGCATAAGACTGACATATTATTGCTCTTGATAATACTTAATCATTTTAAATGTTTTGGGATCTGGCACCATGATTTTGTGCTGACTCTAAGAGCTCTGAAAGTAGAGCATCAGTCTATGAATAATGCTGAATTTTTTATTCCAAGTCATTACATACTTCCTAAAGTTAAACATTGAAAATAATACAGTCATACTATCTGGGTGGAAATAACTTGCTGTAGTCACTGTCTGAAATGCTGAACCAGCCATCTGTACTGTACAACTCGAGGGCAAGCAGAAGTTTCTGAATGTCAGTTTGCACAGACTGGTAATGTCTTTGAAAGCACCTTTAACTTAATTTAAGTACTTTGGCACTTTGTTCTAATGGTGACGGGAAGCACGTGTATTTTTATGGTTGTTCTTAACACCAGTGCAGTGATCTAATAACAATGTTTAAATACATTTCATGCTGCTTGTCGGGGAATCAAAAACATAGGCTAACCTACATTAATAATTAAAAGATTTATTGCTTACATACAGTATATGTGTTATATTATTGTACCTCAATATGTAATCTTCACTTAATAAACGGGTATCTGGCCTATAAGGAATGTACATGTCTGTTTGAGTTGAAATAAAGTGAAGTAAGAGAAAATATGACACCAGTTCCTAAGAAAAGCACTGGATGTTCTTATTTTTAATTAGGCTGTATAAAAGCACTAGCCACCTTCTTACCTTGTTATTTCTCTATATCCGTAGAAATGAAAATATTCAGATGAATATGCACTCTGTAATTGTGTAGAGCTGGCTTTTTCTGTGTAATTCCTGTCTGACCTTTTGCAAGATGAAAATATATCTGCAAAGCAGTGCTGCAGTTGGTTCTGTCTTCATATGAAGGCAATTTTCGACATTCTTCTTGTAACTGGTTAACTGACGCTGAATCACAGTCAACATAATAAAGGAAAAAAATCTCTGTATATGCTTCACATTCTGGCTAATGGCATGATGTATTTATATGATAGCCTATATAAAAAATAAGAATCCTACAGAGACCAATTTCATTTAAATAAACAGATACTTTTTCATTGTAAAACACAATTCATTAAAAGTTAACAGGAATAACATAAAACTCACTTTGTATTTCCAACAATCGTCACCTCTGATTTGGGTGAAATAAACCCTTAATTTACTCAGTTAGATGTAAAAATATCTTGGCTCTACATACACTAAAATTACTATTTTTTGTAAATGGAGTCTGCTGGCTATGGCAATGATGATTGTTTCGAGTTAAACAAACAGGATCTAACTCGCAAAAAAAAAATCTGTCTTTGTGGGGATCCTTTCCATAATGTCAGACACTTTATAATAACAATCTGAGCCTGTCAGTGGCAAAAACAAGAACTTTAGTGGGTGTAAATGGATGGTGCCATATACCCTGACTGGTTACACTGCAGCCTGTTTCGATGGTTCCGACTCGCTCAGTACTGGAGCAGTTCAAAAAGATGTTGTTGGCATTAGTCACTTAGACACAAAAACATGGTTAAATAGGGTCAAGCTTGAAAAATACCAACGTAACTCTTTAGAGCTGCTTTAAGATGGTTCTCAAAAAATCGGCCTAAAGGTCCTTGCACCTCCAAACATGCAGTCTTTATTGATTAAGAATATAAAAGCAGGAAAAGTGTGCTACAGTATGAAAATTGTAGAAAATCTGAATGCTAAATTGTTGTCTTTTCCAAATAAAAAGACAATTGCAAAAAAAAAAAAAGAATATAAAAGCAGCACGCATCATAATGTCATGGCCATTCAATGCATTTATTTCTGATATCTTAAGCAGAATTCACTCATTTTTTAAGGTCTGACAAGAAAAATGGCAGATTAAATATTACACGCCAAAAGGCTTTTAAACGGTTCATTTCATCACAAGACTTTTAACATGTACATAGAAATTCTTACACTAAGAAAGCTCTCTTGTCATCACTGAGGTGTTGGTAATATTCTGGTATTTTCCATCAGGCAAAGCCATTCTTTAGCAACACTTGAAATTATATGAATAAACAAATAAATACAGGTAAAGCAGCTTCTCAGAGATATTGAGTGGCAGTACACATTCATTAAAGGTCTCCTTTAACAAAGCAGCATGTCACACTTTTCTGGGAATGTCAGTAAAATTTAGAGTGATAATCTGTGTTGGCTTTCCCCACATCGCTTTATTTACACTTTAGTCGGAGAGTTTCACGTGCCTAATTCCAAAACGGGTGGAAAGTCTTTCAGGACATCATTTGGTGAAAACAAATAAGAAGTCACAGAAATATTAACCCTAAAACTGAACAGTGCACTCTTATTTTATTTATATTTATTCAGCAGTTCAGCTGTCTTTTATATTGTCTGTTTTCAGACAGGAAATAAGCAGAGAGGACTGGCATTGAAAAATCATGGTACAGAGGTGCGACTGTGAACAAACTGACCTCTGTAACAGATTTGTTTGTGAGTTGGAGAGATCTCAGCTATTAAATGTGTGTTTTCTATCTACATATGTTGTTGATTGCAGTAAGGCAATGGATGCAAAGTAAATAACTTTAATTTATTGATGGGATTGCTGGGCAACAGCAATGTTATTCAAAATAACAGGATTGCCATCCAACTGCACATTTGACTCAAACGTAAAATAAGACCAATAATTTCAGAAGTGAAACAGATAAAGGGCATCTTTTAGCGCACTTCATGTCCCACACTTTTGACACTTTAAGTACATATTTTGCAATGCGTTCAGCAGAGTCCACTTTCTATTACAAAGTAGAAATTTTGTGATAGAATTTACACTCCTTGAGTAATAAGTTAGAGTTTGAGTAGTGGTTCTCAGATTAATTTCTGTAGAGCGAGTTGCTATGTTTGTTTACAATAACTTGCGGGTAGAAACTCCCTACGTCCTGTGTATTAAATAAAATGGCACCTCGATTGATTGATTTTCAGCCAGCTAAAAAAACGCCCACCTAAAATATCTATAAGTTTAAATATATGCTATATTGAGAAGATTTTCAGCACTTCAATTTGCTGTCAAACAGACCTTTTCGATCTTTTGTTATCTTAAAGCCGCCAGACTCTATTGACAAAACAGAAATTTTATTTTGCAGAACACTGGAGTTACTGGTCTACCATTGCACTGATTAGTTAGTGTGTGAGTTAAAGCAGTGAAAATATTCCAAATATAGCATACAATTAAATTGTTAATGATTTTTTTAGGCAATTTGTTTCAGATATTAAATAAGTTTTGCTGTGGCAGAACATCGCTTAGCTTCTGTGCCGCTAGATATTTTTTCTTTTCTTTCTTTTTACTACTAGCAAGGCACAGCAGAGATGTCAGATGATCTGTGACCCCTGAGTTACTCAGCAGTAACCATCGCCATGGCAACCATTCATTTGAGGTGGGAACACAGCTGATTGACATGTGTTAATTAGACTTCCTCTCTGATCTCTGTGGTGTCACAGTAACTTTATTACACAAAGAGACAAGTGTTATTTACATTTTGAACCATGTCAGTTCCTTTAAATGCTACCTGCCTCTCAGGTGAATCTCTAATCAGTGATCAGTCTTTATACTGCATCTCAAAGAAGGCTTTAAGACAACGCAACACAAGCGGCGATGATACAGACACACCATAATAGACACAATGTACACGCAACGCAGTGTCAGTTTTTGTTGCAGCCATCAATCCCACCGCAATTTCTCCAAAACTCCATTTTCTACTTGACCAAATACAATGATCTCACACCCACACACACTCAAACACACACACACACACACACACACACTGTATGCATATAACCTGGTCATATAGCACATTAACAACATTAGAAGTATTTCATAAAGAGCTACTGCTCATGCAGTGCTGGTGCCATCTGTCACTAGGGAACATTGTAATTCCTACAGCTTGTCACACAGCAGTACTGCGTGTTGGTTTATTAAAAGAAATTTCCAAAATAAACGTCCTCTTGGCAATAATAATTTTAAAAGAAAATCCTACTGGTCTAACAGCGATAGAACTAACAGTTAATTTCATTTACAGAAACTCATTACAGAAACTTATGTCTGGAATCCTGTCTGATCTCAGTTTAGCATGACATTTAGGATATTTGGTATTACAGAAACATGTTTCTTCACAGCATTTAGGAAAAAAAATCCTATCTCATTTTAGGATAGGGATTTAGCTGTTACAGAATTGTCCTAACTTGGAGATTTGCTAAATTAGGAATACTAAATTAGGATAGCATAAACCCTGTCCTGATTCAAAATGACAAAAATGGCAGCAGCATGTTGTTTGGTCTGTATGGTAACGGAAAGGACGATGGAGTAAAACATGAACTAATGGAATGGCTTCTTAAACCTTAAAATGATGATTTAAAATTTCCCAAATTCTTTTGAAATTTCATAGATTAGTGGGTCCGACTACTCAGACCTTGAAGGTGCAGTGTACTTCTATCTATTGGCAGAAATAATACTCATAACTATGTTTCATCATCACCTGAAAATAAAAATCATTGTGTTTTTGTTATCTTGGAACAAGCCGTTCATGTCTACACATGAAGTGGGTCTTATCATGTTGTCTCTACAGTAGCCCAGAACAGACAAACCAAGTACTGGCTTTAGGAACATTTGGGTTTTTGCATTTTCGTAAATCTCCTACACGTGGAAGAAGTTTTAGTTTTACAGCCTCACCAGCAATAATAAATAATAAAGGAGCTAATACATAACATTTTTTGTCCACATACTCTAACTGTTCATTTGGTCAGAAATATTTCATGTTATCATAGCAGAATTGTGCATTAAGCAGAATATATACAATCTTTTTTATATAATTAGACTATATATATTATATTGTATATTATAAATCAACATATAAGTAACATTTTTATCTTGCATGTAAAGTCTCACGTGTAAGCAACTAACTATAGCTTTTAAGCAAATGTAGCAGATTTAAAGTGAAATGTACAAAGTAGCATAAAATGAAGACGTAACTGTCCAAAATGATCTTTTATCCATCATTTGACAAGAAATACTCTTTTATCACCAAACCATTTTACTGCTACAGCACAGACTTCATGAATTCAGTTCTGAATTCTGTACAAAATGATTCAATAGAGCTGTAGCTCCACTTGAAACACTTTATCGAGTGTTGTCAATGTGCTGTACACCTACAGTCGTCTTTGTTGTTTCTCATCCATCCACAAACTCACTGAACTCAGACTAAATACATCTGCACAGACAAGTGCACCCATACAACTCCTGACAGCTTTAAAAGCTAAACCAGCACGAGCTGGATGAATCGCTCAAACAAGACAAAACACGTGTGATTCTTTAAAATCAAACAAAACTGTGCCGTCTGAGGTATTTTAGGCCTAAAATACCATGTTTCTTCTCTGCTATCAGAGAAGAAACATGAGAAGTGACTGTTAAAAAAGTAGCAGCCGTACCACTTCAATGGTGACATTTAGTGAACATTTAATTTGATAAGCAGGGATTTTGAGTGAATACCAGATAAGAGGCATAAAAAGCATCACTGAAACCCATTTAAGCAGATAAAAACAAGCCCTCTTTCATCTTCACATATTGCCGCGCTGATTGGATTTGAGTGACTGGAAACTATCGGGCAGAAGAATATGACAGGCATGTTTTATTTCTCGACTATCTGCTTTGGAGCCGGTCTTTGTGGGCTGACGCTCTACTTGCATTAAAGCGCTCTCGCTGCCCACAGTGCAGTCGCCGTCAGCTCTACAAACATGTAAAAGCAGCCAGTGTGACGGGGAGGGGCGTGAGAGCTGAATGCTGATCATCTCATTCACAGTCGAGCCACACACCAGCCACACTGACACATTTCATCACCTGTACTATTTACCAACTTTTTTTTTTTTTATCTCTGCAACCCGCTACTTCAAAAATGAATTACTCGCAGAATATGCTTTTCTCGCCACAGAGAACGTTTCCCTTTCTCATTTACAAAACAAAATGTTCTGCCTAATGTTGAAATTATTTTGCTCAGCAGGATGTCCTCTTTGGGACTGTGTGTGCACGTTATCTTTGGGAGACGTGTTAGAGTCTGCAAGGTATTGCACTTGAGAAAATAATACATAAAGTACTGTTAAAAAAAATTATAAGCATCAGACAAAGTCTTCTATAATTTGGTATTGCATGCATACAACATGGTCTTTGGAGAGGGTTTCATCATAATTAAATAAAAATACAATAATTACATTGTGGGTTTTTTTTTTAATTAACTTTGGCTTACATCTTTTGGAAATCAGTCTCCCCGATAGCTTTTTTTGCAATCACGTGACTATTATGATGCGCCAAATTCAGATGGGGGCAGAAAGTGAAAAATCCATATACGGCGTGATTGGAAATACAGGAACACGACTTCATAAAAGGGTTGGATGAACCTGCAGGTAGCAGCTATTGTCAGAATATCGAAACTCGTGTTGAATGTGAAGAAAGGTGATTTTTTTTTTTTTTTAAATAAAATTTGAATAATTCACCTGGTGTAGACACCGTCATCATTACAAATGACCTCATCCCCCTGACCTCTTAACATCTCATACAACACATTCTCATCCTAGCTGGTCAAATATCACTGCTTGGTCAGTAACATTCTTGTCCACATGCGGCACGTGCGGTATCCTCCTGCATCCGCTGTTGATGTTCTGGGAGGTTGTATCATTTTACACCTGTTAAATACTTGTGTCTTATAAAGTACACTTTTGTTTTCACAGATGATGTACAGTTTTTGTCTGTGAGCATACAGTTTTTTCAACATAAACTCACAACGTTGGTAAAACACCTCCTTGTTTGTGTACTTCCTTGTGCCACATAAGCACATAGTTAGGTTTAAAAAAAAAAAAAACATCATAGTTTGGCTCAACATTCATAAGTGGAAGCAGAGAGCGGGCTCCTGGGTGAAAGTCCGGGGTTTGTTGGACCCGTCCACCTCCACTCTCACTGACCCAATTAGGACTTCCTAGCTGATATTACGCCATTATAGGCAGTGTTTCAAACTGAAGCAATGCGCAGGCCTATCATACCACTGCAAAATATGCCTTTGTGCATGTGTATCTGATGCCAAAATCATTGACCAAGCAGCAGTATTTGATAGTTCAGAATGAGAATGGGCTGTTACATGCCAAGTGCTTTTTATCCTTGCTACTACACACTTTCTACACACTCTTCGTTTGAAAAGCAATATATATAGGTATCTTGTAGTGTTTTTGATTAATTCAGTTCCAGCTCTTAACATTTGAAATTCTACTAATCCTCTAAAAGTTGAAACCTTGCTATTTCAATTAAATTTTGCTATTGGCTGATCCTAGAAGCAGGAGCCTGCTTTCATCATCAACCACGTACCTTTCGCCGCCCTCTCACCAACTGACTACTTTGCATGTGCGGGGATCAGGGAGGTGCTGTGGATTGAGAGGTGGCCTGATTGGGTGAATCTTAGCCTCCCTCCCAGCTTTGCCCATTTTTGAGACTTTTTTCACACTTCAGGGAGGAGGCACTCCAAAAGTCAGGATTTAGTTACTCTTTAAAATTGCCCTTATATTTTTCCCAAATTTGATGGATTGGGACAGCTGTAAACAGCAAAAATCATGGGCATTTGTGCAGTGTTGAAAGTCCTTGCCTACAGTTTCCTGCCCTCCATCTGGATAATGCTCTGATGTATCACATCATATGCAAATAAGCTACAGTCAGTATAATGTGGATGTGTGACATGCAACCATCAATTCTCTTACAGCTACATCTTTCGAATGGTTTTCTACCAGTTGCAACAAAGACTTCAATGACATTCATCAATTTTTGCTTTGAATGTCTAAATTAAAAGCATCGCAGTCTGTGGCAGCTTCTTTAGATTTTTTTCTTTCACCTCAGTTTACAGTCTTATTCAACACATGATAAATAACCAAGGCGAAAATCAAATGATAAAAAAAACAACAACGTATAAACAGCATTTAAAGATTTAAGACACCAAAGGGCACTCCAAGGCAGAGCTGCTGTGAGACTCACAGACTTGGCAGTTTTCGTAAAGAAACAGCAGCGCACTCGGATCACACTGAAGCTGAGAAACAGACAGATGCAGGAGACAGATTAATCGTGAGACAAAAAGAGAGAGTCAGAGGTTTAAACAAGTCTGAGGAATCTCTCTCTCGCTCCTCTCTCTTAAGACCAAAGCCTCACCAGCGGGCCACTTGGCTTGTGTAGTCCTCAGTGGTGGTGGGGAAGTCACCGTCAGTCCCTTTCTCCAACCCTCTTCTCCCACCTCCATTGACTCCCCCTCTGTGTTTGGGCGGCCACGGCCTGCCCTGGTCTTTTTGCTCCCTCAGCCAACGCCTCTCCTCACGCCTCTTCAAACGCACCTCCTGATGCTCCCTCTGGCGGGTGAACTGGAAACGCTGGAGGAACAGGTCCTTCGCGTACTCATACAGCTGCACGTCCAAATAGTTGAGTTCCTCGATGCGTCTGCGCACGGGCTCACTCAGGTCCACGTTGGCAGCTCGCGTGCTGTTGATCTGCGTGAAAGCGGAGATGAAGCGCAGGCTGAACGTCCGCTCAAACAGGTACTGCGTCTTGCGTTGAAACTCAGTCAGACCGTAGAAAGCCATGTTTTTCAGGTTGCTCATGGCACTGCTCAGAAGGATGTGGTTGCGCTGACTCTCGTTCATGGAGGACAGGTTGTAGCAGCCCACAAGGCTTAGGTCAGCCAGCATGCGGACCTGCCGGTTGTTTGCCAGGTTGGACGGGCAGTTCATGAACTCTGTCAGGGTGACACCGGACCAGTCGTCCCCACTGTAGCAGGTGGGCAGCTCGTCCTGGGTGGGCGAGCGTCCATCGCACATATGGAGGGCGGTCTTCCACGTGGCTCCGCGCTGGACGTGCTTCCACTCACTCAGGTAGCGGGAGACTGGGTCTCGCAGCATGGTAATGTAGTAGAAGTTCCTGCAGCCAAAACAAACACAGTTAGAGAGCTGTGAGCACATCATCATCACAGAAGGCTGCCCTGCATTGTGCTGACAGATGGTGACTTTTGTCTATGTATGAAACTTCAAGGTTGAATGCTAATTGGCAAACTGAAAGTCTCACTAACGAGATTATTATAGAGTTTCTATATACTGCCCTTGAAAAATTGCATCAGCGTAATGATTTCACAAAATTGAGCTAAGGCTGTTTCCATTTCACAGATTTCTCACACCTGCCAACATGGAGAATAATTGGGAATCAAGACATAATTTTAATCCATGGACATACAGAATGTGAGTAAAACTGACCCAACTAAATCCCAAACATGTCACTGTTAGAAAATAATGAGGTTTCAGTTTTGGTGCTTGAAATTTGCTGCACCTTTAACTGGGTATCCCACCAATCATTTGTCACCCAATCACAGCAGGGCTGTTTACAGGAGAAAACACATTCGGCTGTTATTTTGGTTGGGAAAAACTGATAAATGAGTGCTATTCTCCGCTCTCCCTAGAGAGTGACTATGTCCTCAATCACTGCAAAAGGACAGCCACTCATCGAGGAAGCTCGTAGGAATACTTCACCTCCCAAATGATCATTTGTATGTCAATAACTCATCCTGTGTTGCATTAAATTTGTTAAAATGTTTTCTCGCATGCCTCCAGTGAGCAAAGAATTAGAGCTGTCAATGTGCTGAAAAAATGACAACCCGAACCAAACTGACCTGTGTGAGTTGAAGCCCGACCCAACCCCTCTGAGATCATGACACGAAATACTGAGGCTGAGCCAGACCAAACCCGACCCTCCCAAAAAAACTGGTCTGCTTCTAAAGTCCAGGCTGTGTGGCAGTGCGAGCCCCATGCGTCTCCAGTGGAAAATGTAATAGTTCTGTGGATCACCAACTCTCCACACTGTATTTCCCCACCAAATACGCTCTAATAACACAAAGCAACTACTCATGGGAGTGGTAGACCAGCCATGTACAGGGAGGTAAAATGTTTTTGTCAATGGAGTTTGACTTTGAGTATAGCACTAATAAGCTTCACTTTTAGCTCAGTTAGAAAGGACTGTCTGTCTGGGAAATATTAAGCATACGACTTTCTTTCCCAGAAGGCCAACACGGAAGTAAGTGCACCTTGGTCCCCTAATTGGATTTTTCCATTAGATTTTGGATTATTGCAGAAAATAAGTTCTGTGGCAAACAAACATTCATGATACTAACATGTTTTCATCAGCAAGATAATCTGCACAAATGAACACAACTTTCATGATTTAATTTAATTTAAGCCTAAATGCAATCACCAGAAGTAAAACTAACATTAGACTATGAATTAACTAGATTGTGGTTGCATGACTCTCTTTGTTAGCTGACTAACGTTGCCACAACAACAAGGCTGTAGAGCTGTGTTCGGCACAGTGTGATAAGGTTCTGTAGTCTCATTTAGCCAATTGTTTGAAACTGCCTTTTTTAAGACACATAAAAACTTCAGAGTTTGCATGTGGGGTATCTATTGATGTATTTTATGTTGTAGAACAAAATGTGAAAGTCTCTTAAGCTGGTGTAAATCACAGAAATTAATTCAGACATCTAACATGAAACCTATTAAAAAAAAACAAAAAACACTGACTTCAAGAAATGGGAACCAGGAGTACAAAAATGAAAATTAATTTCCAGGTTTTAGCACTAATGCAGTATAAGCCAACAGGTAAATGGGGACAGTAAAATGGGGATTAATAAGTTTCTACAGTGTTAACATGGAGACATTCAAAGACAGGAGTCTGAGAAATCTCTTTGGTGGAGGAAACAAAACAGCCAGTGTCTTAAAAAAAATAAAACAACTGTATGGCTACAAATTAAATCTGATCGTGAGGTTGATATTTTGCTTGAGAATGACAGCCCCCAACAGGAGGTTTCATATGCCCTTCATGCCAAAGTTGACGACCTCCAAGGAGATCCACTCTGCTGAACTGCAGGTATGTCAAAGCTCAGACTGATGGAAAACAAAGATTGGACAGGTGTTGGCCAGGTAAACCTCTCCTAAGATGATGTCCTGTGAGTGCCATGTGAATATTTAATGATACGACCCCCTCCCCAGAGAACAGTCAGAGCAGATAAAGTGGGGTGCGGCACTGAGATTTCACACTGACTCTAAAGCTGCTCACAGTGCTGCTTCACTTCTTTCAACACAACACACATCCACACGGTCTCACCCAGGAGTGGAAATAAAGGAGCTGCACAAACAGTCTCCCGTGCTTACACTTTCTTGCCCTTCAGGGTTGGATTCACACTGAAGTGCTTTGCCCAAACTTCATACAGGTTGTTTTAAAAGAAGAATATATTGTTTGTTTGGCCTCTTGCCTTTTTTTTAAAGCTATTTGTTCCATTTTTGTCCTTTCCAGTTCTATTAAATCAGCTCTGACGTTGAGATAACATCACTGCCATCATCAGAGTCTGAGACTGTTTGAGTGATGAAGCCAACCAAGTTTTGTATGTATGTATGTGGGGTGCAAACTCATCTGTCTACATATTATTAAGGTCCAAAGTTACACATTTTTAAGGCTGAGGCCTCTTGAGTGACAGTCTGTGAGGCGTAGCTATAATCTATGAGTCAGATCCACCCCTCTCTCCTCCACAGCACTGCCATTTTGTCCAAATATGGTCACCTCTGGTTCCAAGAAAACAAGATAGCAAATTCATTCAGCAATAGCAATTCTTGTATTGGTTGCCTGTTCCATTAACTGCTGAGATCTGAACAGTAAACCGGAGGCGTAGTTATGGGTGAGAAAATGTCGCTCCAAAGGAAAGGGCTGTGTGACGGCAAGGTTAAGTGGTGAAAACATTGCATTCACTTCGACTAATATTGATTTTTTTTTTTTGGTAAGCCCTTTTGTAGGTGGCTAAAATGCATTTTGTTGTCAAACCTGGTCCATGGTCCCGTCTGTTCCTCCTGACAGGGGGTGTACGTCATCAACATAAGTATCTCATTCAGCCCCACTTAAAAAAAAAAAAAGAACTATCCCTTTAAGGTTTTATTTGTGGCTTACATTTGTCTTATTTCACCATAATATAACAATTTATCTAATCTCAATCAAACTTTCCTGATTGTAACCAAAGCATGACACTGCTTTTGTACACTGAGAGAATATTTATCAGCTAGTGCACAGGCGTAGTACAAAATATCACAAACACGAAATTGTTCGAGTGTAAAATTCCAAAATAGCAACATTATCTGACTAAACAAACCAAGACATTGCCAAAAATGTGTCTTGAGTTTATCTGGCAAAGATTGGTCCTAACAGTGCCATAAGAATGCCAAAGCTGACAAAGTTGCCTTAAACGAGTCGGGCCAGAAGCTGTGATTACAGCCCTGGTGGCTGCAGCTACATCCTGGCACTTGCTCCTGGAGCTGGCTGGCTGCAGCTACATCCTCATTAGACCGTCTCTAGGATATAAACACATGCAGCAAGTGTTGTTTAAGTGCACTCGACAGCCCAAAGGTCAGCTGTGTGCACCATCAGTGTCAAAATGCATCAGGATCAGCGAGTCTGCAGAGCTGTCTCGAGGAGGCTTTCCCTGAGTGAGACAGATTTCTGTCGAGGGGGAGGGGGTGAGCTGTAAGGCTTCTCCTCTGGCCTCCGTCATTATCGATACCACTCTTACAGTCAATCCACAGTCAGTATCGAAAGTGCTGTGAAAAGTTTACACTGTGATGCTGCTCCTGGTCAATAATTGTTATTATAAAAACACGGCACATATTGTAGGACACAGACAGAATGTGACATCTCAGTAATATACACTGTTGTATGGCGACACTGTGATAAAAAAAAGAGAAGCATAATGTTTTCAAAAGCGAAAAAAAGTATTTCTCTATATTTTCAGGATGAAATCTTAAATCTGTAGCTTCATCTTGGATGTGTCCATAAAACAAAGAACATGACAGCCATAAAGACCGAGCACCAAAGACAAATTGCACACATTTCAGAATTGTCACCCACAAGTGTGTCAGTTTAGTCCATATGATAAGCCCGCAGACGGAGCTGGTTGCAGTGTTGTTATATGCCACTGGACGGCCAGAAGACACCTGTCACGGCAGCCTGATACACATTTTGGTGGCATCACTTGAGAACGTCGCTGGACAGAACCTGTCGCATCCACATGATACAGCGCAGAATGGCATCAGGTTGAAACGCTGCCTGTAACAACGTCATATAAGGAGCTCAAGGGCAGCTATAGGGTGAGCGGTAGGGCCGGTGGATGGGTCTGACAAATCCCAGGCTTTCAGCTACGTCAGTTATTTTATACATTATTTGCTTGTGCACCACGAAGAGCTGTTGTGCTCACTAGTGATAGTTGACAGGAACACAAACAGCCGGTAAAGGGACAAAATCAGCTTTCTTTTAGGTTTTGGAGGCATTGCTTGACTAGTCATCACAAATATTTCCAAATTTCTATACGTCACATATTGACCTCCTGTCCCCTATGACGATTACCCGCTTGGTTGGAGTCAAACACCCTCTTGAACTGTTATTAATCATGGATCAATAATGGGCAGGGGGCATCTTGCAACTCACTCCATCCCAGGATACTCCTTCTAAAGCAGCAGCCCGACTTCACTGGAGCACAAAGTAAATAGGAGCCATCAAACAGAGATCTAAGAGGAATTCAAAAGTGTGGATGATAACAGAAAAATTGATGAGGGGAGCAGAGGACGGAGCTGCTACAGACAGGACTACTGACGCTTAGTGTCATTTTAATAGATGTAGTTAATGGATATAGAAAGAGTTTGATAAATACACCATGCTTGAAAGTTTGACTGAAATATCTAAAAAAAAAAGAAAAAATGAGACAGCAGCTGAAAAACAATATGATATTCATTGAAACCATCCTTTTTGCTCTTATCAGACTACTTTAGGGTTTTTTTCTTTTCACTTCATTTATTCTATTCATAAGGACAGCACACATTAATCAACATTTCTATAAATGTGCCAGTGTTATTCAGCTGGCTAATTTTCAGCTGCAGTCCTTTGGCAAGTTATTTTGTCCTATAAATCACAGGACAAAGACAGCAGGACACCATAAAGACAGCAACAGCAACAAACAAGATTTCTCAAGACAGAAAACAAGCCATGCAAAATAACAAGCATTTGAGCATTAGAAAAACAAGACATGCTTAATACTAATTCTATGTTTTTTACAGGGTTCACACTGGAAAACAGGCATGCACACTAAAAAACACATAACTTTTGATTGTGCTGTAGATGGACAAAATCTCCCACAATGCCATGCATAAAGAAAAAAAGGGGAACTAATTACAGCTAGAAAGCATCAAAACTAATTGCAGATGGTGATGAAACTGTTCCAGCAATATCTCAAAATAAAGACAATAACTTTATTTAAAAAACATTTCGCTGTCTCTTTGTTAGCTCTTACTGGCAGCAGCACAGAGCGCTCCAAATGAGTCCTGAAACCAAGAATTGATTTAGCATTTTAGTGCTCCTGATTGTCTCGTCTCGACGGCAGCAGGTTTTTTGGTTAGATGCTTGGAATATTTTTTTTGGTTACCCACTATATATGACAAATTTGCCTTAAGTCATGTCCGCCCTGCCCTGCTACTTGCTTGTGTCCATCCTACAATCCCGCCGCCCCCTTCATCCTCATTTACAAAAAACCAATAGTACAAAACCACTCTGTCATATTTAACAAATGAAACTGGAAATGGCTCATTCACACAAATATTATTGTAACCAAGACATTTGCTGAAAAATGTTCTTTTACAATGTCAAAGTGCACGTCAAATGAATGAATGAATGATTTTCCTAAATATGGTTTCTGTCATTTAGGATAGCTCTTATTACCCTGAAATGTGTTCAAGTGTTCCTTTTTCTTGTAAGTTTGGTTTGAAATTGTTATTTGGTGCTAAAGAAAGGGGGGTGGGGGTGTTGGGATTGACAGCTATATTTGCCAATTGGTGTGCTTGTGAGCAGTGGTGCTGCTCGCAATTGGTCACACGTGTATGGGCGGGAACTCTACTACTGTGCAGACTCTACTAGCACTATGGTTTGTACACAATTTCATGATAATAGTTGACTGATGATTTCATGCAGTTAGATTTTTCAGTCTGGACCAAAGTGGTGGAAAAAACAACAGATCGACCAATGATCAACCAAATTTTGTTTCTAAAACAACCCCTAAACGCAGGCAGCTCCATGGAACAGTTTTATCAGCAGCCGGCCTCAGAACAACAGACAACTGGCTTTTAATTGCCCGTTTTTAGCCTCAGTGATACAATTTAAGCCCACTGCTTCTCGCTGATTGCAGGCTGCTAAAACGGACATTGTACTTTCAGCCTGAGTGTGTGGAAGCAGATGAACCAAATTCACCCATCAAGACTTTCATGTGTGGGAGTTGGATATCTCTGCAGGTGCTTGAGGGTGGGCTAGACAAGAGGGAAAAGCAAAACAATATGTCTCTGTGAGCCAGGCAGAAAGTTTCTGAGAGCAAAGGCTAACACAGTGAGCAGTAAATAAGTAAAGACAGACCGTGTCCCAGTACAACAGTGGGACTGACGGATGTTGCTGGGATGTAGTGAGGTAGACACCGTGTGTGTGTGTGTGTGTGTGTGTGTGTGGAGTCAGAGTTTGAAGCAGCTGCTTTTGTATTGTGTAAAACTTCAACCTGTTTACAGTCGGCTGACTTCTCTGATTTATCCTCACAATGTAACAGCCTTGATCTCTCGCCATTGCTCCCCTGCAGCCCAGGAGCATCATGGAAAACATTTTTTAAACATCTTTTTACTGTCATTCTCTGGGCTCAGTTGCCTACAGAGTAGAAACAGGCATGACTGTGGATAACATGACATTACAGTTATATTGTGTGCTGCTGAACAACGAGAATCACATTTTGATCCATACACAATATATCTTTATGTGCATCTACTCAAAGAACTAGGAATGAGTGTGCTGCATTTAAAGTCTATTTGATTATGTTCTGTTGTTTTAATATCATTACTAAACTTATTACTGCTTTCCCTTCAGTATAATCTGTGTTGTTTATTCCTCTTTTTGCGGCATAATGTGCCGCAGAGTTCCCCTGGCCAGTTTCAAACAAGAGACATTACAGTTATGTGTCCTAAACCACTAAGCTGCGCCCCGGGATTGTACTATTAATTCAATTTAGAATCATTTAAAACACTGAAAACAAATGTTCTCAATCAGCATCTTACTACAGGCGATGGACTTTTACACCAATACACAATTTTCAGCTTAAACAAGAAGGGTTTATGGGTATTTCACATGATTGTGCAGTTTTGTCTGTGCTTGTCTAACTTCTTTCTGCACATACACACGTCCAACCTTTAAGGGCGAGCACACCGATTGGCATGACTTTAAATCCACATTTTAAAATAATTTATTTAAAAAAAACTTAAAAGAAATATGAACACTTGGAACAAACAGCGACATGATAAGAACTACATTAGAGGACAAAAACTATCTTTGGGAAAAATGTATTTGATGTGGACTTAGTACTTTTCATTTTAGCCCATGACCCAAAGAGGGGGCGGAGTTTATGACCTATACTGCAGCCAGTCATCAGGGGGCGATCAAGATGTTTTGGGAGACAGTCACAATGTCCATCTTTGGCCAGAGATATACTTGCTGCATAACCTTGTGTTTGTGTACGCGTCCGGCTGTGTGTGGCTGTGTCATGAGAATTTTTGTATATACATTTGCCCATACGTGATGCGTGTTACATGGCGACACTTGAGGAGGTTACTTTCAGATCAAGGCAGAAAAGGCGACAGCGGTGACAACGTCGGTGGTATGTAAGGCGGAACAATGGGGAGTACATGTCTCTTGTGCTGCCATTGTGAGAGATTGATTATAAAAACCACCACGAGTACTTTAACGTCTGCTATGGTTCTACACTGCCCCTGCTGTTTATATACACATTGCATTTTGCGTCCGCGTAGCTGAGATGCACACGCAGCAGCCATCATGTGTACACGTAGTTAACAGCAAGTATATCTCCCTTCAGTCTGATCTCACTGCTTCAACAGCTTCAGTTGGAAAGAGTAGCCACGTACATGGATCATTGTTTTATTGAGCTGAACTTATGTCAGTCAAATCATATTTGGCTTTTTAAAATGAATATTCAACTATTTGTCATTTTTTCCAGAAAGAGTTTGAATGAGGTTTGGCAGGACATTCATCAAGCTCAATAAATGAGGTCGTTTTAAATGACAATTCAGCCTGAAAATCAAGCTTCAGTGTTAAACTCTTAATACCTAGCTCATAAAAATACTTTAATAAGAAGTACCCATCACCTTTTCTCCCACACTTTAACCTTGACTACTGCTCTTTCAGTAATAAATATTAATGTCAAAGAAAAATACATCCTCACCATGTGTTCAACACATATTTCTGTTAAATTCTGCTATCATTAAACTTAACATTTCCGGGGCAGTTTTTCTGTTTGAGATCTGTCAAAACCTTTTGCAGCTATGGAGAAGTCATTGTAAATTACAGATATGTCACACTGGTCACAACATACTATGACTGAATGTTGTTTAGATTAATCATGCATTCAACATTTAGTATCATCACTAAAGAGGCAAAATACACCAAAGTTTGAAGTGAATGTTTCTCGGAGCCCAGAGTACAGTCCGCCATGAGAGAGAGGTGTTCCTGTAATTTTGCACCTCACTTGACTCCTGCCCTTTTCTCCACTCTGCTTCTCCTCCATGTCCTACATTAGTGTTAGACATTAGTGTTCCCTCTGGATTCATAACCTTTCCTTAAAGGTTGTCACATTAATCACGCTGCTGATTTCACTCGTCAATCTCTCACTCTCTGTATCTCCCGTGTTTATCTCTCTCGCCACGCTGTGCATCGTCTCCCCTCACTGCCCCCGACTTGAAGCCCTGCATGTAAACAGCCATCACTGTCCTTCTTCATTCTTCTTTTTTTTTTTACAGCCTTTTCCAAGACACTTCTCATTCAGGTAAATCATGGTAATGATAAAAGTTTATGAGTGAGGAAGGCAACATGGTGATGTCTGATTGTATCTCAACAAACAATTTCAGGCTGGTATAGTTTTGTATTTTTCAGATGTGAAATCAAAGAGTGGAACATGTTGCAAGCTGCTCCCGAGGAAATCAGTTTTTTATTAAAAACCATGGCGACCATGAAGTATATTACAAAACAGGACTACTGAGTGCACAGACAGTTTATGTAACGTTATAAACCCTGTCTCCAAGAAAATAAGTTTTATACAACTAGTTTGCAACAGAAAGGTTTGATCACGATTTCTATTAACATAATGAGAAAATGTTAAAGTTTTTTGCTTCAACTTATCACAATAAAGTAAATGATGATAGCACAATATTATGGCTACAGAAAAATGACACCATCTGTGAACTTGTTTCCTAAACGCTTGCTGTCACTATGCAATTCTGTTTACCACTGTGGGGCAGGATCTACCGGGAAACTGATACCTCGAATTGCAGGACAAAGTAAGTGCGTCAGTCACTGTGAAACCAAAACAGGAAGAGGACAGCACCTTTGTTTTCCCCAGTAGCTATTGCTAGCTATCTCCACTTACCAAAGAGTTTCCATATAAGTATTTTGCAGGAACTATCCACAGTAGTGGGGATGGTAGCTGGTGGAATAACAGAAGTATCTGTGGAAGCTGTGGTATTACGTTTTTAAGAGAACGGAAAGTGATCTGGTTCTCTTTGTGACAGTAGCACCAATAATAATACCACTTAAAACATTTACTATATTCATATTTACATTCACTTTATACATTTGCAATCAGTGTGTACATCATACTACCACAAATTTCTATTATTTTGTTTATGTCTTGAAGCTCTTTTCACACGGGACCAGTTTATTGCAGAGGTCGTCTTATCCAGTTTAGGAACCCACCAGATATCGGTCTGACAACAACAAGCCTCCGGGGACAAAGGCCATTATTTTGGGAGATCTGGTGTAGCTTGTGGATATTCAGGCCAAGACTTCCTCTATCTTACACAGGTCATTTCTGCTAATCTCTATAAACAGATATTTGCATTTGAGTACAGATTAATTTGAAAAACACAAATAAAAAGCTAAATTGATCTCAGATGATAGGCGATGAGTTCATCAGCCACTGTGTTTCATCTCCCCACACAGACTGTTTCCCTGCTGCTCAAACGGTTGTTAATATTTGGACTACAAACGGGAAGCAGAACACTCATGATAATAAAATCTTGTCTTGCTGCCCGTTTCATAGTTTAATAGTAAACTTAATCCTGTGCGTATCTGGAATGTCGAGTTACCTACCAAAACACATTTTACAAAACACAGAGGTCATGAAATTATATTAATCCTGTGTAAATCTGTATCTTGGAGATACATTTATTTTTTGCAAGGGTTTTTTTGTTTTATTTTCTCCATGCCTTTCTGCTCTTTTTTTCCTTCTCCGTGTTGGCAATTTTTTTTTTAAAGAAAGCACTTTGCATGCAAATTCAGGAGGCTGGTTTTGTTGATTTTTACATTATGCATAGCACTTTCATCATATCTGTGAGATAATGTCAGTAATTCAAGTAAAACATGGACTTTGTTTGTCCCGTGCCATGCACAAAACACAGACATGAGGGATAATTTTTAAATCCAACAATGTACAACAGCAAGTCCTGTGTGAATATGGGGCTTATGAGAACTGTTGAATGGCGCCTGATATCTGAGAATATTACTGCCAACAACTGCATCCCTGCAACTGTTAATATAACAAAAAAAATGTTTTTATGGTGTCAGCTCTCACAGCACTTGGGTAAGTTATTGGAAAAATTGTGGTCTGGTTTAAAAAAGTCTGCAGTGAAGTAAATCACAAACACAAAAGTGTTCATTAAAATTTAACTAAAGCCCCATTTTTTAATTTATTTTTTAACCAAAATGCTTTTGTTGCCTCAACCTGCAAAGTCTCTGCGACTGTTGTGCAGTTGCATTTAAATGTAGCATTCATTTCACTCAAAAATCATTGTTTGTGAAGATAGTCCAGGCAGCAATTACATTTGTTACTACAACATAAAAGTGAATACAATTTAGTATGTAATTCCAGGACACAGACTTAACTGTTACACATGGTGAAAAATCTCTAGCTGGTAGTATCTGGTTGTTTCGCCCCAAAGCCTTTGAACATGATCTGCACAGTACATGAGATCAGAGTCGGTAGTTAGCAGCCAACAGCAGGACAGAGCAGTAAAGTGGGTATGCCAGTGGCACTGCCCTCAGCTAAACCACCTCAGCTCTCAGTGAGATGGCCCCAGCGCTCCCCTATAACAAACTGTAGAAATTACACTCTAAAAATACACACGTATATGGATGTACACTGTGAGCACTCATCATTCAAGCAGAGGCTGTAAACACAAAGGCCGGTGTAAAGGACAAACTGTTCTCGTCTTAACATGCAGGTTGAATCATGGAGGAGAAATTTGTTCCACAGCAGGTGTGACTGCATGAAGCTATGACTCACCTGCACAGCTTTATATTACAAGAACATAGCTAATACTTAGCTGGGCTTTCTTTAAACAAAGCCTGGGGACTCTGCAAGAGAGCTTTTTGCTTGTATTCAAGGGTCAGATCTTATAGTGTTTTACCATCAATGCAACCATGTAGCCTGTGGTGAGGCACTATGAATATATACTCTCCGGCTCCTGTTCATAACCAGCAGGAGAGAAGTGCAAATTATATTCAGATATAGTTGCATTCATCTCTATTCCAAACAGCTAAAATAATTTCTTACATTGGGGCAAAATCCTTCCAAAATGGTGAATGCCCACATCTGATTGTGTGTTTAACTTCTAATATACCCATGGCACTGAGCTCTTTCTTCTAAAGCAGGATCAGTCAGACCAAAGAAAGCAATCAGAGATCACAGCTCTCTGGAGGAAGTTTCAATTTACAGCCTCCTGAGAAAGAAAGAATAACCTTTAAAAGTAATATGTTACCAACCAGATGCTGCAATCCTTCACTGTATTTTATTCATCAAATTCTGCCCACTGTACTGGAGTGCCAAGGACAAATGATGCGACATAGCTGCTTATCTTTTTTCATACCAGAGAAGATCTAAAAAACATTTTCACCTTTAAAAAACAAATAACACGAAACAGAAACTAGCCTTGCAGTTTGTAATATTGGGTGTTGAGGTTAGTTTTTAAAATTTAGTAGATTACACATTACTAGTTAAGAGAGAGTAGTTACATACACACCACATAGGTGCAAGGCTATCAAAAAGAAAAAAACAAAACAAGAAAAAGAAACATGCATACATGAGGAAAAAAGTATTTAAAAAAATATTTGTGGTATGTATTGGAGTTTACTTCTGCTCTCCCTAAACCTGAATTTAATACATTTTTGAACGCAGGCAGACTGATTTTTAATATAAGTATTTTGACATCAAGTCAAGGGGTGTCAAAGGGTGAGATATGTTTGATGTTTTTAATACGGCCTCAACATCACTGCTTTTCTTTCCCTATGTACTTCTTTATTTCCTTTGTAATTTATTGAATTGTTAATTGTCAATTGTTTTATCATCCTGAGTGGTTCAGATGCTTACCCACTCCTGCCACCATTAAGGTTGTCAAACTGCTGGTATGCATAAATATAAGATAATATAATATGTGATTTCATCTTTTCAAACATTTTGACCTGACTCTGAAAAGTCTGGAAAGTCCTAAAAACACAAGTGCACAAATGTTGAATTTTTTTTCTCAATATATGTATAATATATATATTATATATATATATATATACATATATTACACACACATATATATATTCTATATATATATATATATATATATATAGAAGAAAACTCTACATACAAGGCTTTGTAACAAGAGGAAGAATAAAATTGGATGTAATCCCTTTGCATTCCCAAACATTATGACTAGTAACTGCAATTTAATGATTTCTCTTTTCCCAGCCCGTTCTCATTCCCAGGGTGCCAGATACTGTTGCTTTGTCATGCCCCTCTGTGTGACTAAAGGCAGCCTTTTGCTTGTTTATGAAACTCACTGGGCCATCAACTAACTCCAGCGTGAACCCATCTGTGGCCATACTTGACACTTAGAGCAACTGAAGTTATATAAAGAGCAAGAAAGTTTGCATAAGGCAGGTGGGAGCAACTAAATGAGCAGGTAAAAGAGAAACAAAGTACCAAAGAAAAACTGAAAAAAAAAAAACCAAAACCAAAACAAACTAGAAACAAACCAGATTGGAAGGAACACAGAGACCAGCGCAGATGGACTGACAAAAGACAAGCAGAGCACAAAGACTAAACACACAAGGAGAGCAGGGAGACAACGAGCCACAGGTGAAACGAATCACTGAGGCCGCACAACACACAAAGATACCAAGTAAAATCAGACATGGCACATATGGAGTGAACCTCCAAATTAATTTAGGAAACAGACTAAACAAAAATGAATAACACAAAACGAGGAAAAATACAAACAGAAAAGCCCAAAACAAAGTCCACAAGATAACAGACTATAAACAAAACCCAGGATCGTGACAACAAAAGTCAGCACTGTTTTAACGTAAAGTTAACTTTCAGCGTATGCTTGTCCTGCACTGGTGTTACTGACATTAACGTCATCACTGTTCTTATTTTAACCCAAAAGCATGATGTGTTTCAGCTGTGTGGCCTGCACGCTGCTGTGAGACGCAGAGGAGGCATAACAATTTTTTGTTATTGTGATTTAATCACATAACTTTGTTACATGTAACAAGTTACTCCCCGATACTGGTTATATTTCTTATATATATTTATATAAGGTCTTGTAAGAAACCTTTTAAGAAAAGGTACAACATAGAATTTATCCCAATAAACAGCTTCAATAAAAAGTGTAACACTTTGATCTGGTCAAAACTGGTCTGTTAAACAACACAGTGATACAGTATTTAACTGATAATTTAATTATAAATCAAGAAACTTCAGAGTTTCTTTGTCTCATAAAAGACAACGGTTTCCTCTCATTTAATAGAGATTTAACATAAAATAGTAAAAATATGAGGTTGCATATGATTTTCCCTCATTTATGACAAATTCCTTTTACTCCCTAATTCCTTGTAATAAGAAAATCCTACACATTATGATAATTATTAGCAAATATGGCATGATGTAAATGAAAAGACAATGAACCTCATGGTAATAATGAGCTCTGACAGCAAGTCGACCTTGGTTATTATAATGAGACATCGACAGAAATGCACAAAAATTGCATATAGAAGAAAAAAAAATCTTTCTTTTGAATAGATAAATGTTTCCAGCCTATTTAACAGCTAATTATGACATCTGATTTGGTGTGAAAAAAAGCTGTCCGCTCATTCATGCTGTTTTATTTTGATGTGAGGTTTGACTTTTAAACCTGCTGTATACCAACAGTTCATTCTGCATGTTGTAAAGTCAAAGTCATAAACCCTCTGAACAAAGCCTTCCTGCACATGTGACACTGGCATAAAGAATTAACAACATGTACTACCATTAACTCGTGAGACCTTTATAAAACTTGACAAGAGCAAATGTGCTACAGTGCTGCAAAAACATTTCCATAAGGAAAATGTGCTGCAGCTCCAGCTAATTAAAAAATACATGAACATCTGAAACATATACTGTAGAAACATGCTGCATATGTAAAAATGTGATACATACAGCCAAAACAGATAAATTAACAGCATATATGGTGCAAATACAGAAACGATTCAATGTCAAACACCAAAACCCAGAAAACAAATGCAACAAACAGGCTGCATGGCTAGTCAACACAATGCAAGTCCTTCAGGCCTCTACAGGGAAAACGAAGGGTTTCTGGGTTATAGATTCTGAATTTCTGAATTTTCAGTGTTTGCTGTTATTCATTTTAGCTTTCTCTACCACTTTTTTCCATGTGTAGCACATTTGTGGTGTTGTACTTGTTATGGATATGAAATGTCTTTACCATTAGTATTATACTTCTAACTTATATTAGTTTACAAAATAATCAACACTCAAGGTGCTTTTTCTGGAGCTAACATCTGTCTTTTTTATTTAATTGGAATGGGGGAAATGGGAAATCGGCATTCACTCCCAAGTCGAATGATTGCAGTGGTCACAAGTATTTGTCGACTCCAGCTCTTCACCAGCAGGGATCAAAATACAACACCCCACTGGACGCATACATTTTAGCCCGACACTGACATATTGCAATGACCAAAATATGGTTCGTTTCAGCAATTGAACATTGTTGCAATCAAGTCTGCACCAAGTTTGAAAGTGAGACTGAATAAATAAGAAATATTAAAAGGAAATAAGCAAGGTTACATTTTCATAGGCCTCCATGCTTCTTTCTACTGGTTAGGCACCTTTTTTAAAAGCCTGTCCGTGATGTTGAATGTGACACAACAGTCACAAAAATACCACACAGACAGAAAGGCATACTCTGCTGCAGAGCTGTGCACACAGCTCTGGTCCACTGGAAATGGGAAAGGAGTCTATCGCCTATTTCAGCATGTTTTCCTGTGTTTAAACAACCTGCTTAAATGTGCTAATTTTGGTGGAAAAAGACATCAGTCTCAAGCAGTGAATGGAGTTTGCTCATTTGTCACATAATTGGCTTAGTTATAACCACACAGAAGAAATTCCACACTAAGCTCATGCAATGACAACTGAGCAAACTTCATTCACTGGTGTCCCTTGAGTTAAAATTGTTTTGTCAGATAACAGAATCTGTTTGCCCAAATCGCTGTAATTAGCCGTTTACCTCAAGATGAGATCATGTTGTCGCTATCAGATGAATAGATGTAGATGTCACCGAGTGACAATGTGGGAATGTGTGCGCTAAGAAAATATATTACCAGTATTAAACAAGTGATACCCTCTGCTGTAACTGTCACAATCCTGTCTGCGCCTGAAGAAGTTTTAGATATTACTCGCACCAAAAGAATCATCTTCAGCAGTGTCACTCCTGATCAAAAGGCTACAGCTGTATGAATATTTGGTTCACTGTTGACACAGATCATTGTTTGACACACACTGCAATGACAATATTATATGCAAGGAGACTTTTGCATCTTGTTCATTACATTTTAAATATTTTCCAGTGGGGAGTACTGCTGGGCCTCGTCACGTGGTTGTCAGTGTGAATCCTGATGCTGCAGCCCGTGGCCCCACAATGTGCCGAGAAACATTTAGTCGTTTACTTGACATTCATAGTCTGCGAGGCTTTCATTTGCACAAAAATCACTGCGTATGAAGGCAATTTAGTTCCCTCATCAAAAAGACATAAACGCCTCAGAACTTAATGGCATCTCACAGTAAAAGAGTGAGCCTTTAGAGTTTTGAGATTGCATCTTAAGATTGTCACGCACATAAAAGCGGACAGGATGGTACGGGCTCTGTGTTGACTTTCATCGCTGTTTGAATGAAAATGGCCAACAGTGTGCTGTCAACCAGCCTTTTATCTTTGAAGTTCTGCAGACGTTGTGTTGAAAGGTGTTTGGCAAAATCAACTTTTAATTGTGTCTGCACAGATATAATGTAAAAGCGATAGGAGGTGATCCGGTGTCACTGATTGTGATCTTAATCAACCACAAACCAGCATGTTACGCCTTCTTATCTGCACCTTTCATTATAAAATCTATCACAGGGAGATAATGCAGTGTAGTGCGAGCTTTGTTGGAGGAATTTGCCGAACAGGCTTGGTCCTCACGGTGCACAAGAAGCATTGGCTAAATTTTTTGATTATAATTCATCTTGGTTAGTGCATCTTTTACCACTTTAGAGATGTTACACTAAGTGCTGTGTGCTTAACCTTGTGAAAAAATCCTGAGTGCTGCACCGTACACCGCGTGCAAAGATGTTTAAAGAGGAATGACTTCAGTAGGTAATGACTTCCTCCATCCCTGCGGTCTTTAATTTCAGCAGTCATGAAAAGAGACATTGATACTACCAGCGCTGAGGTGATTGAGACCCATGAGGACTCTCCTTTATCAGTCAACTTTATGAACTGCAACATACTCAGAACGATAAAGACAATCACAATATGCTGTAATAAACGGAGCACACAAGTGCAGTGTGCTTTGAACGCCAATACCGTAGGTTTGCGTCAGCTGTTCATACAGATGTTTAATGGCTTTGGAGTGGAATTATGTGGCCAGCTCTTGCCTGAATCCTCTCTCCACCATCTCTCTGGTGAGGAGATGTCCTTGGTCTGTGAGAGCGAGGGCCGTATGCAGCATGCAAGGTCTCTGCGGTGCATCTGTATATCTCTGCGCTGTCCCGTTTCTCTCAGACAAGATGAGAATGAGACTGGAGACATGCATTATTTGTAACCGATACCATTCCTTAATGGTGTCTGCGCTCCCCCTGGCAGCCCATAATGGACCGTTTTTGAGGTTCTCGGCATCTTGTTCGGCTTTTTGATGGTGACGGAATGGGGACAGTGGGTGTCACCTGGGAAGAAACAAGGAGAACGATGGGACCTTTCATTTACTTGTCAGGAAGCTCGCATTGCTAGCACTTGACATGATGTGCATACAGAGAGTGCTTGTACTGGGAGTGGCGGATAACAACAAGGGGGAAAATTGCCCTTCAAAAGGAAAACAATTCAGTCTTTCGTTTATACAAAGACAAACAGGATAAAAGGAAAATGTCACATACCTAAGGGAAGAATTAATAGCTCATTTCTAAAATAACTATAAACATTTCTCACACCAGTGATTGTTAAAGACCCTAAAACACTATTTAGGGGGGATATGTGCCAATATTTTGAACAGCAGAATCTGTTTGCTGGTTTGGGGCAGTTCTGCTGCGTATGTGAAAAAAAATTGTGTAAAGCTTTTTGTGGCTCCAGAGGGAGCTGCGCAAATCAAGTGACGTCAGTTGGAGCTGAAGACTAAAGTTTAAAAATAAAAAAAAATATGGGCATGCGGAGTTAGAAATAAGTGAGCTTACAAACCTCTGTAGATCTCTCCTCATTTCTGCCTGAGGCCAGGGGCGAGTTTAGAAACTTCTAACTGTCTGAGCCACAATCTTACAGAAGAGGGGCACATTTTTAAAATAAGTAAAAATGTTTAATATGCCTTTTTTCATGGCAATAATAAAATGTAGAATATTACTAAACTATTGTTTATTCTGTGAAAGAAATGATCTCCAAATAAACGCATAGATATTCTAATATGACATAATGTAATAAATAGCTGTTTTTTTTTTAACTCTAAACAGCCTAAAGTCATTGATGAAATATAGGAAAGCTGCAGGAGACACAAAATGCTGCCTCTGTGTCGTTTTTTCGCACATCCGTTTCTAATTGTTTTGCATGTATTTATAGATGTTTAACCAGAAAGGAATGTTAACAGTCACTTCACACAGAGGCTCTGTCCCCTACCTGGTAGGCCCATTTAGTAATTCATTTATGATACTAAAGAGCCACGGACATATCAGTTTCTGATTTTGGTTTGAGTGAGTGGGAGGCATCCCACCCCTGACCCCCCTCTGGCTACAACCCGGCCAGAGGATAGTGGCTAGGATAGGAGCTACTAGCTTTACATGCCTCAAAAACTTCATATTTCACACCCAAGGATGCCTGTTGCATGTTAACGTCGCCTCAAGTTGTTTGTTAAGGCAATCTTTGCCTTAACCCAAAGGCCAGAATTGAACCTGCAGCTGCTGAGGCAAGGATGTAGCCTCTGTACATGGGGCACCCCCTCTACCAAATGAGCTACTGGGCCCCCCTTAACCCCAAGATTTAACTAAGGGGGATAAGGGATTCTACATACCTCAAGACTAACTGTAACTTCAAACAGATTTTTTAATAGTGTTTAATGTTTTTGTGATTATCCTGTAACAAATTCCCACTTAGATCTTGTACTGCTGGCACGGGTGCAAGCATGACTGCGCATTTTCAAATGACATTGATTGAAAATTGACATTATGATGGAAAACATATAAGCTACAACCAAATAGTGCTAAAATATATTGACATTTAAATGGACTAAATTATGTCCAAGAATAAAAATGTACTCTGATGAAGGGGTCTCTGTATACCAATATCATTGTAGTATCTTGCATGAAAAAATGCCCAAACAAGCTTTCAAGGCAGACCATCACATTAGGTGTGAGGCCAAATATACTTTATGCTTTCACACATGTGTACTATTCAGTCTAATTTCCCTAATGTTCCAAGTTTTAGAAATAAAATTATCCCACACTATGACCTTCAGTTCAACTTATCAGTTTCATCACATCAAACTAATTCAGGATTTTTGTTTTGCCCTCCTCAAAAGTTTTACACAGGTTATCATATAAAGTGTGTGTGTGTGTAGTCATTGATGTACACACTGCTGTATCCTGCAATAACACGCCCATCTGGGTGAATAGCATCCACCCGAATCTCTGACCGAACTGTTTGTGTTCAAGTTGCTCAGTGTGAAATGTAGGCGCTGGGCTTTAAAAATTACAAAGAATATATGGTATAAAATAAGAGTGCAGTGATATTCAACTACCTCTTTCTAGGACTTTGAATCTTTGTGAAGGTAAGATAATAGCCCAGCAGCTCAACAGAAAAATCTCCCTGAGCTGAAACACAAGAAACCACTTCATGGACGGCAGTGACGGTAAACAGAATCATGTACCGCCTGAGCACAGTGAGTGTGGAGTGAAGTCTCCGGTAACCGACTGCTTTATCTGAGTAAAATGTCTTTGGAGGTGAAATCAGCACTCACTGTTTAGATATGAAATACACTGCCAGCTGGGTCATCATAGGCCTCCCTGCCTTTTATGCTCTTTGTGATGTTCATGCACCACACAGATCCAATTTACAAAAACAAACTGTAACCTTGAGAAGCAGCATATAACAACTGAGGGGTAAAAATAAAAAAGGGAAAAAAGAAAAAAACTTTACCTTGGGCGAGACCTAAAACACAAGCTGTATGCATTGGGAAGGATGAATGCACCTCTAGAGGAATCAGCTGAGGATGCAGCTCCGGGACGAGACCATCTTAACTCAAATCTGAATGTCTGCGTATCCTTAATGAGATCTGTCATCTCATTTCGGCTCCAGGGATGGCACCTGTTTGACCTCCTCTGTTTCTCAGGCAGCAGAGGAACAAAGATTTAAGTGGCACTTAAGAAGTCTTGATGCAGCTACATAACAGCGTAACAATCATAATAGATCTCATATGCTCCCACCTAATGACAGGATATAGCTGAAACGCACAAATGCAGCTCCATTTACTGCTACTTCTACACAGGGTGTTTGGGTACAAGTGGGTCTACAGGGGAAATGTCTGCATGATAGTTGGACGAGATGTACAGCTTGGACATGCAATCTGAATGTCCCTTTACATTGGTGAGTGAGTCCCTGCTGTTGTAATTGCTTTTCCGTAATTTGAGACCAATTACATATTGTAATATGACAGCAAAGCTTCAATTACCATGATAGTGAAAACCCTCCTGTCTAATTATGCCCTCCTTTTAATCTTTCTCTTTCAAAGATCTCTCAGAGAGACAGCGGAGGAGGAGACAAGGCGTGTACTCGCATGGTCTTTGAATTAATAATACAGCCAGAGGAGAGACGCAAGTACACAGGCTGGCAGTGGAAACCACAGAACATGTCACATCACATAACACACAGCAGGAGACACTGAGAGCTTTGCATGCTGCCATGAGAGGCTCTCTTTGATACTTTACACGCACAGAACTTAAGCTTCTCATCCTCCGTCCAGTCATTTAATGTCCCCAAAAATCCATTTAAATTCAGCAGTAATACATTTAATCCTCATTATGGAATTTCATTATCATCATCACCATGATTATCGGAGCAATTCGACAAAAGCTGAGGTAGCTATCTTCCACTGAGTGGTGATGATACCAGCAGTGATCCACAAGTACCAACATACAAATGCAATGTAGTAAGACTACATACTACAGCTATGTGACAGGTTGAAATGTTGCCGGTAACAACGTAATATAAGAAGCACAAAGGTCAGTGGGAGGTGGGTGGATAAAACAAACTCTCCACTTTTATCTGGGAGTTCAGAGTTCGATTCCCATCTGAACGTGATGTTGTTGTTCTGCACTTAACCATGTTCCTCTATTGCCTAATCCTAACCATCTGTTGCAGCATGGGCTTTTGTTGACGTCCTGGTGTTGGCTGTCATGTGCTTTTGTTGTCTAAACATTGAATGAGAGCATGTTGCAAATACTGAAGCTAGGTCAGTGACCCAACAAGTCAAACTATGACACTCAAGGTTTTGGGTGTTCGGGTATGACGTGTAAATTTACACTCCTTACATACATTTGGTATTTTATTTACTTCTGCTTTCACAGGAAATGTACCATTTTGGCAGGTTAAATGCATACAGTTTCTTTTCAAAATAAACTGAGAATGTAGGTAAAAAAAAACTTTGTTTTTAGGTTTACCTCCTTAGGTTTAGGAAACAAAAGTACGCGGCTTGTTTTAGAAAAAAAAACCCATCATGGTTACTAACATAATGTAAAATCATGTGACATACATCACTCACATAGTATTTTACACATTATAGCACACTACAGTGTTACTAAAATAGTGCAATTGTCTTTTGTTTGTTTTTTTTGTTTTGGAAACAAACTATGGTCTTCGGGGTGTACACAGTTTATTTGACCAATCTGCGACCACTACCACCCACCCTATGTAGACTTCTTGCTCTTTATACCACGGCAGTTGCCCAGAGTGTTAAAAATTGCTGCTGTCCAGAGTGTCTCAGCCCGCCGCCAAAGGGTGCTTGGTAACTAACCAAGCAGGACTTTGGTGATCCCCTGACATTTCTTCTAGTGCCACCCTAAGGTTGAAAGTTTTTGTTTTTAGTGAAAAGTCTTTGGATGGCCATAAAATTCAGTACAGATATTCATGCCCTACTCAGCATGGATTCTAAAAGCTTAGATGATCCCTTCACTTTGTTGAAGTGCCATCAGGTCAAAATATCTGCAAAGCAACTCTAATGAATGGTTAAAATGAATCAACATGATCTCATCTCTTTTCATCATATTTTGCAGCTTGGGGAAGAAGCCACAAGTATTCCTCAAGTCATGGAGAGGGCACACTTTTGCGTTGTAGGGCTCAGTTAGGTTTGGGCAACAAAAATACTTGGTTATGGTTAGAAAAAGATTGCAGCTTTTGCTACAGAACATATCAGTTTGAGTGGCACAAACGCTGCAACCAGTGTTGTTGTTGGTTTTAAACACAGGTCTCCTGGGTCACAATCTGTTATTTCCAGCCCACCTTGAGTCTTTCACGCTCCTTAAAACAGGATTATTGCTCCGAGCTTCTGATAATGATGCAGATGGGTTTATATTGGAGTTGGTGGAATGCCCGGTGTGTCTCACATATATTGACACGAGGACCATGCTTGAGCTGTATCATGATTTTATGGTATACCGGGACATGTAGACATCCTGATTGATTTCTTAATACTGTAAAAACATGAATTTTTCTATTTAACTCTAACTTAACTAATGGAGCAGCTGTATTGTATGTAGTGCACATTTCACACCACCAGGGGCCAGTTTCTACTGGTGGATCGGGCAGCTGAGATGACAGACATGGCGACTGGGGATTATGTTACAGGACTTTAATCAACCTGTAACCTGGACACATCATATACCGCACATCCAATTGAAATTCCAGGAAAGTAAAAATGTACACTGCCCAAGCAGCATACTTTAACACCCTGGGAGCAGGACCAGGATGAATGAATAAATTTAATCAAGAACAACCAGGCTGGCATTGATTTTACAGCCATATTATTTTACCCCAAGAGACCAGGTGGTCTGCTTTTGTTTGAGCTGCACTGGCTGAGCGCTTATAACCTCCATGAGGAGGAGACTGTAAAACAGCTAAGCAGATAAATATTTTCATTATTTTATGTTGTTATTCTTGCAAATATCATAACACTACGATCAATAAAACTTGCTTTTTCAATATTTACTTTTATATGCTTCTTCCAAATTTTAGATTGGCTGTAATCATGATACATGAAGGTTTTAATTTTCTTTAATGCACATTTCTAATTGACAGACTCCACTGCAAACTTACCATAGCTGTTGGCCGTGTTGAGCAAATTGAAGAAAAAATTGATGTGGAAACATTTCCCAGCACTACAGACGCCTGATATTGAACTGGTTCTTCTTTGGCCTGATTCTTCCATGTTATGCAGCAACTGATATTTGCATATCCCACAAGCTACTACTTTGGACACTGGACTTACACAAATGCTGATTTTCAGTGCTTGAACTCATCATTGTCTTTAAGATTTAATCTCCTCAAACATGTGGCCAGGTGGGGCTTCAAGGTTTACAGTGTGATGAAGTGAGTGCTTCTTAAATATTAGTGTAGCTGAGAGAGAGTAATTTAGATGAGGCCGATTATCTAACTTTCTGAAGCTCATTTAAGTCTCTGCTTGGCACAGAGGATCAAGCCAGCAGCACTGGAAAGGTTTTAACCATGGCTATAATCCATGCCCTGCTGAGAGTCTGGATTTGGAGAGAAGCGTGTGTGTGTGTGTGTGTGTGTGCGCGCGTGTGCCTGTGCGTGTGTGTGCGCGCGTGTGTGTGTGTGTGTGTGTGTGTGTGTGTGCGTGTGCGCGCGCCTGTGTGTGTTTGTGTGTTTGTGTGCCTGTGTATGTTAATGCAAGACTGAGAAACAGGGAGTGCCAGAGAGGATAAGACGCTGGGTAGAAAAAAAGAAGAAAAGAGGTAAAACAGAAACAGATAACGAGAAGGTGTAGTAAACATTTGGGGTGTAAAACACTGGTTCTGTTGCTAATTTAGAGAAATTTAGAGCTGAAACAAAAGGCTGATTAATCAATGACTTGAGCCACAGAAAATTAAAAAAGTATTTCACTGCTGGAAAGATAATTTCCGTTTTCATAAAACTTGCTGCAGACAAGTGTTCGAATCCAACTGCACTGGTTGATTTTTAAAGACCTTTCATGGGGTTTCCAAGCAGCGTTTGAGCCACATTTCTATGTCTTTTCAAGCAGCTTTTGTACCACCAAACATAAGAATATAAAAAAAAAAAAATCATAATCTTTTTTTAACCCTGATATATAATGTTACAAATATTAACTGTAACATTAAACATGCCATTCTTGTGAGAAGGACTTTGGTAAATTTTATACAGGCCTTTAATTTATTAAATTGATTTCATTTATTAAATTACTTAATTCTTTTTTAAGACTTTGGACTGATGGATTCAAGGTATTTTATAAACCAAATAATTATTTTGAGAATAACTGACAGCTTCATCTGCAACACTTTACCTTGAAACCCCCTGCTATGTAATTATAATCATTATAAAAACATTCAAAAAATATTTTATTACAGACTATAATATAGTTGTGAACAAATATATGTATTTATAAATATATGTTTAAACCCGCACCCGTACATTAAAGCTAATGTGCAAACAGATTATAAATGACAATGTGGTCTTAATAGAAAAAAAACTTAAATAAATACTTAAAATGTTGTGTAGAACTAAATTATAATGTGTTATAAGCCATTGATTGAATGTTTGTATACTGCTTATAAATGCTAAAGAGAGGGACTTTAAGTAAACTGTTACTATACCAGTTAATTGACTGTGAAAATAGTTGTTAGTTGGAACCTTATAGATAAATAGATATGTATATGTATAGATGTATCGACAGACAGATAGGTAGATAGATGAGGTTGTCCGATGTCTGAGCTAAATGTAGCAACACAGCTGCCTGCTTTCTTCAGCACACATCGATACAGCTACTTATTAGTCTAATGAGCACTGTGTTCGATGGTGTAGTGGGGCTGCATACCCGCCACTGTGTCTGTGCATTTCTAACACAGACTCTCAGGATTTAGCCTCATGGTTCAGATCTCGGTTTGCTTTTATCACTAATACGATAACTGCAGAGTAAATTATTCATAAGCGATCGCTGCTCCAATGTTTAAGGAACCATAGCTATGATCAAATACAGTTGGTTTCTGTCAGCCAGTGCTGTAAAAGCCCTTTGATCATTCCTACAAGAAATGATCAAAGGACACTAATGTAAACACATTTGTTCCATGCAATCATCTCAACGCCTGGGCTTTTTCTGACATGGAAACTTGAAATAGAGGTGAGGTGAGAACTGTATGGTGCAAATGAGATGAGTGAAGGTGTAATTACTGATTTGCAGTCAGAAATATACTCCTGTAAGAGAATTGATTCTATCGAACATGATACAGTAGAACATATTAGACTATAGGTTGCAGCTTTGCATTCATTCATTCTGATAGCGCATCTGTTAATTGTTCCTTTGAATTCTATATGAGAGAAAATGATGAGGGTAAATTTCAAGCACTGTATGCATACAATCATATCAGGCAACTTACATTTGCATTTTCGAACAAACCTAAATGACCAGTCAAACCAAACAATGGCGGCATCACTCTGCCTCAGTGTATGATTTTAGATAGCAGGCTGCCATCGTGGAAGCAAAACAGATGTTAAACCGTGAGCTAAAATATTCACCATTTCTTCACCTAATTGTGTGGTCTCTCTCTCTCTCTCACTTTCTGCCACTGCCTGCCTGTCTGACTGCAGCTGCAAAGAGAAGTGTGAAAGTCAAGAGCACTCACTCACAAAGTTATTATCGACGCGCCATCATACACAACGAACTGACCCCTAAATTCCAAACTAATAATTCCTTCAGGCTACATGTTTGGGGCTGCACCTAACAACTATTTTTTTTTCATCAATTAATTATCGATAATTTTTTATATTGATCTAGCTATTATTATTTCTTTTTTACTCAATATATATAACAACAAATTTACTGAAAATAACATTTTAAAACTTGTCATACACTGCAGGGCATTATTCCCCAACAAAAAATAGCCCAGTCTCAACTGGTAATCTGTGTTTTACAGTCAGATATAAAGTCTCTCCAAAACAAAATTAATGCAAGCGCTTGTTCCACTCAAGTAAAAGGAATGTAGTGCAATCTACATTTAGCAATACAATAGCAAAATAAATGAAAAAATGTAAAATTCAAGTCACTTAAACAAAACAGTTACTCTTTGTTACAGTAGCAAACCTCAAATGTAGCAGTCCAACAAAACATCTTACAGTAAAATTAGTGCAATTTGAATGCACACTGCAAATGCAAATGCAATTTGAACACTATAACTTTTCTCTAACAGAAATAATTATAACGAGTACATTCTTTCTGCATCAAAATAGTCCAACCATGTTACATGAATCGACGTATTCACGTAATCAATTACGTCGACGCGTTGCCCCAGCCCTATACACGTTACTGAAAAAAAAACAACAAACATTTTTCTAATTGAAATTATGGGTTTTAACCAACACTGTATAGCAGTAAGTCCCTCTTCAAACTCCACTTACTTTACAGATTAAAAACCTAAAAACGTTTCTGAATTCAACACCAGGAATTCATTAATCTACTATTGTATTAGTGACACAAAATCTACAAAAGCTCTGTTATGGCTTCGTGCCCGGCTGCCCTCTTGAGTTCTTTCTCACTGAGTGAGCAGGATGTGCAAACTGAGACTCTCATTCTGTGCAAAGCAGCGACCTTAGGCCTGTATCTACAGACACTAGACAGAGAACACCTCTTCAGTCCAACAGATCAGCGGGTTAATCAAACAACAGACAGTTATTTGGATCTGAGATAGAGAAGAATAAATTATTCACAACAGCGACAGACTTTCTGAAGAGAGTTGGCAGTATTGGGGATCAAGGCGATGGCACTGTGTGTGTGTGTGTGTGTGTGTGTGTGTGTGTGTATGCTGGCAAGTTGCTGTGCCTCTTGAAATGGAAGGAAAAATACAGTATGTTGTCTTTTTTTGGTTGGAATTAAGTCATTTTAATCATTACACTCGATTTACTCAAGAATCCTCTTGAGTTATCAGCAGAAGAGGTTCAAGCAGAAGAGTGATTGGCTGAAGTAGATTTGAAAAGCTAAGGCTGTTTTAATCCCAACTCAGGGATTTTGTACAGTGGCCCTTGGTGTCAAATACTGTAGCACTGAGGCACCCTTTAGTGGTCGCATGAGATGCACTGGGCAGTGACTTTTTGACACTTGGACCTACTGCAGCAGTATAAAGAGCGAGAAAATCTACATAGGGTGGGCAGGAGCTGAGGTGAAAAAATAGCCCTTGCTTCACCAGAAAATATCTTGGCATTGTAAAATGATGCAAACCCAGCATGCTTTGTCAGCAATGCTGTGTTGAATGTGTGGTAAGGTTTAGGTACAAAAACCATTTTGTTTCGTAGTAAAAAATTATGTTTTGGCTTCAAACACCCATGCTGCTAGAAAAGCGGGGGATGGGTCATGAAACACAACCAGTATCGGTTGCTCAAATGCAGCTGAGAATCTGAAGTGAACTGCAGGGAAAGTGTTTTTTTGGGAGAAAACGGGACTACTGAGTAACAGGCATTTATTTTTGGGCTGTGGGATAAATGGGCCATTGGTCTAATTTGCCATTTTTCGGGCGGCTCTGGGATTTTGAACCATACAATTCACGGTGTGACACTGCTTTTTAGCCTAAACCTAAACTGAATTTAAAATCTATCTATCTCTTTCTGTGTGTGTGTGTGTGTGTGTGTGTGTGTGTGTGTGTGTGTGTGTGCGCATGTGTGTGTGTGTTGTATGCATATAAAGAGCAGAAACTGCTCATTTCCTGTGGAAATTTTTTTTTTTTTGAAATTCATCTAATGGGCATAAATTGACACATGGACCCTGAGTGTCCAAAACTGGTGTCATAGTGTCATAGTTTGACATTTAGGGCCACTGATGAAGCATCTGTATATGACAGGATGGGAGAGAGAGTGTGTTAGAGCAGCTGTTAGAGAAGCATACAAAGAAGGGCAATGCCTTTTGTGAGCTTTTAAGGCTCAGAATCACAGACACATTTTGTACATTAGTAGTTTCTAAATTCTTGTAAGACATAAAACCACCAAAAATATTAAATACAGAAAAGATGAAAGCAACTTGCTATGATGAATACCTTACTCTCTTTAAAAGCTACCAAAGTCGTGTGCTGTAATTACAAGCAAGTCATCATTGCATTGCAATATGTTTTTTGCCAATTCAATATTGATTCATAAAATCCTGAAATCGATTATTTTTGTTGTAATGACACCCCGCTCCTGTGGGAGCAGTGTGAGTGCCGCCAGAGTGTGATTGACGTTGTTCAGAGGCCCCGCTTGACCCCCAAACAACGTCTGCTGTTTATTCATTAAAATCGCAACAGTGGCTCGGGATAACCGTGTGTTAAAATCAGCGCCGACAACATTAAAAGCCGACGTTTGGATACACAAAGTCGATAGTACTTATGTTGTGTGTGAGGCTCGTGAGTCAGTGTTGAAACATTGCAACAATACAACGAACTTACGTAACCGTTTGAGTCGACACCACACAGATGTTTTGCAACCTGTTGCTAACGCTAAAGCTGTGGATCAAATCCTGAATAAATGTTTATTACTTTTGTCAGGTTCGGCTCATGCAAAAATGTGCACTTTTCTGTACTTTAAATTTATATTAGTTTAAATTTTTATTGAGTAAAGAATAATGTAATGGTAAGATAAGTTTTGATGTCACTTTGCACTAAATCAATACAAATAATGCACACTTTATTGAACACGTATCAGAAGGTATTCTAATGAATTATCTGGGTATTTCTGACATCAACACACATAACTGAATTGATCTTGAAGCAACTGGATCAATATCAAATTAAATCGAAATCGAATCGTGACCCAAAGAATCGAAATTTAAATGAATTGTGAGGTTTTTTACAAAACCCACCCTTACTACAGACACCTCAGGGCTTATATAAACAGCCTGCTCTTACAGAGCAATAAAACAACACGCAAAACACAAAAGAACAGCAAAATCCTGTAATGCACAACATTCATAGCGATGAGAATACTGTTAAGAGTAACCAATCATGGCAATATGCAAAGTCCTGAATGAAAGAGGATCTCAAGTGGAAATAACTGTCTGTTATCTTATGAAATATTCAACAGGTTTATTTCAGATGGTCCAAGGAGGGTTTTTCAATACACTTGGCCTCTGACTATGAGTAAAATAATCACCATGTCAGCATTATTCATAGAGAGGAACAGCTCCTCACTGGTGCAGTAAAAAGTATGTTCTGACTATTTCTTTGGTAGGTGATTTTTTCATTATTAAATGATGCCGGTAAAGACAGAAAACACGGATCCTGTCTGGAAGACAGCGTGTTTGTCAGTACTGCGGTTCTGCCACATTAGACAATTATTCATACAGGCTTTGATGTGCGGTGTCAGACTGACGGCTGGGCAGACTCAACGCTCCTCTTTGCTCCACTGACTCCATCAGCCAAAAACCGCTGAGCTTCAGTAGACCATAGCTCCACACAAGTTCACCACCCCTCTTACTGTCAATCCTTTACAGCTCGCAGGTAGAATACTGCCCCACTTATTAAGCCTCAATGTTTTGACCTACTTTGTCACATGGGAAACATCGAATATGGACGTAGCTTTTGTTTTTAAGATACTATTACATGCAAATCACTCTTAATTGTTTGAGAACACTGACTCGTGTTTGACGTGCATGTATACATACAAAGACATACTTGTCCACACGAACACACCAAACTGTACGCACTGCTATCAAATTTGCCACACAGTCATGTCCTCCTCAGGATGAACTGTAATCACTTCAGTGATGCTCTGACTTTGCCATATAGCACCATAATTACGTCAACACTGAATTTATCAGATAGTACATTTTAAACACTATACTGGCCTAAAGTCTAATTTATGACAAGAGGCGCAATACTTTTGATGAGTGTCTCTAGACAGAAATCCCGTAATTCTGACAGAAAAAAAGTGTCACTCAACACTCAGTCATGTCGCGCACCTGGAGAATTTGTTGTCATTTTTGTTGTCATATTTTGTCCTGCAGTGTGATTGGTAGAGTTGCTATTGTTGCCATGGATATAGTCGTGCTGAATCCACGCTGTCTCTGTCCATGGACATCAGTCCTGCCAGGTCTGCAGTTTTGCCGCAGAATTGGGCTACTTTTGAAGTGTTGCCTTGGCTCAGATTTTTTTGACCGCTGGTTTGGTAGACCTATTTTGCATACAAATGACATGAATAATAACATTAAATTCTACCAAACTGACTCAAGATCAGCACACACATGCAGGGACATGGGACATATCACATGGCCACATACACACACCAAACTTAAAATGGCAGTACAGTTTGGTTTTTTTCCTCCACTTTTCCCTTTTTTTCCCCTTTTACTGCAAGGCAGTCAACCTTTACATCAAAAAGCTAAGCTGAAATGATTTTAAATTAGTATGCATAGCCTATTTGCACACATGTTGTGAATATATTATTTCAATGTTGTGAATTTACAGTACAGGATATGATGCATCGTTCAAAGTTCTGCTAAAATGTTAACAGTAAATACTTGTAGCCTATGTATTTAAATATAGTCTAATAGCCCTTGATGGTGTTACTTTGTTGATACTGCAGTACATTTGGTAATGATAGCAATGTTGTTAGAATTCAAAAGTAGTCTAAATGGTTTGGCAGGGGGGCACCTGGTGTCTCAGTGGATAGAGCAGCGCCCCATGTACAGAGGCTGTGTCCTCGATGCAGCGGCCACTGGTTTGAATCCGGCCTCAGTCCTTTGCTGCATGTCTCCCCCTCTCTCTCTCCCCCCTTCACGCTCACACTGTCCTGTCAGGTAAAGGCAATAAAAAGAAATAAATGGTTTGGCAGGGGCATATTGTGTTTTCTGGTATTGGGCTGTTTCATTGGCCGATGGGCTGTTTTAATTGGGCATTGGGTGTTTTTTTGTGGGCTGGTTTGGTTCATTGGGCTGATTTTGTCACACAGACCTGGCAACCTTGATGGAAGCAGCCGCAGCTCCTGCAGGGGGTGAGTGGACAGCGGCCGGCCAAACTGCACTCCACAGGCATACTGACAGCAGATATTTACTGAACCAAAAATAGTTTTAATGCCAGCTCCACGGGAGGAAATCAATAGTGTTTGTTTTTATTGATTCATTAATTTCATTCTCCTGCTCATCATAGTAAGTGAGGGGAATCTCCGGCTCATAGACAGCTGATCCGTCAATGTAGATACGGTTAACTAAAAAACACATACAGTGGGATATTTGTGTGATTTTCCACAGCTGCTTTGGTGAAATGAAAACTATATAAACATATATGAACCAGGAATAAAGTATTTTCACAGACATGTTTCAATGATGCTGCAGTTTGTTCTCGTCTAAAACCTTTGCAAAGGCAAAAAACAGTCTGGCCGACAGACATTTCTGTATTTTTAATGAGTCTCGTCCCCTGCAGTGCCGCTTGTTTCATTTATGGTGGGAAGTCTGTATCATTAGAAATGAAAAGAAAAGTGTCAGACAGTTAAAACTGCTCTTAAATAAGTAAGTGTGTTAGTCCTGCTAACAGTATAATGGTGGAAATACATTCTGCCTGCTTTCTGTTTGCTAGTTTTGGTTTATACTTTATTTTACATGAATAAACATGGTCATGTAACTAGAGTGACTGTGATTTCACTATTTTTTACACACAAACATGATAATGGAACATCATTTTTGTGTACGCAAAGTTTTTTTGGGTGTCATAACCACTTGATTTGACTTTTGTCACATTGACTTACAAGTGATGACGGTATGTTGATGATGAAATTAACTGTGCCACCGATCTCTTATTTTGTAAATGGAATTCTATTGATTGTAAGAAAAGTGTTATCAGGGCTTTAAATGGCTTCTCTATCTGTTCCTCTACCTCACAGCTTTTTCAAGACACTGCAATTGTGAAATGAAGCCTCTGAAATCAATATGTGCCACAGTCAATTTTTACTCATTATCATCAAGATCGCGGGTATTATTAGGAGTCAATACCGGGAAAATGCCTTCATCAACAAATACAGGAGTAGCACACAGTGGCTATGTTCAGCTCATAATTAACACACGAAATCTTGTCGGATATGAGCGCCTGTAGTCAAATGAGAGTTTATGAGAGGAATTAATCTCAGTCTGTCATATAAATGTTGCCAAAGACAAACTTCATCAGCACAGATCTATTGTTTTGTAAAATTGCAAATATGTTTGGGAATAAAAAAGGTATAAGGTAACGATTTCAAGTCCAAACCAAAATAAGAAAAAATATTATTTTCTGACTTAAAATTGCAATAAAATGCATCTTTCCAAAGACGGGGCCTCCAGTACTCTGGATAATGAAAAGAGCATGCTGTCAACAGTTTTCATATGAACTGTCTCCTCAGTAGAAAGAAGTTCCAATTAAAATATTTTTTTAATGCTGTGAACACCACAAACAAAATTCCACTTATCTCCATCATGTTGGGATGGAAGCAGAAAACTCAAGTAACAAATACAGCCGAAAATATCCACAAAAGACATCACAAAAGACATCACTGAAGTTAGTGAGGAATTATGTTTTTGTTAATTTCCTGAAATGCTGATGAGATGTGGTCAACATGTATATGAGACTTTTACATGCATAACCTGGTAGAGTGTGTGAATGTATGTAGGTACAAAATATTTAACCTTGTGAGGTTTTGAAAAGCATGAGGTTTCAGTGGTGGTGTTTACTCATGAATATTGCACTGCTCGAAGTCTGACAACATACATATGAAATATTTGTATTATATTAAACAGTACCATCATATGCTTGGAAGTTAGCTTAGCTCAGCCAGTCTCACTGTGTGGTGTATGTGGAAGTGAATATTAATATACTCTGAATATTATGATTAAAGGATGTTTTGAGAATCCCGCAGAGACCACTGAGAGACCTGGATACAGCCTGTTCATTTCTATGAGAGGTGCTCAATGGAACATGAAACCAAAATGGTTCAACTGCCGCACGTAAAATTACCCGGATGATCCGAGGATTATCAGCATTACATCCGCACCCTGCACCCATGGAGCATGAGCATAAGAGACTTGCGGAGGCGGAGTGCAGCTGAACCGCTAACTTCCGTTTTGTCACGCTGTTAACTTGAATTGGGAGTAAATGATTAAACCAGCAGCTTTTCTAGACTTTTAAAATGTTATCCTTCCAAACGGATCAAACCCTGATAGTGAAACAAGTCGTTTCGTGCGGACTGTGCGTTTAAAAAAAAGTTATACATGGACTCTTTTGCCATGTAGGTCAAGGGGAAGTAGTCATTTTGGGCTGCATTTGGCCTCTTCGAAAAATGGCTTCAAAGCCCAGCACCCTTGCTGGGGGTCTGACATAAACTGTATAAATTAATGGATGTAGTTAGCATAAAGCCTTAGGTTTGGCATTGCAGCCATGTTGAATTTTTTGAGTGAGAAGTGACCATATTTGGAGCTGTGGAGGAGCAAGGGGTGGATCTGAGTCACAGACTCTAGTGACGCATCACAAACAGCCTGCCACTTAATCGGCCAAGCCCCTAAATTTGTGTAAATTTAAACTTTAATAAAATGTGAACTGGTGAGTTTTTAAAAAAATCCCTCCGTAGAGTCATGAATGTTGAAACTAGCCATGGAGACATAAACCATTTTTTGTACCAGGCTGTAAACATGTTCTCTTTCTGCTGTTAAGTTGTGCAATTTGACATGGGGATGTGTGGGGATTGACTTACCTCTGAAACAAGCCTCAAGTGGCCACGAGAGGATCTGCAGTTTTTGGCATGTCCATGTTGGATTAGTTTTTTAGCCCCGGAGGGAGCTGTTTGAAATCCTACTCTCTCTGGTTTATCTTAGTGCCAGCATTTTTTTTTTAATTTTTCCAAATTAGCACTTATGTGTACTGTAATTTAAAGTGTTATTCTTTTACTTTGTTCATGAAGTTGCTCTTTGTTTTAGGCTGAAAACCATGTGCTGGACTGATCTCCTCACTGGGTTGGCTCTGCTGTCACAACAACAAAACAAAGCCAACATTACAACCTCTTGGTATGGCTGTATTTTTTTCCCCCAGGGCTGTCAGCTGGGGTCAGAGTGCAGGGGGGGCATGGCCACAGGAGTGTCAAACAGCTCTGTCTTTCAAAGTGTCAACAGAGTATTGACATACTGGTCTTGGACATAGTGTACTGTATTTCAGAATGGAAGCACTTAAAGAAACTATTAGAGGTGCCCTGTGCAGCCCATATAGAGGTGGAGAACTGCTTCATGACTAAACTACAACAGTATATGGCTCAGCTCTGAGACTGTATGTCATTTAAAGGAGAAAGAAAGAAGAACACAATCCAATCTGCATAAAAATCATCATCAAAATAATATCTCTGACTTTTAAACTTTGGAAACTTTCATGCGTGTCACTCGAAATATATTACTGCAGCAGGTATGGAGAAATAAGAATGAGAGTGCAACCTTGGTACAAGATTTTCCATTACATCCCAATATCAGAGTTAATGAGTCCAATAAGCCTTTGAAGACCTGTTTCTTGCTGTATTATTGATGTTACAAATATAGCGCTGCCATGCTATCGGTTAACAAGAGATGTGAGCTATCTGTCACAGCACATTTCCCAGAGTTAAATTGAGAAAGTCAAGGCCAGATTGATACAAATAACTGAGTGTTTCAATTATTTAGGCTCATCACAGTGAAATGAAGATTGTTCTGTCTTTATTGCGTTGCAGTGAGACTGATGAACCGAATGACACAATGCATATTTAATGTCCGCATATAATGCTTCTCCCTCCAGCTCCTTTACCTTAAATTGTGTTCAAGGATATTTCCCCCTCGGCTCAGTGCTATGGAATACATAATAACATGACAAACAAATGAATTACGGGTGGATTCCATAAGTACAGTTTTGCAAAATTATCTACCTCTTGTTTGGTGTGGACAAAGAGAGGCTGATCCCTGAAGGAGCTGTTTTCTTAAAAGTAAAGTGTGTACAATTTAGGAGAGGATTTAGTGGCATCTAGCAGTAAGAACTGCAGATTGCAACTTGCTGAAACTGCTGGCAAGTTACTTCAGTTTTCATTGTTTACGAGGGTTTAGACGGCTGGCCCACCACATGCCAATGTGGGCTCACCTTTTTTTCTGATCCAGGCAAACAGGAGGTTTTTATCGGGGAATGGAATTATCCATAGAGGTCTCTGTCTCTTCAAAATAATAACCAGGTGATTGAAACCCATAAAACAATGTATAAGGAGGTTTATATTCATAAAACCTTTCTGGACCCGATAGAAGCATATTTAAAACATCTGTGATGGAGAAACACTACTGCATTTATTCAGTGAACGCTCACACAAAATTTAAGTAAACCTAGAAGCTAAAACCTTGGCGTTTGTGCCGGGTGAGTAATTCCACTGGAAAAAATAGGGGCTATCCTGGAATCCGGTATCTACGTATTATCATAAATCTATGATGTAGATACAAACGGCTCATCCTAAGGTAACGAAAACACAATGATTCTTAAATTAAGGTGATTATAAACAAAAAAAAACATATTTATGATACAATATTCTGATTCTGCAAATATATCCCCTTAAATCTTACACAAAGGATTTTAATTCTGATATTCAACAGGAGGCACTAATCCTGCTGCAAATTTGTTTACTGGGTACTATTACTTAACCTCCATGAATGCCAAAGAACCCTTTAGCAAGGCCTACTGCTGCAGGGTCTTTGCATTGTAAGGGACACTTCTCCCTAATCTTGTTTTTTTGAATAGTTACTTGTACATTCACATTTTCTTCACTGTTCAGCTTTGTTCTAATCCTAAAAACACAACATTAAAGCTTTTACGCATCCACTTAACTTTCTGATTATTTCACTTGCTTCTCTTGTTTTTCTCACAGGACAATCAAAAGAAAGTCCACAGTCTGCACAGGATTTAACACAAGTGCAGACACTGGGTGGAGATCATAAATTGAGTCATCTAGAGACAATTTTCTCAAGTTTTATCACAATGTTGAGATCTGAGATCAAGAAATCTGCTGCAGCTGTGCGAGCTCCTTCTCTGTGTGGAAATATGCAGAGGCACAAAAGGTCTGACTCCATAAACAGTATGAAGTCACTTGCAAAGAGATGCACACGTGCCAGGTTAGTTACATGCACCAAGATTAAAAAAAAAAAAAGATTCATCTTGTGACATATTTGGCATTCCTTAGGATTTTATTAAGGGTTTGAGAATCAAAAATGAAAATAATCTTAAAAAATATAAGACAGGTATAAAATACAAAAATACAAGTTAGAGTGCAAGAAATTAGTAAATATTTAATGTAATAAAATAAGCTGCAAAATGACAAGCCTTAAGCCTTGATTTAAAAGAACTGAGAGTTACAGTGGGCTTGCAACTTTCTGGGAGTTTTTTTCCGATAGGTGGTGCATAAAAGCAAGGTTAACTTTGTAACATCCTGTAAAGATATCTATCCAATTTATCCAGGCATCGAACCTTAAAGCCAATTTGAAAAAGTGGCCAAACAACTATAACTTCACAGCCTGTCATGTGATGCCATTGGGCCAAAAATGACTTTTTTTCCGTAGATTTACATTGGGAAAGAGACGTAAATCAGTGGATGCATCTTTTTGTGTGTCACAATTCCTGTGATATGATTCGATTTACTGCTGGGATTTCAGCCATTCAGTCCAATAATGTTTAGTATATAAAGTATAGAAGAACGGCACAATTGAACCATTTTATCCCCATTCAAGTTAGCAGAGGGCTAAACCAGTAGCTAGCGGCCAGCACAGTCAATTTTTTTTGTAAAAATGAGTCAAGCGCTTCTGTGTTAAAATCGATATTTCTGATGATACAAATCCTTCAATTTACCACTGAACCTCATACTGTCTTATTACTTTTCCCATTTTTTTTCCAATAAAAAACCGTAACAAAATCATGTACATGTACATTCACATATCCCAGCGCTTCAAAATTGCATTTTTGTCCCTCTCTTTGCTCCCATGTTATGAGATACAGTAATACCGGTACCCAACCTTATGTGCCTGCTCATATGACACTTCATCCTGATTATGGAGTCGGAGGTGTTGTACCTCTGCATATTTTCACATAGTAAATGAGCAGAGAGCAGGTCGGAGCAGATTTCTCTTCATTAGGAACAAGACTGTGAACACGAGGAGAAGACTTTCGGGTGAAATCTAAACTCAGTGCCTTCACTTGTCTTACAATAAATGTTTTCCAGATCATGTGAAGAAAAACAGATGCCAAGTGAAAGCGCAAGTGCATCTAAAAAAATGTGTAGTTTGGTTTTTGTTTTTGCAACAACTAAAAAAACCTAAGCTTTAAGATCTTAACCTTGGAAATAGCAACTTGACGGAACAATCTTAGCTGTTTTGTTCACATTGTCACTTCTTCAGGTAAATGATTTGTGGTACTGCACGACCTCAGAACGTTATGTGACTTTTCTTTATTGATATATTTTCGTTAATGGTATGAAGAGTTTTAAATACGCAAGAGAAATTGGAGCATGAATCTGCAAACTTAAATGTATGTTTTTTATGATTATGTCAATCTTTCTTAAATAAGGTCTTGTTTTTCTCACAATATACATCTGAACAGTTAGGTTAAATCTGTCTTTCTGGTGAAAAAATGATTTTTTTTGTTTGACTAAATATATTCAAGCAACAACATGACACTTGGAATCTGAAGCATGATGACAAAAGCTATATTTAAATGAATTGTTTACTTATTCTCCTTACCTGGTTCAAATGTTATCACTCAACTTAACTGGTCAATATTAGTGGTTATCTGTTATAGATATGGGCATGAAGAGTCCTGCCACACTAACACCATCAACCCATTAAATGGCTGTGCTGATTGTTATGTGGTGACGGGAGATGTCAGGTGATGTACGTCACGTTAGTATAAAGAGTAAGAAAGTCCATGCAAAGACGTGTTTTGGGGAATGAATGGGTCAAACAAAACCACAAATGGACACAGAGACTGACAGAGCCTTCTATCCTACGCTGTATTAACTTTGTACTTGTACACGTTTTCTGAGAGCATGCAGATACGGATAAAATGAAGCAGTACTACCGGAGATCATGGGGACAGTGCAGCACTGTCCATGTGAGATTTGATCATAGGAGATAGATGGCAGGATGGAACGAATCGATAACATAGTGAAAAGAATACGCCATCCACATGTCGTGATGTTAATGGCCTCACAGACCACCGCCATCTACAAAGCTGTCTCCTTTAAAAGTCCCGAAATCAATGGGTTTTTGTTTTGATGTCTATAATAAGGTCTGTGCTAAACACAAACTGAAGAGACCTTCACGTTTGAATTCTGAAGCTTTTTAATGTCTTAGAAAAGGCAGTTGCTAACAAATGGCTAAATGAGTTTACAGAACATTACCCTGCCAAACTGTGCCAAACACGGTTTTACAGCCTTGTTGTGGTGGTGACGTTAAGTCTTGTAACCATATTGTAGTTCTTTTAAAGCCTAACGTTAGCTTTCTTCTTCTGGCGACTGCATTTAGTATTCAAAATACACAACAATGGTGTTCATTTGAGAAGATTATCATGCTAAACAAACCTGTCAGTATCATACACGTTTAGTTGCCACAGACTTTATTTACTGCAGTAATCCAAAATCCAATAGAAAAATCGCATAGGTTTTTTGACAAGGGAACCAGGGCGATGCTAACTTTCGCCTTGGCCTACAGATAATGTCATCCCTGGGGCACTCTATGATAAGCTCCTAAACTGTTACCTTGTTTGTTGTTGTCTGAACTTTTTGAATGCCCTCTAGTGCCATCTATTGGCTGTATTCATGCTATCATAAAGGGCACAAGGAACTATGAGGGCAGTGATGTTTACATAGTTTAAAATGGATGTCTATTTTTGTACATAAAGGGAGCATAAATGAGTCCTAGTAATCAAGTGGTAACATACAAAATGGATTTCCTCCTTGACACTTTGTACAAGTTGACTCCGCAAGACTCGAGGTAACGGACTAATGAGATTGGAATAACAGCTTTGACTTATTACCATGTTTGCCTCTCTTTTCACCTCAGCCCGTTCTGCCATCTACATCTGAAGCTCCTCAGCCAATTACTGTTTGTACCGTATACCACTGCAATCGTATACCACTGCAGTCTCTGGGAGGATGGGAGGTCCCTGCCAGCCGTGGCTCCGGATGACATGGCTTTCTTGTGTAGCTGAATATCGAGCTAATCCATCTCCTCATGCCTCATCTTCTCCTCAGACTACATGGAGCTCAAAGAACCGAGTGCTCAGTCTTATTAGAGCAGTCCTCCAAGGACCAGATGCAGAATGAGCAAAATTCAGATGGATCCTTTTTCGATGTATGTGCTGCACACTGTATCTCACCACATCTCTCCTGAAGAGAGAAGTTGTCACCGTATTTATGAGAATGCATGAATTTCCCCGCATTAATCTTATACTATCTCCCTCAGTTTTCTGTTTTCAGCCTGAAAAGCCATTTCAGCATGTGCTTTGAATAAGCAAAAGGGGACATGAGGAGGGTCGTGCTGAAGGATGAAATGACCTACTGTAATGTATCAGTCATTTCCTCTGTGTTGCAGCGCTTACGGAGACAGATCCAACATGGACTGATGTAGCATTCAGATAAAAATCAGAGAATGAAGCTCCATTTCATAACAATGTCCCCCCGGCAACGTTCAGGGAGAGCAATGGAGGCGTTTGTAAAGGTGGAAAGAGAGAGCTGGTGGTACTGTGAGTGCTGTGTCCTTGAGTTAGGCAGGGTTACAGCCCTCCATCGCTAATTACCACATCGAGACCAGGCGGCTCTGTTTGACACTTCTATCTGCAAAATGCTGAGATATCAACACCGAGACTGACACATTCAAAAGGTAAAAATAAAGAATTAGAAAAGCCTGAGCAATAAATAACTGACAGAACAAGTTGTTGAAGTGAGACTGTACCCTGATGCAGCTTTTATTTGTATTTCAACAGCAATGTCTTCAACATGGTCTCCTAGAAATTAAGAAGACAAATTTGCAACAGCAAATAGATTTGAAGGAATGCTGCACAGATTAGACTTAGTATCAACTGAATGAGGAAACGTTAATTAACATATCTAGCAAATCACTAAACTTTGATACTAATTGTTCACTGATAATGTGTTCACTTCTGACAATATCCAATTATAGCACCTCAACCATGAGAGAACCATTTTATCATTATGTTTTGGTCCTTGTTTAAAAATTAAAGACAAATAAACCCTGTTTTTTACACATTTGTGCAAAGCCAGTTTTACGGCTGTTTGCTGTAGCTTCATTTTTACTGTATTGACATGAGAATTATTGATCATCTCACCTAACTCTTGGCAAGAAAACAAAGTGTTTAATCAAACCCACAAACGCCTCCTTACAAAAGAGGAGGGACCAAGTCAAGTTAGGTGTCAAGTCTTTGCACTCAAGTTCAGAGTCAAGTCCCAAATCCTAAGCTTTGAATTACGGGTTGGAAACAAGTCATAATGTGCTCTTTAACAACAAAGTAATAATATATTACATTGTTACAACTGTGACTGTAGCCTAATTTTCGACCCGCATGTTTTATGTACTGTTTTTCATACTATGCTCAGTAAGCTAACTCTAGTATGGTTCTCTCCTGCAATTTGATTGGATACAAAGGGAATCTGGCTAATTATGTGTCGACCTACTGGGAATTAATAGCATTTACATTAGTTAATCAGGAAATTAACAGAAACTGATTGATTTGCGGTGCACAATTTAAATGGCATACTTTTTAAACCTTGTCTTTGGGCGAAGGTGTCAACTATTTTCAAGTCTAAAGACTCAAGTCTAAGTGAAGGCACTGGTCAGACATTTAAGTCCAAGTCCAGTTGCAAGTCTTTCATGATTTTGTCCAGTTTAGTCTAAAGTCATCATATCTGTGACTTGAGTCTGACGAGTTAAAGTCATGTGACCTGAGGCCAGACTTCTGCCACTTACAATACTAGAAAACAAGATCAAGGGTTTATGGCTACGCTTGTAGCTCTGTTAAAATATTTAATATTTAAATATTAAAGCATATAAAAGCTGAGATCTGAAATTTGTTTTTGATCTTTTGCAGTCATAGTAAAGTGAATGTATAAACTGACCAGAGGGTGTCACACAGAACAAAGTTCTCTGCATTTTTAGAAGGGGAGGTCATTGGGGCGCCTGGTGGCTCAGTGGATAGAGCGAGACCGCATGTACAGAGGCTGTGTCCTCGCCGCAGCGGCTGAGGGTTCGATTCCAACCTCAGCCCTTTGCTGCATGTCCCCCCTTTCATGCACACCCTGTCCTGTCAATTGAAGGCAATAAAAGCCCAAAAACATAATCTTAAAAAAAGGGTCAATCATTATCAGAGTATGATTAAGTATGTATGTATGATTTAGAGAAATGTGTGTGACAGAACATATTTTATTAATGTGAGGATGGTGTAAGCAGAAAGGCCATTATGTGAAGTAACTTGTATGATTTCATTATATCATATGTCACGTTGGATAAGCAAAAAGGTAAAAATGAGCTAGAGATTTAAAACATGCAGGATTTTGTTCTTAACAGCTATTAAGTATTTATAATACAGTATGTGGTACTGGTTTTAATTTTCAAACAGTCTGTGTTTTCAACACTGAGTACATTTACATGCACAAAATATTCCTTTTTTGCCCTTATTTCAAAATAGATATTCTGCTGATTACATTGCTGTTGAAAAAGAATAATCCACTAAAATTTAAATTTACATGCAGCCATGAAGACGCCAATTAACATGCCCTAACATATCATTTAAAAAGGTAAAGATTAAAGAAAAGTGGAACGGCTGGAGCTGGTTGCATCAAAATTGTATTTTTTCAAAGTTTTCACAGACCAAAGCGGAAACAGACAAGAGGCCGTGTGTCACAAACTGCGGTAAAAATTCTAAGTTAGACACACATTTTGAATGTGCTGTGTTCATGTTCAAATAATGCTATTAAAACCTGAAAACTACTGGCATATCCCACATGTCTTATACCGAAAATGCTAAAATTCGGAAAAAGGCTTCGGAAAAAGGCTGGAAAAAATATGGTGTTTACATGACCTTCATCAAATTCAGAATATTATCATATTCTGAATAATAGTGGCTACTATTGTGCATGTAAATATACTCACTGTTTAGACTGTTACCTTCCTATTTTAGCCTGTTTGCATGCTTTTTGTTTAAAGTGTACTCTCTCTGACTTCTGAAATTTGCTCCATGAAGAGGAAATAAAACAGGAACAGTGTAAGTGTAAAACTACTTTCCTCTGACGTAAAGCTTCAAGCCCCAGACCACAATGGGATGAGTGGCACAGCAGGCTCGATATCTCTGATTCAGTCTCTCTCTGTATCCTACCCGGGCCAAGCTGAACCCCACAGCTTTCCTAAAGCTCCACTTTGCCACGAATTAAGCCTTAATGCGACTCTTCTGTCTATTGATTTGTTAGCCATGCATTTCCTGTCCTGCTTTGATGTCATTGTGGTGTCAGTGTATGGAAGATTCCAGATAAAATTATGGAGGGTTTTAGCTTTTAAGCTTGTTATTTCAGGGGATTATTCGGCCGCAGTTGAATTAACATTTTTATTCTTTTTTTGGCCACAAACTGGATTATGTGACTCTGTTCTGCAGAGGCGATATCAAATGCCCATCGCTGATATGCTACTGCAATGAACCCCCACCACTGTGTAGGAGACATTGCTGATTGAGTCTGGGGAGAGCTCTGTGTAGAGGATTTCACCAGCTTGGCCTACAAGCTCTGCAGCACAGTAGGGTAAAAACTGGGCCTTAGAGCCAGGGATCTGAGCGAAATAAAACACATTCACAAAAAGTAGAACAAAGAGATCATTATGTATTATACTGGAATATTCAATGATGCTGCAATTCTGCTGCTTTGTGTGTTCAATATTCCAATGCGATGGCATTCTCATTGGTTACTGAACAAACTAACTCAAAATGTCCTGTAGTTTTGGCTCCCTGTTTGAGAGAAAAAAAAAGGGTTTTGGTTTCTTTTGACCCACAGGGACCCTGTCACCGCTAGCTGTGAAGAAGCTGAAGTTCTGCTGAAAAATAACCCCCGCCTCGCCTGTGTTCAACACACTGGATGTGGTCCACTGGTCCCTCTGCAGAGCTCAATACACTCTGCATGGGAACAGAGTGAGCCACAGTGCGAAACAACAAAATACAATACAAACAAAAGGCAGATTAATGGCCAGGATAATCAGAACCCAGAGATTTGTCCCTATTTGTGTATGTATTTTTCTGACTCAACAATTTCTGCCCAGTATTGAACTTTTCTCAAAGCGTCACACATGGCTGTGAGCAGCAGCTGGGCTTCAGCGTCTCATCCCTGTCCTTAGATGATGCAGCAGCTGCGATTCACATTATCATTAAAGCACCACTGAGCTGCAAGATGACATTCAACACTATCACTTCGGTATAGTGGATTATTTTATGGCAAAATAGAAGAGGCTGCATGTAAATTACAGTGGAAACCAATTGTAGTGTTTATGCTTGTTGTGATCAACACAATTATAGGAAAAAAAAAGAATCATTCCCATACAAATGCTATACAAATATTTTGCTTATAGTAATCAAGTAGTCAGCTTACAGTCGTCAGTTTGGATATTTATATACATAACAACATCTTTTTTTTCCACTAGGGTCATTTTTAGGGCTGTACCCAACTCAGAAGTACGTCAGTCAAATCAGATTTGGCTGTTCAATACAAATATTTAACTATTTATTCATTTTTTCCCATAGAGAGTTTAAGAGTTTGAGTTTAAGCGATCGCCAAGCAGCTTCCTCTGCGTCTGCAGCTTCTTGTACTAAAAAGCGTGTGAAAGCAAGCAGCAGTCACTCTGCAGCAAAATCAGGGGACCAAAACGTCCCCTGCAGTACAATGTAAACTGACTAACAAAAACAATAACATCAACAACAACAACAAAAAAACCAACTGCTCGACTTGAAGCAATCTCAGTTGACTGAGGGGTCTTCAACTGATTCCAATCTCCGACTTTAAAGGGGTAGCCCTAGTAATTTTTTTTTAATTAACTCTCATCACATTTTGCCTAACCTGTCTAACCTATCTGGCTACCTGAGGCTGATGCTGCACTGAAATTATAAAGGGAAAAAGAAACTCATTAGCAGAAATTGCTATGAATGTGATGTAAAAGTTGCTGGAGGCTTAGTACACTATTCTGCAGAAATGTTTTTTTTTTACTGACCAACCCAGATGTTAGTCTTGGATCCCCCAACCAAATGCCTATGGGATTTTTCCATTAGACTTTGGTTTGTGCAGAAAAGAAGCTTTGTAGCGAACAAATGTTTATGATGCTTGTGTAAATGCAATCACCAGAAATAAAAAGCTAACATTAGGCTATAAAAACTGCATCACAGTCTCATGATTTAACGTCACCACCACAACGAGATTGTAAAGCCGTGTTTGGCATGACGTGGCTCAGCACGATGATGTCCTGTGGTCTCATTTAGGCATTTGTTAGTAACTGCCTTTTTAAGGACAAATTGAAGCCCAAAGTTCTTAAGTGGAGTATTTACTGACATATTTTATTTCGTACAAAAAAGTCACTGCGAACCACAGACCTTATTTGAGGCATCTATTGGAGATGCTTATATGCTATTTCAGGACTCATGTCTGGGGTTCTGTATGGAAACCTACAGTACGAATGCACAAGTTGCTTCAGGATACTTAATGTCGTCAGAAAAGTCAAGGAATAACAAGTAAAATCACAATACTCCACAAGTTTGATCATAATGCTGCACTTAACAAGGTCAAGTCAGTTAATCACTTTATCCTTTATGTGTGTCACGAACAAGAGCTGAAACAATTAGTTGTTTAATCAAAAAGTTATTTGCACCTAACGTAATTGCAGATCTACTTCAAAGTCCTATTTATATCTAAAACACAATGATTTTCTCCCTAAACGAAGATGGATATAAATAACATCAACCTATTTTCATTAATTATTTGTCTGTTTAAACTTTGAAACAATATAAATGAAGGAGTTAAACTGGAAGCCAGTCATAAAAGCTGCATTTCCTGACGCCTGTTGTGGAACATCAAGGTCCTGCTGAGCTATTATTCCCACCCAATTAATTAGAGATGGTCCTTCAACAACTGTTCTTCTCCGCACTGTGCTGCCATACTTCTAATATAAATGTGTGCTGCGCTCTCTGAAGGACTGAGGAGGGATCTGTTGTCGAGATCAACAAACAGTATAATAACAGTATGTCTGAGCTCTATGGTACGTTAAATGTATATCAATAGACTCCTACTTCAACTGGAGCAGTCAACGCGCTGCCATGAATGGAGAGCACATTTTCCCTTCATTACAGCAACAGGAGGCACCATTACTGAGATGAAACTTATGACCTCTTATGATAAATGGGTGAAGTGATGGGCAGCCGTGGCACTTAGCTATGTAAAGTATGATCGTGCTTTATGACTTTTGGGATAAGAGACCATAAAACAGCCATTATGAGAGCTAACAGCAGAGATATCTACTCAATCGAAAATGCTACTTTGATTCTTTGGAATCGGATAAATAATTAATATTTAAATTTATTATACTCACTAGATGCTTTTTTCATATTTTTTTGGTGTCTGGCTAAAACCATTTTAGCTTGAGGAAACGTTGAGCTAAATGCATTAGTAGGGAAGGTGTGTTTTTAATATTTCAACTGCCTCCTGAGCTTTTTTCATGCAGGTTTTGATTTGAGTTGAAATCCCTTTGAACTTGTGCCTTTGTGTATCTGCTATTTTTCTTTGTTAACATCTATGCAAATGAGATCTTTTTCACCGTGAGTTGAATGAATAGAAAAGCTCAACAAGAAACACAAAGGGGAGAAAATGAAATGTAATAGAATAAGGGAAATGAAAAACACTGACAAACACAAAAATCATTTCCTTCGGGCATTGCATATTTGATTTTTATAAGTGCAAAAAGAGTTCCTGCCATCACCTATGAAACAGAACCATTTTCAGCAAAGTGGTAGACAATGGGACTGTCGGGTTAATTACCCGCTGCGACAGCAGGGCTGGGATTGTTTTCACCTTGCGAGTCTTTGTGTGTGTGTCATCATGGCAGAATGTGGTCCTGGAGACACACACTGTGGTGGGAAATAACACAGAAGCAGTTGCGGGCACAGGTATGTACTGTATATGTCTGTCAGTCTGTGGAAAGACCATGACAGAGCCACAACACGGGCAAGATGCAATCACAAAACTTTCCAGGTGTGTAGTTGAGCTCACAATGAAGGCCAAAAATGAGTGTGGTCCCACCAAGGGTGCTGGAAGTAGGGGGTCAAATTCCCCAGATGATCTACTTTGATTGAATCAATCCGACAGCATACAATCAAGTTGTAGGAGAAAACAACGCAGAGCCACTGTTACATTACTGACTGCCAATTGGAAAACAATATGTCAAAGATAATTTTGAATGTGTACAATAATTACGCAGTAATATGCAAATATCACATACGCATATCAACATTCAACACGGCTGCTCCACGTGTGAACAGTAATAAAAACTCATATTAATTTGCTATACACATGGTACTGCTCATCGTTAGACATGGTACAATATTGGTATGTACAAGTACAACAGAGCGTTGTTATTCTAGCTGGTATTGCTAACAATGGCTAACCCGTGGTGACTTCACTGAAGACATCCAGGGTATTCCCACTCATGGTACTGGAACGTGGTCAACTCGGGTGTGATGTCACTCCAAGTGACCAACCTCCGACTTACGATATAACTTGAATGCACCATTAATCAAGGCAACAACCCTCCCGTGTCAGCCAACTGCCTGATGTGGTTGGCTAAAACCTCATACATATCCTTGGCATTTATTTACTGCAATTTCACGATCCTTGGCAGATGTATACACTTACAAAACTCACGGCACTTACAATATCCAGTATATCATTCTGGCTAATGCATCGGTCACGCTCTGGTATGTGAAATTAAAAAAAAAAAAAAGAAAGGTTGCAGCAGTTCTGACATACAGCCCAGACAGCAGAGTGTTAATTTCTTGCACAAAGAGGTGTAATTCATCAAACATCTGCTCATTGGCCTCCTGCTGTCTTGCTTTGTGTTTCTGTCTGTGTTAATTACACCGTTACCTTTGTACATGTTCACACACAAATCTAACAAATATGTTGTTATCAGTGCAGGTTTGTCTGACAACCATCATTTCATGCCCTTGGACTGGACTAAAATGTCATTATGCTTGTGCCCGTGCTGTGAGAAGGTTTGGTCTCCAGCCTGCGCTCTGCACTGTGTGAGGTGAAAATATGAGACTGTCAAAATGACCTTTCCCCACGACTCACAGGCACTGTTCTAATTGGCAATTTTTATTGTTATCAACCGAGACAAACAATAATGTTCTCCTGTGCACTGCCATGTTGCCATTTCATGAAAAAAAGTATTGTGAAACGTCTGGTTAAAGATGAAATATAATATTGTAAGTTCCTCTTTATCGACCCACGTAATGTCTCACAGATAAAAATCCTCATACTGGTTTATTTCACTACTTTGTCTTGAAATGATACGAGATCGATACCAAAGGAGGAAAATAAACGGTGTGTTTCATGGACATAATGTGTATGGCTATAATCGATCTCATCATGCAACACTATAGGAAAGGTCATACCTCCCTAACACTAAAGCTTCTCTTCAACTGTTCAATCAATACTGACATATTATCCACAGAAATAGAGTTGGGAGACGTCAGGCTTCTGCACTGTAACTATCTACAGTGTTCCAACAGTCATGAAAAACCTGGAAAAGTCATGGAATTCCAAAATTTCATTTTCCAAGCTTGGAAAAGGCATTGAATTAGTAAAATCAATGAATGTTTTGGAAAAGTCTTTCTTTTCATTATTTTTTCTTGCATTTTATCTCACTGTCCATATATGCCAACTAGCTAGAATTATGTTTGAACGCAGTTTAAATCTAGTACGATGTTTGACTAATCAATATTCATTGAAATACAGAGGACCATCTCTTTGGAAACAACACACTTCCATCACTACAACGGTTATCTAAGTTGTTGTTATTTAGTAATCATCTGAAAAAGATTTGCATAATTTGCAGAAACTTGTGGCACTTCATTGATTCTTTTGTAATGCATTTCACTTTGTAAATACAAACTTTTTGTGAGTTGTACATTTTTTATCAACTTTGTATTACTGCTTAGTCTTGAAATTTTGATCAGTTGCAATCTTCTTTTCATGACTTTCTCTTACTGTATGATTTTAGTGGTTTAATAGAGAGGTATCTCCATAAACATTTGTGGCTTCTACCTTCTCCAGCATCGCGATTAAACTTTTTAATTTCCTTTTTCTGTTTCTCTTCTATACAAATGTATATGCAAATAAAATCAAAACTAAACTAATCTAAAATAAAATAAAAGACACTAATCAAGTGGGGCATGAAAAATAATTTTAACAGTGACTTAAAATGCGTCAATATCTATGCTCCAGTATTGCTTTAAAATTCATTGCATTTTTGAGATGAACAAATTGACATGGGTAGCGTTAGGTGTGCCAACACACTTCGGTTTCTTTTGTGCAAACAAATGGGCAAACTGAACCGTCCACTGTCAGGACCCTATATACCCTGGGAGCTCTTCTGTTCCTTGTCCACTGCCCGCCTATAATAATTTAACATCTAAAGTAAAGTGTACTACATAGTTCTGTTTTGCCACTTCTACGAGAAACACACGATAATATTGGTACATCATTGTCGATATTGGCTTTAAAATGACCTATTGGAATCAGCCAACATCTTGATAATATTAGCATGTCATCAGTATAAGCTTATATTGGCTTTAAAATGAACTATCGCAATTGGCCAACATTCTTATTTTGCACCGTGAATGAATAAAACGTACAATTAAAAGCTTCTATCTGCTGGTGGGCCATCATGATAAGAGTATGCATAATATGATGTTAATTCCACTACAGAAGAGATCTGATAATCACTAAAAATTGGTGGGGAAAAAATGGAAATATTAATATTAATATTGGTTATTGGCCAAATTAGTTTTTATATATCAGATACTGGCAAAAAAAAACAATATCCTGCATCCCTAAGTTCCACTTCTGGGAGTAGTAACAGCAAAAAACTAACACTGATACACTTTGCAGGGTAGAATAATGGAAACCAAAAGTGTAAAACATAGTTTCCACTGTGGAAACGACTACTTCCATAGTGACATGAAAATGTATTATGGCTGCTTTTAAAGTCATGGAAAAATTTCAAAATTTTGACCCTTAAAATGTATGGGAACCCTGTAGTTAGCCAAGCATTTAACCTCTGATTGGACAAATATAGTAAAACACACCCCCACTCAAAAAATAATCACAAAAGATCACCTTCAATCATACTTCTGTTCTTAAGACTTCAGACAGACTGAGAAACCAAATAACACAACAGACAAAGCTCCCTAAATTGTCCTGAAAATTAAATCTGTCACACTTCCAGCTTTAGCTATTCTATTGTGTGGCTTTCTGTGTTATGTCGTGTTAGGTCATGTCGCGTGCATAATCTTCATTTTGGGTTCTGCGTCCTCAATTAGACGTCCGCTCTTAGCTCTGCTTTCATTCTCCGTCACACCAGATGGACCCACAGATGGACACAGCGACGTTCTATTAGTCCATCGGCTCAGTCGGCAGCCAGCACGTCATGCTTCAGTCTATCATATCTCTCTGTCCAAATCCCCGTATTAGATTTTTATTTGCCTGTAAATCACAGATTTGTCGTCATCTCACATATGACAAACAATAAAACTGAAAGAGGCAGAGCGTGCGGTGATGCTCAGCAGATGTCTGACACCTCCAGCACGGCGCACAACAGCCACAAACGGATCCTGTTTTGTTTCGAGGGCTATGCTTCAGATGCTTGTTAGTGTAGTGTAGAGCTGTGGAGTATGTCGAGGGCTCTGACAGGGTCAGGCGAATCTCTCTCTCTCACGGCTCTTACTGTTTGGAGTGATGCCGGTGTCAGAACTCCCTCCTGCCTCCCGCTCTGCTGTGGACAGTTGGCATCCGCAGAGAATGACTGGAGCGATAGGAGTTTCTGACCGTCATTATCAGACAAATGTAGCCAGGGCTCAGTCTTCCGTTGCAGCATTTGATAGCTGCTTTTGCTTAGTGCTCTATAGCATTTATAGCTATCAGCTTAGGGCATCTCAGAGGAGCAGAGCTGTTCAACTTCCCTGATCACCTAGAAAGCAAAGGAGCAGCAGCGTGGCCCCGGATCTTAGCCTGATAACATCCATGATTTATCGTCTTCATGTCATGCTGCTATAATACAGTCTGGTGGGAGACAGCAGTCAGGCCCTGCACTGACAGCCCCACAGCTCCTTCGGCTTTTGTTGCAGCCTGATCAGCTCTGATTACAGGCTGAGCTTCAAACACCATCCCAGACATGTAACCTAAACTACTGTACTGGCAGAAAGAGAACAGTGCCATGAGTTTTTGGCAGTTAAATGTTAATCTATGCCTATTTAAGTCTTCACGATATGCTGCAAAAGAAAAAAATAGCCATTTTTTTGTGGTGTATAAAAGTAGTTTCAACTCTGCTTCTGAGAAATGAGGTGTGTTTGTCCATTGGTCTGGCACAGCGGTTGGCTCTAAATATTGCAATACCCACGAGGCCATGAGTTAATGGAGCAAATAACATAATGCTCCCTGGGAGATATAGTTAACTTGTCCAATGTTTTTATGTACACAGGCTTGTAACTTTGACTTTTATCAGAGAACCAGATGTTTTCAATGCAGTTGTTCATCTTTTGGACTGATGATTCAGCCAGGAGAGTTTCATGCCCATCCTTACTGTGAAAGCTATCCACTGTCAGTCATGTAACACTGTCAATGCGAAAATTAACAGAACTCTGACTTTGGGAACCAGGGACCAAGCAACAACCTCTAAGACTGAAAAATGAAGCCTGCATGAATGCGCCAAAAACCTGCAGTTCATTGATTGGCCACTTGAGGCTGGCTCCAAAACAGAGTCAATCCCCATAGACTCAAAATGCACAACTTTACAGCTAAAACAATCATGTTTAAAGTCTCGAACAAAACAAAAGTCTAGTGTCAAAGACACATCTGTAAATCAGTGGATAATTTTTGTTAGCGTTTGTTATTTTATCCCAATCAAGTCAACAACCCTGCCTCCAAAACTGTATCCAGTTGATAAACTTTATACACACAGTGTGCATTCAGCCGCTTTATGAATTCTATAAAGTGAAAATAGTAAATGCACTATGTGTAAAAATAATAAGTAAACATTAACTCATATGAGACTGAAACCCCAGTTTCCTGTGTTAAAGTCCTGTACTGTGACTATTCATCTGGTACCTGTCATTTTTTATACTACATCCCCTAACTGTGTGGTAGTACATGCGTGATTTGTTTTCTCATAAATTTACCACTTTTCACTCAGAATATCCCAGATTTGTTCTCCCTAACCATGACCTTCTTGCCCTAATCCAAACCGCTTTCCACCTTGACACATCAGCATGACCAGTGCTAGCCAATCACAGCAGGCAGTGTGATCTATTATAAGGTAGGGATGGGTCAAAATAGCTGGAAAGCTGCAGTGTGACTATTCTCACCCACATGCAAAATAGCATCTGCCTAATTTTATCTTCCTAATACATACCTGCTCTGGCTTGTATACAAACCACAAGCAAAAAAAATATACACAATCTAAAATAAGAAAGCATCACAGAGGGAAGTAATTACCCGACAGCAACACAACAGTATTCACAAAGCTTCATAAAACCCAAAGTCTCGCAGACATTCGCTGCTTTGTTTGCCACCTTTGAGAACACTTTCACACAGATCAGTAAAAGATGAAAAAGTTTATTTCAGTATTGCACCTACGTACAGGCCCACACCTGCAATTTCATGTCTTACTCCTTAATATCTGCTACCTCAGTAGTGCTGCAGACTTTGCCAGTACTATCAATACCAGTTAATAACCAACCCCCCGCTGTGTATTCTGTTCAATAACAAGGTAGACTTTGATTCGTGGGCAGATATTAATGAAGTGGCTGGTTCAATTAAAGTTCAGGTCAAAACGTACGCCCAAATATTTGTACTGCTCTACCTGCTCAACACACATCAAATATTTCACAATGAATTACTCATGAATAGTTGAAAAGACAGCTGCTGTGGAGGATCCCCACCCTCCCACCCCTCTCTGCAGCCCCGCTATCATCAGACGGCAGAGTGTAACTGCTGTGTCTGACAGATGAGTGGGACTCTGAGTGCTTAGCTGGCTCGCAGACACAAAGTTTCATTGACAATCTGAGTTGAACGACTTGCAATGAACAAAGGCGTCAGCAGCGCTGGCAAGCTGATCACAGGGCTGCAGTGAGAAGGAAAGGACAGGAAGAGACACAGAGAAAGAAACAAAGAGGGAGAGAGCGAAAGAAGGAGACTGACATGTCTGTATAATATCTTTGTTGCTCACTTGTGTCTGATCCTCTCGCTGTTTCCCTCCAGATGATGAAACTTCGTCAGCAGCAAGTAATGCAGGACTTGCCGTCTTCTGCATCAGGGGAACACTGACACTCTGGTTATATATCCGTTCCCCCCCATGAGGAAAACCCTCCTCTCTGTCACACTGCTGTCTCAATTATACTGCACGTCACCTCTGCAAAGCTCTCATTCACTTCTTGTGAGGCAAAAACTGCTCAGTGTCTGATGTGCGTAGAGTCGTAACAGTTCAAGAGTACTGAACAAACGGCCAGGCTGATACATATTATACTGTGAAAGGGGCATGAAATAATCTTTGTTGCTGTTCTCGTGACACTGCACATGAGGAAGGACGACACTGAAATGAGTCCTCGTCCTCCCCGTTCCTCCCTTGTTTATCTCCAACCCGAGCAAAGCTGTGGAATACACTTCATTTACTTGACTGTGGCTGCACCTTTATGACTCTCACAGGACAGCGCAAAGTTGTTTTTTTTGCAGCTCAGCAGAAACTTTCCTGCGTTTCACTTCTCCACTATATGCCTTTAATCCATAGGTACCATGGCTGTATCAGCAAATGTCAATGTGCTTTATTCACCACAGCAAGGTTTTCTTAAAGAGTTCATGAAGTCTAATTAGAATACTTAAAACTGCGAAGGCAATTTTACTAAAGCATAGCCTGAAATTGACATTGTAAAACTGCTTGGTCGTGGTATTACATACCCAACACACCACAGCCAATATGACGAATAATTATTAAATTAGTTGACTGATATAAAATTAATCTGCAACTGAGTCCCTCTGTAAAAAAAAAAACCTTTTAAAAAAGCGATGTGCTTTCTCAATTAAAAAAAAGTAGTTTATATTTAAATATTTCTTCAATGTATTATATACGGTGCTATGTATATAACAAGGCAATCATTAAAATATATATTGGGGGTGACATATCCCTCCATATTTAAATATCCTCACAATGACCACCTACATATATAATTAAAATATGTAAAAAGAAAAAAGGAAGATAAAAAAAGCTCTGTTACAGTAGACAACCAAGCACCTCCATCTGAAATTATAATACTCAAAAGTAATCACAATCATAGGGTGAACAAATTACTGTTATTATTACTAATGGTTATAATATTATGGTTAGAGAAGTATTTCGCTGACATAAAGAGACTTCTTACATAAAACTAGGCCATCTATGCAGTAGAAAGATGGAAATACTTTTGAAATTGGTGCAACAAGATGAGAAAAAGGACTGTGGCATCGGCTTTTGCTTCAAAAACCCACAACTACCACAATGCATCAGACCAATAAATGCTCCCACTGGTGGGTGATGTAATGTAACCATACGACACAACGGCGGCTGGCCGGGTCTCATGTTACAGTTAAACTGTATTTGGGAAGAGAAATATGCAACTCAGTAGCAGAATCTTATTTTATATTTGATCAGAGCTGCCTAGTTTTACTGTTTTATCTGCTTTTTCTGCCTAAGTTCTCACTGTTTAGGAAGCAGTTTAGCACACACTTACTGTTCACAATCTCTTGCCATTACTGTGAAATGGAGCACAAAAATATGTTTCTGAAAACATTTTAGGCGAGAAATAGGCAGTGTAGTAATGTAATCTTAATTTATATCCGATCTGCACTTCCTGGTTTTACTGTGTGTGTGCCAGGCAGGTCAAAAATGCAGGAGTACAACCTGTAGTTGGAGCAACTGCCCAAAGAGCCAGTGAAACACTGCAGTGTGGGGGGAGAAGGGATATCTCGGCATTGGCTGGATGGAGGGAAGTCTTCCACAGCCCACCATCACATACTTCTCACATTGCTCTGACACAAAGCTGGTTGAAAATCAGCATTGCCATACTGTCTCTCTATGTCATGACTGTTATAAAAAAAAGTCAGTGTGCGTACTTTTCCTGTGTGGCCCACAATAATATTTTGGCTCCCTTAAAGTGACACTCAGTCATCAAAACATTGAGCACTGATATAAAAAAAATTTATCAAAAGGCTCTAAAATGGTCAGTTTAGTTGTTAAGTTTCTAAAAATATGTCCTGAGGGGAATTCCCCCAGACCCCCATCAAAAGGGTCGGGCTGCAGAAGGTGAAGGCTAAAAATGTGCATGAAATGTTTGTCTGATTTTTCATGTTTTTGAAGAAAACTGTTGAAAGAATATATGATTCTGCAAGACAAATTCATTTATGATGAAAAAGGGGCTGCACTGACACTAACTTACATTTTTTTTAAAAATTAATCTATTGACACGTTTCTTGATAAATTAGTTAACCGTTTGGTCTATGAATTGTTAGAAAAATGCCCGCCACAATTACTTTAAGCTTAAGGTGATAACAATAAACTGCTTGTTTTTGTCAGACCAACAGTCCAGAGATTCAATACACTTGACTTGAGGTCCAGTGTGTCAGATTAAAGGATATGTTCTGGTAAAAATGGAATATAATAATCATAACTATGTTTTCATTAGTCTATAATCACATTAATTGTTATGAGCCGTTTATATGTACAGGTCCTCCTCCATGGAGTCCTTCACGTTATTTAACAGCAGCCTAGAACGGACAAAGCAAACACTGGCTCTTAAAAGGGCCATTCGCTTTTTTGCGTTGGCCACCACAGTTCTCCTACATGCTTAGCACATAGAAGAAGGTTCAGTTCTGCATCCTCACCGCCAGATGCCACTACATCCTACAGACTGGACATTAAAATGGTTAACTGATTATCAAAACGGTTAAAATATTTTCAGTCCATTGATTATAAGGTTAACTAGTCACAGCATCTCTAAATGAAAATGATCATTAGTTGCAGATCTACAATGCATGCATAAAAAGTTGTGTAAAAGATAACCTTTCATTTCATGGCTCACTGAAGAAATAATGAGGAGCTTTAGCTTTCAATACAGTCGGCACAAACAGCCATGTGCCCATGTACTGCATGTTTTCATTGTGAATTGATAATGGTGGGACAAAGTGAACTGATTCGCTGCATCACTGTTAAGTCACAGCTGGCTAGGATGCACACTGCGGCTACCAACCTACTCCAATCACGGGTACTTATAAGATAAAGTAATCTGTGACACAGAAAGAAAAGAGAATCAAAGGCTGTAATAATTCTGCTACTGCTCTGAAACCAGTGTGTGAGCTCTGCCAAAATACCCGAGCCATGCTGCAGGCACAATATGCCACAAAGAAGCAGAGCCAAATTGTTTGTCTAAACTGTTTTCAGTGAGAAAAATGGAGGTTAACAGTGAAAGGGCTGTTATATTTTGACCTCTGTTCAATAATGGGCCGAGGTTTTGCCAATTAAGTGGTCTTGGCATATGAGGATTTGAGGACAATATCTTTACACTTTCTCCCCTCTGGCATTTCGCACTTTCAAACACATTGATCTTGCCTCACAGGGGAGACTTTATGGTACCTGCTTCCCAATTACTCGCATAGGCTTATTCCTCTGACACAGTCTCGGGGAAAACACACCGGATTGGTCGCTAGTCATGACAGAAAAGCTTAGTGAAGGTAAATTTGTGGGCAGGGTGGGAGAGCTGCCAGCCTCCAAGCATGCACTGCACTCAGAGAGGCAGATTTACTGTCTGCGCTCTTGCACAGGCCTCTCTGTGTTTGTCCTGTCTCCAGCGGCTGACTGAAGACCTTGCTCGCCCAACAAAAACACTGTCAGAGATAGCTCAGCCAGCCATGAAATTGATTTTGTATTAACAAACAAGAGGATCTGTTTCTCCCACACTGTTAATCAAATCATTTCGAGGAATGAGGGGAAGATGAGAGTAAAATCATTAACTTCCAACAGTAAATCAGGTTCACTGCCAACCTGTTGTCCCATTAACCCTGAAACCTGTTCAATAGCTAATTAAGGCAATTACTTCAGGCATGACACGCCAGTTAATCATGAATGACTGGCCCATTTATAGTGGTGGCTTCATTACCATTGGCAGCACTCGCTGATTGCCCCGCCTCATTCTGCTTCACACACACACACACACACACACACAGCAAATATACAGAGGATAAAACGTGATGGTTGGTGTGTCTCTCACCCATTTACAGAGCTATTACTGAAATGGATGGAAGTACCAAAAAAGAGCAAGTTGTGTGCTTAGATTCCCAATGCTCTGTGTCCCATCAGGTTTTGTCTGTGATATTGAGCTTCAAAGTTCTTAACATCAGTTATGATTTTCTTATGTTTTGGGGCATTTAATGACTTTAATAGATGGCTGGCAGCAGAGACGTGACAGGAAATGAGGAGAGACAGAGAATTATATGCAACAAAGGTCATTAACATAAACTGGGGACATCCAGTTCATGGTCAGCGCTTTAACTACTTAGCCACCAGGGCACTCATTAAAAATAATTATCTTCCAAAAATATGAATACCCTCCATATGAGGCTGTAAAGGGCTCACTATCACTAAATAAATAGATAAGAAATTACTTAGTAAATAAATGAAAACTAGTTACAGTTAGTCCAAAAACTGCTGCACGACTTCTTACTAAGACCTCACACTCTCACATCACCTGATTCTGATGTCACTTGGCTGCCCCTTATATTGAGGATTCAATTCCTTAAATAAATAACTGGTTAACCCTTTAACACCTGGATAGGGCTGCACCTTATTTTTTTTTAATCAGTCAATCTATTGATTATTTTTTTGATTCATAAATTAATCTATCAATTTGTTTAAATTGATCTAACTATCATTTTTTAAATACTCAATAAATATAACATTTTACTGAAAATAACATTTTAAAACTTGTCATACACTGCAGGGCATTGTTCTCCAACAAAAAATAGCCCAGTCTTAACTGGTAATCTGTGTTTTACAGTCTGATATAAAGTCTCTCCAAAACAAAATTAATGCAAGCGCTTGTTCCACTCAAGTAAAAGGAATGTAGTGCAATCTACATTTAGCAATACAATAGCAAAATAAATGAAACAATGTAAAATTCAAGTCACTGAACAAAACAGTTACTCTGTTACAGTAACAAACCTCAAATCTAGCAGTCCAACAAAACATCTTACAATAAAATTAGTGCATTTTGAATAACACTATAACTTTTCTCTAACAGAAATAATTATAACGAGTACATTCTTTCTGCATCAAATAGTCCAGCCTTAACTGGGCCTTAAGGCATATCGTTGCCTGCTGATATGAGAGCTGTATTTATATATTTGTAAGCACATATTCCACTCATTTATGAAGTTATACAAGCTCCTGCAAAGCTGACAACCCTGTCCTGTAAATGTTTCAAAATAAAATGCATTGTATCAGCAACTGATGGAATTCTGTCCACAGACACAAAGTCAGATAACTTTTGTTTTGAAAGGAAGCAAGGAAGCTGAGGTAAAACAAACATCTTTGTATTTCCTCATCTCTGTGACAGAGAGAGGCTTTAACCTGCAGTATAAAGTGGTCAACAAACGCAACCGTCACTCTGAAAAAAAAACACAAGCCACCGTTTCTCTAGATGTGCTGCAGCTGACACGCAGCTCAGAGGCGCCTGCTCAAAGTGCTGCTCGGGCGAGCCGTGTGCACACTGTAACTTGATACACGAGCGCTGAAACAAAAAACAACACCCCGTCGCCCCAGCGCTACACCTGAATCAACATCAGTTTTCTATACTCGCGTTTTAATCTGTTTTCAGGTAATTTTCTACCAACTGTTTTCCCAATTTCTTGTTTTTCTTTTGGGCCATTTCTTGTTGAGTTGTGCGACGAGCTCCCATGTCTTTCAAAGAAATATAGCCAATTTGCTTGCTTATCGAGGGCTAATTTATTGTACTTCATATCATTATTCATTTCATAATGTCAATAATAGGTTATTTAAAAATAAGTTTGCAGTGACGGTTCTGTCAAAATCAAGATTGAACCTTGAAATTAGAATAAATGTAAAAAAAATGGTTAAATAATAATTCTAAGGTCACAATGGTCTAATACTATTTAGTGGACAATTTATTTGTTAAAGCCAATCACACAGAAGAAATGTTAGCATGACCTGTACGCTCCCAGGAATTTAATGAGAACATGTTTTAAAGATGTAAAGAAAAAGGGCGGATAAACCTGGGACCAACATTTTGCCAGAGCCTTCTGTCTCTGTCTGTCTGGAGCTGTCCGCGGTGCTGAACAAGACTTCACTCGCTCTCTAACAGTGTGATCAGTGCGCTCTGACACCTTCCTTGTCAGCAGTTCCCATCCCATCCTGCTTGAGGGACTGACTCTGACAGATAACGGCGCTGAGGAAGGCCCTTGTAGTGAACTGTCCTGAGTGTGAGTATTGATTTTCCTGTTTGTCTCCCCTGACTGCGGCAAGGTGGGGGCTAGCTGAAACGACTCCCTCAGCTCTGAGGCCCATTCCTCTCAGCTCCGCTCAGTCCCCTATAAAGACGAGCTATACTGTAGTCTGATTCTATATGTGCCAGGTCATCTGCTGCAGAGTATTCAAGCTGGTCAGAGGCCGCTCATCTTCTCGCTGTTAAATGTCACTCTCTCCCCTCCACTGCACATCAATAACTGGCTCTGGCACTGCAGGACACCCCTCTTGGTTGTTCCATTTCCATTTGCAGCCATGAATATAAATTTTTGGAGGACATGCCACTCCTGTCAACACAAGGGGAATTTTATTCTGCTACGCTTCCACTGAGCTGAGGCCTCCAAATGCTAGGTGACATTAAAAATGCTGCACTGTATATTTCCCTGTAGCTTTCACGTTAAAAAAAACCCTAAAAAACCCAAAAGGCTCACCTCAAATGCACGCTGCTGGCACAGCTTTGACTTTGATCTACTTTCACTAGACAACAAAGCAGACACATTTATTGCTGTGATTGCAAGTGTGCCACGTTAATTAAAAACAGCAGTGGTTGCCCTCGCTTAGACGTTGTTTGTCTTCTTAACGTGACAAAACACAGCCGCTCATCAAAGCCGCGTATAAACAGGCGTCTGTTTGCTCTAACTTATCAAGCATCGGCTCTAAGGTCCTGAGGGAGTGTGGCTCTGTGCCGTCGCTTTTTAACAATTACATCAGGAGTCAGACATGTAACCTCGCTCGGTCACACTTTCCATTTTAATGTAAATGTCAGACAGAAACATCTTGTGCAAAGACTCCCTGTGGACACACTTGTTGTCTGAAGCGCAGCAACAATGGTAAAAGATAACATGCAAAAAGAACAATAAGCATGACGAGACTATTCACAGATCATGGAGAAAGTACAATAACCTTCATATGGAGCGGAGCCACCAACCAGTGCAAACAAACTGATCAAAGCTGTAAATCAATACACATCTGCAAGAACTCAAAGGCGCCTGCAATTTTAAAATCTCATACACTGCCGACCATTTTTCAAAAATGTTAAACATGTGTCCCAATTGATGCCTTAAGGTCTCCTCAATAATTGTAGCTTTTAGTGTATGATAAGCTTTTACTTTAGCTTTCACTCAGGACAAAATGAGAGCCCTGCTGCACAAAGGCGCGTTATTTCACAGCCTTTAAACACAACCCCCTACTGGGAAAACCATTATCATGGCTAATGTCAGTTGTTAGAGGGTGTGAATGCAGCTTGAACATGCGGGTCCTGGGGGTAATCAGGGAGAATGTTATTTGGAGCTGTGAGGGAAAGTTTAAAAACCCTGTGTACAGTCTGGAAAAAGTTCTCTTTAGTTAACTCAGGATGGGGATTCATGATCATGGCCAAACAGAAACAAAGTAAAAGTATAAAAAACAGGAGCTGTTCTGGGTTAGAAGGTTGTTTCTTCTTTAAGCCTTTATTATACTTGTGCGCGACACCATGGAGGGTCACCAGCAGCGAACATAAGCATTTATGCTCAGAGTGTCCAGAACACCAGAGGGCGTTGGTTACTGTCAATTTTTTTTAACTGTTTCCTAAATCACACAAAGTTTCTTCTTTAAGCCTTCTTTGTACTTGTGCAAGACACTGTGGAGGAAGTAAGCAATTAGCTTGTACTAAAGTGTTTATACTCATAGCGACAGTAATTACAGAAACACCAGAGGGCGCATAAACAAAATATTCTGAGAGGAAACATAAAGTCATTGAGTGTTGCTGGCAAACCACCTCATTCTCATTCCGAACTTATAAAATAAAGCCGCTTTGTCAGTGCTCCTGGCACAAATTCATGACGGCATGCCAGCATGTGTGTTTGTTGACGGTCCAGTGTTGGTTGCCATGTGCTCCTATTGTCTAAACACAACCACATGCCATTTAATCCCACCATGTGCATTTGATGACATCATGGTAGCACATCCCAGAGTGTAAACAGACACAGAAGCATACCTAAAACTAAATAAATAGACACGGAAGTCCACTGACAAAGTGGCACCATGTGACAGACCAAACACACGCCTTCAATGCCAAGGAGGAATTTTAACTTTAAACTCATATCAAATATTCATGGATATAATTTATCGCCTAATACAATCCCTATAGAGATGGAGTCAAATGTTTGGAACAAAAAATGCATTATAATGGAAAAAAAGGCTGAAAGGTTGAAAAGCCCGTAACAATTTGATCTAGCTGACAAAATATTAACTCGAATGTGGATTATTTTTATTTACTTTTTGTCACAGTCCTGTTTATAATTTTTTGTCTCAGTCTTGGTGCTTTCAGACTTTCTGGGAAGACTGAGTATCTGTAAAAGATTCATTTAAGCTGCAAATATTAGTTAGTCTGTCTTTCTTGTCACTATTGGTTTATTATTTTGAGGATAGTGTTTTCTGGATTTTTGGATGTCTGTTTGGTTTATGTTCTTCCCCTCCTGTGTTCATGTGCTGCCTTTCCATTATTCGCTCATCTACACACCTGTTGTGCATCAGCCTCATTAGCACTTCCCTGCTCCTCAGCTTCCCCAAACCAATCAGCTCCCTGCCTGTTCATCTGCCTAATTATGTTACTCCCCTCACCTGAGCATCCCCACCCTATTCTCCACCTGCACTTCATCTCCTCATCAGACTTTTAAGATCTTCTATTTTTAAAGCATTTCATAATTAAATCTTTCAAAAACCCTGATGCATGTTAACAGTAAAAATCTATTCATTATTTTATTTCTTCACTGAAGTTATTTGCTTTTTTGACAATCATGTCTGAATAGCCCTGCACATGCACTGGGTGCATGGTTTAAACAAAAATTGAGATAAAGGACTAAGCACTGCAACAACTTGCGGAATCTTTGTCTGCAATGCAATATATGTGTTTCTGTCAATTTTGGCTCACGCATCCTTGTGCCAAGGACAGTATGGCAAATATAAACGTAGCTATAGAGAGCCAGCACTTTAGCAGCTCCAACTGCTTGTGGGACCCTTGCTGTCATTGCTCATGAAATATGACTTATAGCAGATGAATTATTTAGTGATTTGAACAAATTAATCCTCAATCTGAACCCATCTTGTTTGTATGGAATATGTCCTAAAACAATATGTCCAGAATATAAAACTTGGAAAATCCTTTACCGAGCCAGAGAGACGGGCAAACAAAAATCTCCTCATTCATTTCACTAACTGTCAACAACCCAAGTACGATAAGATACGTTCAGGTTAATAGGTGCTGGATGGCTGCAGAGGAGACACCTGTCAATTTTGATAGAGAAAGTAATTCTGCTTTCCACACACAAAAAATATCTGCAATTCAGTCTGACCTGTTATGACGCGATTCCTAGTCATGTACGTGTATGAGGTGGCTTCAGACAGATCAACAGAACCAGATCAACAACCTCACAAAGTTTTGTTGGGCCTATAAATCATTTGCCAACGGAAAACTGGCTGTGGCACCCACGGGCCTATAGGCTCTATTCCAGCCGAGGGCTGTGTTTAGACAGACATCAGCATTGTGTGAAAAAGCTCATCCCGCTCATTCACTTCAGTGGGGCTACTGCATTGGTACCCCCAATGTGTCCACGCAGTAAGGCAAAGGACAGGGTCAACAGCAAAAAAGTATAAGCTCAACTTTTTTCACAATTCAATGCAACATTATCCAACAAGACACTGCACTGGCCAATGAAGTAAGGGTGCAAACACCCATACCTGATAGATTACTTTGAAATGTAAAGAAATTACATCGTCCGTTTACCTTTGTTGCAACGTAAGGGTTGAAGCAAAGCCAATGTGGAAATGCCTAAAACCTGCACCTTTCCTAATACCATCTTCGAATATGACATTGTATATGAGTGTGTTGTCCAGGTGGGGGGACAAACAGCTGAAGGCAAAGACAACCAACACTGCACAGTCCCACTGAGAAACAGCAGCAGATGTGAATTATAAACCTCAATCTCCTATGAGGAGGACCAGAGTCAACTAATGTCAGACGTTAACATGAAAGCATTGGGTTAAACATGCCTCAGGCTGGATGCAATTACAATTCAATGTGACAACTTCTTGTTTTTAGCCATGAAACAGACCTCTGGGGATGCTTGTCTTATTATGCTATTTCCAGTTCAAGCAGCATATGACTCCACCCTCTCATCCAAATATGGTCACTTCTGGCTCCAAAAAACCAAGATGGTGACTGCCAAGACACCAAACACAAGGCTTAAAAAAAAGTCCACAAAACAATGGGTGATATCATGGTGGCTACGTTCTCTTATACAGTCTATGGATGCAAAAAAAAAAACAAAACGATAAAATGACTTGTATTGTATTGTATCATCTGTGCCTTAAACAATAATCCATTCTCCCACCACACACCAGCAGAGCCACTTGCTGTTTTTGAAGCTATATGCTTGCACTCCATGATGTGACACCAACACTACACTCACAAGGCTGGGACACTGGATGAAGAAAAAGAAAATACAACAAAGGGCTTCCCAAGGACTTACGCCAAAGTCTCTTCAAACCCCTCCCACCCTTTGTGTTCTCTGGCTCTTACTTTTTCTCTGGAACATCCCCCTCTTACAGAGAAAATGGATGTGGTAGCGCTCAACAAGGCTGCTTTTCGTGGACCTGGATGGATTGCATGTAAGCGATGAGATTGGTTTCAGTGTTCCCCGTGGACTGAAGCCTTTGGAGTTTGGTGATAAATGCCTCCTGTGTGGTAATACAGTGTGATTAACGGACACAGCCCAAAGCCTGATCCCTCCTCTCCCTCCTCACCGCACCTGAATCAATCATCTACATGGAAAGGCCACAGTCTTGTGCTGGAACAGCTGCTTAGAGCTCAGCTCTCTCCTTTTGCACTTTAGGCGCACGGAGATGGCTGTAGGACTCACTTTAAAACACAGTGAGTGCAAATAGATGAAGCACACACAAGTGCCTGCTCATGACTATGTTATTGAGCAGGTGAACAATATGAGTTATAAAAAAAAAAAAAAGTATATAAAAAACTAGGTTTTAAAATCCTGAAAAAATGAGCAGTATTCTCTGCTCTGAGCTGCTGGGTGTGTCTGCTGAGGAAGCTGAAGCTACACTACGGTTACTGCTTATCTCAGAACTCGTAGCATTGTATTAAACATGTTCAACATGTTCTCATCATAAGTCATCAAATATTGCCACTTTGTCAATGGACCTCTGGATCTACATATAACGCACTATTTATCCTCCTGCATCTGCTGTTGATGTTGCTGGAATTAATGCTACAACTCAACAAAAGCACATGGTCAGGACTGGGCAAAAAGCATGTGGTTAGGTTTAGAAAAAAACATCATGGTTTGGGTCGATATTCATACCGGAAGCAAACACCAAGCTCCCACATGAAAATCTGGGATTTGTAAGTATTTTATAAAATCTAGAAAGTGTTTAGAAAGAAATCACTGATTTTGCTTTACCTGGACTTTAGACATATATTTTGATTACACCTTGATAACCCTTTCCATTTAATTTCATACAGTGAGGAAGTTCCATTAAAGACTGAAGTAGCCTGACCACTGATATTTACAAAAAAATAATAAAATTCTATCAAAATCAAATCACTACAAGACATCCCAGTGAGACTTTGACAACTTGGAAAATTGCAAATGTGTTTTTTCCTTTGCTTGTATTCAGATTTAATTTTTTGTAATGCTGCTTTCGATTTAGATGTTTGGTCAAAAAGACAGTAAGACCTTGACAAAATCAAATACTGCAGCATCCTCAGTTATCATCTTATATGATCTAATATGCATGTTTTGTAGGTTATTTCAGCCGCATCCCACTTCCAAGACCCACACACAATGCATACCTCTGTCGACTCTTGTAATGCTGAGGTGACAAGGCAGGTTGAATTTAAAAGTGTAACTCAACACATGGCTCCACACTGAGCGGCCTGCATGATCAGATTTGATATTACGACCGACATAAAAAAAAAAAATGGCTGCGGCAGCAGTTTTACAAATAGCCATGAAACCGTATCATTGGAGGGGAGATTATGGCAGTAGCATAAGCAGTCAAATCAATCCCTGAGTATTTCTGTGCAAGTCGATAGAGGATCCAGGTTAGGCCCATTAGTCATGTTGGCACCCTGCATTGCATTCCCGGGCCTGAAACGACCCTGCAACTTCTCTGCACATTGTTGCTAAAAGCTCTCAACACACCCAAATTGACTTCTGCAGCACACTGGCTTTTCATAGGTGTGTAAAAACTTGGAATCGATTCTAATATATGTCATGTGGCATTAATATGCATTGGTTTATATCCCATCTCGAAATATTTAACAAAGGCATAATCTGCTCCTTGATGACAGTGAGAGGGAAAAGCCATTTACTGATAATTCATACGTACTGTTCAAAAGGAAGCACTCAAAGACACTTTAATATTGTTCCTCCCTCAGTAACTTGTTATGATTCACAGACATGCCCGGCATTACAAGTGAAGAATATGCCTCCAGTGTTAGGACAATTTCCTCTCACCACCTTAGAAGAGAAAGTAAACAAATTCGCAGCGCCGACTCCCAACTTGAGAGGGGAGGCTTACACAGAATGATGAATGAAGCAAAGTCCAGTATCCACAGCAGAATGGGGACTGATGAGAAGTTAAGTGATCCCTGGATTTGCAAGTGGGATTTAAAGCTCTGTTTTGAAGCCATTTGTCTGGAACCTCGAGAGGAGAGGCTCGCATTGAGGGACATCGGATTCCTATGATGAGGTTGATGTGCTGTATCACAACACGTGCTGGGACATAATGCTATTTGTTCCACACCAGCACTCTGTGATGCCACAAGATGTTACTCTACTCTCTAGTGCCGTGCTGTTGTTAGGACAGATTTTCAATCCATACTTATTATACTGCAGCCTGGGACCCAATTTATACTGCAATATTGTAGGTGGCTGTGAACAGAAATTGATCTACAAAGGGAAATCCTATTCCAGGGGGAAATAAACTATTGTTCAGCATAGCATACAACAAAACACATCATATCGGATGTTCTCTGCCTTTACTAATCAAAAAATATATAGGATGTTAAAATATAGAATACAACAGTCAAGTCAGGCAAAGTCAACGATAGATTGGAATGCCTTAATTCTGAAAAGCTATTTATTATATTTTGTATTTATTTTTTATCAAGGTTCTGGCCACAAATGCATACACTTTCATCTCTGTATGTATAAAGAACCACTTTTTTCCATTGTGTTTGAACTGCCTTAACAAAGCAGGAGTCACGACTTTACCAACACAATGCAGAAAACAAAAGCAAACAAACAAACAAAAACTAGAATCAGAACTTGACCTTTAGAATATAAAATGTCACCACCTCATCATTTCATCCTATAAGACTTCACAATGAAATGTTTGTGAAGTCACAGTAACAATGACCTAATTCTAGTTAGTCATTGCTGAGTCCAAGGGGACGTTTTTGCAAAATTTGCGGAAACTCCCTCAAGGGGTTCTTGAGATATTACATTCACAAGAATGAGATGGATGCAGGGTCACAGTGACCTCGACTTTTATCCACCAAATTCTAATTAGCTCATTCTTAAGTCCAAATGGAAGTTTGTGCCAAATTCGAAGACACTCCTGCAAGGTTTGAGATATTAAGATATTGTGTTCATGAGAACACAATGGATGGGGTCACACTGACCTTGACCTTTGACAACCAAATATGACCAAAAATCAGTGACCAAAAACCAAAAATCAATTCAGTCATAACTAGGATGTTTGTGCTAAATTTAAGGAAACTCCACCAAGGCCTTCATGATATATCATATTCACGATGAGACACATGCAAGGTCACAGTAACTTTGACTTTTATCCATCGAATTCTTATCAGTTCCTTGTTGAGTCCAAGTAGAGTAGTTTGCGCCAGATTTGAAGAAATGTTCAAATGTGTTCTTTTTTTTTAGTTTTTTTGGGCATTATTGCCTTAATTAGATAGTACAGAGTGATAGCGTGAAAGGGGGAGAGAGAGGGGATGACATGCAGCAAAGGGCCACAAGCTGGAATTGAACCCACGGCCACTGCAGCAAGGATACTGCCTTCAAATATGGGGCACCTGCTTTATACACTAAGCCACCGGACGCCCCTCCTCACGGTGTTCTTGAGAAATTGTGTTTACATGAAGCGGATGGAGGGACAACCCAAAAACATATTGCCTCTGGCAAACCACTAGGTAAAACAATTCAAATTCATAATTATTCAAATTACTTGGATATGGTGTACCCTCACTTGTAAGCAAGACCCTGATATACGGGAGTTGCTCTGGACTGTCACAGTGAAGAAGAAGCTGAGTCAGAAGGCAAAGCTTTCGGTTTACCAGTCCATCTATGTTCCAACACTCACATATGGTCATGAGCTCTGGGTAGTGACCCAAAGAATGAGAGCGTGAAAACAAGCAGCCAAAATGAGTTTTGCTCCTTTGGGTGGCCGGGTACAGCCTCACAGGGAAGGGTGAGGACAGGGTGAGGAGCTCAGACATCTGGGAGGAGCTCAGAGTAGAGGCCAGCTGAGGTGGTTCGAGCATCTGATCAGGATGCCTCCCATTAGAGGTGTTCTGGGCACGACCACGTGGTAGGAGGCAATGGCGGCAGACCCAGAACACACTGGAGGGATTATTGTCTGGTCTGGGAACACATCGAGGTCCCCCAGGAGGAGCTGGAAAGTCTTGCTGGGGAAAGACGTCTGAAGTGCTTTGCTCAGTCAGTGACCTGGCCCTAGATAAGCGGACGACAATGGATGGATAGATGGCGTACTCAGTTCCAGTGTTTTAACTAGGTATAACAAAGTCCAGTCCAGAGTGGTTCATCATATCCAAGACTGGTTGCCATATCTTACTAAATCCCTCACATGAAGGGTGTTGGTCAGCTTTTCCAAAAGGAGTATTCTCAGTAGCTCCTTTTATGTGTTGTCCAGTGCAGGAATGTCCAGAGAAATCCAAAATTTGAGAAAAGTCTTTCTTGCAATACATAAGAGTATTTCAATCAATTTAGCATTGTGGTTATTCCTTGCATTGTCTACTTTGGCTGCCACAATACACTGAAGAGGTGATAGCTACAAATCTTATTCTGTAAGGGCAACCAATTCAGCCCAAAATCTCTGTGTCTCTGCACATTTCCAAAGCATAAGTGCATGTGTGCCAATTTCTAAAACGCATTCAATACATGTGGGAGAGCTTAGACCGAGCCCTTTCCTCTGTAGTGGTGTACAATGGAGCCTGTGTAAGATTTGAAATTGTGTCTATTGTGTCTATAATCTACAGTATATACAGCTCAGAATAGTATGTGTATTTTCGCTAAGTGATGCACTCTTTTTTTCTATTTGACATTACATTTCAATCTAATCCTACTATCAAATGCGATGTGTTAGTTAATTAAAATTTCATCCAAAAGTTTCGTAAACATAAGGAATGTATCTTCTTGGTATGGATTGAAATTCTTCCATGAAAGATACATTTCTGGCATATAATATCTTCATGTAGAATCACTTTGTTGTATAATTAATAAAGAATATCATTTCGTGCAATTGTCTTATATCAAATTATATATTGAACATTAATGAAAACAAGTGCCATGTGCTTCATCATGTGCACTGCTGATCAAATATCTATAATGATTTTGCAAAATAAAACAGGACCAAGCACCTATTTATAAATGCAGGACTTTAAGAGGCAATCTGGACTGCAATCTGTTCAGTGAGATTATTCAAATCTCTCTCTTTCAGCAAGTCTGACTGACGCCGGAGCACAGGGAAGATGCAGAGGACACCAGCAGTTAAAGATTTTATTGATTGAACTATGGATTTTATTACTTGCGTACATGCGCTGAGCGATTTTGGCACATCTTTACCCCAGTGCACCTTCTCTTTGAAGTGAAGCCACTCTGAAGGGTTTAATTTTGACATATTGCACCACTTTACCAGCCAGCAGGGCCCACAACAACATCAAAACACAGAGAGCTTTATCCCACTAAAAGACACCGGGGTTGCACGCTCTTGCAAGCGGAGATTAGTCCGTGTGAAGGTGACTCTACCTGTGCTTACACTTTAAGTGTGCCAGGTGCTCAGTCAACCTCTGAATCCAAATTGGGGAGCAGTGTGTGAGGCAGGCGGCCTCAGCTAGCCTCCCTGCAGTATAACTTACCTGTCACCCGCTCGCCCCAGATAAGGACAGATGACCTTTCTCCAGGTTGTTATAATAAATCAACTCCAGAGGCGGTTATTCCTAGCACGGCCCTCTCGTAAGCCCTTACAGGTATCAATTGAGAAATAACACAGCCAGGCACCACTGCTGGCATTTTCCACACCTCTATTTGATATGTCAATCTGTCAAGTAAAGATGCGAGTAAGAACAAAACACATGCATTCACACAGGTGAAGAAGTTCCCCTGTGAATTAATGTGGAGGCTAACCAGGTCTGCCCTGTAATACAATTGCTGAACATTTTTATATTTTCTTTGCTTTCTACATTCTCTTGCATTGATTCTACGAAAAACACAAAGCAAGCTTTAATAAAAAAAATAAAGCACAAGATTTATTGGGTCTTGTATTTAAAAAATGTTGACACTTAAATCTACACTGGTGAAAAGAGCCAGCCAAATATTTTTGCAACACAGCACAAAAAGCTGTAGCAGCAGTATAAAGCCAGCAACCACTGTCTTCAAAGCAATATTCATGAACTTGCTGATCATGCAGCTCTTGATCAGCAAACACTAAAGAATTTATGGTAAAAATCTTCAAGTTTTTGCACAATTACTTTTTTTTATGGACTGTTTATAGTAGAGAACTAGAATGTTCTTTTCTCAATTAGAGGAAAAACAGAGCCAAAGTTAATTGCCCCTCTGATAACAGGAGCATTTGAGCAGCTCAGCCACCAAACAGGCCTCGTGGGGACATTAAACACAGAATCTCTGAATCGCTGCACCAGCTGACTCATTCTCATCACACTGATGACTACATTTAACTAAATCAGTGTGAGGTGCTTTACTTCTCTTCTTTTCTACTTCAGTCTAGGGTGTGATTTCACACTGATCAAAAGCTGACAGGGAAGTAGGAGTTCAGCCCCGCGACAGCATGTCTGGGATTTGAGAGTTCATAAAGGCACGCTGCTCAGAGTTACAACGAGGCATTCATCACATGTGATGGCATGGATCAAATTAAGAAAACATATCGGACTCAAGCCAAAGCTGAATATTCACAGTGTCATTGCTTTCATTGAAGAAATGATGCCATAAAAATAAAGCAAAAAAAAAAGTACCACATTGCAGTGATTCAACATTTCGGATCTACCAAGTCTAACAAACCGGTTTCCAGAAATCTGTGACATGAGGGTCCTTGCCAGCCACTCAACCAAATGCCATCCTTTAATCACACTATAAGAGCTGAATCAGACAATTGGAGATTCATATTTGCCGGACCAGCAAGTATTTGACAGCAGCGTGAGAGAAGCTGCTCTGGCAAGCTGCATGGCTTTCATTACCTAGAGTGGCTTTTAGAGAAAGACGGTAAGCTCCATCAGTACTACATCTGCAACAGTTCCAAGCCAAATGGACAATGACAAATACCTACAGCAACTCAAACACATGCAAAGCTTATCATTTTCTCAAAATGCTAATACTGCAGTGGTCTATAAGGGCTCGGTTATTCATTCAGTGTGCGCTGAACAATAATGTATGAAGACATCTCAGGCATCCCTGTTTGGTGCATCATGTATCAAGCAGCAGATTTCCGCATAGAACTGGGACACTAATCCCCTCTCCAATAGAGGAGACATCACATGGCAAAAAAATAATCTTCCTAAAAGTGATTTAAAAACTTCTGAAAACTGGGTACACACTCACACAAAGTACTGCACATCTTTACTAAGATAAGCATTGTGTGATCAAATAAGAATTACAGAGAAGGCCCCAGAGATTGTAGTAAATGGCACATATTATTTGAACCCTTCCTAAAGTTTGTCACATAGTCTCAATATCATGTCTTTTATCTTTTTTTCTGAATCTTTATTCAAAGTATGAAGTGAAAAAACAAATTCTTCCTCTAAAATCTAACCCATACTATACTTTCATCTTTTACAATCAAATTTTTGTGTTACTTTCTTTTTTTGTCCAGTTATTTTTATAACCCCTATTTATTCAAATCTGAAATAACTGAATTTTGGTAACTTGGGGGAAGTACATCAAGCTTTAAGTGCAACATTGACATTATGTTACCGGACATCAATGTGACATCAGAAAGATGTTGGACTCTTAGGTCAGACAGACTTCAAATATTGGTTGGAAAGAAAATTTTCTTGACAACGTTTTAATTGTCAAATGACACTAGGATCTCACAACGTGTTGACGTCAACATTATGATTTGTTGACTCTGGGTTTTGGTCCTTATACCTTATGACTAAATGTTGTTTTTCTACATCATGGGCACTGCCAGTAAAAAGCACTGAATCATTTTATTTATCCAAGTTTTGCAACCTAGCTGGAACAGAGTGCTATGGCTGTGGACAGAGCCATCACAGTCTGCTCAGTAATTTGTAATCATACAGACATTTCCATCATTTTTGCCCAGCAGCTGGAAATTTGGACTTATTTTTTTACAACTGAAATTATATTTTTGATATTACAGAGCAAGTAAAGTAGCAAAAAAAGGTGCAGTTCAGTATGGGTATTGGTTTATGCATAAATGGTGCCCTGCCCTTTCTCTGAGCCTGTAAATGCTCTTCTTAGTAACTCATCTTTTCCTGCGTTGTGCCCTAACCAACAGTCTGAATTGGCTGAGTAAAGCCTCAGCTCACCTCTCTCTTTCAGAAATATTATACAAGTATTGTTTTTTGTATTATGATGACAACCTCAGTGAATATAAATCTGCTATAGGCTAACCATATTTTTAATTGGATGTTAAGAATGACAATGAGTAACATTTAATGAAGTGAAAATGGTTGGTCAGCTTAATTACTCCAAAAAGAAGACTGGTTGATATGTAGGCTTTACTTGAAAATGTTCTCATGTTAACCAAGCCTTTCTGTAGAGAAACTGTCATAGTCTTCAATTGAAAAAAAAAGTATTCCGCATTTCCCTCTGCGTAGTCTTATCTGAATCAAATTTAATGACTTCCTTGACCGTTTTCATTTTCTCTGTCATGACGGTGAACAAGTGCTTGACATATGCTGTTGCACTCTGTGTAGAGGTAACACTTAATTACCAAACCAACTGGATTACTGCTCAGGCCTGCCAGCAATGACGACTTGAATTAATGACACATGAAAAGCAATCTCCGCACCCTGAAAGTCCAAGGCCTGCAAGGACGGACACACACACACACACACACACACACACACACACACACACACACACACACACCTCCACACATAATAAACATCCCATCATTGGGATGAGTACTTTGCCTCCTACATCTAAAGATACGACCAGAACTGTAAATCTGCTCAACTTTCCTCCTTGGAGTTCATCTATGTCTAGAGGGCATCCATTACAATGCTGTTTTATTGTGTCTCATGAGGTCCTGTGCTTTTTCTCGAGTACACAGAAGAAAAGACTAAGTTCATAAAGTTCAGCTAGAGTGTTTCTCAATTAACTGGTGTTGCTGTATTTGGCTGAAGTTTCAAATGAGTGCTATTCCCTCTAATCTTTAGAGGGTTCTTTTCAGGCAGAGAGTAAATATCATCTTAAAAATACAAGAAATACTTGTATACTTAACTTGTTTCTTTGTTTTAACCTTTAACTTGTTATAAAAAATCTTTTTAGCCACTTGCGGCAGCAGAAAAAAAGCTGTGGATAACACAAATGTCATCACCTTTCATGTTAATATGTCGCTCGTGTTAACAGATGCTTGGTTATTTACACATTCAGCAGTTATGGAGCAACATCATCATTTTATCAGTGGTGTTTATGCCCATTTGATGGCTAGAAGTGCAATAATGAATACGTTTTAGCTCAATTTTTGGTCTCCACCTTCTCAGTGGTGTGAGGTTGTTAAGAGTGGCTCTTGTGCACACTTGTTACTAGTACTAGGGTTGGCTGTGGCTCAGAAGGTTAGCAGTTTAATCCCCAGCTCCTCCAGTCCACATGTCGAAGTATCTGTGGGCAAGATACTGAACCCCAAAGCACCCTCCAAAAAGCTTTAGGTAGCTTACATGTCTCTTATATTGTATTGCACTCTATTCTGTATCATTATGTTATTTTCCTTGACATGTGAAAATAAAAGATGATGACGAATTGCTCCACTGTTGATGAGCTCATGTGAGTGTTTCAAAAACTGAGTAGCAAGTGGCCCTTTGTATGTTAGCCTTGGCCACCAGTGTATGAATGTGCGTGTGAATAAGTGAATGTGACTTTAAGTATGAAAGCGCTCTAAGTCAAACGACCAGAGATGCTATACAAATGCAGGGCCATTAGTTAGAAAACACCCAGACACACGATTAGGAGTATGTATCTTTTCTTTTCTTACAGTCACGTCTATGCTTGAAAGGCATGACTGCTTGTTAGGCTTGTCCGTCTTCACAGATATTGCACCTAAATGAGCTACTGCATATTGTATCATGTCAATATATGGTCAAATAGAGACGTGACATTGGATAACATCAACATACATGCCCAGTAATCATCACTGCATATCTGTATATGACAAAAATATTTAATTGAATTGGGTTTTTTTTTATAATTTATTTTATAGTTTATGTCAAATAAGCAGATACAGTAATTTTGATATAGATTGCTACTGACTATTTTATAAAAAAAAGATAAAATGAAAACCATGACAAAGATAGGTTTTGCTTTTTGAGGACATATCACAAATGACACCATTTTTATTTAAATTAGACCTTTTTTTTTTAAGAAACTGTATTTCTGAAGTCGCAATATAAATCACCTGCAAGGGCTCGTTCTCTGCTCAACACAATGTTGGAGGTAGGGCTGGGCAATGTATTGAAATCATATCAAAATTGTAACACACTAAATTTTGTCTTAGATTTTGGATATTTTAATATTGTAAGGAAGTCTTTTCCTGGTTTTAAAGGCTACCTCACCTTTAAAGTCATGTCATTTTTTGAACTGCTCACACTGTCCTAGCTTTTCTATTATTTGCCTTAAATCACTTTGTCATTATATCCACATTACTGATATTAAAGCTAAAGGGAACTGTAGATTCAGGAGACAGTTGTCTGTAAGTTCATCACTGTAAGCAACACCTTTTACATTACACTGTCATTTAATACATTGATAAACTGACTTAGTTAATGTGGGCAAAATTAACATAAATGGATGCGTTTCAGCTACAAACATTTCATGCAGAGTATGGCATGATGGCGAGGTGACTGAATCTGAAACACGTCTGTTTATGTTCACTTTGCCCACATTAAATAGGGAAATTTATCTGTTAATGCCAGCGTTTTGTTTGTCTTTACACTGCAGTTATAAAAAAAAAAAAATAATATAGCTGCTTTAAAACACTCAGAAAAAAATGGAAATGTGTACAATTCTCTGACAACTTGGCAAACTCCACCTAATGAACATCATATGATATAACTGTCTTGCTTTCTACACTGCAATTTCCACCTATGATCTCATCTATAATAAAATGAAAACAATTACAATCAAAAGGACAAAGTACCCACACATCGTGCAATAAAATAAAGAATCTACATCAGTGCTGGCAAAATGTAAAATACTGTCTGTCTGCAAGTTCAAGTTAATTTGGGTGAGGGCTGGTAATGACTTTCTCCCACATGCTGATTCAGGGAGATGCCCACAACACTGGGAGATGTCATGCGCAGGTAGTAGATAGAGTGAGACATGCAGGGTTCAGTGATCCGAGCTGTAAGTGGGAACGGCCACGCAGTAATTGCAGCCCTCTCTGCATCACTTATTATGAATAAAATATGATGTGGGGTGTTATTCAGCAAAGGATTAGGGCACGTCACTGGTGTGCCATGTAAGTAATAACAGTCTATTACGGCTCCTGTAGGACCGTTGTGAAAACTATGGGAATGTGAATGTTATTTTTATAACTGGTGGAGAAAAAAAAAACATAACATAGGCAGAAGCTTTCTTATTTTTGCAGTACCCAGCATGCATTGGGTACTATTCCAACTAAGCACAACCATTAATGGTTATAATGGTGATATGCAACACACTGGAACAGAACCACATAATGCACACAGGAGTTTTCCTTCACCTTTCAGAAATGATCACTATTTAAATCAAATGTACAGCGACTAGGCAATCTCTAAACTGTTAAAACAACATACTTCAATTAGTAATAGCAAAGAATTTGCAAAAACTAAGTGTCACCAAAAATCCAAATACAGTAGTTGCCATTTTTTTGTTCTACATACACAACTTTCTAGACAGCTTTTCAGTGCACGCAACATGAAAACCTTGAGGACACGGTGATCTAAACATCATTATCCAGAATCACAGCAGAGGACATCCTCTGTCACTGCTACATCGGCACATCTCTCTCTCTCTCTCTGTGTCTCTCTCTCTGCTTCATCAAAGCAGAGTATCAAAGAACGTCCATACTGTACTCGTGGTTTGGCTTTGTACTTCTGAACCGAGCATTCATTATGCATAAGTAACAAGAAAGCTGCTAATGAAGATTTTATAATTGATAAAAACTGCAACATCAGCATATGCGTAAAATTACCATGGGGCCACAGTTAAAAGGGGAACAACTAACATGAAATGAAACAGGAAAAAAAGCTGTACATACTGTCCAACACTTTAGCGGCAAAAAAAGTATATAATTTATTGGTCTGAATGTTTTTGGCCTTTATCCAAATTATAAATCCATGTACCTTTAAACGGAGGGGGCAGAAAACGAGACTCCTGGGGACACAAATTAGCTTCTGAGAAATTTAACTGATAACTCAGGGTTGGCTGCCTCTCCCTTATGTATTGAAGTCAATTTTGTTTGGATTTTCAGTCCAAACTTGGATTACTCACACATAGTGGCAAGATGTGTTTTTGAACAGAGCTAAAGGCACAGAAACAAGGATTGTTTGCTTGTTTGAAACTAGAAAACCGGTGGTATGCACTCACACCAAGCAGCAACCTCTGGGGCTGAAAAATGAAGCCAACAAGGAAGTGCCAAAAATTGCAGTTCTTTGAATAGACATCCATGCCATGTTAAAATGCCCAATTTTAGAGTATAAATAAACATGTTTATAGCCTGGTACAAAAAACGGATTTTGTCTCTATGGTTAATTTCCCCCTTCATGACAAGTTTACTGGGGCTGAATTATGAAATATCCCACCATATACATTTATGAAAGTTACACATAATTAAGGGCTGGCAACTTTGAGTGACAGTGCTGGGTGACATCACGATAGCAACGTCCATTATTTTTGCAGTCTACGACACACACACACACACACACACACACACATACACACACACAAACATCTCTGGTTAAAAGAAGTAAACACAGACTTTTGTTTTCACATTGGACACAAACCTGGCATTCCTGGGTGAAAGGCCTGTGTTAGTTAGACTCATTGAGCACCCCTCCCTACCAACACAAACTTTCTTGCTCCTGATTACTATGTCACCTGACTTCTTCCTTTCCTCTTGTCAGAGTGATTATGGCCACAAAGGTTGCCACCAAACAACAGCCCTCCGAACCCAATGGTAGGTATGGCAGGCCACTTCTAACCTACATCTACAGCGCTAATAACCACTAATTTAAGACATTTAATTGCCTGATAATAGCCAACCTGGCTATGCAAGCGTTATGGTGGCCCTATTCATACCAAAACCAGGTGATTTTTTCCTTGGTCCATGACCTAACTCTTCACCCAATTTCACCGATATTTGTTCTGTAGTCTCTGACATATCTCATAATTGACAGGGAGGCAGAAAAACCTCTGATTATGATTTTTTTTTTGCAGCAAATACAGATTCCTGACTAATGGGCTGGCTCTGGATCCCTCTTACACAAATCTGCATAAGTTTTTCCTCTAAAATGAGACACTGCTTTACTACATTTCAAAAAAATCAGTGAAAGGACAAGGTAAGGTATGAACAAAATTTAAATAAGTTCTGCACTAATTCAAAAGCTGGCAAATGTCACCAAAATACCACATTTTTGTAAGCTGAAAAAAAAAATTGATTCAGCCAAAAATGTCTTCTAGTCTTGGCCAGCCTCTACAGACACATACGGTAAGAGATGCTGCAAATCAACAGCAGCATTATAGTGTACAAAGGATGAGCATGATTATTTCTATCTAGTATATCAAGCAAACATCCACTTTAAAGGTTAGTGCTTCATCCATGTAATCTGAATATGAAATATAAGCTATGATTTGCCATAAAACCACATTTCCAGGGGAGCCATGACAAATTTAAGCTATGACAACCCTATCACCAGGATACATGTTGGCATTGTGTGTTTATGCAAACCACAAATTTGTAACATTTGTATGCTGTATGTAGCTAATATATTGAAACTTAACATTTCTCTACATTTCAATAATACTGTGGTTTAAGTGTGGTTAGGGTTGGGCACAAAACCAACTTGATTATGGTTAGACAAAGATCATGTTTTGGCTTGAAATACCCAGTTCTGGTGCCACAATCACCACTGAAAATGTGATGATGGCTCTAAAATTGGTCTCAACCAGTGGTCTGCAGCTTGGCAGCCGTCTCGCCAAGGTGTAACATGATCCACCCTCCTTTCCACCTCCTAATGACAAAGTCAGCTCGTATGTAATCAGAGCTACGTCACCTCAGAAATCTTGATTGATGTATAAGACATGTAAATGTCACTTATCGATGGTTTGCAGTAATGAAGAAAGCCTACATTTTCTTCTGTTGACTGGGCTGCTATGAAAAATGTGTGATAAATAAAGAAGCTCAGGTAGAATCAATGGTTATAATTATTTTCCACCCCTGATTTTAACTTAAAAACAAACCAAGCTCACACTCTAAGCACCAAGATTTTGTGTAAAAGTCTGTGTTGCCTCAGCTAAAGAAACAGTCTCTCAGTCTTAATTGTATGAATGACAATGCGCATGCATGAATGTTTTTGTGCTCTGGTTGAGCGGCCTTGTGCTTACAAGGAGGATGCTTCTCCTCAGTTTCTCTGATGTGTGACAATAGTTTCAAGTGGCTCTTCCGCTACAGAATATCATAAATACCCTTTGTCCTTAATATTACGTGATGATTTTCTAAAAGAAAGTTTTACCGTAATGTCAAACTGTTACTGACATATTCAGCATTATTTCATTTGCAGGCGACATTTAGAATAAGGGCTTGCTCACAAGAAAATATTCTGTGACTATTAAAGTAAAATGATAATACACACATTTATACATGAACAGCACTAACTACTGCTCCTCCTTTCAAGGCGTATAATGTATGCTTCACTGTGGGGACTCCAGGCTGTATGTTAGATAATCAGATTTCCTCACCTCAGACCTGTAGCCGTAACAATAAAGCTGTTGTTGTTTTTGTTGTTTTTAATATCAGTGACAGAAATTCTTACTGCACCAGGAGGGAAACTAATATTGAAGCGAGAAACTGAATACTTCTTATTCAATGTAAAGTAACATCAAATATTTCTCTGATGCTGACCTACGACCTTATACTACACACGCTGAACAATTCTGAAGGCACGATTCACTTCAATCCATGCTTCATGTGAGTACATTTTGAAAATCAGCTCCTTGTTTTGTGACCCAGTGTCACATTGAATGCATCTCTCCGAGTTACTCCAGAACAAACTGTTGGCTAATGAACACATAAGAATCAGAAATAACTCATGCAGCTCCCCTCCTCTGAAATCGCCTGAGAGCAAAACAACCTGCTCAACAAGCCATCGTCGTGCAGCAGACAAGGTAATGCCATGACGCTCTCCACAAAGCAACTGAGGAGGACAGCACTTAGAGGTATGTTTCTCCAAAAAAAAGCCCCTGAAGAGAGCAGGCTCGCCCGCTCCACTTCTCCCCTGACTGACAGCACACTCCAGAGGATCCACGCCGCAGGACACGCACACTGATCCAGTCTGACACGCCTGACCTTTCCTGGGCCGCACGGCTGGCTCACCGTGCAGCGCGCCCTGCCTGCCTGAAAAGGCCATACAATGCCACGCAGGCAGTGCCATCACCGCCCACCTCACCCCCCCCACACTCTCACTGCCATCTCAGGAGCTAGCGAGGTGAATGCCTTGGACTGCAGAAAAACAGCCACTCAATCTGAGAGGCTCCCAACCGCAAAACAAGGGTATGCCATCTGAATTTGGCAGTGATGTATTATTGGTATTCCCCATTGCACCCTCAGGTGGAGTTAAGATTTTTGTGACAAGTGGTTTATTTATTACAAATTACATACTTTACATGGTTGCGTTTTTACTTTGACCTCATACCATTAAGACATTTTAATCAAGGCATTTTTCACACACAAAATGATTATTAGAATTAAATTTGCATAATACTATTAGTCATCTCACTTCATGAATGCGCTGTGTGCAGCCGGTGGCTGGTTGGTGAGGAGGTCGAAACGTAATGTGTCTGCCAACAGTCTTGGTCGAGGCAGAATGATCTCAGAATAGATGCTGCGGGAGGCCACTAAAGAACAAGGGACGGGAGGACTTAGTAAGTGCAGAATAGATGCTGCAGCTGTGAAATGAAGAGCTGTCGCATCCAGTGAGCACTTTCCTGAGTAAAGGAAACACTTTGCACAGCAGAAATAAATCATGTGCTCGTGTACTTCAGTGTAAGATTGTATTTCTCAAAACAGAGACGGAAATCTTTGCGTGCTTGGGACAAGACATTTCGTCGGGGCTTTTTCTACATCTTTGAGAATATATAGCTGACTAATAGACTTTTAACGTGCTATTTTAATGAATAACTGAAACTGTGATGCAATTTAAAGAATCAGTGACTCCAGAAACACTAACTGCATTGAAAAAATACATACATCCAGTCTGCTCAGTCTGCACACACACACACACACACACACACACACACACACAGCTCATGCAGTGACTACTTCATTACAATACAACCCCCTTTAGTAATTGTACTGCATCTCTATCACATTAGTAGAAGCAATTGCAAATATCTTTTCTAGAACTATTATAAAGGGAAATAGTGGAGAAACAATGCATATCAAATTAACTGACTCTACTTAGCTTTTCCGATCAGATAACTTTTGTCCATCTAAGACAAACATGTCAGGATAATTTTAACTCAATCCTGAGATAAGATGGCATCAAATGTAAAGACATAGCGTGAGACAGCAGCAGGTCAATTGTTCTGCAAACCAACAACAACACCTCAAAAGGACTTATCACTGGGGATCTGAATCCAGGACTGGTTCAAGTTGAGAACCCATCCATCAGAAATGTTTGCTTCCGCATTTATCTTCTTTATTTTATTCATGCTGGCATGTTATTCCGACAGTTGCGCACTGCAAACCAATGACGTCAAACTCATGTGTCTGCTCTGCTGGAAACTTGAACAAGAAGGACTTGTGACGGAGCTGAAAAATGGCCCAAAATGTGGCTGAATTTCACAGAGAAAGATGGCAACAATGCTGCTTGTAATTGATTGAATGATTATTTCAAGTAAGGGTGGAAACACACGTCTTTCTATGCAACACAGGCTTAGCTTCCAGGAATGCTATTACAATCTATGCTTGAGTGCCGCTGCTTTCCAACTGAGCAGCATGTCCATTAAAAAGGGTAAATATCCTGTTATAATAACATTAGCGCCATGCACGCAAGCATGGCAGATTTTTCCTTTGAGAAAATGAAAACAAATGCTTTACAAATATTCTCTCATTTCATTCATTTGAGATGATGGCAGACAGACTGTTGCCACACTGTGTTCAGACTCTGACATAAAACAGTGGCATTGATGCTGAAAACCCTTTCTTAGCTTACTTTTTTCCACACAGAAAATTGATTAGGAATTAAGAGTACCTTTGAAGAAGGGGACCGATAAGCAGAACCAATAATGGCATTGGTATCAATGAAATCTTATCAATTATCATCCCTACTTATCACACAAGACACGGAGGCCAAGGATGCAGTGAGAGGTGTGTGTACTGTCAGGTTTGACCCCAACTTAGGACAACTTAAGATGGATACCCTGACTCACAGGGATGAAAATTCAGCAAAGAAAATCAATTCACTAACCCTTTAACTACCCTTAACAGATTCAGAGTGTGTGTTTCACAAAACACTAAATTTTCAATAGGTGCAGTTGAAGCTTTGATCCGGTGACAATGAAATCACCCGAGGCAGGGTGCCAGAACATTTGGACTGCAGGCTTACAAACAACATTGTTTCTGCAGTGAAAGGAGAGGTCTGTAAATGCTTGGTTAATGGCACAAACTGGCAGAATAGCAGCAGTGGCACAGCTGGGCAGGAACAAGTTCATTGTGAGGGGCTGAAGTGAACACAAAAGAGGACAAATTGACGATTTATATGTCTGAGGGCCGAGCAAAGTAAAACACTTTGACTTTGTTGGTGCAGCAGTTTATAATATTACCCTCATACTATTATCCCCAAAAGCCTCACACACTTGTGCATACAAGCCCAACTAAACAAAGTGAGCTGATTGGAGAGTGATTGGTTGCAATTGTTTGCCTTTTTACAATCAGTGTAGGTATTGTTCCTAACTTCCTTACTAAACTACAACATATCACTCCAGTAGGAACACCAGCCCATTCATCACTAGACACTAGAACAGTGTGTACAGTTTAAGGGGGATTTAGTGGCATCTATTGCAAACAACGGAAACTTCTCCTGGTTAGAATTCCTTCAGTGTTCATTGTTTTTACTGGGAGCTGAATTATCCACAGAGGTCTCTTCCTCTCCAAAACAAGCACATCATTATTAAGGCCAGTATAAACACTGAATAAAGCAGTTTGGTGCTACAACTTAGTGTTTTTCAGAAGCTGTTTGGCTTGATGCAGACAGGCCGCTACCTAATGTGTGCTCACCTTTTTTGTCTGATGACATAAGATCCAGATGTTGAAGACATCTTTACTAGAAGCCAAATTATCCGCAGAGGTCACCTCTCCAAAACAAAGTGATACAGGGATTTAAAACCGGTAAAAACACTGAATAAAGTATTTTCACTTCACAAATTTGATGCTGTTTGGCATATCGGAGACGGGCCATAGCCTAACTCCTGCTAAGGTGTGCTGACTTTTTTTCTGTGATAACTTAAGATCCAGACGTTTTGGAGGCTTTTTACTGGGAGCCAAATTATCTACAAAGGTGTCTTCCTCTCCAAAACACAGAGATACGGGGATTTAAAGTGATGAATACGCAAAATATAACAGTTTCAAGTTAAAAAGATATATAAAAATCAGTGGGTTTTTTCTATGCTCTCCTCTGAGGAGCTACTAACCACAGTGGCTGGCACAAAAACTTGAATGTCCCTATCTGAGGATATCAGTGTTAAGTTTGTTTGTTCTGGGCGACACTCACTACCCAGTCTCTATGCAGATATACACAACTCATTCTAAGGTAACGCAAACACAACAATTCATATTTTGCAGGTGATTATACACTAGAAAAACGTATTGTACATTTATTGTACATTTAATTTCTGCACATAATTGCCCCTAACACTTAACACACTGAACCTTTAACTGTTTCAGCCAGAATTCTATGCACATTGAACAAAATTAAACTTTTAAATTAATGTGGCACCAGTGCATGTATCTTACATGCAGGTTTGCACACACTTGCCCTGTAGGTCCTGGGGGCCACAGAGCTTTTTTCAGCAAACCTGCACATTCACACAACACACACACACACACACACACACACACAGGGAATAACAGATATACCTTTTATTCCTCTGGGCCTCCTTCTTATCCATAATGACAGGTACACAGTTCGTTAGCTCGGTCCAGTCTGCGTGCAGTCCACAGCTCCAGCCGGTAGAGAACCGGGAGAAGAGCCAGGACTCCTCTTTCCCTGGTCGGTGACATGTGCATTTCTTCTGTCCTGGCTTGCAGTCGCACGGCTGCTCCAAGCGAATATTCCTCACCAAGTGTCTCCCGAAAGTGGTTCCTCCGGTCTTCTGGATGTGCAAAAACACGATCACGTCGTCCCCTTTGATGTTGAACTCCACGTGTCTGTCGAGGTCTCGCTCGGTGAAGTTGAATTTTGACGGTAGTTTGGGAGGGCTGTCATCCTCCAGGTCTTGATCTCTGTAGAAATCATCGCTGTCCTGGTACGGGGTGGAAAGTAGGCTTACCCCCCTTAATTTCTCCCCAGCCTTAAAGTGGCACGAATTACTGCCAGCGGGACATATGTACTGGTAACCTATCATAACAAAAAGCACAGCTAAAATAGGGACCAAGATGAGCTTACTGGATCTATCATCCATTATAACAAGATAGTGTCTTCATTCCATTACTGTGAATAAGAAGTGGCACCCGTGGGCTCTTCGGGGATCAATAACGCTCCATGCCTCAGAAAGACTAAAGGTGCCTTTTATTTAGGTGCCACATGTTGATCAGATAACACCCACCGGGAAGCTGGACAAAAGAAGTCCACGTTTTGGTTTCGGAAATGCTGGCCGCGGTCTGCACTGCGCTGGAAATCTTGTCCAAAGTCAAGAGTCATGGCATTCACATTTTCTGGCTGTCCAACTTCTTAAGAGCTGCATCCGCGCCGCCCATGCTCCTGTATCAAGTTCAAAAACGAGGCGAGAGTTTTTAGTTTTCTCCCTTCTTTAGTCTTTGATGCTCGCAGTGTGGTTCATCTCGGTGATGGACTCACTTCAGCAGAAATGTGTCACGGCTCGGACTGTCGGGGCTGGATCCTCCGGCAGCATCCTACAGCATCCTCTCGGCGGGTTGGGGCGGTCTGACTGACTGTGCTGAAGCAGTGCTTTTGAGAGGATGCTGCTGCATCCGAGCCGACAAATATGCGTTATGCTCTCGTCGCGGTTGGGCTGTGAGAGCTCCACATCCCATCCCGTCCATCCCATAATCTTGTTTAACACAGTGCAAAGCCAGTAGCCCACACGGACACTGAACTGAGGCAACACGGAGATTTAAGCGCATATAAATATCAAATCCGCTGTAACTTTTCTGAAGCGCATTCATCCGAGTGTGACCTTTGATGATTAAAGAGATAGCACTATCTCTCTGCTTGCAGCCAGTTGCCAGTGTAGCCTTTTTATATAATAGTCCCGTTTAATGTCTTATATCTGCTCAAAAGACGGCACTGTTTAGAGAGCCAATTAAAAGTGAAACAGCTGCTTTCTCTGCAGCAATAGTCATCCATTGATACCATTAAATACTGGTGCATTGCCTTACTGGCACGCAAGGCATTCACAGAGGAAATTTGAGTTGTGTGAGTGTTATGAAATCATTTTAATTCAATTAAGATTTATAGCAAATCATGATTTAAATAGTTGTAAATAAGCATTTTGAATTGTAAAACAATATGCAATAAAGTGCAATGAAAGAAGTATATGTGCAGTTTTAAAGCCAATTAAAAAATCGATGAATCATTTATGTGTGCTTATCTCATAACAGCTCCACTGATTGCAGACTTTGTGCAAGCAATAATAAATTTAATAAGGGAGTTATTTTTTGATCAATTGATCAGTCATTTCCTTAGTGGTCACCAGCACAAAGTTTCAGATGATATGATATAAACCTGTTAATCAACCAGAGTGATGCCAAAATTTATTTCAAAGGAGCGCTTCACCCATTTTAACACACCAGGATCAGTTGACTAGTCATGGGAAGCACCACACGCCCTGTGTAAACATCTGTTATCCTCTGTGGCTCTAGAGGAAGTCTGCAAAAAATAAGGCTACCCTGCAATATTATCAATGTTATCTTGGCTTGAAAATGTTGGAAACGTTTTGCAAAAGCCTACGTCACAAGCTGGTTACATGGAGATCCAAAGAAATAAGAACTGGTTTTCCAGACAGGTCAGGGGGGTCTCATGAAAGATGCTATGGAGTTACCTGATCTGATTTGAAATTGTAAGAGACGGTGTTTTAGACCCATACAGATTATGATTCTGAATTCATGATTTTCTATTGTGATTCAGTGCAGTCCTTCTGGAGTAATATGCAGGGCCAGTTACAATCCAGAGATTGTGTTGTCGCCCTTGACAGAAAAGACAGTCAAATTTGGTGCTTGTGTTGAAGACAAGGATGATGGACTTTGTTCTCAATATTATCTTGTCACTGGGAAAGTTTTTCACACATAAATGTAGATACTTAAGGAATAAACCTAGCCTGAACTATTGAAACAGACACACACACACACACACACACACACACACACACACACACACACACACACACACACTATTGCAGGTTTTTGCATGGGCTACAATCTGCTGGAAACACCTGTAGTTTGTACAGGACTTACACATAAAAATTGTGATGATAGGCTGCAGCCTGTGATCACAACCTTAAGGACAACACTTGTAGATATCATCTATCATACAGGATTTACACAATGTATTTGCAGCAGTTAATTCATTAATTAATTAATTTACCAACTTCAGTCTTGCAGAGCCAGGAAGAGTATTTCCTGTCTGACTGCCAAGTTGGATCAAAGTCTGTCACTCTGTGGTGTGTCTGTTTAAATGTAATTTAAAACAAATTTCCTTCAACTCTTGATCACCTGCACTAGTCTTTATTCGTTACATTGAGTGTGTAGAGCAGAACTTCTTCTATAGCTGGTAACAGCCCACCATCATTCCCACTAAGAGAACAGGTGAAATCAAAGCAAAGCAGTCGGGCTGGGGAACCAGACACCCAAATCACTAAATCTGCCCCTGATGAAAAGGTGAGCACCTGAGAGCAGTTGTGTGAGAGAGGGAGCGATGCATCCTCATATTTAAAAACAATTCCATCTCAAGTCTGAGTAACACTGAGACTGAAACAAGGTCTTCTGTAGAAGTCTGAAGAAGTCACTTTCCATCACTGAATATTTTACTGTTCAGATGCTGGAAAAAAAAAACTCTGTCTGTCTGCTTCCCTCACTGCTCCACCTATCAGCTGTTGCACACACAGCTGGCACACAGTCTGAATTCAGGCGCATTTCCTAAAAACAAATCTAACTATTTATGTGCATTTTCAGTATTAACTCACTAACCAGCTGTTGCATGTTGGATGTTCAGTAAATCACAAGACACATGGTGGTAAGGACTGTGTGCCACATACAGTGTCACACTATCACCTGACTGTTTTATCTCAGCTGTCTTCTTCCTTTGTTTCCTTTTGTGCTACATAGCGCCACTAAGCTTAATGGACAGAGAGCTGCCTCCACCAGACTGACTAACTAAACATAACTAAACAGCTGTGCGCGTGCGTGTTGGGGCGAAGCCTCGCGTGAGCGAGCAGAATTGACAGAGCAGCATCACAACAGAGACTGAAACATTAATTGGAAAAAAAACATAAATATATTTAGTTTAATCAATAAAAACATGGTGTAGACATACTCTATATGACAAGTGACCTTAGATTACTTCGTTGTGATTTGGCGCTACACACAGGCCTAAAATTTATTTGACTTTTCGGTGGGGGTGGGGGGCCGTGGCGACTAGTGATGGTTTTCTTGGGTAAATACGGTGGTTACTGGCTAATGCTTACTAATACTTTTGTTTGATTTTATGCAGCGAGTTTATTGGAAAAGATGGAAATGAGAAATTCTGGCAGTTTGTTGACACAGTGAAAGAGCTCCTTGCCTACCCGCCAACGGGTCTCCGCCGTCCGCTTCGGTGTCCGGCTCGTCCTCCATATTAGTATCCGGCTCAGAAATACATCCTTCTCGCCGCCACACTTTTCCAGATAGGCGAGGGTGGGAAAAAAAAAGCTGAAACAGAGGAAAACAATTCCGTATTTTAAGCTCCCTGTTGTCCTTTTTTCTCTTCGCCTTCACTTTTGGTGCTCCACTGTTCCGCCATTTTTTATCCTTTTGCTGCTGTGAGGAGAATGAATGACGTTCAGTCTTGGCGCTTTCCAGTTCTCACGGTCACGTGACTCATCGTCATCATCACAGGCACAGCAGCAAAGCAATCCTAAAACTTTTGTTATTATCAAAAAAACTGAACGTGAATTTATTGATATTTCAACACCGATACTAGCACAACGTTAAGTATTTATCTGATTTAATAAAAAATAAAAATAAATTTAATAAAAGAAACAAAGGCTGGATGCTACAGTTGGTGGGGCTTGGAGCCCCCCCTAGAGGTCGGAGGCATGGATGTATTATCAGGAAGTCGGAGGCCCCCGGGAACCGGCCCAATCGGTCCGGTGATTAATCGGTGCTTTGGTTCCCCAAAACAGCCAAAAGCAGCGGGATGCAGCATTTGCAAGTTTGGCCTACGCCTCAAAGCTCTGGATCGCACTGTGTATAAATGTAAGCAGAGCCAACTCGCTGATTTTTTAAAAAATAAAATAAAATAAAAAACATTTAGCATTTACCTAGCTTTGACTTAACTACTTTGCATTTTGTTTCGCACCTTTACCTCTTTAAAATGTTTACACACTCTATGTTTAGCTTTATTTTTTATCAATATTATCTCAATGGGTTTTATTTTCCATCCTCTATTATGCATTCTGTGCATTCTATTTTTATCTTTATTTTCATCTTACTTTTACTAGTATTATCAAGTGGGTTTTATCCATGTTAAGATGCATTCTATGTATTGTATTCTGACCTTATCTTATTTTTACATGCAGGTTTTGTTACGTCTGTGTCTTCTATGGCTTTTCATGTGAAGCACTTGGTGCATTGAATGTCTTCGTAAAGCACATTGGGCTGCATTTCTTGTATGAAAGGCGCTATACAAATACAGTTTATTATAATAATTATTATATTTTTATATTTTACTTATATTCTTTTGTATCTGGTATTTATATCTATTTGCTCAACCTAAGGTAGATGTTATTGAATGAATAATACTTGAAATGTAAATAAAAAAACATTCCAACCTACATCTTAAAGTTAGCATATCAGAAAAAAATATTGTCAAATTGTTATTATTAGATATTTAATTGTGACTCGGGCAGCTTCTCATATAGTTCTTGCCTGGTCACAGTTTTTCTCACTCAGTGCTCAGCATGGATGTATTATAGCTACACAGCGGTGCAGCAGCAACATGCTCCAGTGTTTGAGCCTCAGCGTCTGCCTCTTTAGCTGTCTACCGCTGTGCCAGAATAAATTCAACTTTACCACCGTTTTATTATAAACCGAACACACGCCGCCACTAATTGTGCCCGTGTTGACAAAGTAACAAAATGAGCCTAAAATAACAATACGCAATGTTTAATTTTTCATTGAACGGTTGTTTTAGACTCGAGTGACGGTCAGCGCGAGCCACCACAATACGCTGCTACCCCGGCAACTAGCTAACGTTAGCTGCGCTGGTTAGCTGCCCAAAATACCTACCTGAAGCCCTTTGCTTTGTATGGAAGCGGTCAGCATCACTAACGGGGTGAGAGTTATATTATTGGCAACACTGTGGCCACATTTCTATTGCAACATTATATTGCCGCATTTTTGTAGTAAGCGATATTTGTTCGTTAAACACGTTAGCGTGGCGTTTTCATTCATAGGAGCAGCTGTTTACTTTTATGCTAACTTCAGTCTACTCTGTGTGACCCCTTTCATCGTCCGTTATTTCCAAAATAGGTCTAGCTAACTTGATTTTTACATGTAGCTAACATCTTACGCGACAGTGTATACTTGAGTGTTTATGGAGTGTTTTTGTCTAGACCTGCATGTACACCAGTGTTGTGGTTGACTTACTAACTTAGAGTAACTACGTGGCACTGACTGGCACCACTCAAAAGGCAAATGTACTTCACTGACGGCTTTGTATTTGCTCTCCGCCGCTTTAGGTTCATGTTACGTGTCGCCGGAGATAATGAGGATCGTTATTGTGCTGTCACTGCTGCTGCTGAGCACACACCATGCCATATCAGCACCCAAAGGCGTCACTGCCAGTCTAAAAGCAAAGTGGAACATGACGCCTTTCCTTCTGGAGACAAGGTACTCACCCCTGAACAGCATGCACTCACACAAGTGTGTAGTAAGCAGGGCCGTAGACAGGGTTTTGATGTTGAGGTCATGACTCCAAGCCCCCCAAATGCACCCTAAGCTAAACACACTGAAAATAGACCCTTTTCATGGTGGTTTGACTTGTCATAGTAGAAAAAGCACAGGAGAACCTTATCTTGTAAACAATGTCTCTGTCTCTGTCTTAGCCCTGAGGAAGAGCGATTGGCTTTGAAGCAAATCTTACCTAGGGGCCAAAAGTGGAATTACACTGTCATGTGACACTATGGGACCCAGAAATCCTTTTCCCCATTTTACTTCATTTGGGAAAGAGATGTCTTTAAATCAGTGAATACATCTTTGTGAGCATCAAAACCTGTGTAGAATTACTCATTTCACTATCAAGATTGGTTGGTTGCTTGGTAACATTTGGAAAACCTGGAAGAGCCATAAGATTTAATTATTTTATTGCTATTCAAGCTAGCGGGATTCTACACTGGAAGTCAGCTGCTCTGCCAGCAGTAGTTAGAAGAAGATCCAGGTACATTCAGACGACAGAAATAGACCTTTTTTGGCTTCATGCGCCCCTGAGCAGCTTTCATAGGAATGTATGGGGCCCCACATCCATGGCTGTATCCAGGTTTTCTTAATACATCCATGGTTTCATCCAGGTGTCCCAGTGAGCCATGACAGTGGACCAATATGCATTAGGTGACGGCAGCCTGCGGCTCTGGAGCTGCACTTTTGCCCCTCTCAAATCACTCCCATAGCTTTCACACACACACACACACACACACACACACACACACACACACACACACAAATATATAAAGAGATGAATAATGCTTGTTTTTATAACAGTTTTATTTTTATTTCTAATTGTCATAGAACTAAAATGACTTACATTCTCAAATTATAAAAATATCTAGCGTATACACTGAATAAAATAATTGTTTTAACACTTAGTTAACGAAACTGTGATTCATACAGTTGGCCTATGGCCTGGTGCCTCTACATTTTGCTGAACCTCAAAAGCTATGGCTAGTCTTCAGTCTCTCTTGCAAGGCTAGCAATGGATTCAAAATTCAAAAAAAGGAAGTTTTAGAGATAAATATATATAATTTAATGCTTGGATAGCTTTGTTCTCTTTCACTCTCAACTCTGCATCTAATAATCATAAATAGTCCAATGCAGAGTTAGCTACCTTGTGGGAAAAGATGTTGATGAATGCTTATTTGGTCCTTTTAGTGATGTTGATTGGCTAATTTAGACTTAATAGGCTGTGTGACCTTCATTATAAGACTCGAATGTGTTTAGTGGCTCAAGACAGATTTTTTAAAACCAAATATGGCTCTTTTAATATTAAAGGTTGCTGACCTCTGCATTACACACACACACACACACACACACACACACACACCCTGGAACTGGCTGGCTCACCTAAATGGAATGCAGTCATTTATAATGTTATCAGTTACAAGGGACAAGTACATCCATTGGAGAAGGGATTTTGTCCCAAAAGGCATTTTAAGTGTTTTTTAGTGGATCATAACTGTAGTATTTATAATAATAGACATAAATAGCAGCCAAAATTTTTTTTTTTTTTTTTACAAAACACTGTTTTTAACCTACCCTGTCAAAGTTCTCTTTTTATGGTGTTACTAAACACCACTCTGTTGGTCTTTTTTTTCTTGTGTGTTCAAAAATACACTGGTTGTTAAAAAAAAACAAAAACTACTGCATGCCTCTAAGGTCTGTATAATGCTGTGTGCAAACTAGTGTTGTCAAAAATATGCATGTATTGAAATGTTGATTCTGACTAAAACAGTTTTCTTTCATTTTTGGCAGAATCAATACACCATTACCAGCTGCAGTTTCTTGCTCTCTCTTTTGTTAATGTTTACTACAGTAATTCTTCCGTTTTCTGCTACGAACCAAGACATTTTTTGCCTTTTTATATCTGTCTTTGAATTGAAAAAAATACAATTTCATGCCCTCAGTGTCAGTATTTACCATGGTATTGAAAATGGTTCAGATTATTGATATTTTTTAAAGGTATTGTATCAAAGTTAGATATTCCTGCACTGTGACAAGATTAGTGCTCCTTCATGGGGATATTATGGAACCAAGACTTGGCTGAATTATTACCAGAAAACATAAACTAATTATGTAGGCTGTCGCTTAAACCCTTGTTACTTGGGTAAATACTGTGGTTACTGACTAATGCTTACTAATACTTTTGTTTAATCTTATGCAGCGAGTTTATTGGAGAAGATGGAAATGAGAAATTCTGGCAATTTGTTGACACAGTGAAAGAGCTCACAGTATACAAGCAAGGAGGTATGTTGTTCGACTCTAAATCAATTTTAAATACTTTCAAACCCAGACAGGTGTGCTTCTCTTCTAAAAAGCATAATTTTTACTGATGTTGATTTGTCTCACAGAGTCTGTGCGCTCGTACTACAACCTGATCCTGAAGAAGGCTGGCCAGTTCCTCACAGATCTTCAGGTTAATCTCCTCAGATTTGCTCTGGCCCTACGGTCATACTCACCAGCTGTTCATGCATCCCAGCAGGTATGTTCTATGTTCAAGTATGTTTATTGCATGATGCAAGAGAGCCAGGTCCATTTATTGTCAGAGGCGGTTACATTGTCTGTTTACCAAAGTCTTAAACCCGCGCTGCTCTGCAGGACTTACTTACAGTTTTTCTCAGTTTCTGTGGCAAAATCTTTATATGACAGACATTATTTTGAAATAACTGTGTTAAATACTACATATCAATAACTAATTATCTCACAACCGTATCTATATATCTATGGTTTCTCACAGAATTCAAATGTGTAAGGTTAATTATCTCTAATCGATCCAGTGACACGTTAGCGTTGGTTATCAAAATCGATAAGACTGCTTTGGTGGCTTTTTATGTTACTTTCAGATGCAATTCAAAATATTTGCAAACTATTCCAAAGTATTTCTTAACTTTCAGAAAGAAATGGTCTTGTTTAAGGCCAAATAAATTAATAACAGGCTAACCTTTAGATCCAGTAAGTCCATTCTGACATTTTAGTCCAGCAAATGTAGATTGATTGCAAAATTGCCTAGTCAGATTTAAATAAAAACATTGGAGATGTGTGTTTAGATTTTGCTTGAAACAAGTCAGTGCAGTAAGTTATTTTAATTTGATGAAATGTATAAAATAAGGCAGGATGTCAGCTACTAAAAGTCTTAAAATTCAGAAAAATCAAAAAGGTTCACTTTTAGGAATTCTTAGTGCTACTACAGTTTCTAGATAACACCAGTCCACCCAGTCAAGAGCTTGTGGTATATTTTGGAACAGATATTTGTGGTCCCCAGAGGATGAATCTTTGTGACTTTTGTGACCCTCTGACTTGTCTTCTAGTGCCACCAGCAGGTCACAGTATTCACTTTTCCAGTAAAATATATAAACATCTGATTGATGTTTTGGGATAAAATTTGGTCCAGATATTCACGGTCCTCAGAGAATGAATATCAGTTACTTTAACGTTCCCCTGAGTTTTCATCTTGCACAATCATTGGGTCAAAATTGCAACTGGTTTATGACTAATTATACCTGTAAACTCTCCAAACTAAGATGGTTACCATTAACATTAACTGCTAAACATCAGCAGTATCACTGTGGGCATACATTAACATTTAGCATAAAAAAACACTGTGCAAATCTGACACAGGATCACAGATCCACTAGTATGGCTGTAACATTTTAGTCTTGTTAATTATCAATAGAATATTTGATGACAATTGACCAATAATGATGGAGTTATTTTAAAGTTGGTCCTTTCTCATGACATGCCTACATTATCTGTAATCACTGCTGTCAACTTACAAAAGGAGCTTTTCTGTTTGATATTTTCATCATTGGCAAGGTGTGATAGATATTTTGATCATTTTGAGACTGCAGTTTTGTTAGTTGCATAACAGAATGAGATGTGAACCATCTCAGGCACCGTTGTCAAAGGAATGTGACAGGTTGAGAAGATGAACCTACGTTATGCAAAACAAAAGACAAACTTGAAATAAGTAATAGAAAAGAAAAACTTCAAAACAAGTGCTTAAAGCATACTGCAGGCTCTGTGACAGACAGGTCCCTTGTGAACATAACCCCAAACGAGATAAAATTGCTAATTAAGACAAAGCAAGTGACATTAATTATAATTAAGTCAAACAGCCTCGCATAGTCAGCACTAGATAATCCAATCCATCCTCAACATTTTTGAACTAGATAATCTAAATATCACTTACTTAGAAGTTTAGTTTTAGAAGGCTGTATCTCAAACTCCACAATTCCTTTATATGAAACATCTCAGAGGAACAATATCTTGCTTATGCCAGAGAAAGAGATGTAGAAATCCATGATGGTTTGGTAAGAGAAAGGTCGACAGAGAGACAGGGAAGCAAAACCTGCAATGGATGCCCAGTGTAAGTACATGACAGCAGAGGCCAAAATATTTTTCCCACAGTCAACAAAAATGATATGTGAGGATGGTGAAATAGTCTGGCAAGAAAGTCAGACAGAGTATTCTGTGGATGGACAGTGTGGTTGCAGAGGGGATTTGCATTTTATTCCTTTCTACATAGTTCCTATTTTCTGTAAATTTTTGGCAGTGAGATTTTTCTCTTTACAGTACAAAGTGATAATTCAAGCACTTAAATTTTACATATTTATTTTTACTATTAAGTGCTTACTGAAAGTAGGGGGAATACATTAAAGGTATTTGCTGAGGCCCGTGAAACATTTATTTATTTGAAACTGGTGTCTACATGACATGAATTTTAAATGGATATTACTTAGTTGGCAGTAGACTAAATACGACTTTAATAGTGGGAGACTTATGACATTTCAGTGCACTCTGTGTGCACAATTCTTTAGCATTTGGATTGATGTCTCCCATTGGTTTGTGGAATCCCATTTTGAAGCCTCAAGTTCGGCATTTCAGCTGTAGCCATCTTGGTGACTATATTTGGGAGAGAAACTGGTGCTGTGAAGAGGGAGGGGTGGATCTTATTGAGAGGCCAAGGACACTATCGGCAGATGGATTGTCACTCAAAGCAGCTCACCCCTCAACATGCATAACTTTAAAATAACTTAATAAAATGTAAATGTTTAAGATATATTAAAATTCACCTCCTTTACAGTTGACATGAATGTTGTAATTACTTATAGCGACCAAAACTGTTTTGTAGCAGGCTGTAAACATGTTTATTTCTACTGTAAAGCTGGGCATTTTAATTTAAAAGCCTGTGGGGATTTATTCTGTTTTGGAACAAGCCTCAAGTGGCCGTTCAAAGAAAGCAGTTTTTGGCACTTCTGCATTGGCTTAATTTTTCGGCCTCGGAGGTTGCTGCGTGGGTTTCAGCAATGATAAGAAGGAATTTCATTATGATGCACTGGTTGATGAAGTTCTTTAATTATAAAATGTGTTAAGTGTTTGAATGAATAATGACCCTCAGTAGCTGAAATGAATTGTTTTTTGGTGACACAGTTTTGGTGATTGCTGGACACTATTGAGAATAAATCATGTACCTGATTTATCCATGATTAATGGTATCAGCGAGTATGTGAGTCTATCCATGCACCGATCTGGTACCATGTAATTTAATAATAAACTTTAATGAAGTTTCACACTTAAATTAAACAGCAGTTGTTCCTGGAAATTAGGGATGCACAATAATATCTGCACGTCATCGCTATCAAATGATATTGGTTTTATTGGCCAGCATGCTAATTTCTGCTGATATGAGAAACCAATATTTTTATTCATTTATTTTTTTAATTAACAAAGTGAACATTCACAAAACAGTACAAGTATTTTTCTTATTTTGCAGAATGAATGAATGTTACATACACTAAAAAACATTGCATTTTATGACTCGATCTGCTGGTGGGCAATCACGATAAGAGTATGCATAATATGATGTTAATTCCACTACAAAATACACTTGATGATCACTCAAATGTGGATATATCAATATCGGTATTGGTTATCAGCTAAATGAGTTGTTATATATCAGCATATTAGCTACTGGCAAAAAATCCAATATCTTGTGTCCCTACTGGAAATAGGTTATTTTTTATTGCTCTAAAGCAGTAGCCTACACATGAAGTTGCACTGTGCAGACACTGTAAACTACTCCCCCAGAATGGCGAAGATGAATTGATAACTGGTAAATAGTGTAATGTTAGCCCTTAGCAAGATGTCAGTAATATGACAATATTTTACACTGGAGGGTCCTACCAGGTAAAGGTTTAACCTGTGCTATGCCATGCAACAATGACACCAATCATTTCACATCCACACAGGGTTAGTACAGCCTTCTATTTTCTTTTGCAATGATATGGGATTGGTACTAGGTGGCGGCCAATATGCAATTTCAGGATTTGGAGTTAGTATAGAGAAGGAAAAATGGTTTTGGAACATCTCTTGTGTTCGCCAGATGCTGTCAGTGTTAGCGTCATGTTGATGCCAGCGTGTTATAGAACATTTTCTCACTCCTCTGTGCTCTTTCACAGATAGCCAGTGATGAGCCTCCGCCTGAGGCTTGCTCTGCCTTTGTCTCCATCCACGGTCAACATAGCTGCAGTACCAAGGACATCAAGAAGCTCCTGAAGGCAGCTGCAGGCAGGTAACGCAGAATGGCACTGTCTTCCCTTCTGTGGATAAACTCAATTTGTAGTGCAGAACAAGATGAAAAGTTTACACCGTTATTTTTTTCTTAAAAATTCTTCTTTCATTGACTGCATTTTATCTGTAGTGACCACAGAAATACTTTTAATACAAATTATTTTTTCCTGAAATGCTTTTTTTTTTACAACATTTAAAAATGTTTGCAGGCCAAGACCGTATTTATACAAGAATGATCACACATATCCAGGGGTTAATAAAACAGATGTACCAGTTGTGATCCTCTATGCCGAGATTGGAACCAAGAAGTTCACAGCATTTCATAAGGTGCTGTCAGACAAGGCTGGAGAGGGCACACTTGTTTATGTGCTGCGGCATTTTGTAGCGGTGAGTAGCAAGGCTTTTGAAGTAATGTTCCAGTGATTAAATGTTTTTAATAAATATTAAGGTTTACTGTTTATCTCAGAGAAAAAGATTTTCAGTAATCTAACTTGGGCTTCTATGTTTTGTTTTTCGCACAGAAGAAGTCTGTTAGGTTTTAAAGAATAAGGCTTGTGCTATTATATGTTTTAATTATTGACAAATCCAGTGATAAGCATTGCCTGTGCAGCCTAATTTATCTTATTCCTCTGTGCCATAGACCACCATTGTTTCATCTTTACTCAAGATGATGGCACTATTGCAGCGATACGACAGTGACATGTTATTCCTTTCAGTGGATTCTTCAAAACTCAAAAAATTAACTGAGATACAGACACCTTTGATGGAGTAAAAGGTGCTTTTCTTTAAGATGGGTGGTGAAGAAAAGCAGAGTGTGGGTGTGAAAGTCTTCTGATTGTGCCTGTGAAGGCGTGAGGCAGTGCTTTGAAACCGAGTGACATCTGTGTCAAGGTTGAATGTCAGTGAAGCTGCTGCTGTATGTGGGGGCCCGTGTGATTCTTGTTCCAACTGGTAAAATGTGTTATAGATTATAACTTTCCTTCACTGTGTAGGGTTGAAAAAAATCCCTCTTGCAGGCAGTAGACGTGCACATCAAACACAGAGGGGCAGTCATATGAAGATATGAAATATGAAGCCAAAAGTATGTGAACATTCGAGCTATATGTACTGTGCTGGGCACTAATTTCAAGTGTTGACATTATTCTTAATTGGAAGGAGCCTAGCCAAAACAATGAAAAGCAAGCTCAGACTGTTACCCCTCTCCACCAAGCTGTGCAGTTACTGCTGTCCAGTCCAACACTTTTCTTTTGCCGACTCTTATTGCCCACATTACGCATGTGTGCTGCTGTTCAGCCATGGAAACCCATATCATAATGTTTCCCCCCGAAAAAAGATCCGTTCTGAAGTTGCCTCCTGAGGCATTTTGGAACTTGATAGTGAGTGACTGCTGCATCTTGCAAGTGAAGACAATTTTTTGGGCGTCAGCATTCAGCCTACTGCTGTGCAGCTAAGCTGTTGTTGCTCTGAGGCGTTTCCGTTTCACAATAACAGCATTTACAGCCTATTGTGGCAATATCTTGCAAAGCAGAAATCTGATTAACTCATTGTAAAGATGGCATCCTATCACGGTGCCACGTCTCTTCAGTGTGACCCACTCTAATCCTGATGTTTGTGAATAAGGAATAACAGTACAATGCTTGTAAACGGAATTTTATTTACCTGCTAGCTTAACCCACTAATTAGAACACCTGTCCATATAATGTTTGCCATATATTGTACATAGGTAAAGGCAGAAAGCATCCCCATGGGATGATCCTTGATTATTTCTGTTACCTCTGACAGAAATGTACATGTAAACAAAACTCTGCACTGTCTTTGCTTTAAGCCATCACTCTATTTCTCACTGCTTGCAGCATCCAAAGCCTCAAAAGATGCTTTTATCCGGGTATGGTGTTGAGCTGGCGATCAAAAGCACAGAATACAAAGCTGTGGATGACACTAAAGTAAAAGGTCAGTTTGTGACTTATCAAACATTCAGTGCAGAACTTCACTGCAACCAAGTCAATAAAACAAACAGTTTGTGCTTTATAGATTCAAAGACAATCACAAATGCTGAGGATGATAATAATGATGAAGTCCAAGGCTTCGTTTTTGGAACTTTAAAGTGAGTACCTAAAATGTAACATCTCATGTACCATAAATATTTCTTCATGTATTTTTCTGTTATTGCACCTGTGGTTTTTGTGACATGATAAAGAGATAAAAACTGTCTTTGTATCTTACTTATATCTGCTTTCCCTTTTAAGGAAATCTCACCCTGAACTTCAGGAGCAACTCACTGAGCTTCGGAAACATCTCCTGGATAGTACCAATGACATGGTCCCTCTCAAAGTGTGGGAAATGCAAGGTATTAATTTACAATTTCACTTGTTTTTTTTAGCTTTCTAATTATGTCATATTGTACCATTTGTGGTTGGAAATGTGTGTCTTTGACCAACAGTTAAAAAGATACCGATTTTCAACCAGCTTTGTATCACAACAATGTAGGTAGTATGTGTAAATGAATTGCGGTAAATTTCCCTCCATCTTGCCAGCGCCCAGATCTCCCTGATGCTCTCTCATCTCAAAGTGCACCATCTAGCGCATTTTCAGTGGCTCTAGAGCTGTTGCTCAAACTAAATTTTTGTTTGCCCGCCACCACGAAGCCAAACTCTATAAAGTGGATCAAGAGAGAGACAAGCCTCTCTCTCTCTCTCTCTCTCTCTCTCTCTCTCTCTCTCTCTCTCTCTCTCAAATTAGACCAGACTCTGAACAAAGAGTAAAAACAGGCAGAGCTGATCAAATATAAAGCAAGAATCTGTTACTGTATTGCCTTTTCAAGTGTCCTCAAAAACATATTTTAGTGTGCTGTCACGCTGTAATAGGAGAATTTGTGATCAAGCAGCAGGTGCCATTCTGTTTCCTGTATTATAAAAATTAAGGCTGAAAGCCATTTATAGAAACATATTTTTGAGACTGTTTGTTGCCAGCCATCTAACATATATATATATTTTAAATCTCAAAATGGTCAAGCTTCACAGTTTTTTCACAGTATTTGTGTCGTTCTACTGCAAAGATACCCTAGTTTTGTGAAAAGACCATTCTTCATGCAGTGATATACTTCTGTAGTAATTTAAACACAGTGTATTGACTATAATCTCCTTCGATTGCCTTGCATGTTAATTAAATTAATTTGCATTCATAGATACAAATGTATTTCATTATTTGATCTCCACAGATCTGAGCATCCAGGCAGCTGCCAGAATCATGTCCGTGCCAAAGTTTGATGCTTTGAAGCTCATGCGAGACCTCAGTCAGAACTTTCCGAGCAAAGCCAGGTCAGTAAATTTATCTTATTTACTCTTTGGTACCAGTCCAGAATCCATATTTTAAGGAGACTATACTTTGTGTTACAATGTGTGAATCCAGGCACGACAAATGCTGTTATTAAACTGCACAAGAAATATGTCTCTTATAAACCCCTTTGTTTGAGCATTACCCGCAATAAATACAACTTTAGTTCAGAGATGTAATCAGCTTTTTGATGTCTGCTTATTTTGGCTCTGGCAGCTTGTAATAACACCAAAAAGTGCTGAGTAAGCGTCGGGTGTTTATAGGGAATTGACTGAAAACGTACCATCTTGTGGGCCCACAGGTTTTTGGAGATTAAAACTGGCATTTTACTGCCGGCTTGGGATGTGGTAAAAGCTGATGGTGACTGTACATGTTTTACTGTTCCCACAGATCACTGACAAGAGTGGCCGTAAAGCAGGAAATGAGAAAAGAAATTGAGGAGAACCAAAAGGTACGATATAATAAGCGGCGTTTCCACATGACGGTGCAGGAGGTTTCCTTTGATAACATCTTCAGTCATTGCACAAGTTTTATTTTAGAGAATGATTTTCTAATCTATGTCTGAAATAAATTCCATAACAATATCAAGTGTGACATTTTATTTTCTCTAGTCCCACTTTATCCCTTCCACTTACTGCTGTAGTCTCTGTGCATATTTCTTACTGTCAAAAGATCAGAAATTTGACATTAGAATCGTTCATTTAGGGGCATCCAACTAATACTTTGAGCCTTTTTTTTTCAGCGCCTCAGTGAGACCATTGGTGTTCACCCGGGAGACGGGGAGCTGTTCATCAATGGACTGCACATTGATCTGGACATTCACAACCCTTTCAGGTAGGAACTCAGCAGGATGGACCAGTGGTCTGCCCTGTACTCTCCCCAGGAAGCTTCAGACCTGTGCTTCGACTCAGTAATCTTGATGCAACAAGATCAGAGTTAGGAGCACAGCAGACGACACTGCCACACTGCTAATATTTATAAAAATCTAACCTGTGGTTTTGTATTCACAGTATTTTAGACATCCTCAGAGGCGAGGCCAGGGTCCTAGAAGGGCTTCATAACCTAGGTATAAAAGGAGAACATCAGGGCAAGCTGCTGAGGTTGCCTGTGAACGCTGTGGATGACAGCTATGCCTTAGATATCAGACATCCAGCCATAATGGTGAGTGCTGTCAGAAAGCATTATTCTTCTGGCCCAGATCAGCACTGCAGGTGTTTTTCTTCTTTGTCTACCAGGGTGGGAATTGGTGTATCAGTCATCAGGCTATTGCAGCAGTCTCGCGCCTGCCAGAAACTTCAGGTATTAATTGGGAATTCAGCCAAGAAAAGCTATCAAATTAAAAACTTTTCATTTTTGCCCCTCTGGCCATTTTAATATCCAAGGTACTATAAAAATGCCAACAAAATGAAGAATTTAAGCCTTTCCACATTCAAGTCAGAGGTCTGTCATTTCAGTTTGCTTGTGCATTATGTGTGTCTGAGAGAGACACACACACACACACACAGAGGGAAATAGAAAGAAAGAGTGTAACAGAAATAATGATGGTGAACCAGCGAGGCAAACGTTTGCACTGTGGGGAGGCTTGTACCGTAAGTTACCGAGAGAAAGACCACAGTCAGTGCCAGATTGGCCAGCAATGATGGATCATTTTGCTACAATGATTATGGTCATTTATCATAAAAAGCCTACTGATGGTGGGTAAAAGTGCCTATGTTAAATATTGTGCACATCAGATCCAGCATATTTCTGCCCACAGAATTAAGATAAGATGCTTTATTGTCTCCGAGGGGACATTTTGCCTGGGCGATAGAGCTACACACAGCTGCAGTCGATTTAAAACAATATGTAGTCAACAAGAAAGTACAGTGGTACACACAGTAATAAATTCCATACAGCAAAAACATTACTAAATATTGCAAAAGCCCTGAAAGATATAAATCCATAGGCATTATAAAAATGAGGAAATAAACCATAAAAAACATATAACCATAATTCATACTACATAAAACTACGACCAGAATTGTTCACTTATGTTCTGTGTAACAGCTATATTTACATGCCTGTTTATTGAGCGGGCAAGTTGCTCAGTTAAAGCACATTTAAGTTGAATCTATTTATCTTTTACACCTTTTGATGAAATCAGTCAGTTAAATGTATTAGAAATATTTGTATTTTATGTGATTACGTTCACAATCGCATAAAATACAAATATTTCTAATACAGTGAAAAATGCCATTGTTTCTGATGCCATGTTTTCCAAAGATTTGTTATTGTAAATAATTTCCCAAAACATTGTTTTTCGTAAATGTTATTCATTTACTTTTATTTAGTGAGTTGTTGTCATTTTTTTAGTATTGAACTGTGCCACACATTTCATTGGCATTTATAATATGATTTGGTTATTGAAAAATGTGATTAACAATTTCAAATGGCCCTTATATGCTATTTTTTTTCTGACAATGTTTACCCTTATAGATTTAACTGTGCTCATTTGAACTCTTTTTTTTTTTAGTGTTTTCTTACTTAAAGGCTTGTTGAATTAGTCTTAGTTTAAATTTTGTCATTAGGAACATCCCTAGTATTTAGCTTGGCTGCAACTTATAATTATTTTCATTTCTGATTAATCTGTTGTTTATTTTTTTGTTTAATCAATCAGTTGTTAGGTCTCTAAAATGTCAGAAAATAGTGAGAAGAGACACTGATTAACATGATCAGGGTTTCTCAGATCTCAAGATGATAACCTCAAAAGTCTTGTTTTGTCAACAACCCAAAGATATTTGGTTTAGTTCATGGGGGAGTAAAGAACACTTGAAAATATACACTTTTTTCTTAAAAAAATAGAACAAATAAAATAAAATTAGACAAACCAATTAATCGATTATCAATTTAATTGGCAATTAAAAGTGTTTTTAAAAGTTATTAAAAGTTGATTCATTGATTAATTATTGCAGCTCTGGTACTTAAATTCCTTTGATACGTATCATGTCATAACCACTGAATCAATGTAGTCGAAATATGATAACACCAGACACAGTTGTCCTTAATTGGTGTACTAAATCTCTAACTTTTCCAGGGTTGCTGTTCTTTTGGTTGCACTCAGCTAATGAATATGATCATTGTCACACAAGCCCTCTTTTTATCATTCATTTTCAGTGGATAAATGACATAGAGAATGACCCTATGTACCGCAGCTGGCCCACAGGTGTACAGGAGCTCCTCAGGGCGACCTTTCCTGGTGTCATTCGACAAATCCGACGCAATTTCTTCAACCTTGTAAGTCCTACTGAGGCTTGAAATGCTGCAGGGTAGTGTGGTGATAAAGGAAAGGGAATTGAGTGAAACTGTGAAACTCCTCTCTGCTAGACAAGATTAAATATATTTTTTGTCAAATTGTGGGTGTTTGCAATCATAACATTTCAGTAAGTATCGTGAGATATAATTATAAAAGAGAATGCTGTGTACATTTTGAATGCTTAACATTGCCTCTGATTATGAGAACTGTCTTGGACTGGGTGTATTGTTGTATATGCCAAACTCTGATTCATCCGTGATCTGAGTTGGAAAATGGGTATTTGTAAATGATTAAGATTTGATGATGATGCCTTTGTGGTTAGGTGCTATTCCTGGATCCAGTACAGGAAGAAAGTGTTGAGCTGGTGAAACTAGCAGAGCTTTTCTACAAACATAAGATCCCCCTGAGGTTGGTGTTGTTATTTCTTACACCTCCACAGCTGTTTATGTGGTCCACGCTTGGCATTTATAATCTTAACCAGGTAGTGATTCTCATTTCACCTGCAAATTGAATACTTGTTTTTGCGCCCTTTCTGTAGAATTGGATTTGTGTTTGTTGTCGACACCAAAGATGAGATTGATGGCTTCTCAGATGCAGGGGTTGGATTTTACAGACTGCTGAATTACATCGCAGACGAGTACGATTTATCCCAGGCTCTGATGTCCATGGTCTCAGTAAGTATATCACATGTATAAATCTCTGTTGTTTTAGCAAGCACCTCTTGAAGAACAAGTAAAGCAAACTCCTCGCCAGCTCATATGTCTTCGTGCCTCAGAAGTCAGTTGTTTTATTGTGCCTTGTGTTCCCATGGTTTGAGACATTATTGGACTAGATGAGTCAGTGGGATTTTGCCTCTGGTATCTGCTCTCTCAAATAGAGTTGGGAATTATTGACAGTCGCAGGAATCTGAAGAGGGAGATCAAATCTGATCTGACTTGCCACTCTCTTGCAGTTGTACAACAAAGTAGACGTAGGGGAGACGCTGTCTGTTGATACAATCACTGCTTACTTGAAGAGAAAATTCCCGAAAGCCAACGCTGAAAGGATTCTCGGTGTAGAGTCCGAGTATGATGACAAAAGAAAGGTAAGGAGATTAAATTGTTGGAAACACTTTCTGTGACAGGCCTATCTACAATTCCCTATAAACATACTTTTTTTAGCGTTATAATCTGCTCATAACACTTTATAATTACAGTTATAAGCACTCATAAATATTCATAATCGATCATTAATAATTATAACACATAAAGCATTTTGTAATGACTAATAACATTGAGTATCATATTACTTCATTATTGCTGTTCACTTAACATTTTTTCATCAGGATCATTCATTCAGGATCACAGTGTCTTATAATTGTCATACTTATAATATATTCATTTTATAATACAATATAATTGAAATTTTGCATTACCCCAAAAACCACAAACAGCCCTTAAAATAAGAAATATTAATTCCAACAACATTCAACATTGGCATTGAGGATACATGCCTATTTATTTATTTACTTATTTATTTATTTTGACTTACATATGAGCAAATTTGTTATTATGGATGTGGCTGCAATTGATTTGATGCAATAATTGCACATGTTGACATGGCCGTCACAGAAAAGGTTACCAAATAGTTCCCTCTTGTTTTTTTTTTTCCATTTCTAGGAGTAGGAATGATCATTATGTTTCTATTAATTGGGAGGTTCCAATGATTTAATCCATGTTTTGTGCACTCCAGGATGGTGCCCTCTTCTACAAACAGAGTGGTCTGGGTGCCCTGCCGCTGGCGTTATTTAATGGAGTCCCTCTGAGTACTGATGAGATGGACCCAGACGAGCTGGAAACCATCATCCTGCAGCGCATAATGGACACAACCACTGCCTTCCAGAGAGCTGCCTTCATGGTCTGTACAGAAACATACTCGCCCCTCATATTAAACTTGCCAAACCTACCTCTTTTTGGGCCAGGAGTAGAACCTTTAGATTAATATACATATACATGAGTGAACTAAAGTAAAAAAAAAAAAAGCAGAGAAGTGTTCCAATGGCAGTTCATCCATGCTTGCAGTATGCATACAAGTAATATTGCACACACTGGCCGGGGGTTACTATGAGCTTGATATTAGATAGTGGTTTATTGCAGCAGCAGAGTCTATGATTAAACTAGAGCTAGTACTGTGTGTTTAACATATTGTGGTAAATCATTAAAAGCGTATTCACTTATTGATTAATATCTAGCATAATTTTCGCTACATTTGCTAAAGAGCAGGATATTTCAGTCTGCGGTTTTAACAGTTTAGTGTATGAATAATTCTCCCTGGCCCTTCACATTATTGCAGAAATGGTGACACGTCACTGTTACCTGTTCAGAAATAGGCCGCACATAAGATTCCTAGTGGACTGGTGTTCTCAGTGAGTCATTCTCTACTGTTTTGTCCTCTGCCTACAGGGTCAGTTGACTGAGGGCTCAGATGTGGTGGACTATCTGATGGAGCAGGCCAATGTGGTGCCAAGGATGAACCCTCTAATTCTTAGCACTGACCGGAAGTACCTCGACTTCACTGCCAAGCCAGGTGACTGCACTACTGTTGTTAAAATATCCCTCACTGATTCACAGGCCAAATGTGTCTGTTATAATTTTTACTTTTTCTATCTTGCTGTGCAGTTGTAGATGATTGGGAGGACACGACTATGTTTTCATTCTTTGACTCCAGAGACAAAACAGCTGTGATGGCCAAGAGAATGAAGTACTTTACAAATAATGGTAAGAAGTCACTTATTATTTTATGCCTTTGTTTCCTAATTAACACCACTTCAGATGAATACACACCTTTGTCATTCGTTCATTCATTCAAATCTTTATTTAAGACTCGGAAAGTCAATAAAGGGAGAACCTCCTTTTCAGTGATGCGAAGCATGAAAAAAAACATTAGAAAGAATCAATAATCAAACAAATAACAGTTAGAATAGCAATAAAATCATACAAAACAACAAACATTAATAGCTAAAAATAAAAATTGGGTAGAAGAATATTTAAAAGCATTTACACTCAATTAAAACCAAATCTGAAATAAGGCATTTAACAAGATTTAATGGTGAAACAGTGTCCAAGTTTAAGTTTATTTGTAATTTATTCCATGTATAAGGTGCACTGTAATTGTATTTTAATTGTATTTTTTCAGTAGCACAGTGACCTGCAACAATAGAAGTCCCTTTTTAAATCATCTACATATTGTCACTGAACATAGAACAACCATTTTGCATTTACTTGTTGAAAATCTGTAAAATGAGCAGTGTGGGAACAAAAATGAATCCTACACTGCTTTACTGATCTATGAAAGTGTGAAATTGACCTTTGTTAAAGCAGACAGGCTGCGCCTCCAGCAAGATAATTGCTGGGTCTGCTCGCTGGCTTTCGGCCAACAGTCTAAATGGTCGTCAGAGCTGCATTTCACTGCTCAGGCCTGGAGTGTAGCTGTCTCAGTGAGGCTGAGCAGGCTGATTGCCATTCTCCCTCTGTGGACTAGCTGACCAGCTGACTACCTGCTTCTCTGACTGACTGATTGACTGACTGACTGGAGGGCATATCATTATGACAAGTGGCATAATTCTCCACTATAATACTGAGCTCTCTGTCAGATGCCTCAGTCTTTCTCACCACTTACACACCAATCTCAGACCCCATCGGTTATGGTTCTGACAAGAATTTAGCCTCTGGGGTCAGTGGTTAGTAGTAGGCCAATATATTGGGGTTTCCAGCATACCCAGCGGATATCTGGATTATGGAAAGAGGTGAAAGAATGTGAAAATTTCATATCACAATTATAGTGACCAAAATTATCATGGTTACAATATTATCATGGTATTGGTAAAATGATACATACACTGAAATCATTCAATCAAGTTGTACATTGAAAACTAATAATAAATAAGCAGCACTTTTTTTAACATAAAATTAAAATAATAACACTCAATAAACATATGAAAACCATGTAAAATATGCATTAATATAAAAGATAGCCTGTCTTTTAATTACTTCCCTGCATCTGGGAGACTGTTGCTAACTTGATTTGGTTGATGCTGGACTGTGTACACACACACACACACACACACACACACACACATATTATATATATATATTTGTTTTGTTTTTAGTTTTTCAAAGCACGGTATCAAACACGGTTTTAAAAATTTGGAATTGGAAAATGTAGTACTAAACAGTTTATCAACTGTTAACTATTTAATCCCAAATAAACAAGTAATAAATGCAAAAGGAATCTTGTATGGTCAGATTAATTTCTATAAACAGATATCTTTCTAATATCTATCTTTCTATCTTATTTAAATTTAAGAGAGCTAATTTGTCCTCAGACAGTCCAGTGTGTTTTAAATTACATTTCGGCCAATATACCTCCTTTGTGCTCCACCAACAATTTCACCTGCATGCAAACAAATCACATTCAAACATGATTGATCAATGCTTTTCGGGCTAGAAAAGGAAACCAGAATGCTTCCACTATCAGTTTCTTGTACCATTGCCTCTCGATTCTGCATTCATATGCAGATATCTGTTAAAAGAGATTACCAGGGTTCCCTCTTGGAAAAATCATGGGATTTTAGAATCTCATTGTCTGGGCCAGGGAAAATAATGCAATTAGTCAAATAATTCAAGATACTGCAAAAAGCCTTGCATTTTGTTTTGTGTGATGAGATTCATTTGTATAGTTATCTTCCTGGAAAACCTTCCACATAATGTAATATAATGACTAATTTATATTTTTTTCTGGCTGTTAACGGGATGTAGCTCTGATTCTGTATGTGCAGATATGTGTTAACGCTGTTAACCATTATATACATTTCTTCTTTTTCTACCGGCTTTTGTCTCTCCCTTCATGTATGCTAGCCAGCTGGATTAATTTGCGTTTAAATCTAATATTTTTGGATAAGAGAAATTTAATGTTGTGATAGTGTGATTTAACATGTAGGGTTATGAATCATGAAGTTTCAATACCAATGATATGCCCTTCTCTTACTTTTAACTTGAATTGCTTTTTTGAGATAAAGCAATGTATATGTTATACATTGTGAATCGTCATGGAAATGTTTTATGGGTTCTTAAAAAGTCGTGAACACGTCTTAAAATTTTATTCATGAAAATGTGGGGGTACCTGGATTACACACAAACTGAACATTCTCTGTAACAAATGTAACTAATATTCTTCTCACTTTCAGGTGAGTCTCATTAGTGCATAAGAATGAGCTAACCCTTTTAAAGGATTAGCAGCTCCTGTCAAATGCTGTGTAAGCATTTAGGTTGACACTGAGATGGAAAACTTCTAAAAAATACATTTGCCCTCAACTGGTTCTTTCATTATATTGTACAGACGTCAGGAAATTGTTGAGGACAGCAGGGCAGAATGTATTAAAACATAATGCTTCAACTGAAATGCCATTTGATATGTATGAAGAGTGATTGCTCTTTTACCTTAGATGAGGACGGGATGAGTGCTGTGACCATGTGGATAGTTGGAGACTTTGAGAAGATCTCAGGAAGAAAACTGTTGCTTAGTGCTCTAAAACATGTGGTGAGTATCACATACTCTCTGTCCCCTTCACCTTTCCCCATTCTTTCAACCCATCATTAACTTCCTATAAGGGAAAACTTGATCTACAAATTGACATATATCTCATGTGTTTATGTGTGTTAGTGTTTATTATGCCCTAAAAGCATAAATACAGTTTGGTTTTTTTTTGTGATTAAATTAATTGAGAATCCCAACACCAGTGCAATAGTTCATTTTATGTAGTCTTGACAATATATCTCAAAGCTTAAATTCTTAAAGGGAATGAATGTTGACTCAATCAATGATGTTTTTCACATCGGCCGGCCTTTGACACAAATCTTGCAGCTGCTGTTCCTGCAGCTACAAAACTGCCAATCTATATCCACATACAAGCAGAAAAGATGGAGTACATTGAAAGGCTTTTTTACTTATTATTAGGGCAGACCTGTATGACCCAAGACTTCATAAATGTATGCTGAAAATGATTTTTCTGCTTGTTTGCCCTCCTAAAAGCATCAATACAGATGCCTCTAAAATGAAATATTCACTGTTTATACTCTACAGATGAATCAAGTGTGATACAGCAAGAAGGCATTTAATATTTGCCATGAAAAATAGATTCCTTGCAGGTAGGATAAGCAGAATTGGAGAAATCTTTAGTGCTACTTTGAAGCAAACACCCTCTTCTCCCAGTGCTCTCCGTCAGTGACACCTGCAGTCTGCGGAAATATGAGAATGTGTGATATTTGTGTGAATTATATCACAGCTGTCCGTGTGTGTGTGTGTGTGTGTGTGTGTGTGTGTGTGCGCGCGCTTGTGTGTGCAAGCAGAAGGCCAGCCCTGGAGTGCGTGTTGGGGTGATAGATAACCCCAGCGGAAAGCCCAGCGAAGATAACACTGTGCTGTACAGGGCTATCTGGGCCTCTCTCCTCACACAGAAGAATAAGGCTGCAGCAGAGTTTGTGCAAAAACTCCTGAAAGAGGAGAGCAGGCAGCTCCTTCAACGAGGGACCAAGATGAAGAACTTACTAATACAGGTGGGAATGCAGCTCTGTTTTTTGTTTTTTTTCTGTCAATATTGTCGATAATCAGATTCCAAACAATTGATATTGATTTTTTCACTTGAAGCAAATGAAAGTGGTTAAGATTTTATATATTTTACTATCAAATTAGAGTTAAGGTTTTAGTCCTGAGTTTAGGAGACAGTTTTGCAATATATATTGATTTTCTGATTATAACGTCATGAAACTAGACAAAGTTTTGAGTTGTCATTGGTAACCTGCTGACATCAATTTTTGCTAATTTGCCTATCCAAAAGGTTGCTGGACATTCCACCTCAAACACTTCTTAAATACAGACAAAATGTGTCAGTAGCACTGAGTATTTACCAAAAGCTGGCATCTAATGGTCTGGTCAGATTGAGTCTGTTTTTGTTATCATTTAATCAGATAGCTTCTGATTTAAACCACACATTGCAGATATAGACTTCCTTTTGGCAGAGTTCATGTATAGCTGTCTGTGTTGTGACAACATTTAACATTTGATGAGGACCTTGGCTTCTCTTGAAAAAGCAAAAGTTTTGTAGAAAAACATATTTATCAAAGTGAAGTTTTACAAAAGTTTTGTTTTGTTACTTGAAAAATTGACTCAATTTCAAATTGGCTGTCATATCAATATTATGATAACTACTGAAATGACTAGATTCCTTTCTTGTGTTAAGATATCTTATGAACACTCCAGTAGTCACCAACTAACACTTAAAAAGAGACATGTAAAGATGTCTATCATCTCACACACACCTTAACAGTCACAATGCAATGAAACTTATGTTGGATTTTCATGCGTCCACACTGCCAATATCCATGTCCAGCATTAGGCAGGCATTATGTTGTTTATTTGTCCTTTCCATTCGTGTGAACATGACATCTTCGTGAGGTTTCGAAGTACAAACATCCACTTAGACTCAATGATGAACTGATGAAGATGATGATAAAGTGATTACGTTTTTCATCCAAAAGGTCAAAGTCAGAAGGCGAGAAATTTGGTCAGATACTAAATTGATGACACTAATCTTTGGTGTCCACCTTTAAACTGTGCTGATTATATAGATCTTCTGTACTGCTGGGCTGATGATGTGCGTGAAGCATCGATGTTTTAGAATTTGGAGTTTCTTTGCAGTAACATCCATATTTGAAGCACTGTTTGCTGTCATGGCTATAGCTTTGTGTACCATCTAGAGCACTGCGCAGGACTGTTTTCCTAATCCTGTCCTTGCCTGCTCCCGCTGGATTTCTGACCATTACTGCCCGCTCCTGCAGAGTGTGTTATCTGTTCCCAGCTATTCCTGCTGGGTTTGTGTCAGCTCCAGCTTGCACCTGCAAACATGCTGCCCACACATATCTACACAATAGAATGATTGTAGATACATTGATTATCAATAGTTTGAGTCTTCGCCAGTCTCACATTATTTCACTGTGGTGTTAAGAGCGACATGCATAGCTGTCAGTAATAAAGTAATGTTCTAGTGCATAATTACTTTCATCATTACAGTTATTCTGGTGTTTTGTGAGATTCATTAATTTTATTATCTGTAATATTCCTGAGAAATCCCTCCAAGTGTGTGACTTCCCTTGCTTTTCTTTTGTTTTGTCCTGCTTTTATCTGCTTTTCCATGTAACTTGTTGACGTCTCCATCCTTCATGGTAATTAATGTCTTGGACCAGCACGTTTTTTAAAAAGTTTTTTATTTTGGCCGCTCGCTCCCACATGCAGCAAGGATAAAACAACTTGTTCCCACAAGATTTGTGTTGGGTCCCGTGGGACCAGTGCATGCAGTCCTCTCGTTCCATCATTTCTGGTATTCCAGAACAGGCTCATTAGTTTTACTGATTTTGGGCTTCAGGTAATTATTGTTGGTGCACCATGTGACAAAGCTATCTATAAGTCCTCTTTTATAACTCTGATAAAATCATCTCTGAGTGAAGACATCATGTTTCTTACTATAAATTATTCACTGGAATCAAACATGTCAGTATAGTGATAACTTCTATATTACCAAAAAAAAGTTTAGTCTAGACAGACAAGAAATTCTTACTCTCAATGGGTATAACCTGGTTGAATAATGGTTAAATAATTAAAATAATAAAAAAAAAATACATTACACTAAAACTTGACTTGTTGGCAGAGGCATACAATTGCGAGTCAGTAATTCGAGTTTCACAGATGTTTATGTTTTAAGACATGAGCCTATTGTGATGTTGGTATATTATCATATTTAACCTGTGTGAACTAATGAGAAAGTAGCATAACCAAGAAAAAACCATCATATTGGGTTCATAGCACGTGTGATCTGCCTCCTGACTGATTGAAAGAAACAGTTTACATGATCATCATTACAATTACCGTATGTGGGGATTAGATAACTCCTACCTGCCTCCACAATTAGCTGGAATATGTCAACACAAGCAGTAAACATAGAGATTTTCTGATGCCAGCAGTTTAGGCTGATTAGAAAATTACAATTTATTATCTGCTGTGTTAAACATGTAAATACCTTTGAGCTGAGGTGGTGAATCTTGTATTTCCTCTGAAATGATTGGAATGTGTTAGACGACACAAATTAAAGAAGCAAACATAGAAACAAGGCAAGCATATAGTTTGTGTGACACAAATATACAAAATAAAAAGTGAAAGGCCATCATTATATTGATATATAGATTGTGGTATGCTTAATTTTCTGTAAATTCAATCTATAAAATTTAGACGTAAAATAACCAGATGGAAATGTCTGTCTTCGGCTAAATCAGAGTAAAGGGTACATTACCTGAGGTGCTTCATCGCATTGCTGCAAAATCCTATAAATCCAATGCTGCCATAAAACAGTCCTGCTCACTGATTTGCAACACTGCCTGCCAGGGACTAATACAACCGCGGATATAAAAAGGAGAGCTACCTAAATATAAACAGTATGTCAAAATCTCTAACAGCTAATAAATTTATATTGTCTTATGGTATATAGCGTCATATCTTCCAACCCTGAAACATAGGCAGGGACTACAATGCAACTGTGTTGAAAGTAAGAAATGTAATTTATTTGGATAAAATTACTGATTTTTGGTTGCCCCCCCTTTGATTTTGTCAGTGTAAGGTGAATCTGTGAAATGTGTCTCTGCAAAATGGGAGGAATTTTTTTCAACCGTGATACTATTGACTATGTTTACATGCACACTGATGATAATATTTTAAATCTGATGAGGGTCATGTAAAGAGTATATTTCATTTGAATATTCCAAATCAGGCCTTTCTCTAAAATTAGCATTTTTCAACTAAGTAGTAGGTTGTGCAATGTTGTTGGGTTTTTAATAGCATAATTTGGACATGTACACAGAACATTCGGAATATGCGTCTCAATTGGGTTTTTCATTACAGTTTATGACACACGGCCTCTCGTCTGCTCACAGTCAGCTCTCTGTGTTGTCATGGACACACTGTACACAAACCAACTAGCCAACAGTTTTCAACGCTGTGGGGTAGAGATGCATGTCCAAAAGAATAGCCCACATTTCTGGTCAGAAGGAGAAACACACCTACTTTTTAACATTAGAAAAGACTTGGATATCAGCACGATTTTGAATATGAGCACAAATATCACAACAAAACCTTTACAAGAAGTTGGTTGAAGGAATGGAAGAAGGAGGCTGTGTCTGCACCATTGAACAAGTTCGCCAGGGTTTGAAACTTTAGAAAAAAAACAACACGCATACACATATATATATATATATATATATATATATATATATATACATATATGTTTAAATGTCAAATTATAGAAAAGCGAAATGGCAAAAGTGGAGTCGGCCATTCCGCTTTTCTATAATTTGACATTTAAACTACATACAGCACGTTAATCAGAGTATTCACTGCATGTAAATGGGAGTATTAGTGGAATATTTATTTTTATTAGCCATGCTTTTTTAACAGCAAAAAACTTGATATTTTGTGCATGTAAATGTACTCAATGATAATGTTTTAGGCAGGTTTGATGAGCATAATGGCAAAAAAGAGGCACACAAAGGTTGGATACTACCACTTACAGAGATCTCTCTGCCAGTGCTTTCTTGATTCAAGTGCACAGTCGGGGAAAATGGTGATTGATGAGCCCATCTTCTCATCCCCCTTCTGAACATCAGCTAACAGAATACATTTAGAGCACGCATGATGCTCCACAGCCTGTGGATGCCAAGGCGAGCGGCCTACTCACTGTCAGTTCCACTTGATCTGTCTCAGGGGCCAGCACAAGGCAGGCTCCACACGCTGAATCTTTAACTTAAAAGTGCTGGGGGATACCCGGTCTCCTGGACCTGATGAATAGCTGAGCCCCTGCTCACCGTTCATGGCTGTGTAAGCCAACGTGTGTTCAGCCAAGCCTGACCATCACTCTGCTGCTGTAAGCAGTCTACAGCCAGTAGTGTTCTCCATGCTGTAGTGTGCAGTATCCACCCACACTGCATTACACACAAGAAAAAAAAGATCGAGGCACTAATCAACAAATCAGCTGACAGGAGAGCTCCTATTTCTTCCATCAGGAATAAGTCATACAGCACAGGTTACATTTGGGACGCACCATAACAAACTGCCCTTCAATTATAGCAGCCTTAGACAACGGGGAGAGAATGGGCTGGAAATAGCAATGGAATGATGGGTAGGAGGTGGCTGTGTGAGTTGAGACCCAGAGTCAAGGGATATGAGTTTATTATTGGCTGCCAGACAGACTTGCTGACTGGATTGTGCTGACATTATTGGTATTTCACCTGTTCTCCTGAGAAGAGATGTTGGAGAAACTAATAACCTGACTCTGCCCTCCACACTCCCACACCTAATTTGTTATAGACAAAACTGGCCGAGGCTTAATTAAGAGTTTGTTATATTAATTACAAATTGATTAATCTCATTTTCACGCATGTGCATTTCTGACAGCTCACTCCTCTGGCTGAAATATTTTATGTCTGAAAACTGCAGTGATTGTGCTGATGCAAGGCATCAATGATGTTGTGAATCATTTTTTTTTTTTTTGCCTCACATACATCATTCTTCACGCCAATGCATCACTCAGATTTTGTTTTGGACAGGCTGTACAGGGAGAACGGCCCATGAGCTGGTCTATTGGATTGTGCAATACATCGAAATTCAAATGTGAGCCAACAATGCAATTCATTTATCCAATATCCTTAACAAACTTTTGTTATTCTGCTGTAGGGCATGGACGAAGATGCATTTGAGAAAAAGTTCAATACACTGGAAGTGGATTTTATTCGAAGTCAGCAGCTGTTTTGTCGAGACGTCCTGAAACTGAGTCCTGGTCAACGAGCAGTGATCAGCAACGGCAGGGTGAGTGGACTTCAACTCAGCTGAGTTAGCATCTTTACAGACATATTGATCCATAGATTTCTGTGTAAAGAGTTAAACTGACCACATGATGTTGTGAGAAAGGCAAAGCATTGGTTAAATGTTGCTGCTTTTGTTTGGTACAGTGGAGAACGATCCTCTAAGCCGCTGCACTTTGGAGGATTTTCCCTCTTGTGTTTCCTTAGTCCTGTCAAATCAGCATGGATGTTTCTCAAAGGTCACAGGTGGCACAAACTGCGCTGTGTGTCTGTGTGAGTGTCTGTATGTGCTGACTGCATGTGTGTATAGAGCTGATGACTGATGTCTCAGCAGCAGTGATGCTGACAGCCACGGATGAAGAGGCCAGCCTCTGAGATGGCAGTAACAATTAATATCATTTTACATTCCTCCGCTTCTGCAGTGGCAGGACTCCCAAAATAGAAAGGATGAAAACACAGGCACTGTCAGTGAATGCCATGACTTTAAGTAGATAAAACACTGTGCTACAATCACATTACATTTAACACTGCCTTGGAAAGTGGTAAATAATATATGCTGAGATAAGAATGGGAAAAGTCGTGATGTGACTGCATTATTGTCTTCATGATAGATCCTTGGTCCATTTGAAGAGCAGGAAGAATTCACTGTGGAGGATTTCCACCTGCTGGAGAAGATTACGCTAAGCGGCTCTGCAGAGAAAGTCAAAGCCAAAGTTAAAATGATGGCGATGAAGCCAAAGCAGTATGTCTGTATTTAACTTCCTCTTTTTTTAACTGCCTGTGATAAACATTTAAGAAATCTCATCATTGGAGGATAACGACAATAGTTGTTTCAGTGTCAGATACTTTTTAACACTTTTCTCTTTGTACCACTTTAGTTTTGTCTAAAAGGCTCTACAAACTAGTCCTTCCAAACAAAACATCTTTTACCTTACATTTTAAGCTATATCTAGTGTTTTGTAATTCTCAGCTTGAAGTATATTTACCTAAAAGGTATAATTCACCCACAAAATGACCTTTTTTATTGTATTGTTTTAGCAGCAATGTATGCATTTGGGAATTTCTTGGATTATACTGCACGAGATGTGTGAGGGTTTGTTTAACGTGGTCCCCATTTACTAAAATTCATGAACACTTTTTGGATTCTGCATTTACCATAAAAACATGCAATTTTTCATGAATTAATAGCACTGTGTGGTGAGTAATTGATATGTAAATGGTCATTTTTTTCAGGTGGGGTATTCCTTTATTTAATTTATGAGGCTACCTTGTTAACAGCTTGACATCACATTATGTGAGCTCTGTTTGACATCTCTCCTGAAACGTAGCGTTAATAAATGATGAACTGACCCTTTTACACCTGTGTTCCTTTAGCGCCAGTGACTTAGTCATGAAAGTCGACGCCCTCCTCACTGCAGCCCCCAAAGGAGAGGTCAGGAGGGACGTCCACTTTATCAAAGACAGTCACAGGTGGGCAGCGTTTTTTCCCCCCTCTATTTACTGTCCTATTGGCTCTCCCAGCTCACAGGGAGGTGTTTACTCTCCTTTTGTTATAATGGATCTGAAAATTGCTACACCATCATTTCAAGCAGTGCAGAAAGGCAAATCTTTTGATTTGCAGTTCTGCTGAATAAGGGTTGTATAACCTTGTGTTTGCTGAATCCGCTTTGGTGTGCTGTTCTCCACCTCAGTGTGCTCCATCTCCCCCCACGTGAAAACGAGGTGTTCTATGATGTTGTGGCCATCGTTGACCCGCTCACTAGGGAGGCACAGAAGATGTCCCCTCTACTGATTGTAAGCTTTATTCTTCTCTCGTATTCTTCACCTCTCTTCTTCATTGATTCCAAATACAGCAGGGGCACTTTAAATCACTTTCACTGAAAGGAAGGGTACAGAAACACAAAGCTTTCCATGGTGCAAAAGCTCAAATTGATTTTTCTTTTTTTTCTACCCTCACATGATGCTATGATTTCATTTCATGGTTATTTTCTTTTATATACAAAGTGTAAACTGATAGATATTGTACCTTCTAATGCATTAAATATATTTATTGAGTCTGAAAAATTGATCAGAAAAATAGAAACATTTTTGTAAACTAAAACAAGTATGATTTTTAATTTGAGTTTTTTTAGAAAGTGTCCTTTGTGGGCTTAGTTTCACTGAATCCCATTAGCCGGTTAGAGGCTCACCGTGTTGAAGAATTTGACTCGGGTGAATATGAAAATATGACTCACCATGCCTTTACAGACAGCCAGTCAGACAGCCACCTTCAGTAACTGTTGCAGTGCATACTTTTCATTTGTGTATTACAATGGAAATTATGATCAGATCCAGCATATCAGCATCACAGCTGTTCTTTAGTAAGGCAGCTCAGTGTGCTCATAACTACTACCTCATTATTTTGTGACCACTGTTAGATCATCAAAGATGATGTGTTGTAAAGATATATGAATGCATGCCTTGTGTCTGGACTGGGCTCTACTTTGAGCCTCTTCTCTGTAACTGGGTCTCTTTTTCTGTGACTCCTGCAGGTGCTCAGTCAAGTGGTCAATGTGAGACTGCAGGTGTTTATGAATTGCAGGGCCAAGTTGTCCGAGATGCCTCTCAAGAGGTAAGCTCCAGCTCCAACAGTAATTAAATTTTCCTGTTTGGCTTGTTTGTGTATCCTCTGACCGCTGCAGACTTAGCATCTCTGCCGCGCTCCCTCCCTTTGTAAGATTATACTGCACAGATGCAATCTGCTTAATAACACCACCTTATTGCTTTGGGCCTCCCCTTGCATCATGGGGCAAATTGCTTACAGCTTGCATTGTTGCGGTTCAAGACATGCTGTAAAAACAACAAAACGTTTAAAAAAAAAAAAAAAATCACACCAATAAAAGGTTTAAACTGTCCATTAACATTCACACCACTGAGTGAATGTTAGTCATCATGTCATTCAGAGTGTTTTCTTTTTTGATATGTTCCATAATGGGTTGAGCTATGTGTAGTGGCAGTACACTGAATTGGCTCAAAAGATTTTGTTTTCTTTTTTCAAAACTGACAGAAAATTTTCAGGAGGGAAACCCTCACTTTGGAGGGACAATTTACTGTATGACCTTTACTGACCTCTGCCAGAGACCAGCTGGAATTGAGTTGGTGGAAATAACTCCTCCTTTACAAGGCAGTCACAAGGCCTCGTGCCTTCCCAACCCACCACACTTCCTGTCCTCCTGACTAATGACACAAATGGCTATATTATATTTTTACATCAAAGATAGATGAGCTGGATTTGTCACACTGCAAAAACACTTAACTGCTATTTGTTATCAAAATATTTAGTATTGCTGGTTGCTTCTTTAAAGTACTGTACTCACATTCAACCACTAAAATGTGAGTACCTGGGCTGGGGAGGAAGCTAAAATTTGGAACAACTAGCAAGATAGTACTCGTTAAATCGCTTGTGTTGATCGAGAACTAGGGTTGGACGATGTCAACCAAATTGACATATGACAATGTCCACATTAAAACATCAGGATGGACAACAGTGTTGTTGTTGGAGGCAGGGGTTGTTTTAGGGAGAAAGTGAGAGAGGGGAAGAGAGCGTGGAAGGTCGACTACCAATAATCACCAAAATATACTTAAAATGGCTATAAAGGGGCGTCCGATAGCTGAGTGGATAAAGCAGGCGCCCCACAAATGAAGACAGTGTCCTTGCCGCAGTGGCCTCAGGTTCGACTCACGCTCGTGGCCCTTTGCTGCATGTCGTCCCCTCTCTCTTCACCTTTCACGCTAATGATCTGTCCTTTCTAATAAAGGCTAAAATGCCAAAAGAAAATTCTTATGGCTATAAAATATACTGGAATCTCTTAACCTTACAACAAATACCTTTACATCCCAGATAGGGCTTACATTTTTATATTTAAAAAATCAGGCTCTTCAACTTTTTAAGAATTGCATCTTACCTTTCAATATAAGATATGCCAATGCATGCAGCCTGTTTTATTAATGGATATCCAGCTGTTTCTTTGAGTGGTGCTTGACGCAATATTCACAGTTATCCCAAAATGTAATTAAATGTCAACATATATACAGTTGAATAAAATATTGTGAGAAATGGTATAAGCAATTTTGTTCCATTTTATTAACCATAGAGATTAACCATATTAATCATAGAGGTCCTGATCATTACTGGGTGATGTGTTGTTTAGAACCACAGAAAAGTTTTGTGACCGTAAAGTTTCAACTTCCCTGCCCCATCTCCCTTGTAGAGCCAGAAGCTTGGTTATCATATCGCCCGCTCCTGGAAACACTGCTGTCTGTGGCACATATGAATCGTATTCTGCATTCATTTCATTCACAAGTGTAATTCTCATTCTCCTAGCAGAGACCACAGAGCTGTTCATCTTTTACTCACTTTTCTTCTTTTGGGTTATTTGTCATCTCATCAAATTGAAACCAGTGGAATGAAGCCTTTCTGTCCTCTGGTATACTGGGTTTCTCCTTCCTAACTACAAACAACCTTTCCCTTGCCACTTTCCTTTGCTGTGTTAGCAGCTCATCCCTTGAGTCAACAGCCTCTCTGTAACTCCTCCACTCTGGACTGGTCCACAGAAACATGGCTGCTGTGGTGGTATTTAACTTTTAAGATTTCTCCCTGTGAATAAGAAATGTGATGGTCTACCTTTGAGAATAAGAAGGCATTCAAAATAAAAAAGAATTAGCATTGGTAATGCTAAAATCTGCCACGTTTTCTACACTCATTATGATTCCTCAGTGTCAGAGGGTGCACTGAAGAAAAGCAATTAGCATAAAGATTAGCCCCGGGCTAGCCTCTGTGACAACTCTGAGTAATAACAAAAAAGGGAACAATAGTGGTGCATAGACTAGCGCACATATTTCTCTTATTGGCTGAGCAGTAACACTGGCAGTAATAGTATTAGATTCTTTACTTTAAGGAGATTGTGTACACGCAGCTGTCACAATACAGCCCATCTCTCTTGTCCTAGAAAGAAGACTATTGCACAACATGTCATCATTTTAGTGCTTTCTGAAGAGGACAACGCGTTTGTTGGATGGAATAGTCGACTCAGTCCAGTGGCAAAAAGTCCTGTAGAATATTGACCATTTTACTTTCCAACTACATTATTTGATGTTACGTTAAATTGCAGTTATTTGGAGGGCAAGCACTTAAATGTTGTCCATCTCTGTTTGTCTGTCTCCACAGCTTTTACCGCTTTGTCTTGGAGTCTGATGTGAATTTCTTGGCCAATGACACAGTGTCTCCAGGACCAGTCGCTCGCTTCATGGACCTCCCGGAATCTCCCCTTCTCACCCTTAATATGATCACACCAGAGAGCTGGATGGTGCAGGCTGTCCGCAGCCCCCATGACTTGGATAACATCCACCTGCAGGAGGTATCCTGCTACCGGCAATCTTATCTTTCTCACCTCTTAATCAGGGCCATGGTGCATTCTATTAATCATCCCCCCATTGTTTTTTGTGGTTTCGCTCCAGGTGAGTGGGGTAGTGACAGCAGAGTACGAGCTGGAGCACCTCTTGCTGGAGGGCCACTGCTTTGATCTGTCAACCGGCCAGCCTCCCCGTGGACTGCAGTTTACCCTGGGCATGAGTCGCGACCCGCTCATGTATGACACTATTGTCATGGCTAACCTGGTGAGTGGTCTTCTCAGTGTTCGACTTACCAAGACAGTTTACTTGAAGTGTGCTAGATATATGGTGTGGATATCATTCTGCTGTGCAAAGGCTAACTGCAGTTACTACAGTTTTAGTCAAAATTAAGTTAGGACTGAAGTAAAACATCTATCAACTATCTTGTGATGAAATTTCTTGCATTAATCTTGTTCTGCTTTGGTGAATATAGACTGTTAAAAAAAGAAGTAACTACAAAATTCAATCAGAGCCCAAGACAACACACAGTGAATATACCTACTGCGCTTTGCCCAGGATTTCCTGAGATTTTGGATTCTATTGTACCAAGGAAATCCGCAGTAAGCATATTACATTGGATGGTGCAGAGAATTAGGATGATGCCAACCGGTTAATTATTGATAATGTGTTAATGACCATAGCAAAATGAAGATGATGATGTCAAGTTATCCTAATTAAAGTCAATCATGTTAAAGTGAATTTTACAACAAAATAACACTTGAGGAATACAAAAAAAAAACTCTGTTACCACTTTTAAAGCAGACATCTAATGAAACAAATACAAATTTAATGAAACAAGAAATAAAAGAAGTTTTCCTCATACTGATAAAACAAAGATAAAACACTAATTTGTATTTATTCAGGATCCTGCTGATCTGTAAAAAGTCCTCAAAGTTACTGAATTATTCATTATGAAAATAAGGTCTTAATTGGTACTAACATGTCCTAAAACAATCTTCCAAAAGTCTTAAAAATGCTAAAAAAAAAAAAAAAAAAAAAGGGAAGGGATTCAATGATTTTACTGACATTGCATTGTAAAATCTCAAAATATTTGGTATCATCTTTTTTTAATTTACTGACTGTGTCTTGCATTAATGTTTCATCAGGATAATGGAACCAACACTCATATTTTGTTTGTGGCTGCTGTTTGCTAGCTAGTTGTCACTGTAGATGAGGAAGTGCAAATTGGACAAAAGCTGGCGATTTAATTGAGATTTCGCGGCATGGCTTAAACAGGTACAAGCAATGAATATGAGGATCAATGTGTTTTATCAGTGAAGGCAGTGGAATCTCACATGCAGATTGAGATACACAAAATCTCCATGAAAACTTGCTAACAAATGGCAGGTATTTAATTAAGCCATTTTGTGCATTTTAGGGCTGAGAGGGACCTCAGAGAGCTTCCACTGTTTTTATACATAGTTCAGTCTTACAAAAAAAAATATTAAGCCCATTTTAATTAAGTTATGTCACTTATTACCTTCAAATAAAAAAATGCAAACAAAACCAGCCTAATGAGGGCCCCTCTCCAATTAGGGCCCCAGGCAGTCAGTCCTGCTTTTCCACCCACTACAACACCCCTGGAGCAAAGTACTAAAATCTTAGTGTATTTTTGGAGTCAAATCACTGATCATGGTTATTAGGCATAAATAATTGTTTAATTTAATAAGTGCATTACCACTTTTCAGACTCTAACAGATTTGGCTGGACAGTCAAAAAAAACTTTGAAGCCATTTTTCCAAGTTTCAGTGTTTGCGTAGTTTCTGCGGTTTGCCTTTGAAGGGCAGCACAGGCATTAACAACAGTAGTAACTTTGAATGCTGTGCTTGAGCTGTGAATTTAATGCTTACTACAAATACTACAACAGGGATATTTCCAGCTGAAAGCCAATCCTGGTGCCTGGATCTTGAGATTACGTAAAGGGAGATCAGAAGACATCTACCAGGTTCTCACGTGAGTATTCACCAGCGTCGGCAGACTATTTTTAATGCCATTGTTGTCTTTCCAATCTCATCCCTCACAGACATTAATATCTTTAAGAAAAAAAAAGTTATGATGCTAATTAGGCAGCTTCATCAGTCGCTCAGCATGAAGGTTGTTTTCAGCTACCTCTCCATTTCATACCGGTAGCTGTGAAACCCATCACTATGGTAACATGGAGAGCTGCTGACACTGTAGCAGCTCAAGGTTTTGATGAGTGCAGGGAGTTCTGCTCACCGCAGAGGGGAGAGAGACAAGTGGGAGGAGAGGGGTGCTATTAAAGAGAAGACAGAGTGGAGGGATGATTCAGTTGGTCACCTGCCGTGCCATCCACCTCAGACAGCAAAATATCCGCAGCAGAATGTGTTTTAGTTAGGATGGCGTAGGTGTCAAAGGCTGCATATACTAGACAGAGTGCGTCGGCGTTGTCTAATTTCCCAGGACGAATAGAAACAGTATTGTGCTTCAGTTGGTTTGATACAGTTTTTAACAAAATACAAATTTCTTTGCCTTGTATTCTTTTAATTCTGCACTTTTACTTTAACTAAGATGCACTGTGGCACCCCTCACTTTGATCTAAAAAAAATCAAATTCTTATTTATCAAAGGAACTCATAGCTCATAAAATTTCTACATAACAAAGATATGAAAATCCCTCATTATGAAGTTAGGTTAGTGACTTTATGTATATGAGTGTGCATGCTCAGCTAAAGTGCATCATACTAGATGTCCCTACAATCAAAGATATCATCCTCTCTGGCTATCCTCACATAAGATTTAGGACACATACAGCCCTTGGTTCCTCTGAAATCATATCAGACAACCAAGATTTATTCCCCAATCCTCCAGGTGAAGCTAAGAGGTGATGTCATTTTTCACCTTGGCAGTGTCATTATTCTTGTGGTTAGCGGCACTCTGCTCTGGTTAGGTGGCCGATCAGAGTCTAGTGGGAGTGTCCGTGCTCTCCATTCCCAGAGCCTGCGTTTTTCCTCCCGCACCCTGTGCTGCCACCGCACCTCGCTCTGACAGCGATGAATGAGACGGCCAGCTCTCCTCTCCTCAGAGCATGGATACAGATTGATCTCTGGTGCTTTCTAACACAAGCCCTAAAGGCTGAGTTGCATCGGTGACAGCAGAGGGGGGCAAAACACAAGCAGCACTTTGAGGCTCAATGAGGAGGGAGCATTTATCATAGTGATAAGGTTAGTTTTTTGCCTTTAGTAAGCACTGGGGTCGTAATGGCTTGCCGTGCATCATAGCCTATTGCTCATTTCTTCCTGAAGTTTGCTCTCTGGTTTTTCACCATGAGACCCAGCAGATCCTGCCTGCCAGAACGCATTCTCCACTGGGCAAATCAGTCCTAAAACAATTACTGTGAAAGGCCAGTGTTACGCAGTCAATACTGTACAGACTTTCGCATTAAATCTACCAGTATATGCAACATGGCTGGGAAGTAGTGATGGATAAAATAATGGTGAGGTGATTCTTAATGATGATGGAGGGTAATGAATATGATCATGAGTGTGACCCTGGCAGCTGTCCCAGTACGCGCTTTCTTTTAAGTGCGTGCTCTTGTCTCTGTCTGTTAGGGGTCTGTCCATTAGCTGCTGTTCATGAAACAAGCTTTTCCTGTGTGTTTTTGTTACACTGTTGCTATGGCTAAAACATGTGAATCAACCTCAGTCACAGACACAACAAATGTTTTTCTCCCAAGCACACTATAAAAATGGAAATCTATGTCGGACTGATTGGCTGAGTAGTTCTGTGACTTCTTGTATAATTCATATACAGCACATTATATGAGCAATTTATATGACATTGTATATAGTTTTTTCACTGCTAAATAGAGCCTGTCCTTGGCTTGTGAAGTACAGGTACGGAAATTGGAAATTGTGATGACAGTAATTATTGATGGCAAAAGGGGTTATCTTTTGTGGTGTTAGCTGGACTTGTAACATATGAAACATTTTGCCTAATCTATTTTATTTTAAGTTGTTTATATCATTGTATGGTGGTGACATTAAGTCTTGTGTCTGTAGTGCAGTCTTTTTACAACCTAATGTTAGCTTTTTCCTTTGGCTGTTTCATTTAGGCCTTAAAAATCCTGAAAGTGGTGTTTATTTGTAAAGGTGATCTTGCTGAACAAAATGTGTAAGTATCATAAATGTTAGTTTGCTGCCGATCTCATTTTCTGCCTCAATTCAAAATCCAGTGGAAAAATCTCATAGGCTTGGTGGCTAGGGAACCAGGGCGATGCTAACTTCTGCATCAGCCTACAGAAAACATCATGCCCACAGCACACTGTTGGTTTCAAATGCAAATTGTTCTGGCTCTTTATCTAAACTTTCACTGCTAAACACTGTCTCTTCAGCGTGTAAAGGACAGTCAATAAAGATTAGATCTTTTTTCCTTTTTTTATGAACAGAAAAAATTCCCTGTAAATATGAAAATCGTGTAGAACTTAGTTATTGATTGTGAAAGGGGGAAACTTGTGGTGTCAGTTGGACTTTTGACTAATACATATAAAGTTGTTATACCATGGTAGGGCGAATTCTTGATTGTGATTGGCTGCAGGGTGCCCATGAAAACCTGATAAAGGACACCCAGAGTAGTTACGTTGAAACTATCTGTTCACTGTTCTAACGTAATGAGATGCCTAGTATCAGAGACCATTGATAAACCAAATGGCACACTTTAGATTCGTTTCCTGTATGTGTCAAATGGGTTTCACCACTGCCCTGCCCCTTAACGAGGCTAGCGGCGATCCTGAGTCTATTCACTCCAATGTTAAAAGTGAATGTGAGAATAGATGATGACAGATTCTTGCCCCAAAGTCACTGAAGTAAATATCGAACCCATTCATCACAAGCCCTTACCCCTCATAACAGTCTGGCACTAAAATGGCATTTTTCAGATATTTTCAGACATACAGTATCAGGAGCAAATTTACCACATCTCTGTTTTAGCAACACACTCTCGGGATATCTGGCAGCAACTGACGCGATCCTGCACTCGGCTGATATCATATTTTAAGCTAGCAGATAAAAACGAGCGGCAAAATTAAGAGCAAAGCAATAAATTTGTACTATAGATAGCATTGTATTGTCTTGAATATTTTTTCATCCATCCACACACAATATTCACATTAGGGTTGTAACAGTGTAAGATTTTCACTGTACAGTAACCATCTCAGAAAATATTGCGGTATCACAGTATTACAGAATTATTAATATGATAAGTCAGTTGGATTCAAAATGTAAAGGCTAATTTCAGTGAAAAAAAACAAAAAAAAAAACATTTTATTTCTGTAATTGAAACTTTTTATTTTTAAAGATATTTTTTAGGGTGTTTTTGCCTTTAATTGATAGAACAGCACGAGTGTGAAAAGGGGAGAGAGAGAGAGGATGACGGCAAAGGGCCGAGGCTGGAATCGACCCTGCAGTTACACATGACATAGCATTTGCTCACAAAAATCTTGATATTAATTTGGGGACAATGACATTGCTAATTAGCTGGTCGATGTTGTTACACACACTGTCAAATTATATTTAATGTTTGTTAACCATACAGGATGTCGTTGACTTAAAATGTAGCTAGCATAATGTTAGTTTCCTTGCCAGCAGCTGAGCTTAAGGGCTAGCAGACTAGAAATAACTCTTATTATGTTAAGTCGTATCTAAAGTTATTTGTATTTACTGTAGTAGCGGACAACATTTCCTTTGCATAGGATGGGGCTGTAATGCTTTTTCAGGTATTAAGTAAACCTTCAGGTGTTACAAGGGAAGCAGAGTTATGGCTTGAAAAAAACTTCAGATTTGGATGCACAAAGCATAGTAATATAAATGAATATTCTTAATTTTTTTCTTAGGCAAGATAATGCCCTTCAAGGTGTCCATTATCTGGAATTAATTGCATTTGCAGAGGCAACAGGTGCAAGCCTTCGCATTAATTCCTGATAATGGTCATCTCATCTGGGATTATCCCTTACATGATGCATGATAGTAGAGTCAATTGAACTTTGTTATGCAGACAGTACAGATTACTATCCATAACCAATTAATTTACTTGCCAGACTGCAACTGATAAATTGTTCAGATTCTTCAAAAGCTAAAAATGACATAGTTTTATGATTGTCATGTCTGTGGCTTAGCCATGTATTTGGAATTTGATATAAAGACTGTGGGCTAATCGGTGCCCCTCTTTGTGTCCAGTTTGCATATAGAAAGGCTGAATCATCCAGGTTGTACTTAAATATGTAGAATTCTGAAAATGGCCACAATCAATGAGGAATCAAATATGATCAGTATTTATTACATGTTTTGAGCCTGTATTAAATTGCTATTATTTTGAAAAATGTGTAATTTCGACTTGATAGATTTTCTTCTGCAGTCTGTTGATACATTTCAGCTACCAAATGGGGCTTCACCTGTGTTAGACTAACCCGCTGCAGATCCATTGTCCAGATTTCACGATCATTGATTTTCGCTCTCAGTGACAGTAAACACTTTCTCTCTCTTTATCCACTTTTTCAGGCATGATGGAACCGATTCCCCTGCAGATGCTGGTGATGTCATTGTTTTGCTCAACAGTTTCCACAGTAAGATCATCAAAGTCAGAGTGAGTGTATTTCTGAGATATTTGTAAAGTACGCAAGAATTTTCAAGTCAGTTTTATTTATATAGCCCATTATCACAAAACATGGTTTGCCTCAGAGGGCTTTACAGTGTACGACATCCCTCTGCCCTTAGACCCTCACATCACCCAAGGAAAAACTCCCCACACATGCTGGATGTTATTCAGCAGCATACAGTAAAATTCTCTTCAGAAGGTCAAATATTAGGGATGTTGGGATGATTTTACACAGTTTGTAATGAAATCATTGGATTTTGTTTTCTTCTTATTAGGTGCAGAAAAAGGCTGAGAAGATCAATGAAGATCTTTTAAGTGAAAATAGCGAAAGCAAAGGCATATGGGACTCCATAGCCAGGTATGTAATTGATTCCCTCATACAGATAAAATTTGATTGGTTTCAGTAGTTTTAAAACCCTCCACCAGCTGACTGGCAGTAACAACTGTGAGCTCATTGATTGGTGGGTTTGCTGATGAGTCTTCTGTTTGTCAATTACACATTGTGGTTTCAGGAGATCTAATTCCTCCCCTCGATCCAGACTGCACTATTATGCTGTAAGATCTAGTCTTGCAAAAAATATGTGCTTCTGTAGGTATGTGTGTGTGTGCATTTGTGTGCCCCCCCCACCAAACACTTCCTAACTGTGTGATCCTGTCTCCTAACTTAATGCTTGCTGTGTGAAGTGTTTGGAGCACTTTTGAAAAAAGGTAGGCAGTGATGCTGCAACCCATTTAACACCTAAAACATCTTCATATTCATGAGCATGCAGTGTTTATTGGTTGCTTTTACATGATGCGCCACACTCCTAAATTATGCAAAATGAGAATAAATTAAAGAAATATTCTATTAGCATATGGTAATATTGTAGATATTTACATTTTCATCTTTTCTTTTGCATTTCTTCATGTATTTATGTGGTTGCTTTTAGAATATCAACAACACTACTGGCAGTGTTGTAGATTGCATACATGAACTGTATGTGTCCATGCATTAGTGCATAAAACTATGCTCACAAACACAATGTACTATACACACAACATACAGGCATGTGAATTCAAATATTGTCCCTGAAAAAACTGTGCTTCTGGATTTTGCAATCAGCCATGATCAGATGACAGGTAAAGGTGGGCGGCTATGATACCAGACACATGCCATGGTTTTTGTGCTCTCAAATCTATCGTTGTCAATGCAGACAGATGAAAGGTGCACTCAAAAGTGAGAGTGACGCTGTTGCAGCAACAGCTATGTCACAGAATTTTCAGGAAGCAATGACAGGTAAACTTACAATGCGTTCTGAATCACATACTTTTCCTTTTTATTTTGAGAACATACTGCAGCTGCCCTTACAGCGTACATACTGTTGCATGGAGTATGTGTGCAATTTGGACACACTACAACTTTGTCAAAACATTGTGCCACGAACTATGACCCACTTACTCATATCTGCCGCAGCCCAAAGCACAAAATTTGAAGTGAAAAGAAGAATTAAGTGATTTGGAACACAGCAGATCTTAATGTTATTACTTAATGTAACCTTAAAGATACAAGAAAAGACTGAGCTCGCCAGAGACGGAAGTCAACCCAGGGAGCTCTGTTGTTGCAATGTATGTAGTTTTAACTTTTAAGTTTAAGGGGCATACCTTGTATATTGTATATGACTGATTCTTGTCATTGTAGCTCCTCAGCGTCAGCGTTTAGTGAGCTTTATCTGTCTGCGGCTCCGTCAATGTGACATATCTTTTGTAGCGCATAGGATTATGGGTACTGCGAAATTTGCCCAGATGCTATAGGATGCCCCACAGCAATGTCCTGGGTTCAAATCCCGGCTGTCAAATGTAAAGAGTTTGGATTTTCTCTCCGGCTCTGCCTGTTTTTCCTCTCCCATCATCAAACCATGTACATTAATACTCCTGTTGGTGCTCCTGACTGAGGTGCTGGCAGAAGATGTGAAGTTGCTACCTGAATGCTGCACATGGCCGCTCGCTGCTCTGTAGAGGATGGTTTAAATGAAGAGGGCAAATTTCACTGTACAATGTACATGTTACAATAGAGAATTCTTCTTCTTCCTCTTCTTCTAATTAGCCACATTTATGCTGGTGTCGATGTAGGATGCAATATGCCAAGGTGTGGGAAACAAATTGTTGAACCTGAACAGTCAAAACTCTTCCCTGGTCATGGAGAAATGGACCAGCTCTCTTGCTATGACACTGGAGAGGTCTTGGGAGTACAATCAGTCTACATGTATTTTAGGGGCATCGAAAGGTCTATGACCGTGTGTATGGGCATGGCTGGCCATTGCTACAAGCTATTCAGTCCTTCTGTGATTGCAGTAAGAGCTGGGTGCTCTGCAATAGGTAAAGCTCATTCCTCTTGTGGGCTCTCCCACAGGAACGAGCTGAGGAGCTTGGAGTAAAATCGCTGCTCCTTCTTGTTAAAAGGAGCTCATTCAGGTGGTTTAACTGTCTGATCCGGGCATTTTCTAGGCTGTGTTCTAGGCCTGTCCATCTTGGGAGGACATCCCATGACAGACCCAGAACCAGCTGAAGGGATTACCGATCCCCTCTGACGTAGATGTCAGCTATTAGGAGCTGTGCGACGCTTTTGGGAAAAACAACATTTGGAATACCCTATTAAAACCAGCCTTTGCCATGCCGAAGGAAAAATAAAAAGCTGAAAGTGGATTGATGGATGAATAGTTTCATAATTGAATGCAATCTTTAAACTATTTCCCATGGTATTCCTGCATTTGAGTAATGAAAACATAACATAGAAGGTTAAATTAAAGGTTGCATATGATGGTTTCAAGAGACGTAACTGCTTCCTAGGTGCCTGTGATGTATAAATATAAACCTTACCTAAATTTGACTGCGTTTGGAGAGAGTAGAGAACCTCCTTTTGGCATGATTCCAGCATACCCTCTTTTCAAAACAAGAAACTGCAAATCTCAAGGCTTAGAAGCCACATATCATGTTAAATAAAAAAGTCTAACCATATATCCAAACTCTGCTTACATATTTTCTGTCCATTGGGTCCAAATTAAAGAGATATTTTGTCGATTTTCAACCAGATTTGAATCAAAACAATGTGGTTAGTGTAGACATACAGTGATAATCTTCCCTCCATTGAACCAGTGCCTAGATATCCCCTCTCCCCGCCTCCGATGCCACCAACAGCAGTGACAAAAAGTTGTCTTTCTCTCAAACTTATCTTATCAATTGACTGTTATACAAGAAGTTGTAGTTGTAGGTTTTCAACCTCTTGAGCAAAAGTGTCCTTTTTCTCTGTTTCCTCTGGTCATGTAGCACCAATTTCAAAAATATTTACATATTTTTATTGCAGAGACATTGTTTCATGTAAGGATTCTCTTATCGGTGAAATAGTTATTTTAAAGAAGTGTGCTCTGGCGAGTGAACCCGTAGCTCATATTTACATCCAGTGAAGGCAGCTGGTTTCACCTGAAGTTTGGAGATGATGACTAATTAAAAGACAGAAAGAAAAACACTGAGAACCACCAAATGCAGTGTATGCAGTAACAGATGACACAAAATATTGAAAAAATATTTGCTTGTTTGAAAGATAAACCCTCATAAGAAACCTATTGTTTATTCATTGATAGAACAGATTGGTGTTTCACAGGACTCTGAATGATAGTTCCAGAAAAATACTTTTTAAAATGAATGCACAACGAAAGAAAAGGTTTGCAGGTTTTCAAAAGTAAAGGGATCTGAATAGTTCAGTCGACACTATGTAAACCTTGGTCAGTGATCTTACAAAATATTGTTGTTTTCAAAGTAAAGATGTCTTTATAGCCATTACTTCATTTGTAATCTCAGGGTGCTTTGTGGGATTTGTTGTAAAGGCTGGGAATGAAGGCCATGTATTGATTTAACGCATCTGAAGAATTAGTGATGTGGATTCGTGCATCAGCAAGCATCAAGTGACAGAGTTGTTACAAATTGTCTTATCTTTATCTCTGTAGAGTGATAATGAAACTCAGTGAAAATTGATTTCTTCCTATTCTTTCTTTCCTAGACGCTCTCCTGCTTTGTTTAGTGGTTTCTTTCTTCTGAGCTTTCATCATCAACTTCGGCTGGGAGGAAGTCAAAGGGAGGTTTTTTAGTCTCACTACTTTCAGCTTGGGGAACTGTGAGGGTTTAATATCCCTTATGCTGTGCTTAGAGATCAGAAACGTCAGCGCCACACAGGATGTGGAGGAGCATCAGCGGCTGTGTCACCTGAGGGAGTTCAAGTTTTAGGTGGAGGGTGCTGTAAAAGTAACCTCTCCCCAAGTAGTCGTAAGACCTTGGAGAGTGTTAGATGAGGCCTTGGCCATTTATGTTTGCCCAGACTGGATCCAGATAAAAGGCAGCAATGTGTATTTGCTTTGTGTTTCCTGTTGAAACATGAGGAGGAAACATGATTTTTCTGCAGCGTTTATCAAAAGAAAAACTTTTATTCAGACCACATAGCTCAGATGAAAATGCTTTCCATGTTGGAGAAACTGGTTGTGGTTTTCTTTGTGTGGTTGTGTTGGTGGTTGCAATGTGGGGAAGGGATTTTTCTTTGGTGCATGATTCATTCTCCTCTTTCTTGGAAAAGTATTTTCTTCATGATTAAAACTTTGCCAAGTGAACACCAACCAAAAATATTCAAACCATGTACAATTTGGAAAATATTTTGCAGTCCCTTTTTTTCATTCCTGATCAATCTTAAAGCTGTGAGACATCGAGCCAACATCTGAGAACTAGCACATGTACACACCAAACTGACAGTCAACAAGCACATATTTAGGGCTCGACTGCAACAATCAGATTTTGTTTACATGTGTAGCTGTGACAGTCATTTCCTATTTTAGCAATGACATCATAGTGTTTTACAACCAATCACAGTGCTTGATGCACAAAGAAAGATTAATATTTGTTTGATTTTTTTTTACATTTTTTAAGAAAAGATGTAAAACAGAGCATGACATATTGTGGAACCTGACCATGTAGGGCTTTGTAAGTGAGAGTCAACATTTTAAAATGGCACATGCAAAACAGTTAAAATAAGTGTGATATGTGACTGACTGCTGATCATGCTAAAAGCCTAGCAGCAACATTTTGGACAATTTGTAAACAGTGTAAGGAAGATTTATTAAGGCAGGTAAAAAGTGAATTACAGTAGAGCAAGCGTGATGAGATAAAAGCAATTGGCAATTAGCAATTAGCATTTCCATTTCATTTCATTTCTCAGGTAAAGGAAAGGTGATCAAGTCAGCGTCGTAATGAAGGCATCAAAACTCGTGGAGAGTCAAAAATCACATCAGCACTATCATGGGTGGATTATGAGACACTTGGCACGGACGTGCAAAAAGCTCAACCGCCTACCCTACATAACTAGACACACAGACTGCTTTCGCCTCTTTTTGTAGTCATTCGTTTTGTGTTTGTAGTTGTCAGTATCTCCTTGTGGTTTTGTATCTCTTTCTTGTAATTTTGTGTGTCCTTGTTGTTTTTTGTGTCTTTGTAGTAGTTTTGTGTCTTTTTAAGGTCATTTTATTTGAGATTTGTGTCTTTTTGTAGTTCCTTAGCATGTCTTTGGTGTCTTTTTGTGTCCCTTTAAATGTCAAATTGTGTATCTTTAAGGTATATTTGTGTCTCTTTTGGTCATTTTGGGGGTTTTTTTTGTAGTAGTTTTGATTTCTTCGTGTTCATTTTGAGTCTCTTCTTGGTTATTACAAGTTAATTTGAGTGAAATTTTGCAGGTAAAGGCCAGGATGGCCCTTGACACTGTGGGCCCTTGGGTCTGTGCCCAGTAGGCCTGTTCAGTAATCCATCCGTGACCACAATACATGGACTATCTGTCCTTTAGTCTACTTGGCACACATGTTGTTTATGTCTTTTGATGATCTTCATACAAATGTTAGAGAATGATTCTGCTCAATCGACAGATTTAGAGGACAAACAGAAGTAGAGTTTTTGTGCGGTTGGTGTTGTCCACTGCTCAGGATTTACCCAAAGCTTTGTGGATCCTTCCAGAGGTCCAGATTATCAGGAGCGAGTCGGCCAAACGGGCTCTCACCTGACCCTCTAAAGCTGCTTATCTGGGGGGCCTCACTGTAGTGCTGGAGGCCCTTCATAATGGCTGGCTTAGTCATGGCAGGCAGTCGGTCTCCCCAGACTCTACAGATGTGTGGTGCCCCCCCCCCCCCAAAAAAAAACGAACTGCTCAAGTAGAGAGAGCAGTGCTCTGAGAGGGGAGAGAAATACACTAAATGTTTTCAACAACAAATTAAATGGTAAAAAAAAAAAAAGTTGTGCAGCATCCTGGGCCATAGTTGAGTTTGTGCTATATGGATGTGACTTGCTTACTAGTCACTTGTATGTGCACATCAGTGTTGGTTTTAAAGGACATGTAGAAATGAACAGTATGCTCCCTTCCTCCCTTCACACCTCTCTCTCACTCACTGGTGTCTTCCTGGAGCCTCGGGGCCGAGGCTGTGGTTGTGATTGAGTGTGGGAGAGACACTCCTTCCCTCATCAGCAGTCTGTTACAGACAAGGACACACAGTTTGACTGCAGACACATCTACCCTCCAGCACAAGTCTTGATTTCTGTCCGCCAAATGTGCCTTGCATCATGAGCCACTGCTCTTCAATAGCACTAGAGTGTGGACAGTGTCCTTTGGACTTTACTGTCTGTGATGGTATCCTAACATAAGAAAAAACATTTAATTAATCTTGTTGGTAGCCTGGATTTTCAAATGTAGATTAAATTATTGCTAAGATTGAATTGCATGAATGCAATTGAGTCTGAAAGTTAATGAACGGATTTGATAGTCACCATCTTTGAGTGGGCAAGTTGTATTAAATGATGCTTTAGGCTATTTTTTGCCCCTAAGGCAAAGTTTTTTTCCATGTTTCTTGCTAGTTTGGTGTTTATGTGGCTCATTGTACATCACATAAATAAAGCACATATAAGAACATTTTTGACCAAATACCTCACTATGAAACCTGAAACAACTGTCGGGTGAAATATTGCCAAAGATTTACACAGTGACATTTGTGA